>NC_064615.1:1092206167-1093629292 GCF_023898315.1 Schistocerca nitens | reverse complement strand
GACTAATGACCTCAGATGTCCCATAGTGCTCAGAGCCATTTTTGAAGCCAGCTCGCTGCTGAACCAGTGAGATAAGCATGCTTGAGACAGACAGGGGTATATGGCTGCCTCCACATTATTCTACGATTCTCATAAAGCGCCCGACAACTCTAGGAATAACATGCAATGAAAACCTGATTCCATTCATCAAGGTTTCATGCCATATGTTAACTTACCGCTTTCTTTGTCCACCATCACGTTAGTATCATCCATGAGCTGTGATTTTAGTGTCG
Source organism: Schistocerca nitens (assembly GCF_023898315.1). Taxonomy (NCBI): domain Eukaryota; kingdom Metazoa; phylum Arthropoda; class Insecta; order Orthoptera; family Acrididae; genus Schistocerca; species Schistocerca nitens. Next base: position 1,093,629,020 of record NC_064615.1, on the reverse strand, counting down.
CAACGAGTGAGGTGGCGCAATGGTTAGCACACTGGACTCACATTTGGAAGGGCGACGATTGAAATCCAAGTCTGGCCATCCTGATTTACGTTGTCTGTTATTTCCCTAAATTGCTCCAGGAAAATTCCAGGATGGTTTCTTTGAAAGGGCATGACTGATTTCCTTTCACCTCCTTGAGCCAGTCGAACTTGTGCCCCGTCTCTAGTGACCTCGTTGTTGACTGATGTCAAATCCTAATCATTCTTTTTTTTTTTTTAGCATTGCTATCACCAGCAGCTGTTGTTGATTCTGGGCGACCACTACGAGGGAGATATATTTTGTGATGTCGCTGTGACGTATGAAAGTTAGGCAGTCCGACTGGTAGACTAACACGTCTCATCTATCATTGCTTTTGACTGATTTTAGCGAAAAGCGTATCATGTTTCCACAGTTTGATGAATATCTGCTGCTGGTAATATGAGTAATACACTCCTGGAAATGGAAAAAAGAACACATTGACACCGGTGTGTCAGACCCACCATACTTGCTCCGGACACTGCGAGAGGGCTGTACAAGCAATGATCACACGCACGGCACAGCGGACACACCAGGAACCGCGGTGTTGGCCGTCGAATGGCGCTAGCTGCGCAGCATTTGTGCACCGCCGCCGTCAGTGTCAGCCAGTTTGCCGTGGCATACGGAGCTCCATCGCAGTCTTTAACACTGGTAGCATGCCGCGACAGCGTGGACGTGAACCGTATGTGCAGTTGACGGACTTTGAGCGAGGGCGTATAGTGGGCATGCGGGAGGCCGGGTGGACGTACCGCCGAATTGCTCAACACGTGGGGCGTGAGGTCTCCACAGTACATCGATGTTGTCGCCAGTGGTCGGCGGAAGGTGCACGTGCCCGTCGACCTGGGACCGGACCGCAGCGACGCACGGATGCACGCCAAGACCGTAGGATCCTACGCAGTGCCGTAGGGGACCGCACCGCCACTTCCCAGCAAATTAGGGACACTGTTGCTCCTGGGGTATCGGCGAGGACCATTTGCAACCGTCTCCATGAAGCTGGGCTACGGTCTCGCACACCGTTAGGCCGTCTTCCGCTCACGCCCCAACATCGTGCAGCCCGCCTCCAGTGGTGTCGCGACAGGCGTGAATGGAGGGACGAATGGAGACGTGTCGTCTTCAGTGATGAGAGTCGCTTCTGCCTTGGTGCCAATGATGGTCGTATGCGTGTTTGGCGCCGTGCAGGTGAGCGCCACAATCGGGACTGCATACGACCGAGGCACACAGGGCCAACACCCGGCATCATGGTGTGGGGAGCGATCTCCTACACTGGCCGTACACCACTGGTGATCGTCGAGGGGACACTGAATAGTGCACGGTACATCCAAACCGTCATCGAACCCATCGTTCTACCATTCTTAGACCGGCAAGGGAACTTGCTGTTCCAACAGGACAATGCACGTCCGCATGTATCCCGTGCCACCCAACGTGCTCTAGAAGGTGTAAGTCAACTACCCTGGCCAGCAAGATCTCCGGATCTGTCCCCCATTGAGCATGTTTGGGACTGGATGAAGCGTCGTCTCACGCGGTCTGCACGTCCAGCACGAACGCTGGTCCAACTGAGGCGCCAGGTGGAAATGGCATGGCAAGCCGTTCCACAGGACTACATCCAGCATCTCTACGATCGTCTCCATGGGAGAATAGCAGCCTGCATTGCTGCGAAAGGTGGATATACACTGTACTAGTGCCGACATTGTGCATGCTCTGTTGCCTGTGTCTATGTGCCTGTGGTTCTGTCAGTGTGATCATGTGATGTATCTGACCCCAGGAATGTGTCAATAAAGTTTCCCCTTCCTGGGACAATGAATTCACGGTGTTCTTATTTCAATTTCCAGGAGTGTATAAGTCATGACTGGTGAAGATTAGACTTGCAGCGGCCGCAATCGAGAGCTGTGAGTTCCTGGAGTCTGTCTAAAAAGGGCGAGTAGAATGAACTGTGTTGCGTGGGTGGCCAATGTGGAATAATTTATTTTTACAAGTTGGTCTCTCTGTTCAAAGAACACCTTGGGGAGATGTTGTTTCTCGTTAGTAACGATTTTCGTAGAGAACGAGAGATGCCATGGAGGTCCGGAGATCTTCATCTCTGTGTTCTCGTGGTAAGCTCGGTGGCTGTTTATTGTTAAACGTTTTTCCTCCTCCCACTATGGGAGAGCGAGTGCGACAGCCGGACTCCACTCCACGTGGAATGTGACTTTCTCTCTCTCGCAAGGTGAGAAGGCACCTCAGTGTGTTATTTAAAAAATTGCTGTAAGTGAGAGTTAAGGACGCCGTTTTCCAGAAATTTCAAACGAGGGAAAGCACTCCCTTGCGTGATGTAAAAGGTTATCTGAGAAGTGGGAGTTTGGAGATTAGTTTTTTCACATTCGTATAAGCCAGAAGAGAGCTCAATGGATGAATTATAAAACATATGTCATTTGGAATGTTGGACCAGTTTTTCAAAAATGTATCTCATTAGCCAATGTTTAGCAGAACCTTCTAATTGATAAAGTATTCTTTCGCTCGGGTTTTGTGCGGAGCAGAGAGGAAAGATAAAATTCTGGGGATACTCTGGCCAAACATGCTGACGCAGACGCTTGTGGCAAAGCGAACTTCTGACTTCGTAGGCACGACAAACTCGTATTTCTGAGAGTCAGTGACCACACGGCGGCTGACGACTGGAAGCTGGCAGGAAACGCTGGACTCGGCGCTCCAATTCGTCAACTAAGGTGAGATTATTCTGCAGTTAAGGCTAACCGCGAAGGAAAATAATTCGGCGTTTTTCGGTCTGTTGATTCTAAACTTGTTTAGATTCGGTGATTTTGCACCTGGTTAGGAATCTAAGGGTTCAGCAATAACGGAGCAGAGCATCGTTTGCATGCAGATTTAATACGCGTTTCTGGCGTGATTGGACCAATCACCAGACATCCATAAGCAGTTATGTATTTTCAAGATCTATTGAGGCGATGCTCATTCATGTCCCACTTCTTCTTATGGACTTTACCAAACCAAATTATCTCTGATTTAAGTGTATTTCAATGTTGACAATCGGTAGTTTGAATCACTTGGCAATTTATTGTTCACAATAACCCTTTACCTACCATCGGGCCTCAGAGCCCCATCGGTAATATTTAATAACTTCTGTATTAGTAACTATACATCTTATTTTAATGAAATTTTATGACTCTTCCTAATTTGTCAACCTAGTCATAATTCGGGAAAAAAATTATAAAAATTTACCTATGGCTTTGTGTTGAAGTGTTGGTGCACGTTTCCTCCCATAGGGGCCAGTGCGGTTAGAAACAATTTTTCAGCACTCCAATGTCTGTGGGCGCAGCGTCTGTTGACGTTATTTGCTATTGTTGACTCGCGCTGTTTTTCTATCAGTGTTCAACAGTCCTCCTCACGATAAGCAAGTGTTTATTTTTGTGCTTTATGTCATAACAGTTGTCTGTTCTACAAATTGAAAATGTTACGGAGAACAGGACTATCAGATGAGGAGATATGGGCGTTGTTGGAGTAGTCTTTTGATTCTGAAACCCACCCAGTGAATGTGAATGTTCCAGTGATGACAATAATTAATTAGATGTTGCTGAGAACTCGGAACTGTACGAAAATGATGATCATAAATAATCCCTTTACGAAGATGGTGATCAACAATTTAGCGCAAATTCTGTTGAGTGTGACTTACAGTTTTCTAGTAATGACAATGAAATGAGGGCTATAGCTCCCCAAGCTGGAATATCTGGTAGGCAGAGCAAAAAGGATGTATTGAAAGAAGATGAGGGGCCTACAAGTTATTCGATTAGGAACTGTGATAATGAAGAATATCGTTTTATATTGTTCTTTCGTGTACCCCTCATTGACAAGGTGTGTATGTGGACCTACATGGAAGGTCGAATCGTTTACAGAGACTGGGTGGATATAGATATGCATGAAATGAAAAATTTTCTTGGTGTCCTGGTCCTTAATGGAGTTTAAAGTCAAGAAACGAAGATATCAGTCAGCTTTGGAGTGTTGAGAACGGCCGACCACCGTTCTCTGAAATTACGTCTCGCAACCGCTTCCATGCTATTTTGAGGGTGTTGCGCTTTGACAATGCTGCAGCCCGACAAGAACATAGGTCAAGTGGAAAATTGGAACCACTCGTGGAAGTATTTGAAACGTGGGAAATTATTCTTAGGGATGCCTACATTCCAGGATGATGCATGACCGTGGATGAACAGTTGGTCACATTTCGAGGTCACTGTCCATTTCGACAATACATTTCATCAAAACCTGGTAGATATGGAATGACGTTCTGGACAATATGTGACAGTGTAACTAGCTACTGATGCAGGTGAAAGCGTATTTGGGAAATGGGGAAGAAACCAGAGTTGTGCGACTTGGAGAGAATGTTGTCAAAACCCTGGGGTTTGAACGTGGAAACTTTGGTCGTAATATCACCTGTGATAAGTTTCTTTTTTACTTACATCTCTCGATTTAGCTCATTATTTGTTGTCAAAAGCAAAGGAGAACGTGTGCATATTGTGTAGAGAAGGAAGATAGAAAAAGTCAAACTGCATGTTATAAGTGCATCAAATCTGCATGCTCGGAACGATCTGCTATTGTCTGCAGACCCTGCGCAAATTTGCAATAAGAATAAAAGCCACCACCAAAAGTATAAATATTGTGTTTTTTCAAATGTAAACTTTAAGTAAATAAAATTATTTTAAATGTATTAAACATCTAAAGTCGTTTGCATCATAAATAGTCAAAAAGTGTAATTTATGTCAGTTTAAACAACACGGGCCTCAGAGGTCCAACTGGTAGGCAACGCTATACAGATTTTCTGGTAAGCAGAGGGTTAATGTGTAATTATTACTTTCTTGATTATATTTGTGTTTATTGGGAATAATTATCATAAATCAGGGTTAGATTGGGCAAAGACTTTTAATTCAACAGTTAAGTAAACCTCTTCTAATTAATTAATCCTTATCACCCAGAACTCATTTACGAGGACGACTCTATTCATATCTTTCTATCCGTTGTGCGAAAGATTCATTTCTCTATATGTCTGGATTTATAGAGAGCGATCTGTCTCTCGGTCAGTCCAGCTGGAACAGATCATCACAGCAGCCAAAAGGTTTGCGAACTTTGTTGGTGTCATAACAAACTTCTCAGACTGGAAGCCCTTCTTGGCATAAAGTGACAATACGCACATGCGAAAGTGTGAGATGAGCCTTCGAGGTCTACTAACATACCGAACAATGTACATAAGCCGCATTGCCTCGTTCACTTTTGGTTCAAAAATGGTTCAAATGGCTCTGAGCACTATGGGACTCAACTGCTGAGGTCATTAGTCCCCTAGGACTTAGAACTAGTTAAACCTAACTAACCTAAGGACATCACAAACATCCACGCCCTAGGCAGGATTCGAACCTGCGACCGTAGCGGTCTTGCGGTTCCAGACTGCAGCGCCTTTAACCCCACGGCCACTTCGGCCGGCTCACTTTTGGAAACAAAGCGTATTCTGTATCCGCTGCGCAAGTCAATACAGTATTAAGTAAGAATTTTTCGAATAGCAGAACTTAAAGAAGAAAAAGAAAAAAAAACACACACACACACATAGACTACGCTCGTCACGAGGAAGGTCCATATATTTTTGAGCATGTAGCGATCCACAACGGTATCAAGCCGCACATGCTGTAACATATCAGGTCCATGTAATGACGGTGTTTCAGGCTTTTGGCAGACGTCCCGCGATAGTAGTTTCAAGCAGGGTCCCTTCCATTCCGCCTCCCCCCCCCCTCAAACGAATCACCCTCCCCATCCACCGCTTCACCAGAACCCATCCCCTCTCCGTCTCCCTCCCCTTCCACAGCCAAGACAGAAAGATCCCTCCCGGCTAGGAGCCGCTGTGTGCTACATACAACAGCCAACGCTGATTATGATTAACGGCCGAGAGCGGAGCTCAAATACACGCCGCACGTGCAGTCGCCAAACCCGACCATCTGCTTAATGAAGCCTCCACATCCCGCCATCAGATTTACTGCTCATTCCCGAAACTTTTGTAAAGGCCGTCTCCAATGATAGAGATTTCTCGGCCATTAAAAATCCCACACATGCTGATTCTAATGCTGTCTAATTACAGTAACCACTCAGTATTAAAAGGAGCCATGAAACATAATGAAGCAATATATCATATTCTTACGAGTAGTGACAGTGCGTCGTCTTTTTCTGCTGATCTCATTAACTGATAGTCGCAGTTCCTATTCTCTTTCTTTTTTTAATACATCAGGGTACATATTAGTAATCTGTTTGCAAGAAGGGGGAAAAAACAATCTGTTGGATGAGAAGCCAAACCTGTGAACGTAGCCACTCGTGTACACTACTGTGTTGGCACCCCACCGAGAGGCGGATGGTAATAACCACGGAGTCACAAGTTTCTCACCTGTATTTCGTGGCAAAGATGTCAGAGTCGCTGGAATTTAGGCATTGTTCAACTACACTGTCTTGTCACATTATTGTGACCACCTGTCAGAAGACTGAACACCCACTTCCTACAGCGCGGACCGCAGAGAGACGAGCGCGACGAGGGACAGTACGGTGCTGGAAGGTGCTGGAAGGTACTGGCAGGGACATGCACCCGTGCCGAATCCATTGTCTCGGTAGAGGATCTATGGCGCGAACAGTCCGATCAAGGTAGTCCCACAGTTTCTCGATTGGGTTTAAGTTCAGGACGTTTCGTTGCCACCCGAGTACGGTAAACTCATCCTGATGCTCTCCGAACCACTCACGTACACTGCGAGCAGTGTGACACGCTGCATTGTCCTGCTGGTAAATGCCATCGTACCGAGGAAAAACAAACCGTATGTACGAGTGCACATGGTACCCAAGGATGCATACTCGTCTTGATCCATTGCGCCTTCCAGGATCACTAGGTCACCTAGGGAATGCCATGAAAACATTGCCCAGACCATAACGCTCCCTCCTCTGGCCCGGACACTTCCGATGACAGTTGCAGGGCGTTTGCTTTCAGACGTTTCACGCCGTACATGCCAAGCGTCATCTGTCCGAAGTAGCTTAAAACGTGATTCATCTGAAAAGGCCATCTGTCGCCATTCAGTGGACATCCAGTTACGATGTCGGCATGCAAATTCCGGCTTTCGTCGTCGATGATCAGCAATCAGAATGGGTGCATGAATCAGACAATGCTGCGAAGGCCAATAAGCAGCAACGTTCATTGAACGGTCGTTGAGAAAGCACTCTTGGTAGGACCTTGGTTCACATTAGCGGTCAGCTGCTCAACAGCTGCACGTCTGTTTGCCTGTACATGTCTCCATAGCATAATGGACCGTGGACCACCACAGTTTCCTTGGCACCGGTTTTGAATAGCGTCATTTTGCCATGCACGGTATAGTTTGAACACGACGGCTCGCGAACAGACTAGAAACTTAGCCGTTTTGTAAGTGCTTCCACCCTTGGACCGAAAGCCAATGATCGTTCTCTTTTGGACGTGAAATACACTGAAGCGCCAAAGAAACTGGTACAGGCATGCGTGTTCAAATACAGAGAAATGTGAACAGACAGAATGTGGCGCTGCGACCGGCCACGCCTATGTAAGACATCAAGTGTCTGGTGCAGTTGCTAGATCGGTTACTGCTGCTACAATGTCAGGTTATCAAGATTTAAGTGATTTCGAGTATGGTGTTCTAGTCGGCGCACGAGCGATGGCACACAGCATTTCCGAAGTAGCGATGAAGTGGAGATTTTCGCGCACCACCATTTCACGAGCGTATCGTAAAAATAAGGAATCCGGTAAAACATCAAAATCTCCGACATCGCTGCGACAGGAAAAATATCCTGCAAGAACGGGACAAATGACGACTCAAAAGAACCGTTCAACGTGACAGAAGTGAATCCTTCCCCAAATTGCTGGAGATTCCAATGCTGGTCTATCTACAAGTGCCAGTGAGCGAACCATTGAGCGAATCATCGATATGGGCTTTCGGAACCGAAGGCCCACTCGTTTCCGTTGATGAGCTTTACACCTCGCCTGAGCCCGTCAACACCGACATTAGACTGCTGATGACTGGAAACATGTTACATGGTCGGACGAGTCTCGTTTCAAAGTGTATCCAGCGGATGGATGTATACGGGTATGGAGACAACCTCATGAATCCGTGGACCCTGCAAATCAGCAGGAGACTGTTCAAGCTGGTGGAGGCTCTGTAATGGTCTGGGGCGTGCGCAGTTGGAGTGATAAGGGACCCATGACACGTCTAGATACAACTCTGGCAGGTGACATGTGCGTAAGCATCCTGTCTGAACACGTGCATCCATTCATGTCCACCGTGCATTCCGAGAGACTTGGGCAATTCCAGAACGACAGTGCGACATCGCACGCATCCAGAATTATTGCAGAGTGGCTCCAGGAACACTAGTCTGAGTTTAAACACTTCCGCTGGTCACCAAACTCCCTAGACATGAACACTGTTGAACACATCTGGGATGCCTTGCAGCATGCTCTTCAGAAGAGATATCCACCCCCTCGTACTCTTACGGATTTATGGACAGCCCTACAGGATTGATGGCTACAGTTTCCTCCAGCACTTCTTCAGACACTAGTAGAGTCCATGCCATGTCGTGTTGCTGCACTTCTGCGTGCTCGCGAGTTCGTACACGCCATTAGGCAGGTGTAACAGTTTCTTTGGCTCTTCAGTGTAAATCTTTCGGTTTCCACATTACGACAACAATTGCACTGCTTTCCGTGTCCCCCGGCACGCTTTGTATGTCCTCCAATGCTAGTGCTGCCGCCTGCCGTCTGTAAGTGGTTATTGTGCGTTGACGTCGAACGTAGACGGTGGCCACGTTAATGTGACTGGACAGTGTAATATCTCGCTAAAATCTAAACCACGTGTTTGTAGGGACGACTCCTGACACTTCCCCTGTTGACTAGACCATCGGACAGGGCCGATTTCCTCTCCAAAGTTTAGGCATACTTTTCATATAGAACATTTTATTTTCTTTTAAGCATCGGGTCTCATAAATGGTACCATAACAAAATCATCATCCGACGAGCGGTTAAAAAAGAAAGAAAATAGTGGTAATAGTAAAATACTAAGACAATAAATAGAAATTTCAAACCAACTTTTTCAATTTTACACCTACACACACTTCGTAGAAACTGAACAAGCCAGGAGAGACGCTCGCAGTGTTAATATACGCAGCTGTACCATCATAATAAACTGATGGAAATAGTCGCAACACCAAGAAGGATTTGTGCGACATAAACGAAAGTTGGTAGGCGTGTTTCTACAACTGTAAGATGGGGCTATTCATACACTCCTGGAAATGGAAAAAAGAACACATTGACACCGGTGTGTCAGGCCCACCATACTTGCTCCGGACACTGCGAGAGGGCTGTACAAGCAATGATCACACGCACGGCACAGCGGACACACCAGGAACCGCGGTGTTGGCCGTCGAATGGCGCTAGCTGCGCAGCATTTGTGCACCGCCGCCGTCAGTGTCAGCCAGTTTGCCGCGGCATACGGAGCTCCATCGCAGTCTTTAACACTGGTAGCATGCCGCGACAGCGTGGACGTGAACCGTATGTGCAGTTGACGGACTTTGAGCGAGGGCGTATAGTGGGCATGCGGGAGGCCGGGTGGACGTACCGCCGAATTGCTCAACACGTGGGGCGTGAGGTCTCCACAGTACATCGATGTTGTCGCCAGTGGTCGGCGGAAGGTGCACGTGCCCGTCGACCTGGGACCGGACCGCAGCGACGCACGGATGCACGCCAAGACCGTAGGATCCTACGCAGTGCCGTAGGGGACCGCACCGCCACTTCCCAGCAAATTAGGGACACTGTTGCTCCTGGGGTATCGGCGAGGACCATTCGCAACCGTCTCCATGAAGCTGGGCTACGGTCCCGCACACCGTTAGGCCGTCTTCCGCTCACGCCCCAACATCGTGCAGCCCGCCTCCAGTGGTGTCGCGACAGGCGTGAATGGAGGGACGAATGGAGACGTGTCGTCTTCAGCGATGAGAGTCGCTTCTGCCTTGGTGCCAATGATGGTCGTATGCGTGTTGGGCGCCGTGCAGGTGAGCGCCACAATCAGGACTGCATACGACCGAGGCACACAGGGCCAACACCCGGCATCATGGTGTGGGGAGCGATCTCCTACACTGGCCGTACACCACTGGTGATCGTCGAGGGGACACTGAATAGTGCACGGTACATCCAAACCGTCATCGAACCCATCGTTCTACCATTCCTAGACCGGCAAGGGAACTTGCTGTTCCAACAGGACAATGCACGTCCGCATGTATCCCGTGCCACCCAACGTGCTCTAGAAGGTGTAAGTCAACTACCCTGGCCAGCAAGATCTCCGGATCTGTCCCCCATTGAGCATGTTTGGGACTGGATGAAGCGTCGTCTCACGCGGTCTGCACGTCCAGCACGAACGCTGGTCCAACTGAGGCGCCAGGTGGAAATGGCATGGCAAGCCGTTCCACAGGACTACATCCAGCATCTCTACGATCGTCTCCATGGGAGAATAGCAGCCTGCATTGCTGCGAAAGGTGGATATACACTGTACTAGTGCCGACATTGTGCATGCTCTGTTGCCTGTGTCTATGTGCCTGTGGTTCTGTCAGTGTGATCATGTGATGTATCTGACCCCAGGAATGTGTCAATAAAGTTTCCCCTTCCTGGGACAATGAATTCACGGTGTTCTTATTTCAATTTCCAGGAGTGTATTTCGCGCCATTCGCTTAAGAGTGGCTCTAATAGGATGCAAACGAAGTTTTCTTTTAGTACATTGTGTAACGGCCGTTGAGTGTTAGTTACCTTTGAGATTGGACATGATTAGCTTATGTTAGTCAACAATGTCTTTAAGGCGACGACGACGTCATATCAGCACCTCACTGAGTTCGAACGAGGTCGTGGGACAGGGCTACAAGAAGCTGCTTGTTCCTCGTGCGATACTGCTGGAAGACTTGGCAGGAATGTAGCCACTGTACATGACTGCTGGCAGCGGCGGTCACGAGAATCTACGGTCGCAAGATGATGTGGTGTCGGACGGTAAGGTGGCACTAGCGAGAGCGGAGACAGTCGTGTTCGGCGCATGGCTCTGGCGCATCGTATTGCGTCTGCAGCAGCAATTTGAGCCACAGTGACACAGTGCATTGTCACAAAGCGCTTGCTTCAAGGACAGCTCAGATCCAGACGCCCTGTAGCGTGCATTCCACGGAACCCAAAGCATCGCCATTCGCGACTTCAGTGGTGTGAAGCGAGAGCTCATTGTAGGGTGGTGTGGAGGTCTGTTGTGTCTTCTGATGAAAGCTGATTGTGCTTCCGTACCAGCGATGGCCATGTATTGGTTAGAAGCAAGCCAGTTGAGGTTACCTGCAACCACCTGTCTGTGTGCTAGACACACTTGACATACACCTGGAGTTATGGTCTGGGGTGCAATTTCGTATGACTGCAGGAGCACTCCCGTGTTTATCCCATGCACTCTGACTGCAAATTTGTGCATCAGTCTGGTGCTTCGACACGTTTTGTTGCCATTCGTGAACAGCAATCCAGGGAGTGTTTTCCAAGATCATAACTCTCGGCCATACACCGCTGTTGTAACCCAACATGTTCTACAGAGTGCCGACATGTTGCCTTGCACTACTAGATCACTTGACCTGCGTCCAATCGAGCATATATGAGTCATCATTGGACAACAACTTTAGCGTCATCCACAAGCAGCATTAACCAGAGCGCCTGGAAACGAGCGGGTCGGAAACGATAGAGTTGGTGGAGTGTCCGCTTGCTACTGTTGTAAGTTTGTTTGGAAAGTGATTAAGGGCAGTTGTAACATTATGTGATTGCCTTATCATTTTAAATCATTCACTAATCGAGCAGTCGCTCGGCAATAGCTACAGTTAGCAAATAATGTTGCGAGAATGTAAAAGGTAAACAACATGTGACGTAACTTGTTTATTGTCGAAGCGCCGTCAGAGACGCAGTGAGTTACTGACTTTGAAAACCGCGGCGCGAAAAAACGGACAGAAGAAGAACACTTTTACACATTCTTCTGATGTTCGAGATATTCTCGATTAACAGTTACTCAGTTATTCATTTTTTTTCCTCTGGTCTTTTGTAACTTGTGTCGGACGCGCATGTCTTGCCCCCGTATTATTATTGTTAAAAATAATATTATTTTAGTGTAAACTAAAAGTGCAATACTAAAAGTGCAATACTGAATAGCAATAGATTTATGGTGCGACGTTTATGTGAAAACGTCAAAGGAATTATTTCATTACGAGAAGTGCCAGTCAAAACGGTATCCATGTTAAATCCTTCATTACAGTGAAAGTTCATCTATTAATTGCCATAAATTCAGAGTTAAATGGAACTGGTGTATGGACTATTTATTTAGTACAGAATCTATGTCTCACTCCTTCATGAAGTTATTTAATTTTCTTTATGTTTCTGCCAAATAGAGAGTTCACAGTCACGAATTCTTTCGTCGAAATCGGAGGAAAGTTGCATGCGGCGAAATATTTTCTCCGCGCCATATTCTACTGGTAAGTGCATGATAAAGTACGGTCCCTTAGGAAATTCATGTTGAGCTATCCAAAAATAATTATATTTTGAATAGGCGTTTACTCTCATCTGCAATGCAACTTCCGACTGATCAGACGATCCAACAAGAAACAGCCGCACACGGTCGGCGTTTGCAAATATATCTCCACCGCTGATTATAGCTACATGTTACGGCACAAAAGTAAACATATTGTTATAATGAGCGACTACGAACGTGAACATTTATAACTGTATGTTTATGTATACACATTACGTAAAATATCGTTATATAGTGAAACCACGAGTAAGCGACAATATGTTTTGGTGCTCGCGTGTAGCCACAGAAGGTGGAGGTCAGAAGATTGCCCACCCTGTAAAGCCGATTAGGTGACGGTCTTCCGCAGACCCGGTGACAGACTACGGTGGTGTAGAGGCTCAAGGTTTTCGAAGCACACCGTTCAGTGCATATTGTAGAACATGGGGATCTGTGGCACATGGCTTCCATGCGTTGCCATGTTCACCCGACGACATCGTCCATTACGGCTACAGTGGGAACGATTATTGACATTGGACTGCGGCTAGTCGGCTGAATCACACTGACATTAACGACTTTGAGAAAGGGCGCTTTCTAACGGTCTGGTGCCTGGGAACGAGCAACTCGAAAACCGCGAATCTGGTCAGTTGTTTGTGTGTTAGTGCCATGAGCTTCTATGGAAAAATGGCCAATGGTTGGTAGTCGATGTACACATGTACATGTTGCGGTAGTATCGCATGTACACCGTATAAAAGGCAATTCATTGGTGGACATGTCATTGTGTTTGATTTTAAAAGGTTTCCAAGGCGAATGTCTCCGCACGATGTGAATTAACAGACTCTGAATGCGGAATCGTAGTTGGGGCTAGAGGCACAGGACCTTCTATTTCGGAAACCGTTAGGGAATTCAATATTCCGCTATCCACAGTGTCAAAAGTGTGCGGAGAAAACCACATTTCAGGTATTACCTCTGTGGTGTCACCGCCAGACACCACACTTGCTAGGTGGTAGCCTTTAAATCGGCCGCGGTCCATTAGTATACGTCGGACCCGCGTGTCGCCACTGTCAGTGATTGCAGACCGAGCGCCACCACACGGCAGGTCTAGAGAGACTTACTAGCACTCGCCCCAGTTGTACAGCCGACTTTGCTAGGAAAGGTTCACTGACAAATACGCTCTCATTTGCCGAGACGATAGTTAGCATAGCCTTCAGCTACGTCATTTGCTACGACCTAGCAAGGCGCCGTATTCAATTGATATTTATATTGAAGCATGTACAGTCAAGAGCGATGTACACCAGTTGTGGATTAAAGTTAAGTATTACATCATCTACGTACTTTATTTGCAATTCTCAAGACATTGTCCTGTTCCAGACCTCACGCCAGTCTGCGTGTAATTAAACGCGTGCATTTCGGCCTCCTCTAGAAACACGGTGTTGGCTCTTCTGCCAACACTTCAACCTCTCACCACGGAAAACCCTGTAGCCGACGACATTCACTTAACGACCGAGAGCAACGGCGATTCTGTAGATTTGTCAGTGCTAACAGAGAAGCAACACGGCGTGAAATAGCCGCAGAAATCAATGTGGGACATACGACAAACGATCCGTCACTACAGTGTCGCGAAACTTGGCGTTAATGGGCTATGACAGCTGACGACCGACGCGAGTGCCTTTGCCAACAGCACGACATCGCCTGCAGCGCCTCTCCTGGGCTCGTGCTCATAGTGGTTGGACCCTAGACAATTGGAAAACAGCGGCCTGTCACATGAGCCCCGATTTTAATAGGTAAGAGGTGATGGTAGGTTTCGAGTATGGCGCAGACCCCCATGAAGCCATGAACCCAATTTGTCAACAAGGCAATGTGCAAGCTAATGGTGGCTCCACAATGGTGTGGGCTGTGTTTACATGGAACCGACTCAGTGGTCAGAGTGTTCAGCTACTTGGAGACCATTTGCTTCTGTTCAGGACTTCATGTTCCCAAACAACGATGGAATTTTTAGGGATGACATGGCGCCATGTCACGGGGCAACAGCTGTTTGCGACTGGTTTGAAGAACATTCTAGACAATTCGAGTGAATGGTTCGGCCACACAGATCGCCCGACATGAATCCCGTCAATCATTTATGTGACGTAATCGAGAGATCAGCTCGTGCACAAAATCCTACGCCGGCAAATCTTTCTCAATTATGGACGGCTGTAGAGGCAGCATGGCTCAGTACTTCTGCAGGAGACCTCGAACGACTTGTTGAGTTCGTACCACGTCACCTTGTTGCAATACGCCGGGTAAACTCAGGTCCAACACGATAGGCGTCCCATGACTTTGGTCGCCTTAGTGCATATTCACTGTATAAAACTGATTATATGACATATCCTTGTCGAAGTAAAAACTGGTAAAAATTACATAAGTTTGTGTAGTTAAGCTAGACCTTCGCGCCACTTCAACCAGATGTGTCTGTCATCACAAACAACTCCAGTAAATATCGGTCGCCAGGCATTTGGAGGTGCACAAGCTCTATCTGAGTGCCACTTCACCTGCTGTCAATCACCGGCAACAAAAAAAGTCTTCCGTGCTGCAGAGACCAACTAGGGCTTTGTTTCTATCACGTCGTGCAATTTTTCCTGTAGTCGATGGCTTCTCTGCAAACGAGGAATTAGACTCCTGTCATATCTGAACGTATCTTAAGTAACTGACCACTGCACGTTAGCTGCAGTAGTTGACAAGAATATCTAGTGATACGCACAGCATGAGTAAGCGTTCAACACTTGTTTGTAGCAAGTCGTTTTTGTTGCTCTAAGTTGACATTGTTGTCTAGCGAGGGAAGCTACTCGCTTTGAGTACCGGCTACACCTAAAACGAAGTTTGCACCATATATATATACAGCCCCCGTATAATGACAGTGAAAGTAACGCTGCGTTGGTTGTCAGTGCAGTTCAAAACAACACGCTTCGTCTACAGTCGTGAAGGGACAGTGCGGCTTGAGTACTCTGTTCAGTCTTTCAGTATGCCTGTACTCTTCAGTTCAGACAGCACGCACACTGTCCAGGTAACGCAAGAAGTGTTATCATCGCTGGAAATTTCCCGTAGTATTGATGAACACCTCATCGGTGTCATTAGACCGTAGAACAACTAAGGAGAGTCACAAAACAAATACCATCCGTCTCGTGCTAGTATCTCTCGGTGAACAACACCAGCTGACGACCACTGTCTGCAACATTACAGGAGAACAACCTATTTGGAAGTAACAACAAGAGCAGCGCCGACACAGGCAGCAGTAACGATTCCACACGGTCAGTTCGGCCTCCGTGCCTCATTACAAGTAGTGAAAACCCTGCAGGAGCTTGGTGCCCTGAGGGCAAGGGAACACCTGGAATGGAACCTGTATCAGAGGTGTTAGTTTCTTCACCGACGAGTACAGGATTTTTCTGACGACTCATGATCGTCGTCGTAGAGTACAGAGGCAACCAAGTAGCAATGGACGTCACAGGCTTGCAAATTCGACTGCTTCAGCAGGGAAGTGTCTCAACTACACTGCCACGTTTCGGGTTCGTTCGTTGGTTGATTTGGTAGAGGGGACTAGGCAGCGAGGTCATCGATCCCATAGATTAGGGAACGATGGTGATGGAAGTCGGCCGTGCTATTTCAAAGAAAAGATCCCGGCATCTGTCTGAAGCGATTTAGGGAAATCACAGAAAACCTAAATCGGGATGGCTGGGGGTGGGTTTGAACCGTTGTGGTCCCGAATGTGAGTCCAGTGTTCTAACCACTGCGCCACCTCGCTTGGTCCACGTTTCCGCACGGAGCACGTTCCCACAGAGCACTTTTCTCGGGAGACCTTCTTGACAGAGCGCTAACGACGGTGGAAGATTAGCAGTGCTGTCTACTGAGTGCTGTCACAAACTTCACGACACAAGCTGAGTGAACGTGTTAGAGTTAGAAGCTTATATACGAAGCTATACTTTAATAGCCATAAGACTAAACAATTTCAAACTCGATAAATCTAACCACTAAAAATTATGAAATTCAGAAAAGATATCAGTGTAAATGTGCCCCAATCTTCCGTACTGGAGACTGAAATGAAACGATTAGAAGCCTTTGAAATGTGGTGTTAGAGGAGACGGCTGAAGATCAGATGGTTTGATGGAGTAAGGCTGCAATGAGTCAAGGAAGAAAAAAAAGTTTCATAAATAACGTAATAAAGCGAAGAAACAGTCAAGAGTCGTCGTTGAAATGAAGTAGTTGAAGGTGTGGTTAAGGGAAAGAATCGAAGGTTGAGGAGTACACACGATTTCGTGGTGATATGGGATACAGAAGTTATGCTGAAATGATGAAAGCTTGCAAGCGATTGAAATGGAGAACGGCGTCCAACCAACCCGCAGCTTGATGACCAAAATAATAAGAAAGGAAGGACTGAGATCGGAACGTCCCTCACGCCCATCCTCGGAGTCTCCATAGCGTCTGGTGAAGACCCTCTAGCGACCACGACTAGCATCCACGCCCTCAGCGTCCCGCTCTGCGCGAGACGAGTAACCTTCCTCGGAAAGTTTTATTGGTGCATTCGAATTATTTCTATGAATTACTACACGAAATTTCAGGATAAGCAATAGTCGCCAGCCTCGCTTTTACCCGCGAGAGAACGCTAAATTAGTCACTTCTTCTACACTGACCGGTCGCATTAACGTGACCACCTGAAGCCTGAATAACCACCAGTTCACCACAGACCGCCGCGAGAGGAGCAGAAATGGTACTACCGGGAATGTGGAGCCATTCCGAATCCAGGGCAGTAGTCAGCTGCGCTAAGTTTCTCGGTTGAGGATCAGTGCCGGGAATAAAACGAACCAGACGGTTCCACAGGTTCAAAAATATTGTTCAAATGGCTCTGAGCACTATGGGACTTAACATCAAAGGTCATCAGTCCCTTAGAACTTAGAACTACTTAAACGTAAGTAACCTAAGGACATCACACAAATCCATGCTCGACGCAGGATTCGAACCTGCGATCGTAGCGGTCGCGCGGTTCCAGACTGAACCCACAGGTTCACGATTTGGCTTCAGTCAGGAGAGCAGGGGAGTTTGGTGGCCAGGGGAGTACGGTAAACTCATCCTGGCGCTCTTCAAACCACACACGTACACTGCCGGCTGTGTGACGTCTTGCATTGTCCTACTGGTAGATGCCATCGTGCCGAGGAGAAACAAACTGCATGTGGAGGTGGGTGTGATTGCCAAGGATGCACATTTTCGTTGATCCATTGTGACTTTCAGAACGACGAGATCACTCGGGGAATTCCACGAAAACATTCCTCAGACCATAATGCTGCCTCCTCCGGCCAGGACCCTTCCAACGATTGTTGCAGGGCGTTTGATTTCAGACGGTTCACGCTGTACACACCAACGGCCATATGACCGATGGTGCATAAAACGTGATTCATATGGAAAGGTCACCTGTCGTCAATCAGTGGACGTCCAGTTGCGGCACTTGCGTGCAAATTCCAGATTTGCAGCCGATGGACAGCAGTCAGCATGGGTGCATCAACCAGTCGCCAGTAGCCGTTTTGGAAGCACTTCCACTCTTCTCCAGAAAGCCAATGATCACGCCCTTTTGGATGTCAGATAAATCGCTCCGTTCACGCATTATGACAACGATTTCACTGTAATCCGAGCCCCACACCCTTCCCCACGCCCGACACGCTTTATATACCCTCCACTGGTAGTGATACCACCCGATGTCTGTGAGTGGTTATCGCATACTGACGCCGAACCTTGACTGTTGACACATTAATTTGACTGCAGCGTATGTATCACTAATCATTGCCCTGTAATAGTCCAGCTACCTTCAAAAGAATCTCAGATCTATTGTAAAATTTTAGACGAAGGAATGGGGTTGTTATACAATGGATTCAGTAATTTGGACTCTTTTATTTGGAATTTTTAAATGTACATAATTTTGTTTATATTAAAGTGTCACTGAGAATTTGCACACTATCACTAACAGATTGCTATGACAATTTCTTTTTGTTTGTCGTGTTTAAGATCACAGGTCGTAGTTACCGAACTAGCAGTTTAATAAGTCATGGCTACAAAATACTAACACGAATGAAAAAACTGGTAGAAGCCGACCTCGGGGAAGATCAGTTTGGATTCCGTAGAAATGTTGGAACACGCAAGGCAATAGTGACTGTACGACTTATCTTAGAAGATAGGTGAAGGAAAGGAAAACCTACGTTTATAGCTTGTAGACTAAGAGAAAGCTTTTGACAATGTTGACTGGAATACTCTCTTTTCAAATTCTGAAGGTAGCAGGGGTATAATGCAGGGAGCGAAAAGCTATTTATTATTTGTACGGAAACCAGATGGTTGATATAAGAATCGAGGGGCACGAATGAGAAGCAATGGTTCTAAAGGGAATGAGACAGGATTGTAGCCTGTTCCCGATGTTATTCAATTTGTATATTGAGCTAGCAGTAAAGGAAAGAAAAGAAAAATTTTGAGTAGGAATTAAAATCCATGGAGAAGAAATAAAAACTTTGAAGTTTGCCGATGACATTCTAATTCTGTCAGAGACAGCGAAGGACCTGGAAGTGCAACTGAACGGAATGGACAGTGTCTTGAAAGGAGGATATAAGATGAACATCAACAAAAGCGAAACAAGGGTAATGGAATGTAGTCTAATCAAATCAGGTGATGCTGTGGGAATGAGATTAGGAAATGAGACACTTAAAGAAGTAGTTGAGTTTTGCTATTTGGAAAGCAAAATAATTGATGATGGTCGAAGTAGAGAGGATATAAAATTTGGACTGGCAATGGCAAGGAAAGCGTTTCTGAAGAAGAGAAATTTGTTAACATCGAGTATAGAGTTAAGTTTCAGGAAGTCATTTCTGAAAGTATTTGTATGGAGTGTAGTCAAGTGTGGAAGTCAAACGTGGACGATAAATAGTTTAGACAAGAAAAGAATAAAATGTTTCGAAATGTGTTGCTACAGAAGAATGCTGAAGGTTAGACGGGTAGATTACGTAGCTAATGAGGAGGCACTGAATAGAATTGGGAGATGAGAAATTCGTGGTACACCTTGACTAGAAGAAGGGATTGGCTGATAGGACATGTTCTAGGGCATCAAGGGATCACCAATTTAGTATCGAAGGGCAGCGTGGGGGGTAAAAATCGTAGAGGGAGATCACGAGATGAATACATTAAACAGATTCAGAAAAATGTAGATTGCAGTAGGTACTTCGAGATGAGGAAGGTTACACAGGATAGAGTAGCATGGAGAGGTGCATCAAACCAGTCTCTGGAGTGAAGACAACAACAACAACGTAGTTTCTTGTCATTTTATTGTGACAAGTCCTAACTGAAAGACAGATTTTCGAAAGATCCTAAATGTGCAGATGTTTTGAAACAGGTCACGTCCATTCCACATACTCTATAATAAGAATGCCAACAAATAAGAAATTTTATTCCATACAATATGGCGTCTTCTAAGTTCTGATTGTGAGTTAAATCCGATTCCTCATCTCACTGCCCACGTTGCTCCTCATGAGGCAAAAATTTGTCACGACAGATTCTTCATTTCACGCAGTGCTGTGTAGTAGATCGTGGAATTCTACGTTGTGATCTCACCAGCCTCTGGTCCACGTGCGTTTTCACGTCCCATGAGAAGACGCGATACTTAAGGTTAGTGCGAACTAACGAATTTTGCAGACAGCAAAAAAATAAAATCAGAAGCACTGTTCCAAAAATATTCTACAATTTCGCTTTTGTTAACCTACAAACGGAATATTATTAAACTTTAATGTTTCCGTTAGTTTGAGCTTTGTTTCCTGTTTACGCTGTGTAATCAGTGCTTACCCTGCATCCATTCAATACACGGCACTGCATGATTCCTTCCAACCTTCGCGAGCTGCAAAACCGATCACGAAATTATTTTAATATCTAGTCCTTTTGGTCAATTGAGTTCCAATTCATAATGTAGACACTTCAACAGGCCACTTAAATTGAGGGGACAAGAGTAATGGGGTAGCGATATGTATATATAAGATAGCGATAATATAGCGTACACAAAATATAAAATGGCAGGACATTGACACAGATCTCATTTGTAGTCACGTGGTTCATGTGAAAAGGTTTGCGACGTAGTTATGGTTGCACGACGGGAATTAATAGGCTTTGAACGTGGAAATGTAGTTGGAGCTAGACTCGTGGAACATTCCATTTCGGAGATCGTTGGGGAATTCAGTATTCTGTGATCCACAGTGTTCAGAATTCCAAATTTCAGGCATTTCACCACGGACGATGCGATGGCCTCCGGCATTCACTTAACGACCGAGAGCAGCCGCGTCTACTTAGCACTGTCAGTGCTAACAGACAAGGAACACTGCGTGAAATAACTTCATAAATCAGTGAGGGACGTACGAGGAACATATCCGTTTGGACAGTGTGACGAGATGGCGGCAGACAACCGACGCGGGTGCCTTCGCACATAACCTGCACCGCCTCTTCTGGCCTCATGACCATATCGGTTGGAACCCAGAGGGCTGCAAATACGTAAGCTGGTCAGATGAGTCGCGATTACGGTTGGTAGGAACTCATCGTAGGATTCGAGTGTGACACAGACCGCACTTTTCCCAGTTGTCAACTAGGAATGTGGAAGTTGATGGTGGCTCCGTAATGGTGTGGACTGTGTTAACAGGGAGTAGACTGCGTCCTCTGGATGTTCGTCTACTTCATCTGCAGCCATTCATGGACGTCATGTTACCAGCCAACGATGAAATTTTTATGGATGACTATGCATCTTATTCCGGGCCACAATTGCTAGCGATTGGTTTCAAGAACATTTTGGACACTTGGAGTGAATGATTTGGCCGTCCAGATCGCCCAACATGAATCCCATTGATAATTTATGGAGCACAGAATCCTGCATCGGCGACACTTTTGCAGTTGTGGACCAATATTTCTGCGGAGGACTTCCAACGACTTGTTCAGCCCACGCCACGTCGAGTTCCTGCACTGTGCCGGACAAGAGGTGGTTCGACATGATATTTGGAGGTATCCCACGACTTTTGACACCTCGGTGTACGAGACAAGTAAGCAGCGGCTGGTGGGTGTGCTGGCGACCACAGCGACGGCTACTTGTCGTAGCCCGTGCCTTTACCTCCCCCTCCCCGCGTCACTGTGCAGAGATTTAGGGCGCGTTTACATTTTAATCAGTGTCCGCTTAACGGCCGCGGCACGGATCTCGCGTGCGCCGGCCGGCTTACCGACCACCTGGGCGTTTCCCGCAGGCGCTGTGGTCGAGGTGTCGGATGACACGAAAGCCGCAGCGGCGCTCTGCACACACGTAGGCCAGACAGCTTGCACAGGGGAGAACAACGCATTCATTTTACCGTACACTGATGAGCTACGCTAAGAGTAAGAGAAAAGCTGTGGAATGTAATAAAGTGTGGAGGATATGCACTACATTAGCAATTCAATGCACGTACGAAAAACATTCATTTGAATTGGATCTAGGTGCACAGGGACGTAGTTTATTTCCTACCCTATTTAATATCTTCTTCGACGATGCCATTCGAAATGGACTTTTAAGGTAAACACTGAGAAACAGATGAATGACACGTCAGAATTAAAATCACTGTATTATTCTGACAACTTTTCAGTGGTTTCAAGAAAATGTCCTACAGATCCCTCATAATGAACTGAATAAAATATATTGTGAATACGAGCAGAAAAGTTTGGTGCTGAAAACTAAAAGCGTGGCTTTTAAAGGGCTAAAATTGTAGTTAACTATCAAATGAGAAAACAGGTCCAATACCTCAGGAAACTTCGCTGTTATGAAAAGTGTAAATGTGATAAAGAGATGAAAAATAATGTGAATAAAGTTAGTAATATTTTATGAATGATCAGAAAATATCTGAAAATAAAACACTGGCCGGCCGGTGTGGCCGAGCGGTTCTAGGCGCTTCAGTCTCGAATCGCGTGACTGCTACTGTCGCAGGTTCGAATCCTGCCTCGGGCTTGGATGTGTGTGATGTCCTTAGGTTAGTTAGGTTTAAGTAGTTCTAAGTTTTAGGGGACTGATGACCTCCGATGTTAAGTCCGATACAGCTCAAAGCCATTTTTGAAAATAAAATACTGAACATACGACACTGAACTTTTATAAGACTGTTGCTCTACCAACTTTTCTATTTGCAAATGAGTTTTGGTGGACAGGGTGGGCAGCAATCTGCGGTTGTTCCCTGATGATTCCATGATGTACGGTAAGGTGCCGAAGTTGATTGACTGTAGGGAGATACAAGACCATTTAGATAAAATTTCCATTTTGTTTGAAGAATGGCAGCTAGCCCTAAATGTGGAAAAATGTATGTAACTTAATGCGGATTAGTAGGAAGAACTAACCTGTAACACTCGGATAGAGTATTACAAGCATGCTGCTTGAGACCGTCAAGTCGTTTGATTATGTAGTTGACATGTAACCTGTAAAGGAGACGGCATATAGGACGCTGGTGAAACCTATTCTTGAGTACTGCACGAGTGTTTGGGACCCGTACCGTACCGTGTCGGACTGAAGGAAGACAGAGAAGCAGTTCAGAGGCGGGCTGCTAGATTTGTAAGTAGTAGTTCGAACAACACGCAAGTGTTATGGAGGTGTTTCGGGAACTCAAGTGGGAACCCCTGGAGGGAATGTGGCAATCTTTTCGAGAAACACTATTGAGAAAACTTCGAGAAGCAGCATTTGAAGCTGACTGCCGAACAATTCCATGGCCGCCAACATATACTGCGCATAAGGGAAAAGAATATAAGATGTGATAAATTGGGGCTCATACGGAGGCGTACATACAGTTGTTTTTCCCTCGCTCTACTTGCGAGTGGAACGGGAGGGAAAACGACAAGTAGTGGTATAGGGTACCCTCCGCCACGCACCGTACGGTAGCTTGCGGAGTACCTATTTAGATGAAGATGAAGTCAATAACGGGTGGTGAACAACTGCGTAATAGTCATAGTAATGTATTTCTCCTGGGATATTGTGGATCCGAAGATGACAGCTGCGCTATGTCGGAAATGGTTAGTGAGAAAATAAAAATATTGCGTAGCACGATCTTGGCTACAAAACTTCTTATTTATCACAAAATATCAGAGCGCGCCCAGCAAAATGTCCAGTTTACTTAACTGTGAATTGCAGAGTAATCATATAAACTTAGATGAAGCTGTAAATAAAATGAACTTGAACGTAGTGAAAAAGTCTTCTTTTATCCTACAATTCAACCGAATCATTGCAAAACTGTATCAAAAACTATGTTTCTATCGCTTTTTAATAATAAGAGACCACAAAGTGCTTGATATAACACAGTCTTCACATGTTTCCCAGAAACTGCAGGGACACTGTGAGTATAGAAATGAGTTTCCCTTTTTTCACAAAATCATAATCCATTGTAACTCTAACACTCTGAAATTTAGGAGAATATTAAATAGAAAAAGATCAGTTTTATTTAAAACAAATAAAAACATAATATCATTCTTCTAATTAACATGTAGGCCTACAATGTTGTTATTTTATTCCTAGACAAATCCATTGCTGAAGAGGTAGAGCAGGTTTCGTTGAAAAAACTGTCGTGCGCAGCACGCAGTCTTTATTCTGTGATGACAATGGTCAACACCATTTACATCTACATCTACATCTATACTCCGCGAGCCACCTTACGGTGTGTGGCGGAGGGTACTTATTGTACCACTATCTGATCCCCCCTTCCCTGTTCCATTCACGAATTGTGCGTGGGAAGAACGACTGCTTGTAAGTCTCCGTATTTGCTCTAATTTCTCGGATCTTTTCGTTGTGATCATTACGCGAGATATATGTGGGCGGTAGTAATATGTTGCCCATCTCTTCCCGGAATGTGCTCTCTCGTAATTTCGATAATAAACCTCTCCGTATTGCGTAACGCCTTTCTTGAAGTGTCCGCCACTGGAGCTTGTTCAGCATCTCCGTAACGCTCTCGCGCTGACTAAATGTCCCCATGACGAATCGCGCTGCTTTTCGCTGGATCATGTCTATCTCTTCTATTAATCCAACCTGGTAAGGGTCCCATACTGATGAGCAATACTCAAGAATCGGACGAACAAGCGTTTTGTAAGCTACTTCTTTCGTCGATGAGTCACATTTTCTTAGAATTCTTCCTATGAATCTCAACCTGGCGCCTGCTTTTCCCACTATTTGTTTTATGTGATCATTCCACTTCAGATCGCTCCGGATAGTAACTCCTAAGTATTTTACGGTCGTTACCGCTTCCAATGATTTACCACCTATGGCATAATCGTACTGGAATGGATTTCTGCCCCTATGTATGCGCATTATATTACATTTATCTACGTTTAGGGAAAGCTGCCAGCTGTCGCACCATTCATTAATCCTCTGCAGGTCTTCCTGGAGTACGTACGAGTCTTCTGATGTTGCTACTTTCTTGTAGACAACCGTGTCATCTGCAAATAGCCTCACGGAGCTACCGATGTTGTCAACTAAGTCATTTATGTATATTGTAAACAATAAAGGTCCTATCACGCTTCCTTGCGGTACTCCCGAAATTACCTCTACATCTGCAGATTTTGAACCGTTAAGAATGACATGTTGTGTTCTTTCTTCTAGGAAATCCTGAATCCAATCACAAACCTGGTCCGATATTCCGTAAGCTCGTATTTTTTTCACTAAACGTAAGTGCGGAACCGTATCAAATGCCTTCCTGAAGTCCAGGAATACGGCATCAATCTGCTCGCCAGTGTCTACGGCACTGTGAATTTCTTGGACAAATAGGGCGAGCTGAGTTTCACATGATCTCTGTTTGCGGAATCCATGTTGGTTATGATGAAGGAGATTTTTATTATCTAAGAACGTCATAATACGAGAACATAAAACATGTTCCATTATTCTACAACAGATTGACGTAAGCGAAATAGGCCTATAATTATTCGCATCTGATTTATGACCCTTCTTGAAAATGGGAACGACCTGCGCTTTCTTCCAGTCGCTAGGTACTTTACGTTCTTCCAGAGATCTACGATAAATTGCTGATAGAAAGGGGGCAAGTTCTTTAGCATAATCACTGTAGAATCTTACGGGTATCTCGTCTGGTCCGGATGCTTTTCCGCTACTAAGTGATAGCAGTTGTTTTTCAATTCCGATATCGTTTATTTCAATATTTTCCATTTTGGCGTCCGTGCGACGGCTGAAGTCAGGGACCGTGTTACGATTTTCCGCAGTGAAACAGTTTCGGAACACTGAATTCAGTATTTCTGCCTTTCTTAGCAAATCATTTTTCTTCTATTTATTTTTAGACTCTAATACATGAGTGCTTTAAAACCTTAGCACGCAAGAAGACAATTATCAATCAAAATAGACGCTATCAGGCTCATTTCCACAGCTTATTCGAAGATTCTGAACGATATCATTCCTCTTTCGCCCATTATTGCGCTCAGCTATGGGATTTTTGGAGTCTTTTTCAGTGGTTAGGGTTTAATGTTTCTCGTCATTAATTTTAAAACATTCTAAGCGACCAGAATAGCCGGCTGGGGTGGCCGAGCGGTTCTAGGCGCTACAGTCTGGAACTGCGCTACCGCTACGGACGAAGGTTCGAATCCTCCCTCGGGCATGGATGCGTGTGATGTTTTTAGGTTAGTTAGGTTTAAGTAGTTCTAAGTTCTAGGGGACTGATGACCTTAGAAGTTAAGTCCCATAGTGCTCAGAGCCATTTGAACCATCGACCAGAATACAATATTTCAAGAGTTGCCTTCTGCCATTCTCATGTCTTCTGGAGATTCTATTTTCTAGTGCTCTCACATTTTTGTCTCTTCCTATCTGTTAACCCTCCACTATCGTAATGTACATATGTCGTGACCAGGGCTTCCAGTCGGGTAGACAGTTCGCCGGGTGCAAGTCTTTCGATTTGACGACTATCGTAATGTAGATCAAATCGCTATATAAAAATATTTCTTCCGAACAAAACAATGGCAGAAAGAAAGGTCACTTGTGTGGAGCTATATTGTATGAAATAAATGCTTAGTGTGTGGTGTCACCGCCAGACACCACACTTGCTAGGTGGTAGCCTTTAAATCGGCCGCGGTCCGGTAGTATACGTCGGACCCGCGTGTCGCCACTGTCAGTGATTGCACACCGAGCGCCACCACACGGCAGGTCTAGAGAGACGTCCTTGCACTCGCCCCAGTTGTACAGCCGACGTTCATAGGAATGGTTCACTGACAATCACGCTCTCATTTGCCGAGACGATAGTTAACATAGCCTTCAGCTACGTCATTTGCTACGACCTAGCAAGGCGCCGTATTCAATAGATATATAACTTGTGATGCCTGTACCGTCAGACCGATGTACACCACTTCTGGATTAAAGTTAAGTATTACATCAACTACGTACTTTAATTGCTACTATTAATTCCCTTAATTGTTCCAGACCTCACGCCAGTCTGCGTGTAATTAAACGCGTGCATTTCGGCCTCCTCTAGCAACACTGTGTTGGCTCTTCTGCCAACACTTCATAGTGCCTTCAACAACTTGTAACTCGAAAATAAACGTAATACAACGTCATCAATTTATGAACAGACAATAGAAAGCTGATTCAGTAGGACTTTCCATCTCAATAGCCATTGCGCAAGTATCATGACATGTTGTCCTAATAGAGATTAATAAATGATCGTGTAAGGCGTCTATCTACAAATTACTTATATAACACTCAGTAATCATGGCGCTTCCGTCCAGAACCTGAACTACTCCTCCTATCTAACTGTCGTTCATATCGCTACAACCGATAACATTACTTGTTTCAGTAATGTAAAAAGAAGTGTCTCTTAAACCAGTAACAGTTAACAACAGAGTAATCTAAAGCGACAAGCTATCATGAAATTATCGGACCTATAGCAAAGACAAGGAAAACTTGGAACACAGAGTTTTGTACAGCAGTAATGAACCTAATGAATAAGTAAGGTCATCAAAATAAATTTGTTTTATACATCACGAAGCTATTCACTACACAGGTGTCGCTGAGCTTCTGTATCAAGATCTACATTTCTCAAGCTATCTTACGGTGTATGGGACCAATATCATTTTCCCCAGAACGAATTTCCCCATTTCAGTGGAGTGTGCGCCGATTTGAAATTACCTAAACTATACTAAAATCCGTTCTTTACATTTGCTTCTGTTCAGAATCAAAGACCAGTCTCTGCACCAATAATAGATGCTTCCCAGTTCCTACCACTCTTCTGGCGTTGGAACGTTATTATGCACTGTGGTAACAAAAGGAATCCCTCGTGATGTCGTGTCTGACCTCCTATTACGCAACGTAGTGCAGCAACTCGACACATGGCATGGGCTCAACAAGTCGTTGGAAATCCACTGCAGAAATATTGAGCCACGCTGCCTCTACAGCGAAAGTGATGCCGATGAAGGACGTGTCGATCAAGTCCCATAAATGTTCCATGGGATTCATGTCGGATGATTTGGGTAGCCAGATCATTCGCTTCAACTGTCCACAATGTTCTTCAGACCAGCCGCGAAAAATTGCGCTCTGATGACAGGTACATTTTCACCCGCAAAAATTCCATCCTTGTTTGGGAACATGAATTCCATGAAAGGGTGCAAGCGGTCTCCAAGTAGCTGTACGTAACACCTTCCGATCAGTTGTACCAGAAGACCCACTATATTCCATGTAAACATGGCCCACAACACGATCACAAGTTAGCCCAGTGCATTGTTGGCAGCTTAGCTAGATTGTTTTTGTGAGATCTGCACCACACTCGAACCCTACCATCAGTTCGTATCAACTGAAATCGGGAGTCATCTGACGACGCCACGGTTTTGCAGTCGTCTAGGGTCCAGCCGATATGGCGCTGCAGGCGGTGTCGCCCTGTCAGCAAAGCCACTCACGTCCGTCTTCTGCAGCCGCAGCCCATCAACGCCAAATTCCGCTACACTGCTCTGAGGGATTCATTCGTCGTACGTCCCACGTTGACTGCTCTGGTTACTTCTTGCAGTATTGATTGTCTGTTAGCACTGACAATTCTACACAAATGACGCTGCTCTCGGACTGTAAGTGAAGGCAGTCGGCCACTGCGTTATCTGTAGTGAGAGGTAAGGTCTTGAGTTTCATGTTATCAGCACGGAATATTGTGGATCTCGCAATACTGAATTGTCTAACAATCCCGGAATGGCTCCAGCTACGATTCCGCGTTGAAAATCGTATTACCATAACCACGTCGAAAACCTTTTCGCCGACCGAAGTGGCCGAGCGGTTCTAGGCGCTACAGTATGGAACCGCGCGACTGCTACGGTCGCAGGTTCGAATCCTACCTTGGGCATGGATGTGTGTGATGTCCTTAGGTTAGTTAGGTTTAAGTAGTTCTAAGTTCTAGGGGACTGATGACCTCAGAAGTTAAGTCCCATAGTGCTCAGAGCCATTTGAACCATTTGAAACCTTTTCACATGAATCAGCTCTGCAGAAATGACAGCTCCCCCAATGCATTGCCCCTTTCTTCCCTGGCTTCGCTATACTGCCTATATCTCTATACGAGGTGTGGCTAGAAAAAACCGGACTAGTACTGGTGAAACAATAAAACGAATGCAATAAGGCTGAAAGTCGCGTGGCCTGTCACGTGACTCTCGCTCCGCCTACTGCTCGAGTTTCATCTGCCTCCTGCACTCAGTCTGCCCGTGGCGTCTGTTTTAAGTAGTTGACGTTTTGTCTGTGCGTCGGAATATGTTGAGTGTACAGAAAGAACAGCGTGTTAACATCAAATTTTGTTTCAAACTAGGAAAATCTGCAAGTGAAACGTTTGTAATGTTACAACAAGTGTACGGCGATGATTGTTTATCGCGAACACAAGTGTTTCAGTGGTTTAAACGATTTAAAGATGGCCGCGAAGACACCAGTGATGACGCACTGGCAGACCATTGTCAGCAAAAACTGATGCAAATATTGAAAAAATCGGTAAACTTGTTCGACAAGATCGCCGTTTAACAATCAGAGCAGTGTCTGAGTTAACAGGAGTTGACAAGGAAAGTGTTAGGCAGATTCTTCATGAAAGTTTCAACATGAACAAAGTGTGTTCAAAAATGGTTCCAAAGTGTCTCACAATTGAACAGAAGGAACGCCGAAGAATGATTTGTTCTGACATCCTGGAAAACATTGAAAGTGATCCCACCTTCTTACAAAATGTTATTACTTGCGATGAATCGTTGTTTTTTACTTACGATCCCGAAACTAAATGCCAATCGATGCATTGGAAAACTCCTGGTTCTCCACGACAAAAAAAAGCACGAATGTCAAAAAAATCGAAATTCAAGGCAATGATGATTGTTTTTTTTTTTATATATATCAAAGGGATTGTGCACATTGATTGGGTACCAGAGGGACAAACAGTGAATCAGCATTACTACATTAGCGTCCTGGCTACCCTACGTGAGCGAGTACGGAGAAAACGGAACGATTTGTGGAGAAAAAAGTCATGGATCCTTCACCAAGACAATGCCCCAGCTCACAGTGCGTTGTCAGTGAAGACGTTTTTGGCAAAACACAACATTCCCATCTTAGATCATCCACCCTACTCACCTGATTTGGCCCCCTGTGACTTTTTTCTTTTCGCTAAAGTCAAGTCAGCTTTGAAAGGAACTAGATTTAAGACTGTTGAAGCAGTAAAAGAAAAAGCGACGGAAGTAATGTATGGACTTACCGAAAATTATCTGCAGCATTGCTATGAACAGTGGAAAATTCGTATGGAGCGGTGTAGAGACCGAGGAGGAGAATACATTGAAGGAGATAACATGAAATTGTAAATAATTGTAAATAAATGTTTTTTTCCAGCATCAGTCCGGTTTTTTTCTAGCCGCACCTCGTATGTGCATGTCGCTGTCCGTAAGTTTTATGAGGGTTGCCCAGAAAGTAATGCATCACATTTTTTTCTTCAACAGTAATTTATTGAACATAATGAGAATTACACACACAAAAGAATGGTGTTTTATCTACACACACTATTTTTCCACGTAATCTCCATCCTGTTCTATGGCCTTCCTCCAGAGCGAAACAAGCGCGTGTATGCCTTGTCGGTACCAATCCTTGTCCTGATGGCGGAGCCAGTGCTTCACTGTGTGTATCATTTGCTGATTGACAGATGCAGCGCACACTGCCGAGTCGTAACGTGCCTGTCCTTACGAATGACAACATCAGGTCGCTGCAACATGTGAGATGTGACTGCTGTGGCTGGTCTCCCCGACCGCTGCAAATCGTGGAGCTCCGCCGAACCGTCTACTGATGGTCTCACCCTCTGCGCCCAGCGACTAACTGTGCTTCTGTCGACAGCAGGTGCTCCACAGACTTTGCACAAGCGCTTCTGAACATTCGCCACAGTTCTTTTCCCCGCAGTGAGAAATTCAATGACGGCACGTTGCTTGTAACGCACATCACTTGCAGACGCCATTTTGAAATTGTCTTGCAACTACGCTATCTGTCGGAAGTGACGGAAAGTTGGCTCGCTCACTCAGGAGACCTCAAGCTGCTGACTGCCCCGAAGCTTCTGGGTGATTCGATTATGAAAGCAGTGTACTGGATGCTGTGGAGACACTCCACTTCAAAGTGCGAACCACCACCTGCGTCCTCGATCGATCACTTGGAGGACTGGGACTGATCGACTTCCAACGGAAGTGCACAGCACTCCTCATCCACCGAACAGCGAAGCTACAAACCGACCACCCGAACGGGACAGCACCAGCCATATTGGATCGATACCGGCCTGAGTCACAATGCGCTCCGATTGCAATAGTGGGCATCCCTTCTAAGATGTCCTACGTCAGGGAATTTTACGTCGCACGCAGTTACGACTTGGAGGCGGCTACAGATCGGAATACGTCGGCTCGACGGATCTACACTCCTGGAAATGGAAAAAAGAACACATTGACACCGGTGTGTCAGACCCACCATACTTGCTCCGGACACTGCGAGAGGGCTGTACAAGCAATGATCACACGCACGGCACAGCGGACACACCAGGAACCGCGGTGTTGGCCGTCGAATGGCGCTAGCTGCGCAGCATTTGTGCACCGCCGCCGTCAGTGTCAGCCAGTTTGCCGTGGCATACGGAGCTCCATCGCAGTCTTTAACACTGGTAGCATGCCGCGACAGCGTGGACGTGAACCGTATGTGCAGTTGACGGACTTTGAGCGAGGGCATATAGTGGGCATGCGGGAGGCCGGGTGGACGTACAGCCGAATTGCTCAACACGTGGGGCGTGAGGTCTCCACAGTACATCGATGTTGTCGCCAGTGGTCGGCGGAAGGTGCACGTGCCCGTCGACCTGGGACCGGACCGCAGCGACGCACGGATGCACGCCAAGACCGTAGGATCCTACGCAGTGCCGTAGGGGACCGCACCGCCACTTCCCAGCAAATTAGGGACACTGTTGCTCCTGGGGTATCGGCGAGGACCATTCGCAACCGTCTCCATGAAGCTGGGCTACGGTCCCGCACACCGTTAGGCCGTCTTCCGCTCACGCCCCAACATCGTGCAGCCCGCCTCCAGTGGTGTCGCGACAGGCGTGAATGGAGGGACAAATGGAGACGTGTCGTCTTCAGCGATGAGAGTCGCTTCTGCCTTGGTGCCAATGATGGTCGTATGCGTGTTTGGCGCCGTGCAGGTGAGCGCCACAATCAGGACTGCATACGACCGAGGCACACAGGGCCAACACCCGGCATCATGGTGTGGGGAGCGATCTCCTACACTGGCCGTACACCACTGGTGATCGTCGAGGGGACACTGAATAGTGCACGGTACATCCAAACCGTCATCGAACCCATCGTTCTACCATTCCTAGACCGGCAAGGGAACTTGCTGTTCCAACAGGACAATGCACGTCCGCATGTATCCCGTGCCACCCAACGTGCTCTAGAAGATGTAAGTCAACTACCCTGGCCAGCAAGATCTCCGGATCTGTCCCCCATTGAGCATGTTTGGGACTGGATGAAGCGTCGTCTCACGCGGTCTGCACGTCCAGCACGAACGCTGGTCCAACTGAGGCGCCAGGTGGAAATGGCATGGCAAGCCGTTCCACAGGACTACATCCAGCATCTCTACGATCGTCTCCATGGGAGAATAGCAGCCTGCATTGCTGCGAAAGGTGGATATACACTGTACTAGTGCCGACATTGTGCATGCTCTGTTGCCTGTGTCTATGTGCCTGTGGTTCTGTCAGTGTGATCATGTGATGTATCTGACCCCAGGAATGTGTCAATAAAGTTTCCCCTTCCTGGGACAATGAATTCACGGTGTTCTTATTTCAATTTCCAGGAGTGTATGAAGCTCTCCTAGGCTTTCCACCAGCGCACAAACTGGAAATACGGACGCCAACGGTCGTCTGGAAGCAGGTATGGGCTAATATTAACAACCCATTCCTGCCATCGGGCATCAGTTCGTTGTGGGACAGACTAGTCAATGATACCATTCCGACTAAGCAGCGACTAGCAGGCATTCACTTTAGTCAGACGAACGAATGCAGCCAGTGTGGAGATGCCGGCACCAGAGACCACCCTATAGAGTACCGCTACGTGTGGAAAGTATGGGAGTTATGCCGATTGATGGTGGGGCTTATCAACCAAACTGCACCTTCCAGTGTGACACCAACGTGAATCGTCTTTCCCGACTTTAAACTGCACCCAAGAACGAAGAGCAACGCCGTGGTCTGGCTACTGGGGCACACTGCCTACGCTATTTCTGAGTTACAACAGAGTGACGCCGTGCAGTACATGGTCTACCTGTGGGAAGGTCATCAACGACTGAACCGTTCACCGAAGTACAGCGAACATTTTGCAAACAGTTTATCACATGCTTTATTGTATGGTTATCAGAGGATGTTTCAGTTACAGTGAATACCTTCGCTAGAAGTATCCATTTTGTTTCACATTTTTCGTTAGAGTTTTCCATTTTCTTTTACAAGATTACATGATACACTTATTTCAATTCGTTTAAATTTCAACACTCATACATATTTCTTTTAGGATTGTTACCAAAAGCACTCTGTGCATAACTTGTCACACATTACAATTGTTTTTGTTTTCATTCTGTTTTCTTTAAAGGATTTCGATTCTGCATAATTTTGACCTGCTACTCGCAATTACATTTCTGTTCAAGTATTGTTGTAAAGATGTTATGTTGTAATAATGTCTACATCTACATCTACATCCATACTCCGCAAGCCACATGACGGTGTGTGGCGGAGGGTACCCTGAGTACCTCTATCGGTACTCCCTTCACTTCCAGTCTCGTATTGTTCGTGGAAAGAAGGATTGTCTGTATACTTCTGTGTGGGCTCTAATCCCTCTGATTTTATCCTCATGGTCTCTTCGCGAGATATACGTAGGAGGGAGCAATATACTGCTGGACTCTTCGGTGAAGGTATGTTCCCGAAACTTTAACAAAAGCCCGTACCGAGCTACTGAGCGTCTCTGCTGCAGAGTCTTCCACTGGAGTTTATTTATCATCTCCGTAACGCTTTGCGATTACTAAATGATCCTGTAACGAAGCGCGCTGCTCTCCGTTGGATCTTCTCTATCTCTTCTATCAACCCTATCTGGCACGGATCCCACACCGCTGAGCAGTATTCAAGCAGTGGGCGAACAATCGTGCTGTAACCTACTTCCTTTGTTTTCGGATTGCATTTTCTTAGGATTCTTCCAATGAATCTCAGTCTGGCATCTGCTTTACCGACGAATAACTTTATATGATCATTCCATTTTAAATCACTCCTAATGTGTACTCCCAGATAATTTATGGAATTAACTGCTTCCAGTTGCTGACCTGCTATTTTGCACCTAAATGATAAGGGATCTATCTTTCTATGTATTCGCAGCACATTACACTTGTCTACATTGAGATTCAATTGCCATTCCCTGCACCATGCGTAAATTCGCTGCAGATCCTCCTGCATTTCAGTACAATTTTCCATTGTTACAACCTCTCGATACACCACAGCATCATCTGCAAAAAGCCTCAGTGAACTTCCGATGTCATCCACCAGGTCATTTATGTATATTGTGAACAGCAACGGTCCCATGACACTCCCCTGTGGCACACCTGAAATCACTCTTACTTCGGAAGACTTCTCTCCATTGAGAATGACATGCTGCGTTCTGTTATCTAGGAACTCCTCAATCCAATCACACAATTGGTCTGATAGTCCATATGCTCTTACTTTGTTCATTAAACGACTGTGGGGATCTGTATCGAACGCCTTGCGGAAGTCAAGAAACACGGCATCTACCTGTGAACCCGTGTCTATCGCCGTCTGAGTCTCGTGGACGAATAGCGCGAGCTGGGTTTCACACGACCGTCTTTTTCGAAACCCATGCTGATTCCTACAGAGTAGATTTCTAGTCTCCAGGAAAGTCATTATACTCGAACATAATACGTGTTCCAAAATTCTACAACTGATCGACGTTAATAAAGAAATAAAAAAAGTGTCCTTCGGGAGCATAATTTTTGGAAGTCGGGATTGCGTTCGCGCTAACCTGACGATTAAAAAAAAAAAATAATGCATAGGTAACGTTTCGCATTCGCAGCATTGTTTTCGGCTGAGAAAAAAAATGCGGTGCATTACTTTCTGGGCAACCCTCGTATCACCTCACTGTGTATTGGAAGGGTTGGAGGTGTGGGTTGAGAGAGTAACAAACCAATACACGTCCCCTCCGCTCACAGATACCAAAAGTGGATCCGCGCCTGCGCTGTGGGGGCGCTGTCGACGACCAAGATGGCTGCCGACCGCAAGAAGGCTGGGGCGGTCGCGGGAGCAGCGTGCCTCATTAGCGGTGCGCGTGCGCCTCCTCGGGACGAACAAAACACGGCGACGCAACTGGAACGGGGACTGGAAATTGGACAATCGGACTCGGCGGCCGCGCGGCAGACCGCGTAAAAACACGCTTTCTTGCCACGTCTGGTCCCGTACGTGATCTCTTCTCTCCGACTCGTGTTTGTTTTCCATCCACGATTCCAATTCGTTTATCCGTAAGCCTCGTGATTCGCCAGCCACGACTCCCGCGGCACAATACGCCTACTCCGGACGCTATTGTTTCTTATGGCGTCGGTAATAGGGACTATTGCCGGTCGTAAAGGAAAATCCGGCATATTAAACGAAACCACATTAAGCACCAGTAAGGAAAATAAGATGTGTTCGATATTCTCGTGGGCTGCACCTGTACCATACGCACAGTAATTTGTTACGATTCCAGTAGGAGCGGACAGCAATACGTCCTTCTCATTGACCGTGAGGCTGCCTCGAGCTGCTCCTGTTACACGCTTACATACGTAACTACAAAAATTTCCCACTTCTGAGAGATTACCCCTTTGGTCATAGGGGAAACATATTTTCATAAGGGCGGCTCGAATAACGTGGCACGCACAACAGTGTGTATTTTCTACAGGAAGCTAATTTAGTTTTGTTTGTGTCAGGTTAGTTTGTTCCAGACCACAAACTATGGCTTCTACGGACGCACCTGCAGCTGCGGTGGGAAGCCGATAAAACTTTTGGAGCGTTCTACTTTTTCATCGTGGCCTAAACGATTTCCTGTCGGGAGTGATCGTAGTATTTGCCTTGAGAAACGGTCTCTTCACACTGGGAGCCGAATGGGACCTGTGGCTGCTACTTTGTCCTTACGTTATTAGGCTAATATTGTTTTTTACCTATGTTTAGCTGTGGCATTAAATTCTAACCCCCATTTAGTAGTGTGTCGAATCTACATGTGCCGTGAATATGCTTATCTTTCTGCAGTCGCCATGTCCAGGGTAGTAGGTACATGGATGCATATGATGTTTGAGTTAGTACTGAGGATTGAAAACTAAACTAACACTTCGTGATACGTTTGTTTATTATTATTAGCCTTCAGCTCTACATAAAACCATGTGACTGCTCCACTTCAATGTTGACACCACATTAACTCAGAAACGAAAATAGAAAGTGTGTTTCGCAGCTGTCGAACCAAAGCACAATTTGTTGTTCAAAAATGGCTCTGAGCACTATGGGACTCAATTGCTGAGGTCATTAGTCTCCTAGAACTTAGAACTAGTTAAACCTAACTAACCTAAGGACATCACAAACATCCATGCCCGAGGCAGGATTCGAACCTGCGACCGTAGCAGTCTCGCGGTTCCAGACTGCAGCGCCTTTAACCGCACGGCCACTTCGGCCGGCATTTGTTGTTCCTTTCATTCTACTACTCACTGCCGAAATTAACCGAGAAATTGGGAAAAAAAGATGGCCGTCTCAGTCGAGGTGGTTTCTTCTATAGTGGTGGCTTGTGAAGTCATTCTTAAGTTAACTGCGACGTATTATAGCAGCTACATTACAGGTTGCTTATAAATTAGTTACACAAAAGTAATCTGCAATTGTGAAAAAGATAAATAACTTTCAGAAGTGTTTAATGCAGCACTGTATGCAGCATATCTTTAAGTTTTATGTACATATGTTCGTATGTGGCTACCTTTTGTAACACGACAAATGTCCCATCGGTTCAAATGGCTCTGAGCACTATGGGACTTAACATCTATGGTCATCAGTCCCCTAGAACTTAGAACTACTTAAACCTATCTAACCTAAGGACATCACACAACACCCAGTCATCACGAGGCATGTCCCATCCGTAATCAGTTTCCTGCCACATCTATGTAGCAAGTCTTGACGTACGGTGGCAACTGCTTTATTATCCGTTGTCACCTCGTCAACGTTCCCCAGAAGCGGAGGAACAAACACTCTGTATTTAATGAAACTTCATACACAGAAGTCGACTGGGGTTAAATCAGGTGATTGTGGTGGCCCAGATATTGTTCCTGTTTGGTTGGTTGATTTGGGGAAGGGGACCAAACAGCAACGTCTTCTGCCCCATCCGATTAGGGAAGGATGGAGAAGGTAGTCGGCCGTGCCCTTTCAAACGAATCATCCCGGCATTTTTCTGAAGAGGTTTAGAGAAATCATAGAAAACCTAAATCAGGACGGCCGAACGCAGGTTTGAACCGTCGTTCCCCGGAATGCGAGTTCAGCGTGCTAACCACTACGCCACCTCGCAAGGTAGACGTTGTTCCACCACGTCCAATCCAAGTTGGCACATTTTTCGGAGATCAGCGGCAACACGATGATAATATGGTGGCGCGTAATCTTGCTGTAAAATAAATTCGATGCCCGTATCTTGTTATAACTGAGGCCTTAGATAATGTTCAAGCATGTCTAGTCATGTCGGTTACAGTCAACTCGCCGGTCGATGTGGCTGAGCGGTTCTAGGCGCTTCAGTCTGGAACCGCGCGACCGCTACGGTCGCAGGTTCGAATCATGCCTCGGGCATGGATGTGTGTGATGTCCTTAGGTTAGTTGGGTATAAGTAGTTCTAAGTTCTATGGGACTGATGACCTCAGATGTTAAGTCCCATAGTGCTCAGAGCCAAGCCATTCCGCGGGGCCACGTTGCTTTTGGCTAACGCGTGTTACGCCATCGGGAATACGTCTGCCGCGAGATCTTAACACCGGCTTAATGAGCTGTGTCGTTATGTGCTGACACACATTATTAAGCACCGCTACCATCTAAAACTATAAGACATTAACACTTTTATGTTATCGCAATAGCCACCTTCAACGACTTTAACATTCAGACCTAGATCATATTACAGCGTTCACAAATACTCACTGTAACTCAGGCCGATAACGACGCAATCCTCTGAAGATTATTCTTCGCAGCCAGTTTTTTTTCTGTTTTAGCCTTTGAGTTCTGACGCCTTATTTTAATGAAGGTCTATTCTCCTTACGAAGGGAGACACTAACTTGTGATGCATTTCGGCAAACTTGCCCCATGAAAACGGCAAAATATTAATTCAGACTCCATTCTTTTATTGAACCAGTCAATTGAAGGAGTAGTGAGCACACGTCTGGAGATTTAACAGCTCTAGTTATTACGGGTGATGTAATCTGAATCCGGAAGAAGTTTTTCTGGTACTGAATCCAAGGAACTGTCAATGTGCTTGCATTTTGTTATAACCAGGAATAACACAATAACCTCTTCAGTCTGGTTTGTTAAATCACAAATCACTTTTTAACAAGTATGTTAGCCAAGCGTCTACCCAGGCTCACACTCAGAAGTAATGCAGAAATAAAGTTTGGTTATACCAATTTCCGAATGTGCATGGTCGGGTGCACGTTCCGTATTTATTCCCAAGTCCAGTGAAGTTCAGTCTCTCCAAGTGAAGTCGCTAGATTTCCGCCGAGCAGCCAGGTAACCTCGAGTGGTGCGGCGAGTCATCCACAAGCAGCTGGAACACGGCGTACTGCACTTCCCGATGAGAACTGCCGTTTGCGGCGGCTGCCGGGTTTATATAAGGCTTGCTAGTTAATGGAGCCGTC
This sequence comes from Schistocerca nitens, assembly GCF_023898315.1. Lineage (NCBI taxonomy): Eukaryota > Metazoa > Arthropoda > Insecta > Orthoptera > Acrididae > Schistocerca > Schistocerca nitens. The sequence continues at coordinate 1,093,589,996 of NC_064615.1, read as the reverse complement.
GGCTGGGGTCGCTGTTTTCCAGGGAAAACCAATCGCAATGTTTCCTGGCGTAGCCAATTGCTGTGTGCTGACAAACGCGCGCGCGCGAAGGCGGCCAGCGATGGTAGCCCCGAGCCGCCCGGAGAAGTGCGGCCAGCGATGTATTTGGCGGCCGCGTACTGGAGCGCGTTGTTCGGTGTTAGTTAGAAGTGGTGTATACCACACATTTTAATGCGATGTAACCCGCAACACATTTCAGTGCATCTTGGAATTCGCAGCCACCACTGACTGCTGCTTCATCACTAGGAAACTGCAACAGATCTAGTTTTTGTTCCCTGGAATTAGTTCATTCCAAATCAGCTGTCATATTCCTAGTTACGATAATAAACAACACGGTTTTATTATCTTTATAAAGTCCTATTCAGTGTGTTCTGTTGGAGAAGCATGTGACAACACCTCACTAGTACTCTCTATAACGGATGTATTTGCCAACATGCGGATATCTTCAGGATTTACAGTCAATAATAGAAGTTGTATTCTACTTTTCGTTTCGAAAATTCTGGGCTGTTGTAAAATGCATCTAGACAAAAAAATTTAGGTAAAGAAATTCTCCAAAGAGTCTTGGATTAGCCAGGGAGTCAAGATTTGCGAAGCTCCCATATTCCAAAGGGACAGTTTACTGAAATTATTAAACCATTCTGGAATGGCGTAGACATTGCTATTTCTTCACAATGCATGTTAGAACAAACCTCAAGCAAGCATTTTAGTGTGTTCTATCTAAGCATTCGTCAGGTCCAGCACTTCTTTTAGAATTCCAGGTCTGCACTTGAATTGTTTGGTCCATTACTGAAGTGTTAACCGGCAGGGAAAAGGATAGTTCTTTCGCCGCAAGTAGGTACAAGTTTTGAGTGAGAAAGCTTTAAGATGAGAGCATTAGCAATTTCTTTTGGGCCCCACTTCTCTCGCTTTATTTATGACAAGTTCGAAAGTTGCCTGGTGTGAAACAACGAGACAAAATGCTATTTACATAAAAGTGAAACAACGAAACAAAATGCTATTTACATAATCTCTAATTTTTGTTTTATTGCAGAAGAAACACATCTGTTTCCTTCCACCACATACTTCGAACACTTGGCTTTAGGACCTTGTTACTTCTTTTCAGAGTGTAGTTTTCCTTCCTCAGCAGCTGTATTTCAAATTTTAATGTCACTTTCCTCAAACTCTTGCATTATTCACATCATCAGGGTCAGCTCTTTAAGAGCGCGACACTCATTTGCGATGTAGTTCTCTATCTTTCATAATGATTTATACTTTTGCTCATAGTATTACAAAACGGCCAGCAACAAGAATAGCTAACACGTGACTGAATTCTATTTATTTCAACAATAGAGGAATTTGCTTGCATTAACAGCGCACTTGTAGTGTTCTCGCTTGCCGCTTCTCTCTTCCGGTATTCCTAATGACGTCACGCCGTTTCGCCAGCAGTCTTCGCGGAGAGCCCCTGCATATCGCCTAGCGCGAAAGTCGGGAACTAACAGTGTTAAGCAGGAATGAAACTTGAAAAAATACAGTAGAGCGTCGATTATCCGAACGTCGGTCAACCGAACGACCGCTTAACCGAACTGTGTACTGGCTCGCACCTGTTACTCTCCCACCCTACCGTCCATCATCCCCCTCACTCCCAAACCAAGTTTCCCACAGTAGTCGCCGCACTGGGCCACCGCTGGCGGAACATTGCTTCTAATGGGGCCTTCACAAGGCGCTGCTGGCCGGCCAAGCCGCCAGTCGCTGTGTTTCAACAATCAGCACACTTCTGTCGGCTTAGCACTGGTAGTAGAAGTAGCGGCAGTATCAAGCTGTTCCCAGCAACAGCTGCGCCAGCTTAGAGTTGAGGCGTGCCGCCCCGCGCAGTTTGAAGGATTGCGCGCCCCCAAGAAGAGCTTCTCACGGTGCAAACAGTCACATTCTGTTCTCTGTTACGACCACTTGTGTGCTGCTGCGTGAAGAAGTGAACTTGACGATACAAAATGCGTATGTAATATGTATATGGTTTTGTTTAATAAACTGTGCCACATACTATATATTCCTAATGAAGTTGCATTTGTATGTTACTTTGTAATACTAAAAGAGATGCCTGTTTTATGAATAAATTTACTGTACAGTACTTCTTTTTGGCAAATAAACATGTACAGTTCGATTATCCGAACAAACCAGTTTTCCGAACACCCATGTCCCCAAATACTTCGGATAATCGACGCTCCACTGCACTGCATTCGTTGTTTTATCAAACATTTCTTAAGTTATTTACCCTTCCACAATTGAAGGTTAAAAAATGGTTCAAATGGCTCTGAGCACTATGGGACTCAACTGCTGAGGTCATTAGTCCCCTAGAACTTAGAACTAGTTAAACCTAACTAACCTAAGGACATCACAAACATCCATGCCCGAGGCAGGATTCGAACCTGCGACCGTAGCGGTCTTGCGGTTCCAGACTGCAGCGCCTTTAACCGCACGGCCACTTCGGCCGGCTAATTGAAGGTTACTTTTGTGTGCATAATTTACAAACGCCCTGTACTTCATAGGAGGTCGACCGGATTCTACAAAACACACACACATACAGAGATTATTAGTAATTTATTTAAAACTTGAACTTGGTAAATCTTTAACTTGGGAACCAATTAGTGTCCACACAGAAGATACATATGTGATAGCGTCACTGGCACTTACAACATTTAACAAGCAGTTCGTCATTCTAGAATAGTAGTTTCACATCAGAGTCAATAGCCTCTAACTGGATATAAAGTTCTGTTAGCAAGCAGCTGGATCTTTACTACGATGATACTGTCGTCGTTAGCTATGGTTACAGAGACTGGGCTGAACCGTTAGAGTATGGAGGAAGGCCTTAAATACTACGGTTGTACAACTAGGCAAAAATGTAAACAAGATCACTGTATACAGACTAGCATTTGTAGATGACATAGCACTTATTATAGACTCACTTGAAAATGCGCAAGAATAAATCGCTGAACTACAACGTCAAGCAGCGAAAGTAGGATTGCAAATATTATTTAAAAAGCACAGTTCGTAACAAAAATCAGTCATGCACCTCAAAATCTGCAATAAATAACAGCACAACATCTACAGTCGATTGTTATAATTATCCTCGGGTCTGGATATCAAACAACATGAAGCTAAAAACAGCAATAGTGATTAGGAAACATAAAATGAAGAGGACCTTTCAAATTACAACAAACATGTATACCGAAAAATCTTTATCCTGGAACACAAAACAGAGACACTATAAAATAGTGGTAAAACCAAAAATAATCTAAGCAGTAGAAACACTTAAACTGCCTACGAGGGGAAAACTTGAAATATTCAAAAACCACCAAACAAAAATGTTTAGAAAAATGCTAGGACCCTATAGCAGAAGTAACAGAATACTGATGTAAGATCTGATACAGAACCGTATCTGAAAATTGGAAAGGTAACAGATCTAATAAGAAAAATTGTACTAAAATTGTATGGACACATATGAAAGATGAATAATGACAGAATAACTGAACGCGTCTTTGGCTCACAAACTATTACCAATTCAACATCACATGGTTGAGAGAAGAAGGAAGAGATACAGAAACTGTAGGAATTGACTCGGACGCAAAAAGAAACATAACACTTTTTAAAAAAGCTGTAGGGAAGGCAGGCTTTCAGGACATTAAAAAATCAACAACTGCAGGGAAGTGGACACAATAAGAGAGAGAACAACATCTTTGGAGAATGAAAGAAGTGTGGCTCCAAAGGAAACTACATATGAAAGCAAAGAAGCAGAAACGATACTGATTTATCGTACCCTCCGAAAGGGTTGTTCGGGGAAAAAAATGTTGATTGACCCGAGCTAGCATGGAGACTCAAGCGTCAAGAACATACAAAAACGAAAATCACCCCTAAAAATGAACACCAAATTGAATGTAGCTGATTAGCAAAGCAAATCGTTGCATTTGCTTAGTATATTACAAAACTGGAATCGGATTTCACCATGCCAAAATACATGGAAAGCTACCGACGAATTTTTATCGATGTTTTAATTAATATTAATAATTATTAATAATTAATATTATTAATATTAATTAACACACCGTCACTTAGCTTAAATAAGTTACTTGTATAGAGGTATTTGGACCTCTTTCATCGAATGTGATACGTCAGCTGCTTGAGAATGCTTTTTAAAGAGAATGTCTATGAAAACGTGCGCAGCGTCTTCTTATCAGGCCGTGTGTTATTAGCTCACGGAATCTGTGTCCCACAGCTCCTGTGACTTAACTACGAACAAAACGTGGTCCCGACCTCTAATAAATGTTACTAATTTTGGTGATAATTTCTATATCTGAAATATAATGTGAATACTTGAATCACACAATGAAAGCCGATAAAGTAAACGTAAACATAAAGACTGATATGGAAAGGGATAGGTAGTTTCAAGAAATTTTATGCATCAGCCGAAAATGTTGCGGTGCATCAGAACCAACTTTTACTACGTGACATTCAGGCAGTGATGAACAAAGAGCCTTACATTGCAAGTTTTTGTCTTACCTATAATTCAAGACGTGTCTTTGGTTGCCAGAAAGAGCGGAGAATTGAACAGAACTATATCACAGTGTTTAATGACACAGACCTGACCACGTAAGTTGAGGTCACTAGTGCTGTGTGCCTCGAAACGGAACTAGATGACTCCACTCCTAGTGGTAGATAATGATAGCAGATAGTGTTAAGTTTTTAGGAGTATAGATAAATTACCAACTTAACTGGAAAACCCTCACCATGAAATTGAGGGCGCGACGTGATTGTGCTACTTTCGCAGTACGCATGATGGCTGTTGTAGTCCAGGTTTTTGTCCACTGTTCTATAGAATCTCATAATTTTAGTTTTGGATTAGTTAATTTCCAGTACCCTATACTGTGCGACTTCTTTCAGTTCCACCACTACACTCTCCAATGACGCCCATCGTCTATTAATAACTGCAATGTCATCAGCCTATGCAGGCAGTTCTGTAGTTCTTATACCTATGTGTCCAAATATTTGTAGTTTCCATATAATTGCTTCTAAGGTCAAACTGAAAAGCACTGTGGAAAGAGCATCACCTTGTCTGACTCCTTTATTGACATTGAATCAATCGGTTGATTCCGCATCCACTCCACAATTAACTTGTAACCTGGCAAGATTGCCTTAATAACCGAAATGTTTTATATCTTCTAACATCTCTTCCCAATTTAGACTTGTCAGCAGCAGGTTTTAATTTTAAGAATGTAGAGGATTTCGAGTACCTATGGACTAATATTAATAAAGTAAATTCCATGTCCACTGAAAGAAAAACCCGCATTTTAAGTGGTAACATGAGTAACCAAACGCTTAAAAAACTTTTGACATCTAGGATGGTAAACCGACAGGACGAAGTGGGTATATGTAAGGATATGATCAGGCCAGTGGCTACATATGGACGCGAAGCATGGACGCTGACCAGCACTACCGAACAACTCAGGGTATTTGAACGAAGAATACTATGGAAAATTTATGAAGGGATACGAAATAATGTTGTTTCTGGAGAGCAAGGACCAATTATGATTTCGATTTTCTCATACAAGAAGCTGATACTCTAAGGTTAATTAAAAGTAAAGGAATAGCTGGGATATGTTATAAGGATGTAGGGTGCAAGAACTGCAAACAAGGCCTTCCAATGGAAACCGACAGGATGAAGCTTAAAAGGAACACCACGTATGCGGTGAGTGGACGAGTGGAAAAAAACATCAGAGCCCTAGGAATCAGCGGGCGGAGAAGGAAAATAAACGAGCGAGCAGAAAGGAAGGAAACTGTTAAGAAAGCAAAGACCCACGCAGGGTTGTGAAACCACAACAACAACAAGAAGAAATTACTGATGAAGATCACCGTTGTATGTGATTTACAAATGAAGAAACCAGTTTATTCTATACATTCCCGTTCACTAATGATTAGGGAATCATTTACTTGAGAAAACTCGACTTACATGAATAATATTTTCAGAATGCACAAGCATGCTATACTAATTGAAGGGTCCACGAGAAAGAGGGGTTAAGCCAAAAAAGAATGAAATTTTAGGTTATTGCAGTTTAGGAAAGCTTTCAACAACCTGCTTTTATCAGTTTTTGTTTCATGGAAAGAGGGGGGATAATCTCAAAGTTACAGCGGTTTAAAAATACAGCGTCCACGGGAAAAAGGAGGTAAGTCAATGTGAAACTAGGAAAAAAGGGGGTTAGTCAGTTGGCAGCACTGATCGCAGCTGTTGTTTATTTTCTATTGTGTACGATTATCAGGTGTTGAGTATGTGCTGTTGGAGAGGTTAAGTTGGTGCTTTGTGTATTGCGTGAACTGTTTAGTTTGTTTTACGTTTTAACTGAAATGTGAAAGTGATAATGTAAAATGAAGATGAGGAAAGTATCACCTTCAGCCAACTGTCTCATTCAAAGAAGAAATGGAAGAGAACAGGTCGACTTTCCGACGCGAGAAAAAACCTTTTACCATCCACCCATGAATTAGGGCCAGATTGTAAATGTTCCAAATTGAAATGTTTTCAGAGTACCACTGACGCAGAACGTGGGTATATTATATCTAATTATAACAAAATGACTGTGGATGAGCAGAATATTTACTTGGTAGGCCTAATTAAAGTAAATAGTATATCGCAAAGAAGACCTAGGCGACCAGACTATGAAGCTAAATTTCGTGACAAGTTATTCATATCATGTAAGAGTGAAGGGGGAGCATTCTGTCACTGAACTACATGTTTATTCTAAAGCCTTTACATCATTTCATGGAATATCTCAAAAAAATTAGAAGTAACACAACGTTATCTGAAAAAAATGTGTGAGTCCTAAGGATGGTCGAGGCCAACACACTTAATCGGAAACATCGTGTGACATCGGAGGCACTTGACGCAGTTCGCCAACACATTAGTTCATTTAAAGATGAACGAAACCATTACAGTTTCAAAACCTCAAAGAAAGTGTATCTCCCACCAGATCTAAACATCAGTAAGATGTGTGAGTTATTTAGGAAATCATACCCTACTCAATCTGTGTCATATGAATAATATAGACTTGTAAATACAGAATTTAACGTCAGTTTCGGGTACCCTAGAATGGACACTTGTAGTTGCTGTGATAGGCATGCTGCCGAAATTCGAGCTGTTGAACGTGCTTTGAAATTGTACCCGGAAAATATCTCAGAAAGGGCGAGTGCAGGAAAAAAATCAATCAACTGTCAATGGCGAAAAAACTGCACTTATTAAAATCTGACATGTTTTATATTCGTAAAACAAGTTCTAAAGCAAACAGCCGGGCATCAAAAAATGTGGAAGTATTACTATGGATCTCCAGAAGAACTTACCTATCCCTAACATCGCAACTAATGACATGTCCTACAAGAGACAGTTAACGTTGTGCATGTTTAATATTCATATATTGTACACCGATGGATCATATTTCTTCGTGTATGATGAAACAGTAGCCTAACGAGGTCTCTTCCGTTTAGTTTTATTTTGTGACGACAATTCTTGATCCCTCTGTTAGACTCTTGTGGAGGCGGGGGGGGGGGGGGGGGACGGGAGGGGGGAGGGGGCAGAATAAGAATGGGACTATTTTCCGCCTGCTGCATTGCACCGTTCTTCACGTCAAGAGACTTAAGCACGTGAAAATGACTTTTCCAATCCGTGGCCACTCGTATCTCGAATGTGATCGTAACATGGCCAGAATCAACAAAAAAGGACTGATATGCCCAAAGAGTGGATAGAGGAAATAGAGAGTGCAAGAGCAAACCCCTCACCTTCTCATGTTGTCGTAGAAGGCAGGGAGTTTGTAAGAGATTGGTCAACACACCTCGATTAGTTATATTTCAAGAAATGCGCACTTCCTTCTAGACCAATAAGAGAATTAGTGGCTGCAAAAGAGCATCCCCGATTCTTGGAATACAGAAGTACATCCATGGCCATTGAGATCGCCATGTTATCAACAAGCCACTAACGGTTCCAGCAGAACAGCCTCAGCCTCAAGGAGCGTTCTTTCTACTTGACTTTGTGTATAAGAGTAATGGTTTTTTGTTTCATCCTTATTTTTATCTTCATTTTTATTGTATTATATACTTAACGCAGTTTTATTTTAAATTTTGTAAACAACTACACAAACATTTACTCTTTAAAAAACCTACAAGAACGTATTTTTTTTAGGTGCACAACCTATTACTTATGATAAGTATGAACACCTACAACAGTTAAAGATGTTTTGCGGAGAAGAGGCTAAGCAGTTTTTTCCCAGCTGCCAAAACTGGAAGAAGGACAAAAGCGTAACAAGAAACTGTGTCATCAAGATGACACTGTTTTTCCAAAACCAATAAGTGCAAGTGCTGAGAAGCAGACCCAGAGCTGAAATGAATAAACAGTGAATGAACATAGTTTACAAAGAAACTCTTTGGGCCTACAAAGTTTTGCTCTGTTTACAAAGAATTAATTCTATTCTATAATTTTCTTTCTTATGACTTTTATACTTTTTCTAGTAACTAATAAATTTTTGCGCATTCATTTGTTACATTTTTAATGGCATCTTAAACAATGCTGGTGGTTAGTTGTAATTGTACTACGTTTAACAAAGTTAACGAATTAACGAGATTTACTTACATTTACCCTTTTATAATGACTTACCCCCTTTATTCCCACAAAAATTGAAGTTATTCGATATAATATTTTCGTTAGGTTGTTGCAGTACATTTACACAAAAAACTTTTAGACGTATCTAACGACTATAAGTAAGGCTACACTAAAGATAAATTTCAAGAGCATTGGCTACAAATTTCATTTGGTACAGAAGGTTTCGTGTTAAAATCTTCTTTCCTGAAAAATAAAGAAGAACTGATTCACTCCCTTTTTCCCGTGGACCCATCAATTATATCTGATGTTTTGCAGAGACTGTCTTCAAAAATCTTACTATTTTGACATCTGTTTGACAATACGTGTATTCATTAATGTGCTTTGTCATTACCAACATTTATTTTCTTTGAAAGTAATTCAAAGTATGAACACAATACTAGCAGCAAAAAGAAATTCGACAACGACTTTTGGGACCTACCATTAGTACAGAAAGTAGTCATATACAAGATTACACATTACACACAGTGAAACTGAACTATCCTCTTCCACTTAAAAAAAAAGACTTAACCACAGGCTGTTGCTCGGTTGAGACTTCCGTGTAGTAAAGTAGGAGAATTTCGGTCCTAAACTGCTTATTCCTCTAGTAAAACGAAACTCAAAAAATAATTTTTGATTCGAAATTCTCCTTTTCCAACGCAACTGACGCAAAAAATCTTTCTTTTTCACGTAAAGATGCATGTCAGCAAAACTATCGTTTTCCAAGGCTGGTTGTATATGTATGTTTATGGATCTGTTTGAAAAGTGACCTTTTCAATATTGAATATTGTTTGGGTTATATTCTCCATTGCAAAGGTAAATAAATTGTTGGTAAGTTTCCTTGACTGTTAAACAATGTACTATTGCATCAGCTGTCTACGCCGCATTACTGACCATTCAAATATCATCGGATGTGGCAGATCATCATCCTACGTTTAAGTAATTCAATCACATCTGCCCTCACTATAAGTATTTTCTCATTAATCAATAGGTTTATGGATAACAATATCGGAAATACGCTGCAGAATGTTGATGTGCAAAACGGAAGAAGTAGAAAGAGATATGTTGATAACTGGAAGGAAAACAAACTGAAAGGAGCAAGGTAAGTTTACTTTATCCCTTATTAGTCAAAATCTATAGCATTTAAACTGATACAATATTACGTTGCAACTTGCCTTACTAGTGGTACAAGCTATTACGAAACTTATTATTTTACGAAAGCCTATTCTGTACACTGTGTACGTCTTGCAGGTGAATCACAATGACATTTACGCCTACGAGAATCACTAAGGAATTACCCATCCTATTTGACTGAGGTATTCATTAAATATTACTACTTCACAAAATTTAGAATTTATGCTTCAGGCATAAGGCGAAATCCCTACCAAGAGCTCCCAGCAGTCGCCGCTGTACAAAGACTTTCACCTATTCCACTCTTCGGATGCAAGATATAAAAAAGTTCCATTAAGTATTCTACAGCATATCAAGAAAAATTCAAGATACCTGCTCTGCTCTCTTGGACTGTCTCAACACCTTTGATCTAGTTTGAGTAGACAGCATCTTGGAATGCTCAGATGGGTGCGAAGCGCAAAATAGAAACACTATGGTCATGGGTACGTTGGGGAAATGGTTCAAAGAATTTGCTCCTCGTACCAATAACGAAGTTGCGATCATGTATCCTGTTGTAGCTTACTTCTTCCTCACGCCGGGCACGATTTTTGGAAAGATGAAAAAAAGTGATAAGAATAACTGAAACGATAATAACCACCGTTGTGCATATCAACAGTTTCCATCAATTTGGTAAAGCGAAAAAAACTAGGAACGTAAATATTTGTTTTCGAGTGGACATCATCTGTACAAAAATGTGTAAAACCTCCAGCATCCTGGCGTTTCGGATTCTCTCAAGCCAAGAGATTTATTTTTGCCAAGTACAAGAATATTAAACTCCTACTTGAAGGTGAAGTTCACTACAAAAGTGATACAGGTGTACCTAAATCTGTTCTGAAGCAAGGAAAAACGTATTCTTCAATTAAAAGGGCGGAGTTGCAAAACAAGGTGCCTGTCAAGAAAGAAAAACTCACCGATGTAAACAACTTAGTGAAAAAACATTTTGGGGTTGAATGGAGAAACAACGATGTGCTAGAATACTACAGAAGCGTCATTGATGATTTGGAACCTGTAGACAGTTGCACTTTACGACAAGAAAACCAACATAATAACGATGAACTTAATGATCTTGTGATTTAACCCTTTCAGACCGTCTGGCTACAATTGTATACATTAATTGTTGCTGTGCCTTATGTGCAACAGAATTACTTTCTCCCAATGGAAATCTTACGTACACATTTGTGAATGTTCAACATTTTCATCATGCGTAAGTGCTGCCAACTGCTAGGCATCACTATGAAAATATCAGCAAGTCAATGTAGCAGTGCGCAACAGCTCGTGACCGCTAGAATAATCAGATGTGATTGGTTCGCTACATTCCACCGTATAATTGAACATTGTTATTATTATTCTGCATGAAGGTAATTCCCCCCCATGAACCATGGACCTTGCCGTTGGTGGGGAGGCTTGCGTGCCTCAGCGATACAGATGGCCGAACCGTAGGTGCAACCACAACGAAGGGGTATCTGTTGAGAGGCCAGACAAACATGTGGTTCCTGAAGAGGACAGCAGCCTTTTCAGTAGTTGCAGGGGCAACAGTCTGGATGATTGACTGATCTGGCCTTGTAACATTAAGCAAAACGGTCTTCCTGTGCTGGTACTGCGAACGGCTGAAAGCAAGGGGAAACTACAGCCGTAATTTTTCCCGAGGACATGCAGCTTTACTGTATGATTAAATGATGATGGCGTCCTCTTGGGTAAAATATTCCGGAGGTAAAATAGTCCCCCATTCGGATCTCCGGGCGGGGACTACTCAAGAGACGTCGTTATCAGGAGAAAGAAAACTGGCATTCTACGGATCGGAGCGTGGAATGTCAGATCCCTTAATCGGGCAGGTAGGTTAGAAAATTTAAAAATGGAAATGGATAGGTTAAAGTTAGATATAGTGGGAATTAGTGAAGTTCGGTGGCAGGAGGAACAAGACTTCTGGTCAGGTGATTACAGGGTTATAAATACAAAATCAAATAGGGGTAATGCAGGAGTAGGTTTAATAATGAATAAAAAAATAGGAGTGCGGGTTAGCTACTACAAACAGCATAGTGAACGCATTATTGTGGCCAAGATAGACACAAAGCCCATGCCTACTACAGTAGTACAAGTTTATATGCCAACTAGCTCTGCAGATGATGAAGAAATTGATGAAATGTATGACGAGATAAAAGAAATTATTCAGGTAGTGAAGGGAGACGAAAATTTAATAGTCATGGGTGACTGGAATTCGTCAGTAGGAAAAGGGAGATAAGGAAACATAGTAGGTGAATATGGATTGGGGGGAGGAAATGAAAGAGGAAGCCGCCTTTTAGAATTTTGCACAGAGCATAACTTAATCATAGCTAACACTTGGTTCAAGAATCATAAAAGAAGGTTGTATACCTGGAAGAATCCTGGAGATACTAAAAGGTATCAGATAGATTATATAATGGTAAGACAGAGATTTAGGAATCAGGTCTCAAATTGTAAGACATTTCCAGGGGCAGATGTGGATTCTGACCACAATCTATTGGTTATGACCTGTAGATTAAAACTGAAGAAACTGCAAAAAGGTGGGAATTTAAGGAGATGGGACCTGGATAAACTGAAAGAACCAGAGGTTGTACAGAGTTTCAGGGAGAGCATAAGGGAACAATTGACAGGAATGGGGGAAAGAAATACAGTAGAAGAAGAATGGGTAGCTCTGAGGGATGAAGTAGTGAAGGCAGCAGAGGATCAAGTAGGTAAAAAGACGAGGGCTAATAGAAATCCTTGGGTAACAGAAGAAATATTGAATTTAATTGATGAAAGGAGAAAATATAAAAATGCAGTAAATGAAGCACGCAAAAAGGAATACAAACGTCTCAAAAATGAGATCGACAGGAAGTGCAAAATGGCTAAGCAGGGATGGCTAGAGGACAAATGTAAGAATGTAGAGGCTTGTCTAACTAGGGGTAAGATAGATACTGCCTTCAGGAAAATTAAAGAGACTTTTGGAGAGAAGAGAACCACTTGTATGAATATCAAGAGCTCAGATGGCAACCCAGTTCTAAGCAAAGAAGGGAAGGCAGAAAAGTGGAAGGAGTATATAGAGGGTTGATACAAGGGCGATGTACTTGAGGACAATATTATGGAAATGGAAGAGGATGTAGATGAAGATGAAATGGGAGATAAGATACTGCGTGAAGAGTTTGACAGAGCACTGAAAGACCTGAGTCGAAACAAGGCCCCGGGAGTAGACAACATTCCATTAGAACTACTGATGGCCTTGGGAGAGCCAGTCATGACAAAACTCTACCATCTGCTGAGCAAGATGTATGAGACAGGCGAAATACCCACTGACTTCAAGAAGAATATAATAATTCCAATCCCAAAGGAAGCAGGTGTTGACAGATGTCAAAATTACCGAACTATCAGTTTAATAAGTCACAGCTGCAAAATACTAACGCGAATTCTTTACAGACGAATGGAAAAACTGGTAGAAGCGGATCTCGGGGAAGATCAGTTTGGATTTCGTAGAAATGTTGGAACACGTGAGGCAATACTAACCTTACGACTTATCTTAGAAGAAAGATTAAGAAAAGGCAAACCTACGTTTCTAGCACATGTAGACTTAGAGAAAGCTTTTGACAACGTTAACTGGAATACTCTCTTTCAAATTCTGAAGGTGGCAGGGGTAAAATACAGGGAGAGAAAGGCTATTTACAATTTGTACAGAAACCAGATGGCAGTTATAAGAGTCGAGGGGCATGAAAGGGAAGCACTGGTTGGGAAGGGAGTGAGACAGGGTTGTAGCCTCTCCCCGATGTTATTCAATCTGTATATTGAGCAAGCAGTAAAGGAAACAAAAGAAAAATTCGGAGTAGGTATTAAAATTCATGGAGAAGAAGTAAAAACTTTGGGGTTCGCCGATGACATTGTAATTCTGTCAGAGACAGCAAAGGACTTGGAAGAGCAGTTGAACGGAATGGACAGTGTCTTGAAAGGAGGATATAAGATGAACATCAACAAAAGCAAAACGAGGATGATGGAATGTAGTCAAATTAAATCGGGTGATGCTGAGGGGATTAGATTAGGAAATGAGACACTTAAAGTAGTAAAGCAGTTTTGCTATTTAGGGAGTAAAATAACTGAGGATGGTCGAAGTAGAGAGGATATAAAATGTAGACTGGCAATGGGAAGGAAATCGTTTCTGAAGAAGAGAAATTTTTTAACATCGAGTATAGATTTAAGTGTCAGGAAGTCGTTTCTGAAAGTATTTGTATGGAGTGTAGCCATGTATGGAAGTGAAACATGGACGATAACCAGTTTGGACAAGAAGAGAATAGAAGCTTTCGAAATGCGGTGCTACAGAAGAATGCTGAAGATAAGGTGGGTAGATCACGTAACTAATGAGGAGGTATTGAATAGGATTGGGCAGAAGAGAGGTTTGTGGCACAACGTGACTAGAAGAAGGGATCGGTTGGTAGGACATGTTTTGAGGTATCAAGGGATCACAAATTTAGCATTGGAGGGCAGCGTGGAGGGTAAAAAGCGTAGAGGGAGACCAAGAGATCAATACACTAAGCAGATTCAGAAGGATGTAGGTTGCAGTAGGTACTGCGAGATGAAGAAGCTTGCACAGGATAGAGTAGCATGGAGAGCTGCATGAAACCAGTCTCAGGACTGAAGACCACAACAACAACAACAACAATGAAGGTAATTAATGAATGACCATTTTACTGTTTATTACAATAGATAATATTTCGTAATTACTTATTTTAGTCCATAAAACGAAGTCCAGTGTAAAAAGTATGATTTGAAAACGTGTAAAAAGTATGATTTGAAAACGTATAGTCATTTTTGTATAATTCTTGCATCTAAAGATATTAAAAAATCAGCTAAGAGCATTAATGCATAAATAAAAATTTTGCTCCCTCCAGAAAAAGTTTAGACGTGATAGGGTTAATGTTAACTGTCTTCTATATGATCGATATTGCAGATTTATGTTACTTGGAGATTAAAAAATGATTCTTTTATTTACCAACAAATCTATCATTATTCTTGGTCTTTGACAACAAAACTGGTTATTTACCTTTTATTGCAACAAAACTTTCCTTTTTAAAAATTAAACCTGCTAAACAGAGTGAACTGCTAGCTAATCTATTTTTTTTATCATTTGCTTTAGTTTAGTTAGAGCCCAACTGATACATATAATAAGGCCTCAATCATATCTTTGTATTTATTATAACGTGGCACGGTTTTCGCTGTCATCTAAAATTTAGCTACTATGGAAAGGGGCAGTTTTGTCTCTCATTGCCCGTCATGTACTGAACAACGCAACAGAGAATGCTAATTGTCTTGTGGACCATGTGAAGTTTCAGACTGAAATAAAGAACTTTCTGTTGGAGAACTCCTACATAATTGAAGGATATCTTCACACATAGTCTTAAAATTAATGTACCTTTCAGTTTGTAATTGATATTCCATTACGTTAAGTCATTTCTTTGTATTCCACGTAAATATAAAGTATATTTTTCATACCTTCCCGCATTCCAGAGACCACACTCCTTGAGGTTCTCTAGATACGACTAATGAAATGTTACTTAACGTCATATGGAAGAAACTCCCATCATTTTCATTGCCCAGCGAAGGAAGGTTAGACAGGCTCGTGAAGTTCCTGATCACCAGAGTTCGCGCCAATGCTGTGTGCTATGGTGTTATCGTACTGGTTTTCGACACTTGATAGTTACCGTCTGCCAGATTGGAAGTCTTTAAGTCGACGATCTTTTGTTGCTATTGAAACCGAGTAGGCTATGTGCCAGCAAAAGGCTTCATCCGTTGTCTACTTCTGCAGATACATCTTCTTACCGCCAGAAGAGATACTGTGTTTGGTGATGGGTATATGCTATGCAGGAACGATTGGCCATTCGTCCTGTCCCATTACCGGGGAAGGAAAAATTCTTGATAGGTCTGAGATCAACCCGCAATTCTCTGATTTTCCTCTCGTGATCATCACGCAAGAAACAAACTGGAGGAAGAGAAATATTACACATCTCCTGTCGTAACGGAGCCTCTCGAAGTTTTGGGAATATCTCTGCAGTGTCCATCGCCTTTCTCACGAACGCCTTCCATTCCAGTCGAAACTGGTTATAATGACGTCGAAGGAACCAACGGTATATGAGCGTTACAGCCGATAGTCACAAAACCCCGTTTTTGCTTTTCTTTTTCTTGATAAAAATTTCTTATCTGTAAATTTTAGGCTGCCATACATTTAACACTTCAAAATATAACAGAAATACAATGCGGCAACGGTATTTACAATACAATATTTGTGGGGAGAAACTGAAAAAGAAATTTTCTTATGTTCACGCAGTATGTAAGGCAATAAAAAGCCAGAAAAACGTAAAATCCTTTAATAAGACAATTAAAAAATAGCAATAATGTAAATTGTTCAATAATACTGAACACGGTCTTGGATAATGAATGAGATAAAATGTTGAGCATGTTTAAAACTTACTTTAAGAGCTGTCTAGTACAATAGCCACGAATAACACAATTTCGTTCCATTTACTGTATTACAAAACACTGATCAACAGCAGTAAAATGAAAAGGCTGTATTCTATACATAATTACACCAAGGTCTCCACATCCTGATATGTTTCTCTTTAAAATCCTGTGCAAATGTGCTGCGGTCTACCTAACACATTGAAAATATCTAACACACACAACCACAATTCATAAACAACGAATACACTATTACTCCACTTCAGTAATTTCAAAAAATGACACGTATTGGAATTTACTTTCTAGTTTTCTATAATCACAATTGTTTACTTTTTTAACCAGTTGCTTTAACCTTAAAATGTGCAGTAGCGGATACTACAGTATAGTGCCCTTCTTGAGTTAATCAGTTATCTTTGTTCGCTTTTTGCATTTAAGATGCGCGTACACATTTGTGCTTTTGACTAAAAATTCGTTTTAACGCATGGTTTACAACCAACAATCTGCATAAAACAAGAGTTGAAAATAAGCATTACATTGTTGTTAGTGATCTCCAAATTCGCAACTAACAAACCGAACATTGGACGTTACAGTCGAAGCATTTCTCCGAAAATGCAATAAAACCACATCGTTTTATACGATAAGTTGCAATAAGTGATGTACTGAGCGATTTTTTAAATATAGCGTTTCATAGGATTTAGAAGGGGTCGTTTGATTTCTCTGCTATACCCAATACTTTGTTAAAAGCTATGTCGCTATAAACGGTATTGACTGTAGTCGTAGAATTTTGAATAACCGCTAATGTTATTTCTGCATTACAAAGCCGGAAGTGATGGATAACTTCAATTAATGGTTTGTACTAAGCACGAATATTGTCTATTGCAATGGTGATTCTACATTGCCGTATATAGAATTTTATTCCGTAGTCATTTGCTTCATAAGCCAGCAAACTCATTTCCACGAAACTCGAAATCACATTCCCAACATAAAGTGTTTTTTAGCATAAAAGTAGTTTTACTTGCCTTTTCTCGGGTTTCAGTTAACTACCTTAGATGACCCTAAATGAACCGGCTTAATGCTGCCTCATGTTTGCTCTCCGGAGCTATGGTATGCTAATTAGAAAACGCGTCCTAAAAGTCACGATTGCTGAGGAGCAATTTAATTGCGAGGAATGCCTCGAATGTAAAAAGGACGAGTTTAAAATATAATGGAAAAATTTAATCAGCCGCCGAGAAGGTTCCAAGTAAAGGTTAAAGTCGCATCCCCGTTAATAATACGAACTGACACATAGTTCCAGTACCTACAGGGCGTTGTGGCGAATAAACAGGTAAACTGGAAAGTGTAAGGCAGATAACTTTGTCAAAGAAATGACAGAATTCCGCATATTAGCATGAAAGACACTGCAAGAGGGATAAAACCGCACAGTTTGTACATTACTTTCCGGTTGTGATATTAGGGGTCAAAAATGTAATGGATTTAAAGTCGTAATCTGGACGGAACTTTACATACGGCTTCACCGGAACTGCCGCTAACATGCGCGCCCGGGCAGCGAGAGTACCAATAACTTAACTCAGTTGCGTCCACGCCGCTCTCTGGTCGTACGAATGCCAGCGATGTATTCAATTTAGCCGAGGCCCTCGTTAGGATCGGTACAGATATTCTGGGAACTTCTCGCAGGCGCGCAACTGGGTGTAATAGATTACACGGCGCTCAATTAATAAGGTACGCGAGAGGATGGCGTCTTCATTCGGCGTGCAGCAGGGCTACGCCCATTAGGGTAAAGAGGTGGTGGGAAAGAGGGAGAGAGAGGCGGCGGCCAGGAAGCGAGGCGGTTCGTTAGCATAGCACGGCGCAGCGTGCCGAAAACCGCCCGGCACCAAGCGGCACCCCACTGCGTTGCAACCAGCCGTATGGTCGCTCGTTACTTTCCGCGCCATCAGGAGCCTGTTGGCGCTATTAAGACACGTTGTTCGAGACGAACTCAATTTCCAGCCAGTCTTGCTAGATACGGAGAATTATCCCCCCAATTTTATCTCACGGTACAAAAAGGACTGTCCTCCCTCCTCCCCCCCCCCCTCCCTCGCTCTCTCTCTTTCTCTCTCTCTCTCTCTCTCTCTCTCTCTCTCTCGCGCGCTCACACATACTCATCACACATACACGAGGCTGTTGAAAACATTCCGGAACTTTGTCCATAACATTTTTCTACGCTTACGCTTCACTTATTGTTCATGGTCTCCTTCGAAATACTCTCCTCCACACAGGCCCCCACAACCGCACGAGTGGTCGACTGTGAAGAGCGGACAAATTGAATAGCTGGGCGGCAGCCATTAGAGTGGTAAACTGACGCGCGGAGTTCGAATGTTTATACATGGCTTTTGGTTATAAAATGCCTTCCCTCGAGTTAGGTCACAAACATAATGCCTCATTTAAATACGTTACTACAATATACTTTTTAATTTATGAACAAACACCAACTAGTCACTGTTTATGAATTTATCTTACGTACTACATGGAATCTGCCGTAGCTAAAAATTATGTACTGGATCCCTAGCATTTATCGTAGTTCATTTACGATAGATGTACGCAAAATGCATCAAAATACTGGCAGATTTGCCCACTATATTAATAGATATTTCCTGACTCTACCTTGCTTTAGATTTTATGACGAGAAGTGCGTTATATATGGCATAGTGTTTTGGCAACTCACGATCAAATTATCAAGTTTCAACCTAACCTAGACCACGAAAACACTACCGATCAGCCAACTTTCTTCAAAATGATCAGAACATTTAAAATGGTATTCTGTCGGTCGGAAATCTTGCCTCCTGACAGCGTGTAAGCATTTTTGTAACAGCTGTGGTTTTGAGAAAGCAAACCTGCAAATAGATGCACAGACATTATGCTAATACCGTGTTACAAAAACATTTAAGCGAGTGCACTGACATACAAAACAACTTAAAATATTCACATACCTGTGAAATGTAATATTGGTTCCTTTCTCGAATTTATTTGTACAATTAATCGCTGCACAGCTCTTCACCATTGTACATCTTTTGATTGGAACATACAGACAGTAGAATTACGAGTAACAAAATGGCTCTGAGCACTATGGGACTTAACTTCTGAGGTCATTAGTCCCCTAGAACTTAGAACTACTTAAACCTAACTAACCTAAGGACATCATACACATCCATGCCCGAGGCAGGATTCGAACCTGCGACCGTAGCGTTCGCGCGGTTCCAGACTGTAGCGCCTAGAACCGCTCGGCCACACCGGCCGGCCGAGTAACAAATACTGTATGTACGCCCCAACAAATATACAACGTTGACTCAGGGTCTTCATAAACAACAATACTACACAACACATCAGACTACAACCACTATAATGGCGTTCAGCCGAAGGTTCAAATTATCCCGGGACTGCAGCGCCATCAGTGAGTCTAGTTATTTTTTACGCGGTCTTTGCCTCCACATTTGATACACCGCTCGCAACGCCGTTTCCACTTCGAGAAGCAGTCTTGGTACTCCTCTTGCTGGATCGCGCGTAGTGCCGTCTGCGAATTTTCTTTTATCTCGTCTATCGTTGCAAATCTTCGGCCCTTCAAGGGGGTTTTCAGCTTAGGAAACAAAAAAAGTCTCATCACTAGTTATGAGGCCAAGTTTCTGGTCCTGACTTATGAGCCGTGGGATGAACGTGGCGGCAACACGATGCAATCCAAGATGCTGTGTCAGAACTTCATGACGTGACCAAAATGAAATTTTACATTCTTCTGCGATATTTCGGATTGGAACGC
Organism: Schistocerca nitens; assembly: GCF_023898315.1. Taxonomy (NCBI): domain Eukaryota; kingdom Metazoa; phylum Arthropoda; class Insecta; order Orthoptera; family Acrididae; genus Schistocerca; species Schistocerca nitens. Next base: position 1,093,569,900 of record NC_064615.1, on the reverse strand, counting down.
ACAACTTCGTTGACGTTCGCGACATGAGCGTCGTCGGTTGATGTCGAAAGGCGTCCTGAACGAGGGTCAAATGGCTCTGAGCACTATGGGACTCAACTGCTGAGGTCGTAAGTCCCCTAGAACTTAGAACTACTTAAACCTAACTAACCTAAGGACAACACACACATCCATGCCCGAGGCAGGATTCGAACCTGCGATCGTAGCGGTCGCGCGGTTCCAGACTGTAGCGCCAGAACCGCTCGGCCACCAACGGCCGGCGAACGAGGGTCATTTTTAACTTCCGTCCGGACGTTTTCAAACCGTGTGAACCATTCGTAACACCGTGTGTGGCTTAAGCACTCATCACAGTACGCTTTCTGCTTCATTTGGTGTGTCTCTCTGGAGGTTTTCTCGAATTTAACGCGTTGCCCCTCTAACTCTGTGATCACGAAAATCGCAAACCGTGCGACACAACGTTCTACGCAATACAGCACTGAACAATAACAACAATGAAACTTCCGGCAGTTACACATTAAACATAGGTCTGTGCAGGGATGGCAACTGTAGTGGACTGTTAAGGCAGCCAGTCCACAGTGAAGTAGCCGAAAGGGCACGCGTACACACACGCCGACTGGCGCGAAGTCTGGAACAGGATACGTGATGAATGTGATAAAGAAAAGAACGTAGCAACTAGAACACTTAACTTTCATATTGTCCTTTGGTATACAGCATTCTGGATGATACAAGTGAGACTCTTTAGATTCATGCAATGGTACAAATGGCGCCTTGCTAGGTCGTAGCCATGGACTTAGCTGAAGGCTATTCTAGCTGTCTCTCGGCAAATGAGAGAAAGGCTTCGTCAGTGTAGTCGCTAGCAAAGTCGTCGTACAACTGGGGCGAGTGCTAGTCAGTCTCTCGAGACCTGCCTTGTGGTGGCGCTCGGTCTGCGATCCTGACAGTGGCGACACGCGGGTCCGACATGTACTAATGGACCGCGGCCGATTTAAGCTACCACCTAGCAAGTGTGGTGTCTGGCGGTGACACCACAGCAACCGCACTTCCTCCAACACACCATCGGCGCGAAATTACGAATGTTCTGGAATTTTTTGAGCAGACCTCGTACAGGTTGTAACGGGTGTGGGTGCAGATATTTATATTGATGACTGAGGATTGTGTAGTGAACACCAATAAAAACTAAACTCCGCCCGAACAGGGCATGAAGGCCCAACGGTTCTGACGGGCCGCCGTGTCATCCTCAGCCCACAGGCGTCACGCGATGCGCGTATGGAGGGGCATGTGGTCAACACACCGCTCTCCGGCCGTGTACTCAGCTTAGGAGACCGGAGCCGCTACTTCTCAATCTAGTAGCTCCTCAGTTTACTTTTAGTAGCAGTATGTTTTTAGGTTGGTTAGTACTTCGAAGTAAGAGTGGAAAGAGCAAATCATTAATGCTTACTTTCCCCTGGGCAGCAGTTCAGGTTTTGAAGTGTGACGCATGTACACAAAACGGTTAGTCTATACTGACAGGCGTAGTCCACTTGGTGGAGCAACTACGACCGAGCAGAAAACAACAGACAGTAAATTACGGAGTGTGTTTGTTGAAAGACTGTTGAACGTAGAGAAAAAAACAACCAACGCACTGGTGTGTGTACATATTAAGATACCACATATACGAGTAAAAATATCTGCTACTGTACCCATTACACCGTGCGCATCTATAGGGACATAACCAAATGTAAAAGACGCCAAGTGTTGCTCGGAAATGCCAGGGAACATGTTGTTTCTAACAAAAGTTGTTCGCCAACTCGTGATCTGTCGCCTATAGATATTTCATGCAAGGACTTTGAAACATCGAGTATTCAAAGTCTTTGTTTTAGATGTCTAGGGTGATAGATAACATCATGGGGAACAACTTCTGTTAGGAATAAAACGTTCGCTAACTCTTCGCAGCTACGGTGTTTATCCTCTCATTCTTCGTTTGATTTCAGTTAATAACCGTAACAACACAATGGTAAGCCCACACTACATAAGCATTCATCATCAATGGCAATCGACAAGACACATATACACGCTTCTCTCACTTCGATGAGTAAACAAAATAACAAGTTTAGGTCTTAACGTCCCACCTATAGCGCAGTCGTTAGAGACAGAGTGGGGAAAAATTAATCCGTTATTTTAATATGGACAGAGGTGGAATATGAAGGGCAGCGGTTTGAACAAATGGGCATACAGGCTTCGCCTCTTCTTCAGAAGTACTCCATCGAGCGACAACAAGGCATAGTAATTAACACAAGAAAGTGATATTCAAAAGGAGAGAAAGAAGAATAGAAATTTAACGTCCAGTCTACGGTAAGGTCACTGGAGACAGAGGATGAGCTCGGAGTGGAGAAAGAACGGGAAATCAAGATGACCGTGTCTTAAAAAAAACTATTGCCTTAAGCGATTTTGGGAAACCACGGAAAATCTAAATATGGACCGCCGGACGCGGATTTGAACCGCCGGCCTCCCAGTGCTATTCCAGTGTGCTCATCACTACGGAACTTCATCTGTTATTCAGGGGGAAATGGATATAACTCTCCCTCCGATTTTCTTGTTTTAAATTCTCAGTTTCCGTCCTAAATAACGTCCAGGAAAGACTGGGAGGCATCCTCCCGCGCGGCTATCTTCGATGTCTCACCCTAGTCCTTTAACCCTTTGAGTACCAGTGGCTTATACCTGAAAGCACCAGTTTATATAGATATCATTTAAGTACCAGTGCCTTTCGCATGAAACCACCGATGCTATTGGTACTTCTACGAATGCAGGGCGTTATATCAGTTACCCAGAGCGTTCAAAGCATCAGTCCGCGCGGAGACTGCGCTAGTTGACTGTAGCAGAGTGTGACATCTTTGCTTTCATAGTGATCTGTGGTATCGTCCACAGATAGTGGTGCTACAATGAATTCGGCAAGGCGCTTTAATACCACAGACACTAACGAGAAGTTCCTCAAGTTCGCAACAACCAGCCGGAGACACTCCAAAAGACACGTCCATCCTCTCAGTATAGCAGCGCCCTAGTGTGGAGGTCAGTGTAGCGTCGAGCACGGAAGAGCTCAGCCAGTCTGTGACGTCAATTTCAGCAGTCAACATCATCTATAAGAACAGTGATAGTCCAGGTCTCAGTGGAACATGTACTTGAGTTACCGCTGAACGTACTTCTAGAGAAGAGTTTTGTGATTGCATGCATGAAGTGATGCTTTCATAGTCAGTGACAGTTGTAAATTATTAAATACTCCTGTGGCATAGAAGCGTGTCAAAATTAAGTGAATCGTTGTATTCATTCGTGTAATAAAGTGAAATTAAAACAAATTTCATTTGTTATAGCTGCTATCAATCATCTTCCCAGAGCACTCAGCACTCAAAGAACCATAGCTGTGGCCAAACGATGATAGTTTCGTCTCGTCACAACATGATCATATTGAAGATATCATTGAAAGTGAAAGTAAGTGTATTTAAAGTTACTGTAATGTAAATCTGAGTTTGTACTACTGACGTTGTGAGTGGTTTCTAAATGAAATCACTGGAGCAGTAGGTCCTATGCACTTTTGATATAAATTTACTTAATTTTAGACCTTTCTTTCTTGTTATTTAGAATATAATTTTTTTTAGGCATTATGAGTTCACGGAAGTTTCGACATGTGCTTAAATTGCGAAAAAAAATTTTAATTAACTTTTCCGGCCGCGCGGAGTGGTCGTGAGGTTTGAGACGTCATGTCACGGACTCGCGGCCCCTCCCGCCGGAGGTTCGAGTCCACCCTCAGGCATGGGTGTGTGTGTGTATTGTTGTTAGCATAAGTTAGTTTAAGTACTGTGTAATTATAGGGACCGACGACCTAAGCAGTTTGGTCCCTTAGGAATTCACACAGATCTGAACATTATTGAATTTTGTCCGTATTGTTGGGTCTCAAAACGGTTAACGGTTACGAATAACGTAGATGCCGGTGGAACTTTCAGCAGACCTCTTCACCTCTACGTAACTTACTAATGCTGTGTGTTTCGATTCAAACAGTTTTAATGTGGGCATTGCCGAAGCAAGGCCGTCAAATACTGGCTATGCGCCGACTCAAGCATTCCCTCTGCCTATGGACACGCTAGCACGGTCTCCCGCGCACGCACTGATAGGCTTATCTGTCGCCTATCTGTCACCGAGAAGTACACCAATTTCCACGTTCCGCGGCGGATGTCGAACAAGATCGCTACGCGGCGAGACGAGCCCCGGCTCGTGTTACGTTATCTGCCGTCTCCGGAATGCTGTTCCGTGCACAAGGATTTCATTCACGCAGGGCAGCTGTAGCCGTCTTGTTAACAACACTTTCCACGTCTGCCCAGCGCACTGGTAGCGAGGCGTGCATTCTGTAGCCACTTCCGCCCGTGTACCTTCCCGATTCTTATCGACATTGTTGCTTATGCTAGATAACTACTAATATACACGGAGCCAAAGGAAGTCGAGGAGAGGAGCAAGCACGACCGAAAGATGACTGACGCGGAAAAGAAGAAGGGGAACTGTTCCCTTATTGATAAAAACTCAACGATGTGCTTTTAGCTGTCGATACAGTAAAAGCTACATGAAGTCCTGTAACTGAATTTACTCTCACGAGGAAAGTCACAGAGATAGTAAAAGTCGACTTTTTCTGTAAAGACCCAATCATTCACCGATACGTGGAAACATTCATGAGGACATTCGTGGTGAATAGTAATACGAGGGTAATCCCAAAAGTAAGGTCTCCCTATTTTTTTATAAGTACATAGACCTGTTTATTTCTACAATGGTTTACATCAGTTGAAACGTCCCCTTTGAACAATTATACAAGACTGTGCTTAAACTGACACACATTATGTTTTAGCACAACGCAATCTGACTTTCAAAAATCCCTACAAAAGAATGGCCCTGACTAACATTAACCTATACGTTTCACAAATCACTTACCTCACAAAAATCTTCGTTACTCAAACTACTGCAATTCAACGAGCGCCACTACTGCCAGCTAAATAAAAGATTCAAACTATGGAAGGCACTAACTACTGGTAGGCATAGTTAGCAAATGAAAGATTTTAATAGAGAACAAATTATGTATTTACCTTAATAGTCATCAAAAGTCATAATATATATAGCAGTTCACGACATCCAGTCTTACAAATTTAAAAACTCCGCCATCTCTCTCCCCAAATCCACCACTGCTGGCGGCTCACCTCCAACTGCGCAACGCTACGCGCTATTAACATCCAGCTGCCGCTGCCCAACACTACAATGGCAGACAACAATGCAAACTAGCCACAGACTGCACACAGCACACCCAGTGATTTTCATACAGAGCGCTATGTAACGTTGCCAATAAGAAAACATAAACAGCCTACTTACACAGTGTACAGCTTGAACATTTAGCTATTTTTCGACATAATCACCATTTCTGTCGATGCATTTTTGTAGACGCTGTGGCAGTTTTTGTATGCCCATGTCATACCAGCTCGCCGCCATGCTGTTCTGAAAGTTGTGAACAAAAACTGTCACAGCGTCTACAAAACTGCATCGACAGAAATGGTGATTATGTCGAAAAATAGCTAAATATTCAAGCTGTAAACTGATGTAAACCATTGTAGAAATAAACAGGTCTATATACTTATAAAAAAATAGAAGAATTTACTTTTGGGGTTACCCTCGTAGCTACGGCACGCGTCCAGTGTACATTCTACGATAAAGAAAGAAGTACGACCAAGGAATTATACTAATGGGGTGGAAAACGATGGACGGGATGAACATGTACATACAAATGATTAAAATTTAAGCGATCCATAAATTGAGAAAGTCAACAACGCGTAGGTCCACCTATGACCCTTATTCAAGCAGTTATTCGTCTTGGCATTGATTGACCGAGTTGCTGGGCGTCCTCCTGTTCTTATGCCCAATTGGCGGCATAGATCGTCAAAATCCCGAGCTTATTGGAGGACTCTGCCCACAATGCTCCAAACATTCTCGGTTGGGGAGATACGGCGACCTTGCAGGCCAAGGTAGGGTTTGGCGAGCACGGAGACAAGCAGTGAAAACTCTCGCCGTGTGGGCGGACGTTATCTTGCTGAAACGTAAGCTCAAGATGGCTTGACATGAAGGGCAACAAAACGGGACTTAGAATATCGCCGACTTCCCGCTGTGCTGGAAGGACTTCCCGCTGTGCTGGAAGGGTACCGTGGATGACAACCAAAGGGGCCAGCCGAAGTGGCCGTGCGGTTCTAGGCGCTGCAGTCTGGAACTGCGAGACCGCTACGGTCGCAGGTTCGAATCCTGCCTCGGGCATGGATGTGTGTGATGTCCTTAGGTTAGTTAGGTTTACCTAGTTCTAAGTTCTAGGGGACTAATGACCTCAGAAGTTGAGTCCCATAGTGCTCAGAGCCATTTGAACAACCAAAGGGGTGCTGCTTTCAAATGAAGTGTCGAACCTCATGGCAGCCGACAGTCAAGTTGGTATCCCACAGCTGCCCGAACCGTTTCCACAGACGTCTTCCTTGGTCATCGGGGCTCAGTTGGAAGCGGATTCATCACTAAAGATAATCTATTCCAGTCAGTGAGATTCCAGGACGAAGACGTCCCTGGAGACGCGCCGGACAGCTGTAGGATACCAAAATGAATGTCGGGCGCCCCATGTCCGGACAACTAGAACCGATAGTCTGGGATGCCAATTCATTTCATAGCAGGACCCCTTTGGGGGTGGGATGAGAAGTTCCGCCTTATGCAAGACACCTTTTTTTCAGTTTTGTCTCACCCATACATGTTTCAGCACTTTTGTGCTAGCATCAGTGGGTTTAGTTTTTATTTTAACTGTAAAATTGTTGTTACATATTAACATTTGTGTTGTTTATAACATTATGTCAAACTTCATTTATAGCTTAATTGGCGAAAATTGGATGTACATATGAGTTAAGGGGCTCCGGAAAGGCTCAAAATCATGAAAAGTTCAATTTTTACTTTTTTGCGTTTTCTGAATCTGCAGACTATTACTTTTTAATAGATATATAATTTATTCAATTCCGAAGACTACAACTATTTTTAAATTTTTTTTGAAATGTGTTCTACATGGGCGTGACCCACTGTGGCGCTGTTAAACTGCTGTCAAATGGTGTTATTATTAACGTCCGTGTTCATCAGGTACATTTTAGTGATGTGAGATAAAGTATGTGTTGTGGTTAACCTGTGATGGTTCAATATATATCGCTGGTGTGATTGTCGATTGTTTCATGTTTATTTACTCTGTCGTTATCTCGAAAATATTCGTAATTAATTCTGTTTCTTGAGTCTCTGTTTTGTTGAAGTATAATAATGAGTAAAAGTAAAGTTATTAGAAATCCTCTGAAGGCTTTTAAGAAAAGGAGAAATGTTGGAAAGCCAAAGGTATGTGTTATTACTGTAAACAATAAAGACGATGAAAATCCCCAACATAGCTTGTGTCCCAAAGAAGAAGACAGTTGGTGTAGATATAACAAAGGATTGCTAACTGGTGAAGTGTACACTCATAAGCATAGTCTGCCTCATGCAATAATGGAGGTGATAAAACCTATTTTCAGAGACTTAGCAGCACCTGAACTGTTGAAAAAGTGTATTCACGGAAAAACTCAAAACCCCAATGAAAGTGTAAATAGTGTTATATGGTCGAGAATCCCCAAGACTGTATTTGTTGGAATAGAAACACTTCACTTTGGTGTGTATGATGCTGTTGCGACTTTCAATGATGGCAACATTGTAAGGTGCAAGGTATTTAGAAATATGGGAATGAAGATAGGTTCTAACATGGTACGAGCGATGCTTGCTTTAGACAAGGAACGCCTTCGGGCTGTAGACAGGGCTGTAAAGAGTCTAGAAATACAAGCAAGAGTAAACAGGAGGAGGAACAAGAGGAAGCTGGAGGAGGAGTTTGCAGAGGATGAAGATAATCCATCCTATGGACCTGGAATGCACTAAAAAGTTAATCCAATCTTTGTCGCTCGATTCCCAAAACTTTTATTTTCTCATACTAATTACATGTTTTCTAAGGATCTTCCAAACATATTTGTTTCAAACTTTCAGTAAATGTTACACAGTACCTTCTGCATAATTTAACACAGCCTTTTTCCAAAAAACTGTATATTTTTGAATATATAAAGATACCGAGACACTGCTGGAGTACGGTGCGATCTTGCATCGTCGTCGACTAGGCTGAAGTTGTCAGCGACTTCACGTCTGTAGGGCCTTACAATCGTTTGTAGGATCTGTCGGAGGTACTGCGGACCAGTCAAATTGAAGGGTCTGTCGTCCCGTCATTATTGCCGCCAGAACATTACGTTTCCACCTGCAAAAGGATGGAATTCTTGAACGTATCGGAATTGCTGGTGTCGTCTACCGCATCTCCAAAGTCTAACGTCTAGTGCCCGGTCGCAAACCAGTCCTGGTCTCGTCATCAAACCTGACATTACTCCATTCTGCAACACTCCAACGTTGACGTGCAAGAGCCCAGATGCTTCAGTTACGTCGGTTTCGTTGGTTCAGTACAAAATTTCTCATTTGTATTCTGGGATGAAGACCATCCTGATGCAATCTTCTACGCAATGTTTGTTCTGAGATACGAATCGCTGTTGCCCGAGAGAAGTCATTTCTGATACTTCTGGCAGTTGATGTTTGGCTCCTGCGAGCCGACAGTTGGAGGAAACGATCCTGCTTTGGTGTTTTCATACGAGGACGACCAGTGCGAGGTCTATCGTTCACATTTCCCGTCTCTGTGTACTCTCTCCGCTACTTAGACACACCACTTTGGGTGACATCTTGCTGTGTATGACCTGCTTAAAGTAAGGCTACTATCCTACCTCTATCAAAGTATTGTACGCCTCTACGTGTCACGTTGCTGCAGTGTTGAACACACACTGAACGAAGCTGTTGTTGATACTGGGCTGCCCGTGGTGAGCCGCTGCGGCAGCGGTATGTTTACATGGCTGGGAAACGGCCACAAAGCATGCCGGTACTGAACACCGTCCAGAATACGGCTTCTAACTACGTAGATAGTGCATCACGTGCTGAGGTTAATGAGACATCTAGTATTGTAGACTAGATTTTACGATCGTATTCTAAAATTTTGTTGAGCAGTGTATAAATATATGGAAAAGCAAAAATGAGTCTATTAGAAATGGTTAACTATTAACATGGTCACTTGCCCGGTCTCCCCTATACATATTTTTCAAATACATCGAATTCCTTTGAAATTAGGCAAGTAGACGGATCATGTATTTTGGGAATGTCTGGCAGCATTTATTAACATATGAAATTACACATTTTTTCTCATTTAAGATAGAGTAAAATATTTTAATTACGAACCATTTCTTCCATTTTTGGGTAACAGAAACAGCATAAATTCCTTATCTGGAAAGTATTTTCTAGTGACTGCGTGTGGCAGTCTAGATAGCTCAGAAAGTTACCCTATTAGTGAGGCACGCTTGCGTCCATAGCGCATCAGGCCGCGTTCAGTATATTGGGGACTTACCAGGACATCTTATTTAATAATGCCAATTGATTTCCGCTTGTTCACTTGTGTCCCTAGAGTTTAGTATTGTGTGTGTTGCTACTGACGCACCGGTCGTTAGAATTATGTTTAGCTTAAAGTGTTATGTAGACACTGATTTCAACATGCCTTAAATAGGAAAAAAGTATCATCATAACTGAACGAATACGGGCCGTAATTGCTTGATGTATTCACTAGGTATGAAGAGTTCACCAAATCAGTAGCGGCAGCATATGGCAGAAATATTTTCTAATACATCGGATGACATTCAACAAGGGTTTACTGTACGGGTCTGTGCAAAACTTCAATTGCAGTCAGATTCATTTCTTAGAGTTGAATGCATTTCCGTCCAAACACACATGACTGCCCACGCCCAATGAATCAACGACGATAAAAGGTTGTCTGCCAAAATGTTTCAAAGAAACATGACTATAATTCGCAAAAGAGTGAAAGTGCTGATATTTGTGTAGGAGTTGATGAGATGTTTGACTGGACTAAGCGAAAAATTGAAAATTTCGCTATACATACGACGTCAGTGCGCGGAGAGAATATTCCCTTATTCCTGGTAAGTAGTCAAGAATTCGAAACTTTTGACCATTACTCCGTTTCTCGACTTGTAAATGAACCCACCTAGATGCACAGAATAAAAGAAGTGTGTTTTATTCAACTTATACATGAAAAGCTGAGATATTTTAGGTTTAATAGGGGATTACTGAAAATGAAATCTGCCTAATAGCACACGCAGTTCTTTACGAATGTTAAAGAAGTGTTAGTCGAACGCAAACGGATTTTTTTCTGACGTTCAGTGAGTGAATAGGGACTGCTCCTTTTGAATCTGTCCACATTCTTAATCACAGATCTCATGAGGCAGTATATATGTTTATGGATGGCAGAGTCAGGTACGTCAGAACAACGACCTCCTGACACCGCAGGAATACTGGGAGAGGAATACTATTTCCGAATTCACGGAGTTAGTAAAAATTAATAATGCGACGTAACAGACTGGAAATATGCAAGGCCAAGCAGCTTTCGCGTCTCAATGTCAGAGGAACTGGAGATTTTTCTTACACTAAAGATAGCACTATAGTGATCCGGACATCTGCAAGAATTTTTATTTATCTTTAGTTCTAAGAATTGAAAATATTCGACTTCATGAAACATTTGATCACCTTATGAGCGTAAAACTTCTCTTCTGTCAGAATTTCCTGCTAGGAAGGATAAACACCATCCGGCAGCTGCGCTACCAAATGTTATCAGTCTACCAAGAACTAATGTTCTCCATTGCCCTATTTGCTAAATCGTTTGCACTACACTACATATCTTTCACAACACTAGTTGCCTCATTTTCAAACGGAATATTTGTTGACTGAGCTATGTTTAGTGGCAGCTCCGTAATAAATACTATGAAAAGCAACGGACCCAGAAGAGAAGCCTAAGTCACGCGTCTTTCCACAGTCATACTCTATAAACTGTCCCCCTTCCGTTTTCAAAAGTTAGCCATTGACCAACTTTTACCGCGGAAATAACAACTGTTTTACAAAAATAAATGTATTCTAGCTACTCTTCTCTTATTCCAAGTCCTACAAACATCAATTAACTACAAAAATTTCGTTCCATTTCTCGTAGACATTAGGAAACTATTAAAATTAAGTTATTGAATCAAAGCATTATGATAATTTTTTTCACTTAAGATATTCGGTATTATTAGTATTATTACTTCGTTTCGGCAATAGTAATTTCGTTTTTCTCCGCCACTCGAACTGCGTTAGCTGACTACATTTCTTCTAATTTATAGCAGACTACTCGTAAAATAAAATTTACTATTTAGTTCTTTCTCAAAAGTTCGTCTAAAGTTTCATCTAAAAATGCTCAGAGGTACTGTTTTCGAAGGAAAGTCCTTACGCGACTGGTTTGGAATACCTCGTACATCGACTGCCAACTTATCCCCCTATATCATTTTATTCTACAGAAAAACACGCAACTGATCCCCCTATATTCCGCTGTATTCTACAGAGAAAACATGTCTTTCTCCTTCCTTTTTAACTCACAAACGCCGACTAATTTTTGGAGAGAAAAACGCAGACTTCATAGAGATTGTTACAATTTTGTAGTGAACTGTCCTCTGTAATGAACCGATGCTACATATTTAACCGCGGGCCTAGAGAGAGGCAAGACGAAAATTTTTTGTCAGGCGGGTGGACAGGCTCCGAAAGCTCTGCTTGAAAATTAGTTACTAGGAAAACCACAGATTCACGTTCAGGCTTCGGCCAAGCAGTCGTAGTCAAACATTTACGAAAGTTCCCCGTCGAAGTTCCAATTACATGAATATAGCATCAGTAGAAAACTGCACAAAATTATGAAAATAGGTGTGTTTGACGGCAGAAACTCAAAGGGCTCTAAACGTCGTACCACGTACAAACTAAGAAAGACGTCACACAGCTTCAGCGCTAATTTACAGGTAAAAACAAAAGCCACAGGTATCTGTCACGAATATTATATACAGACATTATAGTAGTTATGCACGTCAGAATGTTCATTTCTTTACGCGTATGCTATTGGGCGTAATTTTGACACTACCAGTCAAATGGCCGACTCAAGGGTTCCACACTTCGTTCACCGATTGGTTTCTTTTACATTTGTACAATATTTATCTCTCGCAAGTCATAATACTTCGCGAGAAGTCAGTCGTAAACTCGACTACGTGCCGCGGTCTCAGCTTGCAATAGACAAGCAAACAGTGTGGAAAGAGGAGGCACTTAAAACAGCAGTTTATCGCTTTTTACAGTAGATTAGGACATTCAGGTCAATAACAGAGAAAAGTGTTACTTGGAGATTGCAGAAGCTGTTTCTCCACCGTCACGGACATTCGACTCGAAGTAAATAGTAGCTTTCGGTTATAGAGAATAGCAAAAATAATTATGTTTATCCTGCAGATAAGAACAGCTTTTCTCCATCTTTTGCAGCTGAATTTGTTTATTACTATCTTTACCAAATATGTATTACCTAATTGTATTATGCGTTTTTAGTGCTCTACAACGAAACGAAGGAGATAATTGTTTAATTGTAAATATTGCGTTGTAAGATGTGTACAGTGTGTAAACTTTTAGATGGCAGACCTCTCCCTAGTCCTGAATCGGTAGAAGTCGGTAAACGTCGGGAGGCTTCGGTAGGCACGCAGTTTCGACTGCTGCCAACATTACGCAGCTGACTGTGTTGTACAAGGTTGCCATTGTCGTCTGCTTCGTTATTGTTTTGCGCTGTACTGTTCTGCGTGTTTTTATTGTGCAGTTGTGCTAAACATTTTCAAAATGAGTGAAGAGGCAGTTGCTGGCCCATCTCGGGAGACGCCAACAACCCCTACCGGTAGGCCTACGTTTAGAAGGAAACCAGTATTACGTAGCGATGCTCGCAAATTATATTGCGTGTGATTGAATGCTGCGAAAGGGAAAGGGAGCAGAAAAAATTGCTGCACCCCATTTACAAATATTCAGTGAGAGCTGCTACGTACACAGGACAAAGCATTAGTAGCATTGGAAGATTCAAACAGTTTTCCAAGAATCATCCTGGCTTATCACCACAAACGTCTGGCAAGAAAAGGTGAGTTTCCATTTCAGATATTTTGTTCGCGATCACTTTGAAGGAGCCCACTATTTCGATTGACGGTTACGTTATACTATATGACCTGTTTAAGTATATTTTAATTTTTATAATCAATAGTTTAACATTGCGGGGAATGAAATAAAATGAAAAAAAAAATTTCGGGTAGTGGGTAGCGAACCCAGGTTCGCTGCATGACAAATATTTACCTAATCAGTTGCACTATGCATGCTGTAGTGACTTCACTGTTGAAATATTGTCAATTACTCTTTTCAGGCGTTCGGAGAACAACTCACCAAAGTTTCATGGCAATCGGATGAATGGTTTGTGAGCGCATAGTAGACAAACATACATACATTCATTTTTATATATATGTATAGATTTTAATGTACATAACGATTTCAGTTTCGTTGACGAACAACATTTAAAGCGAGTTTTACTTCCAAGCCTTTCGTCTGCTTTCGTGTAAGCATGACGCGCAATTTGTACTGCCAGCACTGCAACTGGTAGGCGTGCCGTGTCCCCCCCCCCTCCCCCCCATCGGCTCCTCTTCCCTCGTAGTTAACACACTGTAGAATTTCCTGACTATTACCAACATTATTTACCAGTATAGGCTTGTCATTTAGCACTTAATTTTATGACTTCTGTTCTTCATGCGTGCTCATTGCCTCTTCTGCAAGTACTACATGAACCACAATATAAATTTTTAATCAATTGCTTGTCACAGTTTCGTATTTCACTGCACATAAACTTGTCACTACAAACTTGCTGTTCACTGCATACGACCTTTCTGCAAGGATAACTGAGGGATAATGGGAACTGAAGAGTGTAAAAGTGAATTTAGATCTTGAGTAGCATGGAGAGAGCAACTGGGAAATGTTTTAATAGTTTATTCGTATCTACCAGATACGAATAAACAATTAAAACAAGAAGATGAAAACAACTGGAGTAGGAGCCGAGAGAGAATGGCAGCAAATGTTAACTATATATAAGATAAATATGTTTAATAGTGTCCACTCGATTACATGAACGTGTTTTTAGTAGGGAAATTACTTGCTTGCGCGAAATATATTCGCAGTTACGAATATGGACACCATCAGCTGTTGATGGAGTGGCAACAACGAAAATTTGTGACGTTTTGGGACTCGAACCCAGATTTTCCGCTTATGGCGAGCGGTCGCTTTACCATTAGGTTGTCCGAGCACACTTCACGGCCAGACCGAAACTTCCATATGTTGTCAGCCATGTGTCTACAGCATACACTCGTACATTCATTATATACAGTATATTCTCGTACAGGGGAGACATTTTAATTGAAAGTCGTTTGTGTGGTGTCGCGGCGGATAAAAACAATAGTGCAGTGCCTGTTTATTTAGAAATACGATGCAGTAATCCATGCGTTGTACTTCCGAACAATATAGGCACTATATGGTCGTATTAATTACTTACGTTTTGCTACTTACTGTTTTACACAATACAGGCACCGTTCCTTACTACCTCTTTGCCGTTGTTCGTATGGCACCGAGAGTTGGACGAAAACAAATAAAATTAGCATAAAGATAAAAATTTTAGGAGGGTTGTTGACCTGTATTCGAGACCATATAAAAGGGAATGGAGGTATACCAAGGCAACTGAAAGCACGAGACGTAGAGACTAAGGTTGAGGAATATGAGATAAGATGGTTTCAGTAAGTAGAAGAAACTAAAGACTGCAGACCACCACTGAATCCTGAGTGTGTGTGAACTGTAAGAGCATCTATTAATTCATGTACTATTGGAAAGGTTCGTTTTTAGTACCTGTATAACCTGGGACACAGCGGTCAGTCAGTAAACATATAATAAATAAGCTTCCAGCTGGTTTGTGCTCACTTCTCTAATTCAAATGAAAATGTTTTAGTATACAGCTGCATGGCATTTGGATAATGAGTCGTTTGTGAAGTACGTCTGTCTGTAACATATGATCGTTACGTTTTTACTGACTTGCATAAGACACTGTTGATGCAGTTATGTGTGATGGATAGCCGCGTCCACCTCTTCGAGGCGTGGAAGCTAGGCTTTCACGTCCTACACATTACGTCGGATGCCTGTTCCGTAAATAAACAAGGACGGAAGGAAGGAGGGTTGGGGTTTAATGCCACATAAATGACCACAAGCATGTTATTCACAGCACAATAAATGTTCTGTCGACTTTTCAGAGGGTGCATCGCATTGATGTAGTGGAACCATTGGAAAAGAGATCTGCATCATCAGACCATGTTTACAATTCATCTCGTATATGAAACATACACTGCTTGACAAAAAGAAATGTAGCGTCGAAAGACATGGTGAGATGTCAAACTGGCTTTATACATGTACACACAGTTGACAGGCACGTAAAAGACAGAGTCTCAGATGTCTGTGACAGGTAGAGTGGCCACCATAGTCCATTAGTTTCGTTAGAGTGTATACAGACTGAAGCGACGAGAGAGAATTTGTACCAAGGTCGGGAATCGAACCAGGGCCTCCTGTTTACTAGGCATGTGCGTTAGCCACTAATCCAGCTCGACACTGGTCAACACAACTGCTAGGATTACCCTGCTACGCCTCCCTACTCGATCCAAATTCCCCTTTACACTCGAACAGAATTGCCGAGGCTCTGGATTAGCACCTCAGCATCGAACGTGGATCCTCATCCACCCTGAAACCCAGGAGCGGTAGTTATACAAATAAAATGACACAGTTTCAGAGACTTTACTGGTCTCGTATAGATACGATTTTATGTACAGAGACTGAAGTGGTGCGATATAAGTGCCTGTACCTGGGTTTCAGGTTGGATCCCCCATTTACGTTCGATGCTGAGGAGCTATTACAGAACATGGAGAGCCTCGGCAATTCTGTTCATGTGTAAGAGGGACTTTAAAGTAGACTGGGGTGGCAGTGAGAATTTGAATCGAGGAGGGAGGCGTGCCAGGGTAATCCGTGCAGTTGTATCAATTGCTGTGCCAAGGTGGCTTAGTGACTAATGCAACTGTGTGGTAAGCAGGAGAGCCGGGTTCGATTCCCGGCGTTGGTAAAAACTTTCACTCACTGCTTCAGTTTGCGTACATAAAGTCATGGCTGTTTGAGATTATGAAAATGTAAATGTCGTGTGACGAGGGCCTCCCGTCGGTTAGACCGTTCGGCGGGTGCAAGTCTTTCGTTTTTACGCCACTTCGGCGACCTGCTCGTCGATGGGAATGAAATGATGATGATTAGGATAACACAGCACCCAGTCCCTGAGCGGAGAAAATCTCCGACCCAGTCGGGAATCGAACCCGGGCCCTGAGGATTGACATTCTGTCACGCTGACCACTTTTTTTTTCTCTACAAATGGTTCAAATAGCTCTGAGGACTATGGGACATCTGAGGTCATCAGTCTCCTAGACTTAGAACTAATTAAACCTAACTAATCTAAGGACATCACACACACCCATGCCCGAGGCAGGATTCGAACCTGCGACCGTAGCGGTCGCGTGGTTCCAGACTGAAGCGCCTAGAGCCGTTCGGCCACTCCGGCCGGCTTTACAAATGATTGTTAGTTTAACAAAAACATTAATGACAACAAAATATAACACATTCTGTCTTCTTCCTTCTCTTTTTTTTTGCGATACCTGAGAACATGGATAAGGGTGTTGCATGTGATGGATAGGTATGGCACACCCCAACTTTGAGGGGGATCAAAGAAGACGCTGAGGAGATAACCGGCAAAAGTTTTTAGGTAAGATGGTTTTCGGTTGAGCGTGTTATGCGCGGTCACAACTTTGTACCAGAAGTCGAGGACTGTATGCGGACCACTCTGAACCATTCAGCTACCGGGGGCGGACCTGAGATTAGCAAAGTCTATGAAACTTTATCATTTTATTTGTATAAGTTTTGTTAGTGTTTAGAGCGTTTGGCAGGCCTTGTATTGTACATGGGGGAAGCGAACAACATCAGATGTTGAGTGATAGCTGTGAGCGACGCATACTCGTGTGGGATACAGTTATCAGCAACTGACGGCGTTTGAAACAGGTCTCATTGTGTGTCTCCATTTGGCCGGCTGGTCGAATTATACAGTTTCCACATTTGTGGGGCATTCGAGTGTGAAAGTGGCGCAATCTTGGACGGCATGAGAACGTGATGGCAGGCATACTCGAGTTGAAGGTTCCGGTAGAACCCATCCAATCACCACAAGGGAGTATTTCCATACTGTGCACCCCTTCGCATCTGCGCTCTATATCAGCGAGAAGGTAATGCACTGTGCAACATTGTGTGTCAGTTCGCAGCATTGGTGGAAGACTGGCAGCAACCGTAGTATGGAATTACCGTCCCATGTATAGCCTGCCACCAACACAGCACAAACGAATCAGTTTGGTGTGGTGTCGTGACCGGGAAGCATGGAGCGCAGATGACTGGCGTGGCTCTGTGTTCAGCGATGAACTGTGGTTCTGCTCTATCCCGCACGATCGGCTGTTTGGGCTTCCCGACCGTGGTGTTTCCGACCCTTCTTTACGTGCCGCTGGAACCGAGGAACATACGACCAACCGGTTTTGCTCTGTGTCGTTTCCGACCAGGCTCACTTCTCTGGTGAGTGAGGCCAGCTGTTCACCAGCAGCCGTTGTGATGACACTACCAGTCACGCATTGACCACCGGTAGGCCTAAGCTATTTGAGTTCTACACATTGTAAGTAATTAAAATATACTGAAGCGCCGAAGAAACTGGTATAGGCATACGTATTCGAATACAGGGGTATGTAAACAGGCAGAATACGTCGCTGTGGTCGGCGACACCTGTATAAGACAACAAGTGTCTGGCGCAGTTGCTAGATACGTTTCTGCTGCTAAAATGGCAGGTTATCAAGATTTAAGCGAGTTTGTGGTGTTATAGTAGGCGCACGAGTGGTGCGACACGGCATCTCCGAGGTGGCGATGAAGTCGGGATTCTCCCGTACGACCATTTCACGAGTGTACCGTGAATATCAGGAATCCGGTAAAACACCAAATCTCCGACATCGCAGCGGTCGGAAAAAGATCCTGCAAGAATGGGACCAACGAAGACTGAAGAGAATCGTTCAACGTGACAAAAGTGTAACCTTTCGCAAACTGCTGCAGATTTCAATGCTGGGCATCTACAACTGTCAGCGTGAGAATCATTCAGCGAAACATCATCGACATGGGCTTTCGGAACCAAAGGCACACTCGTGTACCCCTGATGACTGCACCACACAAAGCTTTACGCCTCGCCTGGGCCTGTTGATGACTGGAAATATGTTGCCTGGTCGGGCGAGTCTTGTTTCACATTGTAGTATCGAGCGGATGGACGTGTACGGGTATAGAGACAACCTCATGAACCCATTGATGGAGGGGGGGGGGGGGGGGCGTGTACAGTTGGAGTCATGTGTGTCCCCTGATACGTCTACAGGTGTCACGTACATAAGCATCCAGTCTGATCACGTGCATCTATTCATGTCCAACGTGCATTCCGACCGTCTTGGGCAATTCAGGACACTGCGACACCAGCCACGTCCATAATTGCCACAGACTGGCTCCAGGAACATTCCTCTGAGTTTAAACACTTCCGCTGGCCACCAAACTCCCCAGGCATGAACATTATTGAGCATATCTGGGATGCCTTGCAAGGTGCTGTTCAGAGGGATGTCCACCCCCTCGTACTCGTACGGATTTATGGACAGCCCTGCAGGTTTCATGGTGTCTGTTCACTCCAGCAGTACGAGACGTTAGTCGAGCCCATGCCACGTCGTGTTGCGGAACTTCTGCGTGGTCGCGGGGACCCTACACGATATTAGGCAGATGTACCATTTTCTTTGGCTCTTCAGTGTAACATTACTACACCGAAAGGGAAGACGTTTCTTCACAAGTATGATCACTAAGGGGTACACAGAAAATGTGATGAATAATACGAACTGGTTGTGCCTGACTTGTGAATGGATAAGTGCCGAGACCGTTAAAAAATTACAAACGGGTGGATCGTTGCTGAACTGAAGAATTCTGCACATCTGCTTTAGTCCCAGGCAAAAGTAAAATACCTATGAAAGACTTTTCGGAATGAAAAATAAGATGCGTGGATGATCACCAAAAACTACAGTACTATATCTTGAAATGGCTACAATTTAAACAATGAAAACAGTATTCCCTATAACATCACTTTCCAATTGCGAATTTCACTTCGACCAATGTCTATAGAACAAAATAAAACACTGAAATTCATGGAGGAATGCCGCGCGGGTTAGCCGAGCGGTTTAAAGGCGCCTTGTCACGGTCCGCACGTACCCCCCCCCCCCCCCCCCATCTAAGGTACGAGTCCTCCCTCGGGCATGGGTGTGTGTGTTGTCCTTAGGGTAAGTTAGTTTAAGTTAGATTTAAGTTAGATTACGTAGTGTGTAAGCTTAGGGACCCACGACCTCAGAAGTTTGGTCCCATAAGACCTTACCGCAAATTTCCAAATTTCTAATGGAGGAATACAGGAGCAGAGAATTCCAATTGTTTTACTGCATGTGTGCGCTACAGCGGCACATCTTCCACTAAACACTGATGGTCAAGTGTGGATGGTAATAATGGAGGAAATGCCCAGTAGAGAAAAGGTCATGGATTTCGCGGACTATATGGTCAATCGATGGATGGAAAACCGTAGTATACCAAGTGAGCCGGCCGGTGTGGCGCTTCAGTCTGGAACCGAGTGACCGCTACCGTCGCAGGTTCGAATCCTGCCTCGGGCATGGATGTGTGTGATGTCCTTAGGTTAGGTTTAATTAGTTCTAAGTTCTAGGCGACTGGTGACCCCAGAAGTTAAGTCACATAGTGCTCAGAGCCATATACCAAGTGAAGTGTGAAATTTTTTAACCAGAGGGACAGGACCACGAATACTGTCGAAGGCTGGCATACGAAATTAAACTCCTCAATTAATCAAAAACATTCGAACGTGTGTTTGCAGAAGCTGAAGAAAGTAGTACATACTACATATTTGAAATTAGAAAAGATTCCACTGGCCTGCCTCTTCAGAAAAGAAGAAAAGTATATGTAGGTCATGACAAAAGATTAAAAGAAATTATAAGATTTTATAACGAATCAGTTGATTAAACATTTTGACTAGCAATTTTATTTAAAAAACGTTAATGTATGGTTATTTTAATTAATATCTTAGTCAGAAGTAACAATATGAAAAGAATTCTTTCCGCCGTTTCATCTTCCAGTGGTTTGGGGAGGGCGGTGGGAATAGGTTGGTTGATTGATTTGGAGGAAGTGGCCAAAACAGCGAGGTCATCGGCCCCATCGGATTAGGGAAGGAAGTCGGCCGTGCCCTTTCAAGTGAACCAGTCTGGCATTTGCCTGACGCGATTTAAGAAAAACACGGAAAACCTAAATCAGGATGGCCGAATGCGAGTCCAGTGTGCTAACCACTGCGCCACATCGCTCGGTGGTGGGAATAGCTATTCACCAGTACCTGCAGGGTTTCAGAAGAAAAACAGACGCACATCAGCGGACAAAGCATCTCTCCAAGTTTGTAATTAACACTACAGGTGCTCGATATGGCTTCGTTTGTTATGTGACAAGTGTCAATTTGCAGCTGCAAATGTGACAGTATGGAGACGAGAATTAACAGTGAAACTTGATGACAGCACAACCTTCAGGTGCAGCCTGAAATTATAAGAATTCTGCTAACCATTGATAGGCTTCCCTTTACCCATGGGATACTGATACACAGCATTCACAAGCAACAAGTTCCAATTGGTTCTCTGCTAACCTATCGTGGGACAGATACGTCCCGCTGGTGGTCAAAGGTTTAAGGTGCTTAAAATCTCGGGCATTCTTACAAAAATTCGTAAACTAAGACAAGAAGTTCAGTCATTAGCTGCAGTTATATTGTAGAAGGAAAAAACTAAACAAAACTCCGTCCGAAAAAGTGCTGATGGCTCAACGGTACCGACCGACCGCCGTGTCATCCACAACCCATAGCCGTCACTGGATACGGGTATGGAGAGGCATGTGGTCAGCACACTGCTCTCCCGGCCGTTGTCAGTTTTCGTGACCGGAGCTGCTACTTCCCCATGAAGTAGCTCCTCAATTGGCCTCACATGGGATGAGTGCACCCTACTTGTCAACAGCGTTCGGCATATAGGACGGTCATCCACCCAAATGCTACCCAAGCCCGACAGTGCTTAACTTCGATGATCTGACAGGAACCGATGTTACCACTCCTGCAAGGCCGTTGGCCGATAGAGAAAACGTATTAAAAACAAATAAATAAAAAGGTAAAAATAAAAAATTTAAACCTGCCTTCGTACTACATGCATAGCCAGTCCTAAGCCTGGATGAAATGTGAAGGTATCGTTCTTAATACAAAACGGTTGGCACATCATCCTTCCAATGTTGCAGCTTCCTTTGACGATCGGAAAACCCCCCCGGGTAAAATATCTGTGGTCGGAAACACAACGCTGACGACCGGAAAGCCCGTGACACCATACGATCATCGTCGACGTGCATGGCGCCAATCTGGAGAGATGCCTCATTTTTCCATGTGTTTTAGTGAGGCACAGCGGTGTTACTGCTGGCGTCTCGTGTGCGTTATTTCATGTCGCGGCTGGTATTGATTGAGGGAACGCTGACGGTGTAAGGAGTGTGTCAGAACTCTCCATTACATAAAACAATCCATCTAACTTAACGCTATTCTTTGCATTGTGTAAGCACTCAGATATCGATAGCAACAATCTGAGGGCGAAACATGGGAGCGTGATTCTAAGCATTGTTGTGAGACGAGGTCTGCCTACGAGAGTGGAAGTAGTAGTGTCGGTCGAGAGCTCGCAGACAGAAGACGTGTTACGTTGCCCTCAGGTCGGTGATGGCAGATCTTACCACACTCGAAGCCTGATTTCATTTATATAGCCAAGAGAGATTTAGATGGCTTAACTACGCTTGAAGATGGAATTCGAGATAAAATTCGCAAGCATAGCGTAAAGTGCAATTGTAGGGTTAGGTTCGTAATTGTTAGTCCGAGTTTGCAATAATCCCATGTTTTGCTTGTCAGTTAAAGAAGCCTCCTTATGCTCAAAATAATAATTATTATTCTCCACATCTAATTGATAAATATGCTGTGGTTATTAAATGTTAATGTAACATTGAAATTGAAATAATTTATTAATCTGGCATTCAGCAGTTATTGATACTTGTCAGGTCGTTGTCACGCTTTTTGCCATTATTAATACTCGTCAAACTATTATTGGTCATGATCATTTCTGAAGTTTTTAAATAGATTTAATTCATGAAATCCTTCCTTACAAGTTATTTAGTAGTTAACAGGACCCAAGCAAACTCCTTTTTATTACATTCATTTTTATGACAATAAGCTTTAGCCGCTACTGCTGCATGCTGCTGCGAATTGCTGTAAACCACTTGGAAAAAGGCAGCCATCTAAAGAGGTGAGTGCAAAACGTAGGGCCAAAACAGAGACACTGACACACCACAACATTTTATTTATTCTAATCGATTAAATTCCGTTGCACAAGCCAGATTCTGTATCACTTGTAAATTCTTATTCAAATACGCAGTCAGATAGCTTAGGTATTCATTGTTACAGGTTGATTTGTTCCTGTAGTTTTTCAGTCCGCAGCTCGTGGTCGTGCGGTACCGTTCTCGCTTCCCACGCCCGGGTTCCCGGGTTCGATTCCCGGCGGGGTCAGGGATTTTCTCTGCCTCGTGATGACTGGGTGTTGTGTGGTGTCCTTAGGTTAGTTAGGTTTCAGTAGTTCTAAGTTCTAGGGGACTAATGACCATAGATGTTAAGTCCCATAGTGCTCAGAGCCATTTGTAGTTTTTCATATTCAAATTCGCAGTCAGATAGCTTATGCAAGTGTTAATTTTAAGTTTTTCGTGTAACGATCTGTTGAGGGCTTAAATGACAGTGAAACTGACTCCCATACATCACGAACACAGTGTTATGCAAGTTAGATTCCGATTACTGATAGCTCAGGTTGCTTATCGAGTCCGTTTTCACAGACGAAGAGAGGCTTTATTCGTTGTAGATACCTTACAACGGCACAACGGTATTACAAGGACATCCTGTGTCCTCATGTGTTACTTCTCTTGGGACAGTAATGTGACGCCATTTTTGAACAAGGTAATACTCGTCCATACATGGCACGTGTGTCTATGAATATCTGCATGAGTTGAGGTATTCCAGACATGAGCCCCGATAGAACACATTTGGGACCAGCTCGGACGTAATCTCCATCCCGGTCCTAGTATCCAGGATATCAAAGACCAGGTACAACAGTTGCGGACCAGCATGCCTCATGAGACGATGCAACGATCTTGTGACATTCTTCCCAACCGAATCAGTGCACGCATCCAGCCCTGAGGGGTGCAACGTCAAACTGTTTAGTGGGCTCGCACTGCCAAGTTCTCTGTAAATTTGACTCGATTTTGTAAGCACTGAAATAGCATCACACCCCGTCTCAAACCGTGAAGTTTCATTTCGTTTCCTTCTAACTTCTGGATGCTTCACTTTTCTTGTCAGGCAGCGTATTTACTCGCACTACATCTCACTGTTGAAACAAGCATGCCGTTATCTAATTCCTATAGAATGATTTGTTAACTCCCCGTCTCAAACCGTGAAGTTTCATTTCGTTTCCTTCTAACTTCTGGATGCTTCACTTTTCTTGTCAGGCAGCGTATTTACTCGCACTACATCTCACTGTTGAAACAAGCATGCCGTTATCTTATTCCTATAGAATGATTTGTTAACTCCGTAGGTTTCGCTAAACAGACGACCCATAAAACATCCGGTTTAGCACATGGCTTGCACAGACAGGGGACCACGTACTTTTGGTGGAAGCTGAGGGCCTGTTGTTGGACAAGAGACGCGAAAAGATGCTGTGCATTCGATGACCTCATCGTCTTGCAACCGTATTATACATTATTAAGCACTTTCTGATGGGCATAACTCGTAATGAATGCGAGGAACTTAGTTGTAATCCTCTTCGGTACCTTACATAACATAAAGAGTAACAATATCTCAGCCCCGATCACTGGCTGAACATTAACCGTCGAGCGGGCGCGCCGTTTTTCATAACACAAGCAGGCGCGCGGAGCACTTCGTACACATGAAAAGAACAGGTTTCCTTATGTTCTCAAAGTAAGTCATGTATGATCAAAATCACAGTTTAACCTTCGTTTATTTCAACAAGGAGAAAATAAACTTACGTAATAGGTGCTAAACTACTGTTTTAGTAAGCAAGAATGAAATAAATTTTCACTGTTAACTCCCTGTTGCCAGGGACAGGTGTTAAAGAGACAGTAATGACGCATTCGAAGCATTAAGCAGTGCAGTTGCATCAAATCTCGGTCAGCTGCTTATTCGATCTATAATTATCTCGTAGACAACTGCCTCAATGTAGGATTATGTTGCTAGTTCGTAACTGGGGTCATTTTTTTGAACTGATCGTAAATTTTTTTACTCGCCATGCTCGCTTTGTATTTTGTATTACAGCTGCTCCCTTGGACGTACGACAACGCAATTTATCGCTGTGTTACCTGAAGCAATACTGAAGGAATATTATAGGTTTCCAGTTCTGAAACAAAAATGGAACCGCACAAAATCATTTTATTTTTGGTTGGCGCACTTTATACACAGGTGCACCCGCTCGAGGGTTAAAAATAAGAACTCGACATACGTATTTCTAAAGTGTTTTAATCATCTCATACTTTGAAAAATAAAAAAAAATTAGGTGTTGATCAATATTTATCATTTCTTTTTATTTCAATTGAAGCAAGTTTGAAAAATGATGAAATTGTAATTTTCATAACATATTTCTTTTCGTAGGTCCTACATTTTTTTGTGGAATAACATTACAAGAAAATATGTTACCGCAGCTAGTGCAGAAGGAAAGATACAGTAACTATTCCACGATTAATTATACTACCTACTTTAGACTCCCCCCATGAACCATGGACCTTGCCGTTGGTGGGGAGGCTTGTGTGCCTCAGCGATACAGATAGCCGTACCGTAGGTACAACCACAACGGAGGTGTATCTGTTGAGAGGCCAGACAAACGTGTGGTTCCTGAAGAGGGGCAGCAGCTTTTTCAGTAGTTGCAAGGGCAACAGTCTGGATGATTGACTGATCTGGCCTTGTAACAATAACCAAAACGGCCTTGCTGTGCTGGTACTGCGAACGGCTGAAAGCAAGGGGAAACTACGGCCGTAATTTTTCCCGAGGGCATGCAGCTTTACTGTATGATTAAATGATGATGGCATCCTCTTGGGTAAAATATTCCGGAGGTAAAATAGTCCCCCATTCGGATCTCCGGGCGGGGACTACTCAAGAGGATGTCGTTATCAGGAGAAAGAAAACTGGCGTTCTACGGATCGGAGCGTGGAGTGTCAGGTCCCTTAATCGGGCAGGTAGGTTAGAAAATTTGAAAAGGGAAATGGATAGGTTGAAGTTAGATATAGTGGGAATTAGTGAAGTTCGGTGGCAGGAGGAACAAGAATTTTGGTCAGGTGACTACAGGGTTATAAACACAAAGTCAAATAGGGGTAATGCAGGAGTAGGTTTAATAATGAATAGGAAAATAGGAACGCGGGTAACCTACTACAAACAGCTTAGTGAACGCATTATTGTGGCCAAGATAGATACGAAGCCCACACCTACTACAGTAGTACAAGTTTATATGCCAACTAGCTCTGCAGATGACGAAGAAATTGAAGAAATGTATGATGAAATAAAAGAAATTATTCAGATAGTGAAGGGAGACGAAAAATTAATAGTCATGGGTGACTGGAATTCGAGTGTAGGAAAAGGGAGAGAGGGAAACGTAGTAGGTGAATATGGATTGGGGCTAAGAAATGAAAGAGGAAGCCGCCTGGTAGAATTTTGCACAGACCACAACTTAATCATAGCTAACACTTGGTTTAAGAATCATGATAGAAGGTTGTATACATGGAAGAACCCTGGAGATACTAAAAGGTATCAGATAGATTATATAATGGTAAGACAGAGATTTAGGAACCAGGTTTTAAATTGTAAGACATTTCCAGGGGCAGTTGTGGACTCTGACCACAATCTATTGGTTTGACCTGTAGATTAAAACTGAAGAAACTGCAAAAAGGTGGGAATTTAAGGAGATGGGACCTGGATAAAATGAAAGAACCAGAGGTTGTACAGAGTTTCAGGGAGAGCATAAGGGAACAATTGACAGGAATGGGGGAAAGAAATACAGTAGAAGAAGAATGGGTAGCTTTGAGGGATGAAGTAGTGAAGGCAGCAGAGGATCAAGTAGGTAAAAAGACGAGGGCTAGTAGAAATCCTTGGGTAACAGAAGAAATATTGAATTTAATTGCTGAAAGGAGAAAATATAAAAATGCAGTAAATGAAGCAGGCAAAAAGAAATACAAACGTCTCAAAAATGAGATCGACAGGAAGTGCAAAATGGCTAAGCAGGGATGGCTAGAGGACAAATGTAAGGATGTAGAGGCTTATCTCACTAGGGGTAAGATAGATACTGCCTACAGGAAAATTAAAGAGACCTTTGGAGATAAGAGAACCACTTGTATGAATATCAAGAGCTCAGATGGAAACCCAGATCTAAGCAAAGAAGGGAAAGCAGAAAGGTGGAAGGAGTATATAGAGGGTCTATACAGGGGCGATGTACTTGAGGACAATATTATGGAAATGGAAGAGGATGTAGATGAAGATGAAATGGGAGATACGATACTGCGTGAAGAGTTTGACAGAGCACTGAAAGACCTGAGTCGAAACAAGGCCCCCGGAGTAGACAATGTTCCATTAGAATTACTGACGGCCTTGGGAGAGCCAGTCCTGACAAAACTCTACCATCTGGTGAGCAAGATGTATGAAACAGGCGAAATACCCTCAGACTTCAAGAAGAATATAATCATTCCAATCCCAAAGAAAGCAGGCGTTGACAGATGTGAGAATTACCGAACAATCAGTTTAATAAGCCACAGCTGCAAAATACTAACACGAATTCTTTACAGACGAATGGAAAAACTAGTAGAAGGCGACCTCGGGGAAGATCAGTTTGGATTCCGTAGAAATACTGGAACACGTGAGGCACAACTAACCTTACGACTTATCTTAGAAGAAAGATTAAGGAAAGGCAAACCTACGTTTCTAGAATTTGTAGACTTAGAGAAAGCTTTTGACAATGTTGACTGGAATACTCTCTTTCAAATTCTAAAGGTGGCAGGGGTAAAATACAGGGAGCGAAAGGCTATTTACAATTTGTACAGAAACGAGATGGCAGTTATAAGAGTCGAGGGACATGAAAGGCAAGCAGTGGTTGGGAAGGGAGTAAGACAGGGTTGTAGCCTCTCCCCGATGTTATTCAATCTGTATATTGAGCAAGCAGTAAAGGAAACAAAAGAAAAATTCGGAGTAGGTATTAAAATCCATGGAGAAGAAATAAAAACTTTGAGGTTCGCCGATGACATTGTAATTCTGTCAGAGACAGCAAAGGACTTGGAAGAGCAGTTGAACGGAATGGACAGTGTCTTGAAAGGAGCTTATAAGATGAACATCAACAAAAGCAAAACGAGGATAATGGAATGTAGTCGAATTATGTCGGGTGACGTTGAGGGTATTAGATTAGGAAATGAGACACTTAAAGTAGTAAAGGAGTTTTGCTATTTGGGGAGCAAAATAACTGATGATGGTCGAAGTAGAGAGGATATAAAATGTAGACTGGCAATGGCAAGGAAAGCGTTTCTGAAGAAGAGAAATTTGTTAACATCGAGTATAGATTTAAGTGCCAGGAAGTCTTTTCTGAAAGTATTTGTATGGAGTGTAGCCATGTATGGAAGTGAAATATGGACGATGAATAGTTTGGACAAGAAGAGAATAGAAGCTTTCGAAATGTGGTGCTACAGAAGAATGCTGAAGATTAGATGGGTAGATTACATAACTAATGAGGAGGCACTGAATAGGATTGGGGAGAAGAGGAGTTTGTGGCACAACTTGACCAGAAGATGGGATCGGTTGGTAGGACATGTTTTGAGGCATCAAGGGATCACCAATTTAGTATTGGAGGGCAACGTGGAGGGTAAAAATCGTAGGGGGAGACCAAGAGATGCATACACTAAGCAGATTCAGAAGGATGTAGGTTGCAGTAGGTACTGGGAGATGAAGAAGCTTGCACAGGATAGAGTAGCATGGAGAGCTGCATCAAACCAGTCTCAGGACTGAAGACCACAACAACAACAACTTTAGACTATTTTAACAATTTATTAAGCATGACACAAAACTAACATTAACTGTATAGGAGAAAATAAACTGAATCGCGTAGCTCTACGTTGAAGGAGTAGTATAAAATTTCTCACTGAGCTCGAAATTTTTGTCGTGGAATGGCACAAAAAAGTCTCCTCTGGTCTGATTCTAAATAATAAACCCGAGTACTGCATTCCGTGGCAAACCACAGTAAAAGTATTTTAATTTTAGTTCAAGAATTAAATTTTGTGGTTTTATTATTTCAGTAATATTTCTTGTCTATTTCAACATGTACAAAGTGTTCTGGAATTCCCGTTGCAAACTTCCAAGACTTGTAGAGTGGAGTGAGTACATAATATTTTGAATAGGAACGCACGCCCGGAAAACGTATCGTTTCAATTCGGATGCTTAACTCATCCACTTCTGCTTCAGGAATTGAACCAGGAGTGCCGCAGTACAGTTATTAAGTAACAATTCGAAAGGAAACATAACGAAACATCCATTTATCACTTAAGCACATTTGTTTGCATTAACGCGTAAACGTCACATGTTCACATTACTCCAAAACACAAAAGAACCCAGCATACTGTACGCACAGAACAGTACTGATGCACTACAACAGCTGCTCGATGTGGCGACCACCACCGTTGTTACGGACGTTGTACCTACGACGCCTGCTGGGGTACGCAGTCTCCACCCTCTGGTGTCTCCTCAGTTTCTAGCGCAGCGACCAGAACTCGTGCCGGCAGATCTTCCTCTGTCTCTGCATACACCCCACGAGAAGAAGTGCACGGGTTTTAATAACCACCTCGGCCTGTCCATCTTTCACCATATCCTCTGTTGAGACGTCTCCTAATCGCACGTGAGAAGTGAGGTGGTGCACTATCATGCTGAAATCACATTTCCCGACAGACATTTAGTGGCACGTCATCCTGTCTACCCCACTGCATACAAGGACCAGCAGCTGTGAGGCTTTTTCTTACCCTAAGCAGGTCAACGAATTACACATCTGATTGAAACCATCGTAGAACAGAAACGGTACGTTTCCGGACATGGGCCCTTTTCAAAATATTATGTATTCACTCCCCTCTACAAGTCCTAGAAGTTTGTAACGAGAATTTCCGAACACCCTGTATAATGTAGACATTAGCTTTAATGTCTATATTAGCTGACTCTTCTATCGGTTCTTGGTAGACTATTTCGTTCTTTATGAATGGAAAACCACGCGATATTGGAGAAATATTCTACAATATACATTGTTATAGGGCCGCGCGGTCTGGGGCGCCATGTCACGGATTGCGTGGCCCCTCCCGCCGGAGGTTCTACTCCTCCCTCGGGTATGTGTGTGTGTGTGTGTTGTTCTTAGCGTAAGTTAGTTTAAGTAGTGTGTAAGTCTAGGGACCGATGACCTCAGCAGCTTGGCCCCTTAGGAATTCACACACATTTGAACATTCTTGAATGTTAATAGATTTTCGGCTGTTACACCATCGTCAGAAACAGAGATAATTTTTGTCTTTGAACCTGATGATATGTAATAACCGAAAACTGATTAGTACAGTAATTAAATTGTAGAATGCTTTACCAGTGTTATGTCTTTTTCATTCATGATCGTTAATATCTAGTTTGGTTGCTAAATATTTGCATGTGTGTATGTTTCATTAATATTTTTGGTTCCAACGTTATTGCACTTAAATGGATTAACAACTAGAAAGCTAGTTAGAAGGAAGGAAGGAAGGAAGGAAGAAAGAAAGTTTGGGTTAACAACCCGTCGACATCGACGTCATTAGAGACGAAAAGTTAGTTCGTAGCAAAAGAAAAGTTGTGTGGGGAACTGACTTTAGAAAACATACTTCTGTTATAGTTAGTTATATGCATAATAATATAGAGGGTTTATACAAGGGCGATGTACTTGAGGACAGTATTATGGAAATGGAAGAGGATGTAGATGAAGATGGAATGGGAGATAAGATACTGCGTGAAGAATTTGACAGAGCACTGAAAGACCTGAGTCGAAAAAAGGCCCCGGGAGTAGACAACATTCCATTAGAACTACTGATGGCCTTGGGAGAGCCAGTCATGACAAAACTCTACCATCTGGTGAGCAAGATGTATGAGACAGGCGAAATACTCACAGACTTCAAGAAGAATATAATAATTCTAATACCAAAGAAAGCAGGTGTTGACAGATGTGAAAATTACCGAACTATCAGTTTAATAAGTCACAGCTGCAAAATACTAACGCGAATTCTTTACAGACGAATGGAAAAACTGGTAGAAGCGGACCTCGGCGAAGATCAGTTTGGATTCCGTAGAAATGTTGGAACACGTGAGGCAATACTAACCTTACGACTTATCTTAGAAGAAAGATTAAGAAAAGGCAAACCTACGTTTCTAGCATTTGTAGACTTAGAGAAAGCTTTTGACAACGTTAACTGGAATACTCTCTTTCAAATTCTGAAGGTGGCAGGGGTAAAATACAGGGAGCGAAAGGCTATTTACAATTTGTACAGAAACCAGATGGCAGTTATAAGAGTCGAGGGGCATGAAAGGGAAGCAGTGGTTGGGAAAGGAGTGAGACAGGGTTGTAGCCTCTCCCCGATGTTATTCAATCTGTATATTGAGCAAGCAGTAAAGGAAACAAAAGAAAAATTCGGAGTAGGTATTAAAATTCATGGAGAAGAAGTAAAAACTTTGAGGTTCGCCGATGACATTGTAATTCTGTCAGAGACAGCAAAGGACTTGGAAGAGCAGATGAACGGAATGGACAGTGTCTTGAAAGGAGGATAGACGTACTGGGAGATGAAGAAGCTTGCACAGGATAGAGTAGCATGGAGAGCTGCATCAAACCAGTCTCAGGACTGAAGACCACAACAACAATAATGCATAATAATAAAATTTTATTGTTGCTTATGGTTAGTTCTTAAATCATTGTTGGTGAACCTTGTTTAAATTTCCTTATTTGTTTAGCGCTCAGTCCGCCGTTTGCCTAGAGCGCTTTACTATCGTTAACAACAATCGTTACTTGCTTTAAGGAAAAGGCATGCCCATAATGTTGAATTATCGTGTTACAACAACCCGCGTCGCACGCTTGATGATTCCATTACCAAGTTCATCGTCAGCTCGGAAGTAAGATCTAACGCCAACACAAAAGGCGGAAAACATACTCGATCGCCCACTTTTCGATCTGCCACTGCTTTGATGTTCCACGGCGACGGATGACTATTGCTCGAGAATTCGTTCAGCAATCGCAAGTTTCGACGTGCAACACCCAGCTTCGTACATGTCCAAGAAAAAACTCTAAGCATACTGTGTGACAAAATGTATTTGTTAATGTGTGCACAGAGTAAAATCGATGACTTGTACGACTTGGAAGAACCTATCGACCTTCCCTGTCGCACTTCACATTCCGCCAACGCACTGCATTTTAATAACGTACACAAAATTTTTCTGCTAAAGGCCATTTGTTTCACACTCCGATGAAAGATTTGATAGTGCGTGTGAATAAGGAAGTAGAAATCAGATAAGAAAATGCACTCAGAAACGTCATTTGCAACATGGAAGATAATCTCCCAACGAGATAATATAGCCACTGAGCATTATTTCCACTTAATTACCTCCGATAAACTATACGCAGTGCCACAAGGCACGTATTCAGTTTGCCACCTCTGGTTTTTCATTTTAACGTTACCTTCTTGTTGTCACCGTTAACATGCCGCGTGCAGTGAACGACTGCCTTTCTCCAATTAACGTAGAAATCACTGCCCATATGCGTCCATTTGTATGCTCTCTTGCCTTTCAATATCTCTATTGTCATGATCAGTCTTTTTCTTCATCTTCCTGTTCTTATTGTTACTGTCAGCTCAATCTGTGTAGCAACCACGGGTACCTGATGAGAACCAGTCTTTTTTTTTTTTTCATTCTTCACATCCTCTATTCCATGGACTGGAGCGAGCTGTTCCACAAAATGTTTCGGATACTGTATTAAACTGCCTCCTCAGTAGTGACTGCCTGAGACAAGTCGGGTACTGTAACATTCAAACTGAACTTGTGCTTCAGAATTGTTTTACACGACGTTTCATAAAAATAGCTGATAGAAAACACCATTTATCCATTTAGATGTAACAGAAGAAATTAACAGTTGCCCATAAGAACGTATTTTCTTGGATGATGAGCCACGTTGGGTAGCCGATAATGAAATCAGGAAGTCATTTTTTGCATGCAATGCATTCATAAACAGACAGTATGATCTGAGAATTGGCGATTACGTTGTCATTCTCTGTCGCAAGGGATAGAGCGTGCTGTTTGATATCTTATCCATTATAAAGCCACGGTTTTTCTTAGCTAAATGCACAGTAGGGAGAGAGGATAATTAAGAGGGATTACTAGTTTTGGCATTTATCTTATTAGAAAAAACCTCCACAAATCCTTGACCAGAACGGACTATTGGGCCTTCTTTTAATGTACCTATGGGAGGGGGGGGGGGGTTGCCCCTCAAGTTCAAAAAATGTTCAAAGTGTGTGAAATCTTATGGGACTTAACTGCTAAGGTCATCAGTCCCTAAGCTTACACACTGCCTAACCTAAATTATCCTAAGGACAAACACACACACCCATGCTCGACGGAGGACTCGAACCTCCGCCGGGACCAGCCGCACAGTCCATGACTGCAGCGCCTGAGACCGCTCGGCTAATCCCGCGCGGCTGCACCTCAAGTCATCCTGTTGTAAGCCCGATGTGTAGATCGGATTGGGGAACAGACCGCAATTCGTCGTTACCAATCACTCTACCGTTCGTCATCAGCTGTTATATACTTACACTCAGCAGACAATCTCAATTATTTAAAGTAGCATCCAATTTTCATACTTATCTTGGTTTCTATGGCAAAATTATAGCCACGTCCCAGCCAGAAAAAGTAAAAATTTCCGTTATCTTTAAAGATGACACTAATGTATTTACGATTTATTTCAGACTTTGACAGTTCACGCTGCTCTAATTGAGTCCAACAAATTTACTTGTTGAAGATCTGCTGTTGCTGTCTTGATGAACACAGCTTACTTTGTGTGTGAACGAGGAAGTTCCTACTGACCTTCACTGTCGTAATTCAGATTCCTCCAACGCATTGTATTTAAATACGCAAAATTTACTTGCTCATGGCTTACTGCTCGGCACTCCGATGAAAGGATTCAAAAATGGTTCAAATGGCTCTGAGCACTATGGGATTTAACATCTGAGGTCATCAGTCCCCTAGAACTTAGAACTACTTAACCTATCTAACCTAAGGACATCACACACATCCAAGCCCGAGGCAGGATTCGAACCTGCGATCGTAGCGGTCACGTGGTTCCAGACTGAAGCGCCTAGAACCGCTCGGCCAAACTGGGCGGCCACTCCCATGAAAAGATCTGGCACTGCTTATAAATAGGGAAGTAGATATGAGACACGAAATAGCACTCAAAAAACTCTTTGTGCAACATGGGAACCTATTAAATCTCTTTGCGAGATAAGTCGCTAGTAAGCAATACTCCCACTTCATTACTGCCGATAAACGATCTGCATTGGCACAAGCCACGTATTCCAGTCTGCCACCTCTGGTCTTTCATTTAAACATTAATTTTCTGCTATCCTAATTAACATTCTGCGTGCAGTGGACGACTGCCTTCCTCCAAATAACGTAGTATTTACTGTCTATATGCTTTCAGCTACACGGTCTCTTTCCTTTCAATTTCTTTATTAATATAATCACTCTTATTCTTCATCTTTCTCTTCTCCCTCGTTCTGTCAGATCAATGATATGTCGTATTAATATTTTTTTGTTTCTTTTTGGGCTCAGCTCATTACTTTTTCATTCTTTCTGAGTGGGTTTCTTTGCACTGTTGTGGTCATTTAGAATTTCCATTTTTCTCCTGTTCGTTTAGTCTTCGATTTCCTGGATATAATTTAAGGATTCACTGTAATCTAATGCGTTCCATACTGCTGCCTGTGATGTTTACATTTTTATTCGAGAACACAGTACGTGTTTCAAATAGCTACACTACCTGATTCATTGAAATGTATTTGAATTTCTATGTATCATGTGCAAATGGCGTCTAAGGACACTACGACGCTACTAAGAGTGCTTACGAAGTTTAACCATTATAGCCTTCATCAAGTTTCAATCATTAGGATAATCACGGCATTTAACAATTAGACTGTTCACGACATATAAACCGCTACAGTGCTAAGAGCTTTTCAATCGCTACATCCCTAAACAAGCTTCAACATTTGAAGCGCACATGTATGCTCAACCGAAGAAGGGTCGAGAACTTTCAGCCAGTAGAGAGCTCACGTATATTCAACGCAAGAGCACTCATGAGTCTTCAAGCAGTTGAGTCCTTATATGTATTGAACCCAAGAGTACGTATCAGTTTTCAACAACTAGAGGGCTCGTGAGGTTTCAACCACTAGAGCGCTCATGAGTTTTCAACCCCTAAAGCACTCATAAGAGTTCAACCTCTACAACAGTTACGAATTTTGAACCGTGAGAGTGCTCGCAATAAGCATTTACTCTCACAAACCTGCAGAATAGACATCTTACTTAATTCGGTTAATATTTATAGAACTTTACTACGAAGCCGAATAGTACTGTACCCTATTAGCGTCGAGATGTTCGCTGTACTTTCATTGGATCTCATATCTCAACGTCAGACAGGGCAGTTCGCATGAGGGTTGCAGACTTGTCACTGTGTTGGCCACCAACGTTTCCTTACATCAAACAGAAAAGACGATGATTATATGCCCCCTCTACCAACAACGCTGGATCAATTTTTCTGAGAAAAGAAAAAATCTGTTACAGTTGCGATGGATCGAAGATTGGAAGGCATCCTTCACTTCGCGTGTAAAAAAAAATAAATAAATAAATAAATAAATAAATAAAATAAAAAAAAATCAGCCCCTTGAGCTCAGCACATTTACGGCATCTTTGTTAGAACTTATTTAAGATATACAAAAAAGAAAAAACCACTCATCGTCAGCCTTTCTGGCATCCTCAGTGTTCAGAAATCATCTTCCCTCAAGAAATTTCTTGAGGTTCCTGAACAGATAATACGAGTGTTGTCCAGAAAGTAATGCACCGCATTTTTTTTCTCAGCCGAAAATAATGCTACGAATGCGAAACGTTGCGTATTTATTATCTGAAGTCATCTGAGAGAGCGCGTCAAGTTTCTGTCACTTCCGGCAGATAGCGTAGCTGCAGGACAGTTTCAAAATGGCGTCTATAGGTGATGTACGTTATAAGCAACGTGCCGTCATTGAATTTCTCAGTGCAGAGAATGAGACTGTGGGGGTATTTACAAACGCTTGTGCAAAGTCTATGGAGCATCTGATGTCGACAGAAGTACAGTTAGCCGCTGGGCACGGAAGGTAAGATCATCAGAAGGCGGTTCGGCGGAGCTCCAAGATTAGTAGCGATCGGGAAGACCATCCACGACTGTCACACCCGACATGTTGCAGCGAGCTTATGTTGTCATTCGCCATTAAAGGATGCCATTCGTGGAAGACATTTTGAGGACGATGAGGAGGTGATTCACACAGTGAAGCACAGGCCACGCCACCAAGACAAGGGTTGGTACCGATAGGGCATTCACGCCCTTGTTTCGCGTTTGAGGAAGGCCATAGAACGGGATGGAGATCATGTGGAAAAATAGGGTGTGTAGATAAAACAGCATTCTTTTGTGTGTGTAATTCCCATTATGTTCAATAAAGAATTGTTGAAGAAAAAAATGCTTTCTGGGCAACCGTCGTAAGCTTGAAACGTGGCGGTACAGTCCCTGACCGCCCTTTTATATTCTATTAAGTGATTTAACTTCATTCAGGATGTAATCCTCTTTGAGTAATGCTCGTTATATCAAGTCTTTTAAATTTTATTAGTACACATGGTAGAGGTGCTTGCTATTGTACTAACGCTTTGATTTATATACTATTCATCTTAATTTAGTGTTGGATTCTTACTGCAAGTTTACTCCTAGTGTACTGGTCTGGCCTGAGCTACTGCCATTGGAATCTCCTCCCGCAGGGTGAGACCTACTGCACTCCCGTTAGGTCACGTTCGGTGGTGCGGCTGGAGGCGTATTTTAGGAACAGACTTAGCTGACCAGAGGTCGACGCCAGATTGTATAATGTACTCGCCCAGTTCTTGTATCGCTTTTGTTAATGTGTGCCGGGTTTGTCCGTTCACGGCAGATGTTACAAATGACGTTTTAAGCCTGCTCTCCCCCCCCCCCCCTCCTCCCCCTCTCACCATCTCCGACGCTACCATTAAGGCAGCTAAACCTGCCGCGAAGGAGACACAAGAGTACACGTGTACTGAAGTAAAGCAGGTCAACTTGGATTTCCACAAGCCTGTCAAACTCACGGGACCCGTTCAGCCTGCTGCACCTCACAACAGGCTGCGCTAACAATCCTACGTTACTAGCGAGGTATATGTTTGTGTAGTCGGCTTCACTGAACTTCATTTATGATAACGATAAGAGCAGGAAAATCAACAAACCAGAATTAAAAGAGACTGGGCAGAAATTAAGAATTGTGGAATATATACCTGTCATGAAACAGCAGCGGAAAAGTTTTCGTTTGTTTATGAGTCAGCTTCAAATAAATCGGAAGGTGTCTCGCAATGCAAATCGTCTATAAAGTTACTAAACACTCGTTCGGGCACCTTGAAAATGTCTGCCATTTAGCAGTATACAGGCTTTCGAAACTTAGTATAAACGTTGATTCAAACAGGAAAAAAACATGACTCAATGGAAATTAAAATTAACTTTCTAGTGGTATGTAACGTTGTGCGAAGAAAGCTTAGCGTGAAAGAAAAACTTCTTCTTTCAGATATGTACTTTTTAGATCAACATAATATAATAAACGAATTTCGTTTTAGTTAAAACGCACTTGGGGAATTTAGAGTGAACTATTTTGGCCACATAGATTGAATTCAGCGAATCCCAAATAGACATCCTGGAAAAAATAATTAAAACTGGTATAACTGAGGTCATATTTGGCTGAAACACACTAAGATTACAGAAATTATACTTCCAAGAACGTACTTTAGTTGGCGTTGCGGTATAAATAGATAGCTTCAGGTTCTTAAATGGAAGGGATCTCGACTTTCAGAGATGGTTCCGCTTACTGCAGGAAACATGTATTAGAGGTGACCTGATGGTGGTTTGAATTGCGAATAGCCATTACTGTTGCAAAGCTGTTCGAGAGAGGCTGAAGTTAGATAGAAAACCGTTGATATCGAAATGAGTAAATAAATAATCCCGAAATACGCCGGAAAGGAAAAAATTGACAAATAAAATCCGCCATTTTTCTGGCCTACAATGACCCAAAATGAATATATATTTCATTGAGCCTCGTCCTGTGCGAAAAGATAAAAAAACACTTTTCATCAAGTTACGAACCCTACTTATAACAGTAGAATGAAAGTATACAGAATAACCTATCACGTAGCGTAGCACAGCGTGAAGATGGGAAGACAAGAAAGATTTCTGTAGCCTGCTTGGGTTGGGCATAGCTCGAATTGGACGAGAGTAAAGCAGCTTGTTCTTTTTGCTGATAATGTGCGGCAGCTTGGGCAGGTTGAAAGTGGAATATTTACACCTCTGGTTCACGGTGGTCGCCTTCTGGAATGTGGAATGGGGCCGCTGAGGCGGCGATATGATGCAGTATTCTGGCTGCTTGAGTACGCTGGTAATTGGCACAGAATGAATCTTTCGCCGCCCACCCTGGACGCAGTGCGAAACGCAACCGCACGTAGCACGAGGCAGAAACAGTTAAGCTATACGAACCGCCGGTAAATATTTTAGTCATTTCGTTGCGGTTCCCAGTCAGATGTTTCCAGTTTCCTGACGTGCCTGACTGACGTAAAGTCTGGTAAACTTTGCTTCACGTCTTGGTGTTCAGCTGCGATTGGCCAACGATTTTAAAATGTTGTCTGGTGGAAAAGCAAGTCAGTGCTTGCCGTTCATTGATCGGCTTTGTAATATTGTAGAAGAATGGGAGTTTAACGATAATTTGTTTATGTTGTTTAACTCACAAGGGGAGGCCGCCAATTGTGAAATTCAGATTCGATTCATACTGCGTATAATAAAAGCTCATGGCCAGAGGTGTAATGTGGCAAAGCACCAAGATGCACTTCTCAGCCGTTGTCGAGAAAATCGACAGTTAAAATAAACCGTTTCGGTGAAATACTCTCTACGATTAATAATTTTCTGCAGCGTCGTGGCGCTGCGGTAAGCGCTCGGGTTCGTAATCCGAAGGTCGGCGGATCGAATCTCGCGCCATGCAACCTTTTTTTTTTTAGTATTTGTTTTTTGTAATTCAAATGTGTGTATAAACACACACACACACACACACACACACACACACATATATATATATATATATATATATATATATATATATATATATATATTCCCGGCAATCAGTTGCAACAATTATGCATATAAGTTGTTGAAAGTCGTTTGTCGTGGAAAAACTGGCGACTTCGAACATCATTATGTTTTCCGCAAACAAAGTTGTATTTCACAAATGTTATTAATTGTTTTCATAATGTTAACCACGTATAGTTAACGGAAGACGTAGAAACGATATTCCGAAACGAATACGTATAGCGTAAGGCAAACGTTCGAATTAGAACAGAAACCCCACGAACACAAATTTGCTGTGGCAGGTATGTAATATAAACTCCGTTACTCGCTCGTTACACTTGAAGGACAGATGTTGAATGGGCGGAAACGAGCCGCCGCATAACAGCGTAGTTGCCTGCTAACTTCGAAAGAAGGTAGATGCGGTCCCTAGCGCAACTTATAACATCGTCGAAAATCAGTGCGGACGTGAGAGCTTTGGTACACCCTGTTAAACAAACGGAAAAATGGAGGCGGTACAATTGGAGAGCGATCCGCCGTCACCAACATGCATAAGCAATTCATTAATAGTTTATATATATTTGAATTACAAAAAAACTAATAATAAAAAATTGTTGCACGACGAGAGTTGTTTTTTTTTTATTTTTTTTTTTTTTTCACGACGCTGTAGAACATTATTAATCGTAGAGAGTAATTCACCGCAACGGTTTCTTCTAACTGTCGATTTTCTCGACAACGGCTGAGAAGTGCATCTTGGTGCTGTGCCACATTACACCTCTGGCCATGAGCTTTTATTATGCGCAGTATGAATCGAATCTGAATTTCACAATTGGCGGCCTCCCCTTGTCAAACAGATTCCCTGACTGGAGGAAAGGCAACCCAACTTTTAGAAAGAGAGAGGGTAGCGAGTCTTCGCTATGAGTTGGAGAAAGGTTAGCTGGCAGTCTGGCGGCTATTCTGATGATGACCGGCATTCTTCTGGAGCGAGAATCCAGATGCAAGCTTTCGGGGTCCAGCAATCTATTCTAAGTTTTCTCCTTTCGGTTTTGATTTTCGCCCGAAAGTTAGTTTTGCAGCATCGCTCGTATAGAAACTCATCTTATCCTTTTCTTACACAATATCCTGCGAATCGTGGATGAAGGGCAGCAGGCAGATTCCGTCTTCTTACATTTACGGAAAGCGCTTGACACGATGCCCCACTACAGCATACTGATTAGGTTCCCAGATACCTGAGTGGCTTGAAAGACTAATTATGTCACAGAACCCAGTATGTTGTCCTCGACGGCGAGTGTTCATCTGAGGCACGAGTATCGTCAGGTATTCCCCAGAGAAGTGTGATAGGACCGCTCTTGTTTCCTATACACATAAATGATCTAAGGGGTAGGGCGAGCAGGAATATGCGACTGTTTGCAGACTAAGCTGTAGCATAGGGAATAGTATCGACGATGAGTGATTGTAGAAGGACAGAACTGTAGAAGGATACACATTGCCTTAGACAGAATCTCTATTTGGTGTCATGAATGGCAGCTTGATATAAATGTAGGTAAATGTACGTAATACAGATGAGGAAGGAACACAAAGCTTTCAGGCTGTGCTGCTTGATGAAGTCACGTCGATTAAATATACAGGGTGTTACAAAAAGGTACGGCCAAACTTTCAGGAAACATTCCTCACACACACAAAGAAAGAAAATATGTTATGTGGACATGTGTCCGGAAACGCTTTCTTTCCATGTTAGAGCTCATTTTATTACTTCTCTTCAAATCACATTAATCATGGAATGGAAACACACAGCAACAGAACGTGCCAGCGTGACTTCAAACACTTTGTTACAGTATATGTTCAAAATGTCCTCCGTTAGCGAGGATACATGCATCCACCCTCCGTCGCATGGAATCCCTGATGCGCTGATGCAGCCCTGGAGAATGGCGTATTGTATCACAGCCGTCCGCAATACGAACCCAATACCGGGGTTGCGTAGACAAGAGCTTTCAAATGCCCCCATAAATGAAAGTCAAGAGGGTTGAGGTCAGGAGGGCGTGGAGGCCATGGAATTGGTCCGCCTCTACCAAACCATCGGTCACCGAATCTGTTGTTGAGAAGCGTACGAACACTTCGACTGAAATGTGCAGGAGCTCCATCGTGTATGAACCACATGTTGTGTCGTACTTGTAAAGGCACATGTTCTAGCAGCACAGGTAGAGTATCCCGTATGAAATCATGATAACGTGCTCCATTGAGCGTAGGTGGAAGAACATGGGGCCCAATCAAGACATCACCAACAATTCCTGCCCAAACGTTCACAGAAAATCTGTGTTGATGACGTGATTGCACAATCAATTGCGTGCGGATTCTCATCAGCCCACACATGTTGATTGTGAAAATTTACAATTTGATCACGTTGGAATGAAGCCTCATCCGTAAAGAGAACATTTGCACTGAAATGAGGATTGACACATTGTTGGATGAACCATTCGCAGAAGTGTACCCGTGGAGGCCAATCAGCTGCTGATAGTGCCTGCACACGCTGTACATGGTACGGAAACAACTGGTTCTCCCGTAGCACTCTCGATACAGTGACGTGGTCAACGTTACCTTGTGCAGCAGCAACTTCTCTGACGCTGACATTGGGGTTATCGTCAACTGCACGAAGAATTGCCTCGTCCATTGCAGGTGTCCTCGTCGTTCTAGGTCTTCCCCAGTCGCGAGTCATAGGCTGGAATGTTCCGTGCTCCCTAAGACGCCGATCAATTGCTTCGATCGTCTTCCTGTCAGGACACCTTCGTTCTGGAAATCTGTCTCGATACAAACGTACCGCGCCACGGCTATTGCCCCGTGCTAATCCATACATCAAATGGGCATCTGCCAACTCCGCATTTGTAAACATTGCACTGACTGCAAAACCACGTTCGCGATGAACACTAACCTGTTGATGCTACGTACTGATGTGCTTGATGCTAGTACTGTAGAGCAATGAGTCGCATGTCAACACAAACACCGAAGTCAACATTACCTTCCTTAATTGGGCCAACTGGCGGTGAATCGAGGAAGTACAGTACATACTGACGAAACTAAAATGAATTCTAACATGGAAATTAAGCGTTTCCGGACACATGTCCACATAACATCTTTTCTTTATTTGTGTGCGAGGAATGTTTCCTGAAAGTTTGGCCGTACCTTTTTGTAACACCCTGTATAAGCGTAATGTTGCAAAGCTATGCGAACTGGAATGAGCACGCTACGACGGTAGTAGAGAATGGTCGACTTAGATTTATAGAGTTTTAGGAAAGTGTAGCTCATCTACAAAGGAGATTGCGTATAGAACAACTGAGTGACCCATTATTGAGTAATGCTGAGGATCTGGGATTCCCACATTCCCACCACGTCGGATTAAAGGAAGACATCGAAGCAATCCAGAAGCGTGTTGTTGGATTTGTTACCTTAGATTTCGTCATCATGAGAGCTTTACGTTCGTGACCTCAAAGGGGAATCCTGGAGGAAAGACGACGTTCTTTTCACGAAACACTATTGAGGAAATTTAGAGAATAGGCATTTGCAACTGACTACAGAACGATTTTCTGCCGCTAGCGTACGTTTCGCGTAAGGCCCACGAAGACAAGATAAAAGAAATTAAGGTTCGTACGTAGACAGTCATTTTTCCCTCGTTCCGTTTACGACAGTAACAGGTAAGGTAAGGACTAGTAGTAGTACGCGGTGCCCCCGGCCACACTGTGGTTTGCGGAACATGTACGTAGATGTAGATGTAGAAGCTATAGAAGCCCGCTGTCAGTGGCGAAATAAGTGACGGCTACTGCGACGACAGATATATATTCTCGCCATCGTGTCACAGTGGTGGGGATGTACTCTGTATTGTGTAATTATGTTTCTATTGCAGCTAGTGAGAAGACAGGCGTGAGAAGACAGGGCGCGCCTGAGACAACTGACAGACCAGACAGTCTCCCATTTCAGTTGTCTGACGACAGTCTGTGGTGAACGTCCGAGCCCATTGTTTCGAGAACACACATACTTAAGGGCTGAGGTACCCGTGTGATAAACGATGCAGCGATAAGACCAGATACTGTGGTGGAATCCAACATTGCACCCTTTCGAAACACCTTAAAACCGTGGAGCGCTCGTGAACTGAGTCAAGTGTTTTACATTCAGACCCTGCAGAGCACTGTGAAGGCGTGGCAGTTCCATTGTACCAGTTATTAGGGCTTCACACTGTACCATTCGTTTATGGATTACGAGCAGAAACGATAGTTTAAATTCCTCAGCACGTGCTGTAATTAGTTTAATCTTGTCTTCGAAGTTCCTGTGAGGGCTGTAGTATAATTATACTCCTCGATTCTTCTCTTACAACTGGTTATTGAAATTTTGTAAATAGGCTGTTCGCAATTATCCCTATTTGGTACCGGTTTCCGACACTTGAGCGATATGACAGGTGACACGAGTGTTTTGCAAGCAGTCTCCTTTATGCACTGGTTGCATTTTCGCGGCATCCCACTAGTGAAACGAAGTCTGCCACCTGCTTTACAAACCATTGGCACAAGTGATCATTCCATATCCCCACAC
The DNA here is from genome assembly GCF_023898315.1 of Schistocerca nitens. Taxonomy (NCBI): domain Eukaryota; kingdom Metazoa; phylum Arthropoda; class Insecta; order Orthoptera; family Acrididae; genus Schistocerca; species Schistocerca nitens. The sequence continues at coordinate 1,093,526,566 of NC_064615.1, read as the reverse complement.
ATAGCTACTCCCCGGTATATGTATGAGCTGCAGATTCTTGTACTGCGACTCACTGACATTGTGCTCATAGGATAGTACGATTTGCGGTTTGTGAAGTGCACAGTTATACAGTTCTGACATTTAAAGCCATGATCCTCGCCTCAGTCTGAAAGCTTATCGAGGTGCTACTAAATTTTTTTGCCGATATTTTTCAGATCTTACTTCATACATAACAATGTCATCGGCTGAGGTTACTATCATCAAGGGCTTCCAGGTCCTTAATGTACAACATGAACAGCAAGGGTCCTAGCGCTCTTCCCTAGGGCACGAATCTCCATGACTCCCCAGCGTAGATAACGTGTTTCGTCCATTCTACGAAGAAATCCTCATCATAGCTCACACATAATTGTTGTTGTTTGTTGTTGTGGTCTTCAGTCCTGAGACTGGTTTGATGCAGCTCTCCATGCTACTCTATCCTGTGCAAGCTTCTTCATCTCAAAGTACTTACTGCAACCTACATCCTTCTGAATCTGCTTAGTGTATTCATCTCTTGGTCTCCCTCTACGATTTTTACCCCCCACGCTGCCCTCCAATGCTAAATTTGTGATCCCTTGATGCCTCAAAACATGTCCTACCAACCGGTCCCTTCTTTTTGTCAAGTTGTGCCACAAACTCCTCTTCTCCCCAATTCTATTCAACACCTCCTCATTAGTTATGTGATCTACCCATCTAATCTTCAGCATTCTTCTGTAGCACCACATTTCGAAAGCTTCTATTCTCTTCTTGTCCAAACTATTTACCGTCCATGTTTCACTTCCATACATGGCTACACTCCATACAAATACTTTCAGAAACGCCTTCCTGACACTTAAATCTATACTCGATGTTAACAAATTTCTCTTCTTCAGAAACGCTTTCCTTCCCATTGCCAGTCTACATTTTATATCCTCTCTACTTCGACCGTCATCAGTTATTTTACTTCCTAAATAGCAAAACTCCTTTACTACTTTAAGTGTCTCATTTCCTAATCTAATTCCCTCAGCATCACCCGATTTAATTTGTCTACATTCCATTATACTCGTTTTGCTTTTGTTGATGTTCATCTTATATCCTCCTTTCAAGACACTGTCCATTCCGTTCAACTGCTCTTCCAAGTCCTTTGCTGTCTCTGACAGAATTACAATGTCATCGGCGAACCTCAAAGTTTTTATTTCTTCTCCATGGATTTTAATACCTACTCCGAATTTTTCTTTTGTTTCCTTTACTGCTTGCTCAATATACAGATTGAATAACATCGGGGAGAGGCTACAACCCTGTCTCACTCCCTTCCCAACCACTGCTTCCCTTTCATGCCCCTCGACTCTTATAACTGCCATCTGGTTTCTGTACAAATTGTAAATAGCCTTTTGTTCCCTGTATTTTACCCCTGCCACCTTCAGAATTTGAAAGAGAGTATTCCAGTTAACATTGTCAAAAGCTTTCTCTAAGTCTACAAATGCTAGAAACGTAGGTTTGCCTTTTCTTAATCTTTTTTCTAAGATAAGTCGTTGTACTATCGATAAAAAAAAAGTAGTGAAGGTGTGGTACAGAGCAAAATATTTTTCATAAGTCAGAAAGGGCATTGTTTGAGACATCTCTTTAAGAGATATTCTAAAATTCTATAACACACTGATATCAAAGATACGGGAAGGCAGTTTTGTGGATCACTGTGGTAACCTTCTTGCAGAACGGTGTCACCAACTCTTCCTTTGAACCACTGCACACAGTTTTATGTTCACGAAATCTACGGTATATTATGGTTGAAAGGAAGCTTAATCAACAGCAAGTTTTGTATAATGGTGACAGGGATTTCATCTAGGCCTGGAGTCTCGTTAATATCAGCAGTTTCAACTGTTGCACAACGCCAGTTATAATACGACGGTAACCCAGATCTGGGATAGTAACCTACAGTTACGTGTAACTAAAGGATTTTAAGCAATGGTTCCATTGATTTCGTCTCCAAAATATAACATTGTCTTGTACGGGAGAGTGTGGATTCGAAAGTAGTATTTGGACAGGGATTCGCTTAAGAGTTATAACAATATGTAGCCGTGTAAAAATACGGTTGCCAATCCAAATCGGATATATAATTCTGAAATAAGTGTTAAGAATGTTAGACTTCAGAGTTTCATTAGATAAAGGTGAAACATCCAGCATTCTTTCTTATAAGTGGACAAATTTATAAAATATGTCACTATCAATAGCTTCTATATTGCTCTCTCTAATGAGAAATTAACAGACTGGCGAACCTTCCCTCCCAATAATGTTCGGTAACTTAACTCTCTACCTTTGAAAGAATATCTCTTATACTAAATCCAATCAAACAATGATCAAATCTACTACTGCAATGTGGGGGTACTCTCAGTAGCATAACAAATGGCAACTTGTGTTTGGAACACTCTTAAAGCAGAAATTCTTTACAGAAATTGTTACGACCTGACGAAACATCAATCGTACGGTATATGCCGTTAGACTGCGCGCGCTGGCTCTTTGCAGCTGACTCATCTAATTAAGAACTGAAAATTAAAACTAACTGTATACTGATGGAGTATTCTGTTGTAACTGCGTATTTTCAAATAAATAATGATAAACTGCGTATTTTCAAATAAATAATACCTTGTATGAAATTAGTTTTATTTTTCACACATGTCTGCTCAATGAAATTGAAAGACCAATACACTCAGTTTTAATTTTTTCCTGTCATTTTCTGTTCATACTCAATTTTTATTTTTTTAAGGCGTTTGTTATACTAAACACCCAGATTTGAAGACAAAGATTTTGAGCAATAATCAAAAATTTAACAACAATGATGGCTTAAATTGAAAAAGTTTTAAGCTCAATATTTTTTCAATAATGAATATGTCAATGTTTTTTCTAAGTACCAAAAATAGAAAACGTATAAAATACCCTTAATTTGGCATTTTTAGGCACTTGGTACTGTGATATGAGAAGGTACCAATCATGCTCGATGAGGGGGTCCTCGAGAAAATTTTGTTGGGAGCCCCTGGTGTAGTGGAACTACAACATCTGAAATATTACTTCACTTTATTACAAGACTGACAAAAAGGTTTACTTAACTTTATACAATCCATTTCCACAGGAATATTCTGAGTCTTTACGACTGTCTCCGAATATTAAATTATCACAGGATACAATCAATTTTAAAAGACTCTTCACTTGAAGTACGTAGACATGATGCTCGTAGTTGAAGTTCGCGCAAGACATAATATACTCTGGTGCCCTGTCTTAGACAATGCTGTCATGGTAACTACTGATGACGAACTATGCTGAGCCCTCCTCAACTCGGTCTGTGTATCAGCGACTCGGTGCAATGGCGCTGCGAAGCTGAGAGAGGGCGTGGCTTCGCCAGCGCCTCCTATTCGTCATTGCAGTATGCAGCGAGACGTCGTTATCTTCCGTGATATCGATACGAGGTTTGTTGCTACGGCACTGCGATCTTTGGACTACATCATACGATTATTGAATAATGGCTACATAACAAAAAGCAACAGAGTGCTTGCTATTTTCTTCAAAAAGTAAATTTTCGGCTCGGATTAGGTAATCTAAGAAGCGCAATCTTTCTTTAACTTTACTAGAAATTTTGCGGCTATTTTTAGCACTTCAGTTACTATTATGAATAAAAGGAAGCATTCTTTTTATAATTAGATTCAACCTCATTGAGACTCAGACAGCTTTCGGGTTAGGAAATGTATTAGGTCACACTAACTCACGCTCTTTTGCAAACCTGGTGGAAACAGTACATTGCCTAGAGGCGAAAATGTGTTGACCTACAGCGGTCATTCCGTTGACCACTATTTTGCAAGTATGGTTCGGCACACAAATCGGTCTAATATAATTGTAGCTTCCATGTCCAAACATCAGAAAAGATTGTGCAAACAACTCACGCTGTCGTAAGCTGGTTATGAGTCCACCTGAGTCTTATTTCCGGCAAAATATCTGTATATAAAAGGCAATGTCCTTACTGATTGACTGGTTGAATCATCATCGCCCAGCCCAAACAGCTAAAGATAGAAACCTGAAATTTGGAGAAGGTGTGGATCTTAAATTACAGGCGTCATTTAAGAAGGTATTTTTCGAAATCCCAAACCTAAGGGAGTGAAATAGAGAATGAAGATCTTTTTTTAAAAAAATGTCGCTATTAAAGCAATTTTGAAGCTAGACCTATGAAAATTGGTATTTGATTTCTCGGTCAGAAATAAAGAAATACATGTTTCAGCATGTTTGGAAATTTAACACCATGGGCGTTAAATAGTGGGTGAAAGCTTTTTTAAAAAGTATATCATTATTAAAGTACTACTAAAGTATTTTTAAAGCTACATTTACGAATACTGGTATTTGACTTCTCAGTTACAAATAAAAGAAATGCGTCTTTTAATGTTTCTGGTAACTGAATCCCTAAGGGAAATTAAATAGGGGACGAGATTTTTTTATGAAATTATTTTATTCTGAAAGCATTTTTAAAGCCAAATCTATGAAAATTTAAATTTGGCTTCTCCGTTACAAATAAAAAAATTAGGGTTTGACTGTTTTTGGAAATTCAGCCCCTATGGAAGTGAAACGGGGGATGGAAATATTTCATTCTGCAAGCATTTTTGAAGCTAAATTTATGAAAATTTGTATTTGGCTTCCCCATTACAAATAAAACATATGCATGCAATTGTTTTCGAAAATTCAACCCTTAAGGGGTTGAAGGGTTTATGAAGAAATGGATTTATGAAGATATTTCATCGCGAACGCATTTTTAAAGCTAAATCTTTGAACATTGGTGTTTGGCTTCTGCCGGCCGGGCTGGCCGAGCGGTTCAAGGCGCTACAGTTTGGAACCGCGCGACCGCTACAGTCGCAGGTTCGAATCCTCCCTCGGGCATGGATGTGTGTGATGTCCTTAGGTTAGTTAGGTTTAAGTAGTTCTAAGTTGTAGGGGACTGATGACCTCAGAAGTTAAGTCCCATAGTGCTCAGAGCCATTTGAACCATTTTTTTGTTTGGCTTCTCGGTTGGAGATAAAAAATACGTGTTTCACTATTTTTGGAAATCAGCCCCTGAGCGGATGGAATAGAGTCACACTGATTGACTATCTCATCATCGACCAGCCCAAAGCATTAAAGATAGCCGCGCGGGGTAGGCGCGTGGTCCAAGGCGACTTGCCACGGCTCGCGCGGCTTCCCCGTCGGAGGTTCGAGTCCTGGGGCATGGGTGGGTATGTTGTCCTTAGCGTAAGTTAGTTTAAGTTAGATTAAGTAGTTTGTAAGCCTAGGGACGGATGACCTCAGCAGTTTGGTCCCATAGCAACTTACCGCAAATTTCCAAAAAATCCCATTAAAGATAGAAATTTAAAGTTTGGAGAGAGTGTGGATCTTATACTGTAGGCATAATTTAAGAAGAGATAGTGAAAATTCGACTCCTACCGGTCTGAAATAGGGGATGAAAGGCTTTCTGAAAGAGTGTCGCTATGAAGGGAATTTTGAACTGGTATTTGGTTTCGCAGTCAAGAAAAAAAAAAACATCTTTCAGAATTTTTGGAAATTCTGTCACCAACGGGTAAAATAGTGGGTAAAAAATATTTTGAAGATAAATAATTGCTAAAGAACTACTAAAGGATTTTTAAGACTACATCTATGACAACTGATGTTTGCCATGTCGCTTAGAAAGTATTTCTCGAAACTCAACCCCTAAGGGAATGCAATAAGGAATGAAAATTTTTTAGAAGATATTTCGTTACATTGAAAAATTTTTAAAAATACGTTTATGAAAATTGTTATTTCACTTCTCTGTTAGATATAAAAAAAATATATGTTGAGGGATGAAAGCTGCTATTGAAATATCTTCACGACAACGCAAAAGGCATCATTAACAAAAACTTAGGACTCCAGCTACTATAATCGCTTTTTGGTCAGAAGTAAATTCGGAAAAGACCATGTTTAAATGGCCTTAATTAACGTGAAAAGTTTAGAGCGTGTTGTAGTTTGTGAACAATATAAACATTCGATTAAATAAAAAGAAAAACAAAAACATCTGCAGGCCACACAGTCTAAGCGAGCGAAGCAGCGGGCGCCACGGTGGTTGCAGATAATTTAGCCTCGTTTACATGACAAGGTGTCGACGGTCTAAGACGGGGACGGCCACGGCCACGGCGTGCCAAACTGCACGCAAGTACGAATGTACATGCCAAGGCTCTGGCTGTCTCTGCTTAGCTTGTTACTTCTCGTTAGTACTTGGTACAGCACGGTGCGACTTTTTCGGTCGGAACGACTTTCTACAGTTCGGCGGAATCGTGGTTGTTTACCTCTTGCTATTTGTTTGTGGTATAAAGAAGCTCAAAGATCCAGTGGCCGTTTGCGGAAAAAGTGACAGTCTAATGGTCTATGATCAAGAGCCCATGAACGTGAATGGGAACGACAGAAGAGAAGGAGAAGAATTATCAATATCACATAATAGATATATCAATAGGTACCGCAGAGTTGCCGTGGAAGAACATTACAATATCGTGCAGAAAAATTTAAAGATTTGAGTTGACTATGGAAGAGCAAAAATTACAACAATCGACAGACGATTTCTGCAGAATTCATTGTTCTGTGCTCCTAATTTTCAGGTTTGGAGCACATGATGAAACTGGTGATAAGAATAGTAAATCGTGTGAAGTCACACGCATTATTCCACTGTTGGTTGTAACAGTTTTCAGTGGAACTGAACCAAGAGTATGGAGACTTTATATACTACTGCAAAGTACGTTGCGTAACTCAAGGGGCATGCCTGAAACGATTTTGTGATTTAACATCCACCACCGTAAAAATTTACGAAGGAAAAAGTTGAGCAGGAACGAAAACTAGGACATCCGCAACGGATTGGAGACCTCGCATTTTAAGTGCACTTGAGTGCATATTGTCTACATTAAGGGATTTCAAGGTGAGAAGTAACTTATTTCTGGATTGAAGATGATTCATTTAAAAAGATAATCGCACTGTGGTAGGGACAAATTCTAACAGATTCCCTAAGCCATAGGCGTTAAAGAAAACGCGAAGTTTGAGGAATTCATTGAGGTCTTGAAAGAATTACAAAGGTAGTTTCCTAAACCTGCCAGTATCACATCTCTTTTCATGCTGTGTTCGCGACCGTTTGCGGTTCCACTTGAAAGCGCCCTGAGCCAGTGCAGATGGAAGTGACTGATCTGCAATGTAAGTTCCGTGTAGAAGATAAATTCTTTTATGTTATAACGGTACAGAAGGTCTATGTTGTTTTCCTCGGGGAGAGTTACCATGTCTCCATAATGAGATTGCAAATGTGATAAAATATTTCGATTGACATGGTGTGTGAAAGGGTTTTTTTTCGATTATGAAAGTAAAAAAGTCACGATTACGTGGCAACGCGAGTGCGAAAATATATGAAACTGACTGCGTCTGGCGACAGTTTGTACCAGATAAAATTAAAATTACGTCTTCATCGTGCCAAAACTAAATACCACTGAAAATTTGTTTTGTTTCTGATCTGTGTCGTTGAGAAATATGAAATCAAGTCTGCCACCTAATGGCAGAGCGCGTTCAGTTTTTCCCCGCTGCCCCCTCCCCCCCCCCCCCCCTTCTCGCGCTCAGGCAGCACGGTGTAGCGGTGGGGGAAGTTTGTACGCAGGCGAGGGAGCTATTGCACGCGACCAAGAACGCTTCTTGCATACCAAATTCTTGGCTGCCCCTGATCTAAGGACTAGTGACTGATGGCTGTTCCACTCTTGATGCGCTACCTACGACCCCTTCCGCATTTTACTGGGGTGCACTAACCACTCCCTCCGTGTAGAGGCACACCCTTCAAGCTTACCTTCCCTATCAATACATTTCTTCCTCTCCATCCCTATGCATCGACCAGCAGTACTACCAACATTTTTTTTCATACACAACTCACGTAAAAATTATTCATCATTGCTACAAATAGCTGAAAAATACACACATTTACGAACAGGTAATGCTGCTAGAAACATGCAACTCACCTTGTTTGCACGTCGGTGGAAGCATTATTATGCTATTAGGGACAGTCACCTGGGCTTCCATGGGATATGTGTTAATAATCCATGGTGCCATACCAGCTGTTAACTACTCTGGTTTGAAGAGCGTGATAGTGATATCATGCAGATTCCTTGGCCGGCAAATCCGACTCATCTGAACAGATACAACACATGCGAGATGCTATCGCACGCCTATTTTGCGTCCACAGACCATGGGTCCTTAATTTACTTGAATTGTGTGACCTGCGTGTCCACCTCTAATACCACATACCTCCGGAAATCTACCAAGGACTTACCGACTCCATGCCAAGCAGGTCGGCTGTTGTATTAAGTTCCGAAGGAGGAACAACACGATATTAATGTGTTACTGGCCTAAGTAAGTAGTGAGTCACAGTGAACCGAACAGTTTTTTATCCAGAACGGAAAACTTATAAGAAACCGCACGCGCGATTCCGTGAGAAGGTTAGAGCTCTCATTACTTGTTTTCCTATTTTTTGTTGGCGAGTGTAATGTCTTTGAGAGCGCACACGTGACTGGATGACGAAAGCGTTGCATTACATTGTGGAGGTAATAACTAAGCGAAAGAGATGTCTAGGGAAGGGCTGGACTTTTAGTCAGAATGAGTGAATTACACATGTCTCTACAGAAAACTGAAGTTTTTTATGGTGTGATGGTTCACCTACATATCTTTGAATCTGTTTCTTCTCTGTGAAGAGTTCTGCAGAATTTGCAAGAGACTAGTGGAAGGTACTGTGTTGACTGTAAAATGTAAACTTTCACGGTCGGAAATGTTACAATTAACGAAATATTCTGGGCTATTTTGCAGTGGTCGAATGGATTTCAAATGAAAACGCGACGTTTAGTCTCAAACTACTGTACTGGAGAGAGGAACTAGGTCGTTTTCACAAGCATCTGAACGGGATTAAACCGAAGATTCAGTTTACCGTGGAGGAGGAGGTGAGCGGAAGATTAAATTTTCTTTATGTGTTAGTTTTCAAGAAAGAAGATTGAAGCTTAGACCACTCAGTTTACCAAACACCGGCGCACACAGGCCGTTACTTACACCACCGACATCAAGAGCGACACAGCAAAGAATATTTGCGAACCAGAGCTGCTTGACACTGAATCAAAATATTCCACCAACGTATTGCCCAAGAATGGTTACTCGTCTGCTGAGGATAAAAGAGCATTTAAAGCCGCGGCACAAAAATCATAGCGACGGACAAGCTACTGTGGAGTCGAAGATTTCCTGCCATTCATTAAGGACACTCACTAATCGCATAGGAAAAATCATGAAAAAACGGAACATCGCGGTAATCTACAAACCCTTCCGAAAGATACAGGATCACCTGCAATTGGCCAAGGAAGCTCGAAACTGTTGGGAAAAAAGCAGGATTCCTACTACATGTTGGGAGTTTTGCGTGAATCCTGCAAAAAGAACGGTCAAAAAACGACTAGAAGAGCACAAGAGCAACTGTAGAAGGGAGGAGACTGAGAGATCAGCTGTTGCCGAACAGGCTTTGCAGCCAGGAGATCAACACATTCAGTTTGATAGGACATACGTACTGGCAGCCAGCAGCGGAAACCATGAAAGGCTATACAAGGAGGCCATAAAGATTCTTAAACACCTCAGGAATTTCAGTAGGAAGATGGAGGGCGTGAAACTGAGTGACACCTCGATCCCGGTGCTGCAGATGTGTATGATTCTTCATCACGGAGTGATCGCAACAACGGTCGACGGCGACAGGCAACGACCAATTGCGCTCGGGTATTCAAAGCATGTGACATCACGCCACAGCACAGGAGCAAGTGTAAACGGATTTTTGTTGCAATCAACAGCGAACTGGTGTATGAATCGGACACTCAAAGAAGCTACAATCCCTCTTGAAAATGCCCTTCGTAGATGGGGACGAAATGTTGCGTTTTCATGAAAAATCCTTTCGACCACGGCACAACAGCCCGGAGTATTTTATTAATTGTGGCTCTGTTGACTGTTAAGTATATTAGTTTTCCAGTGCAATGGTCAGACCTTGAACACCGTCTGAGTGCATTTAGATTCTTACAGGGCTCGTATCACCGGTGTATAACTATTCACTATGTTAACTTTTGTAGAACGAATAAAACTGAAGCTGGGGTCCCCTATCTGTCCTTATCGTGAGTATTTTACAAGTGTAGCAGTCGCGATAATCTATTCGAGCTCAGCGATAAACGTCGCTTTAATTAATCAGTGATGTAGAAAGCTCACCAACTTGGCTCGCGCAGCACTTCTCGAAGAGCCCTGTATTTCTGCATTTCACAAAAAATGGGCAAGGGAAGGAACGTTTCATCGTGGCGAAATAAGAAGCTCTCCATTCAACTTTGTCTATTGCTTTCCTTCGTCGTGTTTGGTTAGCGTCTCAGGTTTACAAACAATACTCAGTTATCGGTTAGTAAGTAAGCAACCTCTTTCCAAGTTCTGCGTAATATCTCGTTCCATGCTGTGTCTACAATTTGATTTAGTGAAATGGACATAGAGATCAGTATTTCAGGATTATTACTATGTATGTTGTCAGTTTATGCTAACGGGTTCAATTAATTCATTTACCTTCGTGCTAAGATGGTCGTTACGAGCCAATTAAAATAGTCTACTGTGTGCACACAGTTCTGAAACAGAAACGACTGGAATGTCTTTTTCTGCCTCAACATTTCTGCCACAGTGCTACGGGGTCCGCTGTTTTGGCTCCATATCCCTATTTGAAGCGATCTTTCGCTTGGTCAGGGTGGAGACTGGATATCTCGAGGTGCTCGTGGAGGGTGTCTAGCCATCTTTGCCTCACCTACCTTTACATCTACAGGTACATGACTACTCTGCAATTCACACTTCCGTGCCTGGCAGAGGGTTAAGGGAACCACCTTCAGACCGCTTCCTCAGCTTTACACTCTTCAACAATGCGTGGGAAAAACACACATCTTTCCGTACGAGCTTTGATTTATTTTCTTACGATGATGAATTCTCCCTGCGTATCTTCGCGTCAGTAAAATAATTTTGTATTCAGAGAAGAAAGTTGATGATTGAAATTTTACGAAAATATGTCGCCGCAAGAAAAAATTTCTTTGTTTCAATGATTGACACCCAAACCTGCTTATCATATCCGGGAAATCTCTCCACCATTTGCGATAATACAAAACGAACGACCCTTGTTGGAACTTTTTCGATGCCCTCCGTCAATCCTGTCTGATAAGGATCCTATATCGCACAGCAATACTCGAGCAGAGGAGGGACAAACGTAACGGTAGGCAGTCTCTTCAGTAGACTTGTTGCTTCGCATAAGTGTTTTGCCACTAAAACCCAGGCTTTGGTTTGCTTTCCCCACAACACTATCTGTGTGAGCGTTGCAGTTTGAGTTGCTCGTAACTGCAATCCCCAGGTATTTAGATGAATTGACAGCCTTTAGATTTATGTGGCTTATCGTGTGATCGGAATTTATAGATTGGTTTTAGTGCTCATGTGGTGAATTCACACTTTTCATCTTTACAATGAGTTACCACTTTCACATCATACAGATTCAGGCAATATTTCATTATAGATAGCTGCCTCATCTGCGAAAAATCTAAGATTACTATTTACGAGGGCTCTTAGTAAAGTAAGTTCCGATCGGTCGCGAAATGGAAACCGCTGTGAAAATCCAATGAAGTTTTGTACAGATGTGTTGAGCGGTGTCTCTAGTGAGCTCGTCGATCGCGGCACTTCGCTCTTTTCAATTCTGAGCGCACGGTGAGCACGTAAAGATGCCTAGAAAATAGTGTCTCCCGCGAAGTACGAGTACGAGAAATTTCGCCTGATGTCGTGCAGCCCACATAATATTATTGTCATGCATTTCGTTCTACTCTGTAGGGACAATGAAGGTGCTCCCGCAGTGTTTCCGGTGGGAAGTGTTTGGTCACCGGTAGTATAGACCACAGTTGGCTCGTCCTGAGTTTCATTTCTTCTCACATGAACCGCAGGCTATGAAGACAACGTTTTGGCACAGACAACGAGCTGTAGAAGAGCGTGGAGAATTGGTGGAGAGCATATGCGCCTACCTTCTATGACGATGATATTGGAAGGATGGTACAACGCTACTACAGATGTATAAGAAGAAGCGGTGACTATGTAGAGATGTAACTGTAACGTGTAGCTAACTATTGCCAATAAAACATTTTTTATTTTTCTAGTGGTTTCGATTTCGCGACCGATCGCAGCTTACATTCCGAACAGCCTTCGCATAGTGTTTACAAAGTCATTAGTCATTATTATACTACACGTAAACAAGGGCACCAACACACTTCCCTGGGAAACACCCAAAGTTACTTTTACATTTGTCTATTACGCTCCAAATAAAATAATTTGCTGCGTTCTGCTTTACCAAGATCTCCTCAGTTCAGTCATAAATTTCGCTTGATCCCTTATTCGATCGTACTTGTGGTAATATACGTAGCTGTGGTAGTGTGTCAAATGCTCTTCGGAAATAGTGAAATAATGCATCTACCTGACTGCCTTGATCCATGGCTTTCAATATGTTTCCAGTTGTTTTCTTAAATAAGTTTAGAAAAATGTCGGGATGGTTGCTTCAGCATGGCCATGGCTATCCACCGATCCTATCCTCATAAAAACATGCTTACATATCCTATATGTATGTATATTTTGAACTGTTTATTTACATTGAACCATATCACACCCTTATCGTTGTGAGATGATCCCTAGATGACTAAAAAATCGAATCATCGTGTAACGTTACTGTCATACCTGAAATTCCGCTCTCAACTTAAAATGTGAAACATGTGGAAGACTGTAGTTAGTATCTCACACCTCCGAAAGAGGTAACCCTGGATGGTTACTTGAAGCATTCATCTTCTGGAATAGCTGCAAACGGAGAGAACGTAAAATTTGTTAGCAGACTAAAGCTGCTTGAGTCAGTTGCTCCTATACGTTATGTGTGACCTGGATTCAAGAGACGCTCGTTTTGTCACTCTGTGCATTAGACATCGTGTGTCAGTATTCTGCAATCATGACATATTAAACTGATAGTTCTGCAGTATTGACACATGTCAACATCTGCCGTATCTGGAAGTGGAATCATTACATCCTTCTTTAATGGTAAATCGCCATCTCGTATATCTTACGTACCAGGTGGAACAGTGTAGTAGTGGGTCGTTCTCTCAGATATCTCAATAATTCTGACGGTATTCCGTCTATTGCAGGTGCCTCGCTTCGACTTCGGTACTCACGGCAGAGTCAAATTCTTCTCATAGTGTCATACTGTATCTCCGCCGGCCGCTGGTGGCCGAGCGGTTCTGGCGCTACGGTCTGGAACCGCGCGACCGCTACGGTCGCAGGTTCGAATCCTGCCTCGGGCATGGATGTGTGTGTTGTCCTTAGGTTAGTTAGGTTTAAGTAGTTCTAAGTTCTAGGGAACTTGTGACCTCAGCAGTTGAGTCCCATAGTGCTCAGAGCTATTTGAACCATTTGTCATATCTCCTATCTCATCTTCATCTAATTCCTCTTCCCTAACGGTAACAATATTCTTCAAGATTGTTGCCTTTGTACAACTTTTCTATACATTCCTTCCATCTTTCAGCGTCATCTTCTTTGCTTAGTAGGCTACTGTTTTATAGAAGAATAAAAGGGGTGACAGAAGTAGACATCGGTAAAGATTAGTTTGGGCAGTGGATAAATATTCGGACACGCGAGATAATATTGACGCTACAGCTTTTCTTAGAAGATAAATTGAAGATAAATAAACGTATATTTATAGAAACTGTCGATTTATGGATATCCCTTCATTAAATTCACTGTAGTACAAAGTTTGGGACTATGAAGGCAGCAGGAGTAAAATACACGAAGCGAAATGTTATCTGTTGGGTTGGCGCACAAGTTCGTAAAGTTTTTCCCAACAGATACACGTAACAGAGTCTTTAGTCATCAACAATATATTCTCCTTCACTATTTACAACAGTCTGCCAACATTGGCGAAACCTTTCGATTACGCGGCTGTAGAAATCACGTGGTTCTGAGGCGAAGTACTCTTCGAGCCATGTTCGGAGCGCATTTTCATCCGGAAAGGAAGTTCCTTGAAAGTTGCTCGATACAGAGCGAGCAAAGTGAAACTCTGAGGGCCCAAGGACAGGTGAATAAAGTCGGTGCAGAATGACAACCCAACCCAACTCCTATATAGCGTGTTTTGCGAATCTAGCAGAATGCGAGCGGGCGTTATCATGGAGTAGCATCACTTCACGCAGTCTTCTTGGTAGTCGTTCTTGGACTGAGTCTGCAATACATCTCAGTTGTTAACAATAAATGTCCTCAGGGAAGAAATCCGCAGTACACCACACCGTTGCTGTTCCAACAGATGCACAACATTTTCTATTGTGGTTCCGCGCAGTTGCTAGTTTGTTTGGGTTTCACCATTCGTTTCTTTTCTTTGTGTTAGCATAAAGATGGTATTTTTTGTCATCAGTAATGATACAGGATAGAAATAGTCTATGTCGATCACGAGGAGGCAGTGAGGCACATGTGGGCACCCGCTGTTTTTTTAGAACATGCGGTACCCATACAAGAAGCTTACCCGCTGCAGGCAAATGTCGCACGATGATGGAAGGATCACACTCATTACATTTCCCATTTCTCATGTACGCTGACGTCAATCATTGTGATGTAATGCGTTTAAACGGTCTCCTTGAAACCCCGTAGGTTGTCCTGAAAGTGGAGAGTCACTAATGACAAAACGATCCTCCTTAAAACGAGAAAACCATTTTCTTATCACGCTCTTTCCATGGCATCGTCCCCATACATGGCGCAAATGTTCCTGGCTGCCTCCGTTGTGTCGCCCCTCTATTGAACTCAAACAGAAGAAAATGTTGGAAATATTCTGATTTCTCCACTTGGCACTCCATTGTCTGGCGTCCATAGCTCCAGTAACTATCTCCAAATGACTAAATGGCAATAATCAAACTCAAATAGCAACAGTAAAACTACAAATAAAATAGGACAATCGACAGACAAACCCATAGCGAAATTAAAAGAGACCTTGCGAGAAAAGAGAACCACTTGTGTGAATATCAAGAGCTCATATGAAGAACCAGTTCTAAGCAAAGAAGAGCAAGCAGAAAGGTGGAAGGAGTACATAGAGAGTCTATACAAGGGCGAAGTACTTGAGGGCAATATTATGCAAATGGAAGAGGATGTAGATGAAGATGAAATGGGAGATACGATACTGCGTGAATAATTTGACAGAGCACAGAAACACCTAAGTCGAAACAAGGCTCTGGGAGTAGACAACATTCCATTAGAACTACTGATAGCCTTCGGAGAGTCAGTCCTGACAAAACTACCATCTGGTGAGCAAGATGTATGAGACAGGCGAAATGCCCTCCGACTTCAAGAAGAATATAATAATTCCAATCCCAAAGAAGGCAGGTGTTGACAGGTGTGAAAATAACCGAGCTATTAGCTTAATAAGTCACGGCTGCAAAATACTAACACGAATTCTTTACAGACGAACGGAAAAACTGGTAGAAGCCGACTTCCGGGAAGATCAGTTTGGATTCCGTAGAAATGTTGGAACACGTGAGGCAATACTAACTTATCTTAGATTATACAGTAGATTAAGGAAAGGCAAACCTACGTTTCTAGCATTTGTGGACTTAGAGAAAGCTTTTGACAATGTTGACTGGAATACTCTCTTTCAAATTCTGAAGGTGACAGGGATAAAATACAGGGAGCGAAAAGCAATTTATAATTTGTACAAATACCAGATGGCAGTTCTAAGAATCGTGGGGCATGAAAGGGAAGCAGTGGTTGGGAAAGGAGTGAGACAGGGTTGTAGCCTATCCCCGATGTTATTCAATCTGTATATTGAGCAAGCAGTAAAGGAATTAAAATCTAAGAAAACTTTGAGGTTTGCTGATGACATTGTAACGGTGTCAGAGACAGCAAAGGACCTGGAAGAGCAGCTGAATGGAATGCACAGTGTCTTGAAAGGAGGATATAAGATGAACATCAACAAAAGCAAAACGAGGATAATGGAATGTAGTCGAATTAAGGCGGGTGATGCTGAGGGAATTAGATTAGGAAATGAGACACTTAAAGTAGTAAAGGAGTTTTGCTATTTGGGGAGCAAAAAACTGATGATGGTCGAAATAGAGAGGATATAATATTTAGACTGGCAATGGCAAGGAAGCATTTCTGAAGAAGAGAAATTTGTTAACATAGATTATAGATTTAAGTGTCAGGAAGGCGTTTCTGAAAGTATTTGTATGGAGTGTAGCCGTATATGGAAGTGAAACATGGACGATAAATAGTTTGGACAAGAAGAGAATAGAAGCTTTCGAAATGTGGTGCTATAGAAGAATGCTGAAGATTAGATGGGCAGATCACATAACTAATGAGGAGGTACTGAATGGAATTGGGGAGGAGTTTGTGGCACAACTTGAATAGAAGAAGGAATCGGTTGGTAGGACATGTTCTGAGGCATCAAGGGATCACCAATTTAGTATTGGAGGGCAGCGTGGAGGGTAAAAATCGTAGTGGGAAACTTGGAGATGAATACACTGAGCAGATTCAGAAGGATGTAGGTTGCAGTAGGTACTGGGAGATGAAGAAGCTTGCACAGGATAGAGTAGCATGGAGAGCTGCATCAAACCAGTCTCAGGACTGAAGACCACAACAACAACAATAAAGTCAAGGAAAGGAAGTAAATACACATTTTCTGATGTAAACTAGCCAATGTTGACAGAATTGACTAAAGAGTCAATGCTAAAATCACATTAGAGTGACAGACAGTGTTGTGTTGGTTGGCTACGTCCTCTCTATAATATTCTTAACTCTGAGTCTTAAGGGAATGGTTTGAAATTAGACTGGCAGATAATATTAAAGATACGGACTTTTAATAATGATATCAGCAAGTGTGAAATACATTTGCTAATTTTAAAAAAAACATAACTGCGGGGGTCAAAAGAATGTCTTTGTGCCGAGACAGAAATATTAGAGGAAAAAATGTGAACTTAGTTAAAAGCACAAGAATCTGTTTTGAAAGACCTGAAGAAGGAAGATATGTTGATTTTTAACACCTGGAGTAGTATTCCTGTCTCATACAATCATCTGAAAAAACTAGTACTTGTTGTTCTCACCTTATTCACATCTACATATGTAAACAATCATTTTCACGGATTAACCTCATCTCAAGAGTAACCCGAGTAGCGGCCTTATTGACGAAAACCTGGTATCGTGCCTAAAATTATAAACAACATACAAAATGTGCTTACTCAAACCGTCCGAGGAAATGTAAGGCAATAGGTCACATTAGTGCTTCTCAGACATTTTCATTATGTAATTTTATTGACACCTTATAACAGGAGTTCCCACGCACGTGATGGTGCGTAAGGACACTGCAGGTGGTATGCGCACAAGGAAACAAAACGTGCACTGAGATAAGTAGAACTACTCTCTTGCGGTACTTTATTTCTAAAGTAAAATGAGAAAACTGACGGAAAAAAAGTAGTATCTGTATAACGTTACAGAAAATGGATTTATCGCAGGATGGTTTTTTCGGGCTGAGCGCTGGACATGGAAGGTCGGATTGTGTATTCATCTCTTGGTGATCCCTTGATACCACGGAACGTGTCCTACCAACCAATCCCTTCTTCTAGTCACGTTGTTCCACAAATTCCTCTTCTCCCCAATTCTGTTCAGAACCTCCTCATTAGTTACGTGATATACCCATCTAATCTTCAGCATTCTTCTGTAGCACCACATTTCGAAAGCTTCTATTCTCTTCATGTCTAAACTATTTATCGGTCATGTTTCACTTCCATACATGGCTACACTCCATACAAATACTTCCTTCTTTCAAGACACTGTCCATTCCGTTCAGCTGCTCTTCCAAGTCCTTTGCTGTCTCCCAGAATTACAATGTCACTGGCGAACCTCAAAGTTTTTATTTCTTCTCCATGGATTTTAATACCTACTCCGAATTTTTCTTTTGTTTCCTTAACTGCTTGCTCAGTATACAGATTGAATAACAATGGGGAGCGGCTGCAACCCTGTCTCACTCCCTTCCCAACCACCGCCTCCCTTCATGTCCCTCGACTCTTATAACTGCCATCTGGTTTCTGTACAAATTGTAAATAGCCTTTCGCTCCTTGTATTTTACCCCTGTCATTTTCAATATTTGAAAGAGAGTATTCCAGGCAACATTGTCAAAAGCTTTCTTTAAGTCAACAAATGTTAGAAACGTAGGTTTGCCTTTCCTTAATCTCTTTTCTAAGGTAAGTCGTAGGGTCAGTATTGCCTCACGCGTTCCAACATTTCTACGGAATCCAAACATTTTCCCCGAGGTCGGCTTCTACCAGTTTTTCAAAATGGCTCTGAGCACTATGGGACTTAACTTCTGAGGTCATCAGTCCCCTAGAACTTAGAACTACTAAAACCTAAATAACCTAAGGACATCACACACATCCATGCCCGAGGCAGAATTCGAACCTGCAACCGTAGCGGACGCGCGGTTCTAGACTGAAGCGCCTAGAACCGCTCGGTCAAAACGGCCGGCACCAGTTTTTCCATTCGTCTGTAAAGATTTCGTGTTAGTATTTTGCAGCCGTGGCTTATTAAACTGATACTTCGGTAATTTTCACATCTGTCAACACCTGCTTTCTTTGGGATTGGAATTATTATATTCTTCTTGAAGTCTGAGGGTATTTCGCCTGTCTCATACATCTTGCTCACCAGATGGTAGTTTTTTGTCAGGACTGACTCTCCCAAGGCCGTCAGTAGTTCTAATGGAATGTTGTCTACTCCCGGGGCCTTGTTTCGACTTAGGTCTTTCAGTGCCCTGTCACTCTCTTCACGCAGTATCATATCTCCTATTTCATCGTCATCTACATTCTCTTCCATTTCTATAATATTGTCCTCAAGAACATCGCCCTTGTATAGACCCTCTTTATACTCTTTCCACCTTTCTACCTTCCCTTCTTTGCTTAGTACTGGGTTTCCATCTGAGCTCTTGATATTCATACAAGTGGTTCTCTTTTCTCCAAAGGTCTCTTTAATTTTCCCGTAGGTAGTATCTATCTTACCTCTAGTGATATGCGTCTCTACATCCTTACATTTGTCCTCTAGCCATTTTGCATTTCCTGTCGATCTCATTTTTGAGATGTTTGTATTCCTTTTTGCATGCTTCATTTACTGCATTTTTATATTTTCTCCTTTCATCAATTAAGTTCAATATTTATTCTGTTAACAAGGATTTCTACTAGCTCTCGTCTTTTTATCTACTTGATCCTCTGCTTCCTCCATTGATTCATCCCTCAAAGCTACCCATTCTTCTTCTACTGTATTTCTTTCCCCCATTCCTGTCAATTGTTCTCTTATGCACTCCCTGAAGCTCCATACAACCTCTGGTTTAGTCAGTTTATCCAGAACCCATCTCCTTAAATTCCTACCTTTTTGCAGTTTCTTCAGTTTTAATCTACAGTTAATAATCAATAGATTGTGGTCAGAGTCCACATCTGCCCCTGGAAATGTCTTACAATTTAAAATCTGGTTCTTAAATCTCTGTTTTACCATTATATAATCTATCTGATACCTTCTAGTATCTCCAGGCTTCTTCCATGTATACAATCTTCTTTCATGATTCTTGAAGCAAGTGTTAGCTATGATTAAGTTATGCTCTGTGCAAAATTCTACCAGGCGGCTTCCTCTTTCATTTCTTGCCCCCAACCCATATTCACCTACTACGTTTCCTTCTCTCCCTTTTCCTACTGTCAAATTACAGTCACCCATGACTATTAAATTTTCGTCTCCCTTCACTATCTGAATAATTTCTTTAATCTCATCATACATTTCATCAATTTCTTCGTCATCTGCAGAGCAAGTTGACATATAAACTAGTACTACTGTAGTCGGCGTGGGCTTCGTGTCTATCTTGGCACAATCATGTGTTCACTATGCTGTTTGTAGTAGCTTACCCGCACTCCAATTTTTTTTTATTCCTTATTAAACCTACTCCTGCATTACCCCTATTTGATTTTGTATTTAGAACCTGTATTCACCTGACTAAAAGTCTTGTTCCTCTTGCTACCGAACTTTCCTAATTCCCACTATAACTAACTTTAACCTATCCATTTCCCTTTTTAAATTTTCTAACCTACCTGCCCGATTAAGGGATCTGACATTCCACGCTCCGATCCGTAGAACGCCAGTTTTCTTTCTCCTGATAACGACGTCCTCTTGAGTAGTCCCCTACCGGAGATCCAAATGGGGGACTATTTTACCTTCGGAATATTTTACCCATGACGACGCCTTCATCATTTAACCATACAGTAAAGCTGCATACCCTTAAGAAAAATAATGGCTGTAGTTCCCCCTTGCTTTCAGCCGTAACCAAATTGTCCTCTAGTATTAACCTACTTCACGCAAAGATAAAGATTTCAGCTTATCGGTGACAGGAAATAAACCTCATTCACAGTGCACTCTATCAATAAACAACCTGACAGTCTTATAGTTAAATCTCTACATATTCTCTTGCGAGCTACAGCGATATTATATGCTATGCAGAGTAAAAGTGCCTGCGAGAAAGATCGTTTCTGCTACCCCATACGTAAGAAGTGTTTGTAAGATAACATTGTTTAAACTATGATTTCATTGATAACAACTGGAATTTCTTTCATTCACTGCGTTACATATAATTTCAGCATTTTATTTGTCTTAAATAAACACATTTCTCTGAATTTTAACAACAAATAAGTTTTTTAAAAAATTGGAGAATATATTAGTTTGCTTTTTTTTATAGAACCTGTGCTAAAATTATACAATATATCCCATGCGTTTCACTTCTTTTATATGAGAATCCTGTAATGTACAACTAACATATACATGGTGTTTTTTTTAACTTAACACAACTAAATGTCTCAAAATATTCTATGTGAAAAGTTAATATTAGTAAATGGTTCATCTGTCTGCATTACAACTAACCACCTCCTTACCACCCCTCCTGCGTTGGCCGGATCAACTTTATATTTTCAAATGGGAAAACTGTCCTCCCCCCCCCCCCCCCCTCCATTAAGGCGCTGTAAACGACACCTGTCAACTATGCTGTGTTTGCTGTTTAGAACCGACGCATTTCATTCTACATTTCATTTAAAATGGAAAACCTTCAAGTTCTAACGGTTGATATTGTTGTTCAAACGGTACGAGTGTTGCAAATGTGATTGCACAGAAAAATTAAATGGCTAGACAATGAAATTTCGGGCAGATAATTTACTAGTTACGTAGTTTTCTGTTTCCTGCGGCGTTGATTGCGTTGTTCCCCCAGGCCATAGGAATGCTTAACTCGGCGTCCGCCATCGAACCCCGCCATAAGGGTGTGTTTCGGTCCAACAGCCGTAACTCGTGCGCAGAGAGCTAGGCGGTTACCGGCGGAATGCAAACCAGAACTACTGTAATAAAAGTCTGTGAAGTGATAGTGACAGGTGCCACCGCCACGGATGCTCATCGAAATCAAGCACCCCAATGGTGAGAGGCACTCACCAATATCAGACATCCTGATTGGAGCAGAAAACTATTGCATCCACGTCGTTTTTCCTGGATCACGCTAAATGTAGTTTCTAACCAGACACTGAAACAGCTAACCGTGTATTACTGTACAATCAAATTAGCAACATTCAAGAAAATTTCGAGCATAAATATCAACGTTGGACCACAAAGGTTTACATTTACGTCGTAATTTTTTTTAAACACAGAATCAAATGCTTCGGTTCTTAATTGTAAAAACAGGATCACACGATAATACAAATATGCAATAAAAATGGGATCAGGGGGCTCACATTTGCAAATACAAAGCTGACCCAATCTAAGCAGGAGAGGTGGTTAGCAGATGGCCAGTCGTAGGACAGATATATGTCGCCTTTGCTGATATTAACTTTTCACTCACAACATTTTCGAGATGTTTGGTTATTTGATGTTCAACACCCCGTATACAGGGTGTTCTGATTAAGAGCGTGCCAAAATTTAACAGGGCGTAGAGGATGCTCCACTAAACAATTGGAGGTCAGAGAAGCCAGCTAAAGAAGATAATACTAATGAAATCACATTACTGTGGACTTTTTTATTTACATTCGCTAACTGCAAACAGTGGTTGAATATGGATTGGGGATAAGAAATGAAAGAAGAAGCCACCTGGTAGAATTTTGCACAGAGCATAACACTTGGTTCAAGAATCATGAAAGAAGGTTGTGTACATGGAAGAAGCCTGAAGATACTAGAAGGTATCAGATAGATTACATAACGGTAAGACAGAGATTTAGGAACCAGATTTTAAATTGTAAGGTATTTACAGGGGCAGATGTGGACTCTGGCCACAATCTATTGGTTATGAACTGTAGATTAAAACTAAAGAAACTGCAAAAAGTTGCGAATTTAAGGAGATAGGACCTGGATAAACTGACTAAACCAGAGGTTGTACAGAGTTTCAGGCAGAGCATAAGGGAAGAATTGACAGTAATGGGGGAAAGAAATACAGTAGAAGAAGAATGGATAGCTTTGAGGGATGAAGTAGTGAAGGCAGAAGAGGATCAAATAGATAAAAAGACGAGGGCTAGTAGAAATCCTTGTTAACAGAAGAAATATTGAATTTAATTGATGAAAGAAGAAAATATAAAAATGCAGTGAATGGAGCAGGCAAAAAGGAATACAAACATCTCAAAAATGAGACCGACAGGAAGTGCAAAATGGCTAAGCAGGGATGGCTAGAGGACAAATGTAAGGACGTAGAGGCATATATCATTAGGGGTAAGATAGATACTGCCTACGGGAAAATTAAAGAGACCTTTGGAGAGAAGAGAACCACTTGTATGAATATCAAGAGCTCAGATGGAAACCCAGTACTAAGCAAAGAAGGGAAAACAGGAAGGTGGAATAGTATAGAGAGGGTCTATACAAGGGCAATGTACTTGAGGACAATATTATGGAAATGGAAGAGGATGTAGATGAAGATGAAATGGGAGATATGATACTGCGTGAACAGTTTGACAGAGCACTGAAAGACCTGAGTCGAAACAAGGCCCCGGGAGTAGACAACATTCCATTAGAACTACTGACGGCCTTGGGAGAGCCAGTCCTGACAAAACTCTACCATCTGGTGAGCAAGATGTATGAGACAGGCGAAATACCCTCAGACTTCAAGAAGAATAAAATAATTCCAATCCCAGAGAAATGAGGTGTTGACAGATGTGAAAATTATCGAAGTATCAGTTTAATAAGTCACGGCTGCAAAATACTAACGCGAATTCTTTACAGACGAATGGAAAAACTTGTAGAAGCCTACCTCGGGGACGATCATTTTGGACTCCGTAGAAATATTGGAACACATGAGGCAGTACTGACCCTACAACTTATCTTAGAAGATAGATTAAGAAAAGGCAAACCTACGTTTTTAGCATTTATAGACTTAGAAAAAGCTTTTGACAATGTTGATTGGAATACTTCAAATTGTGAAGGTGGCAAGGGTCAAATACAGGGAGTGAAAGGCTATTTACAATTTGTACAAATACCAAATGGCAGTTATAAGAGTCGAGGGGCATGAAAGGAAAGCAGCGGTTGGGAAGGGAGTGAGATAGAGTTGTAGCCTATCGCAGATGTTATTCAATCTGTATATTGAGCAAGCAGTAAAGGAAACAAAAGAAAAATTCGGAGTAGGTATTAAAATCCTTGGAGAAGAAATAAAAGCTTTAAGGTTCGCCGATGACATTGTAATTCAGACAGAGACAGCAAAGGACTTGGAACAGCAGTTGAACGGAGTGGACAGTGTCTTGAAAGGAGGATATAAGATGAACATCAACAAAAGCAAAACGAGGATAATGGAATGTAGTCAAATTAAGTCGGGTGATGTTGAGGGTATTAGATTAGGAAATGAGACACTTAAAGTAGTAAATGAGTTTTGCTATTTGGGGAGCAAAATAACTGATGACGGTCGAAGTAGAGAGGATATGAAATGTAGACTGGCAATGGCAAGGAAAGCGCTTCTGAAGAAGAGAAATTTGTTAACATCGAGTATAGATTTAAGTGTCAGGAAGTCATTTCTGAAAGTATTTGTATGGAGTGTAGCCATGTATGGAAGTGAAACATGGACGATAACCAGTTTGGACAAGAAGAGAATAGAAGAAGGGATCGCTTAGTAGGACATATTCTGAGGCATCAAGGGATCACCAATTTAGTACTGGAGTGCAACGTGGAGGGTAAAAATCGTAGAGGGAGAGCAAGAGATGAATACACTCAGCAGATTCAGGAGGATGTAGGCTACAGCACGTACTGGGAGATGAAGCTGCTTGCACAGGATAGAGTAGCATGGAGAGCTGCATCAAACCAGCCTCAGGACTGAAGACCACAACAACAACTGCAAATACCATCAATGACACAATGAACATACCATTTGTACTGTATCTTACAAAATGTGCTGATACTGTGTTCAACCTTAATGCAAGCATGACACCGGCGAACAAGATTCTTATGCACGCTAACAACTGACAAATACCCCTGGTGTGTTTAGAATCACTTCACAGGCAGCTACAATTCTGACAACTAATTCCATTTCCGTATTCACTGGGGTCTCACACACAAGTGACTTTATATATCCCCATAAGATATAACCAAGCAGATACATGTTAGGTGACCTCACAGGCGACGGAACAGGACCTTCCCTTCCAATCCAGTGACCAGGAAGTACTGTACCGTTACTGACCCATCGTATTGTACTGCACGTCTCTGAATAGCACTGAAAATGATTGGGTCTGTCGTTGCTTCATAGCACGTTCTGTCGAGGGACAATGTAAATACGGTACAACAGAGCCACCTTATGTACAAGTAAAGTAAACAACCCCTGCATCATGATTTCACGGTAATCAGGCTAGTCCTCCTTAGTTGCCTTGCACGAAATAAAGACTGTACATGTAAGTAAACACCACAGTACGTGAAACTTGTTCGCATGTTAGTTGTAAAATAGCTGGAAAACAGTAATGCTAGACAAAGCGTTAGACAGATTTACTTCCATGTCTCCTTAAGCTGGCGTGCCAACTTGTTCGCATGTTAGTTGTAAATAAGATGGAAAACAGTAATGCTAGACAAAGCGGTAGACAAGTTTACTTCCATATCTCCTTAAGCTGGCTTCTCCGACGCCACGTTCCCCATCTCAAATTGTTCAGTGGAGCATTCTCCACGTCCTGTTACATTTTTGCACTCAGTTGCGGAAACATCCTGTATACAGAATGAACCGGAACCCCGCCGATAAAGTTTCAGACGTTGTTCAGGGATACCTTCCGAGTATTTTGGTATAAGGGATCCACAGTGTCGGCTGCTCATTACAGAGTTATTGTATTTTGTTTGGTTTTTTGCCCCCAGAAAGCTTTGTTTCTGTATTGCGCAGAACACAGTGCACAACAGTGCAAACGTCGGCAGTATGCGCAGTGTGTCCTGTTTCCATTCGCTCACGGCACCTGCTGATAACAATAGTAACGCGCTCCTTATGTCGTTGCTCTGTTCTGTCTAGGCATTTGCTTCCCTGCAGTGTCAGTTGTGCATTGACAGTGTTGTTGTTGTTGTTGTTGTTTTTGGGGAAGGAAATCAGACAGCGAGGTCATCGGTCTCATCGGATTAGGGAAGGATGCGGAAGGAATTCGGCCGTGCCCTGTCAGAGGAACCATCCCGGCATTTGCCTGGAGTGATTTAGGGAAATCACGGAAAACCTAAATCAGGATGGCCGGACGCGGGATTGAACCGTCGTCCTCCCGAATGCGAGTCCAGTGTCTAACCACTGCGCCACCTCGCTCGGTGCGATAACAGTGATACAGGGCAGTACTATGGATAGTTCCGCTGATGAAGGGTTGGCCGCTCTGCACCTCGTGCATGAGTTTACGTAGAGCGGCCAGGACCGGTTTAAGGCCCAAGCGACCCAAGCCGTTGTTTGGGGCGCCAAATTGAGAGGGTAGCCAAAGATGCCACATCTGAAAGATTTCTACCCCAAAGGCGCCATAACTGTAATACAGGGTCTGGCAGGGACGTGCTACACTTTTCAAAACATTCTAATATATTTAATTTTCTTTCAAATTTAAATTTTTATATTTCTCAAAGATTACAAATACAGTGCCATTTAATAAACATATAGCTCAAACAAGAGTGCATTGGAATTAAGTTACTAAAAATGACAATATCTAAGTGGCTGGGGTTCTTACCCAGGCATTGTTAGCCATACTCCTCTGAAGCACAGCAAGGGAAATTTCTCGAGTAATGACTTCTGAAAGGGCTTCAAGAGTCCGACGTTTTTCAATATAACTTCGAGATTTCACGTAGCGCCATAACAAACATCGCACGGAGAAATATCTGGAGATCGAGGAGCCTACTCCAAATCCCCAAGCAAAAAAATGAAGAGAGCTGGAAAATGTTCCCTTAGAAAATCCGTGAGTGGTCTTCAGGTGTGGGAAGTAGCCCCATCCTTTTGAAACCAAACATTATCGAGGTCAATCTGATGTTGTTGTGTTGTTGTGGTCTGCAGTCCAGAGACTGGTTTGATGCAGCTCTCCTTGCTACTCTATCCTGTGCAAGCCTCTTCTTCTCCGCGTAATCACTGCAACCTACATCCTTCTGAATCGGCTTTGAGTATTCATCTCTTGGCCTCCCTCCACCCTTCCCTGCAATACTAAATTTGTGATCTCTTGATTCCTCAGAACGTGTCCTACCAACCGATCCCTTCCTCTAGTCAAGTTGTGCCACAAATTCATCTTCTCCCCAATTCTATTTAGTACCTCCTCAGTAGGTACGCGATCTACCCATCTAATCTTCAGCATTCTTCTGTAGCACTACATTTCGAAAGCTGCTAATCTCTTCTTGTCTAAATTATTTATCATTCATGATTCACTTCCATACATGGCTATACTCCAAACAAATGCTTTCAGAAAGGACTTCCTGATACTTTAATCTATACTCGATGTTAACAAATTTCTCTTCTTCATAAACGCTTTCCTTGTCACAGCCAGTTTACATTTTATATCCTCTCTACTTCTACCATCATTAGTTATTTTGCTTCCTAAATAGCAAAACTCATCTACTACTTTAAGTGTCTCATTTCCTAATCTAATTCCCTCAGCATCACCTGATTTAATTCGACTACATTCCATTATCCTCGTTTTGCTTTTGTTGATGTTCACCTTATATCCTCCGTTCAACTGCTCTTCTAGGTCCTTTGCTGTGTCTGACACAATTACAATGTCATCGGCAAGCCTCAAAGTTTTTATTTCTTCCTCATGAATTTTAATTGCTATTCCATTTTTTTCTTTTGTTTCCTTTGCTAGTTGCTCTATATACAGATTGAATAACATCTGCGATAGGCTACAACCCTGTCTCACTCCCTTCTCAGTCACTGTTTCCATCAATGTGATATCTTCTTAATTTTGGCATAAAAAGTTCTCACAACATCGTGAGGTACTACTGTAAGCTGACAGTCATAGTGCGTCCATTTTCTCGTAAAAAATAGGGTTGAATGACGCCGAATTGGACTAATCCACACAACAGAGTTACTTTCTCACTATCTGTTGTGGAGTTCCCGTGGACTATTTTACGACCATTACCGAAAATTTTTTTTGTTTACAGCACACGATAAGTGAAAATGAGCCTATCACTCATTATCAAAATACTGTATTTTCCAAGCTTTCCAGCATTCTTTTTTTAAACATATCCCGCCGTGCCTAGTCCTTTTTGCTTCAGTTGTTAAACCTTCATGATTTTAAAAGGATGAAAACGGAGGTCAGAGTGCAAAATGCAGCGAACTGGCGTGTCTGAAATGCGCATAGCGCGAGTTGGTCGTACCGCTAAAGGCCGACAGCTGGCCTCCATTGCTTCTCGAACTTTCTCAATGTTTTCTGCTGTTCTAACTGGCCCCAGATCTCACCGTTCCTCTCGTTCTGAAATTTTTGAACCAGTTTATTACTGTTCCGAATGACCGGTTGCAATAATGGTGTCGTAAACAAAAACGCGTTGTTCAGTTGATCAAGGCCACGGCTACTAAAATGGCAACTAATAACGAATGTATGTCAACCATTGTGCATGCGCTAGTTGCCGCACCACGTAAGTTATGGGGGGGGGGGGGGGGCTCTAAAACTTCACACGTCCCTGCTGTATCCTGTATTTGTATACATGGCACATCACAATAAGGCGCGGCCGCCCCTTTCGCTGCTACCGATGTGCTCTCTGCATTCCGTGTTGAGCGCGGCTTTGATGTGGCTGTACTGCTCGCAAAATCTGATACTACGTGTGCTGAGAGATGATGTTCCGAACGCTTCGAAATACTTATCATCCAATTTTAAGCAAACTATTCACTGAAAAAAAATGGTTTTTGCGGACCTTACAGTCTGATATCTTCGCTCGGTAAAGGACAGAATTCCTTTTCGTTATTCTTCATAGATAATGCGCTTTATCAAATTAAATAAAACATTGCACGCCGTTTTAAAGAGTTGGCAGAGGTAAACACGGATTGCATAAATTTCTCGTATTTTTTTTTTTTAGTTCATACATTGCAATGTATCAAATATAAATAAGATACCGAAGATATTTTTAAAATTTAGAGCGGAACGATATCTGATTTCGTTCTCGAGTTACTGACTTTTTATTAGGTTGGTACATAAGTTCGTAGCGTTTTTCCATAAGTTTGATAAACAAAACAGATACACGTAACAGAGACTTTAGTAGTCAATAACATATTCTCCTTCGCTATTTACAACAGTCTTCCAACGCTGGAATAACGTTCCGATTCCGCGACTGTAGAAATCACGTGGTTTCGAGACGAATAACTCGTCGAGCCATACTTGGAGAGCATTTCCTTGTAAGTTGTTCGACAGAGAGCACGAAAGGTGAAAATCTGAGGGTGCTGGATCAGGTGAATAAGGTGGGTGCGGAGTGACTTCCCAACCCAACTCCTACGCAGTGTTTTTGTCAATCTAGCAGAATGCGGGCGAACGTTATCGTGGGACAATATCATTAAGAGCAGTCTTCCTGGTTCTTGACCTTGGACTACTTTTGCAAGACGTCTCAGTTGCTGACAACAAATGTCAGCAGAGGAGCAGTGATGTTTACACGTCGGGGAAGAAATTCGTAGGACACCGCACCGTCGCTGTTCCCCCAGATGCACAACATTGTCTTTTGTGGGTGTGAGCAGATCTTTGTATGGGGAGTTACTGCTTTGTTTGGGCTCAGACAGTCTTTTCTTTTCCTTATGCTAGCATAAAGACACTATTTGCCGTCATCGGTAACGATACAGGATGGGAATGGTCGATGTTGTTCACGAGCCAACTGGTGACGAGCAAGCAGTGATGCACGTACGACCAGCCGCTAATTTGTGTGATTTCGGCTTAGAGCCTGCGGTACCCATACAACCGATCTTTGAAGCGTCTCTTGAACCTTCTCCATTCGTTTAAAATGTCGCACGATGGTGAAATGATCACAGTTCGTCACATTCGAAAGTTCTCGAGTACTCTGACGTGGATCAATGCGTTTAAATGATCTTCATCAAACAACGAAGGTCGTACTGAACGTGGAGGGTCACTAATGTCAAAGCGACCCTCCTTAAAATGAGGAAACCATTTTGTACGCGTGCTCTGTCCATTGTCATGTCCCATACACATCACAAATGTTTCTGATTGCCCCCGCTGTTGTTTCTCCTCTGTTGAATTCAAACAGAAGAACATGTCGGAAATGTTCCGAATCCCACTTGACAGTCTGTTTTCTAGCATCCACAGCTCCACTCACTATCTGCAAATGACAAAATGACGATATGTAAACTGATATAGCAACAGTGGAGTACGAATAAAAAAGATAATCGATAGATAAACCTGTCTTTAAAACTTACTTTGCGAAATTCTGCAGCGCCGTTCATGAAGAAATAATTTCACGACACATAATCAAATGTAAACATCTGAAGACGGGGTGCCAAGAATCTTGAAATGTCATCATGGAAAAACAAACGCCTATAAAAGCAACTGTTTACAGAAAATTCGTTATAAATTACCATCAATTTCAACAGCTGCAGTGTGCTAATGTGTCCATGCTCTCTCCCACGAGTTTCTTCCGCAGGCCGGATTGAGACCAATCTCGGGCCAGTTTTTTTTTGTCTACGAATTTCGGTAGCCCATTGGGAATTACAGTCAATGCGTTCGGAACATTCTGCCTTCATATGAACGGCGGCCATGTGTCACATTTGTTGTAATGTCTTTGCCCTCAAGTGCACTTGCAATTTGAATCCTCGGGGACTCTATTATAAGATTTACATATCGAGTCGTAGAACTTGAGTGCAGAGACAGTCTGCAAAGCTTTTGAGGGTGTTTCAGGGAAAATCAGGCTCAGGAATAATGATGAAGTAAAAAAATCGATACGTTGTGTTTTTTCCGAGTTAATCAGTTATTGAATTTAGCCAATGACGCCATGACGCGCGCAAATTCAAGCGGCCTGAGATACAATTAATGCCAGCTGTTGTCACAGCATAGATGATAATGCACAAGATTGCTCAGCGTTTGGCTCAAGTTCAGTCCTTACTACCATGTCCGACTTCGTATTGCTCTCTTGCTCTGTTTTAAGAAACGAAACGCACAACACGTTTGGCGACACCTTCTCTGGCGGGACATCTGAATGTGGCACGAAATGGCCCGATTAGCTAACTTCAGTGCAAATTAACTAGGAGACGGTGTAACGAATTTTACTGTGGCAATTATTTCTCAGCATAACCTACCCTGAAACACCTTTACAAGTAGTTCAGACTGTTCCTGACCTCCCTGTATGCACAGGGTGTAATAGGTACAAGTGCAGATATTCTTATATTTGATACCTTATATGATATTTGATACCTTATGCATGCACATACCTTATGGATGCACATCAGTGTATTGGTTGCTTTTTCACTACGTCGAACAGTCTTCCCACAAACACATCACAAACTTTACGACCTGATGTTTCTTGCACGGTCGTAACTGCACCTCTCAGTGAGCTACGCCTGTCAGTATAAACTGAGCGTTTTGCATCCATGCGCCCACACTTCCTAGCCTGCTGCCCAGGGAAAAATAGCAGTAATGAATGATTTGCTTGTGCTATGCCTATGTGGAGGTACTACCCAACCTGAAAACATGTAATTTCTATAATTATTAGTCTGCAAATGACGCAAATACTGATGTAATGTTGTGCTCAGTCGCCAGTTGTAGTACCCATTACGTTCTGTATGTATGACGGGTGAGTCGTTTAAAATGTAACACGCCTTTTATTTCCCGAAGAGTCAAGTACATCGAAAATAGGTTTTAGACGAATAGTAAGCAGTATGCAGAGGGGTACTTAATTCTGATGTTGGTTAACCCTCTCAGTTCTTTCTATCAGCCGAGTTAATGAAGAAATCATTTTTTGTTCAAATGGAAGTATATATATTTTAACGACATTCTACAGCTCTCGAAAGTGTAGCACACTGATACAATGTTCCTTAATATCGGCATTTATTCCTTATGCGAAAACTTTTCTTCAACTGAAAGATAAAGCTGTCGGAATCGGCACCCTAAAAGTTAGCATGTAGGTTAGTTCTTTTTACAACGGTCGTAGATGACCCCGCATCTATGATGGAGAAAGTAAAGCCAAGAGGAAATAACGTTTAGTTCCGTACTCATACCTCTGGATGTCATAAAGTCAGATCGGTACCAAACCTTCTGTATCGAGAGAGTATCGACCAAAGCCCGCATCTCGTGGTCGTGCGGTAGCGTTCTCGCTTCCCGCGCCCGGGTTACCGGGTTCGATTCCCGGCGGGGTCAGGGATTTTCTCTGCCTCGTCATGGCTGGGTGTTGTGTGCTGTCCTTAGGTTAGTTAGGTTTAAGTAGTTCTAAGTTCTAGGGGACTGATGACCATAGATGTTAAGTCCCATAGTGCTCAGAGCCATTTTGAAGTATCGACCAAAACACCGATATAGTTTGTGCTATGCGCTGTCGTCTAGGACAACGTGCGTAAACAGTAAGTAATAAATAACCACATGACCTACGAAGCACAAGAAAAGCATAACTGTGAAAGTTTGTCGTGTGGAGCTTCCGTGGCGAAGTCGTTAGATGGTTACTTCATCGTACCAAGAGCCCCGGGTTCGAGCTCTGGGTACTCTGTTCTTGCATTGTAGTACTTGTGAAACTATTATATGGGACAACGAATTCCTGACACATAAAAGAATTTTTCGGAATTTATAGATGTACGGCGATGCTCCTACCCAGCATTCAGTTCTTCTTCTTCTTCTTCTTCTTCTTCTTCTTCTTATTATTATTATTATTATTATTGTTATTATTATTATTATTGCCATTAATACTTCCTCACGTCTGATGCCATTGTTTCTTTATTCTTCTGTTCTGATTTTTGTGTTTATTCTGTGAAACCATAAATGTATTCTATAGGTTTCCTTCTTTCACATAAACGAACCGAGCTCCGAATGGTCCTTGTACATATCAGGAACATTTCCCATATCTTGGGGATTCTTGGAGACGCTCTGCAAACTTTCCTACGGGAGCTCTACACGACAGACGCGCACAGTAACGCTTTTCCTGTGCTCCGTAGGTCATGTGTCACTATTACCTACAACTTATGCACGGTCTCCCTGGACAACAGCGTTCGCCTGGACCACAACTCATAGCACAAAGTTTATCGGAGTTTTGGCCGATACTCTATCGATGTACAATGTTTGATACCGATCTGACTGTCTGAAATCCGGAAGTTTGGGTGTTAGTGACGTAGGCTTATCATCTTGTTGCATATAGCTATGGAAACTTTTTTGACTTTCAGTTTCAGCACATTTCTTGCATACTTTAGCGAAAATATATCTACGTCAACATTAACGAGCGTTTACTGCCATAACTTTCTCATTTTTGCAAGAAGTTTCGAGTGCCGTTAAAAGAAGTGTATCGGTACATTAACAGATACATACTTGCTTCAACGTGTCAGTTGATCCATGAGTTAATAGTACTAGCTCTAGAACTAAATTAAGAACCACTCTGTATAGTATCATTCGCTGTTTCGATCTCTTAACTGTAAACGAAATAAAAGTAATGTTACATCTAATGCGACTCATCCTCTGTAGTGTTTAAGGGGATCAAGTTAAGATGTACTGATGAGGTGATTATACTTTCAATCATTTTATCACCAGTGACTTTACAATAAGACAATACAAGGTTATTTAGCTGCTCCTAATGACATTTTACGCAATCCGTAATCTTATATCTGGACTTTTAAACCACGCGCGAAATTTTCATGTTCTCTCGCTCGCTACGCGCAAACTATTAGTCCAGCAGAAAGTATAAACAGGATATTTTTATATGAAGTTTAACGTAGTTAAATTTTGTACTGCGATACGTTTACACCGGAGACCACGGTTTTCGAGTAATTCAAGAATAATTTACAATAGTGACCTTCAAACGCACCTTTACTCCTGTACACATCTCTCACCCGTCTGCATTTCTAACATGTTGTTCGTGGCACTCCCTTCTACCACAGTACAAAAATTTCCCACTATACAAACTATTCCCAATATTCCAACTTTTTTGGTCTCTATTGATTGATCCACTACGATATCGTTAGCATTATTAACTTAAACGTACCTACGAGGGTAATGAAAGGGAAACGACTTTTATGTTCGTTACGCGAAAACCAGCTACGTTGAAAATTCGATCCGAATTTAACCCTTACAGGCACAGTAGTTTCGTAGTCAAAATGACTGACGAATGCAACGGTGTAATTGTGTATTTCATCCTGTTAAAATTCACATAAATGTTAGGTAAAATTTACAAAAACCTCAGTTATACAATTTGTAAGTGATCAACTAAGCAGGTGTGGTAATAAGGCCTGTCAGTGTAGCCCTAGACCAAAAAAAGGCAGAATGTTGGAAATAATTCGTGCAGCCACAAATTTTTGTACGGCGGTAGGAGGGAGTGCCATGAAAAACTTACCAGAAATCCTGACCGGTAGGAGCTGAGTGTGGAGTGGGGGTGCGTTTCAAGGTTGCTTTTGTACGTTTGTCTTCAATAATTCTAAAACTACGGCTTCTAGTGAAAACATATTGCAGTACAAAATTTAACTACCTTAAATTTCCCAAAAAAAGGTCATGTTCATTTTTCTGCAAGTCTAACAGTTTGCGTGCAGCGCGCGAGATAGTATGAAAATGAGGCGAATGGTTTTTGAAGGCTAGATATAGAACTGAGGCTTGCATAAAACGATACCGGTAGGTGTAGCTAAATCACCCTGTATTTAATTTGCCTTACGCTACAAGCAACATGTGAGTGGAAAAATGTTGTTGCCTTTTCCCGTTTCTACGGGATCGGTGTTGTAATACATCGGTATTGTCAATATTTGTGGTATTTGGCGCTCGTAGGCTCGTTCTGACGCTACCACCATCCCCTCCACCGACCCCCACTCCCTGCCCGGGAAGGAATTTGTGCACCATATCTGTCTGGTCTAATGTAGAACTCATGCCCAAGTGTGAATATTTCTAAGTTTTTGGGTAAAGTGTGTAAATGACGCGAAAAGTGGTCCCCAAGCACGTATTTTCCTAGTTATATGTGGGGAAACCGCCTAAAAACCAAATGCAGGCTTGCCAGCTCGTCAACCTATGTCGTTAACCCGCGAGACGGATTTGATACAGGGCTGTTTCGCCTCCCAGTGTCTCAAAAGCGGAGCGTAAGTGCACTCGGCTGTCCGGGCGGCCGAAAGATTTACGGTCCTGTACTTTAGAAAAAGTTGTCTGCTGATGTTCAGATATAATTGGGAATTCCAGTAGATCTTCTCAGCTTCAAACACAAAGGAGCGATTCCCTCGCACGTACACATTTCTGCCAGACTCTACGCGATAGGATAAGTGCTCTTATCTCTCCACTAAGTATGGAAGTGGATGTTTAGCTGACACACAGTGGGTCTGTACTGCTGAGGCGATAACAATGAATAAAGGTTTTGACTGAATACAAAAGGTAAAATTACGATTTCTAATTTCATCCTTCGCTTTTGATTCATAATCTAAGCTCTCTCTCTCTCTCTCTCTCTCTCTCTCTCTCTCTGTCACTCACTGGTTCACACACACACAATTTTAATTTTGTCAGCAAAACTGGATGTTCTCTCTATTTTTGTTACACACCATGAACCGAACATCTGCTCCCCCCGCCCTTTCCTTCCACTTTCCTTAAGCAACAATATGCTTACCACGCCGGGATACTCTCCATACCCTATACTTCCACATTCCTGATACAATTTCCTCGTTGGAATTATTTTTTACTTCGATCAACAACGCCAGTCTTCTTCATCTCATCAACGTCGGTAACGCTACCAGCAATACCGGCACAAAAAGAGGCCACAAACATAGTCGTCTAATACTGTTATGTATAGTCATCTAAAAATTGTTCTTTTCTGATTTATGCGTGATTCATAGTTTTAAAAATATTCAATGTTACCTGGATTGCACTAGTTTGCGGCCGCGGACAGCCCCTTTCAGTTGGGAAAAGGCGAAAATATATTTCCGAAACCGAATTAGGCGTTTTAGCGTTTAAGCCATTCCTGCGACTGTAACTTTGCAATGTTCTGTACGTATACAAAAGAAAACACAGCATCCTATAGGTTCATTTCCTGCTTTCGTTATTGCTACGTGTTGCGGAAAATCTATATATGAAGTTTTTTTGCCTGTGTATAAAGGCTAGCCGCAAGAGCTGCTCTAGGGATTTTGATACGGTTTTCACTAATAGATAGAGTGATTCGCGAATAAGGTTTGTGTATATAATTTGCACGCATTTAGTGCAAATTGGATGAACTAAGATATTTCTCGATTGAGTCGTGCCTCCCAAGAATTTTTCAGTCGTGTGCTGCTGAAATTGTTTAAGTTAAATGAAAGTGACTAGAATTTGGAGCTAGTATTCAGTTACCTAACGTTGTTCTCCGTATTTTAATCGTTACTTTACCCAGTGACCTGTAAACAAAATTACCGCTACCTCAGACGTTCAGGCAGTAGATATTTAGTGTTAACTCTGCGAAGCCTTGGTGGGTCGCTATAAGTCTGTAAATTTAGAGCTGCGCACATCATTTTGGAGAATGTTTTAAAGTTTGATCTCACTCTCGCTGTTTAAAAGCAGTTCGGCTTACAATGCCATTATCAGATCATTCAATACTGTGGAAAACACAATTTGTGGTTTCAGTTGTAAGTATGACACTTATCTATCAAGAAATGACGGAAGAATTAGTTACTTTCCAACTAACTGTTCTCGTTATTGACTGTGGTTAATCTTAATATCATTTCCTTTTGCTGTTAGAATTATTAGTAGGCCTCTTGAAGAAACGGCTTCCCCTTCAAGTTTCACTACATTTCCCTTGTTTCTCCACAACGCGTTGTCATTCCAAATGTTGATGCGAAAGTAAGGATATTTGTAAAATGAAAGAAAGAGCGTGTTGCAATTCTGATTTCGTCTCCGAACACGAATGAACTTCAGGCGGATGGTGAATGTTCTAACAAAAGAAGCAGCAGCAAGACGAAAAGGCCAAAAAGAGACAGAAATCCGTTTCTGAAAAAAGGAACGTGAAAAATTCAAGCAAGAATAAAGAAAATGTCGAAATTGGAACAGAAGGGACTGATTCTGGGTGTCTTTACTGCAACGATTTATGTTCAAGGTCGACAGAAGGTTGGTGGCCTGTGTCTCCTGTCATAAAAGGACACGCAGCTTTTGTGCAGGAACTGGAAATGAAGACAATGAAACTGAACTCATTTGTGAATTTTCTGGTCAAATTCATTAACAATCTCCCTTTTGTGAACTCATATGCTCATTGTGTTCTTGTAGATTTTGAGAAATATGATTAGATTATTGCCTGAGGCACAACGGGCCAATTTTCAGCCTTTTTTTTATTCTTATTAGTGTTCATCTGTGTACCTTTATATCATATTTCTTTGTTTCACTGTTTAAAGTGTATATTAAATGTCACGCAGAAATTTTTAGCGCTTTCTTCGTCGTTTTAATTGCAGTCTCCCCATTTTAATGTTAACGTTACCGTCCTGTCCCGGGTTCCTCTATTCATAAGGTAACTACAATCAATTTCGTAATTATTACTCTCTGACAGCACACATTCAGCTAGATCACAAGGGTGTATAACAAATGACAAGCTAAAACCACTATATTTTGTAAAAATTTGATACTTTCAACGCTTTTCATTCGATGTAACAGACGATCTGAAGGACCTAAACTGCTCAGCCTTAAATGCCACTTAACGGTGCAACCCTTAGCTCCCCACCCATCACTTTAATCTTCTCTTCCGTGTTGACCAACCTGATCAAGGGCTATTAACACAGTTTTTAAAGCTCTAAAATTGTAGTTCATTTTTATTATTGGTTTTACCAACTGTTTTCGTATCTTTATTTTAGTTTTAACATTGTTATATGGTCTTGATGGAATGAAATATGTAGCTTTATGACTGGTTTACTCCTATTATTTCATCGTCAGATATTGTCATTATTGTCATCACAAAAATATTTCGTTCTGCTTCTAACCACATCTGCATACAGCTCTATTTCCTTGCTTATTACTTACATTATTAATAGAAACCTACTGACGGATTTAGTCATTGTTCCGGAAGATGTTAGGATAAAGCAAGTAACTGAAGGTATTCGCTGATTTGATTTACGAGCAAACATATTTAGTGGTATTGCCGACGAGATCTGAAGACGCAATTTAAAAATATCCACACTATATTTCGGGTTATTGTGCAATTTTTACAAATCACATTACAAGAAAAATACAAATAAAACACCTTCCACAAAATCGTCATTATTATTTATTCTACTCAGACGAGGTTCGTGGGTTTTAAGCCCTTATTCTTATACACTTAATTTATATATGTGCCTATCGTGAAACATACAGCTTTTCTGCTACGTCTTCTAAGTAAGGAATGGGAAATTTTGCCTTTAATAAGCATGTAGCATTCGTTTTTTAAAAAGAAATTACTTCCTATAATAATGCGTTTGCTTGATAAGCCGGACTAACGGAAAAGTTGTAAAAAGTTTTACTTGGCTTTTCCCTAAAAACAACTGACATCATATCACAGGTATGTGAAACGGAATACTGAATGTTGTAAATAACTCGCAGAAAACACTTCATTCCGAAGCAAAATTGTTTTTAACTCCATAATACTCGAATAGTCAGAAAGGACTATGACGTGAATTGGTTACAGCTGTTTCTCTAATAAATTCAAACGTATGTAGTTGGTAATTTTCTTAATTTGAGGCACGCTAAGAACGCAAAAGCCAAATGATGTTCTGCTTTTTTTGGGGGTGACATTATGTAATAAGATGTAACGCTTCTTGAAAATGTTATGAAAAGCCGCATCAAAGATACATGGGCGTCCACAGAATTTTGTCCATAGGGCGGAGGGCGAGGCAAGACGCTCAAAAATTATCAATCTTGACATAAATGAGTAGGTCAGTTTCGAGACGTATCATGCCACAAGCCCCGTAAAGCTGTTAACTGGCTAAACAAGATGTCAGCGGAATCTCTAGAAGCATATGTAAATTCTTTAATGAATAAAAATTCTGTATTCGACATTCCCGAGTGGGGACGCCTATGCGCAGAATTTCCAGTGATTTAGGAGCGTTTGACCACTTGAATATGGAGGATTGAAAAGCTGGATACGCATATTGCGTAAAAGAAATGTTATTGCTGAGTGTAATCAGTATGTTTTATGATAAAGATAAATGATCGAATCGGTCACAACGTTAAAAAGTCTGTTGTATGCGAGTGGGACTGTAGAACAAATTACAATTAAAAATAACTTCGTTAAGTGCAAAGGAACAGTAAAAATACGAGAGGACACCTTATTAGGCTTTTTTTATCTATGAAATAATATACACTTCCATGAAGAATGAGACGGACGGGATACGAACCCTTGGCCATTCCTGCTGCGGACAGTCGCGCTAAGGTTGTGGCCAAGTCACATCTTTTCTAAGAGAAGCGTTTGCCCAGCAATATAGTAGCAATTGTAATATCAATGCCGGTCTTCGAACGCAAGGTTGTTTTTTTTTTTAATTAACAACCAGTTTCAGTCGGTAATGAGCATCTTCAGACCAGTCTGTGTTAATAAATCATAGAATTTTTGTCACGGCAGGCATCATCAGAAAATTATTAACTGAAAAAAAAAATACTCCAGGACAAACAATACCCCAACACTTACCTCCCTGTATGGATCACGCACAATGTACGATCTATGATTTTCTCATTTTTACTGACTTCTAAACCTGGCAGAAATTTTACGATTTTGTTTTAGACAATTCTGTCAACACAGACTGATCTGAAGATGATTATTACTTATTTAAGCTGGTTATAAAAAAAAGCTATTGTGACCAAAGGTTGCCGCAAAAACGCATCTGGAGCTCTGTATCTTCAGCGTGACGATGTGATACTTTATAGCAGGAGTTCGGAAAACACGGAAAGTGGCAAACTAACAGTTTGAGTTCGTCAGTGAGGCATGTTCGGATAGCGAAATTGGAAACGCACTGTCCTTGAAATACAGGAATCAGATATATAGTCGCTGTCTGTAAACAGAAGAGCGAAAAGCGCTTGTAGTGGGGAAGAGCCCTTTTCTGAAAGAGTTGTTACATGTGCCGTACGAGATGAGTAGAAGAATTTGCTTCCTGTCCGGTAGTAAAGCGCAGCGTTGGATGTTTTATGTAGCTCTTCCACGGTTCTTGCGCCAGTAATTATTAATTAGCAGCGTTAGTTAGCTTAGTAATGTTTTCGCCAACAGAAAATCTTTCCGGATTCTCGAAGACGGGGTGTCATTTTGAAACGAAGAAAAAAGCATCCCAGAACATTGCTGAACACTATATTTTGGTTGTCACTCATACGATTTTAAGAAATACAGTTTACAAACTATTTCGTGAAAGCTATGATGTACAATGCTGAAAAGTTCGTCGAAATTCCCATACGACAAAATCTGACACCTTGTGAAAATTGTTAGTTATCAATAAATCCTGTCGCATCTGTCTACATGCAATAACTTTTTTTTTCTCAAGCAAGTAAGAGATCCAGATTCTTTGGAATTACTGCTCTATACACTGTTGACGATGCTAAAGAAGTGCATCCATCCATTTAGTAAGAAATAGTGGGCGTTTATGTATTCAGAGATACAGACATTGCACGTTTTATATAGGGCGTGGTGTATCAGTAGTAGATACATAAAGCTTATTTTAAATTCTGTCAGTTTTTTTATTTTTTTTTTATTTTCGTCCCTCTTAATTTGCTTTAGCCTATAATGTTGAGATTTGAAAGAAGGCCGTCATATTCTGTATTTGATATAGTGTTAACGGATGTGTTGAAAATAAACACTCCTTGGACGTGTATGCACGCTCTGTCACCAATGACAAACAGCGAGCTGTGGAAGTGTCATTATAAGCTTATGAAGCAGGTCAGTAATATTTTTGTTAATAATACGCCGTCTTCAGAGGAGCTTCGAGCTATAATTCCATTCTGAAGGACTAAATTACCTTTTTCTGGGACTTACATCTGCTTCACTTTCCCATAGAGCAGTAAATTGATGATACTGTTGCCAGCTTTACACGAGAAAACGTCGTCCACTATGTAGATGTATCCCCGATACGCGTTTGACGTGAGCGGGAGAGTAAAATATTGAGGCTGTGGACGGTGTGTTAATCACAAAATTGTTCCTAACCTATACGTTACACTCACCGACGCTTCCTAACGAAATCTCTCCTCTCTACCCGTCTGAACAGGCCTCGGAAGGCCCACTGGTACTGACCGACAACCGTGTCATCCTCAGCCAATAGGCGTCACTGCATGTGGAGGGGGCGTAGGGTCAGCACACTGCTCTACCGCCCGTGTCAGTTTTCGTGACCGGAGCCGCTACTTCTCAGTCAAGTAGCTCCTCAATTGGCCTCACAAGAGCTGAGTGCACCCCAGTTGCTATAAGCACACGGCAGACCCGAACGGTCTCCCATCCTAGTGCTAGACAAGTCCGACAGCGCTTAACTTCGGTGATCTCGCTTGCAGCAAGGCTGCCGGCTCCTAACGAAATGTCTGTTAATAATTTGTGAAACATCTTGTACGTGTTCCTTGTGACGTAGCTGGGTAGGAAGAGTGGGGACTAATCACATCACTTTGCGGTTTAGAACAGACTATTGTCCCGACGAGGTGCACAGA
Source organism: Schistocerca nitens (assembly GCF_023898315.1). NCBI lineage: Eukaryota > Metazoa > Arthropoda > Insecta > Orthoptera > Acrididae > Schistocerca > Schistocerca nitens. The sequence goes on along the minus strand of NC_064615.1, from coordinate 1,093,485,308 downwards.
TTTGAAGTTGTGGCAGACTGTTGCAGGTTTGGTTACTGCTTACCGGGCGCGTTGTCTTCGACGAGGCTGCGTATGGAGAGCACGCTCTTGGCCGCTCTGGCGGGCGCCGGCTTATGCGGCCCTCGCCCCACGACGGTCAAACGCGCGCGCGTGCTCAGGTCCATTCGCGCCCACGCCACTGCCCGCACTCCTCAAGCGTACGGCGCGAACGCGACACTACCGCTGCCCCCGGCGGCCGATGGAACGACTGCGCGCGTCGCGTTGCCCGGCAACGGCGGAGGCGGGGCGCGACTGTTACCGCCGGCCAATCCCGACGTAGCTCCGCCCGACAGTCCGCCCACCACGCTATCGCCCGTCCCAGCGAACACCTTGGCTCCGCCCATAGATATGGCCCCATCACATTCTGAGATTACATTATGAAATACCTCCGTCTGTTAAGAATCGACGTATTTATTTTTATATTTCCATTTCAGCGAAAGAATGAAAAACTCAAATTCGAGAAAGGAGTTAAGCAAGGTGACTCCATGACATCAAAACTATTTTCTGCAGCCTTGGAAGACTTCTTCAAATCGTTAATCAGTGATTAAGAACGGTTACGCATAAATAGATCTTATCCGAACCACCTTCTGTTTGCAGATAACGTTGTTTCTACACTTACAGCCATACTCTGCAAACCGCTGTGAAATGCATGACGAAGGATACTTCCCATTGCGTCGCACTTTAGGATTTCTTCCAGTTTCATTTGCATTTGAAGCACAAGAGGAATTTTGTTTAAATGCCTCCGTCCACACTGTTCATAATCGTCTTTCATCCTCATGGTCCCTTCGCAGCTGATACGCATGAGAATATGTGTCTGCAAGGAGGGTTCAGACAATCATTATTCATTATAATTTTCACGCATTTCTGGAAGCAGCTGTCTAAATCAGTCGAACAGATTAAATACCATTTTCTGCTCTGGAAGAGCGGAAAAAAGAATGAAACTTGGAGGACGAAAAGATAACATCTCTAGGCACTGGAACCTTCACAAACTTTACTGGGTATAGCACACGCAACATGCAGTCATACAGATAGGAATTCTGCAGTCCGTTTGGCAAATTGCATCTCAAACTGGGGAGATAAAGTCTGTCTTGGTTCACGCCTAAGCTGTTAAAAGTCGGTTATACGGGCCGATTATAGGTCTGTTTTGGAAGATTTCCCACATTCGTCTCATCCTCGTCCTAGCTTAAACTTGATCGAAATAACAAAAAAAAAAAAAAAAATGTAGCTTTCAGAACAAATTTCGTCCAACCTTTATCAAACCAGTCAGCATTAAGAAACAGACCACATGGAAATAAGGCGTCAATCCATTGACGAGATCTATTTTAAGTTTTGAAATAAGAAAGAAGTAGTCTGCTAAAGTTGGCACCGAAGTTCTTTAATGTGTCCTGTTCCACCACTCAGGAGAATTAATCAGTGGCATTTTTTTGCGGGTTATTGTTTTTTATATCTAACGGTATTTCATCAATTGATCAGACTTTTTCCTATTCCGGATTTTTAATTTTAGACAATCCAACATAGTTGGAATACAAACAAAAATAGCTTTTGTAAATATTTTCTATTTACTAACTCGACGTATATCCTTGCTTCAACCGGTACGCATGTGACAGCATCCGTTCCGGTACCTAATAAGTTCCAAAACACCGTAGGGACCTACATGAAAAGGGAATTTCCGGTGCTTCTATCTCTGGATCTATTGGTGCTAAAAAGGTAGGGTAAAGGGTTTTGGATAGCTCTTTGGCTAGGGACCATTTATATACCAAACAGAAAGATCGTATTAGTGACACTACCCTATAGTACAGGGTAACAGTATCAATATTACACACTTCCTCCTGCTTAAGCAAATTTGGCAGATCGGATAGTTTCATACATTTTTCATGTGGTGTAAGATGTGCTTGATGGGATTTATTGAGGCGCCATTAGTTCGCCGGCGGTTTCTCGAAAAAAAACCAAAAAGGTTGTTTTTTTTACTATATTTTCGATGTCACCAGGAGTTCAAAACCCAGCCGAGAATATCAAGACAGCTATGCACAGCAGATAGCTGAAACTTTTGCAATATATTCGTAAGATTCAGATCTCGAACAACCATGAAAATTCTCTTGATTTCTTACGTCTCCAAGATACAGAGAAGTTAACCTACTTCTACACGTAAAATCTGGTATGAGGTGAAATCTAAATAATAAATAACAGCAGAAAATTGCTCAGATTTTAACGGTATATTCTCTAAGCATTTATCTAGAAGAGCCATCTCCCTGTTTTCAAAAATCTTTATCCGTTACGAGAAACATCCCAAAAATTTGTTTCGGGGTGCCAAAGCCCAGCCGCCGTTTCCGAGACGGTTATGCACAGCAGATGACTGTAATTTGACGATGTATTCCTAAGATTCCGATCACGAATAACCTCGAAATTTAGCGTCATATCTTCATTCGTTTCCGAGACACAGATGATCAAAGTTGCCCTTCTTGTACATGTAAAATACGTAAAATCCGGTGTGAAGCGATAAAGTAGTTTATAAAGTAATGTAGCACTGAGAAATATACTGTAAATGTCTCATTTATCATCTGCGAACCACGTGTTATAGTACTGAAGCACATTAAATTTTTTTTGCACTTATAATCTCTTCTTTGGTGTAAAATTAGATCTGAGTTATATCAGTTTCACTTAAATAAACTATCTGAATTTCACTGGCCAATACATTTCTTTTCATATGAGTTACGCGCCCTGTTGCAGCAGGAAAGAGAAAGGAACCAGTGGCAAACACTCCCATCGGAGCACAAAGAATGCGTACAACTTCCTGTTTTTACAAGAGTGTCTTAAAAAGTGGGGTACCAGCTGTCTCGTTCTACTTTCCGCAACACCTTTAAAAATTCTCGAAAAATTCTGGCATGCGAACATGTTCACGCTTTTTTATGTTGAGAAGAAGAAGACAGTGGCAGTGGCAAAGAGACGGAAAAGTAATAAATACTGCAATATAGCAGACAGTGGTTGTATTATAGAAGGACCAGAGGAGACAATGGCGGTGTGTGAGAGAGAGAGGGACGCAGTGGCACAGGAACATAGTTGGCAGTGACAGAACAGTACTAGGAAAAGAGTGAAGCAGGAAGTGAAAGTGCGTAAGAGCCACTTATAATGAGAGACAGAGTATATGACCACAACAACGAAGAGAGAGATAGTCACAGTGAGATGTAACAGCACCAGTAGGAAGGAGGGAGTGAGATAGTAGCAGTAAAAGAGAGCAAGAGGAAGACAGCAACAGTGAGAGGAGACAGTAGTACTAGGACAGAGCGAAGCAGTCTGTGGCAGTGAGAGAGAAACACAAAGAGGTTATGAGAATGAGTTGCACTGAATGAGTGAGTGAGAAAGGACAACTGGGAGTGGATTGGTATGAGCGACTTACCGGCGGTAGTGGGTGTGAGTGAGTTACAGTTAGGGCAGCTCTTGGGGGTTTGAGGTGAGACATGTTAAAAAAAACCGCGACAAGGCAAAATTTTTAAGGTGCTGAGGAAGGCAGAATGAGGCAGCTTGTTCCTAGTTTTCAGTCAAACTCTTTTAAATACGATGTTTGGAAGTTACATAGTGGCAATTGTTTATTCACAACCGATACAAAAGAGTTACATTTTTGCACCTGTTATTGTCCTTCAGAGTAGTCACCAGTACTGTGTAGAACCCTTTGCCAGCGATGTGGAAGGCGTAATATACCGTTAGCAGAGTCTGTTCTGTTGATGGTGGGAATGGAGCGGTCTACTGCCTGTCGGATCTCTGGTACAGTTCTGAAGCGAATGCCACGAAATGGTTCCTTCATCTTCGGAATCAATCAAAGTCACAAGGACTTAAGTCCGGGGAGTATGGTGGATGGTACAGTACTTCCCAGACCCATCGTCCGAACAGGGCAGCCACAGCTTGCGCTGTAAGCGCCCGCGCATTTATTTGAAGTTCACTATTGCTATTTGAGTTTAAATATTGTTATTTCGTCATTTGGAGATAAAGAACGGAGCTGTGGACGCTAGAAAACGCAGTGTCAGGTGAAGAAATCGGGAAACTTCCGACATATTCTTCTATTTGAAGTCAGTAGATGGCCAACAGCAGCGGAGGCAGCCAGAAACATTTGCGCTGAGTGTAGCGTTAATGTCATTGGGCAGAGCACGGAAAGAAAACGGTTTTCTCGTATTAAGGAGGATCGTTTTGACATTAGAGACTCTCCACTTTCAGGAAGATCTTTGATGTTTGATGAAGATCGTTTAAAAGCATTATGATGAAGATCGTTTAAAAGCATTAATCCACAATGATGAACATCAGTGTACTCCAGAAATGGCAACCCTGATGAACTGTGATCATTCCACCATCCTGCAACATTTGCATACAGTGGGAGAGGTTCAAAAACCTCGTATGGGTAACGCATGCTCTAAGACAAAATCACAAAAATCAGCGACTGGCCATATGTGCATCTCTGCTTGCTTCTCATCAATTATTGGCTTGTGAGCAACACTGACCATTGCTATCCTGTACCGTTACTGGTGTCGAGAAATGGAGTCTTTAAGCTAACATAGGGAACAGAAACAAATGGTTGAGCACAAACAAAGTAGCAACAATCCGTCCAAAAACCTGCGCGCCTCTACAAAAGATAACACTGTGCATCTGGTGGAACAGGATATGACGCTACTCCACGATAACGCCCGTCGCATTCTGCTAGACTTACGTTAGAAAAAACACCATTGCGAGTTGGGTTGAAAAGTCATTCTGTATCCACCTTATTCATCTAATCTTGCGCCCTCAGATTTTCACCTTTTCCGCTCTCTATCGTGCAACCTGCAAGGAACTTCCTTTCCGGATGAAAATGCGTTCTGAACATGGCTCGACAAAATCTTCGCCTCAGTACCGCGCGAGTTATATTGTCTGGGAATCCAAAAGTTACCACAGCGTTGGGAGACTGTTGTAAACAGTGAAAGAGAAAATGTTATTGATGGCTATGGTCTCTGTTATGTGTATCTATTGTGTTTATTAAACTTATGGAAAAACGCTACGAACTTACCCACAAACGCAACACATAAGCGGAGCACAAGGGGATGAGGAACCATTCTAGTGACGATACGTGAAGAAAAGTCTGGAAACCCACTGACATAAGCGACGATGACAAACCCGGCGGTTCTAGGCACTGCAGTCTGGAGCCGAGCGACCGCTACGGTCTGAGGTTCGAATCCTGCCTCGGGCATGGATGTTTTTGATGTCCTTAGGTTAGTTAAGTTTAATTAGTTCTAAGTTCTAGGCGACTGATGACCTCAAAAGTTAAGTCGCATAGTGCTCAGAGCCATTTGAACCAAACCCGGCGCCTTGAAACGACCGTCTCAGAAGCGACGAATCTGGCTACCTGTACACACGCCACTGTGGTGAACACCTGTGTCAAGTGGTCGAAGGACGAGTTGGCGACAATGTGTTGGACCTCCACGCCTCATCACAGAAAGAGGAGCTCGATGGTTCGCCCGCTCTGTATGCGACGATCTGTACCACATCCGTACAATCAACAAACTCTCTACCAAGACTATGGATCGGTAGTTTAGGTACACTACATAAATGACGTAGAGGATGGTAGGATTACCGGTACTGTTGGTAACATTGGTACGGAAAGAAACATAAATCAATGTGTAAGAGAGAAACTGGGAGCCAACGACTTTTTTTTTAAATTATTTGTTTGATTGTTTGTTTTGCATATGATTAGAACCATACATCATTCAGTATAGATCGTTGTGAGTTTTATAACCCTACAGAATGTTAATTGCAGTTTACAATTTATAAAATTTAGTTGGTCGCGTAACTTCTGGACTTTAATACGTTTAATGCGAATACAATTTTCATGCACAAACACACACACACACACATATATATATATATATATATACGCTAACAGAGGTAAGAGTTTACTGTATTATTGATAAACGCGAAACATGTTTATGAATAACAGAAACACGATTTATATAATTTAGACCAAGTGTTGACGCGACGTCTGATATACTTTTACTTCGCGTTTCTTTTTATTTTATCTTTTTGTTGAAGAAATTACGTTTTCAAGCGCTGTGTAATAAATTTTTATTGCTTTGTTTATTTTGCTTCAACATTCCTCAGTTTCCTATACAAACCGTCAATTTTCGAATAAAACATTGACAATGTCAATTGACTAAAGAGGAGGTATTGAACAGAACTGGGGAGAACAGAAATTTGTGGCACAACTTGACTAGAAGAAGGGGTCGATTGGTAGGACATGTTCTGAGGCATCAAGGGATCAGCAATGTAGTCTTGGAGGGCAACGTGGAGGGTAAAAATCGTAGAGGTAGACCAAGAGATGAATACACTAAGCAGATTCAGAAGGGTGTAGGCTGCAGTAGGTACTGGGGGATGAAGAAGCTTGCACAGGATAGAGTAACATGGAGAGCTGCAACAAACCAGTCTCTGGACTGAAGACCACGACAACAACAACAACAATGTCAATTTTGCTATAAATACACTTTACTTTTAAGTAACAGGTAAGAGGTAAGTGCATAAAACAAAACTATTCCGTAGGTTACCTAATCCTATACAAACTGATGGGAAAAAATCGCAGCACCAAAAACAAAAACAAAATTAGTATACAGTAACATTTGTAAGTGGTTAACACTGCAACATCACAGAATAATGCAAACGCTACATAAGCCACTACAGATGTGAAATGCTGGTAATTTAATAAGCCGTGGAACCGCTAGAATGTTGAATGCAAGCATGCATGCACTGTATTGCACAGGTGCCGGAGGTCAGTTTACGGGATGATGTTTCATGCCTGTTGCGCTTGGTCGGTCAAGAAAGGGACGCTTAAAGTTGGTTGTGAATGACGCTAGAGCTGTCGTCCGATGATGCCCCGTATGTGTTCGACTGGAGACAGATCTGGTGATCGAGCAGGCCGAGCCAACGTATCGGCGCTCGGTAGAGCGTGCCGAGTCAAAATAGTTGTATGTGCACGAGCGTTATCCAGTTAGAAAACTCACCCTGGAATGCTACTCCTGAATGGCAGTGCAACAGATCGAATTATCAGCGTCACGTACAAATTTGCAGAGTGCTTGGGATAGCCAAGAGAGTGCTCCTGCTGCCATACGAAATCGCACCCCAGACCATAACTTCAGGTGTAGGTCCAGTTTGTTCAGCACACAGGCCCTTAACTGGATTCCCTCTAACCAACACGCGACTATCACTGGCACCGTGGCAGAATCAGCTCTCATCAGAAAACACAACAGACCTCCAACGCGCACTCCAATGAGATCTCGCTTGACACCATTGAAGTTGCAAATGTGTTTAATTTTGGCCAATGGTATGCCCGCTACAGGGTGTCTGTCTCGGAACTCTCGTTGAAGTAACCGATCGGTGACAGTCGGTTGTGTCACTGTGGTGCGAATTGTTGCTAAGATTGCTGCTGCAGATACAGTACGATGAGACAGAACCACACGCTGAACTCGATAGTCTCCTCTCGGTAGTGCCACGCGGCCGACCGGATACCGATCTTCTTGGAACTGCACATTTCAGTGACCACCGCCGCCAGCAATCATGTAGAGTAGCTATATTCCTGCCAAGTTTTTCTGTAATATCTCTGAAGGAGAATACAGCCTCTAATAGCCCTATTACACGGTCTTGTTCAAAGTGAGGTACTGATAATGGCGACTCGGTCGCCTTAAAGGCATTCTTGACTAACAACAACTCACCACGTCCAGTCTCAAAGATAACTGACGCTCACGACCGTTACACCGTGTATTTAAAACAAACCTGATTTGCATCCTCTTATGCAGCTCGCGCAAAATCTATGCAGACATCATCTTACTGATGTAGAAACACGCCTGCCAACTTTCATTTATGTCGCACAGTACTTTCTTGCTGTTGCGACATTTTCTTCGTCACTGCATATCCTCAATTAGTTTCTAGAGACAAATGTTGATGGTGTTGAGACAGCAACCAGCCACAAATTTATTTTCAGTTCCTTTATTCAAAAGGTACCGCTACCGGTTTCGAATCATTACGATTCATCTTCAGACTGTTTTACAACGTGTGATGCGTTTTTTACAGATTAATTGTCTTAAAATATAAATAATACATAATTTTAAGCACGCCACACACGTGGTTGAGTTTCAGATTTGCATTGGATGTGACTTACGTGAAATGTCGGTTTGGAGTTTTTGTTTTCATAGTTTTCGTCCACCAGATGTGTATACATTCCCACTGCATTCTTATCGTTGCACGCGTGAATTTTTCTCACTGAACACTTTAGATTTGTCACAGAATAGATTTCTAACATGCACCACATTTTTTGATACATACAAAGTGCTTACAAACATATGAGTGTCAAAGATGCTATGATGTATCGGAACATTATAAAGATGTCCCATGTTTGGAAAAAGACCATATATTCACTTACGCAACTGAAACGCCGTTTACATTAGTACAGAGAGACACTGATTTTCTGAGTTTTAGAGCGAATACTGTTACATTAATTATGAAGTTGTTCCATTTTTTTAGTACTGTATAGGTAAGACAGTACATTATTTATTTACATTTAGCATCGTGAGAATTATAGTAACATATAAATTTGCTACTTGATCTGAAGATAGGCATAGCAATATTATTTGCTTTGGAGGATGGAAAATAATTTTTGGAAATTTTTCAGGAATGGGGTGTTAGCTAACTCGGTTTTTTCATTAAGGATATAGTCTGTGGTGCTGTTTTTGTGTGTGCGTATTTCTATTTCTTCTAATATATTCATAGTGGCTCCTTTTTCTGCTAGATGTAAAATTTTTAAGTTGTTCTCAATGTTTCTCGCTGAATGGTTTTCTTCAGCAATATGGGCTGCCAATGCAGATTTGTTCAAGTTGCCTAGCCTTAAAGCATCAATGTGTTCTTTGTATCTAACTTCCAAACTTCTACATGTCTGTCCAATTTAGAATTTTGGGCATGTATCGCATTTGATTTTGTATATTCCTGATTTACGATAGGGACTAAATGGTTCAAATGGCTCTGAGCACTATGGGACTCAACTGCTGTGGTCATAAGTCCCCTAGAACTTAGAACTACTTAAACCTAACTAACCTAAGGACAGCGCACAACACCCAGCCATCACGAGGCAGAGAAAATCCCTGACCCCGCCGGGAATCGAACCCGGGAACCCGGGCGTGGGAAGCGAGATGCGGGCTACGATAGGGACTCTTGGAGGTATTTATATCATGGATTACTTTTTGTTGTAATTTGTTATTTGTGGAAAAGCTGATTGTGATATTGTTCTTTTTAAATAAGTTTGCTATTTGGTATGATAGTGGACCTATGGGTGAGTGGTATATTTAGGTTTGGCTTCTGTGGCACACTGATTTGGCTTGGAGTGCATGTTGTGTGGATTGCTGTGAAGTGGATTTGTGGTTTTTGTTTGCATTTTGTTGTTGAGCTTCTCTATTATTATGGGTTTATATCCATTATTATGAGCAACTGTTTTAATTATATTGATTTCATTTTGTTGGTCTGTGTCAGTCATTGCTGTCTCAACACCATCAACATTTGTCTTCAAACAACAGCCACGGTCTCGAACCATGTCAGCATATGACAGAATTGCATAGTTTCTAGAGCGTTCACCGCTTCCGGTTTTTAGGGGAATCTAGTAAGACGCATGCGTAAGGAAAGCGATCGATATGAGGTAACGCCCAATAGGTATGACAAAAGACCTGACGTACAGGTAATGCGGCTACGGCCTTAACTGACGAAAGCTACAAAACTACTGTAGCCTATACTTTCTTACGATAGTATGGGTAGCCTACGACAGTTTTACAACTCTAGACTTGTAACGTGACATGACTAGGCGTCTGCAGTGCCGGACTATTCAGCAGGCACTATTCCATGTATTGTTCAACAAAGGCACAAAATTTATATGAAAGCATTAGATATAATATTACACTTTCATAACAAACTACGTATTGTGCGTTAAGATACGTAAATCTCTGTATATTACAACTTCTCATTGTAGACATAAGTTGTTCAATTCCTGTAAGCTGTAGCTCCAAAGGTAAAGAACTCCTTTTCATAATTCCGCCCACTAATGCTTGTTATGTAGGAGGATTTTAGATTCAGTATCTCTCATTCACAAAGTTTTGACAGCGTATGTGGCCATCAGCCACTTGAATTGAAGTGACAAGAAATCAAAGACATCTTAAACGTGTAGCTATTTCTGACTATAAAAACTTGATTAAATACGAGTGTATAAAATTTCTTGCAAATTCTTAATGTTTAGCCATTCATACACACACACACACACACACAGACAGACAGACACACACACACGAGTGACAGGGAGTGAAAATTTACAACCTACAGTACAGATTAAGGTTCTTTCTATCTTTTAGTTATTTTTATGGCAGTTTCGCCACTTCTCCTCGTGGTAAACATGTTTAACAAAATTAATGTCCAGCAAAACTGTATGCAAGTTAGTGCACATTTTTAGTGTTCAACCCAGAAGAAAGGTTACTGGGAATGTGGAATGCCTTCACAAGCACACTTTTTTGATTTGCCTCTTCGAAAAATAAATTACCTGTTCCTTCAGAAATTTCTGCAGTGCGAAATGGAGATACAGCGTCTGTCCGTCAATGCAGTAAATATGGCGGCAGCTTTAACTAACAACTGTAGGCAATATATTTGCATTCAACCAGTCAGTTGTGAGGAAGCAATGTTAAGTCTAGCCGACATGCGGCAGTAGTGTGTCAATGTTGTTTTGACACAAATCGCAATGGAGCAATATCTCTATGAACCTAATGTTCAAGAGATTTCTTGAGAATGTTTTGAAGAATATAAAAGCGTGTGCAAAGTTCGTTCCGCACTATGACTCCCGAATAAAAATAACGACGCGTGGACGCCTGGCGCGATTTAATTGAAATGCAAAACGTGGCTGGTTCTTTACTATAAAAATCACAACGGGTGACCAACCTACAGTAGGTGTTATACAAACCCACCACAACGGGTGACCATACTACGTATTATCAATACGAACCCACGCAAAGCGACGAAGTGCAGAAATTCACGTGAAGGGTCAACGCTGTGACGACGTCATCGACATTCAAGCCAACGCGACACATAAGTGAGAAACGTTCCAAAGGACAGAAAGGTATTTTGCACATGCCACTACATCATCTGCGGGATATTTCAATCCCCTTCGATCTTTTGCCATTGTCATATCATCAGCTGACTTTTTCGTCTGTAATGAGCTTTCAATATCTGTAATGGTTTTTCTAATAACTTGCTGTGAACAGTAGACTTCCATGCAAAGCAATAATGGTCATGTATTATCACCTGTTCCATCATCATCATTTTTATCTACTGCTACATTTAACAATTCTGTTAATTGTGTCTATTTAACTTCAAATGAAGTAACAAAAATATCAGTGGTCTTAATAACGAAGTCACTAACTACTTTTGACTGCAGTACAAGAGAAAACACACTCTGTACCCTTACTTTTCACTCAGTTTCAAAAATCTGTCACATAGAGACACAGTACTTTCCCCCACTTAGCTGCCGTCATTTCACAAGCTCGTCAGTTTGTACTTTTCCATACAGCAAATATGATCTGTTTCTCATCCACAGCCAGTAGCCGCTGAAGTCAATCAAAGCAGCAGTTGACTGCTTCAAAGCAATTTTTTTTCTTATTTCACTCAAATCATGCCAAGAACATAATCATGTCATGAAGCACTAAAAATTTGTGTTCGTGATGGGAATTAGCAGTTACATGTTCTTGGAAAACTCTTAAGCAACCTTTTCGAATTTACAATATAGCACCAACAATTTATTATTTTTATGAATGTGATAGTATTTTCCCAGTGATCAGCATGTCTCCAAAGTAGCAACTGACGTATCACTAAAAAATACACAACAATTAGTTGACATTTTCCCTATTCACATGAATTATGAAATAGGGACTTTACACTGAGAGACAGAAGTCATGGGATAGTGATGTGCAGATATACAGATGACAGTAGTCGTGTACACAAGGTATAAAATGTCAGAGCATTGGTGGAGCTGTTATTTCTACTCGGGTGATTCATGCGAAAAGATTTCCGACGTGATTATGGCTGCATGACAAGAATTAACACACTTCGAAAACGGAATGGTAGTTGGAGTTAGATTCATGGGTCATTCCATTGCGCAAATCATTAGGGAATTAAATATTCTGATATCCATGGCGTAAACAGTGTACTGAGAATACCAAATTTCAGGCATTACCTCTCGCCACGAATAACGCAGTGGCCGACGGCCTTCACTTAATGACCGAGAGCAGCAGTGTTTGCATACAGTTGTCAATGCTCAAAGACGAGCAACACTGGATGCAATGACCTCAGAAATCGATGTGGGACACAAGACGAACGTATCCATTAGGACAGCGCGGCAAAATATGGCGTTAATGGGCTATGGCAGAAGGCGATCAACGAGTGCCATTCTTTGTTAACAGCACGATATCGTATGCAGCGCCTCTCCTGGGCTTGTTACCATGAAATGCAACAGGACGGGGTGTAACAGTTAATATCAGATACTCACCTTTATCTCTCGGTGATCTCCAAGGCTGCAGTGGCTGTAAAAGAATTTACGAGTATGTGCTCCACCAAAATTTCCTGCAACTTGCTGAATTCTTGAAGTGTAGCTACTGATTTGGCAGTGCCAAGACAAATTTCAAGTTTGAAAATTCAGATTGACACGATGTTTCTCTTTCATAATTGCATTTTTATTATCTAATACGATCATAAAACTGTAACAAAACTGGCTTACAAAAATTGTCGAAAAACTGAGACTTCGATGGCTGATTCGCCATTGTTTATATTGTATTTTAAGAAGCACTGGTTACATTATCCATTATTACAAACAGAAAATTTACGGATGACAATCAAAAATTTACTGGTGTATTCAGACTGGCATCACCGAATTATGTATTAATTCGTTCCTCTCAAATTGCAGCATAAAGTTTTACATGGCTTTTAGCTTTGAGTATTGAATTTTGTAAGATTTGTTCGTCAACAATGTTTCTTATAAAGTTGATTATATCACGAAGATTGCTAGTTGGAAAAACAGTTTACTCAAAATAGAAATGTAATAAAATTAATGACAGTATAATAAATTGAGCTCTAAAACGATCAGATGAATGACATAAGAATGTTACAAAATTTATACAAACCTGTAAATTGGGCAGCCTGACACCTAAGGTCAACACGTCGTGCCATACTTATCCTAACGATTATACAGGGTGTCCATAAAGGCCCTTTACAACTTCAAAATTTTATAACAACATTTGTTTTACTGTAATCAGTGTTTATAAACTTTTTTGACAGTGTTTAATAGACCTGTATATGGGCGCCTTTAGTTGCACGAAGCACATCAAGACGGTACTCAATTTCTAGCCATGTTCGCTGTAGCATAGCGTCATCAATGGTGGCAATGGCATTACGAATCCTTTGCTTCAAGTCAGCAATGTCCCGTATCTGTGTTTGATAGACGATATCTTTTACGTACCACCCACAAAAAATTTCAAGGGAGTGATATCTGGTGAACGCGGTAGCCAAGGAATTGGGCCGGCCGCGGTGGCCGTGCGGTTCTGGCGCTGCAGTCCGGAACCGCGGGACTGCTACGGTCGCAGGTTCGAATCCTGCCTCGGGCATGGGTGTGTGTGATGTCGTTAGGTTAGTTAGGTTTAAGTAGTTCTAGGGGACTTATGACCTAAGATGTTGAGTCCCATAGTGCTCAGAGCCATTTGAACCAAGGAATTGGCCCATTCCTCCCAATCCATCTGCCTGGAAATGTTTAATTGAAGAACAGAAAAACATGCAGTCCCCAATGTGGTGGTGCACCGTCTTGCCGGAAAATGATAGTTGGTTGTAAGTCAGTCAATTGTGGTGCTAGACATTCGGTAACATCGGCAGTAATTGTTAACTCGTTGACGAAAAATGTACCAATTACTCGGTTGCACATGATTCGACACCACACATTCACTTTTGAACTATCCCCTTGAAGCTCTCTAGTCACATGGGGGTGTTCAGATCTCCAGATTCTCACATTGTGTCTTTTTAATGCCCCAGAAGCATGAAAAGTTGGCTCGTCACTGAAACAAACTCGCTTGAGGAATGCTTCATCCTCCAAAAGACGTTCCGGCATGTTGAGTGCAAACCATGTCCGTTTTGGCTTGTCACTTGGCTCAAGTGTCTGTAACAGTTGCACTTTGTAAGCGTACAACCCTTAAGTTCTTGTGGAGGTCCTTATGGACCGTTAACGTGGTAGTTGCAACTGTCTAGCAGCAGTGCGGATGGACTTCGTAGGTGAACGAGTGAAGACTTATAAAACGCGATCGATGTTTTCCTCGAATGTTCTTCGTCGCCCGCTTATCCCTTTATCCAGCACTGTTCCTGTCTCCATAAATTTTTTGTGCCATGCAAGGACTGAAGAGCGCGATGGTGGATCTCTTTCATACTTCGTTCTGAAGTTTCGTTGAGTCTGAACATCCGGTTTTGTCTCAATAAACCTGGACACACATTGTATCTTCTCTTGAGGAGTTGCCATTTTATAGACGTTCAGTTCCTTCCATCAACAGAGTACCTGAAATACAAAATTTTTAGATTTTATATATCCTAACCTTAGGAAACCGTGATTACAATAAAAGAAATTTTGTTATAATATTTCAACAACTGCCGTTGTAATAAAAGTTTGAAGTTGTAAAGAGGCTTTATGGACACCCTGTTGATTGGTACATTGCAACCTCCCCCCCCCCCCCTACCCATAGATAAAGGTAGATGAGACTCAGATTCGATACTCTGTGAAAAATTAAACTTCAATCAGTGGCCAGAAACATAAAATTCACCAGAAGTTGCCATTCAGCGCAACTTGAAGTTGACCTCCAGTATCACTGAACATAAAATAAGACATTGAGTGTAGCACATCAAATATGCAATAACAATGAGCACATGCTCAAAGCATAGCTTAGCCAAAAGATTCAAATTTAAACCTTGTTCTTTTCGAAATAATCTGAAAAAGAAAAGAAAAAGATCCAATTACACAAAATAAAAAATATATGTTCTTCGGTTTTGTAGATCAATGCTTGTTTCATTGCTTGAGAAAATTTCAGTCCATTTGTGATATTCCTCTGGTGCTCCCAGGCACACACTCTCCGTGTTCGGTAATAATTTCTGCAAATACATACAACTGACTTTGTCACTATTCACGACTCCAACATACACAACATAGTGTACAATCCAACATACACAACATAGTGTACAAAGAAGAGAAACAGGAAACAATTATACGCAGTTGATGTTCAGATACCACATATAGCGTTTATATTAAATAGTCTCTGGTTTCGTTATCGTCACACAAATATGGTTTCATAAACAGTAGCTTTCTAGAAAGATAAGTTTTGTCAATTTTACCTATATGGGTGCATGACTTCCCTAAATGGCATTTGTGGGTAACATGTGCTTTCTCACATATAACCTCCAGGGCAGAACACAAGTTAAAACAGCGTGCAGACAGGATGGTAATTAGTTTGTGTTTTCGTGTTCAATTTTTTTCATGTTTGTATATTCATTTTGACATTACATTTGCTCTTTCTGCAAAGTACCACAGTGTTTACGTTCAGTAGATGGAAAGACTGTTCAGGCACATACTCTTGTGCCAGTGTGCCTGTCATGTTACCAAAGTAATGTGTACATTCATAAAGTAATAAAATTAGCAATTACTAAATTCCTTCCTTAAGTTTCTCTGTACCTACTGTACATTTGTGACCACCTCAGATAAGGACTACTGTGCAGGTGCATGCTTTTGTGCAAGCATTCTTCACATTGATGTATAATAGAACTTCATATAACGACAAATCGATGTGTTCAGCGTGCAAATTATAAAATTAACAATTATTAATGCAGTGAGACGTGCCTGCAAAGGTGATACCTTATAAGCAGATTATTTCCTGAACCAACAAAGTTACATTACAGTAAAAGAACAACTACCCTTTAGTACAGCTCATCCAAAGTAACCCTACTTTCGAATTCCTTTAAATGCACTATATAAATAGCATTCATGTGTTTGGCATAACATGCTGGCTCAATAGTAAGCTTGCATTTCAACACCTCTGTGATCCTCCACAAATTTTGCACATAAGTTTTGCAATTACATACCTCTCAAAATGCAATACAAGTGAAATTTGTGTATACAAATGCATCTCTTGACAAACAAACGAACTCAAATGTAAGTTTACAAGTGTGCCACTGAGCGTATGTGTATTTACCGTAGTAAAATGTAAGATACAAGCATAGTAAAATGCCATAATACACAACAAAACTCTCCAGTCATCCTGGTCCTTGAACATTGATCTTACAATACGTCAACAGTGAACAACTCATAAACACAAGAGTGTGTGTGTGTGTCTGACAAGGGTATTGACTAAATGGTTTCTCAAAGTGCTACGGCACATCATTCAGACTATCGTTTCCACAAATTATTCAACATGGCTTTGCCTAGGTTCTGTGTGTGTACCATAAAACATAGATAACTAATGTTTTGTCAATAAGATATTTGCAGTAACATAATAGCATATGTACATTCAGTTCACTTAAGCTCACTTTTTAGTAATTTCTGTTGCATAAACAACGTAGAAATCTTTCATGTGAACATGTTTGAGACATTTCCCATAATAATCATTCCTGAGGTTATTCCAATCTCTCCCCACATAGTTTTTTCCAATTAATGCTCTGATTCCATCAGTTTAGTTGATATCTGTTGTTCCTACTGAAGTTACTGTCTTGATTTTCATTTCGTTATAATGCTCTGTCAAGTTTGTTCCCCTATTTTAGGAATTTCTCTACAGACTCATTTGGTCCATACACAAATCCCCACTGTACTCACAAGTCACATTTTCGAGGCATCAATCTGAATGAGTTCATCAGTGTTTTTTTTTTAAATGAATTTGTCCCCTAATTTGTTTTTTGGAAAATGCTTTCATGCTTTCCTGCCCCTCTCTACAAATCAACCCATTCAAAATTCACTCTTTATTCTTACTTCCTCTGTTTCACACCAAAATGAATTTAAAAACACATCTCAAATTCATCATAAGATATTTTAGTACTAATATTTTGGTTTGCCTATGATACCGCCTCCCCATCCAAAAATTTCTTTACAAATTTGATTTTTAAATTGTCAGTCATACCGCTTACAAAGTTGTCCCTACATTGGTGAAAAAATCAACATGGTGAATTTTACTGTCGCCTGGGAACTGCTTAATTGATATGTTACCTCATAAACCAAAACAATTATTACTAAAACTTTCTGCTACAAAATTTTCTTGCAACTCAGTAAATTTCTTATCCATGTTATTCATTTCATTATTACATGCATATATACCGGTAGTTACAAGTTTTTCTTCATTAGTGACTGGAGTCTAATTACAACACTCTGTTATTACAATGGTATTCTAATTTGACTTCCTGTTATTTATTACGTTTTGCGTTACATCACGACCATTACCACATTTTTCTGAACAACCTTGAAATTGTGCTGAGTACGAGCAATTTCTGCATTGAGTTCTGTTTAAAGAGCGGCAACTATGGTTTCCACAGACCAACCTAGGGCATCAACCGGTTCCTGATCTGTTTCTACATTATTTGTAAGCTCTGATACCTCGTCCTCATTTTTCGTTACTCTTTTATTAGAATTTTCCAATGGTGTTTTAAAGCATTGTTTATATCAGGAATTTGACCACCTAAGGTACTAATTAAAGTATTCTCTCTTTTGGTAATTCTGCCACCTAAAGTATTAGTCAAAGTATTAGCTGTTTCAGCTAATAAGCTTGACAATGATTATAAAATTCCGCTGTTTGAGCAGCTTCAGTTTCGCCAAAACTAAGGAATAGTGAACAAGCACTCACATTAACACTTCCTAATGCTTTATTGCCATAAGTCTGGTCCTGTAATACATCACTGTTTATTCTGGTTTCACTTTCATTACCGGTAATGCTGCTGTCCAAACACACAATGTTATCTGCTACCTGATCCTAATTTGCTACCTACTACAGTCTTGGTTACTAACTTGCTGGTATATACAGACTGACATGACAGTATTAAGTATTAATTCGTCCCACACACATTGCAACATAAAGTTTTACATGGCTTTTAGCTTTTAACACTGGAATTCGTAAAATCAGTTTGTCATCAATAATTCTTATAGAGTTGTTTATATCACGAACATTATTATTTGGAAAATGTTCCTAACATGTATATGTACTCTTTACATAAGTATTAACGAAAAGCTAGTTTCACTTCCGGTGAAAGGAATTCTGGAATTACAAAATTAGAATGGTTTATGTTTAATGTTCAAATATCGATTAGCAACAATCAAACCAGAGCAGAGAAGTAATGACGTTAATGACAGCATAATAAATTGAGTTTTAAAACGATCAAATAAATGAAAAAAGAATGTTACAAAATTTATATAAACCTGTGAATGTGGAAGCCTGACACCTGAGGTCACCACTTCATGTCGTACTTTTCCTAACGATCATATATTGGTAAATTTAGACAGTATTGATTGGACCCTAGATGACTGGAAAACCGTGGCCTGGTGTGAGAAGGAGGGTTAGGAGGAGATCAGTGTTTAACATCCTGTTGACAACAAGGTCATTAGAGACAGAGCACAAGCTCGGATTAGGGAAGGATGGGGAAGGGAATCGGCCATGCTCTTTCTAAGGAACCATCCCAGCATTTGCCTGAAGCGATTTAGGGAAATCGTTGAAAACCTAAATCAGGATGGCCGGACGTGGATTTGAACTATCGTCCTGCTGAATGCGAGTCCACTGCGTTATCCACTGCGTCACCTCGCTGGGCTGGTCAGATGAGTCCCAATTTCAGTTGTAAGAGCTCATGGTAGGGTTGAGTATGGCGCAGACCCCACGAAGCCATGTTCCCAGGTTGTCAACAAGACATTGTGCAAGCTGGTAATGGCTCTATAATGGTGTGGGATGTGTTTACATTTTAAGTCATTCATAGACTTCATGTTCCCAAACAACGATGGAATTTTTATGTATGACAATGTGCCATGTTACCAGGGGACAACCATTCGCGATGGTGATGGGGTGAGAATGGGGATGCAGGGCGCAGTCGGCTCATATGAATTCAAGTGCTAGTCGCAAACATGGTGAGTTTAGGTGCAGAGCTAGTTTTCTATGTGTTAGAGTTTGACAAAAACAAGTGTGCTTCAGCTGTTCAACAGATGTTTAGAACCAAGTACGGTAAGAAGCCACCAACAATTAAGGCCAGTTACCACTGGCACAACAAATTCATTACGATGGGTTGCTTGTGCCCGGCAAAGAGAAGCAGACGTCCCAATTTGAGTGAAGAGAATGTGGAGCGCGTACGAGAGACATTCATAAGGAGTCCAAAGAAATCGGTGCGTCGTGCACCCCGTGAACTCGAAATGGCTCCAATAACCGTGTGGAATGTCCTGCGACAGAAGCTGTCTATGAAATCATTCAAATTGGAGCTAGTGCAGAAGCTCAATGACAACGACAAAGACAAGCGTTTTGAGTTTTGTTCGCAGTTGCAACAATTTAATAAGGATGGGGATGATATTGTTGATCGCTTAATTTTTAGCGACGAAGCCACTTTTCACACTAATGGGAAAGTGAACTGGCATAATTGTCGAATCTGGGGTAGAAAGCATCCACACGATTGCATTGAATTTGAGCGTAATTCCCCAAAGGTAAATGTTTTTGTATCTTGTCACGTCGAAAACTATATGGGCCATTCTACTTCGCCGAGAGCACTGTCACTGGATATTCCTATTTGGACATGTTGCAGCAATGGTTGATGCCTCAAATGCAATCGGACTCTCCATTCATCTTTCAGCAGGATGGGGCTCCACCCCATTTTCACCGTGAAGTTCATGGGTACCTGAACACGGATTTGCCACATCGATGGATCGGCCGTACTATAGAAAGGGACAGCTGTTTCATGAATCGGCCTTCCCGATCACCAGATCTCACTCCGTGTGACTTTTTTCTGTGGGGACATATTAAAGATCTGGTGTATGTACCGCCTCTACCACGTGATGTAGCAGTGCTCCAGGAGAGAATACGGGAAGCTACTGCCACAGTCAACGATGCCATGCTGGGACGGGTATGGCAGGAATTCGATTACCATATTGACGTCTGCCGGGTCACTCAGGGTTCGCAAATCGAATGTTTGTAAAAAAAAAAAAAAAAAAAAAACTTTCAGAGTTTCTCTTCAAAATGCAATATGTATGACATCTGTACAATGTTTAGTTCTTGCGCAATAAATAATTGAAAGTGTTCCCCGACTTTATGTACACGCTGTAGTTTTTAGAAGTAGGAATATAATCATGGCTATTCGTTTTACTTGCAGCAATTTAGGTTCTCGCCTTAGCAAACTCTCGGAAAAAATACTCTAAATTAAAAAGTCAAATATCTGTGACAAGCAAGAATATAAATGTCATTGTTGCTCGTTTAAACTGCAGTAATTTAATGTTTCGTTTTTTTAAACAGAGTAAAGTCACAAAATGGGTTAAACTCACTCCCGAGAGAGAGTGCACTGTTACATGTAAATAATATCGGATACTGCAGAGCACATTTGTATCCATAGATACGCTAGAAGACAAAGAGAAAACGACACACCCTGAAGGAACTAACCGAATAGGACGGAAATGAGTAAATATGATGAACATGTACAGACAAATAAATGGTTACAATTTCAAAAAAACTGAATCATTTATTCAAGAGAAAGAGCTTCACAAATTGATAATGTCAATAACGTGTTGGTCAACCTCGCCCTCATGCAAGCAGTTATTCGGCTTGGCGTTGACTGACACAATTGTCACCTCAGATCGCCAAAACCCAGAGCTGGTTGGAGGCCCTGCACATAATGCTCCAAACGTTCTCAATTGGGGAAAGATCCGACGGCCTCGCTGGCCAAAGGAAAATTTGTCAAGCACGAAGACAAGCAGTAAAAGCTCTGGCCGTGTGTGTGGTCGGGCATTATCTTGCTGAAATGAAAGCACAGGGTGGCTTGCCATGAAGTGCACAAAAATGGTGCGTTGAGTGTCGATGTACTGCTCTACTGCAAATGTGCCAGGGATGACTGCCAAGGGGGTGCTGCTATGGAATGAAATGGCTTCCCTGACCATTACTCCTGGTTGTTGGGTTGTACAATGGGCGACAGTAAGGTTGGTATCCCATCACTGTCTGGGGCGTTTCCGGACACGTCTTCGTTGGTCATCGGGACTCAGTTCGAAGCAGAACTCATCACTGAAGACAAGTCAGCTCCAATTGATGAGATTCCAGGTTGAATGTGCCCGACACCATTGCAAACAGACTTGTTGGGCACTTCAGGTCGATGATGATGAGGAATCTAGAGCTCTGTGTGCCTCTCTGGCGACTGCTCGCTCTTCTCCTCCGGTCGTCTCTCTAGGGCGACTGCTTCCCTCTTGACACTGTGTTCGGCCATGATTCACGCACTCCCACCAACATCGTCAAATAGTGACATCGATCCTATTCAAATGTCGAGAGGTTCGCTGAGCACTCCAACCAGCATCTTTGAGCCCATCTACACGTCCTCTCTAAAATGCAGTCTGCAAGGCATAGTTACTGTCCAGCTGAGTACACAGCATGAAATTCGCAAAGACTTTATGTCCTGGTATCGACATGTCTCCTGTTTACCATCCTACTAGCTATATTCGCAACACATTTCGCCGGCAGCCTATCCTACTAGCTATATTCGCAACACATTTCGCCGGCAGTCTTCACTTATACCACTGGAATTACCTGCAGAATTATATCATTGTACGACACATAATTCAACACATAATTCATGCAATACGACGTTATAAGAATTGAGCTGAGCTAAAACAATGGTTCAAATGGCTCTGAGCACTATGGGACTTAACTTCTGAGGTCATCAGTGCCCTAGAACTTAGAACTACTTAAACCTAACTAACCGAAGGACATCACACACATCCATACCCGAGGCAGGATTCGAACCTGCGACCGCAGCGGTCGCTTGGTTCCAGACTGCAGCGCCTAGAACCGCTCGGTCACCCCGGTCGGCAGAGCTGAGTTAAAATAAAACTTTAGGGCGAATATCTATCCCAAATAGATTTTCCTAAGCTCCTTGATGAATTTCATCTACTATCTGAAATGAAATATTGTGGGGATAAGGACCAGTAACTTCCTGTTGGGCTGGGGGTGATAACTTGGAGAGAAAATGGGGGAGGAGGAGGTGGACAAAGACAGGGGGAGAGGAGGAGATTGACATAGAGAAGGGAAGGGGGAAATGGACTGAGAAAGAAAAGAAGAGGAGGATCTGGAGAGAGAGGTGAGGGAGGAGGAGATGGACAGAGAAAGGAGGGACGAAGAGATGAACAGAGAGAGGAGTGAGGATAAGAGAGGGTGGGAGGAGGTCGACTTAATTCGAGGATACACTTTGATACTGATGAAATGGTGCAAGCAGACTTGATGTTGTGGCATCACTGAAATCAGACATTTTACAGTGATGGTACCAATAAACAGGTCTCTCGTTGGGAGAAATGTGTTCATTGCCAGGTTGACTATGTCGAGAAATAAATGTGTAGACATGAAAGATAAAAATGTACAATGTTAATAAAGCTTGTTTTATTTAGAAAGCTTTTACAGTTTTCAAAATAAACAAGTATGGTGCATTACTTTTCAGCCTGTCAACATAGTATCTTTTCCAGCGCAACTTAATGGTTATATGCAGAGTAGTACTCTCTAACCAGCAGTCCATACGAGCAAACCAGCTACGAATTTACCTGACATTGCTTATACCATCGGTAACAGGGCTATATTCGGTTTTGTTTAAAAAGACTACCTCGATGTAGTCATGGGTTCGCTTTCATGCCCAGAAGCTAAATAGCTGCAAATAATAATCTGTAGTTGTGGTCCTGCAGTAAAACAGTCTGTGCATTGGCTAGAATAGCGAATTAATAAAATACACTAAAATATAAATTGAAGAATAAACGAAGAATTTAATAAAAATGTTTCTATTCTAACGTCTGTAATTGATGCATACGACAAACAATTACGTTAAATAATGTTTACTAAAAAACTCAAACAAACGGAAAGTGGTCATACGATATTCAGTTAAAATACAGACAGAAAATATCCTTACCAAATGCAGTGAAGTTACGTTGAGAGCACTCTGAGTATGGTAGCAGAATCCTCAAACTAAATAATAAAATTACGATGCCAATGGCTCTGAGCACTATGGGACTTAACTACTGAGGTCATCAGTCCCCTAGAACTTAGAACTACTTAAACCTAACTAACCGAAGGACATCACACACATCCATACCCGAGGCAGGATTCGAACCTGCGACCGCAGCGGTCGCTTGGTTCCAGACAGTAGCGCCTAAATAATTATATAAATAAAATGGTTAGAGAGTACTACTCTGCATATAACCATTAAGTTGCGCTGGAAAAGATACTATGTTGACAGGCTGAAAAGTAATGCACCAGAGTTGTTTATTTTGAAAACTGTAAATATAAATAAAATTATATAAATAAAATGATGATTTAAAAAATGACGTACACGGGATGACGAGTAGAAACTCATTCTCTGTCTATTCTCAGCTCCGTAAGGCGATCGGAAAAAGAGTACCGTAGCGTCCACTCACCGCCCAAAATTCAGTCACCTACACGATCGAAGAATATACGTTATCTCAGGCAAGTCTGTCCTCTTCATGGATTCGACATAAAGTGTCAAGAACTGCTCCCTTGAGTGCGCCACGCAAGAAGTGTCCATCTCCACTTGACTTCAGCAGCATTCTGCTACTGACCAACTGCCGTCAGCTGAAGGCCATCTCCACCAAAAATACACCGTTCTTATGTTCTACAGACATGATTTGACTCAACTTGACCACTTCCCGCACTAAACTAATATATTACAACAATATTTAAATGAAGATATGTTATAAACACTTGGTCACATACATAACTGCACAATATGCATATAAATAAAGGTTTGTTTACAAAAAAATAAGCTAGTATTCTTATGCACGTGCGCTCACATTAAATGACAACAGATTGTTGCTAAATATTGTTTAAACAATTACGGTAATTAGATCTTCTTGACAGTATCGTCTTTAGGTTCTCTTTTCAATAGTGGTGTCAGCTAACACATGCAATGACCATTTATTAAACTACCATGATTTTTATTAGCAATTGTAACCAATAGTTAAATAAATATCTGACAAAAATAGTAACATATTCATAAATAAATAAACAAGTATGACAAAATATGAGGTAGTCATGCTGCATTCAGTTGCTGTGTTATTGTTGAGATAAACGATGTTCTGACAAGTATTTGCATAATGAAAAGATATAACAAAATTTAATACATCAAGAAATAAAATAGATACAGATACGCAGCTTTCAGGGATGATAGCTATAGTGCTCACCTGAAACATCGTTTATTTAAATCGCATGAAGCGTTTAAAATTTGTTAATTCAGAGATTCATTGTGAAAATGTTTAGTCACTGTAAATTACTATCTCTTGTTGTTTTAAAATTGTTGAAAATATCTTCGTATCATTGGATGCGCCTCATTTTTCTGAGACCGTAGACGTATTCATACTATTCAAATGGTGCAACCTTGCAGCCGTTGCCTCTTACAACATTTATCCCGCCAGTGTGAGTACTTTTTGAAAATAACTTTTTTGGCGTTTTCTGAACTGCTGAAGTTCGAGCCTCTTTCCTCGTTCACCAACAGATTCCTACGTTTACAGACAAAATTTGTGACTACCGTGGGAACACCACTTTCAGTTTCTAGAGATGCACATTTTCTATCTTCATCAACATCGATCATTTCACGTATAGCCTGCTGATTTTTAATTTCACCCCTCTCTAAACATTGCACCCTCAGAAGATCATTTGTCCTTACCCTTTTCCTCCACATTTAAGGTACACATTATAGTTTCAGACCAACCCTTAATCTAATTATCCATTCCTAGATTCTCCTGAACTATCTCCAAATTATCTGTACACTTTAAATCACTCTCAAAATTCTTCGTTTTATCATCCTCGTAAGCATCAAGTATACTGTTCTCTTTTTTCCAAATTGACG
The DNA here is from genome assembly GCF_023898315.1 of Schistocerca nitens. Classification (NCBI taxonomy): domain Eukaryota; kingdom Metazoa; phylum Arthropoda; class Insecta; order Orthoptera; family Acrididae; genus Schistocerca; species Schistocerca nitens. The sequence goes on along the minus strand of NC_064615.1, from coordinate 1,093,460,120 downwards.
ATAACAGTAACTATAACATCCTCACAGTTCACTACACAACTTAAAACTTCGTCTCTCTTAAACTAATCCTTACTTCTTTCCGTCAAAACACTACGTACGTTATCACAAATAATTTCATTAAATTGTCGCTAATGCACCCCTCTACATTAGGTTTCACAGCACACGAATTCCCTCTTGAATCTAACCATTTCTCCTTCAGATTTTCTCCCCTAGCAGATTCCTCCGACACTCTGGATTCTGATCTACCGTCTAACACATTACTTTCACATCCATACTTCCACATCCACTCCTAATTCATGCTTTTATTAAGAGCCATCAGTTCACTTCCACCAACAGAAATAAATGCACAAATCCCTTCCTCCGAGATATAAAGATCAGTAGCTTCAACTTTCCCAACTTTAGCAACTAAAACATCACCTTCACTTCCCTTTAACGATAAATCACCCTCATCCGGCGATACATAATAAAATTCACCACAAGCTGACGAGACATTTGCTATGCCACCTTCACAAATACCTTCACTTACTTCCGTCGATACACCACAAAATTCGTCTCTAGCTGACAAGACTGCAGCTTCGCCGCCTTCGCAGATAGCTTCACCTGCTTCCTCTGATACTTTCATCTACATTACTACAATTGTTGCTACTGACTAGTGCTTCATCAGAATTAGACATACATTCCAACTCCACCAAATTCAGATCAAAGAATTTTCCACCAAACATATATTCATTTCATCATTCACTTTCCTTTCACAAAATAAATTCTTCAACCCCATCTCATCCTTATCAAACCTCTCTATACATTTTACAATATTCATTGCGCTTCTTTATGTTGGCGCCATTTAAAATTATTCCCCATTTTATTCATTCTTGTTATAACCTCCATCTCCAGCATACGTGACTGCTTTGTTGAATTTTCAACAACCAAGGAATTTTTCAAGTAACTTATAGTTTTCATTGTTGGTTTATTTCGCTAAGTTCGGACCTGAGATGCGGTGATATCTTAGTTTCCAGACCTCTTACCCTGGTGTTGCCTCTCAAATCTTCATTCCCAGTTTTGATTTCCGTTACGAAAGTTCTCGTATCCATTTCCCTTTAGAAAATTATTATTCAAAACTGGTTCAAATGGCTCTGAGCACTATGGGACTTAACATCGGAGCTCATCAATCCCCTAGACTTAGAACTACTTAAACCTAACTAACCTAAGGACATCACACACATCCATGCCCGAGGCAGGATTCGAAACTGCGAACGTAGCAGCAGCGCGCTTCCGGACTGAATCGCTTAGAACCGCTCGGCCACAACGGCCGGCAAAATTATTATTACGATGATAATTATTTACGTTATGACCATTATAATTAATATTGGTATTACTATTGTTTTCTGTCTACTGTTAGGATTATATGGCCTGAATTTCAGCGCCAGTTCAAGTTTCTCAATGAAATCTAAAAGTCGTCAAAGGAATTTGTCGGACTTTGCCCTAGATCATTTTGTAAATGATCCGGTGAGCGGCTCTCGAGTGTCGTTATCTCCGTCAACGCTCCCAGAGGACGATTTATATGCGTCAGTTTAGCCAGTTCATGCACACAAATACCCCACATCGCCCCACTGGCGTGGTTGAACTTGGTCCGTTTAGAAACTTATTCTGAAGTCGCGTTTGCTTCGCTTTACTCCAGATTTTGTCCAGAAAACAACTTTCAGACACTTCATTGGTAGTAAATAAAACACTCAGCACTCATTGCATTCGGCTATGATGGTGCGTATGTCTTTTTGCGTACTGAGTCTTAGTCTCCTCCGACATTCCTCACACATCATCATCTTTACACGCAGCAATAAAATCATCCTGATGGCATTTTCCATCATCTCCGGAAAGCTTTGTCATTCCTGAATAACACCATGGAGCACCTTTTGCAGCTGTACTCTGATTTGTTGTTCAAGAACTTGATTCTGCCCTCATGTTTTTAAACTGCCGTTCATGCTGCATGGATCCTTTGTTTAATCTCGACTTAAAATCTTGCCTTTTTTTAATCACTCTTCCTCACACTCTATCTGACAAATTGTTAATAGACCTATTGGTCACTTCCTCAAGCGTTATTTTGCCTCAGCACAGATTCTTAACATCGCCACCCAGCTCTTCCTGTATCTTTTCCTACTTGTCCCCGAAATCTTTTTCTACTGCATAGACTGTGTTGTTAACCAGGCCAAAATTCTCAGCAATTTTGCTCCCCTCTCCCCGTATAACCTCTAATTTTGAATCAGTCATCTATTCTACACTCCTGGAAATGGAAAAAAGAAGACATTGACACCGGTGTGTCAGACCCACCATACTTGCTCCGGACACTGCGAGAGGGCTGTACAAGCAATGATCGCACGCACGGCACAGCGGACACACCAGGAACCGCGGTGTTGGCCGTCGAATGGCGCTAGCTGCGCAGAATTTGTGCACCGCCGCCGTCAGTGTCAGCCAGTTTGCCGTGGCATACGGAGCTCCATCGCAGTCTTTAACACTGGTAGCATGCCGCGACAGCGTGGACGTGAACCGTATGTGCAGTTGACGGACTTTGAGCGAGGGCGTATAGTGGGCATGCGGGAGGCCGGGTGGACGTACCGCCGAATTGCTCAACACGTGGGGCGTGAGGTCTCCACAGTACATCGATGTTGTCGCCAGTGGTCGGCGGAAGGTGCACGTGCCCGTCGACCTGGGACCGGACCGCAGCGACGCACGGATGCACGCCAAGACCGTAGGATCCTACGCAGTGCCGTAGGGGACCGCACCGCCACTTCCCAGCAAATTAGGGACACTGTTGCTCCTGGGGTATCAGCGAGGACCATTCGCAACCGTCTCCATGAAGCTGGGCTACGGTCCCGCACACCGTTAGGCCGTCTTCCGTTCACGCCCCAACATCGTGCAGCCCGCCTCCAGTGGTGTCGCGACAGGTGTGAATGGAGGGACGAATGGAGACGTGTCGTCTTCAGCGATGAGAGTCGCTTCTGCCTTGGTGCCAATGATGGTCGTATGCGTGTTTGGCGCCGTGCAGGTGAGCGCCACAATCAGGACTGCATACGACCGAGGCACACAGGGCCAACACCCGGCATCATGGTGTGGGGAGCGAGCTCCTACACTGGCCGTACACCACTGGTGATCGTCGAGGGGACACTGAATAGTGCACGGTACATCCAAACCGTCATCGAACCCATCGTTCTACCATTCCTAGACCGGCAAGGGAACTTGCTGTTCCAATAGGACAATGCACGTCCGCATGTATCCCGTGCCACCCAACGTGCTCTAGAAGGTGTAAGTCAACTACCCTGGCCAGCAAGATCTCCGGATCTGTCCCCCATTGAGCATGTTTGGGACTGGATGAAGCGTCGTCTCACGCGGTCTGCACGTCCAGCACGAACGCTGGTCCAACTGAGGCGCCAGGTGGAAATGGCATGGCAAGCCGTTCCACAGGACTACATCCAGCATCTCTACGATCGTCTCCACGGGAGAATAGCAGCCTGCATTGCTCCGAAAGGTGGATATACACTGTACTAGTGCCGACATTGTGCATGCTCTGTTGCCTGTGTCTATGTGCCTGTGGTTCTGTCAGTGTGATCATGTGATGTATCTGACCCCAGGAATGTGTGAATAAAGTTTCCCCTTCCTGGGACAATGAATTCACGGTGTTCTTATTTCAATTTCCAGGAGTGTATATCAGATTTAATTTTTTCCATTCCAACTTTTACACTTTGTGCTACACTGCTCTCTATATTCTCAATCTTTGTTTCTACATTCTCAGTTTTCGAACCTAGCTCTATTTTCATAGAACTTAGCTCTGTACCCAACCCTCCCCCCCCCCCCCCCCCCCCCCGCCCATACTAGATGGCATGGCCGCGCGATTTGAGGCGCCATGTCATTGACTGCGCGGCCCCTCCCGCCGGAGGTTCCAGTCCTCCCTCAGGCAAGGGGGTGTGTGTTGTTCTTAGGATAAGTTAGCTAGTTTAAGTAGTGTGTAAGTATAGGGACCGATGACCTCAGCAGTTTGGTCCCTTAGGAATTCACACACATTAGAAAATTTTGAAAATTTGCATTTATTGCGACGATGTTTTGTCTGAAATCTTCTTGGCCCTTCCTGATTTTGGACTATGTGCCCCATCAACAAGCTCCGTTTCGGCTATCCCACATTCAGACTTAGGACTGAACTGCTCCTCTAGTTTTACCTGAACCACACAGACTGTGTGATTGCTTAATCGTTGGAAGCTCCACCAATGTCGATGACTCTGCGGTTTCATATATGTTAACACTGTCGGCTCAAGTACTTAACTTATCGGTCATGGCGGCTGCTACTGCCGTGCTGCTGCTGAATGTGTAGCTGCTGCCGATGCTATGACTCGAAGTCGCCTCCAGTAAACCAAGATGCCGTGGTCGCCACAGCTGCTCGCATTGCCATCGAAGTCTCCTCTGCTGCTGGCCGCTGAAAACTGGAACTCTGTACGCCTCTGCATAGCTTTCTTTTTCTTTCTTGAAGTTCCACACTTAATTTACGGAAAACTTCTGGTACCGATTATCAGGCGCGCAACAGTTGCAAAATCGTATTCTCAGAGGCCCCACCCATACTGTCTGTCATGCGTTAGATCTGGGACCTGGATCACAGAATACTGTAATCCATCAGAACTACAATTGATGGTCCAAAGGGGTTAGACTCATATCCTGGACGAGAAAACCCCAATGGTACGCAACCCAACGGTTATCTGCTGAGTAGTTACTCTCTAACCAGCAGTTCATACGAGCAAACCAACTGCGATTTACATTAAGTTGGTCATACTTCAGGAAATTGGGCTATGCTTGGCTTGTTTAAAAATAATAGCACGATGTAGTCATGGGGTCGAGCTGTATACGTCTGCTTTCATCCCCAGACGCTAAATCACTGCAAATAATAATATGTAGCTGTGATTCTGCAGTGAAACAGTCTATGCATTCGCTAGAGTTGCGAATTAATAAAACACACAGAAATATAAGACAAGGGATTCATGAATAATTTAATAAAAAGGCTTCTATTCTAACGTCTGTAACTGATGTAGACGACAGAGAATTATAGTGAATAATGATCCTATGATATTCAGTTAAAATACAGACAGAAATGTCCTTTATGTTGGGAACTTTAGGAGTATAGTAGCAGAATCCTCAATATAGATAAGTCATCAAAGATAAGCGAAAGCTAAGTGTATTTCGTGATCACAATACACAAAATATTCATCAGCTCAAAACAGTTCAGAGATTAACATGTAGAGTTAGAAAGTAACACACGTGGGGTGACGAGTAGGAACTAGAGATGGGCAAAACTGTTCTTTTCAGAGATTGGATCAGAACTGTTCACTCCCTGAAATGAATTAGCTCTTTTTCATGACTCACCACTCATTTACAATAGAAAATAAATGGAAGGCACATTGCCCTTTAAACTTGGTTTATTCCAGTACTATACCTGTATTTTGATCTTATTTGATCCTATTTTGAAGTAACACAGATAATGAGTAAGAATTTTGTATTGTTTATTGAAATTTCCACGATATGACAAAGTTTTGGATTATTGATTTATTTTGCACTATCGTGGTTTTTTGGGTGATCGGAAAATGTTGTAACTTGAGATTTACATTAACAATATATTTGGCTATAATGTATTAAAATTTCATTAACCTCATACAAATACATCGCAAGCCATATATTTTTAAAGTGAACGTTTCCTTCCGAGGACGCCTAAAATCGCAAAATCCGTACCAGAATAAGAAAAAAATATATAAATTTGACTGTAAAACGAAAGTGCTGCATATAGCCTTACGCAGAATAAAACAAGGAAAATATTGGTGTATCACATTTTGCGATACGTTTATCGGTTCGCTCGTAATTAAAGCGTAAATTCGAGTGTCCATAATAAAAATCCTATGGTAAGAGGAGTCATCAGGAACCTAATCTAATCAGTTTAAACAAATAAAAATAAAATAAAAACGATTGATGTATACATAACATAATAATGTAATATACATAGCGGTATTACTACGAAGAACAATATTCAGTGGGGACGAACTCCGATGCAGAGGCGCTGAGTCGAGCAGGTCGAGCCGCGAGCTGTATTACTGCATGAGCTGAGACCGCAGAGACCAGAGTGACACCTGAGTCGCTTTGCTCAACGCTCTGGCTAGAGTCGAGACGGTGGGATGAGCGTTGAGCGGGCGAGTTCCGAGGGTGGGGGGAGCGGCGGTGAACTCACCCGCTCCGAGACAAATCGTCCGTTCCCTTGCGAGCAGGTTTTTGCAAGTAGTTCCTTTGTTATCCGCTAGGTGGCTCTCTGTCCTGTTGCTCGCATCAACTGCCCAGAGGGCAGGACGTGCGACTGAAACGATCGCCGACAGAGTGCGATGCGAAGTTAAGCTGCGCCAGACACTGCACGCGGCAGACGACGCACAGAGACGGCACGGCATATGTGAAACACAAAATCCAATGGGGCACTGCACAATGCAGGCAGCCAAGGTAGAAGCAGGGCAGAGGCCGGCGCTGGCTGTGTTGTGTGGCGTGCAGTGTGCTCTGACCAGCAGAGGCGCTGCTGATATGCTCCGTCTCTCTCTCTCTCTCTCTCTCTCTCTCTGCCGTGGGAAACGTTTGGAGCTACCGTTCTTTTTTTCTGAATCACTGATTGTTCACTCCTTTGAAAGATTCAACTCTATGAATTAGTTCAAGAGCGGATCCCCATCTCTAGTAGGAACACATGTTCTGTCTATTCTCAATTCTGTAATGTGGTTGGAAAAAGAATATAATAGAGGGCGTTCACCAACCAAAAATCAATCATCTACATGATCGAATAACTCGCGCTGTCTCGCCGGACGGAGTGGCCGAGCGGTTCTAGGCGCTACAGTCTGGAAGCGCGCGACCGCTACGGTCGCAGGTTCGAATCCTGCCTCGGGCATGGATGTGTGTGATGTCATTAGGTTAGTTAGGTTTAAGTAGTTCTAAGTTCTAGGGGACTGATGACCTCAGAAGTTAAGTCCCATAGTGCTCAGAGCCATTTGCCATTTCGCGCTGCCTCAGGTAGGACTGCATTCTTTAAGAATACAGCAAAGGGTCTAGAATTGCTCCCTTGAGCGCGTCACTCGAGAACTGTCCGTCTTCATTTGACATCCGTAGTGTTTCACTACTGTCCGACTGTCATTAACCAATGGCCGTCCCCACCAAAAATACACCGTTCGTATGTTCTACAGACATTATTTGACTCAACTTGACCACTTCCCAATTTATACTAACAATTACAATAATATTTGAACAAAGAGGTATTATAAACATTTGGTCACATTTAGAACTGCACAACAAATATAAACAAATGTTTGTTTATAAATAATAAGCACGTGCGCTCACGTTAAATGACAACAGATTGTTGCTAAATATTGTCTAAACAGTTATTTATATGTGCTTGACATTAGCGTTTTTCGGTTCTTTTCAATAGTGGTGTTGTCCGTCCCCGGTAGCTGAATGGTCAGCGTGATGGATTGTCAATCCTCTGGGCCCGGGTTCGTTTCCCGTCTGGGTCGGGGAATTTTCTCCGCACAGGCACTGAGTGTTGTGCTGTCCTCATCATCATCCTATCATCCTCATCGACTGCAGGTCGCCGAAGTGGCGTCAAATTGAAAGACCGGCACCCGGCAACGACCTGCCCGACGGGGGGCTCTAGCCATGCGATTAAATTAAAAAATAGTGGTGTCAGCTAACACATGCGATTGGCCACTGCTTAAATTACAATGATTTTGTATTCTAGTTAAATAAATATCTTGCAAAAACAGTAGCATGTTCATAAATAAATACGCAAGTATGTCAAAATATGAGGTGGTCATAGTACATCCATTTGCTGTGTTATTGTGGATATAAACGATGTTCTGACAAACATTTGCGTAATGAAAAGATTAAAAGTTGTTAATTCAAAAATCCACTGTGAAAATGTTTACTCACTGTAAAATACTAACTTTGATTGTTTTAAGGATATTGAAAATATCGTTGTGTCACTGGTTGTGCCTCAGTTATATGAGATCATATATGTATTCAGATTTGGTTCCATAATGTCGCTCATCACACACTGATACGGTGAGAAATGGACACGTGTGACAGAGAGTTTGTTTTCATCTGTGGACTGCATTGTGATTCGTGGCTGTGTGACAACATACGTGTCGTGTTTATCTTTCACGTAATGTTATTTAAATAAATTATTTTGTGTTGCTTCTGTTCATCCATCTTTCATAATAGGGTAAAGTTACTACATTGGTGGCCCCAAATTACGATGCCAATGGCTCTGAGCACTATGGGACTTAACTACTGAGGTCATCAGTCCCCTAGAACTTAGAACTATTTAAACCTAACTAACTTAAGGACATCACACACATCCATGCCCGAGGCAGGATTCGAACCTGCGACCGTAGCGGTGGCGCGGTACCAGACTGTAGTGCCTAGAACCGCTCGGCCACTCCGGCCGGCCCAATTATGAAAATTATATCCTCTGCATCATGTAATATAGCATGGCACCATGAAAATATAAAATTAACAGTCATTTATATTTAAACAACAGTATCAACACACTTGCAGTTCTGCAGTTTTACCAATAATTTCACTGCAAATGAGCAGTTCAACTACACCGTCAACAACTGCAATACAGTTGCCGAGACATTGTGTTCAACTTTTCCAACAGAATGGTTCGTTCGATTGGAGGCGAAGACAAACGCAAATCAAACCTTATCTTCGCCAAAATAGATTAAGAATTGGTTAAAGTGGTTCAGGATGTAATATCGCAGCCCATTCTGGGTAATCATAATAGAACTTAAAAGAAACAGTAATAAAATGTCAGGCAGTACCTAAGGAACAACGTATGCAATGCATTGTACATGACGAGGCCACAGGAACTCGAAGCCCGTCAGAATCGTTATGGAACCAATGCAGGGTGTCCCATTTATCTTGCCCACCCTAAATAACGGTTTGTCCAGATGCAAATTACAAAATGTTTCAAGCAAATGTTCTTTAGCCGTCAGGGGGACATCAATCAGCATGATTGCCTTCTTTGTAGCTTTGCTTCTTACAAAGATACCAACAGCAGTATGGCTTTTTTAAATGACACCCTGCATTTTTTTATTCGGTAATTTATTTCCTCTCCTAAATACATATTCAAAAATGTACCGCAGTGTACCATTCACTGAAACACAACGTTACCCGGGATCACAAACTCGTCCACTTGCTGGAGTTGTCAGAAAACAAATGAAAACCAAGTAAAAACATAACACAAAATTGACTTCGACTCTCCTGTACCATTTTCCAGGAGTAGAACATTCAAAGGTACTCAAAGTGTTGACCCTGGACACCGATACACTGGTGCACTCCTTGAATGAAAGAATTATTTACTGCTTCCAGTATTGCCAGTAGAATTACAAGCAAGCACGATACCTTCTTGCATGTTCCCTGGAGTTGTTGAAACATCGCCATAGACAACGTCTTTAATGCATCCCCAAAGAAAAAAGTCCAGAGGATTTAAATCAGGAGACTTAGCAGGCCGAGTAACTGTTCCTCCTCGACCAATCCATTTGGCAGGATACCTTTGGTTCAGAACACGACATGCACGCTGAACATCTATCGTGTTGATACCACATCAGCATTCTGGTTCTTAGCAGTGCTTCATCCAGAAGAGGAGGAAGAATTCGTCTGAGGAAGTTGGCATATGCCGTGACGTTTAGACTACAATTGATGAAATAAGGGCCACACCAGACGTTAACTCTCCATTGACGCTGATGTTCCACCTGTCTAGGCCATCGTGGATTGTCGCTAGACCAATAACGCATGTTCCTTGTATTTACCTGACCTTTGTTTGAGAAGGACCATTCGTCGGTAAATAAAACATTGGAGAAGAAATTCGGATTGGCGAGGATTTGCTGCTGTGCCTACTGACAGAACTGTCTGTGCCCGATTCTGGAAATCAAATGGTTCAAATGGCTCTGAGCACTATGGAACTTAACATCTGAGGTCATCAGTCCCCTAGAACTTAGAACTACTTAAACCTAACTAACCTAAGGACATCACACACATCCATGCCCGAGGCAGGATTCGAACCTGCGACCGTAGCAGTCGCGCGGTTCCGGACTGAGCGCCTAGAACCGCTAGACCACCGCGGCCGGCTCTGGAAATCATTCCCACGCAATTCTTGATTTAGGTGTACATGGTAAGGATGGAACCGGTGACGTGTAAGGATACGATGTACACTGGTTTTAGGAATGCCAATCTCGTGTTCAAGCTGTTGTGTTCTCACATGTGGATTCATAGCGGAACAGTACTTCGGCAGCCTCGTCTGTGCGAGTGCTACGACGATTGCGTTGTCGTGGGCTGAAACTTCCCGTTTGCTGAAGCGTCGCAACAAGACGAGAAAACATCCGCCGGGAAGGTCTTGTCAGGATATCGCTCTCTGTACAGTTCCACCGCCTGCGTAGCATTTCGCCTACCTTCAACAACAACAATAAAAGAAACGTTATGTCGATGCAGTTTGTAGGAAGGACAGCCTTTACTGTATGCCTACTCTACACAACAGTAGTTAATAGGACTAAACTACTGTACTAAATGTACCTGTACATAAGAAAACAGTATTGCAATTACTGTTCTGTTAACCATTCCCCATAGATGAGTAGCATTTCAGCCTTTTCTTCGTTGGTGTACGTTCTACTCACATAACTCTTCAACTGACGATGGTTGACGGAATGACGGATGTGCATTCTACTTATGTTTACATTTGTCCTCTGTCAACATCAGCAAGTGGATGTGTTCCATTACCCCGAGTATCTGCACTAAGCGCTGGGAGTATCAACGTCAATGTTGTGTTATATAATTAATAACGTTGTGTTTCAGTGAATGGTACACTGTGATAGATTTTTGAATAGGTCTTTAGGAGAGGAAATGAATTACCGAATAAAAAATGCAGGGTGTCATTTGAAAAATCCATACTGCTGTTGGTATCTTTGTAAGAAACAAAGCTACAACGAAGACAGTCATGCTGATTGATGTCACCCTGACGGCTAAAGAACATTTGCTTGAAACATTTTGTAATTTGCATCTGGACAAACCGTTATTTAGGGTGGTCAAGATAAATGGGACACCCTGTATAATTGGGTCAGAACCGTTTCCAGAAAACGCATTACATAAGATATGACTATCATTACCTACTTTAGCAGAGAATGTGTATACGGTCTTCGACTTTTCCCCTCCGTCACTTACTCAAAATACATGCGCCACAACATATACTGAAGTGCCAAAGAAACTGGTATAGGCATGCGTATTCAAATACAGAAATATGTAAACAGGCAGAATACGGCACTGCGGTCGGCAACGCTGATATAAAACAACAAGTGTCTGGTGCAGTTGTTAGAACGGTTACTGCTGCTACAATGGCAGGTTATCAAGATTTAAGTGAGTTTGAACGTGGTATCGTCGGCGCACGAGCGATAGGACACAGAATCTCCGAGGTAGCGATGAAATGGGAATTTTCCCGTACGACCATTGCCCGAGAGTACTGTGAATATCAGGAATCCGGTAAACATAAACCTCCGACACCGCAGCCACCGGAAAAATATCCTGCAAGAACGGGACAAACGACGACTGAAGAGAATCGCTCAATGTGACAGAAGTGCAACCCTTCCGCAAATTGCTGCAGATTTCAATGCTGGGCCGTCAACAAGCGTCAGCGTGCGAACCATTCAACGAAACATCATTGATATGGGCTTTCGGAGCCGGAGGTCCACTCGTGTGCCCTTGATGACTGCACGACACAAACCTTTACGCCTCGATTGTGCCCATCAACACCGACGTTGGACTGCTGGTGACTGGATACATGTTGGCTGGTCAGACGAGTCTCGTTTCAAATTGTATCGAGCGGCTGGACGTGTATGGGTATGGAGACAACCTAATGAATCCATGTACCCTGCACGCCAGCAAGGGGATATTCAAGCTGGTGGAGGCTCTGTAATTGTATGGGGCGTGTGACCCCTGATATGTCTAGATACGACTCTGACAGGTGACACGTACTTGCATCCTGTCGGACCACCTGCATCCATTCACCTCCATTGTGCATTTCGACGGATTTGGGCAATTCCAGTAGGATAATGCGACACCCCACAAGTCCATAATTGCTACGGAGTGGCTCCAGGAACACTATTCTGAGTTTGAACACCTCCTCTGGCCACCAAACTCCCCAGACATGAACATTATTTTGCATACCTGGGATGCCTTGCAACGTGCTGTTCAGAAGAGATCTCCACCCTCTCGTACTCTTACGGATTTATGGACAGCCCTGGCCTGCCGCGGTGCTCCCGCGGTTCTAGGCGCGCAGTCCGGAACCGTGGGACTGCTACGGTCGCAGGTTCGAATCCTGCCTCGGGCATGGATGTGTGTGCTGTCATTAGGTTAGTTAGGTTTAAGTAGTTCTAAGTTCTAGGGGACTGATGACACAGCAGTTGAGTCCCATAGTGCTCAGAGCCATTTGAACCATGGACAGCCCTGCAGGATTTGTGATGTCAGTTCCATCCAGCATTACTTCAGACATTAATCTGGTCCATGCCACGTCGTGTTGCGGCACTTCTGTGTGCTCTTGGGGGCCCTACATGATATTAGGCAGGTGTACTAGTTTGACTCTTCAGCGTAATTAATTGGGTCAGAACCACTTCCATAAGAAGCATTATGTAAGATATGACTACCATTATCTACTTTAGAGGAGACCTTTCCCCTACGTCACCACAGCTAACATATTACCAGATGCTCTGGTTCTCGGTCGTGTTGCAGAAAGCAATACACATGAACTTCGTATTGACGACACCCATGCTGAAACAGATAGGGGGAAAGATAAACTTTCCTTCGCCTCAAGAAACTTACTGTGCTGTTTCAGTATTTTAGAAGAAGAAATTACTTTCAACTTCCATATAAATAGTGTTCAGTCTCCTTTACAGCACAGCTGCAAGTCAGAGGTCAACAAAAGTTACATTTTCTGTGGAATTCGGCCCACTCGTCTCTTACAGGGAGCCTAGGAAGCTGTTTTCTCGGATATCTAGACAACATACTAGCAAATCATTTTAATGCTGTTTATTGCAGTAATTGCACTGACAATACATAACTTTCATTTCTACATGATGGGTCGCAAGCAATTGGGGACATGCAAATAGTCAGTGTTCTTCAACGTATACAATTTCCACACAAGCTCTCCACATAAGCTCATAGGTCACTGCTATCGTTAATATCACTGCAGCTCTTCTTATGCGCGCCTTCTGTTGTCCGGTTCTGTGGCTGAGGCTAGGCGGCGCGTCGCTTTTATTCTCCTCGTGTGGGTGGCGCTCCTGTCGTGGTGACGTCCTACCTAGTCAGCGTGCTATTGGCTGACGTCGTTCACAGCCCTCTCTGCTGTGTCGTTCTTGACCTCCGTGCCTGCGATTGTCGTTACGCTGGAACACTTTCGCTAGATGCTGATATCATATGAAATTTGAGGATCGAGCCAAGAACCAATAACAACCACGCTTTTACACAAACACCGAAAGTGACCAATAGGAGGCATTATTGCCGAGAAACAAGAAAAGCTAAGCAAAAGGAAGTGAATAACAATTTCACTTACAGTATGTGTACCCACAAGTGTCAAGTTCTTCAGTGAAACTTTTTTGTATTTTTTTGGCAAAAGTCACAGAAAACAGCAGTGGTTCAGATATTAGCACATTGCCCCTTCAGTGCGCAAATCCAACATATCGCCAGCAGGACAGCACATTAAAATCAGCAAACAATAGAGTCACTCCTGCCTTCAGTGTAACTCACCATTCAGTGAACCTCAGTGCTTAAATTTAAGGCGAATGGACTTTCACAGTTGTCACAATCTCTCACCCCATCTTAGGAGTGGATTTATTAAACTGTTATAAACTTTTAGTTGACGTACACTTCCGTCAGCTGATTATGAGGGACCTCAGCATAAGATCCTAGCAGTTATGACGACAGGTTCAAATGCAACTCCCGCGACCAGTGAGGATGAAGATTCACTTCAGCAACATTTACGAGATTATCCAGTTTTATGCACAGCAGCCACACCCTCAGAGGAAGCACGAAATTCTACAGTGCACTAAATGCAGACAATAACTGGACCGCCTGTCACCATCCGTACATGCCGCTTAGCCCCAGAATGTCAGGTGGCTGCCAAACAGCATTACAAGCGGTGGTACACAGGTCTTGTATGCTGATCGGACAGCATCTGGTCATCACTTCATTTGGTGAGAAAGACGACGGTACTTACCGTCCTTGTGGTGATTTTAGAGCATTGAATGCTAGGACAGTCCCCAATCGTTTTACCATTCCCAATATCCATTTTACAACTGCAGTTCACAGTGCTTAAATTTTCAGTGTAATTGATTGGAAGAGACCTGCAGATGAATTCCAGTGGCCCTCTGTGACATTCCCTAGATGGTCGTTATTAATCCTGTTGCGTTGTTGAGTTTCAATTTATGACATACAGTTTACACAACGCAGACCAGAATGGTTCAAATGGCTCTGAGCACTATGGGACTTAACATCTGAGGTCATCAGTCCCCTAGAACTTAGAACTACTTAAACCTAACTAACCTAAGGACATCACACACATCCATGCCCGAGGCAGGATTCGAACCTGCGACCGTAGCGGTCGCGCGGTTCCAGACTGAAGAGCCTAGAACCGCTCGACCACACCGGCCGGCAACGCAAACCAGACATGGTAGCACTTTACAGATGAAGGTTTGAGAGGTCTCAATTTTTGATTTGCGTATATGTATTTATATATCCTCGTTTTTCCTCGTAATGAACAAGGACAGAGATAGCAATTACAGTTGCTATTTCAAAGCCTTCAGGAGTACGGTATCCTCCTATGTGAGGGTGTGTACACAGACAAGAAAAGAAAACCTAAATGTCCAAGTTAAAAATACAGCTTTTATCAGGTGAAAGTATACTACACACCTTTTTTCCATGTTAACAGTCAATATACCTTTCATCGGTGCTGCAAAACGTATCAAACCTTTCAATAGTAAGGTTTTATATGGTGGCGTAGAAATTTGTAAGGTGCCTCTTACGTGAGGAAGACATTTTTACCAGTTTTAATAAATTATTGTCTCTTATTGATGTATTCACGATAGTTAGGAAGTGCTGTAGTCCGTAGCCGGCCATGAATCGGAGAGCATTTCCCACGCTGGCTGGCTAGGTGACGAAGCGACCATACGTCGCGCGTAGTGGGGCTCGGCGCTGGACCCTAGCAACAAGCGTCAGCCTGGGAAATATACATGACGGGAAGTACCGCCATCTTGGCGCCAAAGTCACCGATTTTGTTTATTTATATTTAATAATTAAAGTCATTTATGACAACATGAATACTAGGAGGAGCCTCTGGATGTTTAAAACTATTTATCATAAATTTGTCTCGTTAAAATTCACACCCGTTCATTAACAAATGCATATCTTAGTAAGTACGAACTTGATCGGAAATCCACAAACTATGACGAAACTAGTAAGAGATACGGCCTGCGCGCTAAAGTCGGCAGTCGGTGTTAAGAGCTCTTCCTGTCTTGTTTGATGGTAACCGTGCTCTCGGTTACGAGTAGTTTGTGACACGAGTGTTTCATTATTGATCTAATAGGAATAAAAGTGATATTACGGCATTCTGAATGTCAATTTCGAGTAAATAGATACCCCAAAGTTGATCGACAGTAATTTCAGATAATTAGCTTCCACCGATAGAGACATCCAATGCGCCAATGAAGAATCTGCACGGGACAACATTTACGAGAGCTGCACCGCGCACAGGTAGGAGGAAATCCAACGACACGACCCACCAAGGCGGATCAAGGAAGGTCCGACTTACATTCGCAAATTCCGGGTGGAAATGCTGACCAGTCATACTGTACGTCACATATACCACCCTCTACGGACTCGCGGCTAAGCTGAGTAATAACAGTTATCAGCCGGCCGGTGTGGCCGTGTGGTCTAGGCGCTTCAGTCTGGAACGGCGTGACCGCTCCGGTCGCAGGTTCGAATCCTGCCTCGGGCATGGATGTGTGTGATGTCCTTAGGTTAGGTTTAATTAGTTCTAAGTTCTAGGCGACTGATGACCTCAGAAGTTAAGTCGCATAGTGCTCAGAGCCATTTGAACCATTTTGAACAGTTATCAGTTTAGAAGCGAGGGGATCTTGCAACTTCCCAGCACTTTAGAAAAAGCAAAAAAGAAAGCATTTAGGGAAGATGTTAGATGCGTGGCAACATGTACACTGCATATTTTCGTTTTATAAAAGTATAAATACGAAGTCCACCAAACAGAGCACGGTATCTCTTTGTGCATGTCGCATATTCATCCTAAAGCAGCCGGCTGGTTCGAATCCTGCCTCGGGCATGGATGTGTGTGATGTCCTTAGGTTAGTTAGGATTAAGTAGTTCTAAGTTCTAGGGGACTGATGACCGCAGATGTTAAGTCCCATTGTGCTAAGAGCCATTTGAGCCATCCTAAAGCGAATGACACATTTAGCTGTCGGCAGACGCTTGTATTTGTGCTGTTGTGCTGTGTTTTCTTGTTGTAAATGGCGCATTTTCTTTGCAACTAAAGTTTTATTGCTCTCGTTTACATTTTACTGCAGCAACATTATTCTGCAGTACCGATGTAAAGTAAACTTCTTTGTTAGATTATCAATTCTTACTAGTCAAAATGACAAAAAAAACTAACTGAAAACTAAAACAATGAAAAATTCACAGAATTTTTTAAAAATTCCAGTTTTTTCTCGGATGAAGAAATTCAAATGTTTTTTCCCTGTTATGCCCTGGCAAACTAGTTCATATTGCGGAAGCTGTCTATCAATGTTTTTGGATATGAAATGTCAACAGAGGATATCAGACCCTTCCCCATCGGTGGGAAAACAATTTACAATAGTTGTGGAACGACAAGGACGCCACTTCTGGTTGCATTGTTTCCAAATTTATTCAAAATGGCGGATCCAAGATGTCGGCGGTAGATGTGGCAATGTCGCAATGATGTAATAGCGGGAAGTTCAAATTTTAGTGGGAAAAAGGTCGCTTGGGCTATCTCCACTGACCTAA
Source organism: Schistocerca nitens (assembly GCF_023898315.1). Lineage (NCBI taxonomy): Eukaryota > Metazoa > Arthropoda > Insecta > Orthoptera > Acrididae > Schistocerca > Schistocerca nitens. The sequence goes on along the minus strand of NC_064615.1, from coordinate 1,093,443,002 downwards.
GAAAATGGCGGGAAAATACAAGGCCTGTTCAGAGAGTAAGTTCCGATTGATTGCCAAATTGAAACCACAGTGAACATCAGAAATGTTTTACTTGTAACAATTAGCTACACCTTTCAGCTACTTCTCTATGTAGTCGCCGTTCTGACTTAGACTTTTGTCATAGCGTTGTACCAACTTTTCAATAGCCTCATCATAGAAGGCAGCCGCCAGTGCTTTCCGCCAATTCTCCACGCTGGCCTACACCTCGTTGTCTGTGTCAAAATGTTGCCTTCAAAGACAGCGGTTCATGTGACCAGAGATGTAACTCAGGGGGAGACAATTGCGGACTGTATTGTGGGTAATCTCACATTTCCATTTGAAAACGATGCAGGAGCATCTTCATTGCCCCTGCAGAATGCGGCTGAGAATTGTCTTGAAGAAGAAACAGCACGACAGTTATGTAATGTTAGCTGCATAGCTTCAGGCGAAATTTCTCACCAGGCCCTCGTACTTGGCGGCAGACACTATTTTCTAGACATCTTTACGCACTCACTGCGAGCTCAGAAATGAGAAGAGTGACGTGATGCTAACTGGGGTTATACTAGAGACACTACCCAACACATCTGTGCAAAGCTTTATCGGATTTTCATAGTCGTTTCCATTTCGCGACCCATCGGAGCTTACTTTCTGAACGCCCCTCGTACATCACTTTGACTACCTCCACTAACCTAAGTCATCCGACCTCCTAGGAATTGGTGGGAAAAGGACTCAGCCTGTGCTGGACTGCTGGATAGGATGGATGTAGGTGTTTATTTTGCAGGCAGTCCTTATTTAAACAATTTGAGGCAGTAGCTCTATCCAGTGTGTTCATCAAGAGGTCTGGAGTCCAACTGAGGCAGTACACTGTACTGCCATCAGAGGGCGCTGTTGTCCCATGGTGGTCTGGGGAAAAATGGCAGGAAAAGGACTCAGCTTGTGCTGGGCTGGTGGAGAAAGGAAGGAGTGTACTTTAGTTATTTTGGAACAATTTATTTAGGAACAGATTTCACATAGTTCATTTATTAGACTGATATAAAACACTCGCTCTGACATGCTTGGGGTCACACTACATAGCCTTCAAACCTGCAAACTACCTGTAAATCACTGAAATAATGCAGTGCACTGGTGTTCAGACATGAAAACCACTTGAAAATTGTCAAAATAATGCATGTAAAATGCTCTGCAAACACGCTCACTAATTGTAAACTGCCGAAATAATGCATTGCGCAGCCTACAGACCTGTTCACAAAATAATGCAACAGATACGTTCACCACGAATAAAATTGGCAAAAAATAATGCATGTGTACTGCTATGCAAACACGCTCACAACGCTTAAACAGCCGAAAATTATGCACTTCACAAACACTCAATGCACGTAAAAATGCTTTCGAAGTATCATCAAGACATATCAGCGAACTGTCGCCTGCATAGGTTCCAAAGCCACCGACTCTGGACGCGAGCCACCACCAGAGAGACAAACGCAGGGGCACAAGCCATTGCTCTCAGGCCACTACTGCCAGGAGACGAAAGTTGCGTCTATTTTTGGGTATACTGTTAGAATTCTTATTCTGATGTCACATGTCTGTGTAAATAAGAGCCAAGTCATCCTCTGGAAGTGCACGTGTTCACCTAACCACTGTGGCTGAGGTGTATCTGCTTGTCCAGAGCCAAGAGAGATGTTTGCATAGCAGCTCACTGTAGCAGGTGCTTCTAAAGTGTTGCAATTGTACTGATGTCACATGGAAATGTAAATAAGACCCAAGTCGTCCTCTCGGAAATAGTAAAGTTCTGAAGAAATAGTTAATGATCGCTTTTGCAGGAACTTTCGTGATGTCTCAGCTGGTCCACATGGAAATTCTTGTCCTAACAGAACATGTTACGAAAATAGCCCAGAATAACGCCGAATGCATTCTTCCTGAGGGTCCCAACGTCGCTCCCCATCTGTGTTACCCTTCCCGCAAATTGTTAAGTCCTGCTTTCAACATACATCTCAGAAACTGTAAACGTTCTCGCCACTATGTAGAGGCTCCTACATCCCAGCACAAAGGATGTCTTGTGTGTGAATGGAGCATTCTGATTGGCTCTTACTGAATTTACCAGCAAAATTACTGATGCTGCCAGTGTGGGAGCATGGTCTATCTTTTTCTTTCTACACGTGAGACTTTCAGGGGCAAAACTATTTTGTGCAGATCGCCATATTGCACTGACAGTTAAACCCTGCAAAAGTGGCCTACAGATCGTCCAATACGGAAAGACAACTGCTCAATTAAATTGGTCTGCCACTGAGCAAGGAAGATTGAATATTAGAGCATAAAATCGATCTCCAACCCAGCAATATATCACCGTGTACCGTGTCGATGTAGTAAACATACAATTATTATCGTGCACCATACAAAATCGCCCCTTTTGCCTTATGCATTTAGCTATCGACCGCTGGACACTCTTACATATACTGCGAAGATAGACAGCATAAGCATATGCTCCATAGGTATACTCCTCGCAGCACTAGATATTTCCCAAGAGGTTAGGTGGTCATCCACCACAGCCAACGGTCACAAGCCATCCATCCCCAACGCGTGACCCTCAGCAGACCGAAGTCACTCTCTGAACAGTTGTACAAAGACGGGCTCATTTTCCCTCAGCACAAAGGCGTTACTGCATCTGGCCCCGACCTGCTTACTTGCTTGCTTTCTACACCGATATCCAGACTCTGGGATTACAAGGCCATATGAAATTTCACATGGTTTGCCAGACTATCATACCATTTATGAAACGTTAGCGAGGTGTAGCGTAATGTAAACCACTGAGTAAGTAGAAATTTAACCTGTCTGCGAAGATATTTACGTGAAAATTCGAAGAAAATAGAGGAAACTGATATTTCCACTTGCAAATACCGACGTCAGTGATGTAACAGATTCCAAATCAAATTGCTCTGAGCACTATGGGACTTAACATCTGAGGTCATCAGTCCCCTAGAACTTAGAACAACGTAAAACTAACCAACCTAAGGACATCACACACATCCATGCCCGAGGCAGGATTCAAACCTACGACCATAGCAGTCACTCGGTTCCGGACGGAAGCGCCTAGAACTGCTCAGCCACCGTGGCCAGCTAACAGATTCGAAATCATTCTTATAATTTGCAAAGTCAACTAAGGTGTTTCTCATGTCTAGAGAACCAGCAGATGTGTCTTCCACCTGCTAGATGCACACACAGCAATCGGTGCCTCCTCAACTAAATAAAGGCGCGACATGTGCAGAAGCTGTCAGTCAGACAATTTACATGGGAGGGAATAATGGTTCCATGCAAACACATATCCCTATTGAATCTTCTCAAATTTATTTGGCCATCCAGATGACGACACGGCTATGTCAGTTATATTCCTGCATCCCAACAGGCCTCTCCATTTGGACAGCTCCTACTGTTAGCTGGAAACCTGAATCATTCCCACCACAGGCCACTGGCGCACACAGAATCATCCTAGGACACCGGCCACATATATATTTTATTACTGTACTTACAACTGAATATTACAATTGTGGTCTCAATTGGACGACATTTGACAATGAGCAAAGTATCAGAAATACGCCCTGCTGACAACTATGGCTCTGGAAATAGAAATATCTGTACCATTCTTATGACTTGACATACATTCCCCTTTGCTATCACAGTATTCCACATCAAATCCATACCTTTCTTACGACTGGACATAGTCATTCCCTTTGCACATGTCGGAACACACACACACCCACATACTTTCTAAGCCTGATGCTCAAGGCGAACCTATCATGCATCCCCTACTGCTAAGTATAATACTCTGCTAGTAAGTGTTTGCTGGCGATACGAAATAATACTGAGAGAAAATTAGCGATGGGTGGACATGTCCCATAAGTTTTTCTTGCGAGTGGTACCACTATGTCTTAGAAAGAGAGACGTAATCGTCTTACAAACTGCCAGATGTTAAAAAACACGATCGCAACAACTACTGTATGTCATGGTCACAAGCTGTCTTGGTCCTAAAGGTGGACGCAAGTATTCATGTTAAAAGGTATGGCATTACCTTTGAATAAACAATTTTTCTAGAGAAATACCATGACACTGAATATAGATGGTGTTCGCCGGAGTGTATATTATCAGACAAACAGTGCATTTAAACGTCGCTGACAGCGCATCCTCGTAATAAAATTACCGAATTTGGAAACTGATTCGGTTAAGGAACATGGTATGAAGTGGGCATTTACAACTCCCTCACACCATCGCTAGATATTTCTCCACTATTCATAGCGCATTCTGTCTCAATGCCATGTCAGAGGTTCTGCGATATATCCACTGGGTCATAGGCGAAGATTGATTGAGAAGGATCACAAACAGCAGATGGTGTGCTAATTCAGGTCGTAAGAAATGTACACCAGCTTTTCAGATCTCTAGTGTTACGCTTTCTGGTAGAAATGATGTCTATGATTTGGAATCAAGTCTTCCCATTCAACCACATATCTGCGTTGTATCTGATGGAGAACTCCTTTAATGATTATAGCCACTAGTGAATCATATTTCTGGCACTCTCATATTCAAAACGAGTGACCTTTTTTGAACCTGTCTGGTATAGTAAAATTTTAGATAGACCCTATGCCTCTTGCAACTGCTGCCATTCATGCAGCTTTGCGCATGTGATCGTTTATATGTAAGTCGCAACTGAGCAGCAGTTGGAGAGAACTGTATCTACCACCGTCTGCAACCCGTGTAGGAACAGAGTGATCAAAGTTAATGCCACAGGACCGTGTTTTGACCATTCGGTAGAAATAGGAATTTGTTGTCATAGCTCTGCCAACAGTGTAGTATAAGGTAGTATAAGACACTACAGGAACTGGGAGAAGGACGAGGATTTTGCTACTGCATTGTGGTGCGTCCCCAAACTACATCAGGTACTCCTATCCGAAGTAGATCCACGTCCCTCAGAGCCCGCTCACATCTTTCGTCGTTATTCTGTACCATCCAAGCAAGAAAAATTATGAACTATAAAAGCTCCATTAACTTCATCCGATAGAGGACTCAATACGATTTTTACCACATCTCTCTCCTCCCATTTATCGAAAACAAATACCATCTGCATGCTGGCATCGAGCACATGTGATCCTCTTATTAAATATACAGGTATTGATCCATTGCACAGACAAATGTAAAGTTGCATTGCCTGCACTGTAGGAGGATGACAGCATCTGACAAACTGTACTCTAAGTCCCAAGGAACCCTCCCTGTGACCCTGTGTCGTTGTTTGAAACATTGTTTTTTTCTGCTGTAACACACTTTGTACACTGCCATAATTTTGTTTTTTTTCGCCACAACTTCAAGGTCTGTGTCAGGTTCTAAACTGACATTGACACGTTCTGATCCACTGCTTCTCACAGAAAACTAGACATCACACATTGTAAATCATGTTGTTACTGCTGCTACCATAACACACCACACACTGGATGATTTTAAATAAAAGACAGTTACAACATAAGGAAACTGGAAGAGTTTAGCGGCATTGCGGAGAGTTTCAAAACTGCTGTCTGAAGGTAATTGACGACCTCTACATTTAATCTCATGTGTCATAGTGATGAAATAGCTGATGGCGCTGCATTTCATTTTGACTGATTCCTCATACTGCAGTCAGGTACGAGATCACTGTTTCGCTAGCCATCCCCAGAAGGTGTTGCTCCTCCACCAAAACTCTTTCTCCATCTCTAACAAGAGATGTCAGTCACTCATTATGTGATAACCAACACAATATCTGTGGACGGATAGGATGGAAAAGACACCGTCGATGTACTGTAATAATAAGCATTGCAGTTGATAGTACGAACAATTTTATCAATTTTACAGTAATTTGATATCTGACCAATGATGCAACAGCATGTTTTCCAATTTCAGTATCATTGCTAAACTGGCCATTCTCTACTTTGCATCATTGCGAATGTTGATAGATGACTGTGCAGTATACCCATTCATTGTTAATTCTCAAACATACACATCAAAGTATACCAGACACCACTCTACTTATTTCTAGCACTTCGAGCATAGTGCATAATTTACGATCTCTCTCTATGCGGTTTGGAGTCACAGCACATTCTCGCAGTCTTAGGATAAAATTAGATACTGAAAGACTCTTCACACTGCCTTTGACCCATCAACCCTAATGCAACATTACCGATTTAATCAACAGCTGACCAGAAGTAGACCGCTATATTCCATGTCTTGTGAATGAATGGAGCTTGCCGAGCCCTCGCTCATCCAAGTGCACAAGCTTTCTCCAGATGCATCCATGTTGAGAAGGTTAGCACCGTTTATTGGTGTATAATAACAGATTTGAAAGTGTCCTAATAACAAACGGTTAAGAAGAATAAGAAACGGGTGGTTTTTACCCATGATGGAGCTCCAGACGAACAGATTCGAAGCATTTTATGTAAATCAACTATGCTATCAATTTTAAAGAATTGTTCTAGTGTCTGGGATCAGTAACAGGAGGCTACTTAAAACAGGCTATATTGTTAGATTTCTTCAGTTATTGACCTATCAGTCGTGCAGACTGCATCACTGTTAATATACCAATGTAAGAAATACATTTCCAGCACATGACATACATCCTTCTTGCAGGTTTCTCGACAATAAACTATGGTAACAAACTGTAAAATGAAAAAACTACTCACAATATCGGCTTAGTGTGATTCATGCACAATATAGCTTTCCAGAAACGTATAGCGTCCACCGTTCACATCCGATCGTGGTTGAGGAATTATACTATGCACACATCAGTCCTATATAAAATGATCATTAGTAACAGAGAATACCTTTTACAAGGAAACAGATAAACGCTTAGCAGTGGCGTCTGACATGTGAAATTACACATCATGCCGTCACTAACTCTGTAAACAAGATATCTGTCAAGCAAATGTGTATACGGGGATTGCAGTGCCTCACAAGCACCTATTGTAAATTAGAATCATCTTAGTTATGAAACTGAAGTCTTGATTTTATACCCAAGATGCGACAGGGAAATATAGTACATCGCATAAATCTTCGTTCGTTTAGAGGAATGTGTCGAAACAGATTGGTCACGTTTCATTGCATGTGAGATGGAAGTTCTTTGATGGCCACGAAGTTTGCTGTTATCGATCACAAGTAGACAGTGCTCTAAGTCACAGCACACAGAACACGTGGTTGTATAAAAGTCGAACACAGGCTATGTGACGCGACTGATGCATCTTCACAGAACAACGGAAAAAATTGTCGAATGACCAGCAGCAACATCTCCCTCTCTAGAATGTATCATCTATCTGCCATTAAATTGTACCTCATGCCATGTCTGGGATAGGTTTTGAAGTCGGATCCGCCGCACACAATGTACGGAGCGATGTTGGGATGCAGATCCACAATATACCACACCTGAGTTAGTGTTCTAGTGTGGATCTGCCATTCACCATATATCCAGAATGATGTTCAGAGGTGGATCCACCACGTCACATCTGGGATAGGGCTTTCAGGTGGACCAACCAGATGTTATGTCCGAAGACGTGTTCTAAGTTCGAAGTTGGGTCCACCAGCGGGAGGACCGGGTCCTGGGAGCCATTGGCGACACATGCACATATGCACACACACAGAAATGCAGAAAACAGAGCAAACACACTGTAAATGTGGAATATGTGGGTGAAGGCGACCGGATAAAATCGAGTACAGTGCTATACCTACACTACATCTCCCCACCATAAAAATATTGAATTTGTGCTAGGTGTTGACAGCTGCGCTATATTTACAAGCAATTTTAGAACACAGAGTGAGAGGTTATGTCATGATCGCATGGGTAGGAGTGACATAAAAACTCGATAGAATTGTGAAAAACGACGGAAAATACATATACATTGAGGAAGATGCACTGAAATGCAGGGAAATTGATGAAGTACTTGCGTGTCTTCTGGGTTATGCAGAACAGTTCTTGTACATCGGAATAAGTATGTGACAGCAAGAGAAATCCGAGAAAACATCGACACGGAAGTGAAGGGAACCAGGGAAACAGTCACTTTTTTTTTCTGTCGAGGCAGCAGTCTAGTGTACAACTATTGAGGTAAGAGTGATACATGCAAGTTGCCTACTGTATTTGATACAGAGATCCACCTGCCTCTAAACTTACATGAATTTGCGTTAAAGGATAACAGAGAATGGACGGGGTGATCGATTGAGATGGATCTGTAACGAGGTACGATTTAATGGTAGACTGATGATGCAGTCTAGAGAGGGATATGTTGATGTAGTCGCCTGATAATTTTTTCCGCTGTTCTGTCAGGATGAGTCAGTCACATGACACAGCCAGCACTCGACTTGTATACAACCACGTGTTCTGTATGTGACTCAGAGCACTCTCTACTTGCGATCGATATAAGCAAACCTCTCGGTCGTCAGAGGACTTCCATCTCATATGTGATGAAATGTGACCATCCTGTTTCGACACATTCCTCTAAACAAACAAAGCTTTAAGTGATGTACTCCATTTCCTTGTCACATCTTGGGTATAAAATCAAGACTTCAGTTTCATAACTAAGATGATTCTAAGTTAGCGATAGGTGTTTGTGAGACGCTGCAATCCCCATGTATGCATTTGCTTGACAGATGTGCTGTTTACAGAATTAGTGGTGACATGATGGGTAATTTCGCATGTCGGACGCCACTGCTATGCATTTATCTGTTTCCCTGTAATAGGTATTCTCCGTTACTAACGATCATTTTATATAGGACTGATGCAGACATAGTATAACTTCTGAACTGTGATCGGATGTGAACAGTGGACGCTATACACCTCTGGGAAGCTATATTGCACATGTATCACACAGAGCCGAAGCTTTAAGGAAGTAGTTTTTTCATTTTACAGTTTGTTACCATAGTTTATCACAGAGAAGTCTGCATTCAGGATGTATGTCATTCGCTGGAAATATATTTCTTACATTGGGATTTTAACAGCGCTGCATTCCACTCGACTGATAGGTCAGAAATTGAGGTAATCTAACATTATAGCCTGTTTTACGTGCAGAACTGTGTAGCCTTAGGAGTGCATGTGTTTATGTCCTTAGTTACCAATAGCCTCCTGTTACTGATCCCAGACACTAGAACAATACTTTAAAACTGATAGCATAGATGTTTCACATAAAATATTTCGAACTCCAAACGTCTGGAGCTCCAACACGCATAAAAACCACCTGTTCCTTGTTCTTCTTAATCGTCCGCTATTACAACACTCTTAAATCTGTTACTATACACCGATAAGGGGTGCTAACCTCCTCGACATGGGTGCATCTGGAGAAATCTTGTGCACTTGGATGGGGGAGGACTCGGCAAGCTCCATTCAAGCGGTCTACTTCTGGTCAGCTGCAGATTAAATCGGTATCTGTGCTGCAGGGCGGATTGGTCAAAAATAGTGCAAGGGGGTCTTTCAGTCACTAATTTTTATCCTAAGACTGCGAAAATGCTCTGAGACTTCCATCTGCATAGAGATAGATCATAAATTATACACTATGCTCGAGGTGCTAGAAATATGTAGAGCGCTGTCTGGTTTACTTTGATGATGTATATGTTCAAGAATTAACAATGAATGGACGAACTGCACAATCATCTATCTACATTCGCAATGATATTCGCAAAGTAGAGGAGGGGCAGTTTAGCAAAGATACTCAAACTGGAAGACATGCTGTCACATCATTGGTCAGATATCAAATTACTGTAAAATTGATAAAATTGTTCACACAAGCAACTATGATGCTTATTATTACAGTACATCGACGGTGTCTGTTCCAACCCATCTGTCCACTGGTACGCTGTTGGTTACCACATAATGACTGACTAACATCGCTTGTTTGAAATGGACAAAGAGTTTTGGTGGAGGGGCAACACCTACTGGGGATGGCTAGCATTGAAACAGTGATCGCATACCTTCCTGACTGTGATATGAGGAATCCGTTGAAATGGAATGCAGAGCCATCTGCTATTCGATCACAGTGACAAATGAGGTGAAATGTAGAGGTCGTCAGTCACCTTCTGGCAGCACTTTGGAAACTCTCCACAATGCCGCTAAACACTTCCAGTTTCCTTATATTGTAACTGTCTTTTATTGAAAATCATCCAGTGTGTGTGGTGTGTTATGGTAGCAGCAGGAACAACATGATTTACAATGTGCGATGTCTAGTATTCTGTGAGAAGCAATAGATCAGAACGTATCAATGTCAGTTTAGAACCTGACACAGACCTTGAAGTTGTGGCGGAGAAAATAAAATTATGGCAGTGTACAAAGTGTGTTACATCAGAAAAAAACAATGTTTCAAATAACAACACAGGGTCACAGGGAGGGTTTCTTGCGACTTAAGAGTACAGTTTGTCAGATGCGGTCATCCTCCTACAGTGCAGGCAATGCAACTTTACACTTGTCTGTGCAATGGGTCAATACCTGTATATTTAATAGGATCGTTATATGTGCTCGATGCCGGCACGCAGGCGGTATTTGTTTTCGATATATGGGAGGAGAGAGATGTGGTAAAAATCTTATTGAGTCCTCTATCGGACAAAGTTAGTGGAACTTTTATAGTTCATATTTTTTCTTGGCTGAATGGTATAGAATAATGATGAAAGACGTGAACAGGCTCTGAGGGACGCGGATCTACTACGGACAGCAATACCTGTATGTAGTTTAGGGACGCACCACAATGCAGTAGCAAAATCCTCGTCCTTTTCCCAGTTTCTGTAGTGTCTTATACTACCTTGTGTAGCAGGAGCAGGCTTCGTTTGGCACTGACCTTACACATCGTACACTGTTGGCGGAGCTACGACAACAAATTCCCATAACCATCGAATGGTCAAAACACGGTCCAATAGCACTAACTCGGATCACTGTGTTTCTACACGACTTGCAGAAGGTTGTGGATACTGCTCTCTCCGACTGCTGCTCAGTTCCGACTTAAATTGGGACGATCACATGTGCAAAGCTGCAGAAATGGCAGCAATTGCCAGAGTCATGCGGGCTATCTAACATTGTACTATACCAGAAAGGTTCGCAAAGGTGATTCGTTTCGAGATATCAGAGTGCCAGAAATGTGATTCACTAGTGGCTGTAATCATTAAAGCTCTTCCCCATCAGATACAGTGCAGGTATGTGATTGAATGGAAAAACTTGATTCCAAATCATAGATATCATTTCTACAGGAAAGCGTATCACAAGAGATTTGAAACGATAGTGTACATTTCTTATGACCTCAATTGGCACACAATCTATTGTTTGCGATCCTTCTCAATCAACCATCGCCTATAACTCAGTGGATATATCACCAAACCTATGACATGGCGTACAGACAGAATACGTTACAAATACAGAAGAAATATCTAGCGGCGGCATGAAGGAGTTGCTAATGCCCGTTTCACACCATGTTCCTTAGCTGAATCACTTTCTAAATTCGGTAATTTTATTATGACGTTGCACTGTCTGCGACGTTTAAACGCACTGTTTGTCTGATAATATACACTGCAGGGATCACCGTCTATATTCAGTGTCGCGGTATTTGTCTGGAAAAATTCTTTATTCAGAGGTAATGCCATACCTCAATTTATAAAGCCAGTATAAGTTTCAAATGGATACTTGCATCCACCTGTAGAACCAAGACAGCTTGTGACAGTAACATAGAGTAGTTGCTGCAATCGTGTTTTTTAACATCTGGCGGTTTGTAATATGATTATGTCTCTTTTTCTAAGACACAGTGGTACCACTCGCAAGAAAAACGTATGAGACATGTCCCCCATCGCTGATTTTCTCTCAGTATTATTTCGTACCTCCAGCAATCAGTTATTGGCAGAGTATTATACTTAGTAGTAGGGGATGCATGATAGGTTTGCCTTGAGCATCAGGCTTAGAATGTAGGCCTACGTGCGTGTATGTTCCGGCATGTGCAAAGGGTATGACTATGTCCCATCATAAGGAAGGTACGGATTTGTTGTGGAATACTGTGATAGCAAGGGGGAAACCATCTCAAGTCATAAGAAAGGTACAGATATTTCTATTTCCAGAGCCACAGTCGTCAGCAGGGTGTATTTCCGATACTTTGCTCGTTGTCGAATTTCGTCCAATTGAGACCGCACTTGTTATATTTCATTGTAAGTACAGTGACAAAATATATATGTGGCTGATTTCCTAGGATGATTCTGTCTGCGCTGGTGGCCTGCGGCGGGAATGATTCATGTTTCCGGCTAACAGTAGGACCTGTCCAAATGGAGAGGCCTGTTGGGATGCAGGAATGTAACTGACTTAACCGTGTCATTCTGTAGACGGCCAAATAGCAAACTAATATTTGGTATGTGTTGGATAGCTTTCGTGATCGCATGGAAATTTGAGAAGATTCAATATGGACGTGTGTTTGCACTGGACCTATGTAAATTGTGGGGTTGACTGCTTCTACACATTTCCCATCTTCAGTTGGTTGAGAGAACATCGATCATGGTGTGCGCATCTAGCACCTGAAAGACAGGTGGAACACACGTTTGCTGGTTCTCTAAACAACTTAGTTGACTTTGGAAATTATAAGGATGGTTTGGGATGACCGACATTGGTGTTCACAAGTGGGAATATCAGTTTCCTTTATTTTTTTCGAGGTTTCACATAGTGGTCTTCGCAGATGGGGTAAGTTTCTAGTTACTCAGTAGTTTACAGCATGCTCCACCTCCATAAACTTTCGAGTTTCTAGAAAAATAATATTCGGTCTATATCTTCGAAATTATACTGCACAAGCGATTCTGCTAAGCAAGTAATATTGCTGAGAGCTTGATATCGAGAAGTATCGCGTAAATGGTATAATATTCTGGCAGACCGTGTGAAAATACATGTGTTCTTGTAATCCCAGGGTCTGAAGATGGGTGTAGAAAGCAAGCAGGCAAGCAAATAGGTCAGGGCCAGAAACAGTGACGCCTTTGAGCCGAGAGGAACCGGCCCAACCTTTGTACGACCGTCTTCGTAGTATAGGTATGAGTGTCTGGTGGTCGCTACTGTGTGTCCTATCGTGAGGCGGGTATAGATTCAGCACATCGATAGCTGTAAGGGGACTGGAAGATTTTTTTTACATGGAAAATTATGTGCACTGTAGACATTAAGATTCGTTCCAGAACCAGCTGTCAGGAGGAGACATTTCCAGTACATAGCTCAGTATCAGATTGCAGCAGCAATCCTAATATTTAATTGTAGTTACACTGATTCATTGTGCCTGGTCCCCAATATTCTTGTGAGTCTGGAGACGGCCATAGAAGGCACAGTAGCAAGTAAGCAGGTCGGGGCTGGAAACAGCATCTCAGTGGACGCCTTTGTTCCGAGCTGTGGATTGCCCATCCTTTGTACACCGGTTCAGAGAGTTCGAGAAAGCGAGAAAACGAGTGTTTGTGCTGGGAGTATTGACAGCGTTCGAACTCCTCCCACTCAGATCCTCCTGAGGTAAGGGGTCATCCACGGCTGGCCGGCCTCTCTCTGGCTGACATGTGCTTCCGCAGCTGCAGTCATGGGCCGCATTTACGGTGGCAATTTCCTCCGTTGGCACTGCACCAAAGCACGGTGAGTACATGGGATGTATTTGATGATCTGTAGCCCACTTTAGCAGTGTTCAACTGTCAGAGCAACATGGCTATCTGTACAAAATAGTTTTTTGCTGCTGTAAGTTTCATCTTCAGAAGAAAAAAAAAAATAGCAGACAGTGCTTCCACACAGGCAGCGCCACTAATTTGATGAGTGAATTCAGTTAGAGCCAATCACAATGCTCCATTCATTCACAAGACATCCTTTGTGCTGGGGCATAGGAGCCTTATAGACTGGTTCGAACAAGATGGGGGGCAAGGTACCTACGGAAGGTTCTGAGTGTATGGTGATGTATTCTTTGTTCAAGTGTTCAAAGACAAGTTGAAGCAGACCATCCATCTCTCGCATGATGCTGTCCCTCATCCGACATTGTAGTCTTAGAACATCTCCAGACCAGTAGCTGTCGCCACCGAAAATTCCAGCCACACTATGCACACATCTCGCATTAATGCGTCAGCCATACTGTGCGGATAAACACGTGCACAGCCGGAGACATCTCACACGTCCAATTAGGACTGCTAGGAAGATTGTACCCTGTGCTATTCTGGGAAGCATTGCAACACATTTCTATAGCGTGTTCAGAGGAAGACTTGGCTCTTATTTACATAGACCTGTGATGTCAGTATAACATTGAGAAACTCTTAGCTACGTCTGCGAGGGTGAGCCGCTACACAAACATATCTCTCGGCGCTGGACCACAGGTAGAGAGGCATTGTGCCAGCAACAGTAAACATGTGCGCATCCAGGGGGTGACTTGGCTCTTATTTACATAGACATGTGACGTCAGTATAACACTTTAAGAACGCTAACTGTATACCCGAAAATAGACGCGACTTTCACCTGCTTGCTGTAGGTGACAGAGGCCTGAGAACAATGGCTTGCACCCCTGCATTCATCTCTCCAGCGGTGGCTTGCGTCCAACTGGCCCTGCAGAGTGCCTGGACGGTGTCAGCGGCGTCGGCATGTGCACGTGCTTGAACAGTTCGCTGATATGTTGCGGTTGACGATAGTTCGAAATCATTTTTTACATGCATTGACTGTTTGTGTACTGCATTACTTTTGGCTTTTCCAAGTATACCACTCCTCTTGTGATTCTTGAACATAGTATTCGCTATTACTAGCTGAAACTTGTTACAGAACTCAATTAGTCTTTCTCCTCTCTCATTCCTTTTCCCAAGCCCATGTTCTTCCATAACCCTTTCTTGTTCTCCCTCCCCACAACTGCATCCTAATCCCTTGTGACTATTAGACTTTCATCTCCCTCTAAGTACTGACTTACCCATTCAGTAGCCTCATAAACTTTCTCTCTTCATCTTCCGTTTATGACATTGGCATTTATACCTGAACTATCATCAGTGTTGGTTTGGTGTAGATTCTGATGAGAACAACCCTGTCACTGAACTGTTTAAAGTAACACACTCTCTGCCCTACCTTCCTATGCATAATGAATCCTACTCTCATTATACCATTTTCTGCTGCTGTTGATATTACCCTGTACTCATCTGACTAGAAATCCTTGTCTTCTTTCCATTTCACTTCACTGACGTGCACATCTAGTTTGAGCATTTTCTAGATTCCCTACCACATTCAAGCTTCTGACATTCCATGCCCTGACTAGTAGAATGCTATCTTTTTCTCATGGTCACCTCCACACTGGCAGTCTCCTCCCAGAAATCCAAATGGGGGGACTATTCTGGACTCTTTTGCCAATGAGGAGATCATTATGACACTTTTTCAATTACAGGTCACATGTTCTACAGATAAATGTCATGTGTCTTTAATGCAGTGGTTTCCATTGCGTTCTGCATCCTCATGCCGTTAATGCTGATTCTTCTGCCTTTAGGGTCATTTTCCCAACCCATGGGCAAGAGAGTGCCCTGAACTTTTGTCCGCTACTCCGCCCTCTTTGACAAGGCTGTTGGCAGAATGAGGGTAACTTCTTATGCCAGAAGTCTTCAGCTGCCAATACAGGAAAGCACAGTTCTCACTGAAAGGATTGTTGACAGACAGACATTTTGGTGAGCGTCACCTGCAGCCTTCGATCAATGGAAGCATAAGAAAAAGCTCAATTGAGATCTCGGATGTGGGTAGCAGAGAGTCAGGTGGAGACATGTCTCTCTCTCTCTCTACACTGTTGGCTCCCAGTCTAACAACATATCTTTCCCTACTCTCCTATAATAGACTCAGAACTCTGGCCATAATAGCCAACTCCAGACATACGGCAGCTTACGCAGGTGCACCAAATGTATCCCTACAAATACAGTAAATGTCACACCATGTTTTCACAGATTCCTCTGTTCTTATTTGAAACTGATTCTCTTGGATGCTTTGCTTAAACTTTCCCATCCCAGACAACATCATGTGGCCTTGTCTCAAAATATAAAAGCACCCAAGATACCACAGGATGTGAGATGAGTTACTTGCTGTAATGTCATCAACTGAACCATGTCGGGTCCCTCAAGAAGTGATGTTCATGCTAGCAGTAGATCCATCAACAGCCCGCATAGCAAAAGGTGTGACATCGTGAGAAAGTGTATCATATGGTAGGAAGATATATGGGGAAAAATAAAAGAGAATTATAGGATTACTGGACAGCAAAGGTGAAGCTCATGTAGTTCAAGAAGCTTGGGCAGTAGTATCAGAGAGCTCTTGAAGTCCGGTACAAAGAGAGCTGGAAAGTTTGTGGAATCACCACAAGATGTAAGTGCTAGCACAAGGCTCCCACGTAATAATAAACCCCAGGGCCAGCCAATCATCACCAGACAAACTAGCTATATTATGATGCCAACCCTGTGTCAGATGCTGCTGTGACAATGAAAATTCACCTATGAAGCAGCTGCCAACACCTTCACCAGTTTTCAAACCCTCAACTGTAGCCTTATCACCCATGTGCTTGGCAGCCCTGTGCTCTGCTGGGACCCAGCCACCATTCCATGTTAAGGGATTTGAAATGAGATACCTCCTCTGCATCCCTGCACAGCTGGGGCCTGATGCAGTCAGCTGTAGCCATCTGTCTTTTGGTCTCGAGTTCAGCACAGGGGGTCACCCCACCATCACTTGGCTGTCTTCACTGGTACAATGCCCGATGCCATGGTCACATTTGCAGTGGGCTTGGTTACACAAGACATCCACAGGGCCTGATGCATCATCAGTGGGCACTCAGTATGCACAGTTGCTCACAAGGATGGTGCAACAAGGACAGCTGCAACAGGAGATGCTGTGGCAGCGTATTTGCTGCACTCACTGAAGTCCCAGAGAATGACACCCATGGCCTAGAAAACTGAATGATTGTAAATAAAGTGCAATAAGGGACATTTACATCCTTCTTCTGCTGTATTGATATCCATCTCTTATAGTGAATCATTCACCTACTTCAAGCCATCCCCACACCCTGTCATACTAAATACTAACAGTGCACTGTAGAAAAGGATGAGCAGATGACAATGTACTCAGAATTTCTAAATCCCATGTATGGGGAAAATGTTTGACATGAAAATCTATGGGTGTCCCTGAGTGTAAATTATTGTGGAGAACTTTGTTTCATTATTCCAGTTCTAAACATAACAGTCGTGTCTTAGAATTATCAATTTATTCAATTTTAAGGTGTATCATAATGTTCACTGAAACAGGAATCTGTCTTAGTTCTGCAGATCTGTTTCTATCTTCCCATTGTGGTAACCACCTATCTTTTGCAACTAGTTTGTCATGTTTAATACTGTGGTATACAATTACTAATGATAACCTGTGTACTATAGGTAAGAAAACAACCTGTTTGTGTCATATTTTGATAAGCAGCTTTCTGCTATGTATTGATGTTTTCTTGTTTGTATATTGCTGCCTGAGAAAGAGGCAGAGAGCTCCCCTCCCCAGCCTTACATCATTTTGAGATTAAACCCAATTCATATACATATACTTATCATCTTGAGAGACTTTTATGATTCAGTTAATGTAGTCTATAATCATTTGTGCTGCTCTTTAAAATGAATTTCATTCTATGAATTACTAATCAAATTGAAATTAATAGTACATGGTTTTAATCTTTACAAAAAGGTAGCAAAATACATCACTAGAAACAGAAGTTTGTGTACAACACTTTTTTCAAGTTCAGAGAAACTCTTACTGTGCCATTAACAACTGTCAAAAATACTGTCTTCAAAATCTGAATCCAATTAATATACTAACTGAATTGTAGCATCAACTAGTGTGTGGACTGAAAGCAAGTTTGACTATTGACTTCACTGTAACTTCACCTGTGAAGCAGAAGAGGAAAAACAGCTACAGATTGTACCTCAGTGCCTTATGATCCAACTTTCATGAACACTTTTGGTTTAGAAAACACTTTAATTGCTGCTTGCAATTTATCTAGTTGTTTCTCAATGTCCATTTTCTTTTGTTGTATTTTCTTGGCCGTTGTTTGCACTGGTAGCGTATTCATCGCTTGGATTAAATCACCATAATCTGTAAAAAGTATTGTAAAAAATGTCCACAATCAATGGTACAGCTTTACAAACAGTGTTTCAAATGTTTATAACATAAAAAACAGTACAATGGTTAAATAACAAGGTATATGATGATCACCCATTGCCAGTCCAGCATATAAATCTGACATCAAAGATGGTATACATTTACTTCTGATGAAAGAGCCACAATGTCAATTTTTTTCTTTGTTTTTACTTTTTTAATTGTTTCACAGACACACATACACATGTACGTCTACATCTACATTAGGTTTACAATGAGTGACCAAAGGTCATGATAAGACTCTGGAAGAAATGCTGATAACAAATCACTCCACAATTGCTGAACACTATGCTTATAGTCCTAGTATAAATAGGTTCCTGACACAACACATTAAAATCATCAATCATCCAATATACCTCTGTGGAGGTGATGTGACATTCATTCATGAATTATTTGGGATCATTCTGAGCAGCAGTTTGTAGAAAGATTGTATCTGGGATACTGAAGATCCACCCTCAACACTGTTAACGTGGGAAACCCAAATCTTGTCTAATCTCCAATATGCTGTTATCCATGTGTCTTGCACATCACACATTCATAGCTGGAGAAGCTGCAACTTGCTACCAAGTTCACTATACAGCCATCTGCAACAGACTGCTCAGGTATTGTATCTACATTTGCACTGTATACCACATCTAGCTGCAGCATTTAGACATCATAAGCAGTACATTTTCAAATCGGATAAACCTCCTGTGACTTTTGGCCACTCACTTTATAAGCTTCATGTGGAGAAAATGGAACACTGGAAGATGTTAGAGAGAAATTTGTACGATTCTGAAGACACAGAGGCAACCATAGACAGTTAATTATTTTTCATCTTCCAAGTATCATAATTGTGACCTTTCCCTATGATGTGGGACAAGTCAGTTTCACAATTACAGTATCCTTTCTCAGTGAAAAATATGACAACATGCTGACCATATGCATGAATTCTTAAGTTCTTTTTTTCTCATATAGTAATTTGCAGTATAACCACACATTTTGGGGGTACCATTTGAAATGAGAAGTACAACTTTATGCAACTCATCTCTGAAGGAAAGATAGAAAGAAAACATGAGCCTGGACTTGTCAAGTCTAACACTATACACAGACTAATAAAATTACTCTAAGATTTTACAGTAAAATTCTCTTTTTACACTTTTTCACCAGAATGACCCAAAATAGTGCAAAATCCAGGAAACTATGACATACAGGAAAGCACAGGAAACCCAACAAGTAGAAATGAATAAATTACACTTAATGCCATTCTCTTTATATTGTCCAAAATATTAAATTAATGTGATTTAAATTTTGCCTATTTAAAAACAATCATTTAATTATTTGTTTTTGCTCCTTTCTAACAGGAATTAACTCTACTTGTCTCTTCACAGTACACAAAGCATCAAAGCAGTGGCTGAGAGCTGATGCACACAAATAATGCTCATACATTTCCCTCTTCATTCCGATCATGCCCATTGGTGTAAATAAAACATGGAAGCAAATGTCTTTTATGAAAGCACATGAAAAAGATATTCATGTTCTAATGTGATACTTTTTATTGATAATCATTGTAAAATTATGGTACCAGTAAATGAAACTTGTAACATAATGTTGGTTAAAACACTAAAATTGGCAGTATTTGTAAACTGATAACATTAGGCACAAAATCTACAGCTTGTTGCCAAAAAGGAGGTCACTCTGTTCAGTGACATCCTGGGTGAGAAAGAGGGTGGAGATTGTCATTATGTTACAGGCATCTTTAGGAGGAATGTACAGCCTGATTTCAGGCTGTACCAACCTAAGATGGCCCGCCTAGTACGGATTAGCATATGTCATGAGGAAGTAATAATGATTCATGAAAGCCCATTATAGAGACAGCTATCTTCCCAAGCAGGGTTTATTTGTACAAATGACTGTGGAATTAAATTAGAGCTATAGTAATACAATGCAATGACCAGAGGGAAGGAGTCAGTATCGTCAGATCGTGATTATCATTAAGGCAATGACTCAGCAGACTTTCCCACCATTCCACACACTGATAACCTATAAATCAGGTGGCCATGACCCAACATGCAGAGAATGAAAATCTTGATCACAATGCTAGTGCTATGCTACATTACCAACACCTGCTTATAGTCTTCATTTTGTGCTTTGTTCCAAGACTGACTTTCAGAGGAATAGAATGCATTTTTGCTGAAATCTCTATTAAACTCAATATTAAAATGTGGGAAATGTTGTACCACAGAATAGTTAATGACAAGAACGCTACAAGCTCTACAGCAGCAATTTAGGAACTGTTTTATTTCACTTGTATTAGGCATTGCTATACTGATGAGATTTCTTATTTTGTCTGTCACTCACTGCTTGCAACACATCATTGTAAAGTCTCAAAGTAAAGTATGGTCATATTGTCATTTATCTTACTGTAATAAAAATTCATTAATACAGTTTCCTTAGATTCTAGTCTAGTGAGCTGAGAAAGCAGGTTTCCTATGCATCCCACATTCGACGAGTAGGCAGGACACAACATAGATGTTACAGATGATAGATAAAAATAAAACAGACAATTGATTCTCAGCACCCTCCCTTGTTACCTTTCTTCTTTACTCTTCACACACTTCACAGGTCAGTGGTTTTGTTAGTATATCTGTAAGCTGATTTAAACTCTCAATATATTTTAGTTTAGCAGATTTTCAATGGGGTTGTTGAATATAATTTCTTGTGATTTCAATGAGCTGCTTTCTTGTGGTTACTTTTCACATGTGAATATACTCCAACATGTATATAGCAGTTAAGTGGTCAATATACAGTTCTGTTGCACTCCAGAATGAATTCAATACACATATCTACATTTTCACATGGGGAGCTCAGAGCCAGGAGGCTAGCTCGGGGCTGGTGTCTCAATCAAAATATCAACATGGCATACTGTCAATGTATCAGAAAGCAAGGCACTAGGTTAACACTGTCACACAACCTGCAAGTGAGGCAAGCAAAAAAGCAAACACTGCAGTACGTCACAATAGGGCAGTATGGAGTAATGCTATGTCACTAAGCACCAGAGCACAACTGAAACAGTGAAACATTGTAGAAAGACCCAAGTCTAGCACAACAGTGAGGTAAGGAGTGCTAATGAATCCAATACATCAGGGCAAAGTTGCTCATCCACCTAGAACAACCGCGTCATAGGTGTGGGCTCTGCCACTTAGACAGCGGAGTTTTCAGAACTCGTGGGCACGTTCAGTCATACCTCCATTCTGTCCGTGTGACTTCAACACAATAATGCAGCCAACTCAATGCAAGCTACATCCATAGCCTGCTGTTGCAGCCTAGCTGGTCATTATAGATGAGTAGACTGTTGTGCTGCCAACCCCTCACCATCTGAGGGTCATCCCCACACTCTCGACATGTGGGGCATCCGTGTAGCCTCCCCAACATCCCATGGAAGGCCAGGACCTATCTTTCATGACAACTATCTTTCTAGACCTAAACACCAGAAGGCTGTCTTCAAAATTGCTGAGGTGTAGAGCCCCAAGTTGCAGAGCACTTGTAATGGACAACACCTCTGCCTCTCCTACTGCTGCCTGCACAACAACACACCAGGCACAGCTCACTAACTTGGTGCACTAGCGTAATAATTCATCCTGCACACTGTACAATGCTACAAGGCAGTTATATTACTCTGTGTATTCATCCTGGCAATAAAGTGTCATTGTAGATACCATTGTGTTACCATTGCACCACCCCCCATGCCCACTTAAAATAGCACCTGACCACTCACACAGCACCACATGACTCCCTAACCTGTAGTGGCCTTAGCTAACTGCAGTGCTACCATCCGGTGTCAGAAGTGGTCGTCGGTTACTCAGATGCTACAATCATCTCAATGGTTTGTGTGTATCTTGTTTGGCCATGATAAGACAGAGGTACATCCATCATAACTACAAAGTTACAGTTGTCATGTGATAGGAGCTTGTGCAGTGTAAGTTTTGTAACCCGTCAGGGCATGAGCTGCCATGTATCGAGGCTGTGCCAGCCACGTGTACTAATTATAGAGAGTTTGAGCACTTGGCACAGGGTTGCTGCCATATACCAAGGCTATGTCATCCACATGTACTAAGTGTAGACACTTTGGGCATTTTGCACAGTATTGTTTTGAGGCCCAATGGGCGATGGTATGACAAAGAAAAAGTGGATGATTATTTTTTGTGTATTTTAAGTAAAGTTTCTCTGTTTGTGTTTGTTGTTGTAAATGACAGTTGTGGATTACACAAAATGCCAGACATACATCTTGTAACTATGGGTGAGACTGTTGCCACTTTGACACAGCAAGCACAGTCATTATTAAATACCCAGTAACAATGACAACACAAAGATTTATGTAGGCAGGTTGAAGCTTTAAAAGCTGTTCGGCAACAATTGCAGACAGGGTGAGGGAAAGCTAAGGCAATGTTGAGTGTACCCTTTCCGCCACTCGATTCATCAGCAGCTATCTTAATAACACCATTCTCTGGCAAAACGACTGAAGATGTAACTATGTTCATTAATGAATGTTATGGCTACCACCGCAATGAGTGGTTGCTCAGATGAGACTTCTCTCCATGTGGCTAATTTATGACTGACAGGTGAAGATAAGCATATGTTTTATATCCTGAAGCTCTTAGTAATGCAGAGGCCTTTCAACAATTGACTGACAGTTTATGACAGCGTTATTATAACCAAAACAGCAGAAGGCTCTTCAGAGAAAACCTGAGTATGTTAACAGAAAAGCATAATGAATAAGTAGCAGCTTCTTCAGACATGATATGGATGATCAATGTGCATATATAGGAACTGATGCAAAATGCATAAGCCAATAATGCCTTACTGTGGGAAACTGAAAAGAGAGCTTCAGATGTTTTCCTGTATGGTATCCCTGTCAAGATATCAAAAAGACTGAGGATGAAAAGTCCTGATGATTTGGCTTCAGCTCTTAAAGTCGCAACACAATTAGAAGAAATTGACATTGCCACAAAAGTAAGTACTGACCACCATGTTTTCACTTCAGAGGTAAAGTGCTATAGATGTTGGCATAGAAGTGATGTAAAGAAGCAGTGCCAACAACCTGAATACTAAAAGTGTGAACAAGGTGGACAATGAGTGCAGGGTTATGGGGATCAAAGTCAGGGAAAACAGGATTAGCAGAAGCAGACATTAAACACAAACGGGAGCGTTTTGACTGTCAGAAGACATTCTCAATAGAACATAACACTGCACAAATATATGCACAGATTAAATGCTACTTGTCACACTTGGTGGAAGGCAAAGAACATATTTTCTGGTAGACATGTGTCACTCATCACTCTGGAATGCATAATTAAGAAGAGACTTGGCTCTCTGCATTACAAATTACATGGCATTGCTGACAAGAAAGTAAAATTATTAGGTACGATGCTGATCAGTTTTAATACAGAAACTAAAAAATTTGGAGAACATATCAAAGTGTTACTGTATGTGGGTGAAGGGTACTCAAGGATTCTTGGGCTAGATTTTCTCAACAAACATCATGCTAAATTTGATCTTTTGTAGTATACAGTAGAAATCAGTGAGACTTTGTTTCCATTGGGGAATACAGCTGCAAATGAGTTAATAATACAAGGCACACTCCTCATGAAGGTGTTGCTGAATAAACTGCAAACATGTATGTGCTAACGTTGATTGCTATAATACAATACCGACAGGTATGGGGAAGTTAGTGTGGGTTTCCATTGACACTAATTTACCATGTGAAGCATTACAGGTGCTAAAGCCATTAATGAATAAAGAAAGGTTAGACAAAATACACTGTTTTGTGCATAGACGTGTAACATTATGAATGGTGAATATATGGTTCCTGTTACCTTAGATAACTTCGTCATGGGCATGGTTAGTCCATTTAAGGGCTTAATGATTGCCAATTTAGATGTATTAGATGAAGATGATACTGGTAGGTCATGTGGTGACCAGAGATGCAAGCAAACCACCAATGCCACAGTATCATGTAGGAAAGAGAGTACCTACAAGGCAGTGATTGGCAGGCAATGCAAGATTTGCTACTATGGTTTATGGATTTATTTTTTATGGATAGTCCTTTACCAGCAACATTTATTACCTAGTAGCATATACCTAAGAGTAGTAAAGTGCTAGACTGGGAAAGCCATATTGCATATCGAAGCATGGCCAACCATTAATGGAGGAATTCACAGATCGACAGTTGGCAGAAGGGGTGATAGAGCACAGTGATAGCTCAAGGGGAGAAACTCTCATCACTGTTGCAAGAAAATTATCACAAGGTACTATGAAAAACAAATTCTTTTGTGATTATCATTATGCTACATGGACTGTAGCCCAAAACATGTATAGCATATTTGGGAAATATCATTGTATTCTTGAATGATATGCTAGACCATGTGAAACACCAGGAAGATGTGTTCAGCAGGCTACAGTCACCACGTCTGATGCTTACCACAGATATGTGCCATTTCAGGCAGGCACAGGTGATCTTCCTTGGACATCAGATTAGCAGGAAAGGTGTTCAAACTGATCATCACAACACCACAGAACATGAAACAACTGTAGTCAATCCTGGGTTTATATGATTATTACTGAAAATATGTAAGGAATTTTGTTCAGATTGCAGAACCATTGAATTCGTTATTTAGGAATGGTGTGAAATTCCAGTGGCCACCAAAGGTCAAATAGTGATTGAAAGATTGAAGACAGCATTAATTCCTGTTCCAGTATTGATTTTTCCTGATTTTGAAAAGTAATTTACCCTCTCATGTGAAACTAATAACGGGGCGATTGGGGGAGCATATATTTTCGTAGTTATTTATATGGCCAGAAATTTAAAGTAATTGTGTGTCACTGAAATGGCTGTCACGACTGAAAGGTCCTTTAAATAGATTAACACAGTGGGCACTCAAACTTAGTGAGGTTATTTATAATAACATTATTTATAATCCAGGTAGGAAACACACAAATGCAGATATGTTGAATGGAAAGGTTGCAGTATTGACAACACTAGGGAAAGATAACAAAAAGTGGCAGAGAGCACAGGTGACTGATAACACTGTCAAGCATTCAGGGCACATAGTCATCAAAAGATTGTGGTGGAGAACAAAAAAGTGCGATGTTGAGCAGTATGTAAAGGACCATGCTCCTTGTGCACAGAGAGCTTATCTTAGTCGTCAAAAAATCCCTTTCGAAAGACCACCAGAGGCATCCAAACCTTTTCGGATAATTGGGCTTGATATCTTGGAATTATTCAATAGAACACCCATAGGACATAAACACATACTGATAATTATAGATCACGTTTCTAGATTTCTGGCAATGGTGGTGATTCCCAATCAGCACCCACAGGACCCATAGGACATAAACACATACTGATAATTATGGATCACGTTTCTAGATTTCTGGCAATGGTGGTGATTCCCAATCAGCAGCCTAGTACAGCAGCTCATGTTATAGTCAACAGCTGGAAAGTCAAATCTGGTGTGCCTGATACTTTAATTACAGGTCAGGGTATGAATTTTGTATCAAATTCAATGAAGCAGTTATGTCATGTACTTTGTATCTGGAAGATACAAAGAAGCCCACTCCATTCTCGGACTAATGGGAAAGCAGAGTGAGTGCTTAGAACCACTTCTGAAATGTTATTATGTTAACAATGAGCACAACAATTGGGATACATACCTGCAATACATAGTTTGTGCGTATATTTCTTAAGTACATATTGGCACAGGTCTGACGCCCTCTGAAGTGGTGTACAGCAAAAAAATGCCTTTCCACATTGACATTGTGATTCATAAACTAGGACCTAACAGAGAATCAGTAAAACAGTTTATGAAGAGGATAGGTGAAGTGTGGCGGATGGTGAAGCAAGGCATCATTAAAGCGTTGGAATGACAAGAACAGTCGTGTAGGAATACTACTGCAATATCTAATAGGTCAGTGGTTGTTAGTCACTAATCCTTATACTCCTAAAGGAAAGACAAAGAAGTTCTTGACTAAGTATCTGGTTCCTTATCAAATCATTAAGATGTCTTCACCAATGAATATTAAAGCACAGTGTTTGATTAAAATGTCTATTGTCCATGTTAGTAGAATTACATGTTTCAAAGGAATGGTGCACTACCATACATTGAAGCAACTGAATCAATATGCATGGAAACGACTAAGAAAGTCAAGAAGCATACACCAAAGGGTAAGCATGATGTACGCAGCGTACCATACATGTTGAGGATACTAACAAGTAGGAATATTCAGGTTGTTGTTGTTGTTGTGGTCTTCAGTCCTGAGACTGGTTTGATGCAGCTCTCCATGCTACTCTATCCTGTGCAAGCTTCTTCATCTCCCAGTACCTACTGCAACCTACATCCTCCTGAATCTGCTTAGTGTATTGATCTCTTGGTCTCCCTCTACGATTTTTACCCTCCACGCTGCCCTCCAATGCTAAATTTGTGATCCCTTGATGCCTCAAAACATGTCCTACCAACCGATCCCTTCTTCTAGTCAAGTTGTGCCACAAACTTCTCTTCTCCCCAATCCTATTCAATACCTCCTCATTAGTTACGTGATCTACCCACCTTATCTTCAGCATTCTTCTGTAGCACCACATTTTGAAAGCTTCTATTCTCTTCTTGTCCAAACTGGTTATCGTCCATGTTTCACTTCCATACATGGCTACACTCCATACAAATACTTTCAGAAACGACTTCCTGACACTTAAATCTATACTCGATGTTAACAAATTTCTCTTCTTCAGAAACGATTTCCTTGCCATTGCCAGTCTACATTTTATATCCTCTCTACTTCGACCATCATCAGTTATTTTACTCCCTAAATAGCAAAACTCCTTTACTACTTTAAGTGTCTCATTTCCTAATCTAATCCCCTCAGCATCACCCGATTTAATTTGACTACATTCCATTATCCTCGTTTTGCTTTTGTTGATGTTCATCTTATATCCTCCTTTCAAGACACTGTCCATTCCGTTCAACTGCTCTTCCAAGTCCTTTGCTGTCTCTGACAGAATTACAATGGCATCGGCGAACCTCAAAGTTTTTACTTCTTCTCCATGAATTTTAATACCTACTCTGAATTTTTCTTTTGTTTCCTTTACTGCTTGCTCAATATACAGATTGAATAACATCGGGGAGAGGCTACAACCCTGTCTCACTCCTTTCCCAACCACTGCTTCCCTTTCATGCCCCTCGACTCTTATAACTGCCATCTGGTTTCTGTACAAATTGTAAATAGCGGGGAATTTTTCTTTTGTTTCCTTTACTGCTTGCTCAATATACAGATTGAATAACATTGGGGAGAGGCTACAACCCTGTCTCACTCCTTTCTCAACCACTGCTTCCCTTTCATGCCCCTCGACTCTTATAACTGCCATCTGGTTTCTGTACAAATTGTAAATAGCCTTTCGCTCCCTGTATTTTACCCCTGCCACCTTCAGAATTTGAAAGAGAGTATTCCAGTTAATGTTGTCAAAAGCTTTCTCTAAGTCTACAAATGCTAGAAACGTAGGTTTGCCTTTTCTTAATCTTTCTTCTAAGATAAGTCGTAAGGTTAGTATTGCCTCACGTGTTCCAACATTTCTACGGAATCCAAACTGATCTTCCCCGGGGTCTGCTTCTACCAGTTTTTCCATCCATCTGTAAAGAATTCGTGTTAGTATTTTGCAGCTGTGACTTATTAAACTGATGGTTCAGTAATTTTCACATCTGCCAACACCTGCTTTCTTTGGGATTGGAATTATTATATTCTTCTTGAAGTCTGTGGGTATTTCGCCTGTCTCATACATCTTGCTCACCAGATGGTAGAGTTTTGTCATGACTGGCTCTCCCAAGGCCATCAGTAGTTCTAATGGAATGTTGTCTACTCCCGGGGCCTTGTTTCGACTCAGGTCTTTCAGTGCTCTGTCAAACTCTTCACACAGTATCTTATCTTCCATTTCATCTTCATCTACATCCTCTTCCATTTCCATAAAATTGTCCTCAAGTACATCGCCCTTGTATAAACGCTCTATATACTCCTTCCACCTTTCTGCCTTCCCTTCTTTGCTTAGAACTGGGTTGCCGTCTGAGCTCTTGATATTCATACAAGTGGTTCTCTTCTCTCCAAAGGTCTCTTTAATTTTCCTGTAGGCAGTATCTATCTTACCCCTAGTGAGACAAGCCTCTACATCCTTACATTTGTCCTCTAGCCATCCCTGCTTAGCCATTTTACACTTCCTGTCGATCTCATTTTTCAGACGTTTGTATTCCTTTTTGCATGCTTCAGTTACTGCATTTTTATATTTTCTCCTTTCATCAATTAAATTCAATATTTCTTCTGTTACCCAAGGATTTCTATTAGCCCTCGTCTTTTTACCTACTTTATCCTCTGCTGCCTTCACTACTTCATCCCTCAAAGCTACCCATTCTTCTTCTACTGTATTTCTTTCCCCCATTCCTGTCAATTGTTCCCTTATGCTCTCCCTGAAACTCTCTACAACCTCTGGTTCTTTCAGTTTATCCAGGTCCCATCTCCTTAAATTCCCACCTTTTTGCAGTTTCTTCAGTTTCAATCTGCAGTTCATAACCAATAGATTGTGGTCAGAATCCACATCTGCCCCTGGAAATGTCTTACAATTTAAAACCTGGTTCCTAAATCTCTGTCTTACCATTATGTAATCTATCTGATACCTTTTAGTATCTCCAGGATTCTTCCAGGTATACAACCTTCTTTTATGATTCTTGAACCAAGTGTTAGCTATGATTAAGTTATGCTCTGTGCAAAATTCTACCAGACGGCTTCCTCTTTCATTTCTTTCCCACAATCCATATTCACCTACTATGTTTCCTTCTCTCCCTTTTCCTACTGACGAATTCCAGTCACCCATGACTATTAAATTTTCGTCTCCCTTCACTACCTGAATAATTTCTTTTATCTCGTCATACATTTCATCAATTTCTTCATCATCTGCAGAGCTAGTTGGCATATAAACTTGTACTACTGTAGTAGGCATGGGCTTTGTGTCTATCTTGGCCACAATAATGCGTTCACTATGCTGTTTGTAGTAGCTAACCCGCACTCCTATTTTTTTATTCATTATTAAACCTACTCCTGCATTACCCCTATTTGATTTTGTATTTATAACCCTGTAATCACCTGACCAAAAGTCTTGTTCCTCCTGCCACCGAACTTCACTAATTCCCACTATATCTAACTTTAACCTATCCATTTCCCTTTTTAAATTTTCTAACCTACCTGCCCGATTAAGGGATCTGACATTCCACACTCCGATCCATAGAATGCCAGTTTTCTTTCTCCTGATAACGACGTCCTCTTGAGTAGTCCCCACCCGGAGATCCAAATGGGGGACTATTTTACCTCCGGAATATTTTACCCAAGAGGACGCCATCATCATTTAATCATACAGTAAAGCTGCATGTCCTCGGGAAAAATTACGGCTGTAGTTTCCCCTTGCTTTCAGCCGTTCGCAGTACCAGCACAGCAAGGCTGTTTTGGTTAATGTTACAAGGCCAGATCAGTCAAGCATCCAGACTGTTGCCCCTGCAACTACTGAAAAGGCTGCTGCCCCTCTTCAAGAACCACATGTTTGTCTGGCCTCTCAACAGATACCCCTCCGTTGTGGTTGCACCTACGGTACGGCCATCTGTATCGCTGAGGCACGCAAGCCTCCCCACCAACGGCAAGGTCCATGGTTCATGGGGGGGGATATTCAGGTTATGTTATGTTATTTTCAGTGCTATCTAACACATATTTTACTTTCTGTTCTTGTTCAAGTGTCATAGTGATTTTATATGTATAATAGCGAACCCAGCAATGCTTCACAATTGCTAAATATATATGAGAATTGGATATATGTCCTAATCTCCTCCTTCCCCTCTCAATGTCCATCTCCTCTTCCCCTTATCTCTCTCCACATTTTCCCTCCTCCTCTCTCCGTCTATCTCCACATTTCCTCTCTATATGCCCATTTTATCACCAGCTCTCTGTCCATCTCCACCCCCCCCCCTCCCCCAACCCCTCTGTGTCCATATGACTGTACGCCTTGTTTATTGTTGTAAACAATGAAACTTCAATTGTGAATTGAAGTTGCTTAAAATAAATGGATAAATCAATTGGTATCATTGGTACAGTAGTTCTTGATTTGTGACGGTGCACATTGGTACTGGTACCTTTAATGAAAAAAATCAGAACCACGGGTTTTGAGATGTGATATGATAGTACTTTATTTTTTACCAGTACAGATGTTGTATCCACACTTTAAAAATGTTAAGAAAAGTGTTAAAATATCGTTTTAAGCAGTCTAAGCTTCAAAAACACCCCACTAGAAGGTCACAGTACTGGAACATCATTTTTTACATGTCAAGCACTGGGTGCACTGGGTATGTGAGACCTCTCCTGCTGAAGGGTCTTTGAGGGTAACAGCTTCAGTGGCAGTTCCTCGTACTTTTAATCTGCATATATGTAGGACTACACAGTTCTGGATAATTCAGGCGCTGTAGTGGTACTCTAATCATAAGCCAGTAACTACAAATAAAACTTGCATGTTTTTTAGTTAAAACTGACTGCAAAGCATATAGTTGTGTATACATTTTTAGTTTAAAAATTTATGTAAGAAGAAGGAATATACATGGGGAAAACAATTTGTTTAATGGTTTAAATGCCCTGCTATCGTAGTTAAAATTGAATGTGTTGGTGGGGAGGAACAACAAACAATACAAGTACACAGTCGACTTTATCAGAAAAACTGGTCATTAAAAAAATTTTTGCCTATGTTCATTAGAGTATCATGTAAAAATATGAAGCAATCAGTCTAAAACTTTATAAGATTTTTGCTAACAACTTTCCCCATCAGTATGCATGCGACAGCATCCTTACCTAATATGTTCCAAAGCACTACACATAAAAAATGGGATTTTCTGGTGCTCATACCTTGGGTTCTATTGATGATAAAAAGGTAGGGTCAAGTGTTTTCGATAGCCCTTGGGCTAGGAACCATTTGTATATCCAACAAAGGATTTTCTTAGTGTCACTATCCACAGTACAGTGTCAAAATATGTATATTATACACTTACTCCTCCTTAGGTGAATGGAGCAAATCAGTTGGTTCTTTTTGCATTTGATGTGGTCTACAGTGGGTCTGATGGGACTTATGGAGTCACAATCAGTTCATGGGCGGTTCCTTGGAAAACCCCACAAAAAGGCTTTTTTTACCAAATTTTTGCCATCACCATTGGATCAAATCCGAGCCTAGGATTCCTGGACAGCTATACACAGCACCCTACTTCTACATATAAAATCCAGTATGAGGCGAAATCTATTTAGTGTCAAAAGCACAGTACGCACCTCCAGGTAATACCACAGGCATCGACAGATCAACAACACACTCCAGAGATGGCATATAGCCCATTGATTGCTGCACCAAGAAGTCAAAGTGGTGGTGCTGCCAGAAAAATGATATGCACTGGTGCCACAGCAGAGTGTGCAGTTCCAAGTCAGGTCAGCTGCCAAGAAGACCACTTCCTACTTGTGTACTTCATGCCACATTGTCTGCTTCTAGCTAGTCCACATCAGATCATCTTCAGTGTACATTCTGGTGGGACAGTAGAAGTTGAACTTCAGGATCTGCTGCCTGAGCCAGTTTGTACAAAGTTGAGAATTTGTCAATAAATGTGTGCATTCTTGTCACTAATAATTATCAGTGTTTCAGTGTTCTCCTTGGTCTCCTCTTGTGGTGTTTCCCTCAGCTCACTGCAAACAGTTGAGAGCGGCAACAACTAAAATTTCCTTCTATGGTTGTATCAAAAGTATGATATGACAGCTGGTGCAGAGGAGGGAAAGAATTTGCAGAAGTTACAGGATTCACTTTGGTTTTTGCCCACCCACCTACCATTTTTACTTGTGATTTATTTTTGCTATTTCTTTTTTTATGTCCAGCACATTAGTGTGTGGACTTTTGAGTCAGGATGAACACTTTGTGTGCAGCATCTAATCCAAATTCCTTAGAGGTGTGGATACTGTGTCACAAGATGGTTCTCTAATGCATGTTACTCAGTTACAGGGTGAGCAAATTCAGCAGTAGCTTCATGCTGTGATACAGCTAACACAATAGCAGCAAAATCTACAAGCAGCACAGCAGCTTAAGCTGCAGCGTCCCCACCTATTTTATCATTCTGTAGTTTGAACAAATAGCATGAGGACAGGTTGGAATACTTAGCTCAATTGATGAGTCATATGGAGCCACACAAATTGCAAAGTACAAGGAGCAAAGCACTTTTTCCTTCCATAGTGGCGACAGAAATTTACAGGCTTATAGTGAAATTGTTTCCGGACAAACAACCAGGACAGTTAGAGTTTGAGACTTTAGTTAGCAGGTTAATCACTTACTTTGATGACCAAACACTCACGGCTGCTGCATGGTTCACGTTTTTCCACCTTCAGTGGACAGTAGGTCAAACTCACAAGCAGTGGATCACTAAACTTTAACTAGGCATTTCAAATTTTTGAGCCATTGGGGACACAGTGATGTCATGCTGTGTGACACTGTAACTCAAAATATTTGTGATGACAGAATTTGCACTATTATTTTGAAAGAACCTGATCCTTCTTTAGATACAGTGTTACAGCTAATTGAGATTAATGACATATGATTTAGCTAAGTGTGAGATGCAAATGTCAAATTTTAACAAATTGCATACTGATAGTGTTAGTAGTGCTGTAGAACATAAACAGTTTCATGCCCACCTGGCCCCTGTGACACAGCATGTGATGCCACATACTATGACAAACTGCCATGTCATGCCAGCAGAATGTCATTAGACAGAAAAACATAGCAATACCTTGCCCAATGTGCTTTAGTTGCCATAAGCATGCTCAGTGCCCAAGTCGTGATGTTATGTGTTGTTTTTGAGACACATAAGATCATGTTCAGTCAGTGTGCATGTAAAAGCTGCACAGACAGCAAATTGCCATGCAACACACCACTATACCAGTTGAAATCATTAATGGTGTCATGGCACATCCAGCCATGGAACAATGCAACCCCATAGCTGTAGTAAATGTTGTGAAAGGTAGCCCAAGAATAAAACTTAGCAAACATAACTTGAGTGATTTTCATGAGCCAAAAAAGTCATGCCAATGCAAACACAGATCCACTACTAAATCTTTGCTCACATCACCTGCCATGCAGTATAGTAGCTCAAAGCAACAGGCAGAACAGTTCTCTCTTAGATGTGGCACAAAGTTGGGACAATGTAGTCAATGTCAAATTGCAACTAGACACTGGTATATCAGTTACACTTCTGAACAAGTTTACTTATAAATGATTAAATGATTAGCTTCACCAATACTGAGTCCATCTATGCATATGTTGTCAGCTTATAATGGACAGGAAATTCCAGTTTAAGGAACTTTCAGTATGCCAGCTACTTTTCAAGGTGTAGCAAAGACAGTTGTATTCATTTTGCTTACAGCCAAATCTTTGCAGAATATTTTTGGCTTATAGCCTTTGACATTTTTGGATTGTCAATCCACAAGTCAGTGCTGCAAATTTCAGTGGAAGTGTCTACCAACAAAATTCAAGCTCTATGTGACAAACTTAGTTAACTTTTTGGCAATGATCTAGATTGTGTGAACAATTTTTAGCTCATGTGTCACTCAAATGCAAAATCAAAGTTTTTTGGATCTGGGCAAGTGCCCATTGCCATTAGGGAACAGTTTGCTGAACAGTTATGGCAATGGCAAGCTAATGGGGTCTTCAAGCCACTCAGCGCAAGTTAATATTCTTCCCCACTATTTATCCTTCAGAAACCTTCAGGATACGTTCAGCTGTGTGTTGATTTTAAGTTGACTGTGAACTCTCAGACAGTGATAGATATATACCTTTTGCCCCACCCAGAGGAACACATGGACAGATTAGGAAAGGGTCATTATTTTTCCAAGATAGAGTTAGCTGATCTTTACCTCCAATTGCCTCTGAATGACTACTCAACAAAATTTTTAGTTATTAACAATCATCTTTAGTTATTTGAATTTTACTGACTGCCCTTCAGTAGTGCTTCAGCAATGGTGATTTTCCAGTGCTTTTTAGAACAAGTGACTGCCAAGGTGCCTTCTTGCTCAAATTACTTGGATGATATTGTCATGTCTGGATGTTCTGCAGAACATTTAGCCAATCTTGAGTGCCTTTTTCAAGTACTACTATCAGCAGGCCTCAAGTGTTGCAAAGACAAGTGCTCTTTTTTGAGAGGGCAATAGAATATCTGGGACATGTCATTAATATGCAGGGTATTCATCCCACCCAGACTCATTTGCGAGCCATCAAAGATTTGCTCTCTTCCAAAAATCTAAAGAAACTGAAAGGAGTGTTAGGCAAACTAAACTACTACTTGAAATTCATTCCTCATGCCTCTCTGATTGCAGCTCTGCTTCACAAGTTACAGTGGAAGGATGTTCCATATGCATGGCTGAAGGAATGTCAGCTGGCTTTTGATCTATTAAAACAGACACTATTGCCGGCCGCGGTGGTCTAGCGGTTCTAGGCGCTCAGTCCGGAACCGTGGGATTGCTACGGTCGCAGGTTCGAATCCTGCCTTGGATATGGATGTGTGTGATGTCCTTAGGTTAGTTAGGTTTAAGTAGTTCTAAGTTCTAGGGGACTGATTACCACAGATGTTAAGTCCCATAGTGCTCAGAGCCATTTGAACCAACAGACACTATTTAATAACATGTGCCTCATACATTTTGATCCAGCTAAAGCAGTTTAGCTTCTACCCCCACTTCCGTGGGGGCACCACCACTGCTACATTGCAGCAATCACTGCTATACACCGTCTCTGGAGTATTTTGTTGACCTGTCAACATCTGTGGTGCTGCCTGGTGGAGTATGGTGTTCTTATGACACGTCACTCCTCCTCCCTAAATCTCCTTGTCATGGTCGCATATGGTTACAGTGTGAATGACGCCAAGGGGAAGTCTGGGTGCAGGTGCAGCAAGTGGGACAGGAACCAGGACTGGAGCCAGTGTCAGGTTTCTATTAGCGCCCTGGCATTCATCCATCGCCCCAATAGGGCGCACACCTACATTCAGGGCTGAGGTCTTGGTTGACACTAGTTCTATTAGTGGTTGACACTTCTTCTATTGGCCTAGGCACAGTTCTGTTGCATCATGTTAGATCAACAGATTGTCCAATAGTATTTGCTCCAAATTTCTGACTATGACTCAGGCAGATTACAGTCAGGTCAAAAAAGAAGCACTGACAATCATTTATGGTGAATAAGGCATTCACTTCTCTCTTCCGCCAAACTAAGCCTGTTCCACCCCACACACTGCAGAAATTGCAACAATGGACTTTGTTGCTGTTGAACTACAACTATGAAATCTTATAAGACCTCGACTCAACATTCCAATGCTGATGTGTCGTCAAGTTTACCGGTGGACGTGGATGATCAGTTCAACTCCTCCAAAGCATCAAGTTCTCAGATAGATGCTCTGGGTGCTTCCGCAGTTCTCAGCTTTCCCATGGACTTTCATTGCATGGCGCAGGAGACAGCTGTAGATGCAGATTTGACCATTGTGCTGAATTGCAGGTGCAGAGGGTGGCCTAGGAGCGTAAACGACGTCATTCGGCTGGAACACTGGTCAGCACAAAGCTTCTCATTTTCAGATACAGGACGAAGTACTCTTCAGGATCTTCCAGCCTGGACAGTGATGGCAACAGGGGGACATTTCACATGTCCTTGAACACAACATGTCCTTGGTTTCTTCTCCTACAGTATCACTGCTCAAAAGACACTGGAACCAGCTTCGCCCTCTGAGACTCCATGATTGTGCCACTGCATTTCATTTTACAGATTCAGCAGGCAGTCAGGAGCCAGGGTCACAGCTGTCTGCCATAGACCAGATGGCATCTCAGCCCAAGGAGCTTCCCATGAAGGTAGACGTGCTCTTATCCCCAATGCCATCATCACAGAAGCCCATGTTGACATGGGCAATGCCTCTGCACTCTGCCACCTTCCTCTCCAATGGGAGGTCCTCCATTGTTTGAGACCTCACCTTGGATGTAGGTGTGCACCCTCCCTGCAGTTTGACAGGCATTCCTGTTGGGACTCAGGGTGAATGCCAGGGCGCAGATAGGAGCCTGAAACCGGCTCCAATCTTGGTTCCTGTCCCCCTGCATCCAGACTTCCCCCTTGGTGTCATTCACACTGTAACCATATGTTACCGTGACAAGGAGATTTAGGAGGGAGGAGGGAGGTGTTATAAGCACACCACACACCACCAGGCAGCACCATAGGTGTTGACAGGTCAACAAAACACTCCAGAGACGGTGTATAGCCCAGCGAATGCGGCAAAGTCGCAGTGGTGGTGCCCCCACAGAAGTGATATGCGCTGGCACCAAAGCAGAATGGGCAGTTCCAAGTCAACTTAACTATAGAACAGACTGCCTTCTACCTGTGCACTTCATGCCACATCACTTGCTTCTAGTGAGTCCACACCAGCCGTCTTCAGTGAACTTTCTAGTGGGACAAGAACTGTTTACTTTCCAGCCTTACCTTCTGAAATAGTAATTGAACTCCACAATCTGCTGCCTGTGCCGATTTATACAAATTTGAGTATTTATCATCAAATGTAGGTGTTCTTGTCACTAATCATTATCAGTGTTTCAGTGTTCTCCTCATTCTCCACTCATAGCTTTTCCCGAGTGTGCTATAAATAGTTGAGGGTTGCAGTGAGTAAAATCTCCTTCTGTGCTCATATCAAAAGTACCATACAACAATCTAAATAACAAATAACCACAGCAAATTGCTCAAATTTTGTTGGTATAATCTCGGGCATTTTTCTAGAAGAGACATCTCCCTGTTTTCAAGTCTTTATCTGTTATCGATAAACATCCCAAAAACTTATTTTATGGGTACCAAAATGCAGCTATGGATTCCAAGGCGGTTAAGCACAGCAAATGGCTGTAATTTTTATGATGTATTGCTTAGATCCTGATCTCAAACAGCCTTGAAAATTTTCTTCATATATTTATCTGTTTCCGAGGTATAGAGGTTTAAAGTTATCCTACTTGTACATGTAAAATACACATGTAACATCTGGTGTGAGGTGAAAATGTAGTTTGTAAATGGGACATAGCAGGGAAAAATATGTTGTAAACTGTCTCTGTTATAATCTGCGAGCCCCATATTGTAGTACTGAAGCACAAGCAAAATTTTTTTGCATGTAAAATCCAATCTGAGGAGCAAAATTAGTTTTTCATTATTTCAGTTTCATATAAGTAAACTATCTAAATTTTACTGGCCCATAAAATTTCTTTCCATATGAGTTACATACCTTGCTACAACAGGGAAAAGAAGGGAATAATGCTCCCATCAGACAACAAAAAAATGCGAATATGTGTTTATTTAAAAGATTCTGACTGAAACATGGGGTACCAGTTGCCTCATTCTACCTTACTCAGCAGCTATAAAAAGTTTCCCAAAAATTTTGGCATGCAAACCTATTTGCACTTTTTGAAACACATTGCTTTCTCAAGCTTTTCCAAGCTGGCAGAGAAGATGACAGTGGCAGTGGCAAAGAGATAGAAAAATAATAAATACTGGATGGCAGTAAACAGTGGTTGTCTTACAGAAAGAGCAAAGTAGACAAATGGCAGTGTGAGAGAAAGAGAGAGACACAGTGGCAGGGGTACATAGCTCAGGGTGACAGAATAGTGCTAGGAAAAAACTAAAGAAGACGGTGCCAGGGAAGGGGGTGAAGGGGGGAGGGGGAAATGGGGAAGGATAGAGGGAAAGAGGAAGTGGAAGTGGGTGAGAGCCAATGATAATGAGAGATAGAGTACAAGATAAGGACAATGAGGAAGAGAGATATAATGAAAGTGAGATAAGACAGCAGGAGTAGGAAGAAAGGAATGAGATATTAGCAGTAAGAGGCAGCAAGTGGGAGACAGTGATGATGACATGAAACTGTAGCAGTCGGACAGAATGAAGAGGACTGTGGCTGTGGTGCAGGAGACAATGACAGGGGGAAAAGAGAAGATAATGACAATGAACTGTGCTGAATGAGTAAGTGAAAAATGGCAACTGGGAGTAGATGGGTGTGAGGAACTTATAGTGATGGACTAGTGGGTGTGAGTGAGTTACTGTTAGGGAAGCTTGTGGGACTTTGAGGTGAACTACATGTTAAAAAAAGTGCAAATATGTTTGCATGCCAGAATTTTTGAAAAAATTTTAAAGGTGCTGAGAAAGATAAAATGAGGCAACTGATAGCCCACATTTTAATCAGAGTCTTTTAAATAAACAAGGACATATTCACAACAATGTTTCCCCTTTATAAATAATACTGAGTGTTAGGAGTGTAAATGCAAATATGTGATTTTCTCCATATGTGTATACTGATTCACAAAAATTTCATGTGAAATTATTTGATCTCCTTTCCAAGATATGACAGGTCACCCTAATTATTTCAAACTTTTGATTCACCTCTCTCTCCCTTGCGATAACTAGTCCGTCATTCACCAATAGTATGATGGCAATGCTCCTATATTCACTGTACTAGACAACACTCATTGTCAGGTACTACTTATCCCAATGTTGTTAGAAAATTTGAGGATACATCATTCCAGCTCTTTCGAGCTTGTATTAAAGCTTATAAACTCTTCTTCAGCTTACAAAACTCTATTTTTGCTGTCACTGACTTTGTCAGATCGATTCATGAAGGTATATCACCATATAGAAATGCTCTCTTAAAATTTTATTTGTAGCAGTTCAGTCATATGGCAATCAGAAAGGGTCTTGATGGAAAGTTTTGGACTTCTGAAAATTTGCTAGTATATGTTTTCTGGGTTGCTGATTACAAATTTCAATGTTGCTAACTTGTTACACACAGGTCCCTATCAACCTGTAGTCAGAGTGACTTGCCCTTCATTTCATGATTTCTTCAACCTATCAGCAGTAAGGGCCTACTAAATATCTCACTTTCTGGAGGTAAACACTGGCAAGCAATTCTATCTCAAAGTTTATATGTTTTCTCTGTTGAATTTTCCTTTAATTCAAATAATAATTTTGCATCTTTCATATACTGATCATAACTTTGATACATCTTTGTTGACTGACACTTCTTTGATCTTCTGCCTGAGGTGAAATGGCTGGCTGGCTGGCTGTTTATGATCTCTGCTACTGTTATTGACCAACTGCTTGCCCTATAACATGTGACTAATACTGACATTTAACCATAAATGATCCCTTGTAGCTGTGAGCAGTAGCAGGTGCCCTATTGTCTTTAATGGTAAGTAACTACTGTATTTTACTACATTAACAGGTCATATCTTTAACTTCAGCACATTAACAAGGAGCACATAAAAAAGTAAGTGACTGAGTCTCAGGCAAAGTACACTGTTATATAAAGTCCACAATAAACTGAAAAGACAAAGAACATACACATTAATGTAGGGGACAGTCAAGTGAAAATAAGACAGATGGAAAAAAGTAAGTAAACAGTTATTTATTTCAAAATTAATTTTTATAATTGTTAGTATGTTTATCCCAACGTGAGACAAGATGGTCAATGCTTTCATGAATAAATGTTTGTGGATGTCTACAGAACCATATTTGTACCCAGACATGTATCTCTTTGTCCACAATAAAGCAATGGCCATAAATATCTTTCTTCAGGGCTCCAAAAATATGGAAATCACCTTGGGGGGAGACTGGGACTATATGGATAATGTGTAAGGTCTTCCCAGCGAAACCTCTGCAGTGCAGTCGAAACAATCTCACACATGTGTGCAGGCATTAACCGCAACAAAATGACACTGTCCGTCAACATTCCTGAGTATTTGGACTTGATGTGATGCTTCAGTTTTGTAAAGTGTCTATGTATCACAGTGCATTAATTTTGGTGCTGTGTTAAGTCAATAAGCAGTAGGCCTTTGCAGTCTAAGAGAAAGGTCATCACGACTTCACCTGGAGCTGCTGATTTCATTTTTTGTTTCCTACTTCCCATTACAGGGCACTTCAATAAATGCACCTATCTGTGTTACCAGTGTTCATGCCATGCTTATTATACAGTCTTTAATTGACCACCCCTTATATTATGCATAGTAAACATTAATTTTTAAACCTACAACTTCTTCTATTATGTGCTAATTACTAAAAGCAGGCCTGGGAGATCACCTCTGCGAGTCGCTGTTACAACCTTGCAACTCTGGCTAAAAATAGGGGTGAGATGCGAAAGGTTAGGTAACCAACCCAAGCAGGAAACTAGTCAGCGAGCCGACCGGATGTGGAGGACAGTGGAAGACAACGGGAAACCACCACTGGAATTACTTCCCTAGAAATTCATGGGATGGACCTCTTTGTCCAATATTCTGGAGGTAAAGCTTCCCCTCAATCGGATTTCCGGGAGGGGAATACAATGACTCCAAAGATTAGGGCAAATGGAAAAGGAAGGAAGGAGAAGAAGAACCAAGACTTATTGAGGATTGGGACTTGGAATGTTTTAATCCTTCTCCAGGAAGGGAAATTAGGAAATACCAAACATGAAATGACAAGAAACAAATTGGATGTACTCGGAATGTGTGAGGTGAGATGGGGTGGTTTTGGAGAACTAGAAAGTGATGACTTCTGATTGTACTACTCAGGTGAGGATAAAAATGGAATGTGTCGGGTTGGAATTGTGATAGGTAAAAGACTGAAGGACAAGGTTATCAAGGCTGAATATGTTAGTGGAAGAATAATGATGATGAGACTGACAGGAAAAATGAAATACTTGGTTATCATCCAGGTCTATATGCCAACAAATAATCATTCAGATGAAGTGGTAGAAGAATGTTATGAAAAGATAGAAAACTTAGCAGAGAGAGAGAAAAGAAATGTACATATTGTTATAATGGGTGATTGGAATGCGGTAGTTGGTGAAGGACCAGAGGGAAAACCTCTGGGAAAATTTGGACTGGGAGAAAGAAATGAGAGAGGGCAAAGATTGTTGGAATACTGCAATGAAACTTTCTTGTTAGTTGGAAATACTGTATTTGATAACCACAAAAGATGACGGTATACTTGGATATCTTGATTTGACAACAAAAGATATCAAATTGATTACATAATGATACAACAAAGATACTGAAATTGCCTAAAGAGTGTCAAAAGTTATCCAAGGGCAGATATTTATTCAGATGATATATTAGTGGTAGCTGAGGTTCTAGTTAAATTGAAAAGAACCTGGGAAGGACAGAAGAGAGAGCACATTAACTTTGAGAAACTGAAAGACAAAGGCAACTGTGAAAAATTAGAGAATGCATATTGTGACATCATGATGCCAGGACAGGAAACGGAATCCACAGAAGGAAGATGGGGTCGTTTTAAAAATGGGATCAAAAAGGCAGCTAAGGAAACACTTGGAGTCAAGAAGAGGAGAAAAGGAAAGAAAGAATGGGTAGCACCAGATATGATAACCAAGATGGATGATCGCAGGAAATGGAAAACTGTAAACACAGAAGAAGGGAAGTGCAATTACAGGAAGTTAAATAATGAATTAAGAAGGGAGACGGGAAAAAGAAAAGGAGAAATGGCTGACAGAAAAGTGTGACAAGATAGAGAAATTACAGAAAGAAGGAAAATATGATTTGATGTACAAAGAAGCAATGGATTTTACATTTAGGGAAAAGAGAAATAACAATGGACTAAAGGAAGCAGAGGCGGCAGACGGTAAAATGGTGAGTGAACCCCAAGAAATAATGAGAAGATGGGAAGAATATATAGAACAGCTATACGCTGCAGTCAGCCGACCAAGTGAATATGTTGCAGATGATGACAAAGGAAATGCAATACTAACTAGCAAGATTGAAGAATCAATGAAGGAGATGAAAAATGGAAAGGCAATGGGAATTGATGAGATTCCTGCGGAACTGTTAAAGTCATTGTAGAAAGAAGGGAAAATGGAGTTAATTGAATTGTGTAATCAAATATAGATGACAGGAAAATGGCCAAAGCACTTTACAGAAAGTATCTTAATACCTATAGAAAAGGAAAAGAACAGCAAAAAGTGTGAGGAACATAGAACAGTGAGCCTGATATCGCATGCAGCCAAAGTCTTGCTGAGGACGCTCAGCAAAAGTCTATATGGAAAGCTGAATTGTGTAATAAGAGAACAATTTTGTTTCAGGCAAGGAATGGGAACTAGATGCCATTGGGATACTGAGAGTGATAGGGGAGGGGTACACAGAGAAGAAAAGGAAGGGGTAAGTTGTGTTCATTGGTCTTGAGAAGGCTTTTGACTGTGTCAGATGTGACAAACTGACGGAAATCCTAAGGAAACATGGAGATGACTGGAGGGATAGACAGCTAATTAGAAATTTATATTTGAACCAGAGTGCAAGTG
Organism: Schistocerca nitens; assembly: GCF_023898315.1. Classification (NCBI taxonomy): domain Eukaryota; kingdom Metazoa; phylum Arthropoda; class Insecta; order Orthoptera; family Acrididae; genus Schistocerca; species Schistocerca nitens. The sequence continues at coordinate 1,093,400,438 of NC_064615.1, read as the reverse complement.
TAATAACAGGAGGTGTGATGAGTGAAGAAATTGAACTGGGAAGAGGTGTAAGACAATGTTGTTGTTTATCACCAACTCTGTTCAATATCTATCTGAATGAAATTATTAATGAAAGTTTTGATGGAAGGAGAGTGGAGTGTATAAGATTTGCAGACGACATGGTTGTGATGGTAGAGAGTGCAAGAGAGATGGAACAATGTTAGATTATCTAAATATAAAATTAGAAGAATATGGAATGAAGATTAAGAAAAAGAATTGCAATGGCAAAAGAAGGATTCAGGAGGAAATAGGAATTACTTTGTGGAGCACCAAACAGAAATCCGAGGAAAAGACTTGCCAAATGTTACATCTGGAGCATTTCACTGCATGGTGAGGAGACCTGGACACTAGGAAGGAAGATGAAAGAAGATTGGAGGGACTAGAGATGTGGATATGGAGAAGAATGAAAAAAGTGAAATGCGAAGACCAAGTATTAAGAAGAGTTGGAGAAGAACGAAACATACTGAAAGTCATCAGAAAGAGAAAATGAAATTGGACTGGACATTGTTTGAGGAGGGACTGTTTATTGAAGGAAGGTATAGATGGATGGTGAAGGGAAAAAGGGGAAGAGGAAAAAGAAGATATCAAATGCTGGACAATATCAAAGGAGACAAATATTCAGAAATGAAAAGACTGGCTATGGACAGACAAACCTGTAAAAGGCTTAACCCATGATAAGACCTGCTGGACAGCAGAATACCATACTACTACTACTTACTAAAAGAAAGTACAGAAGAAGGAGATAGATAAAAGTTTATGCGCTGCACTGTGACTTTGAGATTTATCTCTCCCAGCACCACTACCACCAACCTGTGCGCGCGCGCACACACACACACACACACACACACACACACACACACACACAGAGAGAGAGAGAGAGAGAGAGAGAGAGAGAGATGTTTGAAAGTAAAAAGAGAAAATAATTCAGAAGAGAAAATAATTCACTAGTTCTTACATTTCCTTAATATACTTAAGGTTTCCCTCCTTTCCATATCTGGAAGACGAACATATCCTGGTGGACAATCTGGGTCTCTTAACTGGCGATCACATTCTTCCTTTTGCTGCTGCTCCTGTCGTGACAGCAGGTACCTGTACAATATTTTAATATGAAGCAGAAACTCAAAAAGACAATATATGATCCACAGTTTATACTGTTTATAAACGACACACAGAATTAAGAATACCGTCTAACAATACACTCTAATTTAAAAACTAAATTAACGGACGAAGAAATGGTCACATGATTAATAAACTGCACCATGGTCAATAGTAACATCAACTTGTATACTGAATCTTTCTGTTTTGTGGGAGATTTCTCTTTTAGTTGCTATAATAGGAAGTCAGGAAAATATGTGTGAAGACAGAAGAGGTGGGGAAGAGTAGCCACTTAGAACTTTAGCTGTAACATGCTCTCCCTCAAAAGTATTTGCTAGTTATGCTAACAGAAGAAATATCCTAACAGAATATATGGAGTCTGTATGAATTCTCTGTAACAGTGATAAGTCAAAAAATATAATTCACATATTACAACTATATTTTAGCATATCTCCTTTTGCAGCTAAGACATTTACACTGAACACTTTCCTAATTACAATTTGCTAGAAAGGAGGACCGTTACCTGTCTAAAAAATCAAATAACAGCCCTTTCTGTTCACAGGGATTCACACAATTATCTATAACATAATTCAGCTATGATGTTGGTGGATTCTTTGGTCAACAGTGGCACTGAAATTACAGACTCTACAAACATTCATTAACTGCTCGCGCTGCTGACATTAAATAAATCTGATTTGTTTTCTCTCGGCCTCTCTGCAAGTGAGTTTGGTGAGTTAGTCTGTTTGGTTCTATTGTCTCTATATGATTCACAAATTGAGTTCTTTATGTACACATTGTAGCAGTGCTTTTCTGTAATTATTTTCAGCTTTCTACAATGGATTTTGAGTAACATTTACCAGATATAATTCCTGGTACAGCAGTACTGTAGCATTCAACAGCATGCAGCATACAAAACTTTTTAATTTGTAAAGATACTCTTATGTAACACACTAATCATTTTTGTGTGAAAGCATATCACATGAGAATCATGCAAAGAAACCTACTACACAAGAATCCTTGAATCAAGCCTATTGTAACTGCAGCCTCCTGCCTTGCCTATTATTAACTGAAGTCTCGTTCCTTGCCTAATATCTCTTAAAATTGTCCAAAGACTATAAGACATCAATAAATGGTTATTATTAAGGATTACTTATAAAAAGCATGACTCTCAATTAAACAAGTCCAGCATACCACTAATCACACTGTATTACTGTTAAGCCGTGTTGTTAACCCATACTAAATACAGTGTACTAAAAGTTTAAACAATTTTAGCTTTGTTTGAGAGGCAATTCGCAACCATCATGTTTATACACAGAGGAAAAGAAGTCTTTGAGAACTAATTTGACTGAAGTCTAACCATTTATATCTAATCAAAAGCTGTTATGCAGTGACTCAATTGGTTGCAGGCAGCTGGAAACCATCAGAAGAACTGTGAGGATTTTCTTCAAACTACCTCAGACAAAACATTATCTAATACATGGAAGCTTTTAGTGTAAAGTCATGTAGCTTTTCCCTGTTGGTTGAAATATAGGAGGCATGTGCAACTGACACCTGTCAAATGAATTAAAGCACACTTGAAAGACTAAAGTAACTAATGTGGCATTTGTTTAACACAGTTTTGTTTTTCAATGAAAATTATCAATTTCTGAAAGTGTGTAATGTAACTGGATGGACAAAAAACTCAACATAGCAATCGGTGGCAGGAGAACATACCAAAATTTGCAGCCAAATGGCAAGAGTTGAAGTGGAAGGAGGAGGGTAGAAGGAAAAGGGCTGGTCAGATTAAGAAAATGAAGAGAGTTCAAAGTGTTTATTTATTGGAAATTTCTAACTTTGTCAGAAGAATGAGTTAATTCAGCAACAAGAATGAAGTACATGGCTACAGTACAAAACAGAAAGTTCCTACAACAAGAATATCTGCCTTAGTGAGTACTTGGGGGGAAAAGTAAAGCACTCTCTTTGTTTAGCAGGAATCCAGAAGCCTTCATTTTTTATTATTGTTTCTGCAGTGCAACACAATTTTTTCTGCATGTGAGTTCAAACAAATGTGATATCACCAAATACATGCACACACCCACATAAATGCAACTCACACACACACATGACAACTGTCTCTGGCTGCTGTGGCTAGACTGTGAGCAGCAGTGTACGATGGGAGAGGCAACTGGGTGGTGGGTGTAAGGAGGAGGCTGGGGTGGGGAGGGAAAGAGATAGCAGTGTAGGAATGGCAGACAGTAAACAGCTGCTTGTGGGAGCATACAGCAATGAGGTGGTGAGAGGGTAGGGCTAGGTGCAGTCGTAATTTCACACAAGAGGGTGGTGGAGGAGGGTGGGGGTGGGGGTAGCAGAAAAGGGGAGAAGTAAAAAGAGTGGGGGTGTAATGGAAGAACAGGGCATAGGACTAGATGGGTAAGAACAATGGCTAACGAAGGTTGAGGCCAGGAGGGTTATGGTAACATAGGATATATTGCAGGGAGGGTTCCCACTTGTGCAATTCAGAAAAGCGGGTGCTGATGGGGAGGATCCAAGTCATCATTGAAATGAAGAATATCGTGTTGGTTAGCACGCTCAGCAATGGAGTGGTCCACCTGTTTATTGGCCACAGCCTGTCAGTGGCCATTCATGCGGACAGACAGCTTGTTGGTTGTCATACACATATGGAATGCAGCACAGTGGTTGCAGCTTAGTTTGTTGATCACATGACTGGTTTCACAGGTAGACCTGGCAGATAGGTGGTGCTTGTGACCAGAATGGAGTAGGTGGTAGTGAGAGGATGTATGGACAGGTCTTGGATCTAGGTCTATTACAGGGATATGAGCCATGAGGGAAGAGGTTCAGAGCAGGGGTTGCCTAGGGATGGACAAGGATACTGTGTAGGTTCAGTTGGTGGCAGAATACCACTTTGGGAGGTGTGGGAAGGATAGTGGATAGGATATTTCTCATTCTAGGGCACAATGAGAAAGAGTCGAAATCCTGCTGGAGATTGTGACACAGTTGCTCCAGTCTTGTGTGGCATTTAGTCATGAGGGGAATGTTCCTCTTTAACTGGATGGTTGGACATTGGGAGGTTGTGGGTGACTGGACACGTAAGGCACAGGACAGGAGATGTGTTTTTGTACAAGGTTAGGAGGATAATTACAGTCTGGGAAGGCCTCAGTGAGACATTCGGTATATTTTGAGAGGGATTGCTCATCACTACAAATGTGACAGTCGTGAGTGCCCAGCTTGTATGGAAGAGACTTCTTGGTATGGAATGGGTGGCAGCTGTTGAAGTTGAGGTACTCCTTATGGTTGGTATGTTTGATATGGACATAGATATTGTGTTGGCCATCTTTGAGGTGGATGTCAACATCAAGGAAAGTTGCTTGTTGGGTTGACTAGGACCAGCTGAAGTGAATGGGGGAGAAGGGGTTGGGGTTCTGGAGGACTGTGGATAAGGTGCCCTCACCCTCGATCCAGTTCATGGAGATTTCATTGATGAATATGAACTATGTGAGAGGTTTGGGATTCTCGGTGTTTACCAAGGATTCCTCTAGATGGCCCATGAATAGGTTGGCATAGATTGGTACCACGCAGGAGCCCATAGTCACATGCCCAATTTCTCTGTAGGAAATGCCCTCGAAGGAGAAGTAATTGTGGGTGAGGTTATAGTTGGGCATGGCGACTAGGAAGGAACTTGTTGGTTTGGAATCGGGAAAGGTAGTGTTCAATAGTGGTAAGGCCATGCACATTAGGGACGTTAGTGTAAAGGGAGGTGACACAACAGTGATGAGCAGGGCACCATATGGTAAGAGAACAGAAACTATGGAGAGTCGGAGGAGGAAATTGTTAGTACTTTTTATATAGGAGGGTAGGTTCCGAGTAGTAGGCTGAAGGTGGTAGTCTATGAGAGCAGCGATTATCTCAGTGGGGGCGCATTAATGGCCACAATGGGACATCCTGTATGGTTGGGTTTATGGGCGTTAGGAAGCTTGTAAAAGGTGGGACTACAGGGAGTGGTAGGGTTGAGGAGAGAGATGGAGTCTGGGGAAAGGTTCTGGGATGATGTTAAGGATTTGAGGAGAGACTGGAGAGCCTGCTCGATTTCTGGTATGGGGTCACATTGGCAGGATTTGTATGTAGAAGAATCTGACAGCTGGGGAGTCCTTCTGCCAGGTAATACTTGCAGTTCAAAACAACAGTGCTGGAGCCTTTATCAGCAGGTAAGATTATAAGTTTTGGATCAGTTTATAGGTGGTTGATTGTGGTTCTTTCTGCAGATGTAACATTGGTTTGCATGTTGAGAGATTTGGGGAACAAGGGTGAGGCAAGGTTTGAGGTTAAGAAATTCTAAAAAGTTAACAACCGATGGTTTGGGCGCAGTGGGGGTGAATCAAGGTTGGATGAAGAACTGAAATGAGTCAGGCAGAATTCAACATTGCTCTTTGGTTGAGTCTCATTGGTAGGGTTGTTGGCAAAAACGTTTCTCCACTGTAGTAACCAAGAGAAGGTCTTTAACAAGTCCTGCATGACTGAATTTGGGAGTGGAGCAAAATATGAGGCTTCTCTCTTCAACCCCATCTCTCCCTGTACTCCTACCTTCTACATGCTTCCTAAAGTCCATAAACCCAATCACATATAACACCCCCTTGTGGTACATTACTGTGCCCACACTGAGATAATCAGTGCTCTCATAGATCATTCAGTCTATTACCCACAAACTGCCCTCCTATAGAAAAGATACTGACCATTTCCTCCACAAACTCTCCACAATTCCTGTTCCCTTACCACATGGTGCCCTACTCATCACTTTTGATGTCAACTCCCTTTACACTAACATCCCTAATGACCATGCCTTACCACTATTGAACACTACCTTTCCCAATGCCCAACAAATTCCAAACCAGCAACCTCATTCCCAGTCACCATGGCCAACTATATTCTCACCCACAATTGCTTCTCCTCTGAAGGCATTACCTACAAACAAATCCTGCATACGGCTCTGGACACCTGCATGGCACCATCCTACGTCAACCTATAGATGAGCTATTAGGGGAATCCTGTGGAAAGGACTGATGCTTCTGCAGGGCTAAGACTTTTAGAGGAAAGGTTTATGAGTGTGTTTTGGGTCTATTCACGTTCTAGCTTCTGAATGGTGGCGGGAGGGACTTTTTGAGGGTGAGATAAATGCAGTAAGTCTTTGAGACAGGGTTTGTCAGCTGTGAGGGGACATGAAGGATGTTTGGAAGTTGTTGTAGAGGTGGCAGATAGTAGTAGTCCAAATTGGGAGTAGGAAGTGAACAGGGTGGAGAGTCTTTAGAGGTGGCATTGTGCAACTTGCTCTAGTTCCTAGAAGGGAAGAGTTTGATACTGGATCCAGGATTTTGAGACTGCTTAGCAGGAGAATTTTGCAGATGGAGAGAAGGTACTGCAAGCAGGTTTTGGCCTGATTGATATGGTTTTGCAGAACTGTGTTGGCACGGGTTAAGGACTGGTGGAATCTAAACAGATGGAAGTCATTGTGGAAGGAAGAGTGGCAGCTGGAGATTGGTAATTTGATGGTAAGACCACTTGTGGGGATTCCATGAGCCAAGCAACAATGTATGTGGGACTGAGTTCTGGATAGGGATAAGGAAACTTCTCTGAATTTATGCAGACAGAAGAAGCAAGGATCCATGGTGGTGGATAAAAGCATACAAAAACACATAAATCGTGTAGAATTATGTCAGAAAAAATTGTAAAAAATACACCCAAACACATGGGAAATTCACAAAACGAATAAAATGGGCGAAGTAAGAGAAGACAATATGAAATCTGAGGGAATAGGCTGATAGTGAAAGGCAAAAACGAACTAAGATTGGCAGGAAGACACAATGATATCAAAGAAAGAATGAATTAAAAGATTGTAATATGGGTTGCACATCTTTGGATGGATAAGTTTGAAGAAGAATGGTGGCAGATGTGACTAGATTAGGTGAAGTCAGTAGGTGTGAACTGGAATAGACAGGAGTGGTGGGGTGGAGAGAGGTTGGTAGGATGATATACAAGCTCGTGTGGCACAGGAAAGGTACAGGAAATGGAACATGGAAATACGCAAGAGTGATGCGGGAAGAGTGATCAGTTTGAAGGTATAGAGTTAATGGTATTAGCTTGAGTAATGTGGGGTATGAGACACTGCACCAACAATCAGCACGATCTTGTAGACATTTGATGTGTGGAGCCGAGACGGTTGCTCATAAGTAGAGTGTGCAGTGAGTTTTCTAAGGTAACAAGAGAAACAAAGGAAAACAGCACTGGGTTACAGGATGGAAGAAAAGCTTCAAGCAAAATCAAACTACGAAAAATCCAAGCTAGAAAGTAACAGTATTATGAAAAGGATAGTTGCTACTCACCATATAGCAGAAATGATGAGTTGCAGATAGGCACAACTAAAAAACTGTAAAAAATTGAGCTTTTGGCTAACAAGGCCTTCAAAAAAATAGACAACATATGAACATACACTCACACAAATGCAACTCATACACACATGAGCAGAGTCTCTGGCTGCTGAGGCCACACTGCGAGCAGCAGTGCTTGGTAGGAGATGTAACTGGATGGTGGGAGTAAGGAGGAGGTTGGTGTGGTAATGGGAAGGGATAGCAGGGTAGAAGGCAGGGGGGGGGGGGGAAGTAAAGAGCTTCTTGTGGGAGCATAGAGTGGTGAGGTGGAGAGAGGACAGGGCTACGTGCAGTTGTGATTTTACACAGAGGGTGGTGGAGGAGGGTGGGGGTGGGGGTAGCAGAAACAGAGAGAAGTAAACAGAGTGAGGTTGTATTGGAGAAACAGAGGGCTGTGTAGTACTGGAATGGGAGCAGGAAAGGCCTTACCCTTTGCCTCACTCCCAAATTCAATCAAGCAGAACTTGTTAAGGCCTTTTCTCCTTCTTCCGGTCCATACAGTAAAAACATTTTTTCACCAACAACTCTACCAATCACACTCAACAAAAGACCAATGTTGTACCCTTCCTGACTCAGTTCACTCAACCATCCAACTGTGTTCCAGCCCCACTACCCCCAAATCACTCCTTGTTAACTTTCCAGAATTTCTTAACCTCGGATCTTGCCTCACCATCATTCCTCAAATCTCTCAACACGCAAACTAACCTTTCTTTCACAGAAAGAACCACAATCTGCCACCTAAAAACTGATCCCAGCCTTATATCTACCTGCTGACAAATGTGCCACCACTGTTGTTTTGAACCGGGATTACCTGGCAGCAGGACTCCCCAGCCATCAGATTCATCCACGCACAAACCCTGTCAAAATGACCCCATTGCAGAAATCCAGCAGCCTCTCCTCAAATCCTTAGGCCCATCTCAGAACCTCTTCCCAGAATCCATCTCCCTCCTCACCCCTACCACTCCCTGCACCTCTACCTTACATGCTTCCTAAAGTCCATAAGTCCAACCACACGGGACGTCCCATTATGGCCTGTTACTGTGCCCCCACTGAGAGAATCTCTGCTCTCAAAGACCCAACATCTTCAGCCTATTACCTACAACCTAATCTCCCATATAAAAAATTCCAACCATTTCCTCCACTGACTCACCACAGTACCAATTCCTTTACCACATGGCACCCTGCTCATCACTATTAGTGGCACCTCCCTTTACGCTAACATCTCTAATGTCTGTAGCCTTACCATGATTGAACACTATCTTTCCAAACCAACAACATTCTTCCTAATTTCCTTAAACAACTATATCCTCACCCACAATTATTTCTCCTTTGAAGGCATTACCTACAAACAAATCCAGGGTATGGCAATGGGCACCCATATGGTAACTATGCCAACCTATTCATGGGCCATCTAGAGAAATCCTTCCTAAACACCCAGAATACCAAATCCCTCACCTAGTTCACATTCATTGATGACATCCTTGTGAGCTGGATCTATTGTGAGGACTTCCTATCCACATCCCTCCAGAACCTCAACATCTTCTCCCCCATTCACTTCACCTGGTCCTACTTAAGCCAACAAGCAACCTTCTTCAATGTTGACCTCGACCTCAAAGATGGCTACATCAGTACCTCTGCCCAAATAATTGTCCATATCAAACCTACCTACCAACCACCAGCAATACTTCCACTACGACAGCTGACACCCATTCCATACCAAGAAGACCCTTCCATACATCCTAGACAACTGTGGCCATCACATCTGTAGTGACTATCTGACCCTCTGGAAATATACCGAGGGACTCACTGAGGCTTTCGTAGACCATAATTATCTTCCAAATCTTGCACAGGAACATATCTCCTGTGCCTTATCCCTCCATTCACCCACCAAGTCCAACTGCCTGGCCACAGAGGAGCAATCCTCTCATGACTCATTACCACCAAGGACTGGAGCAACTGAATCACATTCTCTGCCAGGATTTTGACTGCCTCTCATTGTGCCCTGAAACGAGAAATGTTCTACCCACTACCCACTATCCTTCCCAACCCCCACTGCAGTATTCCGCCGCCCACAGAGCCTAGACAATATCCTCGTCCATCCCAACACAACCTCTGCTCCGAACCTCTCGCTTCATGGCTCATATTCCTGTAACAGATCTAGATGCAGGACCTGTCCAATACATCTTTCCACCACCACCTGCTCCATTACAGTCACAGGTCACCTATCCCATCAAAAACAGTGCTATCTGTGAAACCAGTCATGTGATCTTCAAGCTTAGCTGCAACCACTGTGCTGCATTCTATGTGGACAAGACAACCAACAAGCTGTCTGTTCGCATGAAGAAACAGCTGGACCACTCCACTGCTGAGCACACCACCAACATGATGTATTTCATCTCGGTGACTGTTTCACAGCCTATGCCATCTGAACCCTTCCCACCATGTTCCAATCATAGAGCAGAGAGGTTCCCCCAATAGCAGCAGTACCTAGTTTCGTGTACTTTGTTTAGATTAATAGTTTCCTTATACGCTTCTGAGAAGAAACTATAACTGTTTATTGTTTGATTTTAGCAGTGGTATAATTTGTGTTCTAGGAGTCTGAGTGTTTTGGGATTTTCCTAAGTCTTAATTTTACGTATTTCTTTTCATTAAAATTTTGAGTGTTTCCTTAACACAGCATACTTTTTTGCTACCAATTAGTAGATCAAGTGGCATAATTCTGATATCTCCTGTGAACTAATAAAACTTATCAAACTTTCAGTTGGTACTCTTCAGCATAGGAAAGGAAGAACTAACTGCCACAGCTCATTTAATATACTTGGACACATATGCTAACAGAATTATTGATCCAATGAGACAATATTTAAATGCAGAACAGCATCCTCTTCATACAATTTATGTATTTTATTTGCAAATAAATAAGATAATTCATGTTCTGATGATTTTTATTTAAACTGCTGCACCATGATCAGTTTTTCTCATTGCTAAAGCCTTTCATTTTTGTAGTTTGTGTTTGGAGAGCACAAATGGAAACCAGTGCACCTCAAACCAGTAATACAGATTGTTGGAAGCTGTATATTGTCCTATAGTCTTATTTTTTAACTGGAATAACATTGTACTGTTCATCTAGGACAAAATATTTAATTTTTCAAAAAGAAAACACCCTTGGTTTGCAAAACAATGATTATTTAATAACACATTTCACCCTTTTGGGGCATCGTCAGATTATGTAGTAGTCTGCACATAACCATTTGTCAAAACATGTGAAATAAGGCATGGGCCTTAAATACTCCCCGTGTCACTTGCTTTCATGAATGCTCATTTGCAGAATACTACTTAATCTGATGAAGTCCTGAAAGTGTGAAATGTGTTATTAAATAATCATTAGTTTGCAAATAAGACTGCTTTCTTTTTTAAATATAAGGTGTACAACTTTGCTTCCGCCATTTGCCAATAGCTGGCGACAATGGTAATAATAATAATAATAATAATAATAATAATAATGTAGCGGTTGAAAGAAACAGAGTGTAGACGTCAGGCAGTTAGCTTGGACCTCGGTCAACATAACCTCATTCAAACATTAGTTTGATTTGTGTCTGCATCATAAAGTTGTTCTTGATTGAAAATGTCAGTTTACGAGCCTAATTCTCGTCATTTGTGGGAGGTGTCACTGTTTTGTTTCAATATGAAGAAAACAGCAACTGAGTCTCATCGAATGCTCTCAAGTACATATGGTAAGGACGCCATTAGTGAAAGAACATGTCATGAGTGGTTTCAATGATTCAAAAATGGTCATTTTAACGTCACAGATTGGCATAATGGAGGAAGAGAGAATGTTTTCGAAGATGCAGAATTGGAGACATTGCTGAGTGAAGACTCTCGTCAAATTCAAGAAGAATTGGCATGATTAGTGGGAGTGATACAGCAACCCATTTCAAAACGTCTCAAGGCTGTGGGCACGATTCAGAAAGAAGAAACTTGGGTTCCGTGTGAGCTGAAACCAAGAGATGTTGAACGGCATTTATGTGTTTGTAAGCAGTTGCTGCAGAAGCAAAAACAGAAGGGATTTCTGCATCACACTGTGACTGGGGATGAAAAACGTGTTCATTATGATGATGCTAAATGCAAAAGATCATGGGGATATCCCGGCCATGCTTCCACGTCGATGGCCAAACTGAATATTCATGGTTCTGCATTTGGTGGGACCAGCTTGGCATTGTGTACCAGAGGTGTTAAAACCAAGTGAAACAATCACAGGTGCTCATTATTGAATGCAATTAATGCATTTGAGCACAGCATTAAAAGACAAATGGCCGCAATACAGCAAGAGGCATGATAAAGTGATTTTGCAGCATGACAACGCTCGACCTCACGTTGCAAAAGGGGTTAAAACGTACTTGGAAACCTTAAAATGGGAAGTCCCACCCTACCCGCTGCATTCTCCAGACATTACTCCCTCTGACTATCACCTGTTTAGATCAATGGTGCACGGCCTGGCTGACCAACACTTCCAATCTCTTGAAGAAGTCACAAATGAGATCGCTCCAAAAGTTAAACAAGTTTTTCAATGTAGGATTCGTACACTGCCCAAAAGATGGGAGAAAGTAGTGGCCAACGATGGAAAATACTTTGAATGATACATGTGTACCAATTTATTTCATTAAAGCCTCAAATGTCGGGGAAAAAACGGAAGAACCAAAGTTGTACACCTTGTGATTCAGAATGGTTACAGTACCAGCCAGCCAATGGAGTGTAAAAGATTTTGAATATTTAATGCTCACACCATGATTCCTTTTATTTATTTAGCAAAATCCTCTATGTTTGTTTTCATCACTGTTATACAACACCAGTTTCCTTGGTGTGATATGAGAGTTCTTGTTCTGGCATTGTACATGTGATATTCCACAGCTTCCAGATATTGTTTCATTTGTGGTTTGTCTTTTATTTCTCCATTGAAGCATTTGTCTTCTTCGTGCTTATTGCATGTCAATATCATGGAGTTCTATCACTGCCTACAACATCGATAATATGTACCTTAATAGTGAATTCTGTAGTGCTTGTGTGGTTCCTGATTTAACATGTTCAGTTGTACAGCTCATGTTCTAGAATTTGTTTTTGTATCTTGTCAAGGTAATAAATATTTTCAACCAATGAGGAAGGACTGACCCAAATTATGTTTTTCTTATGGTTTATGTGCTATTTTTTGGAGCAATGTATTCACTGTTTTCAAGCTACTTTTTGGAGCAGTACATTCAGATTTTTTCCAGGTACATTTCAAGTTGCTCTATTAAAAAATATCTTCAGGCTCTGAAACGGTCGTCAAGTTTCAGTGATTCATTAGAATCTTGCTTGTTGACATAGTGTGACTTCCAAATCCTTTCCTACATTCTGTATCTCTCCAGATTCATAATATAGTGTGATCTTTTCTGTTCCCATATTTATAACTTTCCTTTACTCCCACCAAAAGATCTAGTCAGTTTCCTTAATGATGTATTTCTACTGCATTCCATATTGAAGTAAAGTACTCGAAATAAAACTACTTTTTTCCATGTTTGGACTATGCTACAAATGTGCAGTCACTAGTGACTAGATACAAACAAATAAAAGGCCACAGTAAGAAGATTTAAAAGTATTAATTTCAGTAATACACAGTAATAACAAGCAAGAGTAAATGAAAACACTGAGCTGGGAATACAGAATTAAGAAATTAAGCATTATTCTCTAATAATTCAAGAATGAAGTTGGGAGAAATTCACAAAAAATTTAGAATGCACATAGCACTTTTAATATCAACAGCCAAAATAATGGAAAAGTTCAAGACAGAAAGAAGGTCAGCATTGGTCATAATATCCTCTGTCTTTTTACTGCAGATCTAGATTTCATCTAATAGTATAGATGTCATCAGTGTGTTATGGGTAGTCATATAGTCAGTTGTATTGGAATATGTGTTGTTATGATTCTTTTAGTCTACATGACTGCCTATGATCCACTGATGATAGCTGCACTATTAGCTGAAATCTAGATCTGCAATAAAAAGACAAATAATATTATGACTGATGCTGACCTTCTTTCTGTCCTGGATTACTTCTCAGTTGTGGGGCAGAATCATTCCCATGGAATAAAACATGATGAAAGAACAAGTTTACATTAAAATTATAGATTGTTTCTTCATTATCAAACAAAATTCTTCCATGAAAATGTAGTCAACAGCTAAGCATACACTGAAAGCAATGTATTCTGGAGTGGCCCTGCTATCAAAAAATGTAGTCATAAGTTAAAGGGCAATGCATTATTTGTAGGCATATTAAGAGTGACAGGGTCATTGTTATTACAGATATCAACCTCTTACTATGTTTTCATCCACCCATCTTCTCATTTGTGGCTCTATGAGTGCGAGGGCAGCACATTAAGCTTCTGTATGTATCTTGCAGACCTCTGTGGCTAATCTGTTAATGAACTTTCATGTATTCTCATATGCCCTGGTATTCAGCTAGAGGGTAATTCTTGTTGAAGGCTTCATCAGAACGGTCTAGACTTAATTTCTTAGCTGGGTACACCCAAATTTTCATTGGACACCAAACCTGGGCATCTAAGGTTATGCTGGCAAGTGAAGCTCAAGAAAACAATTTCCCTGAAAAATCATGTACACAGCATTTTGGAACAGACAAGGAGTGTTGCTTGTGAAATTTTGCCTCTAAGAAACACAGTACATTCTGAGAAAAATCGTGTGACATTGACTAAATTGTATCAAGCAATCCAAAACAAAGGCATGCCAAACTCAGTAAAATGACTTCTTTTGCTTCATGATAATGATCGTCTTTATCTACATCTGTATCTACATACATACTCCATAAGCCACCCTACACTACATGCCATAGGTACTTTGTCCAACTGCCAGTCATTTCCTTGCCTGTTCCACCTGCAAAAAGAGCAAGGGAAAAATGTCTAAATGCTTCCCTATGGGCCCAGATTTCTGTTACCTTGTCTTTGTGATCCTTACAGAAGATGTATGTTGCTGACAGTAAAATCATTCTACAGTCTGTGGCGAATGCTGGTTTTCTAAACTTTCTCAGCAATCTTTTGTGAAAAGAACTTCTTCTTCCCTGGGACTCTCATTTCAGTTCACACAGCATTTCCATAATACTTGCATGTTGATCAAATCTTGAAACAAATCTAGCAGCATGCCCATTGTCTTCCTTTAATTCATTCCGGTGAGGATCCCAAACACTCCATCAGAAATCAAGAACTGGTCAGAAAAATGTTCTGTATACTGTTGCCTTTATAGTTAAGCTACACATTCCTAGGGTTCTCCCAATAAACCAAAGTCAGTCATTCACCTCCATTACAACAGACCTTACATGTTCGTTCAATTTCATGTCACTTTGTAATGTTATTCTTATATATTTAATCAGCGTTACTGCATCAAGCATCACACATATAATACAGTATTCCAACATTACAGAAGAGTTTTTCCTGCATTAACTTACATATTTTTTAGATTTAGAGAAAACTACCATTCATCACACCAAATAAAAATTCTGTCCAAGTCATCCTGTATCCTCTTACAGTCACTCAAGTTGACACTTTCCTATACACTATAGCATCATTGAGAAAACCAGTCACAGATTGCTGCTCACTCTGTCCGTCAGATTGTTTAAGTGTATAGAGAACAAGATTGGTCCTATCACACTTCCCCAGTGTAGTCCTGATGTTACCTATGTCTCTCAAGAATACTCAACATTCAGGACTACTTACTTAAAAAGTCACTGAGTCCCTCACATGTCTGACCTTTTCCATTTTCCTGGACCATCATTAACAGTCTACAGTCTGCTAGTGTGTCAAATGATTTTTATAAATCTAGAAATATGAAATCTGCCTGTTGGCCTCCATTAATGTTTCACAAGAAATTGGTATGAGTTTTGCATGAGTAATACTTTCTAAATCCATGCTGATTTATAGATAGAAGCTTTCCTTTTTCAAAGAAATTGAACCTGCTTAGAAAACTGCAGCACTCTGACATTAAGGATATTGGTCTGTAATTCTGTGGGCCCATTCTCATGCCTTTCTTATATACAGGAGCCACCTCAGTTTCTTTGCAGTTTCTTGGTACTTGGCATGGGGGCAAGAAATTATCGATAAATGACGGCTAAATTAGGGGCCAATCTCAACTAGTACTCCCTGTAAAATCAAATTGGAATCCCATCTGCATTTGGTGACTTACTTTTTTTTCAACCCTTTCAATTGATTTTCAATGCAACGGATGGCTATGGATCAACAAATGCAAGATCTAATGGCATAATATGGTTGGGAACAACTATATCAGCCTCTGTATAGCTATGATATAGCACCCTGTGATTATTATAAGTTTCTGCACTTGAAAAAACATTTAAGCGATGAGTGCCATGACAGCAACAATGATGTCAAAACATTGATTCAGCAGTGTTTGGCAAATCAGGTAGCAGATTTTTTGTGAGAATGGAATTCATAAGTTGTTTGTTTGGTATGATCAGTGCCTTAACCCATTAAGTCCGAAATTGTTATTATTATATTTTAAATTGAATTTTTTATTCCTTACCTATAACGTACATAGTGTGTGAACCACAATAAGTACAAAAATAGCCAAAGAATATTTATACATGCTGATATAATGGCCGTCCTCAAAATAGGATGCTGGGATCTAACAGTATCATATAGCATACTAAACTGTATTCAAGTCTTAACTATTTATTTCTTGTGAAATGGTACAAAACACTTCACACACAGTGTTACACGACATTTAACACAATATGTTTTTGGTTTCCCATTGCATTTAGCTCTTACATATCATCTTTGCGTGCTTCTTTTGTCAGTCATATGACCAATTCCATCAAACCTGATGTCTGGTATAACTCTCAACTGACTTGATGGGTATTCCATTGGACATCTAATATTCGGTCTTCCAGTGTCCAATTTCAGGTATGTAACTGTAACAGCATGTCTGAAATCCAGTAAATCCAGTGCATTTTCCCCATTTACTAGTCTGTAGAAGAGCCAGGCATTTACGAGGGCCATTTCCAGCATATGTGTAAATAGGACCCAGTAGCATTTTTTCCCTCTAATTACCGTTGCATATTTTCCAACTAACCAATCATGGTGGTCAACACCTCCCATGTACGCGTTATACGACTTCAAAACCGCAGGTTGTTGCACTTGTGACTTCTTACTTGCTTGTCTACTGTACCGCGTAGCTGCTCCCAAAGGTTCAACTTCGTCAAAATTTGTACCAATTGTAACGCATCTGTTGTCGTGCCATCGTACAAATAAGACCTCACCATTCCTGTCGAACTGGTAGTCATAGTTTCCTCGAACTGTTTTTTTCAGTTTGTTGCTGCTCAGTAGTGGACAGTCACCAGTTGCTTGAAAACCCAAATTTCTCAGATGAATCAGAAGATCGCTACTAGTGAAGAAATTGCCAAAGTACACACAATGATTCTCAGGTTTTTCAATGCAGTCCAGCATGTTTAGGACTACTCTTGATCCCAATAGTAGGTCACCCCTTGCAGTATCTTCTGAATCCTTTCCACAGTATAAATCAAATTTGAAACAGCAGCCACTTGCTCCACAAACACACCTTAACTTATAGCCAAATCTAATAGGCTTGCCTCAGATAAACTGTTTCAGCCCACTTCATCCATAGTATTTGACTATCTTTCGTCAATTGCAAATTTTCCTCAAATATTCCAAATTTTTGAAAAGATTCATTTATCATTTTCAAGAAAGGTCTAATTTTGAATCTGTGATTGTGTTTGTTTTCATTGGCTAAGTCATTATCTCGAAAATGAAGCAATGTTTTCAACTTCTGATATTTATTCCTTGACATAGCTGTCTTTATAAATGGTATGCCAACATCTTCATCTTCAGACCAGTATAGCTTCTCAGGGAGCTTATGGTAGCCAGCAAAAAGAAGAAATCTGACAAAGACCTTCACTTCTTCAACTCTGAGGATAAAATCCTGCATATTCTTCATATTTACTGCATATTTTTCTTTCACTATCAACTTATGTATGTTTTTGTTCATCAGTTCTTCAAACATCTCCTATGGAGTCAAGGAAGAAAGTTGTTCCTTCAATTCCTCTCTCTTTGTGCTAATGTCATGCTCACTAGTTTGAGACAGCTTTGTATAAACTGGAGGTGATATCAATATGGTCCTGATCATCTGACACCGCATTACAGAATGCGTCACTGTTTATTATTTCTTCTATTTCACCGTTAGTAAGGTATCTATCTTGTCTGAAGGCCATTATAATCTATATAAAATGAAATGAAATGCAATAAAATAAAGTGAAATGAAAGAATAATACATTAGCACAACTTACAGAAAAGGGAATGTATAAATACCTCTGTCCATCTGGAACTCTATTATTTACTAATGGAAACATTCGACGTGGGAAAAATATATCTAAAAACAAAGATGATGTGACTTACGAAACGAAAGCGCTGGCAGGGCGATAGACACACAAACAAATACAAACATACACACAAAATTCAAGCTTTCGCAACCAACGGTTGCTTCATCAGGAAAGAGGGAAGGAGAGGGAAAGACGAAAGGATGTGGGTTTTAAGGGAGAGGGTAAGGAGTCATTCCAATCCCGGGAACGGAAAGACTCACTTTAGGGGGAAAAAAGGACAGGTATACACTCACGAACACATACATTTCCATCCGCACATACACAGACACAAGCAGACATTTGTAAAGGCAAAGAGTTTGGGCAGAGATGTCAGTCGAGGCAGAAGTACAGAGGCAAAGATGTTGTTGAAAGACAGGTGAGGTATGAGCAGCGGCAACTTGAAATTAGCAGAGGTTGAGGCCTGGCGGATAACGAGAAGAGAGGATATATTGAGGGGCAAGTTCCCATCTCCGGAGTTCTGACAGGTTGGTGTTAGCGGGAAGTATCGAGATAACCCGGATGGTGTAACACTGTGCCCAGATGTGCTGGCCATGCACCAAGGCATGTTTAGTCACAGGGTGATCCTCATTACCAACAAACACTGTCTGCCTGTGTCCATTCATGCGAATGGACAGTTTGTTGCTGGTCATTCCCACACAGAAAGCTTCACAGTGTAGGCAGGTCAGTTGGTAAATCACGTGGGTGCTTTCACACGTGGCTCTGCCTTTGATCGTGTACACCTTCTGGGTTACAGGACTGGAGTAGGTGGTGGTGGGAGGATGCATAGGACAGGTTTTACACTGGGGGCGGTTACAAGGATTGGAGCTAGAGGGTGGGGAAGGTGGTTTAAGGATTTCATAGGGATGAACTAATAGGTTAAGAAGGTTAGGTGGACGGCGGAAAGACACTCTTGGTGGAGTGGGGAGGATTTCATGAAGGATGGATCTCATTTCAGGGCAGGATTTGAGGAAGTCGTATCCCTGCTGGAGAGCCACATTCAGAGTCTGATCCAGTCCCAGAAAGTATCCTGTCACAAGTGGGGCACTTTTGTGGTTCTTCTGTGGGAGGTTCTGGGTTTGAGGGGATGAGGAAGTGGCTCTGGTTATTTGCTTCTGTACCAGGTCGGGAGGGTAGTTACGGGATGCGAAAGCTGTTTTCAGGTTGTTGGTGTAATGGTTCAGGGATTCCGGACTGGAGCAGATTCGTTTGCCATGAAGACCTAGGCTGTAGGGAAGGGACCGTTTGATGTGGAAAGGGTGGCAGCTGTCTTAATGTTGTTGCTTGTTGGTGGGTTTGAGGTGGACGGACGTGTGAAGCTGGCCATTGAACAGATGGAGGTCAACGTCAAGGAAAGTGGCATGGGATTTGGAGTAGGACCAGGTGAATCTGATGGAACCAAAGGAGTTGAGGTTGGAGAGGAAATTCTGGAGTTCTTCTTCACCGTGAGTCCAGATCATGAAGATGTCATCAATAAATCTGTACCAAACTTTGGGTTGGCAGGCCTGGGTAACCAAGAAGGCTTCCTCTAAGCGACCCATGAGTAGGTTGGCGTACGAAGGGGCCATCCTGGTACCCATGGCTGTTCCCTTTAATTGTTGGTATGTCTGGTCTTCAAAAGTGAAGAAGTTGTGGGTCAGGATGAAGCTGGCTAAGGTAGTGAGGAAAGAGGTTTTAGGTAGGGTAGCAGGTGATCGGCGTGAAAGGAAGTGCTCCATCGCAGCGAGGCCCTGGACGTGCGGGATATTTGTGTATAAGGAAGTGGCATCAATGGTTACAAGGATGGTTTCTGGGGGTAACGGATTGGGTAAGGATTCCAGGCATTCGAGAAAGTGGTTAGTGTCTTTGATGAAGGATGGGAGACTGCATGTAATGGGTTGAAGGTGTTGATCTACGTAGGCAGAGATACGTTCTATGGGGGCTTGGTAACCAGCTACAATGGGGCAGCCGGGATGATTGGGTTTGTGAATTTTAGGAAGAAGGTAGAAGGTAGGGGTGCGGGGTGTCGGTGGGGTCAGGAGGTTGATGGAGTCAGGTGAAAGGTTTTGTAGGGGGCCTAAGGTTCTGAGGATTCCTTGAAGCTCCGCCTGGACATCAGGAATGGGATTACCTTGGCAAACTTTGTATGTGGTGTTGTCTGAAAGCTGACGCAGTCCCTCAGCCACATACTCCCGACGATCAAGTACCACAGTCGTGGAACCCTTGTCCGCCGGAAGAATGACGATGGACCGGTCAGCCTTCAGATCACGGATAGCGTGGGCTTCAGCAGTGGTGATGTTGGGAGTAGGATTAAGGTTTTTTAAGAAGGATTGAGAGGCAAGGCTGGAAGTCAGAAATTCCTGGAAGGTTTGGAGAGGGTGATTTTGAGGGAGAGGAGGTGGGTCCCGCTGTGACGGAGGATGGAACTGTTCCAAGCAGACCACAAAAGTGCACCACTTGTGACAGGATACTTTCCGGGACTGGATCAGATTCTGAATGTGGCTCTCCAGCAGGGATACGACTTCCTCAAATCCTGCCCTGAAATGAGATCCATCCTTCATGAAATCCTCCCCACTCCACCAAGAGTGTCTTTCCGCCGTCCACCTAACCTTCATAACCTCTTAGTTCATCCCTATGAAATCCCCAAACCACCTTCCCTACCCTCTGGCTCCTACCCTTGTAACCACCCCCGGTGTAAAACCTGTCCCATGCACCCTCCCACCACCACCTACTCCAGTCCTGTAACCCGGAGGGTGTACACGATCAAAGGCAGAGCCACGTGTGAAAGCACCCACGTGATCTACCAACTGACCTGCCTACACTGTGATGCATTCTATGTGGGAATGACCAGCAACAAACTGTCCATTCGCATGAATGGACACAGGCAGACAGTGTTTGTTGGTAATGAGGATCACCCTGTGGTTAAACGTGCCTTGGTGCACGGCCAGCACATCTTGGCACAGTGTTACACCGTCCGGGTTATCTGGATACTTCCCACCAACACCAACCTATCCGAACTCCGGAGATGGGAACTTGCTCTTCAATATATCCTCTCTTCCCGTTACCCACCAGACCTCAATCTCCGCTAATTTCAAGTTGCCGCCACTCATACCTCACCTGTCATTCAACATCATCTTTGCCTCTTCACTTCCGCCTCTACTGACATCTCTGCCCAAACTCTTTGTCTTTAAATATGTCTGCTTGTGTCTGTATATGTGTGGATGGATATGTGTGTGTGTGCGAGTGTATACCTGTCCTTTTTCCCCCTAAGGTAAGTCTTTCCGCTCCCGGGATTGGAATGACTCCTTACCCTCTCCCTTAAAACCCACATCCTTTCGTCTTTCCCTCTCCTTCCCTCTTTCCTGATGAGGCAACAGTTTGTTGCGAAAGCTTGAATTTTGTGTGTATGTTTGTGTTCGTTTGTGTGTCTGTCGACCTGCCAGCACTTTCATTTGGTAAGTCACATCATCTTTGTTTTTAGATATATTTTTCCTACGTGGAATGTTTCCCTCTATATATATATATATATATATATATATATATATATATATAAAAAAAGAAAGATGATGTGACTTACCGAACGAAAGCGCTGGCAGGTCGATAGACACACAAACAAACACAAACACACACACAAAATTCAAGCTTTTGCAACAAACTGTTGCCTCATCAGGAAACAGGGGAAGGAGAGGGAAAGACGAAAGGATGTGGGTTTTAAGGGAGAGGGTAAGGAGTCATTCCAATCCCGGGAGCGGAAAAACTTACCTTAGGGGGAAAAAAGGACAGGTATACACTCGCACACATACACATATCCATCCACACATATACAGACACAAGCAGACATATTTAAAGACAAAGAGTTTGGGCAGAGATGTCAGTAGAGGCGGAAGTGAAGAGGCAAAGATGATGTTGAATGACAGGTGAGGTATGAGTGGCGGCAACTTGAAATTAGCGGAGATTGAGGCCTGGTGGGTAACGGGAAGAGAGGATATATTGAAGAGCAAGTTCCCATCTCCGGAGTTCGGATAGGTTGGTGTTGGTGGGAAGTATCCAGATAACCCGGATGGTGTAACACTGTGCCAAGATGTGCTGGCCGTGCACCAAGGCATGTTTAGCCACAGGGTGATCCTCATTACCAACAAACACTGTCTGCCTGTGTCCATTCATGCGAATGGACAGTTTGTTGCTGGTCATTCCCACATAGAATGCATCACAGTGTAGGCAGGTCAGTTGGTAAATCACGTGGGTGCTTTCACATGTGGCTCTGCCTTTGATCGTGTACACCTTCCGTGTTACAGGACTGGAGTAGGTGGTGGTGGGAGGGTGCATGGGACAGGTTTTACACCGGGGGCGGTTACAAGGATAGGAGCCAGAGGTAGGGAAGGTGGTTTGGGGATTTCATAGGGATGAACTAACAGGTTAAGAAGGTTAGGTGGACGGCGGAAAGACACTCTTGGTGGAGTGGGGAGGATTTCATGAAGGATGGATCTCATTTCAGGGCAGGATTTGAGGAAGTCGTATCCCTGCTGGAGAGCCACATTCAGAGTCTGATCCAGTTCCAGAAAGTATCCTGTCACAAGTGGGGCACTTTTGTGGTTCTTCTGTGGAGGATTCTGGGTTCGAGGGGATGAGGAAGTGGCTCTGGTTATTTGCTTCTGTACCAGGTCGGGAGGGTAGTTGCAAGACGCGAAAGTTGTTGTCAGGTTGTTGGTGTAATAGTTCAGGGATTCCGGACTGGAGCACATTCGTTTGCCACAAAGACCTAGGCTGTAGGGAAGGGACCGTTTGATGTGGAATGGGTGGCAGCTGTCATAATGCAGGTACTGTTGCTTGTTGGTGGGTTTGATGTGGACGGACGTGTGAAGCTGGCCATTGGACAGGTGGAGGTCAACGTCAAGGAAAGTGGCATGGGATTTGGAGTAGGACCAGGTGAATCTGATGGAACCAAAGGAGTTGAGGTTGGAAATTTTATAAGAATGGAAAACAATGAATATAACTCCAATTATTGAGCTAACAATGCAAGTAGTTTAAAAAATACATTTTTGACTATAAATAATCACAAAAAGATCTTTGCCACATATTTCAAATATTACTCAATTGTTGATAAAGTAAATACCTGTAATAGTGAAAAGTGTGCCTTAGTATTCAATAATCAATTAATGGTAGGACTTATTGCTTTTAATTTCCTGTAAGTATACATTTGTTATAAAAAGCATCAACAAATGACGTAGAACAGTAATAGTTGCAAATTAATAATTCATTGTGTATTTATAAATAAGTATGTGCTCTGTCCTCAAAATAGGACACTGGTACTTAGTGGGTTAATATTGGCAGAAATTTTGTTGAAAAGTAAATTAAATTATATATTAAAAATTATATATCAAAAAAAATTTTGGAAACATGCCTTTGCACAATCAAAACTAAGGTCCCACATTCTGTTCCTGAAACCTGCTTGCCCCTTGGAGTTACTCCAAAAGGCCTAACACTGAAACTCCTCATTTCTGGGTGCAATTCTACCCAACACCAGGCTCTTTTACAGCTTCAAATACAGCAATCTCTATCTCTTACCCAGCTAATCTGTGACCTATATGCCTCATCAGCAAATTTCCACTCTACCAGGCTTCTCTCCTATAAAATCCTGCAATTGTCTGCACCTCATGTTTCCTCGAATGGTATCATCCGCCAAGCCAACTTCAAACTGCAACAACTTGCCACACTTCACCTCAAAAAGCTATCCCACCTTCTCCTAAACTGCCTGAACAGTGGTATTTCCCTTCATGTCCCTCTGCAGCTCCCTAAACAGCCACACCATCAACCACCACTCCTCTCCTCCAAACCAAGCTTGGCCACCTTCCTTAACATCCCACAGCCTTCACAACTGCCTCCCAGACCAAGAATGAACCATAATCCCAAGAACCAGTCACAACAGTACAGTGTCCTTAACTTCCCATCTAAAGCACTCACCCCTCCTGAATTATTTGTATTATCTAAGGGCCTCACTTTCAGCCCTAAACTTGCGTTTGATCATGCTGCTTTGGTGAAGGACCTCCTTTCCTTCAAACGTAATACCCATTGTAAATACCATTTTGCAACCCAATCCAACTTTTCCAAAGGCAAACCTGACATTGAACCCTGCCTTGATTAGTTCAGACCACGATACCAACTTGATCCACCACCACTATGTCAAAATCATCGCTTACAAGCCTTTGAAGAATTCCTCACATCCAGCATTGCCTCACAACCCTTCCTCAGGTCCCTACAACATGACCCTAACCTGTCCTCCACAGAACTCCAGGCTCCACGTTCCCTAACCCTAAAAGCTGATGACTTCATCATTATCCTCCCAGCAGACAAAGGATCTACCACTGTAGTATTTGACCAAAATAAGTATGTTAGTGAAGGGCTACGCCATCTGTCTGACATCTCTACATACAGCATCTGCCATCAAGATCCCATCCCTGTAACTCAAACTGACCTGCAGTCCCTCCTTAAAACCTCAGGCCCCTCACATGGACTGACATCTCAATCCATAGAACTTCTCACCCTACCCGAACCATGCACCTCCACCTTCTACTTTCTTCCTACGATCCACAAATCCAATGGCCTTGCCGCAGTGGTAATACCGGTTCCCATCAGATCACCAAAGTTAAGCACTGTCAGGCTGGGCTAGCAATATGATGAATGACCACACACCTTGCTTGTCACCATTGATGCCACCTCCCTCTAATCAACATCCCCCATGTACGTGGTCTGTGTGCTGCTGAACATTTCCTCAGTCAATGCCCACCTGAATCCAAACCTATAACATCCTTCCTACTCACCTAAATCAACTTTATACTTACCAACAATTACTTCTCCTTTGAGAGGCAGACATACGAACAGATCAGGAGTAGGGCCGTGGGAACCACAATGGCTCCTTCCTATGCCAACCTTTTCATGGGTTGCTTGGAGGGGACTTTCCTGGGATCCATAAGTCTTCAGCCTCTGGTTTGGTTTAGCTACATTGATGACATCTTTACCATATGGACTCATGGTGAGGCTGACCTACTAAAATACCTTTTCCTAATTAATTTCAAATGTTCATACTCAAAATCTCACGCCACTTTCCTTGATGTTGATCTTGCCCTAACCGAAGGCCAGCTACACACTTCCGTCCACATTAAACCTACCAACAAACAACGGTACTTACATTTTGACAGTTGCCATCCTTTCCATGTCAAATGTTCCCTCCCATATGACCTTAGCAATCGAGGCAAATGTTTTTGTTCAGATGCAGACTCTTTAGAACAATACACCACCATTCTCACCTCAGCCTTCACTGCACCTAATTAACCCACCAACCTAGTTAAAAAACAGATTTCTCGGGCCATCACATCGAATCCTGGTACTGCTGATCCCTCCACAAAACAGCTTTGGAGCACACCATTGGTGACTCAGTATTATCTTGGTCTGGAACACATTAATCAGCTACTTCAACAGGGCCATGACTTCCCAAAATCATGCCCTGAAATGAGATCCCTTCTGTCTGAAATTTTTCCCACCACACCTAGAACAGCTTTCAGTCGCCCCCCCACCCCCCCCCCCACCCCCAAATCTCTGCAATATTCTTGTCAGATCCTATGCTCCTTCTGCACCCATTGCTCTATCCTAAGGCTCCTACCTCTGTGACCATCTGTGCTGCAAGCTTGACCTATGCACCCTCCTACTACCACCTCCTTACATGGCGGTGAGTGAGTGACGTGCGTTAGCTTGGCTCGCAAGTTTACGTGAAATCTGGAGGTGTTTTAAGCAGTTAGGCTAGTCTACATATACTAAAACCGTATATCTACTGCCGAGTGTCATATTTTACATCACACACTGAGCACCAACTACGCGGAATTGCACTTAAAATGGAAAATCGCCGAACAACGCGCAGTGCAGCCAACAGCCAGGCCGGCGACAGCGCAGGCATGGAGTCTACACCGGGAGTTGCAGCCACTCCGCTCAGCATCGCTGACATCCCCGCACTCATGAAAGCTGAGGTGAGTGCTGCGCTGCAGGCTAAGGAGACGCTCGGGCTCGTTGTTCAAACCATCACTGATGCCGTCACTGCTGGAGTGGTGGACAAAATACAGAAAACTCTGGAGGCAAATGCGAGTGAGATCCATGCACTGGACACATTGTCAAAAGAAAGTGAGGAGAAAGCACGACAGCTCAAACAGAAATTGATCGAGAAGACGGACAAGCTCGAACAATATCAGAGACGCAATAATCTCAGACTGTTCGGCATTCCAGAGAGCAGCAGAGAGAACACAGATGAACTAGTGATAAACCTTGTCCAAGAAAAGCTAGGCGTACAGGTGACTCTGAGTGACATTGACAGAAGTCATAGAGTGGGTCGTAGGTCGCCAGGTTCTACAAAACCGAGACCTATAATAGTGAAATTTATGTCCTATAGGAAAAGATCTGAAATCTTCAGAGCAAAGAAGAATCTCGCGAAGTCGTGTCTGACAGTACGCGAGAATCTGACCTCTGAAAGACTAAACATTTTGAAGAGTGCGATTTCGAAATTTGGGCTACAGAACGTATGGACAAATGACGGCAGGATAATGGTTAAGACCGAAAACGGAAAGAAAACAATTTGCAGTGTTAATGAACTCGAAAGCCTGTGTCTTAGAAGCTAAATCATGTCTAATCTTGCTGCCACTAACTTGTATGTTTATATTGTTTACACTGTCAACCATATCTTAACTAATGTATTATCAAATTGCTCGTTTCTCTACATAACTATTTTTTTTTATCTCTAATTATTTTTTCTCGTGTAATTTTTGTTATTATTTGTATTATCAACATTTCGTTTCTCCACATAACTATTTTCATCTTTAATTGTTTTTCTCGTGTAATTTTGTTAATTATTACATAAGGTAGTCTCACTTCCATCCTTAATTAGCAACCCACCATCATACTTTAGTTGTTATTCTCTTAAGTGCAATTAATATCACACTCCGTTGTAATGTGCAGATTACTCCTGTTGTGCTTAGCAAAATTCCTTCCCCTGCCAGCCCACGGCTACTTCCAGAACCGTTGCAGACCTCACTGACCATGGCCGCAGATCCCGTTGCCTCCCCGGGGACCCACCCCCTCCCCCTCCCTGCCGCTTTCACTGCACAGAACTGGGAGGACACTCCCTCACCTCCCCCCCCCCCCACCCCTCCTTCACATGCCTTCCGCATTCCTCATGCCAGACCCTCTTCTCACCGCTAACCACGACCCGCAAACATTGGTCGGCAGCCTCCTCGGGCAATCAACACCGGAATACACCAAGCTGCATATTGCACATGCAAATGTCCAGTCTCTGCCAGCTCACTTTGATGAGTTCAAATATATATTTCAAACTGCTGATATACACGTAATACTTTTGTCAGAGACTTGGCTCAAACCAAGTATTCCTACAACTTCCGAAAACCTATATCTTTCTCAGGCATGACAGATGCAACAGACGAGGGGGCGTACATACGCTCTGATTTGTCACCTACAGTACTACATACATCCAACAACAATGTCGATAAACAAGAGGAACATATGTTCATAGAGATCAAATCACTTAACAGAAAGTGCTTAATATGCGTCCTTTACAAACCTCCTAAAGTAGGTGGGTTCGCCTGCTTTGAAACTGCCTTCTCTAGTCTCGAATCGTCATATGAACATGTAATTATAGCAGGTGACACTAACATTAATTTTCTGTGCAATAGTCCTTCCACTGAGAAATTTAAGAGGATGCTTTCTTCCTCAAATATGACGCTATTTCAGCTGGCACCTACTCATCACACGACTACCAGTCACACTTTCATAGATATATTCGCAACGAAATCTCCAAACAGAATAATCCGCACCTCTCAAATATCTGCGCCTGGCATGTCTGCCCATGACATCATTTTCATGACGTATTCACTAGAATGTCCTAGAAAGAAACAAAAACTGTCTACATACCGAGACCTCAAATGCATAAATTTGCCTGAACTTGAAACTGAGGCACAAGAAATAGTTTGGGGGATGTCCTCTACTCCCCTCATGAACATAAACGACAAACTCCAGGATTTCACTAACAAAATTACTCAACTATATGACAAATATGCTCCAATAAAGACCAGAAAAGTAAAAAGGCAATCTGCACTTTGGCTGACTGATGAACTAAAACACCTCATGAATCTCAGAGACGCTGCACATCGAGCATACAAGATACACCCTACACCTGAAAATCATACTGTATACAAGTAGAAATGAAACAAAGTCAGTCAAGCGGTGAGAAACGCTAAGCTCAGACATGCCCATACATTAGCTGACAATAGATGTAGAACAGCTATCCTGTGGAAAAATCTCTGTAGTCTCGGTTTAGGCAAAATAAAAGTTGCAGAAAATCCCATGGTCCCAGCTGAAGAAATGACTGCAGCAAAGAAAAATTCTATCTACAGCACGTCACTTGCAGTACTGTCAAGAAAGCCATAATGCAGATTAGATCAGCATCTACTGGACATGATGGCATCACTATCCAGATGGTAAAACTTATTATTGACCAACTACTGCCCTCTATAACAGACATTTTCAACAATTCATTAATCACTAGTGTTTTCCCTGAGGCCTGGAAACTGGGACAAATTAAGCCACTGCCTAAAAAGGACATCACCACAGCACCCTCTGACTACCGCCCCATCTGCCTTCTTCCTGCACTATCAAAGGCCTTAGAATATGTAGTTCATGTCCAGCTCACCAACTACCTAACTACTAACAACCTACTAGACGAATACCAATCAGGTTTCCGTAAACATCGAAGCACAACATCCGCACTGATAAAGGTGACAGATGACCTGAAACTTGCCATGGACAGACAAGAAGCGACTATCATTTGCTTCTTAATTTCAGCAAAGCATTTGATACTGTCGACTTTGACATCTTACTAGCCAAACTTAGCGGTCTAAATTTCTCACCAAGTGCAGTGCAATGGTTTCGCTCATACATGACGTCTCGTCAGCAGCGCGTCCTGTCTGGAAATATAAAATCACAATGGCGGTAGGTAGTGTCAGGCGTTCCCCAAGGCTCAGTATTAGGTCCTATACTCTTCTCTCTCTATGTCAATGATGTGTCATCAGTTCTGACCTACTGCAAATATCATATGTATGCTGATGACCTTTAGTTGTATCTAAGTGTGAAACCAAGCAATCTCAAGAAAGCTATTGAAAATTTCAATACTGACCTTGATGCACTGTCAAAATGGGCACAGGACATAGATCTAAAACTAAACCCATCTAAAACCCAAGCGGCACTTGTTGGTCACTCTAAGCTCATTAGCACAAAACATCAGGAATCCGTACCACCTCTTATCCTAAATGGAACAAACATTAACTTCTCTCCCTCAGCAAAGAGTTTGGGAATGATAATAGATGAAAATCTAAATTGGACAGAGCACGTAACTGCAGTATGCAAAAAAGCATCAGCATCCCTTCATGTCCTACAAAAATATAAAAAACTCTTCCCTTTTGATCTGAAAAAGAAATTAGTACAAATGCTTATACTCCCAATCATTGACTACAGCGATATTATCCTACAAGGCCTCTCTCAGGAAAATTCACAACATCTAGAACTGGTCATGAATGCCTGCGTCCAATATATATCTGTGACATTCGACTTTTTCATCACATTTCACCAGCATATGCAAAATTGTCCTGGCTGCGTGCAGACAAACGCAGAGATTTCCATACACTCTGTCTCATCTACTGCCTTATAAATGTACACTGTCCCTCATCTCTCTCCTCGTCCCTAATGCTCATGTCAGAACAACATGACAGAAACACACGTTCCCGTTATAATAAAATCCTCTCCGTTCCACTGCATCGCTCAGT
The DNA here is from genome assembly GCF_023898315.1 of Schistocerca nitens. Taxonomy (NCBI): domain Eukaryota; kingdom Metazoa; phylum Arthropoda; class Insecta; order Orthoptera; family Acrididae; genus Schistocerca; species Schistocerca nitens. Next base: position 1,093,370,612 of record NC_064615.1, on the reverse strand, counting down.
CACCTTCTCCAAGTGCTTTACAGTAGCGGGAACCCAACTCTGGAATAACCTCCCTCGGTATGTTAGAGAACTTAGAAACATGTCTGGCTTCAAAAAACAGTTAATGATGTATCTACTTAAGCAACAGTAATGCCTTCCTCTGTACATGAATGCACTTTAGCTCATTACTTCCCTCTTTCCCCCTCCTTAAATCTCCCTTCCCCAAAACTTGCTATACTAGTAAACATCTACTTTACACACCAAGATATTAATGTACATCTGCACAAACCTTCATTACTACTGCCAATTTTTCTCATGTTTGTCATTATTATTTGATTTTTTTTACTGTTATTATTATTGTTTTTATCATAATCTGTATGTATAGCACCTGTTGTAAAAATACTGCCAGCATTTACTTTATTAGGTCTTAGTCATATTTATCATTATTATTTGACTTTTTACTGTTATTATTATTGCTTTTATCGACTTTTTACTGTTATTATTATTGCTTTTATCATAATCTGTGTGTATAGCACCTGTTGTAAAAATACTGCCGCATTTACTTTATTAGGTCTTAGTCATTACTCTTTATTCATATTGTCACTAGAGTTATCTAATTTTCTCATTTAAACTATTGTCATGATGTAACTCTGATGTGTGAAATGCTGCATGTGTAGAACACTGGTCCGATGTAAGAGAGGGCCTGATGGCCCTAATCTGATCAGGTTAAATAAATAAATAAATAAAATAAAAATACAATAGCCCTGTAACTGGCAAAACATATACTATCAAAGGGAGAGCCAACTGCAAAATGACACGGCACATACCAGCTATTATGTGAACACTGTTCAGCCTTCTACATCGGCATGACTACCACCAAATTATCAATTTGGATGAATGGGCAAAGGCAGAGGGTATATACTGACAACCTGCAATATCCTGTTACAGAACATGCTGTACAACATGACCTTCATGACTTCGGCACCTGTTTCACTACACGCCCAATCTGGATTCTTCCCCCAGACACTAGTTTCTCAGAACTCCGCAGGTAGGAATTACACTACGTGAACAAAAGCATCCGGACACCTGGCTATGAATGACTTACAAATTCGTGGGGCCCTCTGTCAGTAATGCTGGAATTCAATATGGTGTTGGCCCACCCTTAGGTCTTGATGACAGCTTCCACTCTCACAGGCATAACTTCAGTCAGGTTCTCAAAGGTTTCTTGGGGAATGGCAGCCCATTCTTCATGAAGTACTACACTGAGAAGAGGTATCAATGTCAGTTGGTGAGACCTGGCACAAAGTTGGCATTCCAAAACATCCTATAGGATTCAGATCAGGACTCTGTGCAGGGCAGTCCATTACAGGGATGTTATTGTCATGTAACCACTCCCGCACAGGTCGTGCATTATGAATCTGTGCTCGATCGTGTTGAAAGATGCAACCACCATCCCTGAATTGCTCGTCAACAGTGGCAAGCAAGAAGGTGCTTAAATCATCAGTGTAGGCTTGTGCTGTGATAGTGCCATGCAAAACAATAAGGGGTGAAAGCTCCCTCCTTGAAAAACATGACTACACCATAACACCACCACCTCCAAATTTTACTGTTGGCACTACACATGCTGGCAGATGACATTCACTGGGCATTTGCCATACCCACATCCTGCCATCGGATCGCCACATTGTGTACCGTGATTCGTCATTCCACACAACATTTTTCCACTGTTCAATCGTCCAATGTTTAGATTCCTTACACCAAGCGATGTGTCGTTTGGCATTTATCGGCGTAATGTGTGGCTTATGAGCAGCAGCTCGACCATGAAATCTAAGTTTTCTCACCTCCCGCCTAACTGCCTTAGTACTTGCAGTGGATCCTGATGCAGATCGGAATTCTTGTGTGATTGTCTGTATAGATGCCTGCCTATTACACATTATGACTCTCTTCAACGGTCGGCGGTCTCTGTCAGTCAACAGACAAGATGGGCCTATACGTTTTTGTGCTATACATGACCCTTCATGTTTAGACTTCATTATCACATTGGAAACAGTGGACCTAGGAATGTTTAGGAGTGTGGAAACCTTGCATACAGACATATGACACAAGTGACATCCAATCACCTGACCATGTTCGAAGTCTGTGTGGTCCACAGACTGCCCAATTCTGCTCTCTCACTACTGAGGTTGCTGATATGAAGCAGTAGGTGGCAGCACAAGGTACCTAATATGAAAAACATATGTTTTTGGGGGTGTCCGGATACTTCGATCACATAGTGTAGCACTACATGACCTTGATTCTCGCCACCCGCCTGGTCTTAATTTATGTTAATTTCTTCCATCTCAGCTTTTCTTCACTGTGACTACGCTTTGCCTCACTCCATTTTAGTTTTCTATGTCTTTCCTATCTATTTTTCACTGCCCCATCCCACCTCTGTTACGTACAATGCACTTAGATTCTCATTCTAATTAACTCATGCATGATGTTTTAGTAGTAATCTCTGTCTTGCACATTACCCTGTCTTCCATCTTTAAGCTTTCAGGTTTTCAAATCTCGTCCAATGCAGTTCCCAACAATCAATCTTTCCTTCTCATGCCATATGGTAAGTTTCCCCAGACCAACAGTTTTGGGTGACTTTCCCAAAATCTCCCCCTTTTCCTAGACCTCTCCAATCCTTTTCCTTCACAATTCTTCCCTCACCTTCAACCCTTCTGCCTGAAGAAGGAGCCAATCACAACGGTCCTTTATTGTGTGTGTTATGCCACTGCTTGATGAGTCAAATTTTTATCTATCCAATTAAATAATTTGTCAATAATTGATTGTTTTCGTTATCAGATTAAATTATAGGCATAATTTAATAATTAAATTCTTTTAAAACACACTATTTTTTGCTTAACATAAAACAGTGTTTACTTTTTTACAAAAAATGCTGGGTATAATGAATTTTGTGCCATGAATGTAACTTATCTCCTCCACTTCCCCGAATAATGCTATAACACTGAATCAAATATGCTGAATTCCTTCAGAGAACAGATATGATAGACAGTAGTGGAAAATAAACGGCAAGTAAGTTGTCTTCTGCTTGGATTCATCCACAATATAAATATGGTGATGATTTAAAATGGCTGAAAATATTGATCCGAAATAATACTGAGTGGAAACCCTCTTGTATTGTCCAGCTCCAAGTGCCACTAAATTGTGCTTTTCATGGATTGCTTCAAGGCTTACGAGTAATTTACAAAAATTGGGCCCAGTGTGGGGCAAGGAACCACATAGTGAAATTCTGGTGAGTATAACAGGTAAGACTCCTGCGTTTGTTGCGCCATAGAGAAAATGGCGGTCATTAGTTCCAGAATAGAGACTGAAAACCATCTGAAGTTGTAGGCATCTTGATTCACCTATCCACCCAGCCATATAACATTAATCATGTTCCCAGTGCAGTTAATGATCTTGAGAACCTTGAGAGATGTTGAATGATATGCCATGGATTATAATTAAATATGAGACATAGAAAACTCAGAATTTTTAAAATGCAGTACAGTGTCTCTCATTTTGCAGCAATTTAAAGCTGCAAATATGTTATCTTGTATTATCATAAAAAATACATGACATACTATACTTAGTATTAAGTACTTAGTATTAAGCACAAAGTGAATTTACTTCGGCAGAACCCCTTTTTGGTATGAAGGAGGCGCTTTTAGAGGATTTGGTGGTGATGGTGCAAGTACTTTCTTCATTGCAGCCATTGCCTTAGCTGTCATTTTTACATTCAAGGAATCTGCAAAAGCTTTCCGTTGCTGTGGTGAGTATGCATTCAAAGCATCTTGTGAATCTGGAGCAAGAATATTTTGCTTCATCACTTTAACATCTGAATAATTTTTTATTGAGTTTATGGATTCCTGAAATAAAAGAAGATGAAAGGACCTCAATTACTAGAGAGACATTATCCATCTCATGATAAATAAAAGGAAAGCTAGTTTTCTAAAATACACAATTTACTTTTTTTGACTTCATTTAAAGTTATTGTATGACATGGGAAGAAATATTCATAACATTGCAAAGATTGAACATGACTTCAAAAAACATTTTATGATTCAAGTTGTTATTGGCAAAGAGACAATAAATAAACACTGATGAACAAAAACATTACATTATGGTCACTGCCCAATACAGGACTGCATTCTGCCTGGTGGTGTTGCAGGTATGTGACATGGCAGGGAAAGGATGCAAGTGGAGAAGAGACAAACTGGGGATCACTCTAGAAATCATATGGCCCACAAATAGTGAAATCCACATATGCAACTTTCACAGGGGACAGATTTTTATTGCTCAGCACCTGGAAACAAACACCTCAGAAATTTTGAAGCTAGTTGGTTGTTCATGTGTCACTGTTGTGAGCATGTACGGAGAGTGGTTCAAGGACTGTGAAACCACAAGTTGGCAATAAGGTGTTGGATATCCCCAACTCATTGTAGATGTGGAAGACTTGCCTGTTCTGTAAGGCAGATTAGGTGGCAATCTGTGGTGGATCTGATGCAGAGTTCAGTGCAGATGCAGGAACAAGTGTTTTGGATCACACAACTTGTGCATGTCATTGAACATGGGGCTCCACAGTACAAGATCCCTAATAGTCATTGTTGACTCAATTGCATCTTCAATTACAATTGCAGTCAGCATGGTATCAACAAGACTGGACTATGGGTCAACAGAAATATGTTGCCTGGTCTGATGAATCATGTTTCTTGTTCTACCAGGTTGATAGTCATGTCTAGATAAACTGTCCTGGCAAGTGGCTGCTCAAAACATACAGCGCACCGTGTATGCTGGCTGAAAAGGGCAATATTATGCTATGGGGCCATTCACCTCAGCTTCCATGGAACCTTTGGTGGTATTCGAAGGCACCATGAGAGCTGTGGACTATGTGAACACTGCTATGAACCATGCGCATCTCTTCACGCTTGATGTCTTCCCCAAAGATGATGTTATCTTCCAGCAGGATAATGTTCCAGTGACAGGGCCAGAATCAAGCTACAGTGGTTTGAGAAGCATGATATAAAGTCATGTTGATGTCTTGGGTACCAATTTTCCTTGACATGAACCTGATGGAACAAATCTGGGATGCTACTGGCTCTAACCTCCAAGCCCAAAAAATACCATATCTTAACTTATGTGAATTGCATCACTAGTATGCATACTGGAGCCACATACCTCCAGAAACCTACTGAGAACTTTTCATATCCATGCTGTGTAGAACTGCTGCTGTACTGCATTCTAACAGTGGGCCAACATGCTATTAGCATGGCTTATGAGTGGTATATGACATGAAATTAGCTAAGAAATATTAGCTTAATATTATTTTCTTCAACACAGAACGACAACAAACACATGAATGAGATGCTCTACCCAAGCACTCTCATTCTTGGTTCCACCATAATTTATAGAAGGCCTCACACATTACTGGTACTGCAGCCACTTGCTCAGATTCTTGCAGTATGTAATAATGCAACATATATACATGCACTGAACATAAAACGACAACAATTTCTAATTTTATCTGTAAGTCAATAAAATTATGCTCCCTTTGATAGTCATTAATATGCTATGAAGGACAATAATGTTCTACAGAAGTCTCCTGTGGTAGCCACGATGCTGTTGTCATTTCAACAGATTTTTTTATTTCATTTAGTGTTTGGCATATATACCATGCAGCCAGCATCTTATTATATAAGTGATGCTAATTAAGACAAAATTGCCCAAGTGCAAGTAGGACTCACACGCAGATGATTCTGTACAAACTTAATTACGTTTGTATGTGCTTCATCCTTCCCGGGAACCAATAATCTTGACAATTTTTGCTTGTTATCTTTACCAATACAGTCAAGATACTGGTCCTGTGAATTACAAGACTGTTTTTGATATAATTACATATTAATAGATTTTGGATTATCAACTGTAAAACTCTGCTTCTTGCCAAATTTCATAACTCTAGGTCAATGGGAAGTATCCTATAGATTTTAATGAGTGAGTTTTCGAGTATTGCATTGTTAGCTGCAACAGACAGAAGTTATGCTTTGTTGATGCTGCTCATTTTAGAGATTTTGAGTGAGATAAACTCATCCTGCAATGTAGAAATGTGCAAAAAATTAGTGCAATACGCACATTTATTTACATATGAAATCCAACTTCGGAATTTTCCTTTGTGTGAAACTGCATGTACAAGATTCATGTGTCAATTTGAAGTTCTAGATTTGCATGATCTTTCATTGATTGTATCAGTACCCATATGCATTGTGATATATTGTGAGATTTCAGACATTCACAAGAGCCGCGTTAAGCTGATATCATCAACTGTAGGCTTAAACTTAATGTGTCCTTTTAAAACTTTTGAGAACAGTAGGCCTATCCTTACTCAAAACAATCATTCTCTAATTTCATTGCACAATCAAATGAGCAATTCACTTAACAAGCAAAACAGATTGTAGAAAAAATCATGTAACGAGCAATGTTCCACATAATAAGTGATGACAAGTTAGAGTGATGTCACTAGCCATTCGTGCACGGCAAGTGAAATGTTCGACAATATGAACACCTTCCATTGTCAGCAGAGGCATATGAGCAATGTCTGTAGTATGTAGTGCAGTCTGGGTTATCACTTTTTCTGATACCATCTTAGTGCAGCTTATGATCACATATTTTTCTAAACTTGTGTTCACAAAGTGTTTTTTGTGTGCAAATTTTAATAAACTTTATAGAAATGCCCCTGAAGATAAAGCTGCAATAAGATAATCATAAGAAAAAGAAAATGACCTTAGAAATGAAACATAAAATCATTGAAAAATGTGAACATGCTGTGAGCATTGCTGATTTTTCATGCACATACAAATGGTCTACATCAACTATTTGCACTATCCTCAACAACAAGGACAAGATTAAGCAGATAGATTTTTCAAAGGGACTCACAAAGTATCTAAACAATAGTTTCATATTCTGGATGATGTTGAAAGGTTGTTCCTTATATGGATAAATGAAAAGCAATCACAAGGCAACATTATTAATTAGAACATCATTTGTGAGAAGGCGTGAATGATTTTTGCTGACCTCATTAAGAAGATGCCAGGATCATCAGCAGCTGAAGAAGTGTTTAAAGGGAAGCCTTGGATGTTTCAAGAGGTTTAAGAGAAAAACCGGCATCCACAGGATTGTGAGGCATGGCAAAGCAGTCAGTTCCAACACAAAGGTAGCAGAGAACTTCATCAGCAACTTCAAGGTGCTCATAGATTCTGAAGGTCATCTGCCACAACAGGTTTTTAATTGTGATGAGATATGTCTATTCTGGAAAAAGATGCTGAAGTGTGCGTTTATAATGGCAGAGGAGAATGCATTGCCCATTCACATTCCAATGAAAGACCATCTCTCAATGCTGTTCTGTGCCAATTCAAGTGGTGATTTGAAAATTAAATTGTTGCTTGTTTACAAATCAGAAACTCCATGAGCGCTCAAGAAGTACAGAAGAGCATGTTAAATGTGATATGGAGGTCCAAAAACAAGGATTGGGTGACACATGATTTTTTTATGATTGGATCAAAGAAGTGTTTGGTCCTTTGGTGAAAAATTATTTGCTTGAGATGAATCTGCCTCTTCATGTCTAGCTTGTTATGCACATTGCTCCTACCCATTCTCCAGGTCTACAAGACCACCTCCTTGGAGAATTTCAGTTCATCAAGATCCAGTTTCTGCCTCCCAACACCACTCAATTATTCCAGCCTATGGACCAGCAGACGGTTTCTAATTTTGAGAAGATCTACACTAAAACACTCTTTGAGCATTGCTTGGAGTTGACTGAAGCCACCAATCTCACTCTCAAAGAGTTTTGGGAATATCACTTCAACATCATTGCCTGCATCAAGATGATCAAAAAGGTATGGGAAGGAGAACTCTCACTTCTGCTTGGAAGAAGCTTTGGCTGAAGTGCATTGTCGAATGTGACTCTGAGGCATTTCAGCCAATATCTGTGGAGCCTGTAGAAAACAAGATTGTGTCTTTGGCCAAGAGCATGGTACTAGAGTTAGATAACAATGATATAGATGAGCTTGTGGAAGATTGCAGCCAAGAGATGACGACTGAAGAGCTTATGGAGTTGGGGTGTGCAATAAGATAAATGCTGGAAGCAGGGGAATAGGTTGCATTGCACATTAAAATTCATCATGCCAATAAGGCAGTGGCTATGCATGCATGCTGTGTCACATTTTTGCCAAGTGTTGAAGCATTAACAAGAGCAACTGGCTATAGATAGCTTCCTAGTAGAAAAGAATTAGCTATGTATCATGAATAATAAAGTGCATAATACTAAAAACAAAGATGCTGTAACTTACTAAACGAAAGCGTTGGTATATTGATAGAGACAACAAAAAACACCCAAACACACACACAAATTTCAAGCTTTCACAACCCAAGGTTGCTTCATCAGGAAAGAGGGAAGGAGAGGGAAAGATGAAAGGATGTGGGATTTAAGGGAGAGGGTAAGGAGTCATTCCAATCCCGGGAGCGGAAAGACTTACCTTAGGGGGAAAAAATGACAGGTATTCACTCGCGCACGCGCGCACACACACACACACACACACACACACACACACACACACACACACACACACACACACACACACACACACACACACACACACATATCCATCTGCACTTATACAGTCACAGGCAGACATATGTAAATGCAGAGATGTCAGTCGAGGCGGAAGTAACCCACCAGGCCTCAACCTCCGCTAATTTCAAGTTGCCGCCACTCGTACCTCACCTGTCATTCAACAACATCTTTGCCTCTGTACTTCCTCCTCGACTGACATCTCTGCCCAACCTCAGACATGTCCGTAAAAACAGATACCATCTTAGTAAATATATAGTTAAAGCTCACCGGCCACTTGACCATCTTCTTCTTCTGTGCGAATGCACAAACAGTGCCCGAACTCTTACGGGAATCGGCAACGCGCCACAAGTAATGAGTATAATTGGCGGGGGCACTGCGAATGTAGTGCGGGACAATACATTGAGAATGTGGGTTTCGCGGGAGGTGTGCCAGAGATAAATCCCTGCAGTTGCGCTATCCTCTGTGTCCTCAGTGGCTCAGATGGATAGAGCATCTGCCATGTAAGCAGGAGATCCTGGGTTCGAGTCCCGGTCGGGGCATACATTTTCATCTGTCCCCATTGACATATGTCAACGCCTGTCCGTAAGGATGTCCATTTCATTGTAATTTCATTATAGTAAATTGATGTTTGTGTTTTGGTTTGTGTATCAGATATTCTAATATACTGTGTTACATCTAGTTTCCCTTAAAGAGGAGTAGCCCTATATAATATCTGCATTTATTGTAAATTACCACTGTTTTTGAGTTTACTAGCAACTGTAATTAAGCTTGAAATGTTTTAGGAAACTAGAAATCTTTACTACTGGTTTTTGTGTTGCCTTAATAGAAATGTCATTTTGTACATTTTCTTCAGTTCTTATAGTGAATTAGGAAGTTTTTAGCTCAACAGATTAAATGATAATCAGTGGGGTTCATTTAAAGTTATTTGTTCACTGCCTCGTAACATGCTGCACCAACCAAAATGCAGCCCCATTGTGAATGCTGTTCTTGAACACGGGATGAGTTGGTTGACATTTGAAAGTAACTGGAAATCGCACTGACTAGAGTCAAATGATTGGCAGCTACAGCAAATCAGTGAATTAGAAGAGCTTCAGAGAGATGTGTACCTGTGATACTGGTACCAGAGGATTCCATCTCCTCTGCAGAAAGTACAGGACATACATATGGCATGTCAATGGTAGATCTTGGCATCTTATACAGTGTGGACGTGGACCAGGGAGGACTCAGGTTGTTGTACCAATCACCCTAACCATCAAGTTTAAGCGGTTGTCTTTCAATGAAACTGAAACTGAGCCAGTGTGACTCACATCACCTGTTTTGGGGAAACCTGTTTTGTTTTGTGCCAAGAGGAGGTAAATGATAAAAGGTAGAGTTCTATTAATTGTTGACACTTAAAATGTACAGTGAACGATGGTACCCTTTACGGAAATGCAGCAAGGAACAGGAAAGGAAACCAGGTGCACTCAGTGGGTATGCCTGGAGGCCTCATTCAACATGTTGAAGAAGCTATTGCAGTAGCCATTTAGGGAACACTGTGCAATGAACTGCAGATTGTGGCAAATGTTGGAACAAATTATGTCTGTCATCTGGGCTCCAGGGTCATACTTGAGTCATTCCTGGGATTGGCAGGGAAGGCTGAGAAGACCATTCTTGCCCATAGAGTTTCAATGAAGCTCACAATTTGCAGCACTGTCTCCAGAACTGATTGTGGCACTTTGGTTCTGAGTCAAGTGGAAGGACAGCATCAGAGAGTTTGAAGGTTCTGTGACAAGCTATGAAGCAACTTCCTGGATTTGCACCATAGGGTTGAGAACTGCTGTAGGGTCCTCCTAAATGGTCAGGTGTGCACTATAAATCAAAGGCTGCTACTCAGGTAGCTGACTGTGCGTGGGGCTCACAAAAGGGTTTTTTCGATTAGGCAACTCTCCATCGAATACAGATAATGATAGCTGAAGAAAACCTGGAAGTATTGGTGTAAGATCAAAGAAATACCTCCTACAGGTGAGGGTATTGAAATCCTAATCGTAAAATGCAGAAGCATTTGCAACAAAGTGCCAGAGATTGAAGCACTCATGAAAGGCAGTGAATCTCACATAATACTGGTTACAGAAAGCTGGCTAAAATCTGAAATTGACAGCAGTTAGATTTTTGGGAAAATTTAAATGTCTATCAAAAGGATAGGCAAATGGGAAATGGAGGTGATGTATTTGTCACAGTAGACGAGAAACTCAAATCAACTGAGAGAGAAATTGAAGCTGCATGTGAGTTTGTTTGTGCCAGACCCACTACCAGGGGTCAGTATAAAATAATATCTGGGTCCTTCTATCATCCATCAGATTCATCTCCATGTAAAACAAAACCTCATTTTACTATTTTACAAAACCCAATGAAATTCTAGTCATATGTAAAGGCTGTCAGTGACATCAAAGTTAATGTCCTGGCCCTAGTGAATGACACAGAAACTGAAATTGAGGATACCAAACCAAAAGTTGAAATGTTTAACTTCATTTTCAAATGTTGTTTTACAAAGGAAAGCCCCCCAGAATTGCCCCAATTTAATCCTTGTAACAGTTAAAAGATGAGTGAAATCAGAATTAGCATCAGTGATGTTGAGACACAGCTGAAATTGTTAAAACTGACTAAAGCTCAGGGCTTGACAGAATGCCTGTCAGATTTTATACTGGATTTGCAGCTGAGTTAGCCTCTCTCCTAAGTACAATCTATCAGAGATCCCTCAAACAAAAAACTGTGTCCAGTTCTTGGAAAACAGCACAGGTCACATCCGTCTACAAGAAGCACAGTAAAAGTGATTCACAAAACCGTCCAATATCCGTAACATCGATTTGTTGTAGAATCTTAGAACATATTCTGAGCTCAAACATAATGAGGTATCATGAACAGAACGACCTCCTCAGTGCCAACCAGCATGGATTCCGAAAACATCAATCATGTGAAACCCAACTAGCAATTTTCTCACACGACATATTGAAAGCTTTGGATCACGACAAAAAGGTAGACACAGTATTTCTTGATTTCCGATAAGCACTGGCGCAGTACCACACCTTCACTTATTGTCTAAAGTATCACATGGGGTATCAAGTGAAATTTGTGCGTTGGTTGAGGACTTTATGGTAGGGAGAACACAGCATGTTATTTTGGAAGGAGAGTTATCACCGGCTGTAGAAGTAACATTGGGTGCACCCCAGGGAGGTGTGTTGGGACCCTTACTGTTCATGTTGTATATAATGACCTTGCAGACATTTTGCAGATGATGCAATTATCTATAATGAACTGTTTTCTGAAACAAGCTGCATAAATATTCAGTCAGATCTCAATAAGATTTCAGAGTTGTGCAAAGCTTGACAACTTAATTCAAATGTTCAGAAATGTACAACTATGCACCTTATAAAACAAAAAAAAAAACATAGTGTCCTATGACTATAATAAAAATGAGTCACTGATGCAATTGCCCAACTCAAACAAATACCTGGTGTAACATTTCATAGGGATATGAAATGGAATGATCACATAGGCTCAGTCAAGGGTAAAGCAGGTGGTAGACTTAAATTTTATTGGTAGAATACTCAGGAAGTGCAAACACTCTACAAAGAGATTGCTTACAAATCAGTCATGGAGCAATTCTAGAATATTGCTTAAGTGTGTTGGACCCTTACCAAATAGCATTAATAGGGAATATTGAATGTATACAGGGATGAATGGTCACAGGTTTGTTTGATCCATGGGAAAGGTCACCGAGATATTGAAAGAATGGGGCTGGACAACTCTTGAAGGCAGACATAAATTATCCCGAGAAAGTCTATTAATAAAGTTTTAAGAGCCAGCTTTAAATGATGATTCTAGGAATATACTAAAATCCCCTCCGTATTCCTCACATAGGGATCATGAGGATAAGATTAGAATAATTACAGTATGCACAGATGAATCATTCTTCCCCCACTCCATACATGAATGGAACAGGAAAAAACCCTAATACCTGGTATAGTGGAACATACCCTCTGCCATGCACCTCACGGTGGTTTGCAGAGTATATCTGTAGATACAGATGTATCAAAATATATGACATAAATTGTTGTATCTTTTGACTGAAATGACTTAGAAGCTAAAACTTTGTACAATGCCAACAGAACATAGACCTAAAATTATGACATAAATTTGAACTCGATATGGCTACCTTTTCCTGAGGAAAGGGTTCTTAACAGTTGGACAGACAGATGGACAACAAAGTGATCCTGAAATGGTCCAGTTTTTACTGACTGATGTATGAAACTCTAAAAATTGTGGAAGGATATTCTGAGCATATACTAACCTAGAGTTTTTTTTTGTAAGAGTGGGCAAAAATGTAACAGGACATAAAGAATGCTCCACTGAATGATTTGAGGTAGGGAACCTAGGGTCAGACTAACCAGCTTAATGAGATGTGGAAGTAAACTTGGCTATCACTTGGTACTAGTTTTCCAGCTTATTTACAACTAACATGCACACAAGTTGACACACACTGTCCAGTTTATTTACGTGTACAGTCTTTATTTATTGCAAGGAAACAAGGAGGACAAGCCTGATTACTAGGGAGTCACAATGAAGGTTTAGTTTACTTTACTTGTCCATAAGATGACTCTGTCGTAGTGCATTTACATTGCCCCATGATAGACACGAATTCTTTACAGACGAATGGAAAAACTGGTAGAAGCGGACCTCGGGGAAGATCAGTTTGGATTCCGTAGAAATGTTGGAACACGTGAGGCAATACTAACCTTACGACTTATCTTAGAAGAAAGATTAAGAAAAGGCAAACCTATGTTTCTAGCATTTGTAGACTTAGAGAAAGCTTTTGACAACGTTAACTGGAATACTCTCTTTCAAATTCTGAAGGTGGCAGGGGTAAAATACAGGGAGCGAAAGGCTATTTACAATTTGTACAGAAACCAGATGGCAGTTATAAGAGTCGAAGGGCATGAAAGGGAAGCAGTGGTTGGGAAAGGAGTGAGACAGGGTTGTAGCCTCTCCCCGATGTTATTCAATCTGTATATTGAGGAAGCAGTAAAGGAAACAAAAGAAAAATTCGGAGTAGGTATTAAAATTCATGGAGAAGAAGTAAAAACTTTGAGGTTCGCCGATGACATTGTAATTCTGTCAGAGACAGCAAAGGACTTGGAAGAGCAGTTGAACGGAATGGATAGTGTCTTGAAAGGAGGATATAAGATGAACATCAACAAAAGCAAAACGAGGATAATGGAATGTAGTCAAATTAAATTGGGTGATGCTGAGGGAATTAGATTAGGAAATGAGACACTTAAAGTAGTAAAGGAGTTTTGCTATTTAGGGAGTAAAATGACTGATGATGGTCGAAGTAGAGAGGATATAAAATGTAGACTGGCAATGGCAAGGAAATCGTTTCTGAAGAAGAGAAATTTGTTAACATCGAGTATAGATTTAAGTGTCAGGAAGTCGTTTCTGAAAGTATTTGTATGGAGTGTAGCCATGTATGGAAGTGAAACATGGACGATAACCAGTTTGGACAAGAAGAGAATAGAAGCTTTCGAAATGTGGTGCTACAGAAGAATGCTGAAGATAAGGTGGGTAGATCACTTAACTAATGAGGAGGTATTGAATAGGATTGGGGAGAAGAGAAGTTTGTGGCACAACTTGACTAGAAGAAGGGATCGGTTGGTAGGACATGTTTTGAGGCAGCAAGGGATCACAAATTTAGCATTGGAGGGCAGCGTGGAGGGTAAAAATCGTAGAGGGAGACCAAGAGATCAATACACTAAGCAGATTCAGAAGGATGTAGGTTGCAGTAGGTACTGGGAGATGAAGAAGCTTGCACAGGATAGAGTAGCATGGAGAGCTGCATCAAACCAGTCTCAGGACTGAAGACCACAACAACAACAACAACATGATAGAATGTGCTATGAATCAACAACAGACCCATTCACTACTCAGTGCTACTCAGAGACATACAGTACGATATGATGGAGCAGTACCAGTACAGTTTTGCAGAACTCACTGACATGCACCTTGTGCATGAGGAAGTGTGTTGCAATGCTCTCACTGCTGACAAGCTGTATACGGAATGATTTCCTAACAGGCATCATCTGTCACAACGAGTGTTTATTTCTCTCAAGTGATGAATGCAAGAGACTGGTTCATGAAAAAGAAGAAGCGAGGGACTTGGCAACATGAGGACCACTCACACACCTAATTTTGAAGAGGAGGTTCTGGAAGATGTTGCAGCAGACACCACCACAAATACTCGTTGTACTGCATGTGAAATGAGTACTGCACATACTAGTGTGTGGCGAATACTTCACAAACAACAATTACACCCGTAGCATCCATAATGAGTCCATGCAATGCATGTGATCGCCTTTGCACAATTTGTCCGTGGCTTCTCCACTAATGAACTGATCGACTAGATTTCCTCCAAATCATGCTGCTTACTGATGAGGCCTCATTTGATCATGATTGTATTTTGAATAGTAGGAATGGCCATTGTGTGGGGTGAGGAAAACCCTCATACTGTAGTAGAGTGACACCATTAACTAAGTTTTGCTGTGAATATCTGGGCCAGCATTGTAGGTGGCAATCTCATTAGGCCATATCTTCTACCTGGCCATCAGAATGACAACCTGTACTTGAGGTTTGTACAAAGAGTTCTACCTGAGTTGTTGGAGAGTGCCCTTGGCTGTTCATGAGACGATGTGGATATAACATGACAGTGCACTGCCTCACTTCAGTGTGATGTCCGCAACCATAACAATACTGTGAAACTTCCTGGCAGATTAAAACTGTGTGCCAGGCCGAGACTTGAATTCTGGACTTTTGCCTTCTGTGGGCAAGTGCTCTACCAACTGAGTGACCCAAGCATGACTCAAGACCCATCCTCACAGCTCTAATCCCGCCAGTACCTCGTCTCCTACCTTCCAAACTTCACAGAAGCTCTCCTGAAAAACTTGCAGAACTAGCACTCCTGAAAAGATGCTGCATTTCCCAGTCACTGGATTGGAAGGTGAGGTCCTATTTCATGGCCTGCAAGGTCACCTTACCTGAATCCCCTTGATTATTTCCTAAGGAGATACATAAAGTCACTTGTGTAAGAGGTCCCAGTGGATACAAAGGGAATTAGTTGCCAGAATTGTAGCTGTCTGTGATGTGATTTGAAACACACAAGGGATATTTTCCAGAGTGCATCAGAACCTTGTTCTCTGATGTCATGCTTGCATTGCATTTGATGGCTGTCAATTTCAGCACATTTTGTGAGATACAATACAAATGGTACGTTCATTGTGTCAGTGATGGTATTTGCAGTTAACTGTAAATAATGTAAATAAAAAAGTAGACAGTAAAGTGATTTTATTCCTATTATCCCCTTAAGCTGGCTTCTACGACCCGTTTCCCTACCTCAAATTGTTCAATGGACTGTTACTTATGTCCTGTTAAATTTTTGCTTGCTCTTACAGAAACACCCTGTATAATAAATTATAACAGACCATAATGGTAACTGCCAACAAATATAATTCTTTCACTGATGTTGAAAACTAACAATTGTGCACAGCTGTATTACTTCAAAATTTTTTGCATAATCAGTTTCAGACATTCACAACCATCTTCTGGTGTATTTGTATGTCATAACCAGATGTGATACAAGTCATAATCATCATGAATCATCCTGCCACAAGCCACCATCTTCAAAATTTTAAATACAAAAGAAAACAAAGTCTTGTAATTTATGTTAACAGTTTAAACCAAGATTACTACTCACCATTATTACTAATCAACAGATGCACAGATATGATATTACATTTCCTCTTGTCAATGACCAAACTTGTAGTGGTAAGTTCCTATGGGACCATACAAAGCTTGTAATTATTATTATCATAAATTACTTCTACCGCTTGAAATGTTTCATATGCCTTAATGGACACACTCCACTAATCCACTACATTTTCATCATAATTAATCTCTAACTCTAACTTCATTGTCATAATCCTCAGAATGTGAGAATAACACATATAATACTTTATAATCTCCCACAATACATCATAATCATCATTATTATTATTGCTCATGAAGAATCCAAATACATCATCGTAACTGTATCATCTCATAATGAATCCTCACTATTTCTTAATAAATCTCAATACCTCATCTCATAGTTCTCTCTCACCTAACTTCAACATTGTGAAAATGGTGCACCAGTATCCATCTCCACAAAATCTCACTACAGACTAAATATTCTCAACAACAACAGTGTATGTTGAACATTACTTTACCATAATAATGACAAGATTCTTCATTTCTCTCCATGCACACTTAAAGTTCCCATCTCTGGCTGCAACCCTTCTTTCCATCAGTCCCTATACCAGTTCCAAACTGAACAATCCATTGCCCTCACCCACCTAATCCTTCACCTACACATCAACTCAGCCAATGACCACACCCGTCAACTCCTATCCTTAATAAAAGTCCTCAATCTTTCCTCTCCCACATCCACACCGGCTATTCAGAGCATCCTCCTACAGGCCAACCGCAAATTAGAACAGCATGCCACCCTTCACCTCAAAAAACTATCCAATCTCCTGGTTTCCCACCTCCGGAAAGGCAACTCACTCACCCTTCACAACCTTTCCAGCAAACATCAACCACCTCTCACTGCACACAAACCCAGTTTCTCCCATCTACTCAATCTCCCACTTCCAGCTCCACTCCCTCCAAAACCTCAAAATTCCAATCAACACAATCTGGAACCACAACACCCTAATTAAGTAGTTAACCTTTCCACCAAACCTCTCTCCCAATCCGAAACCTCTGTCCTATCCAAAGGCCTCACTTTCAGCCCCACTCCCAGATTCAACCAAACAGCCCTCGTCAAAGATTTACTGTCCTACACTCGTACTCTCTGCTGGAAGTATCACTTTGCCACGAAGAAAAATGATCCTAATCCTACCCCTAATGATCCAACTCCCCAAGACACTATCCAAATTGAACCCTGTCTGGAACAGTTCTGACCTCCGTCACAGCGGGACCCACCTCCTCTTCCTCAAAATCACCCTCTCCAAACCTTCCAGGAATTTCTGACTTCCAGTCTTGCCTCTCAATCCTTCTTAAAAAACCTTAATCCTACTCCCAACATCACCACAGCTGAAGCCCAAGCTATTGAGGTTGGAGAGGAAATTCTAGAGTTCTTCTTCACTGTGAGTCCAGATCATGAAGATGTCATCAATAAATCTGTACCAAACTTTGGGTTGGCAGGCCTGGGTAACCAAGAAGGCTTCCTCTAGGCGACCCATGAACAGGTTGGCGTACGAGGGGGCCATCCTGGTACCCATGGCTGTTCCCTTTAATTGTTGGTATGTCTGGCCTTCAAAAGTGAAGAAGTTGTGGGTCAGGATGAAGCTGGCTAAGGTAATGAGGAAAGAGGTTTTAGGTAGGGTGGCAGGTGATTGGCGTGAAAGGAAGTGCTCCATCGCAGCGAGGCCCTGGACATGAGGAATATTTGTGTATAAGGAAGTGGCATCAATGGTTACAAGGATGGTTTCCGGGGGTAACAGATTGGGTAAGGATTCCAGGCGTTCGAGAAAGTGGTTGGTGTCTTTGATGAAGGATGGGAGACTGCGTTTAATGGGTTGAAGGTGTTGATCTACGTAGGCAGAGATAGGCTCTGTGGGGGCTTGGTAACCAGCTACAATGGGGCGGCCGGGATGGTTGGGTTTATGAATTTTGGGAAGAAGGTAGAAGGTAGGGGTGTGGGGTGTTGGTAGGGTCAGGAGGTTGATGGAGTCAGGTGAAAGGTTTTGTAGGGGGCCTAAGGTTCTGAGGATTCCTTGAAGCTCCGCCTGGACATCAGGAATGGGATTACCTTGGCAAACTTTGTATGTGGTGTTGTCTGAAAGCTGACGCAGTCCCTCAGCCACATACTCCCGACGATCAAGTACCACGGTCGTGGAACCCTTGTCCGCCGGAAGAATGACGATGGATCGGTCAGCCTTCAGATCACGGATAGCTTGGGCTTCAGCAGTGGTGATGTTGGGAGTAGGATTAAGGTTTTTTAAGAAGGATTGAGAGGCAAGGCCGGAAGTCAGAAATTCCTGGAAGGTTTGGAGAGGGTGATTTTGAGGAAGAGGAGGTGGGTCCTCCGTCACAGCTTTACAAATGTCTGCTTGTGTCTGTGTATGTGCGGATGGATATGTGTGTGTGTGTGTGTGTGTGTGTGTGTGTGTGTGTGTGTGTGTGTGTGTGCGCGAGTGTATACCTGTCCTTTTTTCTCCCTAAAGTGAGTCTTTCCGCTCCCGGGATTGGAATGACTCCTTACCCTCTCCCTAAAAACCCACACCCTTTCGTCTTTCCCTCTCCTTCCCTCTTTCTTGATGAAGCAACCGTTGGTTGCAAAAGCTTGAATTTTGTGTGTATGTTTGTGTTTGTTTGTGTGTCTATCAACCTGCCAGCGCTTTCGTTTGGTATAAGTTTTATACTTTCTTAAACTAACTTCAAAGTCTGAGTTATGTAATTGCCCATTTATTAACAATTTTATCTTCCAACAACTCACATATTGGCCACAACTGTTATGTTACAACTCTACCACAGCTGAGTAACAACCGCCACTATATAACAACAAACTGCTTTCATCTAAAACTGGCCCTTAAATAGATTCGTGACAACAAAATATATTTATAGTACCAGTACTGTTATAACTGATGCTTCATTTCATTTCCAATAAAAAAGATTAATGTAAATAGTTTTGCACATGACAACAAGCTCATGAAGATATGTACGTTTTTAAGTTTTGTCAGTTGGAAAGTTTTTTAAATTTTGTAAAATAAATCCCTTTTCCAATTATTACAAAAATATGTAAGTTTTGATCAAGAACAAATTAGTATTCTAATTATCTGCAATAATACTACCTCCAATGCTGAATAAAGGTGATGCAAGGCATACTGAATACTATAAATATTAAGTTTGTTTACATGATGATCACATTGTTCTGTTATCTAATAAAGTTCTAGTAACATACCAAATTCTGTAAGTCAGTCATCAATCGCAGTTCATTATACAATGACGTGTAAGATGAAAAATCAAAATAGAATCACATATATATATATATATATATATATATATATATATATATATATATATGTGTGTGTGTGTGTGTGTGTGATTCTGTTTTGATTTTTCATATATGTGTGTGTGTGCATTTGATAAAGTTACCATGTATTCGGACATTTATTAAAGAGAGGTACTGCATACTTCAGTTAGTGAATCTCAGTCTGCTACATTACAACCTAAAGTATTTGGTTTTGTACATAAGTTTGTCTGCCTTAATTATTTATTTTTCATATGAATTTTTTCTCTGAAGACACCTGAAAGCTAAGGCTACAATTGTTTCCCTCCAAATATTTAACAGATGAAGGTGGCAATAGGATAAGTAGATGTTATCTTTTGTTCCATGATAACCACAGGGACATGTAGGACAAGATGACTGGACATGTGTTAATACATCACAGAATAACTTCTGTTTTACTAAAACATGACTGTATAAGGGAAAAATTAGAGGGGAAAAAAGACTGGCATGCATGCAACATATAACTGAGGATGTTCAGGGGAAAAAAGACTGGCATGTATGCAACATATAATTGAGGATGTTCAGTGTAAAACCTACTCTGAGATGAAGATGTAGTTACAGAGGGGTAAGTTATGCTGCAGCCTGAAAAAAATACATAAATAAATAAAGTATAAATGAACAAATAAGCAAACAAATCTCAACAGAGAAACAGAACCAGTGTCCACCATTTGATAAAAGGCATATTTCTAAGTTATTAAAGGCAAGTATCTGTTATATCTTCTGTTTTTGCCCTCACTTCAACACTTTTCCCCCCTCTCAAAACATATGAGTTCTTCTTCAATTTGTAATAGTTCTTTCTTCTGTTTACTGTAGATTAGAAATTAGCTACACTGGTCAAAACAATTAAGGGATCATCTGAGTTATCTAGGTTCTGAAGTATTGTCATCACCAGTATGAACTAAAATGGTCCAATGTCTTTCTGTCGATTATACGGAATGGAGACAACAACATTACGGTCTACGAGATAGTGGTAATAATGGAAAGTTGCTGTAGGAGGGGTTCATGATGACTTGCGTTTACTCAACCAGACTAATTACACAAGCAGTTTGGTTCAGATAGTGTAGTGGACAGGTAGTGCAATGCAACAACAACTTGACTTACCCGAAGCTATGGCATGGAGCCATAGGATGGCTGGAAGCAGGACAGACACAGAGGGAGGTGGCTGCAGCTATTGGAGTGTCCCAAAGTGTAATTTTCCAGGACCTGGACACGATTTCAGACAACAGGAACCGTTAACAGAAGGTAAGGCCAAGGTAATCCACAGGTAACATCAGCAAGAGATGACTGTTATCTTCGTTTAACAGCCAGTTGAAACTGGAGGCTGAATGCAACTCAGCTGCAACACACCCTCCAGGCAGCAACAGGATGCACAATATCAACACAAATTCTGAAATTGCTTCAGGAATGTGGCCTCCACACACACAGAGGCCTATGGTGTGTGTCCCATTAAAACCATGACATCGTTTAGCCTGCAGACATCGGGTGGGGGAACATCAGGATTGGAGTCATAACGAATGGCACTGGGTGATGTTCACAGATGAGTCAAGATTTTGTGTTCAGCTAGACCACTGGATGCTGTTCACAGATGAGTCAAGATTTTGTGTTCAGCTAGACAATCATTGTTCCCTCATCTGCATAGAACATGGAACTCGGAACAATCCTGCTTATATGCAAGAATCATCACCATATCATGGTGATGGACAAATGTCGTGGGCAGGAGTCAATATTGGAGCAGTATTGGAGCTCTATGTCATTCAGAATGGTGTTTTGACTGCTCAGAGGTATAGAGACGAGATACTTCAACCTTTTGTTGTGCCTTATGCTGGTGCCATAGGAGATGGGTTCTTTCTGGTGGACGATAATCCTCATCCTCACAGTATTGCACTGGTTGACAACATGCTTGAAGCTGAGGGAACTGAACGCATGGAGTAGCCAGCTTGTTCACTAGACTTAAACCTGATTGAGCATGTCTGTGAGGCACTTGGCAGATGCATTGCAGCCAGACCAGCACCCCCCACAATGGTTGCAGAGCTGGATATTGCACTCATGGAAGAATGGCCAAATATCCCTCAAGAGCTGATTGATAACCTCATACTGTCCATGCCATGCAGGACTGGCCGCCCAACGTGATCACACACAATATTAGAGGGCAACGAGAATGACTGTTTCACTATTATGGTAGCTCCACGGTGTCTCTCTGCATAAACACCATGTAAACCTCAAGTAAAGAGATGAGACAGCAAAATATTGTACTGTATCACACACAAATTACAATTCTAACTGATATCTGAATAAAATATGTTACCATAAGTCTATTGTGCTTGATCCCCTAATTTTTTTGAGCAGTGTACAACATCGTGGTATATGTACACATAGGGCACAACTTTGCTCATGAAAAGTGAGGATGAAAAACAGCATGAACAAATTGTCTTGCCGCAGCTGGAAAGTAGTTTCACAATACCCACGCATAACATAACACAATGACAACATAGGAATTGATATAAATAGGTCTCTGTTCTTTCCTGATCAAATATCACTTAGATACCATAAAACAAAGAGAGGTGTGTGAGATTGTACTTACATTCCCATCAGGAGATAAAATATTCTCTTTGTCATCTGATGAGCTCATACAATACATTTCTCTATCATTATTAGTCTCAGCATAGAAGTTTCTTAAAGTTTCATCACTAGCTGAACTACATCCTGAGTCATGAACAGAAGTAAGAGATGTTATTGATGAAGTCTGATCACGAACTATGCTTCCATGTTCACCGGATTTTTGAAGATGTGATCTTGTTGCTTTACGAAGATACATCTTTTGCTGACGTGTGATTTTATTTTTCATCTTTCTCCTTGGAGTTTTATTGTCTCTGTTGAAATGTTTCTGAGAAGTTTTCAACATCTGCATCAAGAATAAAAACATTTAAATAAACAGAGATTAAAACAGACAGCTGAAAATACAGGAATATAAAAAGTATACAGTATGTTAGTGCTGCCATATTGCACGCTGGATGCGTCACTAACTCATTTTCCTGTAATAATGAAAATATATCCTATTTTATAATGTAAAATTATTCTTTGAAGATTTTAAATTGAAAACAAATTGTCAAAGCAATTAGCTTTAAAGGAGTCTCCTTTCAGAGAGAATCAACAACATTTAAAGTATTTTCTTAAATGATACAATATTTTAAATAAGTGTCTTCCTTTCAAGAGTCCTACTTTGTTGGACAAAATCTTATGTAGAATTTACATTCTGTATCATATTCATGTTCAACATAATGGAAATTCCTGGATGGAACAATATGTAAAATAAGGGAAAGGCAACCATTCACCCATAGGGGACGGATGTGGAGGGGGGGATAAAAACATGTAACAGAAAACAGTACTCACACTAGCTGTCAAGCTCTTTCTCTTATTCTAGTAATAGTTCACACATTCACAGACACAGAAATGCACACTTCAATGGCCTCAGCAGGATTGATAGAGAGTAGGTGTCTGGGCTAATGTAGGTGGGCAGGGGGCACAGCAGCTGCACAGCAAGATGAAAGAAGTTCAGAAGGAAGAGCATATAAGAACTAGATGGGTCGGGAGGGGGGGGGGGAGGCAGGAAAAGAGAGGAAGGTGGAAATGAACACAGAGAGGGGCATGAGAAAAAGATGGGGGGGGGGGGGGGGAGAGGGGAAAGGGCAGCAGTAGGAAGGAGGGACAGAGAGAGAGGAGAGAGAAAGAGAGAGAGAGAGAGAATGCCCACATTAGGGCGGGGGGGAGTAGTTTGGAAAGGCAGTACACAATCTGGTTGGGGAAGGAGTAGTATCAACAGAAGAGTGAAGGAAAAAAGTAAGATGAGGCAATGGGAAACAGGTCAGTGGAGGTTTGTGTCAAGAGAAGACCAAAAGCATAGTATAAGCTAGAGAAACAATTTATGTCCACATAGTTTAGAGAAACTTGTGCTGGAATGGAGTGTCTAAATGGTCCACATAGAGAAGCAGCTGTTGAAGTTATTTGTGTTGTGATGAGCAACATTTATGGAAATTGCTTGATTAAGCTTGTGGTTTGCCACAGTTTGGAAGTAACTATTGATGTGATTAGACAACTGGATGCTTATCGTGCCCACATTGAGTGTTCTATAGTAGTTAAGGGATGGCTGATTTAAAATATGGCTACTTTCACACATGGTCCTGCCTTTTAGTTGATAAGAAACACCAGTGAATGGACTGCGGTAGGAGATGGTGGGCGAGTGTCTGTGTGGTTGTGTGTGTGAATGTGTGTACTTTTGTTAGAAATGAAGCAACTGCTTGAAAGCTAATATGAATACTGTTTTCTGTTAATTGTTTCAATGCACCACACGTACTTCATCCTCGCGTATTTTGATATATTAGAGCACAAAGTGGCCTGAACCACCAGACAGGATGAAGTATTTTTGGGTAATTGCCTTGGATGAACCATGCACACTACACTTTCATGCTCATAAATTAAGGGTAATTGCAGCATGTGGTGCCACACAACTACACATGACACAGATCTGTAAGTCCATGGTATTGGTGATAAGTAGAGAAAACTGTCCCCAAACACATGTGCTACAAAACGTCACTGTTTCGTGCACACGTACCCTGACATCAGTATGAGATATGCGTACACAGGCCGAACAACGGGTTGGCATACTCTGGATCAGGTGGTCGAGCAGCTGCTGGGGTATAGCCTCCCAGTCTTGCACCAGTGCCTGTCGGAGCTCCTGAAGTGTCCTAGGGGTTTGAAGACATGCAGCACTATGTTGGCCAAGAGCATCTCAGATGTGCTTGATGGGGTTTATGTCTGGAGAACAGGCAGGCCACTTCATTCACCCGATATCTTCTGTTTCAAGGTACTCCTCCATGACGGCAGCTCGGTGGGGCCATGTGTTATCATCCATCAGGAGGAAGGTAGGACCCACTGCACCCCTGAAAAGGCGGACATACTGGTGCAAAATGACGTCCCAATACACCTGACCTGTTACAGTTCCTCTGTCAAAGACATGCAGGGGTGTACGTGCACCAATCATAATCCCACGCCACACCATCAAACCCTTTCAAGGACATTAAGGGGTTGGTATCTGGTTCCTGGTTCACGCCAGATGAAAACCCGGCGAGAATCACTGTTCAGACTATACCTGGACAAGTCTGTGAACATAATCTGGGACCACTGTTCCAGTGACCATGTACTGTGTTCTTGACACCAGGCTTTACGGGCTCTTCTGTGACCAGGGATCAGTAGAATGCACCTTGGAGGTCTCCGGATGAATAAACCATGTCTGTTCAGTCATCTGTAGACTGCGTGTCTGGAGACAACTGTTCCAGTGGCTGCGGCAAGGTCCCAAGCAAGGCTACCTGCAGTACTCCGTAGCCATCAGCGGGCAGTGATGGTGAGATATCGGCCTTCTTGTGGTGTTGTACACTGTGGACGTCCTGTACTGTAGTGCCTGGACTCATCTCATGTCTGCTGGAATTGTTGCCATAATCTTGAGATCACACTTTGTGGCACAAGGAGAGCCCGTGCTATGACCTGCTGGGTTTGACCAGCCTCCAGTTTCCTTAGTATTCTACCCCTCATAACGTCATCAATATGTGTTCTTTGAGCCATTTTCAACACACAGCCACCATTAGCACGTCTGAAAACATCTGCACACTTACTCGCTGCACCGTACTCTGACATGCACCAACACACCTCCGCATATGTGGACATCGCGTGACGACCGCAGGTCAAATACACCGCATGGTTGTACACTGAGGTGATTTAAACCCACAAACTGCCCACCAGACCATTGTTTCGCCATGTATCAGCATTATCCTTAATTTGTGAGCATGAGTGTAATTTGTCAGATTCACAAAGTACAAACCTCTTACAAAAGCAATGTCAAAAATCAACATCAACCTTCAAACAGCTGTAGAAACAGTTCTGCGCTGTCCTGGGTGAGGCTTTATCCACAGGTTTTAGAGGTAATAAAATTAATTTTCTTCACACTCACCACAAGAATGTAGACAGAGACATGTGCACAAATCTAAGTGTGCTGATATGTAGCTTGCTCATTATGTAGGTATAATGAAACCCTGCAGTCATGATACCATGGACAAAAATCAATAAAAGATGGAGGATCCAACTGTACTCAGGCTCGTTCACTACCTATTTTACACATCGCTCATCTGCAAAGGGGTCTGGTAGTGAATGGCTGCACTTGTGCCTCTAATAATGAGTCATATATTGGCTAGCCCTTGAACAGCAGTGAACTGAATACACAATTGTTTATACCACCACCTTGCGCAAAATGAGGTACACTCTACAAGTTCAGATTGAAACTTATTTATTTAAAAAATACGCTTCAAACTTTGTGGCCACGCATATTAATGTTCACAAATAAATCTGATCTGGATAAATAATAATCAGAGCAATTCGTACACATGGTTTATTGTCTCACACCTACACACTTTCACATTGTTCTTTCACTGCTTATTCACATACACTGGCATCCATGCTTACACTCACAGCAATTTGCCACTCCGAACTTACTACCACAACGGACAACCACCAAAGACCCCATTTTCCTGCTCATATCCCCAGTCCTGAGTCAGGTCACATGATAATTCATTAATCAAAATAATTCCTAAACATGGGCACAATTCTTTTACAATTTTTATAAGATTTAAGTACTTAAACCTAAATACATTATATAATTTTACACACATTTATCACCGAATAATTTTATAATTTGTTGCAATTTAAAAAAAAAAAAAACACTATGCAACAGAACTACGAACACTCATTAAAACACAAAACAAGTATTTTCATGTCTATTTTGCATTACACTGTTTTCACTCT
Source organism: Schistocerca nitens (assembly GCF_023898315.1). Classification (NCBI taxonomy): domain Eukaryota; kingdom Metazoa; phylum Arthropoda; class Insecta; order Orthoptera; family Acrididae; genus Schistocerca; species Schistocerca nitens. Next base: position 1,093,343,994 of record NC_064615.1, on the reverse strand, counting down.
GCATTTAATTCATAGTTTTATTCTTAAGCGTGGAAAGTTTAAATCAGAACTAATTTATGATATGCTATCAGATTTACATAATTAGGAATAACTCCATGTTTTGGCACAGTTTCACCCTCTCCCTTCATTTAATGATGTCTTTGCATGAAATATGAGACATACAAATACTTGTCTGGCACTACAAAGATCGAAACTGAATTCTGTCTTCATAATAAAATAATCACTTACTTTTCTGTTGTTCTAAACATCTTTATAACTTAATTCTACTATGGAAGGTTTTGATTGAAGTACACCAGCCCAATATATTATTTCTGCTTCTGTGCTTTAAATTTAAATTATGAACTACTTGGAAGAGCTTGTTTTCACATGACTTCTATTTCAATGATTCAAGATCTTATTACAAGCACACCCTACATTATTTACTTAAGTGCAAAGTCATGTAAAGTAATTACATGCAATTATGTAACCAATAATTTAAACCATCTAAAACTGCTGAATGCTGCCTTCTCTTTATCAGGTAAAGATGAGTCTATAAATATATCTAAAAACAAAGATGATGTGACTTACCGAACGAAGGTGCTGGCAGGTCGATAGACACACAAACAAACACGAACATACACACGAAATTCAAGCTTTCGCAACAAACGGTTGCTTCATCAGGAAAGAGGGAAAGACCAAAGGATGTGGGTTTTAAGGGAGAGGGTAAGGAGTCATCCCAATCCCGGGAGCGGAAAGACTTACCTTAGGGGGAAAAAAAGACAGGTATACACTTGCGCACACACACACACATATCCATCCGCACATACACAGACACAAGCACAAATGTCTGCTTGTGTCTGGGTATGTGCGGATGGATATGTGTGTGTGTGTGCGAGTGTATACCTGTCCTTTTTTCCCCCTAAGGTAAGTCTTTCCACTCCCGGGATTGGAATGACTCCTTACCCTCTCCCTTAAAACCCACATCCTTTGGTCTTTCCCTCTTTCCTGATGAAGCAACCGTTTGTTGCGAAAGCTTGAATTTCGTGTGTATGTTTGTCTTTGTTTGTGTGTCTATCGCCCTGCCAGCACTTTCGTTCGGTAAGTCACATCATCTTTGTTTTTAGATATTTTTTTCCCATGTGGAATGTTTCCCTCTATTATATTCATATCATTAATTTGAGGCTATAAATATATTGACTTGTCTTTGTGCTTTTCACATCCTATCCATTTTTCCATAGCTGATATTTCCATTGCCAGCAAAGCTGCTGTATGGCAATATTACCCCCATTACCTTACAAGGAGAAATCTACTTACCACATGAAAGCAACTGTCAAATGATCATATGGTACAGAGAGTTTTGTAATTTTCTTTGTAATTGACACCTAGAGGCCAAATTGACCATTTGGAGAGAAATTGTACACTTGTTCAAAAATGTAACACACAGTCCTCTTCATGGAACCTGCAAGCCATAATTTTCTAGATAGCAGTCATCAGTTGATTCTGTTCACTGTAGGCAACCACTGTTAGACAGATCTAGAATGATTTGTGCTTCATAACATCAGCTGAAGTTGGAATGATCTTCCTGTGCTATACAATGACTCAGTAGTCAACTTCACCTGTTTGTCATAAAGTGAAATTGTCTGAGCTCCAAATCACTCTTCGAGGCATGGTAACAGGCTGTATCACATACACAAGCCCTATCTTCCTGTTCATGACTGGAAACACAGGGTGCTCTATTGAAATTCACTATAAATGTAGGTTTACTTTTACCTCCAAACACAGATGGCTGTACTTAGTAGTCACATATGGTAAAAGAGGGTTGAGAAAGAGGTCTGCAGTCAATATAAAAAAGAAAAAAAACTGTGCAAGTCATAAAGGTGCTGCAAAATGTTCTTGAGCAGTTTAGTTGCAGACTCCTACAAAAATCCAGTATGTATCATTCATGGAAGAGTCATAATACACCAGACATTAATGCACTGGCAGTATCGCATGTTGCATCTAATGTGTATAAACTCTTCTCTAAACTAAACTAAATGATTTACTCCTTTTTCTAACAAGTGGTTTTCTTGTTTAATAGTAAGCTTTATTATTATTTTATTTTATGATATTGATCACTACTGGTGCTAACACTTGTTGTGTGTCACACAACATTTTATTGGGCAATTTTTTCTTGGAAGAAATAAATCTATTTTCAGTTTTTATCCAAGCACTCTCTTTATATACTTCTGATTACAGGGTTGCTAAGGACCTGTTTCTAATCTGTGTAATACACTGTGGAATAACTTATCTGTTTGCAACTCTAATAAAATTTAATACATGGCTGGATATTAAGATTGCATCACTATGAGGATGACATGCAGCAAATGTCAAACTGGCATGAACTGTACTGCATGCTTGGATATGGAACCAATTAGCATTTCTTTGTCACTGCATAACCTTTGTAGGAGTAACATCACCTTCGTTCTGTATATAACTAAAGATTACACAGTAGGTTTCTCATTTGAAATCACATTTTAATGTTGTTTATCTGTGAGATCATGTTATACCATGTGTAAGAAGGAGAAGCATCTATCAACACATACCAGAATTCACCAGTGGCAGGATTGTGGGCTATTGAGACTGTGGTTTATATTTCCTCAATACTGCTGCACTCATTGGTCAGCAGTTAATGACTGTCATGCTACTATGAAATCAGTGAGTTCAGAGTGTCAATGGCCCCAAGTGACATGCACCCTAGAAAACAAATTGTTTGCAAGGTCATGCAAGATCATACACGCATGTCACATAGATGAGTCAGGAAATAGGCTTGTTTACAGCAAGATAAGTATCTACATGGACAGCGTGTTAATGTCTCGAGCACCAGGGAGTGTCAGCATGGTGACTATTTTTGCAGCTTCCCATGATGCAGCAACAGAGAGAAGCACAGCAACAGTGGTGCAACCAACAGCAACTGGACAAACAACTATTTTCAGACAGCATCACAATGGAAATGTGTGTGTGTGTGTGTGTGTGTGTGTGTGTGAGGGGGGGGGGAGGGGGGGGGGCGAACTCCAAAGAGAATAAATATTGCGACACAGGCAGTGCAGTGCATTGCATACTGCCAGCATAATGACCACTGTTGCAGCTTCTCTTGATGTGACAGCGGGAAGAGGTGCACTAACAGTGGTGCATCCAGTGACAACACTGGACGCAGGAATGGTACATCATCATCTTTCCATCAGAGTCCCAGTTCTGCTTACAGAATTAGGGTGGATGTATTGATGTGTGGAGGTTCTGAGGAGAAAAAACCAGAATGAAATTTTCACTGTGCAGCAGAGTGTGAGCTGATGTGCAACTTTCTGGCAGATTAAAACTGTGTACCAGACCGAGACTCGAGAACAAAGATTGCCATATTTCATTTTCCATTGTCAGTTCAGCACATGTTGTGATAGTACAGGGTGCCAATGGTACAGAATCAAATTTGTTCATGTAATTTGGACAGCAGGTGTTACATTTCTCACATGACTGGATTAGTGTCTGTGCTCTGTCTCTGAGGTCTCCATGATATTAGCATTCAGTAATATAACAAAAGACCACAGGCTGTGTTGCATCCTCCCGGTAGTTGATTCCTCCACACATCAGGCAGGTTGTGTAGGCAGGAGGACATCCACACCAGAAGGATGTGTGTAAATGGCTCTCATCAAAATCAAGATATCCATCCGGTTGGCTACATCAGCAGTACAGTCTCAGAACAAGTTGGAAGAACCAGCAGTTTTGTCTCGCTCGCAGACCCAGCCCCATTCATCCTGGTCTGCATCACCAGCATGCTAGCAGTCACACAGCAACACCCCAGGACTTCATGCTGCTGCTTACCACCAATCCAGGGTTCATCGTGTAGGCACATTACAGATAATGTCAGGGGAGAGAAGTTTCTGTTGTATGTAGTTGTACGGATATTCATCCAAAGGACATTGTCATTGAGTTTCATTTTATTAACAAAAGCAGTCTTTTAAAATAGTCTTTGATCACTCCTCTGTGAAAGGATACTGTAGGTTGCTCGTGCTGTCTTGACGTAAATCAATACAGAGGGTGTTCTACTGTTGGTCTGACCAGCATATTCTTTAGATCTTTCACCAACTGAAAGTATCTGCTCACGGTCAGTTAAGAGACTGCCATGCTACCACTCTCTGGCCACAGAGGTTTGAGGAATCTGGCTTAGAGTGAAGTGGTGTGGAATTACCTACCCAAGTCTGTCATTCAAGCTCTGTTTAACTAAATGCCCAGCCAGGTTAAAGTCAATGTTGTTGCTACAGGGGCAGCTCTATAGGCTAAATTTTGCACCCTATATACTTCAAATCATCTACAAATGTAATCATCTCTCCTTTACACAAACTGTACTGTACATTAAGGAAAATTTCAATTAGCTATCTGTACTAGTGTAGCATATTTAACTTCCAACAATGTATCTGAAATGCTCTATTCTGGAACTGTTCACATTTTAAATAGATTTAAGTACAATTATTTTATTCTGTCTTACAAAAATGATGTTCAGGAAAAACTGGTTGTACAGTTGTGTACACACATCGACCCCAATTCAGATGCACAGCAAACAAAATAATACTGACACACTAGGTCAATTAATCCCAATATAAAGATTGTATAAAATGTGTTACAACAGATTAATAGTGCCAAAAATTTAAGATGAATAAAATTCCCCATGCTGTAACTTACAGGAAACTGTGGCAACGTTTTTGATGCTGCTTTCTGATCTCTGGACTGTAACAGTGTTGCAGGAGTTGTGTGGCTTCGTTTCTCATTTAAACGGAACTGCATCTCTCTCAGATGTCTAATATTTTCTTTAATGAAGTTTCTTCTGCTGGTTTGTGCTTGAATGCATACAGAAAAAATTGCGAAGTTACTCATGTAGTGCACTGTGTATGAAATATGACACAAAAACCATAGACAATATCAAGGGCACTCTTACTACTGACATTATTTATTCAAGATCTGAATGATATGCAACAATATGCAAGGTACAAAGAGTCAATATATAAATTTATAACAGATCTAAAGAAAACTAACAATTCAAATAATTTTCAAGTCTATTAGATATTTCTAACTGTCTCTGGCTACTGAAGTAGAACACTGTAGGAGAAAAATGGAAATCTGCTAAGAACCTTGTTGTGTGATAAGTTAAATGGACTGAAACTGTTGGATGACAAGAATTTACATTTCTGGAATTCATTACTCATATTTATCAATTAAATAAATGCTTTTCATAAAATCTTTGTTTTCTATTTAGATATACAAGGTGGTGACAAAAATCATGGAATAGCAATATACAAATATATAGATGACAGTAGTATCGAATACACACAGCATGAAAGGGCAGTCCATTGGCAGAACTATCATTTGTGCTCAGGTGATAGATGTGAAGAAGTTTCTAATGTGATTATGGCCACATGACAGGAATTAACAGATTCTGAATGCAGAATGGTAGTTGGAGCTAGACATGAGATTCACAGTGTCAGGAGTGGGCTGAAAATAGCATATTTCAGTCATTACCTACCACCACAGACAACAGACAACACAGTGGCCAACGGCCTTCGCTTAACATGTGAGAGCAATGGCATTTGCATAGGGTTGTCAGTGCTATCAGACAAGCAACATTGTGTGAAGTAACCACAGAAATCAATGGGGGCTGTATAATGAATGTGTCCATTAGGACAGTTCACTGAAACTTGGCTTTAATGGGCTATGGCAGCGGATGACTGACGTGAGTGCCTTTGCTAACAGCACAACATCACCTGTAGTACCTCTCCCAAGCTTGTGACCATGTCAGTTGGACCCTAGATGATTGGAAAACTGTGGTCTGGTTAGATGAGTCCTGATTTCAATTGGTAAGAGCTGATGGTAGGGGTTGAGTGTGGTGCAGACCTGACGAAGCATGGACCCAATTTGTTAACAAGGCACTGTGCAAGCTGGTGGCTGCTCCATAATGGTGTGGGCTGTGTGTACACGGAACGTATAAGTACTCTGGTCCAACCGAACTGATTATTGACTGGAAATGGTTATATTCGGCTATTTGGAGAAAATGTGCAGTCATTCATGGACTTAATGTTTCCAAACATGTCACTGTGCCACAATTGTTTGTGATTGGTGTGAAGAACATTATGGACAATTCAAGTGAATGATTTGGGCAGCCACATTAGCTGACATGAATCCCATCAAACACATACGGGACATCGGTCAGTTTGGCACAAAATCCTGCACTGGCGACACTTTCAGAATTATTGAAGGCTATAGAAGCAACATAGCTCAATATTTCTGCATGGGACTTCCCAACAACTTGTTGAGGCTATGCAAGATCATGATGCTGCAGTACACCAGGCGAAAGAAGGTCTGACACAATATTAGGAGGTAACCCATGACTTTTGTCACCTCAGTGTAGAGTTGATAATTACAATGAAGTGTATTACTTGTAGTTTAAAAACTGCTATCATCAGTAGAAAATAAATTCTCAAGAAAGTGAATACAATTAAAATACATTATTTTGTTACATTAGGCACCATAAAATTAAATTTAACAAGGCTGTCAGTGGAGGAACAGTCAAATGGATGTGCAGTCCAGACACACAAATATGCTGTACATCAATATGTAAGCAACAAGAAGGAAGGAAAATGTCACAAAGAAATGATAAGATACTGAAAATATATATTAACTACAAACAAAAATATAATATAAACAATTAATACAAAATGCATCTCAGAGTCCCACTATGTTACAAATTTTTACACTCAGAATTAAGTTAACAATTGTTTCATAAACCTTGCTCCGCATACTGGGAACTGTAAAAGACAAAATGGTTAACAAGTGATATTATCTAACGAACTCCGGGGCATCTGTGCAGCTCTAAAACTTGAAAAAGGGCAAGGTATCTCAGTGTACATATTTAGTGGTTGTAAAGCAGTGAAGGTTGAAGCAGACAATTTTCCACATTCGTTTGGTATTTTTCTGCTTTTGATAATTTTTGTGCTGGTTTGTAGGATGTGTGTGCTGGTAGACAGTTAAATTGTTTCTATGGTGATGATTCTTTTTAGCTTCTCTATTACAAAATAACACTACTTACATTATAGTTTTGGCTAATACAGGTAACAGTTATTAGTGATCCCCCCCTTTGTTTTCCAAATAAGCCATGCTAACACACAAGCACTATTGTCGCTGTATTTGGAAATGTTTGCAGAGAAAGTGTGCTCGGCCAGTGTCTGGGCCAACAAATGAGGGTACAAGAAGGCTCTGTGCTGGAAGTGTGACTCTTTTCCTGTTGACTTCCTTGAGCTGTTCAACAATGTAGGTAATATAAGAGCCATCTATTTATTTTAGTTGTAAGCTGTTTTGTATGAATTGATGCGAGGATGGACACAGATCGACAATGATGAGGAGGATGTTTAGTTCAGTAAATCCAAGATTAGGATACTTAGAGAACAATTCAGAAAAGACAGCTTAGTGAAAATTTTTGTGCAATCTATTTGTCTTTGTTAATAAAAAGTCCAGAGAGGGTCAAATCTGAATTATCATACTTGAATTACTGACAGTCAGAATTACAAAAACTTTTTTTAAAAAATAGTTATGTGAAGCTATAATTTAGCGAAATAACATACAGTGTACATACTAGTAACATAAAAGCTATGTCAATGTAATATTACATGTGAAAAACTGCACTGCATATTTAAATTAAAGGCAACTATTGTGAAGATATTACATTAATGTATAATAGAATTAAACAAATTAAATTTGCAATACATTTTCAAAGATTACATTAAACAATCTCAATATATAAACTATTTCTTTCATACACTGCTGTATATATTCAAAACAAAAGTCTATAATGCACTTGAAATTTACGTGTTATATTTTCTATAGAATAGTTGTTCAATGCTGTAATCTGGATGTACAAAGGTAGGATCTACAGCAGCCAATGAGGCACTATGATCTGATGTTGATTCCACAGCAACGTTTTCACCCCCAATATCTGATGATAATGTGTAAAGAAGGAACTTATTTTTGGTTGAGACTCTTTTGTGTACTGTTCTTTTATCCTCTTTTGTAACGTGTGCTTTAGTGCAAGCTAATTTTTTGCTAATTTGAATTAATGTCTATAAAGTTGACTAATGTGTACAAATTTCCCAACAAATTTGACTGTTTAGTCAGTGGTCTGTTATTTTTAAATTCACTGATATGACTGATTTCCTCTTCTTGAGAGGAAACTACTTGTTCCTGGTCCATTACTTTACACTCACTCAGGAATTGGTTGTCAAAATCTTGTTTGTCAACATCCTACATGCTAGTAGCTCCAAATGCATAGTCATTAACTTCTTACGTGGTAGCAGCTCCAAATGCATCCTGGAAATCTGAATTTTCTGTCCTCCAAGACCAACACTGTTTATTTGTTGCACAAAAGACTATTCTCATCACTTTTTAAAGTGACACTTTTAACTTTTCTCCAGCTGCTCACCTAGTTGAAAATGGCACTCTTGACATTACAAGATTCCAGTTTGATCAGAGTCTGGTCACCTATGTTGCTTTCATCATTATCCTCAGGCATGAAGAAAACCACATGTTCATCAAGTTGCTTTTGTTTATAAAGGCACTTACATATAAGGGTCACTGCTTGATCCACAATGTTTGGAGGGAATAACATACACTTCATTATGCCATCATCACTAGGTAGACCAGATGAATAAACAGGAGTACTGTCTGAAATCAGTAATTGTTCCACATCTTCCAATTTCAAGTAACATTTCAATTAGGAATTTTTGATTAGGCACGAAATTGTTCTTGACTCAGTCACAGAATAACTGTAGTAATCCATGCATTTCTGGTAGCTTTATAGATGAGTAGTTGTATAATATTTATGATTACCCTAGGTTTTACAGATTTCACAGTTATGTGTAATTTTATATGATGAGAATCATCATGATAGCACACAAACAACCATGCTAATGCTTACTCAGAACTGCAAAATAAGATTCAGACTACAGATAATTAATATGACTGAATTATTTGCACAGAATCCACCTCCCCATAACATTTATGCTGTTTACGTAGAATTTGTAAATTGGATGGGATCACTCAAAATTGAAACATAAACAGACAAGCTGTGGATTATGATCAACATGACACCACCTACAATAACATAAGCTAATCACACATCTCCTCTGATATGGAGTTTGCCACTGAGGACTGAGTCCTGCTGGATGATTAACATCCATAAATAAAATCAACAGCATATTAAAGAATGTATGAGTGTCTTCCATATGACTTGTTTATAGTGTTTATAATTATTTGCTTTATATGGAGTAACCCTCATCAAATGCTGTGTTCACAGAGCTCTCTGTGCTTATGTAAAGAGAAAGCTAATACTTTCACATCTATTAGGCAAGGGCAAAGTATTTATGTTTAATGTACTACTATATCTTCTTCAGTTGGAATGAAAATGGGGAAAAACCAGGGAACAATAAAATTAAAAATATTTTGTGTGTACTTTCAATTTTATTTCTTACCTTTATTGAATGAGCTGAAAATTTTCTTTCTTTTCAGAGCCAAAGGAGGAACATATTGAAGCTGGTAATCCACATCTGTTAATTGTTGTTCAAATGCCTGTTCTTCTTCAGATATCAGCTGTCTGAAATTTTACAAATATAGGTCACTGAAGTCAGCAGTTGCATGAAAAATGCGGTTATCAATCACAAAGCAATTTTTTCCAATCACTCCTTAATCCTAATTTTTTTTCTTATTTCTGTATATACAGGAAAATTTCAAAAATTAATATATTTCACAAGCAGTGACTGCCAAAATTAATAACATTGAAAAGTTTTCCTCAGCATTACAACTCATGTTGTTAAAAGTGTGCTTGAGATTCTTCTTCTTTAATGGGGTCATATAAGTTAAACAAATGTGTCATGAACAAGACAGTTATAGTAATCAAGATCACTACATAGCACAAGAAGGCTGTAAGACAGTAAAGTTTCCTATTTTTACATCATAAAATATTTTAGTAATGTAACACACACTCAATGTTCCATGTACCTACATTCTTGTCAAATTTAGGAATACTTGGGAATTTTGCATCAATGGATTACAGTACAGTTGCATTTGAGAAAACAACAAACAATGAGGTACACAAATGACCAACACTGGTGTATGTATTACACAAGAGGCCAATATGGTATATCAGTATGATGAAAGTGAAACCCTGATTCATATTCCCAAAAAGAATGTTTTGAAGAATGATTAGAATATTTAGCTGCAGAACAAATGTCAGTACTTGATAGGAAGAGTTGTCTATCTAATAATGCAGTCACTGCGACAAATAACATATACATTGATGACATCATACATGACAATGACAAGTAAAAAGCAACAAATCATGTCATTCATTTTCACTTTCTATGGACGATGAAGGTATCACAAATGAGGACTGTCTGGAATAGAAAGGCATGAAACCAACAGCCAGTAACTCTTATGAAAAAGTCAGATTGATACTCACCATATAGAGGACACTTGCAGCTGCAGATAGGTACAACAAGAAAACTGTTATACATATGAGCTTTTGGCCAGAAGGTCTTCTTCTAAAATAGAAATACTCACACATTCACACAAGCACACAACTCACATATTCCCTTCTCTGCCCAGTGAGGACCTTTAGAAGAAGACCTTTTGGCAGAAAGCTCAATTGTATAGCAGTCATTTTGTTGTGCTTGTCTGCAGCTCAGTGTCTCCTCTATATGGTTAGTAGCATCTATCCTTTTCATAATATTATCATTATTTCGTCCTGGATCTCCCATTGTTTGACAGCCAGCAACTCAATACATTATCTGTAAATAAGAGAGAGGTTTAAGCAAGACTGCAAAAGGTTGGTGTCCAATCAGGGTTGAACCTTTCAGTTTCCAGGCATGGAGTTTACTGCAAGACCACCAAGCCTGACTATTAAATTGGTTTGCACTCACTTTACAGGCAATTAGAAGGAATCGGTAGTTACCAGAGAATAAGATAAACTGACTCAAGCTTAGTGAAATGAATTTGCAAATGAAATGAATCAATAAAAATTGACAGTTCTGGAACACACATTCAAGCTGACAGTTAATGACATTAAAGAGTGGAGACCACAGCTGACTGGGAATTAGACATAAGCTTCCTCCAGTATGTGCCTGACATTAGACTATAATTTAATAACTAGTGTGTTATGCAACACACTGCTTGCATGAGGAAACACCGTGAAAACATAATTTTTATTAATTCACAAAGGCAGATTGTTCAGATAACTGACTCATTCTACATTATAGTGAGAAATTCCAATTATGACCCAAAGAACATGCAAATAATTAACTAAACAGGAAGATCCCCAAGCACAGTTCCCTGTGGGAGATCCATGATATACAGGGTGTCCCACTCAAACCTCCCTGATTTCAACGACCCAGGAAAGAAACCACAGTAGATACTACAATGAAAAATGCACCACATTGTAGAGCATCTCAAAGAATTTATTTACTTATCATCAGTACACCTCTACATGTGAACCATTTGTAGCACAAAGAATATCAAGTCTATATTCAATTTCTTGTGAAGTTCTTTGTATCATTTCCTCTGTTATTGTTGCAATCGCATTAGTGATACGATGTCGCAACGTAGAAATATCGTCCACTTTGGTCACAGACACGTTGTCCTTCACGAATCCCCACATGAAGAAATCAAGTGACGTAATGTCAGGTGAATGTGGTGGCCAGGCAATGGGTCCTCCATGTCCAATCCAACGACTGGGAAATTTCCTATCCAGGAACTTGTGAACAGCCGTTGACCAGTTTGGTGGAGCTCCATCTTGTTGAAAAATGATGTTGGGTTGCAAGTCTTGTATCTGAGGGTACACAAACTGCTCCAACATATCCAGATACACTGACCCATTCACTGTTTGTTCTGCAAAGAAGAATGGTCCAACAATCCTGTCGTGCATTAGCCTGTACCAGACATTTAGTTTAGGGCTATCAAAAAGATGTTCAATGACAATGTGTGGATTTGTGAACTCCAAATCTGAACATTATGGCTCTTGACCCTTCCTGATAGATGAAAGGGTGCCTCATCTGAGAATAAATATCTTTCCAGGAAGCTGGCATCCATATCAATACGCTGCAGCATAACCACAGCAAACTGTTGTGTGCGTGGTTTGTCGTTTGGTGTGAGATGTTGCAGAATTTGCACTTTGTAAGCACACATATGAAGATGCTAGTGAACTACACAATGCAGTGTTGATCGAGGTACATCAAGTTGCCTAGACGCTTGACGAATTGACTTATGTGGGCTTCTGAGAAACGTTTGTCTGGTGTCCTCCACTGTCTCTTCTGAGACTCCGTAACATGCACCACCAGAATGTTTCAGAAAACTTTCTGTTGCCAGAAACTTCCTATACCATTTGTTAATTGTTTTCACATCAGGTGGATCACCTTTGTACACACTTCGATAATTTCTTTACACAGTAATCAGCGATTTTGTTTCTGCAAACCACACTACTGCTTGCGCGCACTGCTGTGGAGTCACCATTTTCACTTCATGCGATCATGCTGCACTCTGGCGATGATACTTGGTACTTCTGACGAGGGATGTAAATTCATTGAGATGCTCTACAATGTGGTGCTTTTCATTATCGTATCTACTGGGTCCTGGGTCCTTGAAATCAAGAAGGTTTGAGTGGGACACCCTGTATTATACTCCACTCAAAGGTCATCAGTTCCAATATACTTGCTCTTCTTGATGTGTATCCTGTGATCTACCCAATCAAAGGGCTTTGACAAATCACAAAAGATACCAGCTACAAGCTGTAAAGGGACACCCTCCTCTAACATTAACTTTATTCAACAGAAGCAATTGTTACCAAAAATATTTTCGAATCTTGTATAGGTTAATATTATCTCAGCTGTTTAATAAAAGAATTCCACATGATTTTGTATACAATGTCTTATATTTCAGGCTAAAATGTTTAAAAAGAAATTAATTAGTTACAATCGATATGTACTAACTTTGTGTACAGTTAAAATTACTGTTCTTTTCGAAACATTTGAAATTACAAAATATCTGGCAAAGGTAAAATTCCTATTATTAATTGCACATGCTGACAATATTTATGACCTTTACTTCTGGATTCATTTATAAAATAATGTTATAAATTGGTGAAGATTCATTTGTCAACAAAATTTGTTAACTCTTTGGAATATTGTTAGTACCCAGAGTGGATTAATAGGAGGCATGCCTCTGATGTGATCAGACGTATTTTTATGTTTGGCAATAACAATATAATTTTTAAAAATGAATTGGAAATCATAAAGACAGTGACATAGAAGAATGTGACATAATAAAAAATTGTGTCATTTTTAGTTTATATACAAATGATTTCTGATCATGCAAAGATAGAGGACTGCCCAACAAAGTTGTATCAACAGTGGCGAGATACTACCAACAATGACAGACCAGATCAATTGAAAGAGGACTTTACAGTTATGACAAGGAAAATCAAAAAAAAAAGGAAAGATAAGTACAATTATTTGTGAAATTAATTTGTTTGTGGACTTGTGTGATTGTTAACAAAATGAATAGAGACAAGAACAGTAGTGAAGTGGAAGTTAAAACTATAGGACCCAGTCAGGACATGTTTGAACAAAGTGAAAGCATAGTCAGCAAAGAAACAGTAAAAACTGATATTATGCAGTTAATTTTGGCAAAACTACAGGAAATTAAGGCAGATAAAAATAGCAAATTTAGTGCAGTTAATGAGCAGTTAACTGAAATAAGGACGGACAAAGATAGCAAATTTACTTCACTACAAATCAGGTTTTGGAGCTAAAAATCGGGTTGTCAGATGGGTTAAAAAGAGTAAATGAAAAAGCTGATGTCTGAGAAAATAAATTTATTGTTTTGGAAAATGAGTTAATCGCTGAATCTGCCTGACAGACGAAGAATGTTAATGACGTCAGAGTTGAACAGAAGCCCGTAGCGAAAAAATTGGAACAGAACTTTAGTAGTTTACATAAAAAAATTAAATGTTGAAAACAATGTGCAAACTAATGTAAATGTTTTAGATCAAAAAATTTCAGCAGTTCAGGAAAATTGTATTCACAAAAATCTGTATTCAAACAATGGTGTTTCATGGTCCAACACTCCAATCAAAGGTTTTCCATCAGACAATTTACATCCGGTGGAATTTCTGCACCACTGTAGAGGTAGTTTTGTATCACGCATGAGTGACAATAAAAAAATCAAATTTGTTACAAGATGTCTTCGTGGCAAAGCTCTGTCTTGGGTAAATCTAAATTTAAGTCAGTAATAAACATAACAAAATTTCAAAAAAAGTTTTTTATATATGTTTTGGTCAGAAGCTGAACAGGGAGAATTAAAAGTCAATTCCTGAATGGTCCTAATTACAGGAATAGGGACAGAACTCTGAAAAAGTTTCGTAAGAATCAACTTAAGATATTAAAACACCCTGGCAAACCATTTGACAAAATGACGCTGATTGACGCACTCAAAAGGAGATTACCAGAAAGGTTGCACTGAGATTTGTCACATGGACCTGACAATTGCCTTGAGCAGTTTTTATGATATGTTGACAGGCTGGATAGGACAGTAGAACGAAGTATGTACCGTAACAATCAGGATGATAGAGATCACAATGGTAATAACTACAGAAACAGAGATAATGGTAACTTCTATCAGGGACAAAATGTAAGAGGGACAGAAATTTTGAACATCAACAGAATAGGAATAATGGGGATAACCATGAGCAATTTAATACAAGAAACAATCATAGAGGTAACTACTTGAAAAACGCCAGTCCGCCTTAATGAAGGTCTACAGTTTGGGGCGAGGAAGCACAACAAGCACAGGACCCCCAATTTATACTTGCAATTACACAATAATAACAATGTTAATAATGTGGCACAGGTATCCGAAGTCGAACAGACGGAATATCAGATTTCTCATTTATGTTTGGATCAAAAGATTTGGGATACTATTTTTAATTATAGTAATGCAGGTACTAATCACAGACCAGAATGTGAGACACTGGACTCGCATTCGGGAGGATGACAGTTCAATCCTGTGTCCGGCCATCCTGATTTAGGTTTTCCGTGATTTTCCTCAATCACTCCAGGCAAATGCCGGGATGGTTCCTCTGAAAGGGCACGGCCGACTTCCTTACCCATCCTTTCCTAATCCGATGAGACCAATGACCTCGCTGTCTGGTCTCCTTCCCCAGACAACCCAACCCAGAATGTGAGGATAATGAGAAATTTGACGTAGTATGTACTAATGATTTCTTCTCTTGGTCAGAAAACAGTGTTATTGATGTATGTAAATCAGGTGATGACTGTATAGTATCTGAATTAGGTGGTATTTTTGATATAGATGTGAATGAGAGCTGTGAAATGTCTGAGGTTGGTAAGTCTGAGACTGGTGGCTTATCGCAAATGAATGGAGATGTTGATGAAGATGAGACTTGTGTTGTTAATGATTTTGTTGATGAAGTAATTTTGGAAGAATATGATGATGATTATAATGATGATGAGTATCAGGTATCTGTGTAGTTTAAAAATAATGTAGTTTCAGAGTTATTTGTGAATACAGGTATGGTAAGGAATGTACATGTGAGAGTCATGGTATACCTGTCCAGTCAAACCAGTTTTTCATTAATGTCATGCACAGTAATGATCCAAGCAGTAAAGGTGAGACTAGAGAATAAAGGTGGAAACTTTTTGAAGTTTGTTTGGGACCAAATTGATGATAACATAGATAAATGTGCAGTCCGGAATAAATTAGCTGTGGTTAATCATAAGGAAGTGTAAATTTTACAGTGATATATTTTATGTTCCTTCTGTAATAACTGATGTTAGTTACACTATGGAATCCATTCATTGTGTTCAGTCTTTACCTGATAACTGAGTAACCAAAGTAATGTTACGATACCAGTAAAGTTGATATAAGCCTGTAAAAACAGTGTGGATGTAGCATTTGATGGAATTGAAAGTGATCTTTAACATGAAGTGTCTAATAACAGAGATGATGATTCAGATTTTAAGTGTCCTTACATTAAGATTGATCAGTTGGAAGGGAATTTTTCGATTGATACAGGTAGCCCGATATGTGGTATATATCTGGAAAATTTAGAGACAAGATCCATTATGGTAAGAATTTTGTGGAAATATCCATTGCATGTGTAAAGATAAGAGAAGCTACTGGTAAGAAAAACAAGTATGTAAAATTTCAAATACTGTTAACATTTAGTATAGAGGACAAGATTTTAAACGTGGATGCATAATGATCCCTAGTCAAGAAGAAAATATGTACTACATTTGTAGTACATATTTTTGTTTGTCATAAATGTAGTATGTAAGATGATGTTTTTTCCAGAGTTCCGTGTTATCTATTTACTGAGTTTAAATCTATTTGCAGATTTATAAGACTACATAATTGTGTTTTATTTGTCACAAATTTAGTGTGTAAGATGATGTGATTTCTAAAGTTCTGTACTATCTATTTACTGAGTTTAAATCTATTTGCAGATTCATAAGACTACATAATTGTGTTTTGTTTGTTATGAATTTAGTGTGTAAGATTATGTGATTTCTACAGTTTTGCCTTATCTACTGACTGAGTTAAAATCTATGATGCACTATATAATTATGTTTTATAATAGATTTATGCTTTAGAATTTGATACATACATGCCATGAGACTAAATGAGTAGATCCTTTTGCAATTCTGAAATGGGACAATGTCCATAATTTGTACAGGAACAGTACCTTAGCATATCTCTGTGCATCACCTTAGAAGTCCATTTTTTCCCCATTGTATTTAACTCTGTTTATTAAAGTTTCATATGTGAACACTTTTTAATTTCAGCTGACGTAAATCCTACAAAATTGCTTTTGGAATATAAATAGGGAGAGCACATGCCATGAGATATGAAGAAGGTATTTAACAGCATATTTTGTACACAAAATGTTTCAGGATTTGATGTGAATGTTAGACAGAAAGTTACCTATCTATTGGAGTGTGTGATGAGAACTCTAGGGAGGAAAGTGAAAGATGTGGGCAGATCCAACCCCTGCACTGCTGTTTGACTGTACCAAGCTGGTCCAGTCGACTTACATAGTTGCTGCGTAATGTACTCAAGCATCTGTCAACTACATCAGTGTTGTGACTGAGATTTGTAAATTGTTAGCCATGACTGCTGAAGACAGCGTTACTCTGCATAAATGCATGTTTTTTTCATGTAGGGGAATTGACTTCCCAATACAATACGTAACTTTAAATCAGTATTTTTTTATCAATAGTAATGAATCTTCTAGGTCTTTATGTATGTAGGTTAATTTGTATGGGCAACTGGCCAATATGTAAAATACATTTACTAGTATAGACAATAGAACAAGATGTATACATGTCTGCTTTCATACACCGATTTTCGTCCTCAAGCTACTTGATTACATGATCATTCGGCAAGCTATGGCTCTGTTTACCTATATTTATTCTGAGTACTGCAATATTGTGAGTGATTGGAACTTGAGTTGTGGGCAGACTCTGGGTTGGGTACCCCTGGTCATCATGACTGTGTGTGTGTACTCGAGAGTGTACAACTATTGATTGAGGCTAGATGCTTCTTACAATTACTCTTTGCATATGATTGGATGTATTGATATGATTATGAAACTTACTCATTTTCTTGTGTTGAAACATTTTTTGCTGGTCTGTACCCAGTGTGGTGTGGATTGGAATCATGGGTCGAACCCCACATCGTAAAATTAGGCCCCAATATTTTTTCATTATGTTGTTCTTTAATGGGTCGACATATCTCACTTGTCATACACTTAGGCTCTGAATTTTTTCTCTTAAATTTACAATTTGTAATTCTAGTAATTTACCGTGTCTCTGTATTTATTTCTATAGTTTAGTATTGCAATGTTGTAGTTTTGACTTTGTATCAACTGCCTTGTGACAGAATCTACCACAGATCTGGAAATCTGAATACCATGCCCTGATATATGTATAGATTATGACTTATACAGTAGCTATTTTTCTTATGTTTTCTGTAATATGTTATGTATGAGATACTTCTATACATCTATATTGTAACTTTTGGCGTCATTTTTACACCGTTTGGCAAATCTTATAGTCCATCACAAAATATTGTAAATACATTGTTTCCCAATTTTGTGAAGGGGATATTATAAAGGGATACCCTCCTCTAACATTACCTTTATTCAACAGAAGTAATCGATACCAAAAATATTTTTGAATCGTGTATAGGTTAATAATATTATCTCAGCTGTTTAACTAAAAGAATTTCATATCATTTTGTATATGATGTAGTATATTTCAGGCTAAAATGCATAAAAGGAAATTACTTTGTTACAAGCAATATGTACTAACTCTGTATGGACAGTTAAAATTGCTGTTCTTTTAGAATCATTTGAAATTACAAAATATCTGGCATACATAAAATTCCTATTATTAATTGCACAATCTGACAATATTTATTACCTTTACTTCTGGATTCAATAATAAAATAATGACATAAAGTTGTGAAGATTAATTTGTCAACAAAATCTGTAAACTCTTTGGAATACTGTTAGTAGTGCATAGTGTATTAGTAGTGGACAAGCCTCTGATGTGACTGGACATGTTTTTATGCTTGGCAGTAATAATGTCACTTTTGAAAATAAAGTGGAAATTGTAAAGACACTGTGAATTAGAAGAATGTGACATAATAAAAATTACAAAAATAGAAATTACGGAGTAGGCTTACTTAAACATTATCGTGTCATTTGGAACCTGCAAAGACAAAAATTTCAGCCTCAAGAATCAACTCCTAGACATGACAAACTGGTGCCAACTGTGAGAAAAGAAGACAAGTAAAAAAAATGTTTGTCTGTAAATGTTACTCCTCTCGAAGCTTATTAGAATAAATTAATTAGGAAATAAGTTACTATCAACAGGTGATGTGAGGGAGGGAAAGATTACAAAACTTTTTCCTGTCTAGGGATTCCAACACATCATTGGTGAAATCTGGTTTGTAAAAATCTCTTTCTGTAAATAGTTAATGATGTTTGGGCTGCTGAGGGTGTCAGTATCCTTACATACAAGGTAAACCAGAACTCCACGAAGAAATTTTCAAAGGTTGTTTGGGGATACCTCTTAATTATTTTTGTATAAGAGATATTTGGTCTCTAGCAGCTCTTTACTAAGTTATTGGATTTCATTTTGTTTCTTGCACCAATTAGCTTTGTATCTGTATTGCACTGAAAATAGTGCACAACACTGCAAATATTGATAGCACATGCTGTGTGTCTTGTTTCCATTCGCTCATGGTTCCTGCTGTACAGAAGTACGGTAACCATTTTACTCTTTGCCTTCAAGCTAGCATCCAGTAATGCTTGGTTCTGCCTTGGGTTTGTTTTTCTGGCAGTGTTAGTCATACATTGACAGTGATATACAGGTGTATGGATAGGTTTACTGACGAAGAGTTGACCGATATGCACCTCATGCGTGGGTTCTCTGAATGAAATGAAAGAGCTGTACACCAAAATACTTGTAAGGTATCCCTGAACAGCCTGTGAAAGTTTGTCAGTGGAGTTCAGGTTCATCCTGTACATAACTTTTTCAAGAACTTTAGAAAATGTTATTAAAACCAAGTCACTAAACATTGATATCTCTCTTCGTGGGCTCTGAGTGATTTGCCCTTCTTTTTTAAGCTTTTCCAATATAGGACTCTTGCCTCCCCAACATAGAAACTATTAATTCCAAAAGCTACACAGTATGTCCCTTTTATTTTATATGTATCTACCTCTAAAGGTAAGTGTTGGCTAGTATTTCTGTCTCCAAATGTATTAGTGTTTTCGGCTGAATTTCACTTTTATGCTATAACCTGACAAGGACAGTTTAACTGCACTCATTAAGAAAACTTTAGACTTATTTCATGTGGAACTAGAAATTATCAAGTATCCTACATCGAAACTCCGTACATTAAAACTTTGAAAGCAGATAAAATCCATTTCAAATGACATTATAAAAAACAAAAAGTGTCATAATGCTGAACCCCAAGAACCCTCCCTCAGAACCGAGACAAATGTTCACAAAAAATGAATCACACCAATAGTAAATTGTAGAAGCAGCAATAATAAATTGGGCATCCAGTTGCCGAACATGCTGCACACCACAATACAAATGACTTCAACAGGTGCTTCACTAAGTGTACTATTTGGATACTCCCTTACAGCACAAGTTATCTGAACTACACAGATGTAAACTGTCCCCTCCTCCCCCCTGTTTCCAGCATATCCTGCACTTTAACTGTTCCCCTTCCCTCACTGTCCACTAACCTTTATCCCATTGCCTCACTTTACTTTTCCCCCTTTCTCTTCTGTTCACACCACTCCTTCCCCACCCAGAACTTTCCCAAAAACAACAACAACAAAATATGCTACACTTTATTACTAATCAGAAATAATGGTGGCACTGGATAATATTTGCAGTGCAAATGCAAAACTACTTACTTTTCTCAGTACGAACTCAAGAGTTCAAATTCTTATCTAGATTTTCCTGTAGAAATTTTACAAAATTTATTTCTGGTTTGTTTTTTATGGCTTCTTTTACTTTCATCAAATTTTGACTGTTGGGTGGTGCATTGTACTGTATACATTTCTGAAATATTCAGAGTCATTTATATTTTGTTGAAATGATGTTTCTAAGCTATCAGGTACATTAATGATGCTGTCAGGGGATTTTGTTCAGTATTTTCAACTAAAGGTGATATAATAATTTGGTATATACTGCTGATGAAATTTTTCCTGGCTTGCATTTAGGTGGCTGCACTAAAATTATGGGACATTTCAATAAGTATAACTTTCATCATCTTCTGTGAAATCCATTACTTATCCAGTTTATGGACTACAAAAATGTGTGATCTCTCAGGTTTTTTTTTTTGTTGTTGCTGTGATTGATTAATGATTGGAGCCCATACAGCGAGTACATATAATAGCACAACTCACAGCACCTGAGAAGATGACTGGGTCAATCACTGAAATATTGTGCATACAATGGAAACTACAACTTGGCTGCATACCCAAAAGTTCACTACCAGAAAAGTGTGATTTACCAAGTTTCAGGATTTTGTGAGGTCACAGAAGGCTCTTGTCACATTATTATTCATGTCTATTGCTACTCTTGCCAACAAAGTTATGTGATGACCTGCATAGATTTTCACCCTTGATCTGGGTGCTTAGTTGTTAGGTGCACTAGCACTCACAGAGGCTGCCACTCTTGTGTGTGTGCACAGCCTTTCCACAAGGCCATCTACTAGCCTGCCGACAGTTTGCAGAGTCAGGCTCAGCCAGCCTCACACAAGGCTTTATGTTAACATACGATATATGTTTATCGAACTAGTAGCATAGCCACTCCATGACAAATGTTATATTGTACCAATTACTCAAGACATAATAAAGTGTTGTGTCTGTAATAGTCTGTGTGTTCTTGTGGTCAGAACACATTGGCCACAAGAATTTTCACATGTTTCACTGTGTTGTTGCTTTTCATGTCTTGTCTGCTTCAAACATTGGTGCTACAACAGATGGAACTGCTTACGGTCACACGACATGCTGTGCTGGTGTTTGTCTCTCCCCCTTCAGCTCCAGTACTGTTCCTGCTGTTTGATGATGTGGCAGAAGACTGGTAAATGTATGAACACTGCCTGCAACATTTCCTCACCTTCCGCACTATGGATGCTGAGGTATGACATGCACTGTTTCTGTTGCATATTTCTTCTGCATTGTCTCACGTGTTGCATCAGTTGTCTCCATTGCAGGAACCCTCTTCATTGTTGTCTGACAATTTGTGTTGTCCTCCTATTATCACTGCCATTAGAACATCATGGCTGCTAGGGTAGAATTCTACCAATGCAAGAAGCAGCCCCATCAGTCTTGTTGTGACTGGTCAATGAACGTGGACGCCATGGTTTGTGATGTTATCATCAGCCCTGCCCCAGATAAGGAAGTCTAGCAATGTGCTCTCCAATTAGAAAACCCCTCCCTCAAAGAGGTTTATCCATTGCCCAGCAGCTGGAAGCATGGTGCAATGTTGCAGCACTATAGGGTGGCTCAGCTGAGTCCATTTGCTCAGAGTCGTTGACAATGTGGCGGTGCAAGCCGGCCAATCCAGCATCTTCTGCACAGCATGTAAAGAGTTTTCCAGTCACCACACCCTGTAGCCATCATGTGCATCTTCCTACTACCAGCACGATAGATAAGAATGCCCCCAGCATTGGACCATCTGTCGTAAGTGGAAAAAAAAAAAGAAGGAGAAGACCATACTGCAATAGTCAGCCAGTCAGATGCACAAAATACCACTTTAGGAAACATGGGTACGAATATCTAAGAAGTGTTAACGTCAGGGCCAATTCCTGGTCACAATTCCAACAAGCTTTTTGTTGAGGTCTTTGCAGAAGGCCTAAAGAGTGCCACAACCTTGAAGCCCACATAACCTTGAAGCAGTCAGCTCATCATAAATTTTTTGTACTAGGCAGATTCCCATAGCCATAAGCTCCCAAGCCGAGGCAGAGCTGGAGTGGGTTGCCTCTCTTGGGGTTAAGGTTTCAATTTTCCTTATTGAATGGGCCGCTCTCCTGGTCATCACGAGGAAACCTTCTGGTAAATTGTGACTTTGCGATGATTTTAAGATCACCCTGGGTTCACAGCCCATGATTGACACATACCCATTGTCATGTCCGGATGAGCTGTTAACATACTTAGCAGGGGGTCAATTCCTCTATAAAACTTATCACCAGTTACCCTTAGATGGAGAGTTCAAGTGTATCACATTTCTTAATACATCTTTCAAAACTGCCTCTGCAATTTGTCAACACTACCTGGAATGGGTCACATCCACTACTTCACACTGTTTCAGCTAGCTGGATAACATTGTTATTACCGGTCATACTACAAGTATGCACTACCTCTGGGCCCTTTTACAAGAACTCTGGCTGCGGATCTGCAGCAGTAATCCCAACAATAGTAGGAGCAGCAGCAGACATGGAAACAACTATCCATGGGGCAGCCCCAGAAAAGAATATCTCCTTCCCATCTGTAGGATTTTTTAACTGCATATATGATGAGGACAAAGCCACCAAGATAAGCAACATTAAATGTCTAACAGTACTCCACCAAAATATTCAGTGTGGAAAAAACAAAGTACAACAGCTGGGAGTGGAGTTACAATTCTTAGACAGTTCAGTTATCTGCACCATAGAGCACTGGTGCACAGAAAATGAAATATTATATATTAATTTACCCTCATATGACCAAGCATGTTCTTATTGCAGAAACATGATGAAAGGTGGAGGATCATGTATTTATGTTAAGAACAGTATTGAATTTAAAGTCAGAAATGATATTATCTTGTTAATTGTAGACAAAGACTTTGAAGTGTCAGCAACAGAGATTGCTGCTATAGATATGCCCATGAAACTAACTATATTATGTGTATACCATTCTCCCAGTGGTAACTTGAAGATATTCTTTTCAAAACTAGCCTAGGACTAGCATTGCCACTAAAACATAATATCCTTCTGTGTGGGGACCTTCACATAAATACAGCTAAAACAGATGACAACAGTAAAATATTTCTGAATATCCTACGTCATTTTGGCCTGTCATCACTAGTAAACTATGGAACAAGAACAATCACACATTCATCATCTACCACTGACCATGTAGCTACAGATGTAGGCAGAGGAAACTGTGTTGTATTGTTAAAAATCTGGGACTGTCAGACCATCTATGACAGATAATAAATGTAAAAGATTATGTAGAAAAAGAATCCAAACAGCTTGTATATAAAAGAGTTTTTCTTACAGTTAACACATGAAAATTGGGAAGGAGTTTATACAGATACCGAAGTGAATAAGAAATTTTCCAATTTCATATCTGAGTTTAAACTAAAATTTGAAGAAACATTCCCCAAAGCATTACTTCCTACTGGGATACCTGAAAAAATAAATGGATTACTAAAAGAATTAGAAAATATGCTGAACCTTGTAAATACCAAAACTCCATTAAAAATGACAATAGTGATCCAGATTTTTTGCTCTAATACAAAAACTACAAAATGATCTACAGGAAGGTACTCAACACTGTAAAAAATCAGCCAATGACAGGTTGACAAATTTAGCCAATAATAAAAGTAAAGCTACATGGGCTGTAGTGAAACAAGAAACAGGAACTGTGAAGCAGAAGTGTACAAACACAAATCAAGAACAAGGAAAAATTACCAACTAATCTAAAAGAATTAGAAAATTATGTGAATACCTACTTTAGCACCATTACAACAAAGTTACAAAAAAAACATTCAAATAAGCTTTAATCAACCAATGCAGAAGCATATAGCTAACTCAGTGGTACTGCTTCCAGTTACTGAGGAGGAAGTACATAATGTTGTAAGGCAATTAAAGAACAAAAACTTGGCAGATTTAGATGAAATCCCAATGGGTGTGCTGAAAAAAATGAGTAAATGTTATCAAAGTTCCACTAACAGAAATCATAAATCAATTCTTCAAAACTGGTTGCTCTCCTGACTATCTGAAACATGCAAAAATTTCACCAGTTCACAAGAAAGGTGATGTAGAAAACACTGAGAACTACAAACAATTGCCCTATTGTCATCCTTTTCCAAAGTGATAGAGACAATAATGAAAAACAAGATTATAAGCTATCAATGCCAATTCTACCTCCTCTGAAATGACAAGTATGGTTTCAGGCCTGGCAGAGACACAGAATCAGCAATAGCACAATTCACAAAAACAGTTTTAGAAGCACTATATGAGAACAGCTATGTAACTGGCCTTTTTCTAGACCTGTCTAAGCCATTTGATACAGCTGACCACCAGAAACTGTTGCATAATTCGGAGGCACTAGGAGTAAGGGGAGTGGTTAACAAATGGTTCCATTCATATCTAGGATACAGAGTGCAGACAGTAGAGATGACACATCTCCAGTGGATCAAAGAAACATATATCAGATCCACAATATATCAATATTGGGGTCCCCTCAAGAAAATGCACTGAGTCCGGTATTATTTTTCGTATACATAAATGAATTCCCACAACATATCAGCTATGGAGAGAAGATATTGTTTGCTGATGACAACAACATATTAATCACCAGTAAGACACCAGCAAGAATGCTCGAAAATTCTACTGAAGTACTGAGGGATGTCTACAATTGGTTACAAGAAAACAAAGTAAACCTCAAAATAAAGAAAATAAATACAATATGCATCAGAATGAATAGGAAACAGAGTCCTTTAAATTTAAAACTAGATAATATCTCCATAGATGTACCTATAAAAAAATTCTTAGGGTTGCACATTGACAGCCAAATGAAGGGGAATGAACATATTATGAAACTCTCAAGAAAGATATCCACAACATGTTATGCACTTAGAATCCTTGCATCCACATGCAGTTATGAATGTCTGGGCACTGTATACTTTAGTTGGGTTCATTCAGTAATCAGTTATGGTATAATTTTCTTGGGAAACAGTGCTCAGAATTTACACACAGTATTTAAAATGCAAAAGAGAACAGTAAGAATTATAACGAAAAACATTAAGTGGGCCCAATGCAGAGAACTTTTCAAAATGTTAGAAATTTAGTGTATATCAAGAAAAATATAGAAAATTATACTACAAATAGCAGTTTTCGTAACTATAGAACAAGGACATGTCACTGTCTTCACCTACATAGGAAAAATAAAAATAACATGTGCTGCTTAGGAAAAATCTTAAATTATATTTGCAGGAACACTGTTTCTACACTATGCATGAATTCCTTAGTAAAAATGATTGTAAATAACTTGTGTCTCACAATGTTTAACTACATGTAAGGAAAAACTGTATAATTATGTGAATGTACAAAAACTGACAACATCCACACATTTTAAAATGTCTACAGATGGCTAAATAAATAAATTTCACTCCGCAGAAGTCCAGATATTTCCAATCATCTCTGGAATGTCTGGACCACACCATATCGCACCAAGCATCCAAACCCTGGTGAGTCTTATCAGGGCCCTTATGGACCTGCCATGTCCCTTGTCATTGCAAGATCTGTAGGCTTTCCTGGTAAAACTGCCCATTACCACTGGTTTATTCCTGGGGCATCTATCACTGCATGCCCTCTCTAACTCCTCCTCCAAAGGGCACTTCCTTTGTCTGGTCTCTGGTGTACGACCAGACCTTCCCCATACTGGTGGACTGCCTCAAGTTGGCACCATGGCTCACTACTTTTATCCCAACAGACCAACGGTCTCCTTGTGCACAGGCCACTTTTGTTCATATTCTAAGGTTTCTGCCAATAAGGAGTTACTCTCCACCCTCGTCTCTGAGGGCTCCATGGATGTTGGCACAGTCTCCACATCACGGCCATACATACTTCATCCAGGGTATCAGTCATTCTCTGCTCCTGACAGGGGAGGGGTATGGTGATCCTCATAGATTCCATGCCTGTGATCTTTTTATCAGACTATAACCAATCTGTGGCAAGTGCCATATTGTACTGGTCATTCTAGATGTAATAAAGTGTTATGCCTGTAATTATGTGTGTGTTCCCATGGTCATAAAGGTTATTTATGACATCCACAGTGTTTTTTTTATTAATGTAAACCAAACCAGTTATTCAAAATAATGACAAATTTTACAATAAAATTTTGTATCTGGATAGAAATTACTTTCTCAAACACTGTTAATAACACAGGGTATGGAGAAACAGGATGATAATTTCAAATATTTACATCAAGCCTTTCTTGAAGAGTGGTTTTATCTTTGTATATTTTAATACATCTGAAAAACATCTTGTTCAAAACAATGATTTATTAATGTAACTACTGGATGACATTATTTTATGCAATTATTTCATTATGTTTATAGATATCCCATCTTAAACTGCAGAACATTTGTTTTAACGACAATAATGACCATTGTCAAAATATTTTTGAATTTTGTGAGAGACACAAACTTCTGACCAAACCCAAGGGGGTTTATTTATTTCCAGTAATCTACTAACATACACTGACATTTGACTTTGTTACATCTATGAAAAATTCATTGGTGCACTATGATATTTGTGCAGGATTTACAATGGTATTATTTTCAACCTAAATTTTAGAAATTTGTTCTTACACACTTTAACATCAATTTAGATTTAATGATGGACCATACTGTCTTTGATTTAGTTTTACATCTTAAATTATTGCTTGATTCTTTTTGCTGCATACACAGCAATCTTATAACATTTAACATATTCAATAAAAGTAGTATCTCAGTTATATTTTAGTTGTTTTTATAGCGGCCTTTTTCCTAGCAATAGAGATTTTTGTGCCTTTAGTGACCCATTTTAATTTACTAGCCACTTTGCTATCGCACATCTTTGATGATAATGTTTTACCAAAATGACCCAGAAAATTGCTTAGGAACTTATAGAAATATGAACTATTTGAAATATTATTGTCGTGGTGAAACTCTGTCTTTTTTAAATTATCATGAATCACAATCAAATTTTCTTGACTGAAGTTTCTTTTCATTAATTTTTTAATGGTTTTTCTTTGCTTCTATTTGCTACTTCAATAAACAATGCTGAGTGATCAGAAATTCCTAAAACTGTGCAGCATTTGTAAATATTTCAGCACACAGGAAGTATTAAAATATATTCAGTACAGGATTCATATTCACCTTTTTCTCTCATGAATTCTGAGAAAGTTTTCCTAGTACACTTTAAATGTAAAATACAATAACATTTAGGTTCACTACCTCTACACATCAGCATTCAACAGGGTAAGAGTATTGCCATATATATGAAACACCCACCAGCACCTATCGGAATTCAGCAGTAGCAGAATCGTGTTATTTCTAGACTGCAATTTATCATTCCATGATACTATTTCTCACATTTATTGGTATCCCTTGACTATCATGTAAATAAGAAAACTATAGGCCCAGATTCAGTAATACTGTACTCAGTGCCATGCAGGATCTCAACGGCTCTACACAACTAACACCTAAGAGGTCAGACATATTATTCACACGGCTGTGCAGGTTTGTACAGCCATGTCACAGCCCCCTTCAGTGAGGAAATAGGCTTATTTGCAGCAAGGCCAGTATCCACAAAGAAAGTGAAATGATGTCTAGAGCTCCACAGACTGCAAACATGGTGATCATTGTAGTAGTTCCTCTTGACACAGCAGCAGACAGAAACATGGCAACAGAAGTGTACCCCACAATGGCACTGGACACAGGAGTGGCACTGTTTGTCTAAATAGATGTGGTGAAATTTCTGCATCCAGTGTTGTTGTTGAAAATATAATAGACAAAAAAATCCACTCAACAGGAGAATACACAAGTAAGGGTATTTAAATTTAAAAGCTTTTGGAATCAGTAGCTGCTTCTTCTGACAGAACAGATGAAGAAAAAGGAAGAAGGGTGAACGAAAAGGACTGGTAAGATTAGCAAATGGGTACAGCTCAGAAAAAATTGTCCAAAAGCCTGGCTCAGGAAAGATTTACTGTACGGGATTAGAAGGAAAGAAATCTTTCCTTCACAGCCCGACAGGTAAGTCTCCCCTGACATAGAGCTGTATGTAACTTTTCCAAACTCTCCCCATTTCCTAAACTTCACCAGTTCTTTTCCTTTACCCCTCTTCATTCTCCTTCAGCCCTTCTGCCAGAAGGAACCACTGACTCTGAAAGCTTGCAAATTTAAATACCTTTATATGTGTATTCTCCTGCTGCCACTTGGTGAGCGGATTTTTTTTATCTATCCAATTACATTTTATTTTCCAAAATTGATTATCAATGTTATTGTTGAGTGAACCAATGTTGAGGCAGAACTCTCGACTCCTGCACGATGGGAAGCAGGAACAATGGTCACTGCACTGGCAGCCTGTGGAGTTCCAGACATGATCACACCTGTCTTGCTACAAACAAACTAATTTCCTAATATAAATATGCCTGTCCTCTCGGGTGGTAGCCATTTGAGGTCACTGAGATCGGTACAGAGTTGAGTATGATCATTTTGAACCCATTTCCATATTCATTGATAGCAACGAGATCCCGATCAACATGAGCAGCAATATTGTGAACCAATAAACTGCAGTCTCAGCATCCCACAATCCTGCCACTATCAAATTCTGACAGATACTGGTAGCTGTTTCTCCTTCTTACATGAAGCATAACATGATCTTCTCACAAACAGACAACATTTAAACATGATTTTCGAGTGAGAAACCACTGCATAATCTTTCCTTACATACAGAATGTATGTGGCACAACACTTTGTGTAGTTGTGCTGAAATGCTAATCATGGGCATATCTCAGCATGTAATATACTTCAAGCCAATTTGATGTTCCTCCCATGTCTTATTTATGGTGTTGCAGTTTTAATAGCCAGGAGTGAAGATGAAAATATATAATTCACCACCATTTCCAGCATTAATATTTTTATGTTCTTTGGACTTGTTATCTTCTAATAAGCAATACTTGCTTATATCGGCTTACAGAAAGTGTATAGAATATAAATATATATACACTTTCAGTGAAGACAGGCCCTTCAGACAGCCTGGGAACAAATAAATCTCTTTCAGTTGTGTCTCTGACCTTAATTTTGTCTTCACATTCACTGATGTGACAATGTAAACATTCAGATCTCCTCAATCACGTAGAGTTTGAAATGTCTGGCCAGGAGAATGACCTTGCCTAATAACTTCCCATGATGCCGTACACTTATTTTGAGCTCCTTCTGTGTACATTTCACCTGCCTTTTTGTTAGTTTATTTTTTTCTTTCTTTATTGAAAAAAAAAAAAACAGAGCTCAGCTTTGAAATACCTTTTACTTTTAAGGTAACCATACCTATGCTCAGTACCCTCATTATTATCACTACTTTTTGTATTACCCCACTGTAGGTGATACACGCTATGAGAAGAGAAATGTGCCCAGGTATCCAAGAACAACAGAACCTTATTATTAACACAGATAGTACAAAACCATTTGGCTCTGATTTGCAGCTGAAACTAAAAGATTCTCCTGATCTGATAAGAACTTGTCATTAACAGACTAACAGTTCTTGAGGGTACAACCTGAGTGCACAGTCCCTCACAGTAGAGGAAACACTGCTGCAGGCAAAGTCTGTATAGGCTGCATTAGTGCTGTCTTATACTCTGACTGGCAGCACTGCACTCTGTTGAATGATGAATCGCAACTTCCAATGTCAGACCGCTGAGGTGGAGACTGGAACTTTTACTGGCTGGAGAGCTTCTAGGTGGTGTCCTATAAGGCTGTCCAGTGGAGGAATACCGCAAAGATGTGATGGTATCACATAGTTTGTGGAATTGAGATAGTGCAGGCAATAGTGGCACTGTTGGTGCTCTCTGATATTGTAGTGGCTGGCACAGGCAGGCTGAACTGTGGTCATGTTGCAGGCACCTTCACGTAGTAGCAACACATGGAACACTGTTGTGTGACTGGTGGCTTGGTAGTAAGGTGACAGCCACGATGCTACATTCCTCCTTTCCTCCTACAGAGGAGACAGTAGAGCCATCTTGCTGTGTATTTGGCAGCTGTGACATAGGCAACAGCCAAGACTGCTGCATTCCTGCATTCCTTTCCCCTACTGAAGAGATGGCAAAGCTATCCTGCTGGAATCGATTGTCTGTGACATAGGTAACAGCTATGGATGTGGCATCCTGTCTTCCACAAGAGAGAGACAACAAAGCAATCACAAAGAAGAAGAGTCCCTTCCAGAGGGAGGAGATGTCCAGCATGCAACAGAGGTGAGGGTGTGAGCAGTGTCTGGAAAGATGCAGGCACAAAGAGTGCAGCAGGCTCCTGGCACAATGGCCACAAAGAATCCCTTGTGGTCCCAACACCAGGCAGTCGGGAGGACGTGAGTAGAGTACAGGTGGTGACCACAACACAACATTGCCAATGGGCCTCGCCTGGCAGCATTGGCTGGACAGCACAAAGTAGCAGAGGGGTCCAGTGCAACAGCTTAAATGAATATCCCTGGAGGAGTCGAAGACCTCACTGCCAGCAGTGGGAGGAGCCCAGGGCACTGAACCACCCTTGGAAGGAAGGCCACCCAGGTCTGTGAGCTTCCAGCAGAAGGAGTGAATAGTGTCAGGTGTGGCTGGTGGAGGGCAGCCACTGGGCAGATAAGGAGGTGAACAAGAGGCAAAGAATAGACCTCCAGGTTTGTCATTGAGAAAGTGCAACCAGGCCACCAAAGGCAGCAAAACCTGCCACGGCCAGGACTTCTGGTGAAACTTCCAAGACCGGAGAACAGAAGGTGCAGGGAAGTCCACAAGGCTGCCTGAGATGATTGCAACAAAAGACATCAGGGGGTGGTGACCAGGTCAGGAGGGCACCAGGCAGGTTTCCTCAGAAGGCGGAAAGTGCATGTGGAGGTGCTTGATGGAGAAGAAAGTGAGAATGTGAGATGGGGAAAATCCACACTGAGAAGGGAGGAGGCCTGGGAGAGGAATCAGGGCTCCAAGGATGTGGGGTGAATATTTGCAACAGGCAGAAGTGTAGGCTGGACCCAGGGCAATGTGTCTAAAGGGGACAAGGTGTAGTCAATGGTGACAGCAGAGGGCAAAGCGTTGTCACCATTGTCCTGAGAAAGTGAGAGTACACAACTGAAAGGCACAGGTAGCACACTGGCATTGCCAATGGAGGCCTGCCCTGGGTGGGCCAATATTGTGGGAGCTGGCAGCACACAGGCTGGCGAGAAGTGGGTCAATGGTGTGCTGGCTGGCAGTTTGTGGGCCGGCAGTGTGCGTGGTGGTAGCCTGCTAGCCAGCAGTAAGGACACCACTGGAGATTCTGGAACCTAAAGAGTCACCAGGGTCAGTGGCAAGGCTGCTGACTGTGCAGGAGGAGGTGGTGCTGGAGTTGGTGGTGCCATAACAGGAAGTGCCAGAGCAGGAGGTGCTGAAGTATGAGGTGCCAGAGTGGGGAGTCATGGAGTAGGAGGTGAAAGTGCTGAAGTGTGGTGCTTCGGACCAAGATATGCTGGGCCAGCAGTGAGGGTGCCGGCAGCACTGGGACCTGAATAAGTAATATCAGGGCCGGGGGTGCTGGGACAAGGGTTTCCAGGACAGGGGGTGTTGGTGTAGGAGGTGTAGGGGCTGGGGACACTGGGGTTGGGTCAGAGGAGTCAGTGCTGGAGGTATGCGTGTTCTAGGCAGAGAGGACAGAGGCCAAGGGGACAGAGGTCACCAGGAGACAAATGTCAAGAAGAGCAGAAGCCAGGAGGAGGCAGGCCAGTGCAGCAAGGAAAGTGAGCCATGAATCCAAGGCATTGTCGAATTCTGGAGGAAGCAGATACAAATCCTAGGCAGTTGGAGCTTCAGGATGTGTGGGGCACAGTAGAAGAAGCAAGAAAGGCTGTGTATGATGCAGAATATGTGCTACACTGTCTACAGCACATGGGGGCATCGCCAAGAACAATGCTGGGTCAAGCAAGAGCTGTCCTGGGTCAAACAGTGAAAATTCTTATCCCGTAGCTGGAAAAGCTGCAGGAGTGATAGTTCCAGTGTGGAAGCAGCCACGTCAAGTGGGCAAGTGAGATCAATGCTGAAAACATGAAAGAGTCCAATAATGACAGGAAGCAAGCAAGTGGAAGGGCACAGTGGAATGACACAAAGAAAAAGCCTAATGAAAGGAATGAAGCTGCACTAGCACAAGACAGAAACAACGCAAACTAGGAAGAATAAGATACAGAATAACAGAACAAGAGTGAGCCAAACTACCTGGTTGAGCACAAGACACTGGGACCAAAAACCCCAAAGCAAAACAGTGGTTGTTAAGACGAGAGCAACACAGAAAAAAGAAACATTTACCTCATCGCCACCACAGAATCCCATTGTGGATGATGCACACTACGAGAAGAGAACTGTACCCAGGAAGCCGAAAACAACAGAACTTCATTAATAACACATGAAATTTGGGATGGCAACTGAAACAGTTCCTGAATTAGTGTAACTGATAGATCATGCTGATCTGGTGGGAGTTGGTCACTAACACAATTACAATTCTTGAAGGTGCAAGCTGAGTAAACAGCCTGTCACAGTAAAAGAACCACTGCTGTTGGCAAAGTCTGTGTAGGCTACACTTGCTGTGTCCTAGCCTCTGGTTGGAAGTGCTGCACTCTGAAGAGTAATGAATTGGAACTTCGCATGTTGAGATATTTAAGTCGAAAACAGCACTCACAATGGCTGATGGGCTGCTAAGTGGCATCCTACGAGACAGTCTGCCAGAGGAATGCTGTGAAGTTTTGCTAGTATCACATGGGGTCATTCCAAATGAAGTAGTCCAATAAAAATTAAGCAGGTTGCGTGACCATTTTTAAATATTTTAATTTTTTTATATGTGATTACCCTATAATTGAGAAGTTCAAAAGGCAGCCATTTTTGTTTGTAAGTGCACGACAATGTTTCAGTTTAGAGATGTTAGCAAAAATATGAATATCCCTGCACTGGGTAAAGTTACAACATTGCAACTGACATGATTGTTTTTAGAAAAGTGTCCTCTACAACATTGTCTATTACACAAAATACCCTAAGTTCAAAAACAACCAGTCAAAATGACCTCCAAAGTTTGGTAGCCAAATTTTAAAAAATCCACATTTTAGGCTCAAAAATAACAAAGAAGGAGTGATATATGAGAGTCTATTTTTTCCTATAGTTAGATATCATACACTATTAGCCTTATATAGAGCAAGAACACTTAACAAATGTTTCCTTAGTTTTCTTATGAATTTTTGAAACTTGAAAATTTTCATTTTTTGTAAAGTTTGGGGTTAGTTATCTCATGTGGGACTGAATATAAAAATATGATTTTTGTACAGTTTGTACACCTGTATGATAGCAACGTATTGTAAAAATTTCAACATTGATATCTGACTGTGCCACCCCCATGAACCATGGACCTTGCCGTTGGTGGGGAGGCTTGCGTGCCTCAGCAATACAGATAGCCATACCGTAGGTACAACCACAACGGAGGAGTATCTGTTGAGAGGCCAGACAAACGTGTGGTTCCTGAAGAGGGGCAGCAGCCTTTTCAGTAGTTGCAGGGGCAATAGCCTGGATGATTGACTGATCTGGCCTTGTAACACTAATCAAAACAGCCTTGCTGTGCTGGTACTGTGAACGGCTGAAAGCAAGGTGAAACTACAGCCGTCATTTTTCCCGAGGGCATGCAGCTTTACTGTATGGTTAAATGATGTTGGCGTCCTCTTGGGTAAAATATTCCGGAGGTAAAATAGTCCCCCATGCGGATCTCCGGGCGGGAACTACTCAAGAGGACGTCATTATCAAGAGAGAGAAAACTGGCATTCTACGGATCGGAGCGTGGAATGTCAGATCCCTTAATCGGGCAGGTAGGTTAGAAAA
The DNA here is from genome assembly GCF_023898315.1 of Schistocerca nitens. Taxonomy (NCBI): domain Eukaryota; kingdom Metazoa; phylum Arthropoda; class Insecta; order Orthoptera; family Acrididae; genus Schistocerca; species Schistocerca nitens. The sequence continues at coordinate 1,093,309,508 of NC_064615.1, read as the reverse complement.
TTTAAAAAGGGAAATGCATAGGTTAAAGTTAGATACAGTGGGAATTAGTGAAGTTCGGTAGCAGGAGGAACAAGACTTTTGGTCAGGTGAATATAGGGTTACAAATACAAAATCACATTGGGGTAATGCAGGAGTAGGTTTAATAATGAATAAAAAAATAGGAGTGTGGGTAAGCTACTACAAACAGCATAGTGAATGCATTATTGTGGCCAAGATAGACACAAAGCCCACGCCTACTACAGTAGGCCAACTAGCTCTGCAGATGATGAAGAAATTGAAAAAATGTATGATGAAATAAAGGAAATTATTCAGATAGTGAAGGAAGACGAAAATTTAATAGTCGTGGGTGACTGGAATTCGGTTTAGGAAAAGGGAGAGAAGGAAACATGGTAGGTGGATATGGATTGGGGGTAAGAAATGAAAGAGGAAGCCGCCTGGTAGAATTTTGCACAGAGCACAACTTAATCATAGCTAACACTTGGTTCAAGAATCATAAAAGAAGGTTGTATACATGGAAGAAGTGTGGAGATACTGACAGGATTCAGACAGATTATATAATGGTAAGACAGAGATTTAGGAACCAGGTTTTAAATTGTAAGACATTTCCAGGAGCAGATGTGGACTCTGACCACAATCTATTGATTATGAACTGTAGATTAAAACAAGAAATTGCAAAAAGGTGGAAATTTAAGGAGATGGGCAGAGGATCAAGTAGGTGAAAAGACGAGGGCTAGTAGAAATCCTTGGGTAACAGAAGAAATATTGAATTTAATTGATGAAAGGAGAAAATATAAAAATGCAGTAACTGAAGCGGGCAAAATGGCATACAAACGACTCAAAAATGAGATCGACAGGAAGTGCAAAATTGCTAAGCAGGGATGGCTAGAGGACAAATGTAAGGATGTAGAGGTTTATCTCACTAGAGGTAAAATACTGCCTACAGGAAAATTAAAGAGACCTTTGGAGAAAAGAGAACCACTTGTATGAATATCAAGAGCTCAGATGGAAACCCAGTTCTAAGCAAAGGAGGGAAAGCAGAAAGGTGGAAGGAGTATATAGAGAACAATTGAGACAATATTATGGAAATGGAAGAGGATGTAGATGAAGATGAAATGGGATATATGATACTGCGTGAAGAGTTTGACAGAGCACTGAAAGACCTAAGTCGAAACAAGACCCCGGGGGTAGACCACATTCCGTTAGAAGTACTGACAGCCTTGGGAGAGCCAGTCCTGACAAAACTCTACCATCTGGTGAGCAAGACGCATGAGACAGGCGAAATACCCTCAGACTTCAAGAAGAATATAATAATTCCAATCCCAAAGAAAGCAGGTGTTGACAGATGTGAAAATTACCGAACTATCAGTTTAATAAGTCATGGCTACAAAATACTAATGCGAATTCTTTACAGACAAATGGAAAAACTGGTAGAAGCCGACCTAGGGGAAGATCAGTTTGGATTCCGTAGAAATATTGGAACACGTGAGGCAATACTGACCATACGACTTATCTTAGAAGAAAGATTAAGGAAAGGCAAACCTAGAGTTTGTAGACTTAGAGAAAGCTTTTGATAATGTTGATTGGAATACTCTCTTTCAAATTCTGAAGGTGGCAGGGGTAAAACACAGGGAGCAAAAGGCTATTTACAATTTGTGCAGAAACCAGATGGCAGTTATAAGAGTTGAGGGACATGAAAGGGAAGCAGTGGTTGGGAAGGGAGTGAGACAGAGTTGTAGCCTCTCCCTGATGTTATTCAATCTTTATATTGAGCAAGCAGTGAAGAAAACAAAGAAAAATTCGGAGTAGGTATTAAAATCCATCGAGAAGAAATAAAAACTTTGAGGTTCGCCAATGACGTTGTAATTCTGTCAAAGACAGCAAAGGACTTGGAAGAGCACTTGAACAGAATGGATAGAGTCTTGAAAGGAGAATATAAGATGAACTTCAACAAAAGCAAAACGAGGATTATGGAACGTAGTTGAATTAAGTCGGGTGATGCTGAGGGGATTAGATTAGGAAATGAGACACTTAAAGTAGTAAAGGAGTTTTGCTATTTGGGGACCAAAATAACTGATGATGGTCGAAGTAGAGAGGATATAAAATGTAGACTGGCAATGGCAAGGAAAGCGTTTCTGAAGAAGAGAAATTTGTTAACATCGAGTATAGATTTAGGTGTCAGGAAGTCGTTTCTGAAAGTATTTATATGGAAGTGGAACATGGACGATAAATAGTTTGGACAAGAAGAGAATAGAAGCTTTCAAAATGTGGTGCTACAGAAGAATGCTGAAGATTAGATGGGTAGATCACATAACTAACGAAGACGTATTGAATAGGATTGGGGAGAAGAGAAGTTTGTGGCACAACTTGACTAGAAGAAGGGATCGGTTGGTAGGATGTGTTCTGAGGCATCAAGGGATCACCAATTTAGTATTGGAGGGCAGTGTGGAGGGTAAAAATCGTAGAGGGAGACCAAGACATGAATACACTAAGCAAATTCAGAAGAATGTAGGTTGCAGTAGGTACTGGGAGATGAAGAAGCTTGTACAGGATATAGTAGTATGGAGAGCTGCATCAAACCAGTCACAGGACTGAAGACCACAACAACAACAATCTGACTATGAATAAAGGTTTGAATTTTTGAAAATGATTAGATAATTCACATTACTCTACAACTGATCTTATGGCTGTTGCCTATTTAAATGGTTTATTGTTTCATTCCCCCCATGAACCATGGTGCAACCACAACGGAGGGGTATCTGTTGAGAGGCCAGACAAACATGTGGTTCCTGAAGAGGGGCAGCAGCCTTTTCAGTAGTTGCAGGGGCAACAGTCTGGATGATTGGCTGATCTGGCCTTGTAACATTAACCAAAACGGCCTTGCTGTGCTGGTACTGCGAACGGCTGAAAGCAAGGGGAAACTACAGCCGTAATTTTTCCCGAGGACATGCAGCTCTACTGTATGATTAAATGATGATGGCGTCCTCTTGGGTAAAATATTCCGGAGGTAAAATAGTCCCCCATTCGGATCTCCGGGCGGGGACTACTCAAGAGGACGTCGTTATCAGGAGAAAGAAAACTGGCGTTCTACGGATCGGAGCGTGGAATGTCAGATCACTTAATCGGGCAGGTAGGTTAGAAAATTTAAAAAGGGAAATGGATAGGTTAAAGTTAGATATAGTGGGAATTAGTGAAGTTCGGTGGCAGGAGGAACAAGACTTTTGGTCAGGTGATTACAGGGTTATAAATACAAAATCAAATAGGGGTAATGCAGGAGTAGGTTTAATAATGAATAAAAAAATAGGAGTGCGGGTTAGCTACTACAAACAGCATAGTGAACGCATTATTGTGGCCAAGATAGACACAAAGCCCATGCCTACTACAGTAGTACAAGTTTATATGCCAACTAGCTCTGCAGATGATGAAGAAATAGATGAAATGTATGACGAGATAAAAGAAATTATTCAGGTAGTGAAGGGAGACGAAAATTTAATAGTCATGGGTGACTGGAATTCGTCAGTAGGAAAAGGGAGAGAAGGAAACATAGTAGGTGAATATGGATTGGGGGGAAGGAATGAAAGAGGAAGCCGCCTTGTAGAATTTTGCACAGAGCATAACTTAATCATAGCTAACACTTGGTTCAAGAATCATGAAAGGAGGCTGTATACATGGAAGAAGCCAGGAGATACTGACAGGTTTCAGATAGATTATATAATGGTAAGACAGAGATTTAGGAACCAGGTTTTAAATTGTAAGACATTTCCTGGGGCAGATGTGGATTCTGACCACAATCTATTGGTTATGAACTGCAGATTGAAACTGAAGAAACTGCAAAAAGGTGGGAATTTAAGGAGATGGGACCTGGATAAACTGAAAGAACCAGAGGTTGTAGAGAGTTTCAGGGAGAGCATAAGGGAACAATTGACAGGAATGGGGGAAAGAAATACAGTAGAAGAAGAATGGGTAGCTCTGAGGGATGAAGTGGTGAAGGCAGCAGACGATCAAGTAGGTAAAAAGACGAGGGCTAATAGAAATCCTTGGGTAACAGAAGAAATATTGAATTTAATTGATGAAAGGAGAAAATATAAAAATGCAGTAAATGAAGCAGGCAAAAAGGAATACAAACGTCTCAAAAATGAGATCGACAGGAAGTGCAAAATGGCTAAGCAGGGATGGCTAGAGGACAAATGTAAGGATGTAGAGGCTTGTCTCACTAGGGGTAAGATAGATACTGCCTACAGGAAAATTAAAGAGACCTTTGGAGAGAAGAGAACCACTTGTATGAATATCAAGAGCTCAGATGGAAACCCAGTTCTAAGCAAAGAAGGGAAGGTAGAAAGGTGGAAGGAGTATATAGAGGGTTTATACAAGGGAGATGTTCTTGAGGACAATATTATGGAAATGGAAGAGGATGTAGATGAAGACGAAATGGGAGATATGATACTGCGTGAAGAGTTTGACAGAGCACTGAAAGACCTGAGTCGAAACAAGGCCCCGGGAGTAGACAACATTTCACTAGAACTACTGATGGCCTCGGGAGAGCCAGTCATGACAAAACTCTACCATCTGGTGAGCAAGACGCATGAGACAGGCGAAATACCCTCAGACTTCAAGAAGAATATAATAATTCCAATCCCAAAGAAAGCAGGTGTTGACAGATGTGAAAATTACCGAACTATCAGTGTAATAAGTCATGGCTACAAAATACTAATGCGAATTCTTTACAGACAAATGGAAAAACTGGTAGAAGCCGACCTAGGGGAAGATCAGTTTGGATTCCGTAGAAATATTGGAACACGTGAGGCAATACTGACCATACAACTTATCTTAGAAGAAAGATTAAGGAAAGGCAAACCTAGAGTTTGTAGACTTAGAGAAAGCTTTTGATAATGTTGATTGGAATACTCTCTTTCAAATTCTGAAGGTGGCAGGGGTAAAATATAGGGAGCGAAAGGCTATTTACAATTTGTACAGAAACCAGATGGCAGTTATAAGAGTTGAGGGGCATGAAAGGGAAGCAGTGGTTGGGAAAGGAGTGAGACAGGGTTGTAGCCTCTCCCCGACGTTATTCAATCTGTATATTGAGCAAGCAGTAAAGGAAACAAAAGAAAAATTCGGAGTAGGTATTAAAATTCATGGAGAAGAAGTAAAAACTTTGAGGTTTGCCGATGACATTGTAATTCTGTCAGAGACAGCAAAGGACTTGGAAGAGCAGTTGAACGGAATGGACAGTGTCTTGAAAGGAGGATATAAGATGAACATCAACAAAAGCAAAACGAGGATAATGGAATGTAGTCAAATTAAGTCGGGTGATGCTGAGGGAATTAGATTAGGAAATGAGACACTTAAAGTAGTAAAGGAGTTTTGCTATTTAGGGAGTAAAATAACCGATGATGGTCGAAGTAGAGAGGATATAAAATGTAGACTGGCAATGGCAAGGAAAGCGTTTCTCAAGAAGAGAAATTTGTTAACATCGAGTATAGATTTAGGTGTCAGGAAGTCGTTTCTGAAAGTATTTGTATGGAGTGTAGCCATGTATGGAAGTGAGACATGGACGATAACTAGTTTGGACAAGAAGAGAATAGAAGCTTTCGAAATGTGGTGCTACAGAAGAATGCTGAAGATAAGGTGGGTAGATCACGTAACTAATGAGGAGGTATTGAATAGGATTGGAGAGAAGAGAAGTTTGTGGCACAACTTGACTAGAAGAAGGGATCGGTTGGTAGGACATGTTTTGAGGCATCAAGGGATCACAAATTTAGCATTGGAGGGCAGCGTGGAGGGTAAAAATCGTAGAGGGAGACCAAGAGATCAATACACTAAGCAGATTCAGAAGGATGTAGGTTGTAGTAGGTACTGGGAGATGAAGAAGCTTGCACAGGATAGAGTAGCATGGAGAGCTGCATCAAACCAGTCTCAGGACTGAAGACCACAACAACATTGTTTCATTGTAATAAAATTTAATTGTGAAATATATTTAGTTAATGCTATCACCCAATATTCATTTAGTTTATTTATTTTTAATAACACAATATTAAACAATATGAGATTTCACTTTTGTTCTATGGTAATAAAATTTTTTTCACAAATATGATTAGGAAATGCCATACAGTATTACCTTCAAACAGTGGGTCACAACTGACAGGGCAGAAATGATAACAGTGGTTAAATCTCAGGAAGAGTACTTGGAATCTTTAATTGACAACTTACAAAATCTCAAAAGTTACCACTATGTTTCTAAAATCCAAAATATGTTTTTGAAGAACAAAAAAGCACAACTTCATGTAACTGAATGCATATTGCTAGCTGATTTTGCAGAAAATTTTACATTTGTGATTCAGGATGCAATACAAGTGTACCACTGGGCCAATGATCAGGCAACAATGCATCCATTTATTCTCTACTTTAAAAATGACAAAGATGAAGTTTGCAGTTCTTCAATTTGCATTCTATGCAGCTACTTGGAGCACAACACTTTTACTGTACATGTGTTTCAAAAGAATGTAATAAATTACATAAATGAAAATTTTCCCAACGTTGGGAAGCTGATATCCTTTTCAGATGGAAGTGGTAGTCAGTATAAGAACAAAAAGAATTTTTCAAATCTGTGCAACCACAAAGTAGACTTTGGCTTGGAGGCTGAATGGCACTTTTTTGCATCTTGCCATGGTAAAAATGCATGTGATTGAGTAGGAGGTACAACAAAACATGAAGTTTAGGCTAGATTAGATTTACTTTCGTTCCAATTGATCCGTAGTGAGGAGGTCCTCCAGGACGTGGAACATGTCAGAAAAACAACAATACATGACAAATATTTACAACTAAAACAAATAAGCTAATGTACCATTCCACAGGTCCCAAGTGGAATGATCATCATTTTTTAATGAACACTAAGAGTCATTTTACAAATACTAATGCACTGAATTTAAAATAAAAAAGTTTTTTATTTATTTATAAGGTAATAAACATGTAATACAACTACTGTAATACTTATTTACAATGAACACATTACTGCACTGAAATGGTGCAGAAGTTAGATTATACTTACACACACACACACACACACACACACACACACACACACACAAATTTTCAATGAACACATTACTGCACTGAAATTGTGCAGAAGTTATGTTGTACTTATATACAAATCAGTTGGTTTTACTAAGAAATTCATCAATGGAGTAGAAGGAGTTGGCCACCAATAAATCCTTTAGGCTTCTCTTAAACTGTAAAGACCAACCACAGACCAAATCCTCACAGTACAGGACATGTATGTCTGATCAAGAAAGAAGAAGGTGGTTCTGCATATGAAAACAAAACTTCAAACCAGATTTGAAAACTGTATAGCAATAAAAGGAACAAGGTATTTCCACATATTCCTTGGCATTTGAGTTTACATCTTCGTGCCCTCTAATTTCTAGTCCTTGTCAGCATAGAAACTGCCCGGTAGTAAAACCTGTCTCAAGAGCTAAATGGCCTTTCTTCATATCACTATCTAACTGTTCATTCAACTGGGAGGCAACACTTTGGTTAGTGATACAATTTAGTTTCAGAACGTCTTCTTTATGCGTAAACGTATTTTCAGGAAGACAGAATTTTTCCAAAGCTTTTTTCCAGTTAGAAAACCCTACAGAAGTAAGCACATCTTCTTTTTTTGAAGGAAATTGTAATAGAGTTTTAGCATCTGCCTCTTTGCAGGTTTTGCAAAAAACTTTACAGTAGATGCTTTATATTCTAGCCATGTATATTTGATCAACCAAGACTTCTGAAATGATCTTCCCTTACCGGATTGTCCAGGTTTCAGCTATGAATGCTTCTCACCTGAAGACGACGAAGCAATTGATAACACAATAATTGTCAGAGGTTGACTTGCAGAATCATCAATTTCCAATTTATCCATTGCAAACTTAATTCACAATACACTAAGAGACTACAGTAAATGAATAAAACACAGTCATATAAAATAGTCCACTAGACACTAAAGTTGGAACACTAAACACATCTGCAACATGCACTGAATGAAACTATCCACACTGAATGACTGTGACAGCAGGGTGGGATTTATATAGCCGCAGCATTGTAATGTCTCGAAGCATCAAGGCGACGCGAGGTGGAGGGTTCCAGGTGCTTCTGCTCCTGTCCTTTTGATGTTGACGCACCCACAGCGCTGGCCCACTGTTGTAACTCGCCGATCTTTCAAAGTGCCGCCGCGCAGTTACGCGTGTCCTCTACATGCAGCACTGTCTGCCAGCCATGCAGCAGCAGTGCCACCTAAGCGGCCAGCTGCTAGACTCGGACTCAGTTATGATTTGACTGTTAAAGTGTACAGGTCTAACTCTGTTTACCTGATCTGTGACTTTCATGTATTGTGTCGTCCTTGAAATATATTTGTTCAACTTGAAGTTATAACAATTGGCAACGAGGTAGTGAATTTTTCTTTTTCATCATTGACCCACATGTTTCCATGGCTACTTTAGAGCAACTATTGCAAGGTCTCATAGAGCAGCAAACGCTTCTCACAAATGTGATTCGTAATTTCGTCGCGGCATCAAATGCGGGGCGTCTCCCATCATTGTCTCTACCTCCTTTTCATCCTTATGACGAGACAGTGGAAGACTGGTCTGATTACGAAAAACGTCTTCGACAGCACTTCTTGGAATTTCATGTTGCGGGCGACCAAACATGTAAGTCTCTGTTCCTTTCATGGATTTCACCTCAAATGTGTCGGTTGTTGTCACAATTGGCTCCTTTGAAAGATCCTGCGTCTTTTTCCTTTGCTGAAATGTGCTCACTTCTACGATACTTCCTGGCAGATTAAAACTGTGTGCCGGACTGAGACTCGAACTCGGGACCAGTCTTCCGCCGTCTCATCATAAGGAGGAAAAGGAGGTAGAGACAACGACGGGAGACGCCCTGCATTTGATGCCGCGACGAAAGGCAAAGGTCCCGAGTTCGAGTCTCGGTCCGGCACACAGTTTTAATCTGCCAGGAAGTTTCATATCAGCGCACACTCCGCTGCAGAGTGAAAATCTCATTCTGGAAACATCCTCCAGGCTGTGGCTAAGCCATGTCTCCGCTACATCCTTTCTTTCAGGAGTGCTAGTTCTGTGCGGTTCACAGGAGAGCTTCTGTAAAGTTTGGAAGGTAGGAGACGAGGTACTGGCAGCATTAAGGCTGCGAGGACGGGGCGTGAGTCGTGCTTGGGTAGCTCAGTTGGTAGAGCACTTGCCTGCGAAAGGCAAAGTTCCCGAGTTCAAGTCTCGGTCCGGCACACAGTTTTAATCTGCCAGGAAGTTTCATATCAGTGCACACTCCGCTGCAGAGTGAAAATCTCATTCTGGTGCTCACTTCTGTCCATCTATTTTCAAAAGCACACACATGTGGTAGCCTCTTGTGTTGCCTTTTATCGTTGTCAAAAACAACTGAATCAATCCTATCACGCTTGGGCTGCTGAACTTCACGGCCTCAGTCGAAAGTGTAAATTTGTTACTGAAGTTCACAAAGAATCCTACGCAGATTCCATGGTATGGGATGCTATTATCCCATCAGCGCTCGACAAAGAAGTTAGGCAACGTGCCCTTCAGTTGGCGAATCCGACTCTAGATGAAGTCCTATCCATCGCTCAGTCTTTTGAAATTTCTCGCGCCGCTGGAGCACAAATAGAGGCATGGGGCAATGTCAGGGAAATACAACCTCTGTGCGATGTTGACGAAGCGTGTGGTGTGTCCCCGCCAGCCGATGTGGCCGCAGTATGCTCCCATGCACAGCCTTGGCCTAACCGTAAACAAACCTCTAAGAAACTGCAGCAAAACCCACGGCAACTTCCTTCATGTCCGCAGTGTTTTTCAAAACATTCATGAGATGATTGTCCACAACGTTGGGCTGTGTGTCACAAATGCAAAAAAAGGGTCATGTGTCATCCGTTTGCAAATCCGACCACATACATGATGTTCATGCACATGATGCTGATTCTGTGTTGTCTGTCAATTGTACTTCTTCCCTTTCAGGGAAGTTATTCCTCACTGTCAAATACTTGGTCGAGATGTTCGCATGAGGGTGGATACTGCTTCTGCTGTCACTATCATCAATTCTCAGACGCATCTTCAGTTGGGTTCTCCAATCCTGTCACCTGTCACTAGGCAATTACGGACTTACAATAAATAGAAGATTTCTCTCTTGGGACACTTTGATGCTGAGGTATCTTAGAAATCTGTCGTTCGCGCTGTTCCCATATTTGTGGTCGATCATAGTAACGCAGAGAATCTTTTTGGTTTCGATGCCTTTCGTGTTTTTGGGTTCTCCATAGATGACTCTGGCAATATCGTCTCTGATGCTATTCCTTATGCTTAAAAAAAAAAAAAAAAAAAAAAAAAAAAAAAAAAAAAAAAAAAAAAAAAAAAAAAAGGCTTAACATCTGAGGTCATCAGTCCCCTAGAACTTAGAACTACTTAAAACTAACTAACCTAAGGACAACACAAACATCCATTCCCGAGGCAGGATTCGAACCTGTGACCATAGCGATCACGTGGTTCCAGACTGAAGCGCCTAGAACTGCTCGGCCACATCGGCAGGCCCTTATGCTCAATTGGATTCCCTGTCAACGACATTTTCGTCCCTTTTTTCCTCCTGGGTTAGGCCGTGCAAACGACTTTGAAGCTCATATCACGCTCAAACCCACTGCTCAGCCTAAGTTTTTTTGGGTTCAGCCCATTCCTGTGGCCCTTCGTGATCAGGTCAAACGGGAGCTGGATCGTCTCACTGCTTCAGGGGTCTTGCTTCCTGTCACTTCCAGTGAGTGGTCCTCTCCTGTCGTTGTCGTTGCTAAGCAAAATGGTGATATTCGTCTCTGTGGCGATTTCAAAGCCACTGTAAATGCTCAATGCCTTATCGACACTTACCCTACCCTCTCCTGGGTTTTACACTATATTCAGAAGGGTTGGCCAGATCGTCCGTCCGCTAAGACTTCTGATCCGTTGCGGAACTACTATGCTTTGCATTGCCGCCTCACGGCTAGGGATGGTGTTATCCTCCTTTCCACCGAAAATGCTTCGCCGTGTGTTGTGGTACCTGGTCTTTGCGTGCTTCGGTCTTGTGCCTCCTTCACCAAGGGCACTGGGGTGTCTCTCGCACAAAATCTCTGGCGTGCCGTCATGTGTACTGGCCCGGCATCGACTCTGAAATCGCACACATGGTCGCTGCCTGCGGCCCTTGTGCGTCACAGGCCGCCGCCCCGAAGTCATCTTTGTCACCGTGGCGTTCGCCTGAGTAGCCCTGAGAGCGTATTCATGCTGACTTTGTGGGACCTTTTTTAGGTACTTATTGGCTTCTCGTTATTGACGCCTACTCTAACTTTTCTTTCATTGTCCGTTGCACGTCGCCTACCCCCGCGGCAACCACCAATGCTCTACCTCGCATTTTCTCTTTGGAAGGCCTTCCCTCTACTCTTGTTAGTGATAATGGTCCTCAATTTGCCTCTTCCGATTTTGCGGAGAATGTCATGGCCCCTCCGTCCCATCCACAGTCAAACGGCGAGGCTGAATGAGTGGTCCACACATTTAAGGCTCAGATGAGGAAACTCCTGACTTCTTCTGCTGCTGATGATGCGCTTCTCCAATTTCTGGCTTCTTACCATTTTACCCCCATGGGCGACCACAGCCCGCCTGAGCTCTTACATGGCCGACAGCCTCGCACACTACTTCATCTTCTGCGGCCTTCCACCTCACGGCTACGGGTGCCTTCGCTTGGCCGGTTCACCGCTGGTGACTTTGTATGGGTATGGGGATATGGCAGGCAGCCAAAATGGAGTCCTGGCCACATCTTACGACACTGTGGCCGATGCCTGTATGAAGTCCAGACGGACACGGGTGCTGCAGTGCGTCATTCGGACCAGCTTCAGCCTCGTGTGCCAGCAACGCCTGTTCCGGATGCCGCTACACCACCTTCGGCTCTCCCTGACGCTCGGGATCCTGGAATCTCTCATTACTCACAACGCAGTCCTCTCACCATTATATCGGTGCCAGCACAAGAACTGATGCCAACAGGAGACGTGCCCATGCAGGAACCAGGTGACCATCATCTGTCGGAGCAACTCTACTTGCCTCCTACTCCTACAGACGCAGACACATCGCCCATGTCTCCTGTTATAACAACAGGACTTCCCGCAACAGGCAGAATGGTGCACGGGGCCCCAGCAGATTCGACCCCCACATCTTCTGTCATCATCGGGGACACGTCCATCCGTACGGGAAGCCTCCTCCTCGAGACTTTACGGCCAGTCAAACAGCACCTATGGACGTTAGCAATCTACAGGCCACCTCCATCAAGACCTGTGCAAAAACTTCAAAGGGGGGAAAAGTGTTGTGACTCACGGATCTTTCAAAGTGCCGCCGTGCAGTTACGCGCATCCTCTACATGCGGCGCCATCTGCCAGTCATGCAGCAGCAGCGCCACCTAAACAGCCAGCCAGCCAGTGGCCGCTAGACTCAGACTCAGTTATGATTTGACTGTTAAAGTGTACACACATCTTACTCTGTTTACCTGATCTGTGACTTTCATGTATTGGTTCAAATGGCTCTGAGCACTATGGGACTCAACTGCTGAGGTCATTAGTCCCCTAGAACTTAGAACTAGTTAAACCTAACTAACCTAAGGACATCACAAACATCCATGCCCGAGGCAGGATTCGAACCTGCGACCGTAGCGGTCTTGCGGTTCCAGACTGCAGTGCCTTTAACCGCACGGCCACTTCGGCCGGCCCTTTCATGTATTGTGTCGTCCCTGAAATATATTTGTTCAACTTGAAGTTATAACACCCACCAGCTCCAGACTTTACCCAGGTTCGCGTACTGGGACAAATTCTAAATGTCCCCGCAGCACTGTAACACTATCATGATTCACACCACTCATTCTCAGTTAACCTGCTTACTACCTAAATAATTATATGTTGTAACTCATTACTGAATGTATTTTAAAAGGTAACTATTGCCAGACAAGGAAAATAAAAAATTCCAACACAATTTTGTGATTTTACAAACCATAATATAACTAATAATTTTGTTAAATTATTGCCCCCCCCCCCCAAAAAAGTGAAATTAAATCCAGCATTATGGGCATTAAGTGGCATACTAGATGGGGGTCACGTCAATTCACTCAGTTCCATCGTAATAGGTCTCCAAGCGGAAGGAGAAAACATCTGGGTTGATGTAGAAGTTCCCCCCATGGTCACCAGTAGCTAAGAAATCATTCTCAGTTTAGATTTCCTAGTTGCACTATGTGCCGGCATTAATTTTGAGTGACATATAGTAGAACTGAAATGAAGCACATGTTTACAAGAAACCATATCATGTTCCTCAAACTTTACGGCCTGTCATGGAAAACTTTATAAGTAAACAGCTTCAAGATGGGGCAAAAGAAACATGTAATATCCCCTGGTCAGCACTTGAGGCGTGGCATCTTATATCCCTCCCATCCATCGCCTGTGTATTGGGAGAATGACTCGTGCGTCCACAGCAACAAATGGCCTGAAGCAGGTTAAGTTGAGTATGTAGTTTTAATTTTCATTCACCAGAGTCCAGTAGTGCACAGAGACATTAAAGAAACAGGTCAAGAGAATGTTTTGTGAATTGTTCTGTTTATCTCTTGAAGGCTTTTTTGTTTATTTATGTTTGTACAGTTTTGTAAATGATTTTAGTTGCGTGAATGATGCGCGAATGTGGTCTAAAGTAAATATGTAGGTCACTGTTCTACTGATAAATGCTGTATGAACTAGCATGAGAAATTTTTAAGACAGTGTGAATGCTGACAATGGGGAATTTTGTTTCATAATATGTTATGTAAGTTTATGGTAAAAGGAAAGCAAATTTGAGTGCAAATTAAAATAGTTAATAATGGAAAGTATAAACAAAATATCAGAACGTTAAATATTTATTTTGGGAAAATGTACAGTTCGAAAGTGTGTTATTTGTTGATTGGTTAGTCATGAAAAGTGAGAACTAATGTGGGAGAATAACGTTTTTCTATTGGCCTTAAAGAAAACTGACCAATCAGAACAGAGTATTCTGTGCACGTCTTTTCTCTTGGAGATAGAGAAAATTCTTACAGCAGTTTAATGGTCGGAATCCAGCCTTTCATTGGTATGGTCGTGTGTAGTATGAGCTCCAAAGGAAGTTATAATTTGCTGGTTTTCATTGTGCTACATGTTTCAAAAGTGTTTTAAAGTGAAGGCATATTTATTCCTGTGTGTTTTTCAGAAAGTGCATTTTTTAAGTAATTTTATGTATGAGAAAAGACAGTAATTCCACATGGCATATTAAGTAATTTTGTGTATTAGAAAAGACAGTAATTCTACATGGCATATTGAGCAGATCGGTAACTAAAAACTTGAGTGCATTAGACACCGACAAACTTAACAGTATGGTGAGCATTTTCATTTAAGAACAATCTGTGCTTAGAAGCTGTTCAGATTTTGGGAAATACGTTACCATAAACTTGCTAATGTGAATGAAAGGATTCGTGCATGACTATGTTAAGATTTGCACTGGCTTGGCAGTGAACATGTAATTCTCGAGTTCAGAATATACCAAAGTTTTGCCAGTATTTCCATCTTTCATTCAAAATTAAGACCTTTTTCCAATTCTTAGGATAGTTACGTTGTATGCAGCCTGATGCAAGTTGCAATATGGTAGGTTTCTGCTTGGCTTCCGTATCAGCGATCTGCTGCAACAAGTTCGCAGGTAGGTGCAGGTAAATGGACAAAAGAAACTGTGCCGCTGCACACTTGGTTGTCAATGCACTGAAAACGTCACCACATGGCATCAGTGCACATCAGTTCTGTTGAGACTACCACCAGTTAAACCAAAAAACAGTGTTAGGTGCCTACCCACTGCCAAATATAACTAAAACACTAGACAGTCTGGGCCAGTATGGACCTACAAGTTGATATGATCAATTCAGAGGTAACACCTAAAGATCATCCAAAGACAGCATTTTCTATTCCTTCTGGTCATTATCAATATTGCTTCATGTCTCTTGAGCTGAAAAATGCACCAGCTACTTTCCACTGATTCTCAGGTAGTGTATTGTGAGGAGTAAAACCAAAGTGAAGGTATGGTGTATTTAGATGATAGAATCATTAGTATATTGTGAAGATTAGAACCAAAGTAATGCATGGTGTATTTCAATGATAGAATCGTATATTCAAAAGATACCCAGGAGCATAGAGTGTGTTTACATGAAGTTTTCGATCATCTACATGCAACATAGTTAACCCTTATCCTGAAAAGGGGCCATTTCATTTTACAAGAAATGCATTACTTGGGCCACATATCAGCTGAAAAAGGATTTGCACTGAGCTGTGGCTTGTTGACGCTGTAAAAAATTGAAATTTCAATCATATTTTGGTCTCATCAATTTTTATTGCAAATATATCTCAAAATTCAATGAAATTGCTAGACCCCTCACACAACTGTTAAGGAGAGAGATAAAGTTTCATAGGTCATCAGATTGGCAAGCAGCATCTTTAAAACTAAAATATTTGTTAACATCCAGTCCAGACCTTGCTCTTCCAGATTTTTAGAAACAGTTTGTGTTGTCCTGTGACTCTAGCAATTTTGCCGTAGGTTGTGTCTTGTCTCAGGAAATAGATGGACAGGAACGCCCCATACCATATGCATCCAGACAGCTGAATCAAGTCGAAAGAAATTATTCAACAGCTGATAAAGAAATGCTGGCATTCATATTTGGAATAAATTATTTCCAATTTTATGTACAGATATGTCATTTTAAAGTAATGCCCAATCATGCAGCATTCAAATGGTTATCAGGACTTTAACATCACAGGGGCACTGCATCTCAGGGAGTTTCATTTTGAAGTAGTACATCATCCCGGAAGGTAACACACAGATGCAAACAGTCTGAGCCAGAAAGTATGTGCTACAGAATTTGCTGGCATAGGCAAAGATGAAAGGATCAAAGCACAACACAATGAACAAGATTGGCAGCGGTTCACCAGGCAGCCGCCATTCAGGAAGGAAGATGGAGTATAGCACAGGAATATGAGATGCAGACTACATGTTGTATTGCCAGACTGATATCAAAATGAAGTGTTATGGCAGGCCCATGATTTGATTTTAGCAGGATCCACTCGATGCAGAGCAAAAGAAAACAGAGTAGTGCAAAGTTATGGTGGGTAACACACAGACAGGAGGTTGATCGTTACATAAGGAATTGTATACCATGTGCCCAAAGGGCAGAGCTGTTACCAGAAGATTTTCTTGAGTCATCAGTTTTCTGACTGGTTTGATGCGGCCCACTACAACTTTCTCTCTTGTGCCAACCTCTTCATCTCAGAGTAGCACTTGCAAACTACATCCTCAATTATTTGCTGAATGTATTCTGATCTCTGTTTTCCTCTACAGTTTTTACCCTCTACAGCTCCCTCAAGTACCAAGGGAGTTATTCCAGGATGTCTTAACAGATCTCCTACCGACTTGTCCCTTCTTCTTGTCAGTTTTTTCCATATATTCCTTTCCTTGCTTCCTTACCTTATCAGTTCATCTAATTTTCAACATTCATTTCAGCACATCTCAAATGCTTTGAATCTCTTCTTTTCCAGTTTTCCCACAGTCCATGTTTCACTACGATACAATGCTGTGCTCAAAATGTACATTCTCAGAAATTTCTTCCTCAAATTAAGAACTATGTTTGATACTAGTACACTTCTCTTGGCCAGGAATGACCTTTCTGCCACTGCTAGCCTGCTGTTTATGTCCACCTTGCTCCATCCATCTTGGATTATTTTCTGCTGTCTAGCTAGCTAGCAGAATTCCTTAACTTTATGTACTTCATTATCACCAATTATGATGTTACATTTCTCACTGCTCTTCTTTCTGCTTCTTCTAATTACTTTTGCCTTTATCTGATTTACTGAATTGTTCCTCATTGCAGTATCTATAGCCTCAGAGAATTTCAAGCTTATCTCCTCATTCCTTAATACTTCTTCATCCCTTCTTTTTCCATTGATTCTTCATGACTAGTCTCTTAAACTTAAGCCTACTCTTCATCACTACTAAATTATGATCTGAGTCTATATCTGCTCTTGGGGACACCTAATGATCCAATATCTCATTTCCAAATCTCTGCCTGACCATGATGTAATTTACTGAAATCTTCCCACATCTCCTGGCCTTTTCCAAGTATACCTCCTCCTCTTGTGATTCTTGAACAGAGTATTCACATTACTAACTGAAATTTATTGCAGGACTCAATTAACATTTCTCCTTTCTCATTCCTATTACCAAGCCCATATTCTCCCTAATACTTTCTTCTGCCCCTTCTCCTACAACCATACTCCACTCCCCCATAACTATCAGATTTTCGTCTCCCTTTACATACTAAGTTACCCATTGAGTATCCTCATATACTTTCTCTATATTTTCATCTTCAGCTTGCGACATCAGCATGTATACCTGAATTATCTTTGTTGGTGTTGGTTTGTTGTCTGTTCTGTTGAGAAAACCCTATTCCTGAACTTCTCGTCTCCCTTTACATACTGAATTACCCATTGAATATCCTCATATACTTTCTCTATCTTTTCATCTTCAGCTTGCGACATCGGCATGTATACCTGAATTATCTTTGTTGGTGTTGGTTTGTTGTCTGTTCTGTTGAGAAAACCCTATCCCTGAACTGTTCAGAGTAACTAACTGTCTGCCCTATCTTTCTATTCATAACAAATCCTACTCCCATTATACAATTTTCTGCTGCTGTTGATATTACTCTACACTCATCTGACCAGAAATCCTTGTGTTCTTTCCATTTCATTTCACTGACCCACACTATATCTAGACTGAGCCTTACCATTTCTCTTTTCAGAATTTCTAACATCCCTACCATTTTCAAACTTTTGACATTCCATGCCCCAACTCACAGAACATGATCCCTTTGTTAGTTATTCAACCTTTTTCATGGTCACCTCCCCCTTGGCAGTCCCCTACTGCAGATCTGAATGGAGGACTGGTCTGGAATCTTTTGCCTATGGAGACATCATCATGACACATTTTCAATTACAGGCCCCATGTCCTGCAGAAAAACATTGGATGTCTCTAACGCAGTGGTTTCTATTGTCTTCTGCACTCTCATGCTATTGATCATTGCTGATGCTTCTGCATTTAGCAGCAGTTTCCCACTGCAATGGACAAGAGAGTGCCCTGCACATCTGACCTATCTTCCACCTCATTTGATGAGGCTGCTGGCTGAATGAGAGTGACTTCTTCCGCCGGAAGTCTTTGACCGCCACTGCTGATGATTTTTACTAAAAATTGAAGCAGTGGTGGGGTTCAAACCTGGGGCTGAGGGCATTTTGATTACTGATCAGATATGCTATCTTTAGAACATAGGTGTTGTAAACATTGTGTTACAAAGGTTAGTTGAGACAGATAAATAGTTTGAAAGGCTTGGGCTGGATGTCCTTGGACCTTTTGCAAAAGCACCAACAGGAAAGTGGTATGTCTGGATGGTAATTAATCATTTTTCAGGCTTCGTCTATATGATAGCCATACCTTACTAGCATACAATGGCCACTACAAACCAGCAGCCTGAAACAATAGCAAATGCAATGGTAAACCATTACTCAAGTTTGGCACGACTGAAACAGTAATAACTGACCAAGAGACAAACTTTATGTCCAATTTAATAAAGCAATTATGCCAATTATCGCACATTAAGAAATTTTGGACTATAAAAACACGAGAGAACTGCCGAATGTCAGTAACGTCATGCCACGATATTTCAGCACAGAGTCTTCTGGCTATCTTCAGGTGAGTACCACTGTAGTAGTTCTGGTGAGTACGCACTGAGCTCTGCTATTTAAAGCCATACTGAGGTGACACTGTGCATGTGCTGCTCAGCGTGCGCGTTCATAACAACTCTGTGTGCTGCTCCCTCCACAGTGAAAGCTTGGCGTATCAATATCAGGTCAATTTCCATCTTTGTGCAGATAACTACGTCGACTACAAAGTTTCTCTATAACAGGATTCCAAGCAGAGTTTAGCTGATAACCACTATCTCGATTGATGAGAGTCTCATTGTCAGACAATCTTATTTCCACAGATTCATTGATAATCAAGCTCCAAAAGTTTGATGTATGGGCCAAAATTTTTGTGTCGTCGTAATTCATGGAGTGGTCTGTGGAAACACAATGTTCGGCGATTGCAGATTTGGTGGGTTGGAGAAGGCGAGTAGGCCATTGGTGTTCCACGATGCGTTCCTGCACAGTTGATGTTGTTTTCCCTATATATGATTTGCCGCATTTACACGGAATCTTGTAAACACCTGATTTACGTAGGCCCAGGTCGTCTTTAACAGATCCCACCAGTGATGAAATTTTGGAAGGAGAGCGAAAGATGACTCTCACTTGATACTTTTTCAATATTCTGCCTATCTGTGAATATATATTCCTAATAAATGGTAGATAAGCAGTCGACCTGAAGGCCTCTTCCTCTTCCTTGTTCCATTGTTTGTAGGTCTGCATCACTCTGTTCACTTGTCTAATAGAAAAGCAATTCTTCAGAAATACTTCTTGCAGGTGTTCCAGTTCTGCTTGAAGACTGTCGGCAACAGAGATGGTATGGGCATGGTGGTTTAAGGTTTTGAGAACGCCCATTGTTTGTGCTGGATGGTGGCTACTAGTAGCTTGCAGATACAGGTCTGTATGAGTGAGCCTTCTGTACACCGAGTGACCAAGTGTGCCATCACTCTTAAGTCACACCAAGATTTCTCTATCTCCATGGTAAACTTTATGTTTTCATGTATGGAGTTCATGTGACGTAAAAATTCTTAGAGATGGTCCAAACCATGAGGCCACACTATAAAAGTGTCGTCAATGTATCGCCAAAATACTGTCGGTTTAAAAGTGGCAGAGTCAAGTGCTCTCTCCTCAAAATCTTCCATAAAAAGATTGGCCACCAGGGGAGACAAAGGACTCCCCATGGCAACACCGTCAGACTGTTTGTAAAATTCGTTGTTAAATATAAAATATGCAGAGGAGAGAGTGTGCTCAGACAACGCTGTAATGTCTGCACCAAACATGTTTCCAATGAGGTGTAGTGAGTCCACAAGAGGCACCTTTGTGAAAAGAGAAACCACATCAATACTGACCAATAAGTCATTACTTTGGGGCTGTAGTGACCGTTGTCGGCTGATAAAATCACTACAATTCTTTATTTGATGTGCACACTTGCCTATCACTGGTTTGAGCAAAGTTGCCAAGAATTTTGCTAGGTCGTAAGTTGCTGCTCCAGTGTTACTCACAATTGGACATAACGGCACATTTTCCTTGTGGATGTTAGAGAGTCCATATAGCCTAGGTGGAACTGAACTGTTTTGTTTCAGTCTCTTGATGACCACCTTCGGTAGAGAACTATTTGATAAAAGTTCTGCTGTTTTTTGCACCACTCGGCTCGTGGTATTCTTATCGATTTTGCGATACATTGAGTCACATAATAAAACATTGCTCTTATTAATATAGTCATCCCTTGGTATGAGGACAATAGTGTTACCTTTGTCAGATTTTAAGACTACTGTATCCACATCTTCTCATAAGTTATGGAGGGCTATCCTCTCCATGGGCGAGATATTACTCTACATTGGTGCACCTCTGGTCGACACACGGCAAGACTCTCAACGATTTCCTCTGCTTGATCTGTATCAAAACGACATACAGCTTCTTCGATGGCACTGACAAAATCCACTAGTGGTGGAGAAACAGGTGTGGGAGCAAAATTCAGTCCTTTCGCTAGCACAGACACCATCGCATCATCTTAAGTTTCCTCTGTCAGATTAACAACAGATCGTCAAGTTGGAACTTACAGCTACATCTGTGTAGAAAGTCTGTCGATCTTGGCAGTTTTCCTCGTCACAGCTTTGTCATGGCTCCAGCTTGCTTTATCCCATGTCACACCATCCACCCAGTCACACGACTGAGAAGATATTCTTGCTGCCAATTCCAAATGTATGTGGAACATGTCCTGTGACACAGAATCCAATTCACGCTGACTGAAATGAATCCTTTCTCTCACCAAAGCCATGCTTGCTTTACATTTGATATTGTTTGCAGCAGCGGTATTTATGAAATGCACAATTTTGGCAAATGTTGGAATAATGCCCTTGTCTCTGCAACTTAATAAGAAAATCAATGAGCAAAGCAGCCTCGCTCTTCTTTCACGTAACTTGTCAAATCTTCGAATACATTCCATCACTTCCTCCCCGTAAAGTTGCTTGATGTGATGTTTAAAGCGTCCCCAGTGTACTGATTGTTCCATAAAAACACTGGAGAACTGCCGGATGTCAGGAACGTCCTGCCACGATATTTCAGCGCAGACTCTTCTGGCCATCTTCAAGTGAGTACAACTGTAATAGTACTGGTGAGTACATTCTGAGCTCTGCTATTTAAAGCCATACTTCCAAAATTTCATCACTGGTGGGATCCTTTAAAGATGACCTGGGCCTACGTAAATCAGGTGTTTACAAGATTCCATGTGAATGTGGCAAATCATATACAGGGCAAACAACACGAAGTGTGCAGGAACGCATTGTGGAACACCAACAGCATACTCGCCTTCTCCAACCCACCAAGTCCGCAATCGCTGAACATTGTATTTCCACAGACCACTCCATGAATTACGAAAACACAAAAATTTTGGCCCATACATCAAACTTTTGGAGCTTGATTATCAATGAATCTGTGGAAATAAGATTGTCTGACAATCAGACTCTCATCAATCGAGATAGCAGTTATCAGTTAAATTCTACTTGGAATCCTGTTATAGGGAAACTTTGTAGTCGACGTAGTTATCTGCATAAAGATGGAAATTGACCTGTTATCGATACGCCAAGCTTTCACCATGGAGGGTGCGAGGCGCAGCACACAGAGTTGTTATGAACACGCACGCTAGGCAGTGCATGCGTAATGGCACCTCAGTTGGCTTTAAATAGCAGAGCTCAGCGTGTACTCGCCAGTACTACTACAGTGGAACTCACCTGAAGATGGCCAGAAGACTCCGCGTTACTGACATCCAGCAGTTCTCCCATGTTTTTATGGAACAATCAGTATGCCAGAAATGCTTTAAACATCACAACTTTGGATTAGTGCATTACATTAAAAAACAAACAGTGGAACAGAAAGTTTTCATCAGATGAATGGGAAGATGTTACACTACTGGGTTAACTCACATCATGACAAGTGGGACATTTTACTTGCATATGTCATGGGAGTGTACAATTCAAGAATCCATGAGAGCACAGGCTTGCCCCCTATGAGGTTGCTTTTGAAAACTAAGAATTTTGTGATACGTTATCAGGGCCCCTTTGAAATGACATCATCTGTGAAGGTAAGCTACAACTCCTGACTCATTCCATGATAGTCCACATCAGTCAGATTTGTTCTTTAAGAGAATCATAGTGGTGCTGCCACCACTGTCAGTAGCATCTTCCAAAGAGGAATGGAAAGACTGAGGAAAAGGGACAAAATGGAAAGATTAGGTAAGAAAAGTGAGACAGTTCTGTATTTGACCTGGCAAAACACTACACACTTAGGCTGCAAGCAAGAACAATAAGGTAACTAGGAGATATTAATAAGGCATTACAACAGTGGAGTTACATACTACCCAGATCACCATTCTGGAGAAGGATGTAATAAACAATACCAGACAGCTGCATACAATTTCGGCAATGCTGCTAAATTCCCAAATTTGGTTACTGTTACCATCGGTGCAATTCCTGGAAGGACTGCAGAAAATCCAAACCGAATTACCTGCACCATTAGAATTACAAACAGTTGTAAAGGAAGGATTTCTATCACTATGCGACTACACAACCATCATTTTGAGTAAGCATGTGGACACCTGTTTGGAAATCCATATTCACATACCATTAACATGTAAGGATTGTAGATTTGGGTGTTACATTCTTCATGCTTGACCCTTGGCATGGGAAACCATACAAAAATTTGTACAGTTAAAAGTGCAAGACATTCTATTGGTGGTAACATACAAATAGTTCCATGCCCTGCTCTCCATGCAGGAATTACTATGCAACCAAGCTCGGCCAATCACCATCTGCCCTGTAAAAGAGGCACATACTGTTCTGAGGTGATGTGAGTTTTCATTGTTTCACCCTCACAATTCAGCCATAGCAAGTCCAAAAGAAGTCATTTCAGAAAAAATGGAGGTTTTCCAAAGAGTGTAGAACTATAGGGTTGTTAATCAATGGTACCCAGTGTGACATATCTGGACCAACCTACTGATTACCCGCCACTATGAAAGGAACCACTACCCTGAATACAATCCACACATTGAGTTATATACAAGGGGCATCTTAAAAGCCTGTGCAAAGTCACCAGCATCGAGATCATGTTTAGTTAGTAGCATTTTTGGAAAGAATGCACAACAAGTTTCAGCCATATTGGTCTATTCCTTTGTGTTTGGCATTCGTGTGAATCAAGGAAGTTGAGTGATTGTCAAAAAATGGATGAAAAAGAATTTTGTGTGCTAATTAAACATTACTTTATGAAAAGCAAAACGATTCAGAAGACTAAAGAGAAATTCGATAAACATTATGGTGGCTCTGCACCTTCGATCAGAACAGTTTATAAGTGGTTTCAAAATTTTAGAAGTGGCCATATGGGCACAAGTGATGATGAACGTTCTGGACGCCCTGTAGAGGTTACGACAACAGATATAATTGATAAAATCCATGATATGGTGATGGATGACAGAACAGTTATGGTGTGTGAGATTGCTAGTGCTGTGGGCATCTTGAATGAACGGGTGCATAATATTTTGCATAAACATTTGGACATGAGAGGGCTATCCACAAGATGGGTTCCACGACTGCTCACACGTGACCAGAAACAGAATCGTGTGAAGTGTTGCAAGAATGGTTTGCAGGACTTAAAGCATCGTTTCATCACATTGGATGAAACCTTGTACTCCTGAGACCAAACAACAATCTAAACAATGGGTTACCAAGGGAGAATCTGCACCAAAAAAGGCAAAGACCATTCCTTCGGCTGGAAAGTTTATGATGACTGTCTTTTGGAATTTGCAAGGGATAATCCTCATCAACTATCTGGAGAAGGGTAAAACTATTAGAGGTGCATATTATTCATCATTATTGGACCGTCAAAAACCAAGCTGCAAGAAAAAAGCCAGCATTTGGACCACAAAAAGTCCTTTTCCATCACGACAATGCACCAGCACACTCCTCAGCAGTTGTGGTTGCAAAATTTATGGAAATAGGATTCCAACTCATTTCACATCCCCCTATTCCCCAGACTTGGATCCCTCAGACTGCTATTTGTTCCCCAATTTGAAGAAATGGCTGGCAGGTCAAAGATTTTATTCAAACGAGGAGATGGTTGCAGCAACTAATAGCTATTTTGCAGACTTGGACAATTCCCGATTAAAAATACACTTTCTCCCAGGTGACAGTATATTTTCCCTTATCAATCCTTTGAATGGTTATGATTATATACAAGGGCGTACAATTTCCTGGCACTTTAGAAAACGAAACTCAGGGAAAAAGACACGTTTTGGAAATATCTACACTCCTGGAAATGGAAAAAAGAACACATTGACACCGGTGTGTCAGACCCACCATACTTGCTCCGGACACTGCGAGAGGGCTGTACAAGCAATGATCACACGCACGGCACAGCGGACACACCAGGAACCGCGGTGTTGGCCGTCGAATGGCGCTAGCTGCGCAGCATTTGTGCACCGCCGCCGTCAGTGTCAGCCAGTTTGCCGTGGCATACGGAGCTCCATCGCAGTCTTTAACACTGGTAGCATGCCGCGACAGCCTGGACGTGAACCGTATGTGCAGTTGACGGACTTTGAGCGAGGGCGTATAGTGGGCATGCGGGAGGCCGGGTGGACGTATCGCCGAATTGCTCAACACGTGGGGCGTGAGGTCTCCACAGTACATCGATGTTGTCGCCAGTGGTCGGCGGAAGGTGCATGTGCCCGTCGACCTGGGACCGGACCGCAGCGACGCACGGATGCACGCCAAGACCGTAGGATCCTACGCAGTGCCGTAGGGGACCGCACCACCACTTCCCAGCAAATTAGGGACACTGTTGCTCCTGGGGTATCGGCGAGGACCATTCGCAACCGTCTCCATGAAGCTGGGCTACGGTCCCGCACACCGTTAGGCCGTCTTCCGTTCACGCCCCAACATCGTGCAGCCCGCCTCCAGTGGTGTCGCGACAGGTGTGAATGGAGGGATGAATGGAGACGTGTCGTCTTCAGCGATGAGAGTCGCTTCTGCCTTGGTGCCAATGATGGTCGTATGCGTGTTTGGCGCCGTGCAGGTGAGCGCCACAATCAGGACTGCATACGACCGAGGCACACAGGGCCAACACCCGGCATCATGGTGTGGGGAGCGATCTCCTACACTGGCCGTACACCACTGGTGATCGTCGAGGGGACACTGAATACTGCACGGTACATCCAAACCGTCATCGAACCCATCGTTCTACCATTCCTAGACCGGCAAGGGAACTTGCTGTTCCAACAGGACAATGCACGTCCGCATGTATCCCGTGCCACCCAACGTGCCCTAGAAGGTGTAAGTCAACTACCCTGGCCAGCAAGATCTCCGGATCTGTCCCCCATTGGATGAAGCGTCGTCTCACGCGGTCTGCACGTCCAGCACGAACGCTGGTCCAACTGAGGCGCCAGGTGGAAATGGCATGGCAAGCCGTTCCACAGGACTACATCCAGCATCTCTACGATCGTCTCCATGGGAGAATAGCAGCCTGCATTGCTGCGAAAGGTGGATATACACTGTACTAGTGCCGACATTGTGCATGCTCTGTTGCCTGTGTCTATGTACCTGTGGTTCTGTCAGTGTGATCATGTGATGTATCTGACCCCAGGAATGTGTCAATAAAGTTTCCCCTTCCTGGGACAATGAATTCACGGTGTTCTTATTTCAATTTCCAGGAGTGTATGATGTGCAGCAACATGTACGCTGCATATTTTCACATTATTAAAGTATACATTGGATTTCCGCTAAACACCACATGTTGCTTTCCGAATCATTGAAATCAATCGATGCGCTTTTGTAAGCCATTTCTAGCTCATGTCACGTGATCTCGCCAGCCGATGACAGCGGATATTCAGAGCATAGAACACGTGATGTAGTCAGCCAACAGCAACATCACTCTTACGTAGCAGGAACGCACAAACAGGGTAAGCTAATAGTTTCAATTAATATATATAGTGTTGCTACAAGAAAAGCAATGTTTCCACATATAATATTGGTCTCAAGCAGCAAGAGAAGCTAAGCTTCCGCATATACTGTTGATCTTTTTTGCGTGTGTTACACTTTAAGATATATCACAGAAAAGTGCCAGTAAAATTGTTAATAGTGACATAAATGTGTGATCTTCAGGGTTCAAAATTATTCTAAAGGGCTCGTCGTCAGTTGATTTTTAAATGAAAGTCAAACGCTCTGTAATTTATGAAATTCATTGTACATTCTCGCACTTAGTTCAACTTACGTAAAACGATATTTACTTCGAAAGTAACGCTTTTCAAACTAACATTCGCAATATTTTCCCATGACCTGTTAGAAATAGGTTTGTTTCAGCAGTTGCCAGAGAGCGCAGATAACAGGCAACATCACGCTTGCGCAGCTACAATGGCATAGGAAGCCCGTATGTACGTACATGTAAAACGTTAAAAGATCATACATTATGTCATAAAAGAAACAAGACATCAGAGGATACTGCAAGAGCATCGGAATTTCGTGAACCATATTAAAATGTGCACATTTAAATGCATACTTAAAGGGCACATTCATATGTCCAAATTCCCAATGAAGTAGACTTCGACCTGATATTAAGCTTTTCAGTGTGGTTTTCGGGATGTAAATTTTCTTGGAGCACCAGTACTGTATTATATCATGTTTTGTTCTTTATTATGGCATAATGCCACACGTGCTAGAAAATGAAAACGTGCGCTTTTTGAAACTAGCCAGTACTGTTGAATTAAACATTTCATTTCAAATACGTTGACTGACTCTGCGGAAAAGGTTTACAAAAGTCAAATTTCTTTAGCAAACAGACAAAAATAACTTCATTGTTCCGCAAGGCGATTAGTGCTTCACTGTCAAAAAGGTGTAAATAAAATCTGAAACTAATGACATATTTCAGACTTCCATAACTATGTGAATGTGTTTTAATTCACTTGATAGCTCCAGGCCACAGATATCCGTTTTGTTTTCATTTGACGTGAGAGTAAACGAAGGGGAAACAGCTAAATCATTAAATGTAAACACGCGTCACATGGAGACTATAACTCAGACTGCTCTGTGCATCAGCCCCGGATCTACGACATTTGCGAACAGGTTCAACACTAAAAAAAAAAAAAAAAAAAAAAAAAAAAAAAATCGAATTTTCAAAATATGTTCATCTTGTAGTGCACAGCTTTCTGAAAAGTCTGAAACATAAAACATATGTATTTCAGGAAATGTAAGACATATTATTTGGTCTTAAGTATGCCAAAGTGCAGTGCCACGCCTTTTCATAAAGCATTTTTCTACTGCACGTCCAAACCATATTCAGGAGAGTGGAAACTGAAATGTCCTGTGGTGCCCCTCCTGCTCCCAAAGTGGTTCAAATGGCTGTGAGCACTATGGGACTTAACTTCTGAGGTCATCAGTCCCCTAGAACTTAGAACTACTTAAACCTGACTAACCTAAGGACATCACACACATCCATGCCCGAGGGAGGATTCGAACCTGCGACAGTAGTGGTCGCACAGAAAATGTGAGTGACACCTTATGGGACTTAACTGCTATGGTCATCAGTCCCTAAGCTTACACACTACTTAACCTAAATTATCCTGAGGACAAACACACACACCCATGCCCGAGGGAGGACACGAACCTCCACCGGGACCAGCCGTCCTGCTCCCAGTCGACTGGTTTGACAGCCTGCCACTCTTAAGAAAAATCTCGCATATAATAGCGGGTGGGATTATTTGTAATCGAGAGAACAAGAACTCTTCAGAAAATCTGAACTCTTTATTGCCTATTAGTTAATAATTTGCTGTTTTGTGTGACATAAAATTAAATATAGGATACATAAAACCAATACTGACAAGACATAAGCAAGAAATTACACATTTCTTCAAACCTTAGCTCCTAGTATTTTTTTTTCTCTCTATCTTGCTACAGCTTTACATGGCATGCTTTCCTTTCTGTGAAAGAATCTATTACCTCATCAAAGTTCGTCAAACGTTTTGCTACATGAAAAATCGAAATGTTGTTACCTAATACTGAAAATGTTGTTAATACGAGTAATACCCAAGACTGGTGTGGTTTTTTGAACTGATTACATCTATTTTGTCACTGTCTGCTAGATAAAACAAAAAAGGCCTTTCTAATATGGCAGCAATTTTGTAACACACCAAATAAACGAGACTGTTTTGGCACAAATGGCCATTTTTATAACACGACAGAATATAATCCACGAAGTACCAACACCAAATGCCTATTAGGCCTACTACAAGCAAAAAGTTTTATGTTTGGAAATAGTTTCACATTTCATTCATATGCACCAGCCTCTCAAGCATGAAATTGAAAAGTAGAATTACGACATTTTTATATAAATTTGGAATTGTCTTATTCTTCCATAATTTGTGTGATGTCCCCGTTTCTTATACTTCCTCATTCTAACAAACAACCTCGTCATCACCAATTCTGTAGCTATTGCTGCCACTGTCAAAATTTGTTCCCCGATTAGCTTCACTAACCCTGTCAGAATCACAGGTTTAGTTATCCCGCGATTATTTTCCGGTTAGGCGTTAATACGTGTTCGAACAACACGTTTTCCACATTACTTCCAGAATAGAACTTACGCGGCTGCTAGCCAGGGACTGTACTACTGGTCCTTACTAGTGTAGCGATCTGGCCAAAAAATTTCTGTCAAAATTTCATTTTCTTGGATACACCGAGAAGATAATATGCAATCTTTCTCACCTGTTATTCCTGTCAGTCGTTTATTTCCATCTGGTAGTCTGAATCTATGGATTTCGCTAGTAATTATAATAATGCTGATCATTCGCAAACCCAATCAACCACATAATCAGACAGCGATTGACATTCATCTGTTCGGCTTTACTCCCTCAGCTAGTATAGCCCCGTTCCCCTTTGGTCTGCGGAAAGTTTATTTCTAGATGTGACGAGGATTCTCCTGACAGAGACATCACATACACTATGCATCCATTCAAAAGTCAACTTATGATTCATTCAGAAATCAACTTTAAAAGTGTTCAAAAACCAACAGGGAAGCGTTTCAGAATCATGTGAGCAATCGATAGACAAACGTGCGCTGGATGCTAGGCGCTTTGTGAAACAAGTTTTTTGCTCAAGAATATGAATTTGGCGCCACTATTTCACGGCAGCATCTAGCTGCTTGCTGCGACTGCTTGCACAGCCAACAGCCACATTCCTGTAGCCAGAAGCAGGAGAATCTACTACTCAAATGTGACTCAACTGCGCATGAGCATGAGCCCACGCGTAACTGCTAAAACAAATCGAATGTAAACAGTTGCAACTTCACGCTCATTGGAGGCAATTTGTTGTTATGAAGCACTGCATAGTCCTCCTAAAGCCTTTGACACATTTTCAATTGGCAGATGCTTGCATGAGCACTGTGTGTCGTTGTTGTATATGGCACATTTCCTTTGCAATTTATTTTCGTTTTTTTCACTCGTTTATGTTTTATTGTTGAAGTATTATTCTGCAATAGCGGGATACAGTAATATCCTTTGTTGGAGTATCGGTTCTTACCAGTCAAAATTACAAAAACTTAACTGAAAACTAAAACAATGAAAAATGCCCCGAATTCTAAAAATATCCCGGGTTTTTCCCGGTTTTCTCCCGGATGAAAAAATTCCTGGGTTTTTCCCGGATCTCCCAGTTGTCCCAGGTTGTATAAACCCTGTATTATTTGGAAGGGATCAACAAATTAGAACAGTGTGGACAAAGTGTATAAGTCTAAAAGGAGACTATGTCAAAAAAATAAAAAAGGTTCACCGCAAACACATAGGTAGTTTTTATTGTTGCATGGACTTTTCAAATGACCATTGTACATAATCTACCCCACGAGATGTTATCCACTGACAACCTGACCCTCCTACATAACACATTAGATCTGACCCTGCTCATCTCCTTACATTGAATGTTAGCCACTCAGCACAGCTGTGTGTCAGGGGAACACATGTCAGAGCAGGTAAAAAACTATCACTGCAATGTCAGAAGTGACTACTAGTTATAGGATCTTAAACCTCAGTTAGCAGTATGATTTTTGCAGTTAATTGGAATCTTTTACTACCAATTCAAGCGGAAAGTAGCCCAATGCCATCCCTGCCAAACTTACACAGTCACAAAGGCATCAACTAGGAGCAATGTCATGATAGACAAAGTGCATCATGTTCAGAGACCTCTGTGTAGTGATAAGTGCTATTGAAGTCATGCAAATAATGTGCAATTTGATACCGTAAGAAGAGGAACAAATATGAAGTGAAAATAAGTGTACATATCTAGTATACTTATTTCAGTCAAATTCAAAGGCAAATTTTCTTCATGGCTGGGAGAAATGTGAATGGTTTAAGTCATAAGCAAGTCTTGGAACCAGCAGAAGAGCATCATGACGAAACCAGGACCTGCCAAAAGGGACTGCATGATCAGCAGCTTCGCAACAGTCCAAATTTACAGCCAATGAATGACAGAGTCTGCAGGAACACTCCAACCCAGTTAAGACTGCCTGCAGGTCACCAACACATTGAAGATGGTTTGGCACAGCACACTAGTGCAATAAACAGCAGAAATCAGCATGGACAAGCACTATTTAAGGATGCTTGAACCAGCCTGTCATCATCGAACAGCTGGGCAGTGATGTGACATTGAGCCTGTGCTGCTCCACACCACGCCAATGACGTAGATGCTTCTGCCTGTCACCTAAGCCTCTGGGTAGCTGGGACAGCTCTGTGCTCTGCCGCCTTCCCGAGAGTACCATGCCACTTCTGCGTCTGCGAGGCACCAACAGAAGACTGACAGACTCCAAACCCAGGAGAATGATGCAGCCTAACAACCCTATCGCCACTGCTGGCAGTCATACTCAGTACAGCCAGGAAACATGGGAACCTGACAATGCACCATCTGCTACCCAGCAGCGCAATGTGCAGTCAGCAGTCGGAAGCTGTTGCCTCTTGGGAGATGCTCTCATATTCTACACATTTTTAATTATAATTAAGACTCAATAAAGAAGTCATTATAACCAACACTGCGCCTTCTTCAGCTACTTAACATCTTCCCTCTGCAGATAATCCTAGTCCACCCTAAGCTGTCAGCATGAATATTATAAATCACTGCATTATGTAAAAGTAAATTATTATCTAAGGTTACCTGTATACTTGACTTTTCTACAGAAATAAAGATCTTCCCAAAGATTACAGTTGCAAAAATATATTGTCCATGAACTCAATCTTTTTCAACAGTATAATAACCTTAATATATCTTCTTTTCGATTTGAGCAGGATGCATTTAAAATCTCTTGTGTAGATGCATCAGGTGGTTTTTGTTCTACAGTTACCACATCTTTATTTCTTTTTGAAGAATTTGCTGACTTCTAGAACAGAAAAAGGAGAAAAAATCAGTTTTAAGAAAGAAATGAAGTTTTATGAAATTTTTATTTAATAATTATCATGTTTCTTTTTTCAGTCAAAGTATAAGACAATCCCTATGACAATGGTACATTTTTTAATTTGTGAAATACAGGGTTTCAGGCGTATAAGTACAGACACAGTGATCATTGGTACCTTGATATGTACCCACTTCAGTATGTTAGTTGTTTTTTTTCTTTGCATCTAACAGTCTTCCCACAAACACATCACATAATTTATTACTGATGTTCTCTGCATGGTCGTAACTATGCTGATAAATGAACTACGCCTGTCAGTATAGACTATCCATCTTATGTCCGTGCACACTTCAGCCCTGACATACTGCCCAGGAGAAAATAAAAGATAGAGAGATATGGGACTGTGGACAGGGCATTACAGTGATTCAAATCTTATTTGTCAGAAAAGAAACAGAGTTATCCTAAATTCAAATGAAAAAAAAAATCATTTTCGGACTGGAAAAAGATTTGTGCAGGGGTCCCATGGGGCTCAATTTTAGGGCCTTATCTTTTTCTGAAGATTCGGAACGATGTAGGCAGCAGTACGTACTGGGAGATGAAGCAGCTTGCACAGGATAGAGTAGCATGGAGAGCTGCATCAAACCAGGCTCAGGACTGAAGACCACAACAACAACAACAACATCTTTTTCTGCTGTACATAAATGATTTACATTAAGTATTGATGTTCACTCCATTTTGTTTGCAACAGTTTTAATTGAAAATGACAATTTACAATAAATTCATGATAGTGTGGAAAATATAATGGGAAACGTAGAATTATGGTTTATGGTTTCAGCAAAATGGACTAAAACTCAATGTCACAGAAACACAATTAGTGCATTTCAGTGCTAAAACATCATCAGCATCTCCCATAAAAATAGTGCACAGTGATCAGAACATGACTGAAGCAAGTTACATAAAATTTCTAGGTCTAAATCATGAAAAAAATTTAAATTTGAAGGCACATGTAGACTTCTTAGCAAATAAACTAAACAGCCTAGCTTATGCGATGAGTGTCTTATTTGGTTCCACCTTTGTGGACACCAAGAAGATAGTCTACCACAGCTACTTTGAAACTATAATTCCATAGGGAATAATTTTCTGGGGAAACTCTATGAACAACACTGGATTACTTACACTTCAAAAGAGAATCATAAGAAAGTGTTTGATCCAAAAAAGAACATCGTGTCACCCATTATTTAAAAAATTAAAATTACTAACCATTCCTTGTCTTTACATCTATCAAATTTGTATTTTCATGTATAAAAATCAAAACTCGCTTGACAATTTTCATTCCAACCACAATTACAGTACTCATCATAGACACAGTTTCAAACTTCCCTCACATAATTTAAAACTTTACGCTCAAACACCTTTGTACATGGGGTTAAAAATTTACAATACATTAAATAACACACATCTGTTAAATGTGAAGTTTGACCCACTAAAAAGATTGTTATTTAATACATTAGTGGAAAAATGTTATTATTCAATTGAAGAATTCATGCAGGACAAGTTGGCATTTTGAAAAGAAAAGAAACAATAAAGATTATGTATTGTATAATAAATTGTTAATATATTGTATAAATTGTATTACAAGCTGCAAAATGACCATAAGTGTTATATATATTCTTGTTAAATTGTTCATGGCTATAAATTCAGAAATGCCTGCTTAAATATGTTAATTATTGTATCCTTATTTTTTTAAGTACTTTGATGTGTCTCCAGTACAAAAATCTTTGATTTGTAACTGTAGGTTATGAGATGAATAAACTACACTCTACAAACATTAAAGGCTTGCTTGTGTCACATGTACTTGGAAGTACAAACCAACATAAAAACATGCTACTCATACTAGCTATAATTATTAGCCTGCAAATGAAGTAAATACTGATTTAATGTCATACAGTGCACTGTCTGCAGACATCAATAGAAATATCTGCACTTATAACCCTAACACACTGCATATAAAAGTACACTGGTCATGTTGCCTTTCCACTTTACATTTTATGCATTGCTTTGACGCTCAGTTATTGTGTAATGGGTTCTTGTACAGGTGCTGACCTGCTCTAATTCCAGTGTCAACAGCCGGATGAGGTTGCTGAAGCATTACATAAAATGAAAAATGGAAATATATGTGGGGTCTGTTCTTTCACACAAGTTCAACAGAACATTTACATTTTGATACCGCAGCCATTATGAATCAAGACATAAAGAAATTAATGACATTAGCTATTAGTGACAATCAATGGGGAAAGTTTGAAAAATTGTATCCTGGTTTGGGATTCAAAACCGGTCTCCTGCTTACTTCGCAGATACGATGATCAGTGCAGCATCCAGACACAGTGGTCATTGCAACTGTATGGATTACCTTAGCATGCCTCCCATCAGATCCAAATTCTTAACTTATCCACACACTACCAATCTAGTGACCCTTGCCCATTATTCTAATTACTTATGATTATTTCAAGGATTCCTGCACTGAAATGATCAGTTAGTTGTCCTCGCCTTAATTATAACGGGTGTTCAAAAAGAAACAAGCCAGAGGCATAATTACATAAACCAGTACCTGTATTTTAGAAGTATTGACCCAGGCTGTTGAGACACGTGTCCCACTGTGACATAAGTTGGTGTATTGCTGTCTCGTAGAATTCCCGGGGCTGCGATGTTAACCATTTCCACACATACACATGGATGTTGTCATCCAAGGTGAATCGTTTCCCTCTCAGATCCTTTTTAAGGGGACCAAAAATGGTATAATCACAGGTAGAGAGGTCTGGACTGTATGGAGGGTGGCCAAAAACCTCCCATTTGAATTTCTTCAGAAGTGCCGCGACTGTGTTGGCCGTATGAGCCTTTGCATTATCGTGGAGCAGAATGACCCCACGGGTGAGATTGCCTGGTTGTTTTGATTTGATTGCTTGGCGAAGGTGGTCGAGGTTTGCAAGTAATGCTGGACATTCACTGCTGTCCCGTGCTGCAGGAAGTGACTCGGAAGGGGGCCATCTTGGTCAAAGAAAAACGTCAGCATAACCTTCATCTTAGACGATGATGTCCAGCTGTACATGTGGAACTGGTTAACATCACAGACCTGGGAATTTTATGAGACAGCCATTCACTGCCTTGTGTCACACTGAGACAAGTGTTGTGTCACACTGAGACAAGTGTCTCAACAGCCACGGTCAATACTTCTAACATACAGGTACTGGTTTCTGTAATTATGCCTCCAGCTTGTTTCTTTTTGAACACCGTTTTATATATACAGGGTGATTCAGGATTTATGTCACATAATTTGTGAGGTGATCCTACAAGTGAAAATAAACCAAAAAAGTACTATGAACATGTGTCCAATTTTCTATCATTACGGAACTGGAGCAGGTTGAAGACTACCCAGATCCATGAATGGACATGAAGACAAGTGCGAATATCATTTACCAAAATGCTGTGTAAGCACTGTGGTGGACAGAATAATGGTGAGACAGATGACTGATCCATTCTACAAGGGGTGTTGGGGTTCCCCAATATATGACAGCATGCCAGTAAGTAATATTCACACTTGTCTTCATAATCATGCAAGGATGTGTACAGTCTTTAACCCGTTCTAGTTCCATAACAATTGAAAATCAGACACATATTAAAAGGAATTTTTTTGGTTTATTTTCACTTGTAGAGTCACCTCACAAATTATGTGACATTCCCTCTGAATCACCCTGTGTGTGATGTCTACTCTTTCAAACATGTCCAAAAGAACAGACACCATTTTGATCTTGCAACCACTATAAATCAAGACACAAACAAAATAAAGGCTTTAGCTGCCAGTAGACATTGTTTTAAATCAATGGGGAAACATGAAAACTTGAACACGGGTCTCCTGCTTATTAGACAGATGCACCAACCACTGTGTCATACGGACACAGTGGTCATCGCAACACCACAGACTATCGTAGCACGCCTGCTGTCAAATGAATTCTCAACTTATC
Source organism: Schistocerca nitens (assembly GCF_023898315.1). Classification (NCBI taxonomy): domain Eukaryota; kingdom Metazoa; phylum Arthropoda; class Insecta; order Orthoptera; family Acrididae; genus Schistocerca; species Schistocerca nitens. Next base: position 1,093,273,781 of record NC_064615.1, on the reverse strand, counting down.
CACACACTACTGATGTAGTGCCCCTAGCCCATTTTCCTCATTACTCATGGGATTTCGCTGATTCCCATAAGAGTTTGAGCATGGCGTGCATCTGCATTGAAGTGATCAATAAGCCATCCTCACCTTAATTATACACTGATCAGCCAGAACATTATGACCACCTACCTCCTATTGATATAATACCATCCAGATGATGGCAATGCCACCTGATGAGGAATGACTGCCGGTCAGAAACACACACACCGTGCATGTAATATCAGTGAACGTGCTGTCTGTGTGTAGAATGGGCAAGGTGTATGACCTATCTGAGTTGGACTGAGAGTAGATTGTGATGGCCCAGAGGATCAGCATGAGCATTTTGAGAACTACATAATTGTTGGATGTTTGAGGAGAGCTGTGGTGAGTGTCTTCAAGACATGGTGAAACCAAAGTGAAACCACTTCCAGATGTTGTGGGGTTGGGCAGCCCCCTGTCATTACAGATGTTGGATGTCATAGTCTGGGCGGGCTGATAAAACAGGACAGGCAACGAACTGTGGCAGAAATAGCATCAGATTTTAATGCTGGGCAGAGTACAAGTGCACCAAACACTCCTAACAATGAGGCTCCACAGCCAACGACCCATGCATGTACCAATGTTAACACCATAACATCAGCAACTATGACTGAAATGGCCACTTGACTGTTGGCACTGGATGTTGGTGCAGTGGCAGAGTGTTGCATGGTCTGATGAATCCCAATAATTTCTTCATCACCCCGATAGGAGGACACGAATCCGTCAGCTTCCAGGAAAACAGTTCCTTGCCACCTGAACTATGGAAGGGAAATAAGCTGGCTGTAGCTCCATTATGCTCTGGGGAACATTCCCTTGGGCATCCAAGGATCCAGTAGAGCTCGTGCAAGGCACCATGATGGCCAAGGAGTATCATACACTGGTTGCAAACCACATACACCCCTTCATGATGATCCTGTTTCCTGACAGTGCTGGCATTTTTCAACAAGATAATGTGACATGTCACATGGCCAGGAGAGTGATGGAGTGGTATGGGGAACACAGTGGCGAGTTCCAGTTGATGTGCTGGCCCTCAAACTCACCAGATCTGAACATGATCGAACACATCTGGGATGCGATTGATCAGCTCATCGCCTCCTCCCTGGAATTTACAGGCATTATGTGACTTGTGTGTGCATATGTGGTGCCAACTCCCTCCAGTGACCTACCAAGGCCTTACTCCTTCCATGTCAGGACACATTGCCACTGTTATCTGTGGCAAAGGTGGACAGACCGGCTGTTAGGTAGGTGGTCATAATGTTCTGGCAGATCAGCATATATGTGGTGCCTTTTCTTTCGAACATGTCTGAACACAGGCAAGTCTGAAAGAACAGACACCACTTATATAATTAAGGTGACCAATTCATCAGTTCTACGCAGATGCACACCAGGTTCAAACTTTTAACAGAACTGGTGAAATGATAAGAGTAATGAGAATAATGGGCAAGGGCACAAGATCAGCAGTGTGTGGGTTATTTGAGAAGTTGGGTCTCATGGGAGGTGTGATAAGGTAGCCCGTGTAGTTGCAATGACCACTGTGTCCATATGGTGCATTGGTCACTGCATTTGCTAGTAAGCAGCAGACCCAGGTTTCAAATCCAGTCCACCACAAAATTTCAATTTTCCCCATTGATTTAATCAGTGCCCACTAGCAGCTAATGTCATTAATTCCTTTGTGTCTTGAAAATGACAAATAAGTGGAACCTGATGATCTACCTGCAGAGCTACAGAAATGAAAGAACTGGGATTCAAATGAATGGCAGACAGGTTTCTTCAACAAAATTACTGAAAAGGGCAGGATTCCAGTTGATTGGACACACAGTATAACAGTTCCAGCTCGGACACAGAAGTGAAGCCTAGCTGAATCTAGCACCTAGCATTCAATATACCTCTTATCACACATGACGAATGTCTTTAAACACATTTATCAGTAAATGGATCTGACAAATTGTCACTCTCATCACCAATCAATATGGATTTGTGAGAGGCCGTGGGAGGACACATAATAAGCATGCTGCTCACTTGTTTATTGAAAAACACTGTGAGAAGTCAAGGCACTTAAATCTTGCCTTCCTTGACCTCAAAATGTCCTTTGACTGAGTGCCACATGTGTTAATTTGGCTTGCCCAGAAAGAACATGGAGTACCTTAAGAATCAGTACGAAGTTCAGACTGCTCTGTTATGACCTAAAGAGAAAATACAGTTAGCAGCTGGACTCTCAGATGATTTTCCTGTTTCTGTAGAGTTACATCAGAGTTCTGCTCTCTCAGCTCTCCTCTTCATCACAGTCATCGGTAGTCACAAGAGATCTCCAGAAAACTGTACCCTCAACTTTACTAGATTAGATTAGTTTTTCGTTCCATAGATCCATGCTGAGGAGATCCTCGTGGATGTGGAACAAGTCAACTTTTTTTTTTTTTTAGCTGAAATAACAATACTAATAGTATGAATATATACAATAAAATTTGCCTCTATTAAAAAATTCGTCAATGGAGTAGAAGGAGTTGGCCACTAGTAAGTCTTTCAGGTTCCTTTTAAATTGATCTTTATTTGTAACTAAATTTGTTATGTTTGCTGGAAAATTATTGAAGATGAGTGTTCGTGAGTAGTGGACCCCTTTTTGAACTAAAGTAAGTGCTTTTAAGTCTTAGTGCAGATCATTTTTGTTGCTGGTATTGTATGTATGAACTGAGCTGTTTGTTGGAAAAAGATATATATTATTTAGGACAAATTTCATTAAGGAGTAAATATACTGAGAGGCAGTGGTTAGTATACCCAGTTCTTTGAAGAGGTTTCTACATGACGTCCGTGAATTTACTCTACAAATAATACGTTTTACACGCTTTTGGACTCCGTAAACTTTTGTTTGACTTGAAGAGTTACCCCAAAATATTATACCAGATGACATTATGGAATGAAAATAGGCAAAGTATGCAAGCTTTTTCATTTTTATGTCGCCTATGTCTGCTAACACTCGAATTGCAAATACAGATTTGTTAAGGCATTTCTGCAGTTCTGTGGTGTGCTCTGTGCTCCTCCCAACTGAATTTATTATCAAGTTGTAACATCTTCTATCTGCTCTTCTTCATACTTTATGCATATGCTGGGTGGAAACCTCTTACAGGTCCTGAATTGCATGCAGTGAGTCTTTTCAAAGTTTAATGTCAATGAGTTGGCTTTAAACCATTTATTAATATCCATGAAAATATCATTAGCAGATCTTTCTAGAACTACACTCAACATACTATTTATTGCAATATCTGTGTCATCTGCAAACAAAACGAACTCTGCTTCTGGCAGTGTAACTGATGAGAGATCATTAATGTACACAAGAAAAAGCAATGGCCCTAAGATGGATCCTTGTGGGACACCACATGTAATTTCTTCCCATTCTGATGATGACTTAATTCACTAGTCCCTTGTACTGACACCCTTTTTTTTCCTGTTAGCTAGGTATGACTTGAACCATTTTGCAGCACTGCCCGTGACACCATATCATTAGCAGATCTTTCTAGAACTACACTCAACATACTATTTATTGCAATACCTGTGTCATCTGCAAACAAAACGAAATCTGCTTCTGGCAGTGTAACTGATGAGAGATCATTAATGTACACAAGAAAAAGCAATGGCCCTAAGATGGATCCTTGTGGGACACCACATGTAATTTCTTCCCATTCTGATGATGACTGATGACTTAATTCATTAGACCCTTGTACTGACACCCTTTTTTTCCCTGTTAGCTAGGTATGACTTGAACCATTTTGCAGCACTGCCCGTGACACCATAGAATTCTAATTTATTTAAAAGGATGTTGTGGTTCACACAATCAAATGCCTTTGACAAATCACAGAAAATACCTGCTGCTTGTAATTTGTTATTTAATGAATTAAGTACATTTAATGAATTAAGTACATTTAAGGTGTAAATAGCCTCCTCGATATCAGAACCCTGGGCAGAGTTTCTTCCCTTCCCAATACACCTCATGGCATAAGAAAGGCAAATATTCACTTCACTATATTTTGTGCATGTCACAGGCGATGTCACTGTACATTTCATTACTTTACACACTTCATATTCCATGACAATTTTGCTGGATAGGCCTCTTCTCCTACTTATGTTTCACTAAACGTAGGGAATTGTTCACTGTTACAATGTTTACATTTAGTAATAGACAAAAGCAATTCTGAAAGTTTGCACTTACTAACTAAAATGTAACTGTTATTTTCACTATTTACAGCACCAAAATCTTGTTCATCTCTGGTAAGATGTTTCAACTTGTGTTTTGAAGCACTGCCTGGCAAACTTTTAGGCCTAACCTCATTTCACTATGGTGCAACAATTTCTTCATTTTTACAGTTTCTAACAACACACTTGAATTATTTATCATAAAATTTAAGACTGCAATTAAACTTCTTCATTTCTGGCATTTTACAATGCAAAATGGTTGAAATATGCAGTCACCACAACAAGTTCACAAAACAAATGCACACAAAAAACATAAGCAAAATCAAGTGGTCTATTTGCATAGACAGAAAGTATCGCATTGCAGATCTAAATGATCTGAATACCATTAGAACCAGCATTACTGACCTTCTAAGAAAAAGAAGTTTAAGTATCTAGACTCAACAATTGCTGCTGATGGAAATTTCAGTGTAGATATCTCTAACTGCCTGAGCAGGATGAGGCTCAAATTGTGTTCTGTGACTGTTGTACTCTGTGTCCAGCTGATTCCAGTCAGGCTCAATTTGATATTATATTGTTTGTAATCCTTTCAGTTGCACTGTATGGTACTGAATGCTAAGCTTCAACAAAAGATGCAGAATGACAACTTGCTTCCATGGAAACAAAGATGCTCAGGTGGACATCTGGATTAACACTGCACGGTCACATCAGAAAATATGATCAAGTTCGCAAGTTATATGGAGTAGCATGAATAGTAGACAAGACTAGAGAAAGCCATTTACAAACGAATAATTTCTACAGGCAATGCCAAATATGAGGTCCATAAAAAAACTACAATGGCACAGGCAAACTACAATGACTCAGGCATCATCTTAGAGCAGACTCAATAACAGTGGCAAAGACTGGTTCTTGTTTGAGAGTAAATGGTGAATGGTCAGCAGGACAACCTAGGCAGCAATAACTTGACACCCTACATGAAGATCCCTAGATCTCAGGCCTGCACCCTCACCAGGCACAACATTAGGTGGTGCCAGAGAGCCAAAGCAGCAGACCCTGCCAGCACCTCAAATATTTTCTTATTTGCTCTGTCATCCAATGTGAGGCGCTCAACTCTAACATTAATCCTATATACATATGTAACTACTTTATTAATTATTACTGATTCGTATTTGTTGGCAAAGAACTTAAATTCATCGGTTATATCATAATGTCGTAAAGTAGTAAAGTTAGTGCCATTTTCATCATATTTCTCAGTGGCGCCCATTTTTCCATATTCAAACTGAACGCCATCCGACTGTGTATATTCCATTCGCCATTTACACATTCGTCCAAAATATGGTCTAGTTAGAATCGTCCGTCGGCGTATCCAACGCCTCGGTCGTGCACGGCGAACCCTGCCCATCATCCTCATCCGACGAGACGCATATAATTTCCTCCGTGGTCTCCACATCCGACGTGTCCGACGCCACCTCCTCCTTCATAGATAAACAATGAATAATATGACAATCCGCGTGTACAACGTTAAGACGGGATATTAAGGCTTCATCACCAATTGTAAACTCATTTGACACAAATATAACCAAGCCTTGGTGTTTTATGACCATCCCTGGTTTGTTCTTCACATTAACAGTTACAGGTCGTCCTTCAACTATAGGTTTCAAAATCGAGGCATATGGACGCCATCTAGACCACTCAAATTCCTCAAAGACAATAACATTATGAACACGGGGGTCATAACCACCAAATCCAAATTCGGAACAGAATGGAAGATAGATATGTTGCTTACGTGACAAGACTTTTTCAATTAAAGTAGACTTTCCGATATCTGTGTCTTATACTAAGTGGTCTGATATACACAAAATAAAACCAACATAGTCACAAACTACGACAATCTATCCGTCACCATGACACACGTATAAAACAGCAAATTGACATCCCAGCTGCTAGACTAAAGAAAACTCAAGATAGTTACAAGTACATGGGAGTAAAACTATTTAACATGTTGCCAATAGAGGCACATAATGTGTCAATGAATGAGTTTAAAAGTGTCACAAAGAAATGGCTTAGAGAAAAAAACTTTTTATACAATAGAAGAGTTTATAATGTGCACTAAAGATGATCTTAAGTACCGGTACTAATATAGTTTCACTTAGATTAAACTGATACATGTAAATATAATGCAAATACCTCGTGCAGCATCAAGGACAAATTTTTGTATCTTATTAGACAATAATGATCTACAATATATTACACCATTTCTGTTAGTTATGTAAACTGTATATGTACACAAATGACGACATCAATTGCATTTTTTTAATGCCTAAAGATGGATAATAAAATAAAAATAAATAAATAGACGTCTTGTGATTCAATGGAGCATTCTGACTGTCCCTCATCAATGTTTTTTACCCTAATTCATACTATATGACAAAAATTTTCTATGCTTCCGTGAAATTAACTGTGAAAAGATACAGAGCTTACTTAGTGCAGACCACATCTTAATGAGTACACCACACCAATTTATTTAATGAAAAATTAGCTTAGTGCAAAGTAGACTGCAGGTAGTCTGTTTTTATACTGCTGTCCATTAAAATTGCAACATCATACAGAAATTAGCAAGAAGTGCACTACATTCTTCGATATGCAAGTAAATAGCATTTTTGTTGCAACCATGCAAAGTGTTATCCAGCAAATCAAGCTGATTAACAATCCAAAGTGGGAGCATCATTGTGTTTATGCCCAACAGTGTACACTCCATTGTTATTACAAGTGGAGTGATGTCACATGCTACATGTCTGTATGTGCTTCTGAATGAATTGTCCATTTAGAACTAGAGCAGTAAACAAGATGTACAGTATATCTTGCTTTAGCTACTCTTGACACTTCGCTGTCAGCAAATATAAAACTACCTTCCCTGGTAATGTCACTAATTTCCACAGCTGTGTCTGAAGATTCTTAACCTATTTTTTCAGTCATGGATGATAATGCCGACACACTGTTAAAAATCTGTGCTGACTGGTCTTACGCACATCAAAAAAAGTTTTGCATCACCTCGGTTCCGAGAGTTCTGGGACCGGTACAGAAAATTGGAATAGAGATCAACATAAACTTCATTTCCGCCTTTTTTTATTGCTCATTAAAACCACGCATTGCATGTTGTACTACCATACAGTGAGACCTTCAGAGGTGGTGGTCCAGATTGCTGTACACACCAGTACCTCTAACACCCAGTAGCACATCCTCTTGCATTGATGCATGCCTGTATTTGTATCCCTCAGAGTGGTTGGTGGGTTACGTCATCCATAAACAGCCCTTTTCAACCATCCCAGGCATGTTCAATAGGGTTCATGTCTGGGGAACGTGCTGGCCACTCTAGTCAAGCGATGTCATTATCCTGAAGGAAGTCATTCACAAGATGTGCATGATGAGAGCACGAATTGTTGTTCATGAAGATAAATGCCTCACTAATATGCTGTCGATATGGTTTCACTATCGGTCGGAGGATGGCATTCACGTATCGTACAGCCATTACGGCGTCTTCCATGACCACCAGCGGTGTAGGTTGGCCCCAAATAATGCCACCCCAAAACAGCAGGGTACCTCCACCTTGCTGCACTCGCTGCACAGTGTGTCTAAGGTATTCAGCCTGACTGGGTTGCCTCAAACACACATCTCTGACGATTGTCTGGTTGGAGGTATATGTGACACTCATTGGTGAAGAGAACTTGATGCCAGTTCCTAGCGGCCCATTCTGCATGTTGTACCATGCTGTTTGGTGTCATAATGCAAAGATGGACCTTGCGATGGACGTCGGGAGTGTAGTTGCACATCATGCAGCCTATTGCGCACAGTTCGAATTGTAACATGGTATTCTGTGGCTGGATGAAAAGCATTATTCAACATGGTGGTGTCGCTGTCAGGGTTCCTCCAAGTCATAATCTGTAGGCAGCAGTCATCCACTGCAATAGTAGCCCTTGGGCAGTCTGAGCAAGGCATGTCATAGACAGTTCCTGTCTCTGTGTATCTCTTCCATGTCCGAAGAACATCACTTTAGTTCACTTCGAGACACCTGGACATTTCCTTTGTTGAGAGCCCTTCCTGGCACAAAGTAACAATATGGACAATATGGAACCGTGGTACTGAATGTCTGTGCATGGTTAAACTACAGACAACACAAGCCGTGTACCTCCCTTCTGGTTGAATGACTGGAACTGATTGGCTGTCGGACCCCCTCCATCTAATAGCTGCTGCTCATGCATGGTTGTTTACATCTTTGGGTGGGTTTAGTGACATCTCTGAACAGTCAAAGGGACTGTGTCTGTGATACAATATCCACAGTCAACATCTATCTTCAGGAGTTCTGGGAACTGGGGTGATGCATAACTTTTTTTTATGTGTGTATTATAGTTTCATTTCCCTCAGGCACCACAGTCTTTCTCTGGCAGTTCTCCACACTGAGCCCTGATTTTTATCTAACTACATTCCCCCCCCCCCCCCCCCCCCGTCCCCCTTGCTCACATGATGTGAAAATGATAAATGTGCATGAATTATCTTGCCAGTCTTGATATACTTCATTTCATCATTACAGAATTTTCAACATTTCACAATAATTACACAGTTGGTTATAATAGAGGGAAACATTCCACGTAGGAAAAATATATCTAAAAACAAAGATGATGTGACTTACCAAATGAAAGTGCTGGCAGGTCGACAGACACACAAACAAACACATACAAAATTCAAGCTTTCGCAACAAACTGTTGCCTCATCAGGAAAGAGGGAAGGAGAGGGAAAGATGAAAGGATGTGGGTTTTAAGGGAGAGGGTAAGGAGTTTTAACTGGTATAGGGACTGATGGAAAGAAGGGTTGCAGCCAGAGATGGGAACTTTAAGTGTGAGGCCTTTGGTGGTTATGCCAAATGTCAGACAAGCCTGAGAAAATAAAATATGCGAGCGTAATCTGGCTAGGGTGAAGGCATGTTTGCGGAGGGAATGTAAATAAAACTTAATGGGGTCGTTGTGGGGGTGTTGTGAGGGTGACACGGTAATAGAAGGTGGAAAGTGTAACATGAGGTTGAAATGAAAATGAAAGATAAAAATATATGGGGAGAGATAAGGGTGAACTAGAAAGTAACTGAAGATCTGGTATGAAAAAAGGCGAAAAAGTGTTGGTTAAGTTGATCCTGTGGTGAACTTGGGTTGGTAGACAGCGATGTGCATGAAGGTTAGGTGGTTGTGTTGCCGCTAAAACACGTTAAAGGACGGAGAAATTCGGGAAAATTTCGAAAAAACGTGTAAATGTATTAAAGGAGTGGTGTTGTGGTGAAAGATTACGAAAATGGGGCTAACAATTGTAATAATGACGTTAAAACCTGTGGGGAGCGGCTAAAAATGATCAGTGATGTGCGAAAAACGGAAGTGGAAATAAAGTGAAAGTTATTAGAACTAGTCGAAATGGTAGTTTAATACGTGAAAGCAGCTGTTATTGAACTAGAAACGGTGGATTTTATAGCAGCGGTAGTGTTGAAAGCGGAAAATAAAAATTTTTTTGGTTATGGTTTGGAAGTGGGTTACGTATTATTGAGTATATATAGGCGGGATAAAATTGTATTACGGTAAAAAGGGGAAGGTGAATACAAAGTGAGACTACTGGTAAAAACAGAAAGAGAAAATAAAGAGAAAATAAGACGACAGGAAAGATTTCGAAATGCAACAGCGACAATAACAAACGTAATTGTTGGGTTCAAATTAATGATATGGTTATAATAGAGGGAAACATTCCACGTAGGAAAAATATATCTAAAAACAAAGATGATGTGACTTACCAAATGAAAGTGCTGGCAGGTCGACAGACACACAAACAAACACAAACATACATACAAAATTCAAGCTTTCGCAACAAACTGTTGCCTCATCAGGAAAGAGGGAAGGAGAGGGAAAGACGAAAGGATGTGGGTTTTCGTCTTTCCCTCTCCTTCCCTCTTTCCTGATGAGGCAACAGTTTGTTGCGAAAGCTTGAATTTTGTATGTATGTTTGTGTTTGTTTGTGTGTCTGTCGACCTGCCAGCACTTTCATTTGGTAAGTCACATCATCTTTGTTTTTAGATATAATTACACAGTTGTATATATTTAAACTTTAAGTCATAAAATTATCTATCATTCCTTATTTGCCCTTTTTAATACTTCCTTACACACTCAGTAGGTTCCTCCCATAGAAAAATGTCTGAATCTGATATCATAAAACTTTAAGACAGGAAGTAAATTATCTCTAAAAATCATGTTCTACTGCAATAAAAAATTATTAACTGCACTTTAAACTGAATTGTGAAAGACATGATTCTGCTTAGTTTTATAAGATTTGGGATTTCAGTTCTTGACAGCAAAACAGATGCACAAAAACAATCCTGTGTATGACACTGAAGTAGCCATTATTACAGGGGTTGGATAAAAATATGGAAAAACCATGAAAAATTAATGCTTGAACATAAATGTAGATGCTAGCCAAGCCTTCAAGAGGTGCTTTTGTATCTGAACACATAACAACACCTGTTCAATACCCCCAATACGTTGCAAGTGTTGGCTGTGGTCAGAACAGTGATCAGTGTAGTTGTGAGTGCACTATGTTGAAGATTAGTTATTTCAAACATGGGCAAATTGTTGGTGCTTATATGGTGCATCTTTCTGTAATCAACTTAGCCAAAGTGTTTGGTGTTCCAAGAGAAATCATACTGTAGATTTTTACCACAAATGGGGAAAGCAGAAAAACATCATCCATTAACTCACAACATGGATGAAAGCAGATGTTGATTGATCATAACAGTCACTGAAGAGGACAGCGACCAAAAATAAGAAAATGAAAACTACAAAAGTCACTGGAGAACTGAATGTTTCACTTGCAACCCTTTCAGCACCAAAAACAACAGAGAAGGTGCACCATAAGCTGGGAATTGCAGCATGACGCAAATGACGGAAGAAAGTCACTTAGTAGAATGAGTCTTGTTTTACACTGTTTCCATCTTCTGGTCAAGTTTAATTAAGGTGTGCACAGTCCCAAGCCTATGATGCAGACTACTTGCTGCCAAGAATGAAACAGGTTCAGTGATGACATGGAAAATATTGTGTTATTACATGGATCTCAAGGTCGCTCTGCTAGACTGCATTACTGCCAAGGATTATGTAACGATTTTAGCTGATCAGGTCCATCCCATGGCAGAATATTTGTTCCCCAGAGGTGATGCTGTGTTCCAGGAGCACAGGATCCCTGTTCACAGAGACTGCATCAGCCAGAACTGGTTTTGTGAGCACAAGGACGAACTGTTGCATCTCCCCTGTCCCAACAGTTACAAGGTCTCTGTATCACTCAGCCCTTGTGGTCTAGTTTGGAGATAAGGGTGCACAGTTTGCATCTGCCATCATCATTGTTACCTGAACTCGCCACTAGTTTGAAAAAAGGATGGTATGAAATTCATTTGAAAGTCATACATGACCTGTATTCATCCATTTTGAGATGACTGGAAGCTGTTTTGAGTGCCAACGGATTTTCTACACCATATTAGGCATGGTAATGTATTGTGTTTTTGGTGTTTCCATATTCTTGCACACACTCTGAATAAGAGCTTTGCGTGCTGTCGTGATTGGCAGAGGAACAAACAAAAGAATCTACTAGTGACTTTTATTGATTTACAATTAGGAAGTCTGTGCACTAAGAAAACCTTACCGAGAAGTGCTTCTTAAAGAGTTGAAAGCTGCTGGTATTCATAATACCTCTAGATGCATCAAAATCATCACACAAAATAAGATCTTGGATTATGATGGACAATGCTTTCACAATTGATAAGATAGATCTATGAGAAGCACGCAATAACCAGACTGGTTATGCCTGCGAAGTACCAGCTTCAGCAACATAAATATGGTGATGCACACACAAAGGACAATGCAGCACAGTTGCCTAAGAAGCAAATGACAATGGTGCAGATGCAAAAGACTCCAAACTCCACATTTGAATTTTTCCATGATACATTCTCTGCTATGCTTGGTGTGAATATTCTGTAGCAAAAACATCAAACTGAATATTACATCTTTCTACACAAGAACTGGGAGCAAGGCATTTCTGATGAACCAGCATCAAGGAAAAGCTATTTAGATTTTTGCTACCAGAAGGCTCTGACAATTGTGTGGCACTATACAGGGTGATCTTTTCCACTGTGCGCAAACTCTAGGGGTTGATCAATGAGAGGATAGGGAACAAAAAAGGTCTAATGAACTTACGTCTGGAAATGCATGGTTTCCATCCTAGAGGCCATTTATTCAGTTCTACAAATTACAGAGACTGCGGTCTACTACACATTGTACCATGCAGCTGCAGTTAGAGTATGTGCTGAAAATGGTTCCCATGTGCCTCATCACTTGTGTCTATGCACCATAGTATTTTCTGTCTCACACGTACACATCAGCCAGGCTGCATCCAAACAGTGTCAAAGGCAGCATGAATACGCTGTTCCAGTGTCTCCACATCTGGAATGGTCTCTGCATACATGATATTTTTGAGATGACCCCATAAGTAGAAACAATACGGGTTGAGATCCTGTGAGCAGACCATGCAACTGGACCCCCCCCCCCCCAATCCAATCCATCAACTAAGGAAGACACGACTGAGATGCGTCCGGATGTTAATGGTGAAGTGAGCTGGAGCACCATCATGTAGCAGCCATATAACCCTTCAAAACATCAATGGCACTTCTTCCAGCAGGGGAGACGAAGTCACCCATAAGGAACACCGATAGTTTCGGCCTGTTTGGTGGGGTGTAAGGAAGAGTGGTCACCAAGAACAGCCACCAGTTATCCTGGCCCACACATTCCAGCTGCACCAATCCTGCTGATTCGCTATTAATATACCATGGGGCTTCTGCATACTATCCCACAGATGACTTATGAAAGTTGAAGGTATCATTCCGCATAAAGGTGGCCTCATCTGTGAATAGGATGGATGACACAAATCCTGGAATCGTGTTTGCCTGGTGAAGAAACCTGTGACAAAACTGCTCCTGATGTAGAAAGTCGGTCGGTAGTAGGCCCTGCACACGCTATAAGTGATAAGGGTAGTAACAATCATCATGGAGAATGTTCCACACAGTCGTCTGCCTTACCCTGAATACCCTGAACTTTCGGGCCAACTGCCTGATGCTATCATGGCAGCCACCTTCAATAGGGTCAATCACATTTTCCTCCAAGTCTCCTGTCCAAACATTTCGGATACGTCCTCCACAATTTCCTGCTTTCTGAAATGACCCTGTCTCAGGCAAATGGAGAAACACTGTTGCAAACATTGAATGCTGTGGTTGTTGTCAGCAGGGATAGTTTTCCTGAAACAACCTTACTGCCCACTGCTCAATGCCATTTGTCTTTCCATGAGTTAACACCATGTCAGCAAGCTCTCAATGAGAATACAGGACCATTGTGTACAACGCTGTATCATATCCACTACAAGGTGAGTCTGCAAGAGAAGTGAATCCTACATGTAATTACTATGGCAGGAGATGGTGTTAGAGCATGATGTATGAGGAACAGTACCACCCCTCGGAGGAAACCATGCATGATGTAACTGTGGCTGCATAGTACAGTGCGTATTAAGGTGCAGTCTCTGTACCAAAGTATGACTGAATAAATGGTCTCTAGCAGGGAAACCATACATATCAGACATATGTTGATTAGGCCTTTGTGTTTCATACCCTCTCATCGCTCAATCCCTAGAGTTCGTATACAGTGGAAAAAATCACCCTGTGTAAGTAACAACCATTTATGAACAGATTGACAAAACACAGACACATATTGGTGTTCCATTGTCTAATGGTACTTGAATTACGTAACCATTACAGCACCTCACCTGAACCTCTCGATACCAGTAATATTCTACTGTGTTTCTGTAGAAGTAGTTGACATATTTCTGAGACAACATTCAGATTTGATTTCATTAATGTAGAGGTACTTTGATACATCGATATGTTTATGATGCATTGATATTATTCTTAAGTGTATTCTTTTTTTGTCACTATGGTCTTTGACGTACTTGTAACTCTGATTTTCTGGCGCGTAAGCGATTATTAGTTAGCTGTTAGAGAGTCGGACCTTCAGAAGGTCAAGTCTTGGACATCATGTTGGAAAGACGCATATTGTAGCCAGTTTATAAAATGTGAACTTTAACAGTGACTGTGAGGAAGATGTTTTCTAGTATATTTTGTGTGTTACGTGATACTGCAATAAAAGCAATTAAAAGGAAGTGTACTTAAATTCGGAGTGCTGATTATTATTATTATTTTTTACATCACTATTGTGCTGACTTTGAAAGGTTTAATCTTCAAGAATGGTTTGTGAAGTGCATCTACAAAACTTTTGAATATGGCAGAATAAAACCTAGGCCTTTTGCATCCAAGCTTGGAATCATCACCACCTACATTTTCGACAATTGAGCCATGATTTTACAATGAGCCCATTGTGTGAAACACGAAAAGATGGGTGACTAGTTTATTCATTATTACATGAAATGACTTTATCAACTGTGATCTAATGACACCAAATTCAGAAGGATGTAGGTTGCAGTAGGTACTGGGAGATGAAGGAGCTTGCACAGGATAGATTAGCATGGAGAGCTGCATCAAACCAGTCTCAGGACTGAAGACCACAACAACAACAACAACAACTAATGACACCTGCCACATAATAACTTTGTTGTTGCCTGAAAATGCAGTATTTAGCAGCGTGAGCAACACCACAATCATTATTAAATTTTGACCTTTGTTGTGGTAGGGTTGTTAGAATTGGTAACCACACTGTTGGTAAACTCAATGGAGAAGAACCCTCAAAGCCCAAAACCTTTACTGATAGCCTGCGAAGTGTTGGAATGTGCAAGTCATTCAACAGTACCTTCTTTGTGAATGACAGTCTTGAAGTGCTGTTTGTTGAGAGAATTCAAAAAGATAAAGTTCTCATGTATTTGGATGGTGTGGACTACATGCTGAAGGCAGTAATTTTTGTACATGTATTCTGTCTGCATTTGGTTCACTTCACTTATCTGGCCAACGCACTACAATCTACAGCCAAAGAAATGTGAGGCAGCATCCCACAAGTAAATAAAATAATTTCAAGCACTAAGGAAGTGTTTCTCAAAGTCCCACACTCATGGTCACTCTGTGGAGAGATGCTGCTGAATCTAACATTTCCACCTGAGGCTCTCCTAATGAGGTGGGATATGAAGTTTAGCTGTCAATTTTTATAATGAATATTTGCAAGTTGTGAAATTAGTAACTGAGATTCTTCAGTTTCAGTACAACAGGCAAAAAATTCTTTCGTTGAACCTAAAATTAAAAATCCTTTGGTGTATATCCATAGCAACTCTGGTTTCCTTGCCAGCGGCATTTAATAACAACAATCTATTGGGTTGACTTTGCAAGAATTGTCAGATACTGTTAGCATGATGTCATGGATGTGCTGGATGATGATAAGAGAAGGGAGAGGATGAAATCCAGTCTGGCATGTAGCCTCTCAAACAGCTTCAAGAGGGCCTCTGAGCTTAACATCTCCATCTGATGAACAGATAACCATCAACAATGGTGCATGCCCAACTTCATGAGACATTGCAGAGAGGTTTGGAATTTAAACCAGGACAATGGCACAAAGTCTGGTGATCAGAGACTTTACGGTACCATCCCTCTTGTCCCCTATTCCATAAAGGCAAAGGTAAATTGTCAGCAGCATGATTTTTTTCACAAGGACTCAATGATATTGTGATCTGGTGACTGTGGGACCAAGGAAGATGCAATAGTTCAACCTTGTGCTCACAAAACAAATTCTCAGTGACGTGAGTTCTGTGAACAGGGGTCCTATACACGATTTTTTTTTTCTGTTAATTTCTACACTATAGTTCAAAATTTCCCTGTTATAGTCATTGAGCAGAAGTGAAAACAAAACAAACTCTGCATTCACAACAGAGATAGACTGCCTAGCATAAAATAAATCCAAGCACTGGCCATGCCCAATGGTGCTTAACTTCAGTGACCTCATGGGAACCAGTGTATCCATCAGACATAGGCATCGGCAGGAGGTAGAGAATAAGTTAGATGATGTTTTGGCAAGAAATCCAAGCTACTTTACTTTTCTACTATCTGCAGTGTCCTCAGTGGGGACAAGGAGACACTCTCAGTGGACACCTCTACAAGAATATTTAATTTCCTAAAATTTGTACCATCGATGTCTGTGATGTGAAGAGATCATTTTTCTCCTACAAAAACAACATTACTGATTAGCGACATTCTATAACAGATGAAAACCTGGAGAAGTACCTGGCTGTTCATTGTGCTTCAAAATGAAAGGTAAGGTATGTCACCTTAGCACTTTCAGTGAAGGAGGACCTTTTAAGTAAACACATGTGACCAAAAGGAATTTTCTTTTATTAGTGCAGTGCAGACTTACAAAATAAAAAATTAAAATGTTGAATGTAAAATGCACTTTCTTAATGGGGTTTATGTGTTTCTGGTGTGTTTAAGTGAATATTTAGATAATATAATAGGCTATGGGGTAACCAGAAGTTGATTTCAGTTTAAATTATTTTTATGCATTAAATATTTCATAAAATATTTTTTGAGATTATGTATTTTATTACGCATTTTATCCATTTTCATCACTTAATATGTACTTTTTCTGTGTGTCGATATTACATAAAATTCCACATTGTTCAGTGGTTGGCATTTTTGGCAAGTAATACCGATGTACAAGATGGGAAGGTCTGGAAGGAGGTCCACTCAGCCTTAAGAGATTATTTGCAAAGTTGCTCAAATATAAAAGCAGTGAAATTTATGCACAATTTCCAAAACTAGAGTTATGTCCAAAGGTGCAGAACAGGTTAAGTGACACATGATGTTTATTTATTAGCAAAAAGAAAACATCAGCCCTTATTTTTTCGGGTTTGAGAGTGTTAGGACTGACCTATTATGACTACAGATCTTACTGTTTGCAACATTCCCATAGCGTTTAAGTCCTACCAATATGGTGGCTGTAGGAAGAGAACCATTTTCTTGCAAAATTTTCTTAGTGCAATAAGGAGGTGAAGGTGCTTCATAATTAATGCCAGAAGTTCAGCTTTCCTGGTGTCTACATTTTTTTTCTTTCTTTTTCATTTCTACATGACAGTTCAAATTTCCCTGTTATAGTCACAGAACAGAAGTGAAAACAAAAGAAAACTGTGCATTCATAACATTGATACATTGCTTGGCATTGTTGTTTGACGATGCTCTTCACACATTGTTAGTTCACAGCATTTACTCCATGGTAAGTAAACCACTGCCCTCTTGGAGTTCCGATGTTTCATTTCTTACAAATAACCTTATTCAATATGTTCTTTTTAGAAGTGTGGCCTCTGGTCTGTGCACAATGATTCATTCATTCTGGAACCTTTTAAAATCAAATCCCATGATAGGAACAATGTTTCTGAGTTTCTTCATTCCCTTGATGTCAAGCTTTGTGCAACAAAAACTACAAAGTATTTTCAAAGATGGTATTTTCTTAGGTTGTTCATAATATCTCAGAAATTTATCCATATCATAAATGATAAATTCACTATGTGAATTTTACTTATTCTGCTTTGGGGCAGGTACTTGAATCCTTCTTCACTTGTTATAATGCCCCACCTTCCACAATTTAAATATCACTGACTTCCCTAACTTCTACATTAACATGTGTCCTCTGCAAGTCATCATGCAGTGCATGGTAGAGGGCACCTTATAACAATGCTAGTTTCTCTTGCATATAGAGTGAGGGGAAAAAACTACATACACGTCTCTGTACAGGCCCTAATTTATTGTATCTTGTCTTTGCAGTCCTTACACAAGATGTACATTGATGGCAGTGGAATAGTCTGCAGCCTGGTGCAAATGCCAGTTTCCAAAACTTTCTCAATAGTGTTTTGGGAAAAGAATGTCTTCCTCCCTGCAAGGTTTCCATTTGAGTTCACAGATCACATTCATAATGCTCGTGTCATGATCAAACTTAGCAGGAACAAATCTAGCAGCACACCTCCAAATTGCTTTGATGTTTTTCCTTTAATCTGACCAGGTCAGGATTCCGAACACTCAACCAATACTCAAGAATGGGTTGCAGAACTATTCTACACAAGGTCTCCTGTATAGATGACCTACACTTTCCTAGAATTCTCCCATAAAACCAAATCAACCATTCATCTTCCATACAACTGACCTCCTGTACTCATTGCATACATATCACTTTGCAGCATCACACCTAGATATTTAATTGATGTGGATCTGTCAAGTAGTATGCAATTAATAATTTATTTGAGCACTACAGGGCTGCTTTTCCAACTCATCTGCATTAGCTTACATTTTTCCACATTTAAAGCAAGTTGTCATTCACTGTACTAAACAGAGATTCTCCCAGATTCATTCTGTATTTTCCTACAGTGACTCAACAATGGAACTTTCCTATACTCTACAATGTCACTAGCAAAGAGTCGCAGATTGCTGCTCACACTGTTCATCAGATGATTCACATATACAACTTAGGTCACATAAGATGTAACACCCCTTTTAGTTCATGAACAGTTTCAGATGGTGAAAACAGGTTTCTGGCAAATAAGAGTATACACACTTGTTATGAGATAAAAAGACTTAACTTTTGTACTGATCAAGATACTGAAATGAGTATGATTTTTTTGAACAGAATAATACACTTTTTTAATGGCAACCAAAAGCACATGAAAAGACAATAACAGTGACATAATGCTTGTAAATTTGAAGGTGAACTCCTTCTCAAAGGAATCTGTAAAATATTCTACAATTAAAAGGCAGGTCGGCTGGAAATGACTACTGCGTAGTAAACATGCTCATGCCCGGTTATGTCAGGGTGACAAGCCTTTCGATCGTTTATTTGTCTGCACTGCAGAACTAACAGGAATGATGTCATCCATCGGCAGGTCATTTCTGCTTCAACATTCCTGGGACACAGACATGTACACCAATAACGAGAACTTTGACATGCTACCTTTATATAGTGAATATAAAAGAAACTCTGTCAAGATGGAACAGTGGTATAGGGATGTCTATCTTGACTGTTACTGCCCATTGCACTGCACAATTGCATGAATTATTAGGTCACTTGTGCAAACAGGTAGCTTCAAAGTCAAACAAAAGGACAAGTATGGAGACTGCAACCAACAAGAAGCTGTTCTGGCTATGATGCTTATCAATCAGAATGGTGGCACAAGACATACTGCAAAGGAATGTGCTGTCAGCCATATGAGTGTCATTCGCATTTTGCATAGACATAAATACCACCGTAATCATCTGTCACTACATCAGGCAGTCAGAGACTGTGATTTTGAAAGTCATATAGAATTTTGTCAGTTTGCTCTGCAGTACCTGGGAGACAACACTATGTTTTTTTCTGATGCACGCATTCTACCACCGAAGAAATTTTACAAACCATGTTAATGCAGGTGCGCTGCTGGACAGCTGAAAATCTTTGGTGGCTTCATGAAATACTACAGCAACAATTATGAAGTGTAAACATGTGGCACATCTTCATAGGAAATTACATTGTGGGATCTCACTTCATCCCAGTGCTGTTAAATGGAAATATGAATACACACTGTCTTACAAACATTCTGCCTGTTTTTCTACAAGAGGTAACACTGGATAAGTGACAGTGCATATGGTTTCAACAAGACCGCTGCCTAGCTCACTCTTCCCATGTTCCAACACAAATACTGAATGAAAAGTTTCCTCATCACTGGATACAGGGTGTCTATGTGGACAAGGAAAAAAAATTCCCAAATTTCCATAGATTTTCCCTGTTAATTGACAGTATATTTTCTCTCAGAACTGTATAACTTATCAGTCCTTTGAATGGTTATGGTTTTATAAATGGGCGTAGAATTTCCCGGCACTTTAGAAAACGAAACTCTGGGGAAAAAACACCTTTTGGAAAGCTGTTTGATGTGCAGTAACATGTACGCTGCATATTTTTGTATTACGAATTCCACCAAACACCACATGTTACTTTACGAAGCATTAAAATTGAGATTGCGATGCTTATTTGTAAGCCAGTCATAGCTCATGTCATGTGATCTCGCCAGCCAATGACAGCAGATATTCAGAGCTTCAAACATGTGGTGTAGCCAGCCAATAGCAACATCACTGTTAAGTACTGTGAACACATGAACAGGAAAAGTTAATGGTTTAAATTAATATATATAATGTTGCTGTTATAACCTTTAATCACCAATAATTGCGTGGATATTCAAACACACTCACTTAGAAACAATAGCTGGTTACATGATAACAACTCAGTATCTCTCATTCGACTGCCGTGCCGTGACATGCGGCTGGCGCCGTTCGTAGCTAGGTGGCACTCCCGCACTCAGCGGAGTTGCGGAGCGCCTCTATCACCGTTAGCGCGTACTGTCGTGGTGGCACTGTTAAATGTCATGGCACTGTCACAACACTTTTCCCCCCTTGAAAAAAACAAAAACACTCACTTCCTTGGAAACATGGACAGTGCGGAGACATCCATGGCCTCTTGTCAGGCCCTGAGAAGATCCCGTGGAGAGACACGAGAGTATGGTCGAAAATGTCCAGGACGGAAGCCAGTGCATGGAACGTGCCTCCTGGACGAGATGATGGGTGAAAACTCCGGAGCAGTATCCATAGGTGTCGTGGACCTGGGGGTGTGCTCCAGCGAGATGGGTCCCGGAGAAGGCGGCGTCGCGACTGGGGCCGGTTCCGGCGTACTCGGAAGCGGTAGCGACGTCGGCTGCATCAACATGTATGGTAGATCGGCAGCAGCGACAGGACTGGCTTCTCGGGCTGGTGGAGGCGAAGGAAGGGGCGGTGGCACCGGCGTGGCCACCACTCGTGGGCGCATCTGGTCGTAATGACAAACAACCATGCCATTGTCCGTACATATTTCACAAAGCCAGCGGCCGCAAAGAACCTTGGCCACCCCTGGAATCCATTTAGGGTGAGATCCATACCCTCGTGCCCACACGTCGGCGCCCACCGAGTATTTTCCCGCACTAGGGGACACAGCACAAGGCCAGACAGGGTGAAGCAGGTGCAGTAGAGTGCGGGGTTGGCGGCCATGCAAGAGTTCAGCAGGGCTGCGATCACCCAGAGGCATGAAGCGATAAGAACTCAGAAATTGCAGCAGAGCGTCATCTGTGGAAAAATCACTAAGGAATTTTTTCATCTGGCTTTTGAAAGTGCGGACAAGGCGCTCGACCTCCCCCTTCGATTTCGGATGGAAGGGCGGTGCTGTAACATGATGAATCCCTTGTCCAGTATAAAAATCATGGAAGGCCTGTGAAGAGAACTGAGGGCCATTGTCCGTGACGATCGTGAATGGAAGACTTTCTAGCGCAAAGATTTTTTAGTCCGAGAAATCTGCCAATGGCCTTCATGCAACAGTTTGAGAATATCTTTGCGAAGAGAGGCTGGCACCACGACCTGTGGAGATGCGCCATCCGTGGCCAGAAGAACAACACCATCACGAACCGACAGACGAAGGCGCAAGGCATGGTAGTTGCGAAGGGGATCCGGTGCCCTGCCCTTGTTCCTGTCCAGCCAACCCCGTTGAACAAAACAGATCACCTGACGCAGGACCAGGTCCCGCACAGTAGCCGACACGACCTGCGAACCTGTAAGTGGAAAACCCTCGACCGCACGACGTTCTTCCTCATCAATGTGGAAACAGAGTAGTTCATCACGCTCGAAAACCAGATCGGGGCCCATCAGCAATCGCGACAATGCGTCAGCGTTGTCGTGCTGGGCCGTGGGGCGATAGTGAATCTCATAGTGAAAACGAGACAAGTATAAGGCCCAACGTTGCAGGCGGTGAGATGCCTTATCCAGAAGCAACGCTGATGGGCTGAACAGAGAGACTAGCGGCTTGTGGTCGGTGATGAGGTGAAACTTAAAACCATACAAAAAAACGCTGAACTTTTTTAGAGCGTAAATGATAGCGAGCGCCTCCTTTTCGATTTGAGAGTAACGCCGTTGCGCATCGTTGAGGGTCTTGGAAGCATAGGCGATGGGTCGTTCCGACCCATCCTCGTACCGATGGGCGAGAACAGCCCCTAGGCCATACTGTGACGCATCAGTCACCAGAACCAAGTGCTGACCCGGACGGAATGTGGCAAGACAAGGCGCCAACTGCAAATGAGCCTTCAGGCGGACAAAAGCCTGCTCACACTCGTCGGACCAACAGAAAGGGACGTTTTTGCGTAACAGCTGATGCAGAGGATGAGCTACCGCCACCGCAGATGGAATGAATTTGTGATAATAAGCAATCTTGCCTAGAAACGCCTGAAGTTCTTTGACCGTAAACGGCCGGGGTAGAGCGTTAATGGCCACAACGTGCTGACGTAGAGGACGTATACCCTCACGGGACAAGTGGAAACCCAGATCCACAATGGAGGGTTGGAAGAACTGTGACTTGTCCAGATTGCATTTCAACCCAGCCGAATGCAAAACCCAAAACAGTGAACGCAAATTGCGAAGGTGCTCCTCAGTGGAGGCCCCCGTGACAACAATGTCATCCAGATAGTTGATGCAGCCGGGAACGGAAGCCGTGAGCTGTTCCAAAAACTGATGAAAAATGGCGGGCGCGCTAGCGACGCCAAATGGTAACCGCTGGTACTGATACAACCCACAAGGAGTGTTGATGACGAGAAATTCCTTGGAAGAAGCATCCAACGGCAACTGATGGTACGCCTCCGATAAGTCAAGTTTAGAAAAGAACTGGCACCAAGCGAGCTTGGTAAATAACTCTTCAGGACGGGGAAGAGGATAAGTGTCAATGAGGCTCTGAGCATTGACAGTGGCTTTAAAATCACTACACAATCGCAGACTCCCGTTTGGTTTAGAAACCACCATGATTGGCGATGCCCATTTGCTATAGGTAACAGGAAGGAGAATCCCTGAAGCTGTTAACCTGTCTATCTCAGCCTTGACAGGTGCACACAACACCACCGGAATAGGGCGTGCCCGGAAAAACTTAGGGCGAGCTGTAGGTTTAAGAGTAATGTGGGCTTCAAAATCCTTGGCACGACCCAGACCAGCAGAGAACATGGACGAAAATTCAGAATGCAATCCATTCAGCTGTTGATATGAGGTGCACATCATCATCAATGGAGAACCCGAACAACTGGAAAGCATCATAACCGAACAGGTTTTCAGTGCCCGCATGATCCACCACATAAAACGTGAGGGGCCTAACAACAGACTTGTAGGCAGTGGAAGCATCAAACTGGCCAATGATAGGAATTTTCTGTTTATTATAAGTTCTCAGATTTCGCGTAACTGGAGACAAGGGAGGGGAGCCCAACTCCAAATACGCGCGAGAATTAATGAGAGTTACTGCAGAGCCAGTGTCCACTTGCATGCGAATGTCTTTATCCAGAACACGAACAGTAACAAACAACTTATTTGTTTGAGAAAGCACACAGTTAACATCCATGTCCAATGCCTCGTTCTCGTCGACAGGAACTTTAGGGGACTGACACACAGAAGCAATGTGGCCTTTTTTCCTACATGAATTACACGTGGCCCAACATTTTGGACACGCGGCCCTGTCATGCTGTACGAAACAACGTGGACAAGAAGGAAGTGCGGAACAAACCTGCTTCTGTGGTTCCCGTTTTCGCTGCGAGCGTTGCGGCCCAACGCGACATTGTTTACGCGAGTGAACTGCCGCCACATCTTTAGTCTCCTGTGAAACAGGCAAATTGTCCGTGTCGAAAGTTGACTGTACAGCGCCCACATCACACCACGCGTCTATTTGCACGCCAGCAGCGTGAGACACTTCAAAGGATTGAGCGATGCTTAGAACTTCCGACAATGACGGGTTTGGCAGTTGTAGGGCACATTGCCAAACTTCTTTATCAGGAGCAAGCCGTAGAATAGCATCCCTAACCATTGAATCAGCATAAGACCCACGATGAGTGTCCGTGACAAACTGACATTTGCTACTCAGACCGTGTAGTTCTGCCGCCCAAGCCCGGTAAGATTTACGGGGTTGTTTACAACACCGGTAGAACTGGGCGGCAACGACGTGGGTGGTTTTGCGGTAATAGTTAGACAATAAGTCACACGTTTCTTGGAAGGACAGGGAGGCAGGTTCCCGCATAGGGGCTAACTGAGATAGCAGCTGATAGATCCGTGGGGAAATCCAAGATAGAAATAACGACTTACACATAGGAGCGTCGACAACACCGAAAGCCAAGAAGTGTTGCCGCAAACGCTTCTCATAATCCTCCCAGTCTTCAGTGGCCTCGTCGTAAGGAGGGAATGGAGGCGGAGAAGAGGAAGACAGACGATGAGGAAGTGATGTCGACAACGCCTGAATAGCAGCCATCAGCTGTGTTTGTTGTTCAATGAGCGCTTGCATAAGCTGTTCCATGTCTGCCCCGTCACGAACACACAAATCCACAACGCAGTGAAAATATCCCATCCTCATCGCCAAAAAGTGTTATAACCTTTAATCACCAATAATTGCGTGGACATTCAAACACACTCACTCAGAAACAATAGCTGGTTACATGATAACAACTCAGTATCTCTCATTCGACATTCGACTGCCGAGCCGTGACATGCGGCCGGCGCCGTTCGTAGCTAGGTGGCACTCCCCCGCTCAGCCGAGTTGCGGAGCGCCTCTATCGCCGTTTGCGCGTACTGTCATGGCGGCACTGTTAAATGTCGTGGCACTGTCACAACAGTTGCTACAAGAAAAACAAAGCTTTCACATATAATATTGGTCTCCAAGCCCGATACACTGCAAGAGAAGCTAATCTTTCACATATAATGTTGGTCTTTTACGCATTTATTACATTTTAAGATATGCACACAAATGTGCCAGTAAATTTTTTAATAACGACATAAAAGTGTGATCCTCTGGGCTATAAATTCTTCTACATGGCTCGTCATCAAAGAGCTGATTTTTAAATGAGTCCCAGATTCCCAGTGAAGTAGGCATCAACCTGATATTAAACTTTTCAATGTGGTTTCAGCATGTAAATTTCCTTGGGTACCAGTACTTTGTTATCTCACGTCTGGTTCTTTGTTATGGCATAATGCCATACGTGCTAGAAGATGAAAACGTACACTTGAAATGCACCAAACAGTTGAAACTAGCCAATAGTTTGAAATTAAACTCTTTGTTTCAAATATATTGACTGCCTCAGCGGAAAAGATTAATAAAGGAAAATTTCTTCAGCAAACTGATAAAAATAACTTCATTGTTCTGCACGGTAATTAATGCTTGACTGTCAGAAAGGTGGAAATAAAATAAAATCTGAAACTAATAACATATTTTAGCCTTCCGTAATTATGTGAATGTATTTTAATTCACATGATAGCACCTGGCCAAAGAAATCAATTTTGTTTTCATTTGACATGAGCGCAGTAGACAAAGTGGAAACAGCAAAATCACTGAATGTAAACACGGGTCACGTGGAGACTACCCGCTTCCCTATTATAACTCAGACTGCTCTGCACATCAGGCCTGTATCTATAATATTTCTGAACCGGGGCAATAGTAGATAGTGGCGTCCCTCAAGTGTTTGAGATAGGACGTCAAAAATTTAAAAAAAATGTAATTTTCAAAAATATGTTCATTTCGTAGCGCAAATCTTTCTGAAGAGTCTGATACATAAAACATGCGTGTCCAAGGAATGGTAAGACATGTTATTTGATCTTAAGCGTGCCAAAGTGCAGCGCCACACCTCTTCACACAGCATTCTTCTATCGCACGTCACTGTATTTCGGTCTGTGGAATTTTTTTTTTTTTTAAATTGCACTCTTTATTCCCTATTAGCTAATAACTTGCTGCTTTGTGTGACGTAAAATTAAGTATAGGATACATCAAACCAGTAAAGAGAAGAGACAAGCAAGATAGTACACATTTCTTCAATCCTTAGCTCCTAGAATTTTTTTTCTCTCTAATTTTGCTACAGCTTTACATGGCATGCTTTCCTTTCTGTGAAAGGATCTGTTACCTCATCAAAGTTCATCAAATGTTTTGCTACATGAAAAATCGAAATGTCGCTGTCTAATACTGAAAAAGCTGTAATTACAAATAGGCCCAAGACTGGTGTGATTTCTCGACCTGCTTACCTGTATGTTGTCACTGTCTGCAAGATAAAACAAAATAGGCCTTTATAATACAGCAGCGATTGTAACACACGCCAAATAAATGAGACTGTTTTGGCAGAAATTGTCATTTTTATAACACAGCAGAATATAATTCACGAAGTACCAATATCAAATGCCTATTACGCCTACTACAAGCAAAAAGCTTTAGGTTAGGAAATAGTTTTACACTTCATTCATATGCTCCAGTTTCTCAAGCATGAGATCAAAAGTAGTAGTGCAAAATTTTTATATAAATTTGGAATCGTCAAATTCTTCCATAATTTACTTGATGTCACCGTTTCTTCTCCTTCCACATTCTAACAAACAATGTTGTCATCACCAATTCTGTATCTATTCCTGCCAGTGTCAAAGCTTATTCGCTGGTTAACTTGACTAACTCTGCCAGAATCACCAGTTTAGTTATCCCGCGATTATTTTCCGGTTAGGCATTATTACGTGTTTGTTCAACGCGTTTTCCTGGTTTTCTCCCAGATGAAAAAATTCCCGGTTGTAGACACCCTGTGGATAGGATGGAATGCTGTAGGACAATGGCTAGGCAGGTTCCATAATTTCAGTCCTTTTGATTTCTTTCTATGGGGAGCACTGAAAGAGGCAGTCTATCATGAAGCCCCAACTATGCCAGATTACATGCACCGCCGAATCACTACAGCATGCAATAACATATCATCCACTATACTTTCACCTGCTCATCTATATCTCAAATGGCAATTGGAAATACAGTAGTTGCTTTTT
The DNA here is from genome assembly GCF_023898315.1 of Schistocerca nitens. Classification (NCBI taxonomy): domain Eukaryota; kingdom Metazoa; phylum Arthropoda; class Insecta; order Orthoptera; family Acrididae; genus Schistocerca; species Schistocerca nitens. Next base: position 1,093,246,603 of record NC_064615.1, on the reverse strand, counting down.
CTCTCTGAATAGGGCTGTTTATAATTATGGAGTATGAATGACTGACATTTTTGTTTTTGCTTTGATAAGTAAGCAGCAAGAGGGAGGGTTTAAATAGAAAACTGCCAGGCAAAACTGTAGTTAATTCCACAAAACCTGGAAACGTACACAAATTTGAAATAGTTTACCTAAGTGCCATCTGATACACTAGAAGCTAGCATATGCCATAGTTACATACACAAAAATAATTGCTGGCCATGCATCTATGTCAAATAGGTAATGAGGGTTAATTTTAGTAGCATAGGCCTGTCTCACTGCATATAATGATGGATCCTGGCATGGGAGCTCTGCTTGGTGATGTTTCCAAGAGCTGCTGATAGTAGTTATGAAAAGTATACTGTTATACTTAAAAAAATCCCTATTTGTTTAAATATCTCAGTATATACCAGAGCTCAGAGCATTATCCACACAAAAATACGACATGCCCCTCAGCATAATATCAGTTGCAGAAAACCTCGTTTTGATACCTGGAGCTATTTACAAAATAAAAGTGGTGTTACTTACTTACTTACACAACTCACACTGTCTAGTGAACAAGAGCAGTCCTATTGTTTACCTGGGATGCTTCTGATGATAACCTGCCCTCTAATGAACACATGCCATCAATGACAAGAGAATCTATTTCATACACTTGGATTTTCATTAATTGCAATGAGGCACTGTGTCTTATGCTTTCTAGAAATCTAGGAATATAGAGTCTGCCTTTTGCCCTTCACCAATTGTTCATAGAATATCACACAAAAAAAGGTAAGCTACATTTCTTATGAGTGATGCTTTCTACATCCATACCAATTTGTATAAAGAAGTTTTTCTTTCTCAAGAAAATTTATTTTATTTCAACAAGAATTTTGCAGAAAGTTGACATTAAAGATACTGATCTCTAATTTTGCGGGTCTTTCTTTTATCCTTCTTCCATATGGGAGCCAACTGCATTTTTTAGCAGTTGTTTGGGAGTTTGCACCCGGCAACAGATTCATGATAAATGAAAGCTAAGTAAGGGACCAATGCTGGAGAGTACTATCTGCAAAACCGAATTGCAATTCCAAGTGGACATAGTGATTTATTTGTTTCCATCTCTTACAGTTGCTTCTCAATGCTAGGAATCATTACTTCTGTGTGGTACATGTGGGAGTCTGTGTGACAGTCCACTGATGATATATCCATACGATTGTTGTGTTTGTCAATATTTGCTTGTAACTTCCGATGTCTTCTCTGTCAGCACTATCATACCTTTATTTGATTAGCCAAACATCCATAACTGAGGAAGATGTTGATGTATATTGATAGAGGAAGCAGATTTTTATTCTATCAATATCATATCTTTATTATTTCAGTTGTGAGTAAAATTAATGACATTAACAGCAAGTTGTCATGGATTCCTGCAAAGGTATTTTCTGTTATCATTTTTTGTGCTCATAATTCAAGCTGACAATGCATGCTGCTCTGAATTAAAACATAACTGTACCAAGTCACATGACCTAGTTACTTCCCATTATGGTCATGTAGACGGTTCACCTTGCTGTTTTATAGATAGGAGTGGAACCACTTACATTCTGTGTAAAAGGAAGGAATGTATAGTGGCTTTTTCATTCAGGAATCACATTTGAATATTGGTTGTTTGTAAGAAGATCATGATTTACTTTCTGTGAGAAGGAGAAATGTCTACAAATACATATCAAATTCAACAACAGTAGAGTTGTGGTCTGTTGAGACAATGGTATATTGTTCTGCAACCTTACCGCACACTGTGGGTATGGAATCAATGGATTCAGGAAGACCATACCAGTGCCTCAATGTGACTAGCACCCACAAGGTCAGACATACTCTGACATGACAAAAGTCATAGGATAGTAATATGCATGTATACATATGGCAGTAGTATCACATACACAAGTTATAAAAGGGCAGTGCACTGGCAGAGCTATCATTTGTACTCAGATGATTCATGTGAAAAGGTGTCTGACATGATTATTGATGCACAATGGGAATTACCCCCCCATGAACCAAGGACCTTGCCGTTGGTGGGGAGGCTTGCATGCCTCAGCGATACAGATGGCCGTACCGTAGGTGCAACCACAACGGAGGGGTATCTGTTGAGAAGCCAGACAAACGAGTGGTTCCTGAAGAGGGGCAGTAGCCTTTTCAGTAGTTGCAGGGGCAACAGTCTGGATGATTGACTGATCTGGCCTTGTAACATTAACCAAAACGGCCTTGCTGTGCTGGTACTGCGAACGGCTGAAAGCAAGGGGAAACTACAGCCGTAATTTTTCCCGAGGACATGCAGCTTTACTGTATGATTAAATGATGATGGCGTCCTCGTGGGTAAAATAGTCCCCCATTCGGATCTCCGGGCGGGGACTACTCAAGAGGACGTCGTTATCAGGAGAAAGAAAACTGGCGTTCTACGGATCGGAGCGTGGAATGTCAGATCCCTTAATCGGGCAGGTAGGTTAGAAAATTTAAAAAGGGAAATGGATAGGTTAAAGTTAGATATAGTGGGAATTAGTGAAGTTTGGTGGCAGGAGGAACAAGACTTTTGGTCAGGTGATTACAGGGTTATAAATACAAAATCAAATAGGGGTAATGCAGGAGTAGGTTTAATAATGAATAAAAAAATTGGAGTGCGGGTTAGCTACTACAAACAGCATAGTGAACGCATTATTGTGGCCAAGATAGACACAAAGCCCATGCCTACTACAGTAGTACAAGTTTATATGCCAACTAGCTCTGCAGATGATGAAGAAATTGATGAAATGTATGACGAGATAAAAGAAATTATGCAGGTAGTGAAGGGAGACGAAAATTTAATAGTCATGGGTGACTGGAATTCGTCAGTAGGAAAAGGGAGAGAAGGAAAGATAGTAGGTGAATATGGATAGGGGGGAAGAAATGAAAGAGGAAGCCGCCTTGTAGAATTTTGCACAGAGCATAACTTAATCATAGATAACACTTGGTTTAAGAATCATATATATAATGGTAAGACAGAGATTTAGGAACCAGGTTTTAAATTGTAAGACATTTCCAGGGGCAGATGCGGATTCTGACCACAATCTATTGGTTATGAACTGCAGATTGAAACTGAAGAAACTGCAAATAGTTGGGAATTTAAGGAGATGGGACCTGGATAAACTGAAAGAACCAGAGGTTGTAGAGAGTTTCAGGGAGAGCATAAGGGAACAATTGACAGGAATGGGGGAAAGAAATACAGTAGAAGAAGAATGGGTAGCTCTGAGGGATGAAGTACCGTATTTACTCGAATCTAAGCCACACTTTTTTTCCGGTTTTTGTAATCCAAAAAACCGCCTGCGGCTTAGAATCAAGTGCAAAGCAAGCAGGAGTTCTGAAAAATATTGGTAGGTGCCGCCGCAACGAACTTCTGCTGTCGAATATATGTAGCGCTACACAGGCATGTTTTGTAGGCACAAAGATAAATACTGGCGCCAAAACCTCTGCATCAGTAAATAAATTTTTTTTTTAAAAAAAAAGGTGGAAGACGAGCTTTTTTTCTCCGCCCCGAGTTTCGACCACTGCATTTTCATATATTATCCAACGAAGTAAATACAAACTCCGTATTGTTCATCTTCGAATGTAGCAGAATTTCAATGTACTACGAAAATCCGACTGGCAAGACTGTTTGGGATGTTTGTCAATATGGCCAACTCTACGTTCTGAAATTTTTCCTATCTGTGAGAAGAGATGGTTGCTAATAGGAACTTTTATGAATTGTGAATCACATGCAGTATTCTCTTCACCGTAAGAATAATACGAATATAAACATTTTGCCATGTTTTCTTTTGTGTTTGCTGCTATCTCATTTAAATCTTGCCTGCCTAATAAACTACGAAACTAGAGTGAGACAACAGCAAACGCGGAAGAATATATGTATCGTGTCATGTTTATATTCGTATTAAGTGATACAGTCAGAAATGAAGCACGGCAACTGACTAGATTTTCAAATCTAAGATGACTCTAATTTCTGTGCAGAATTTGATGTACTAAAGAAGCGGCCGCAAAGATTTTCAAACGGAGAAAATTTTTCGCTAAACTCTCGTTCAGAACATGTCCTATCATACGCAGTCTATTATTTGGTTCTTGTTTATCATCATCAAAGAAACAGCAGTGTAAGTAACAACAAATAGCAGTCTCTTGCCATTGTTTCGCTAGTGAGACGATTCCTCTCTCTCTCTCTCTCTCCCTCTTTTTTTTTTTTTTTTTTTTTTTTTAGCGGCAGTAGCGCGCACAAAAGCAAGCCAGGACGCGAGCGGCAACAGTCCGTAAACACGCACTATCAGAATGCGACAAACAATGCGTGACACAGTACAGTAATGTATTTTCAGCTTAGAGTGACGTAAACACCTATAACAAAGAAAACGGCACTTATCAGATCGAAGCAAAATAAGCAATAGATTCAAACCAGACGAAGCACGTGAAAAAGTAAGAGTACCCGTATAAATACGGACGGAGCGCCTGACGCATAGCAATGGCTACCTGGTAAAGCTTAACTGCTAAGCTTACGACTCGAACAAAACTACTGTAGCTGTATCGTCATTCATTCGACCTAAATTGTGTCTCATATTACAATGGACCAACTTTGTTTCGATTTGGAGGTGCGCCCTAAACCTCTTCTCTCCCCTTGAATTTCGAGTCTCAAATTTCAGGTGCGGCTTAGATTCGGGAAATTTTTTTTCCTAGGTTTCGAGTCTCATTTTTCAGGTGCGGCTTAGATTCGAGTGCAGCTTATATTCGAGTAAATACAGCAGTGAAGGCAGCAGGGGATCAAGTAGGTAAAAAGATGAGGGCTAATAGAAATACTTGGGTAACAGAAGAAATATTGAATTTAATTCATGAAAGGAGAAAATATAAAAATGCAGTAAATGAAGCAGGCAAAAAGGAATACAAACGTCTCAAAAATGAGATTGACAGGAAGTGCAAAATGGCTAAGCAGGGATGGCTAGAGGACAAATGTAGGGATGTAGAGGCTCGTCTCACTATGGGTAAGATAGATACTCCCTACAGGAAAATTAAAGAGACCTTTGGAGAGAAGAGAACCACTTGTATGAATATCAAGAGCTCAGATGGCAGCCCAGTTCTAAGCAAAGAAGGGAAGGCAGAAAGGTGGAAGGAGTATATAGAGAGTTTATACAAGGGCGATGTACTTGAGGACAATATTATGGAAATGGAAGAGGATGTAGATGAAGATGAAATGGGATATAAGATACTGCGTGAAGAGTTTGACAGAGCACTGAAAGACCTGAGTCGAAACAAGGCCCCGGGAGTAGACAACATTCCATTAGAACTACTGATGGCCTTGGGAGAGCCAGTCATGACAAAACGCTACCATCTGGTGAGCAAGATGTATGAGACAGGTGAAATACCCACAGACTTCAAGAAGAATATAATAATTCCAATCCCAAAGAAAGCAGGTGTTGACAGTTGTGAAAATTACCGAACCATCAGTTTAATAAGTCACAGCTGCAAAATACTAACACGAATTCTTTCCAGACGAATGGAAAAACTTGTAGAAGCGGACCTCGGGGAAGATCAGTTTGGATTCTGTAGAAATGTTGGAACACGTGAGGCAATACTAACCTTACGACTTATCTTAGAAGAAAGATTAAGAAAAGGCAAACCTACGTTTCTAGCATTTGTAGACTTAGAGAAAGCTTTTGACAACGTTAACTGGAATACTCTCTTTCAAATTCTGAAGGTGGCAGGGGTAAAATACAGGGAGCGAAAGGCTATTTACAATTTGTACAGAAACCAGATGGCAGTTATAAGAGTCGAGGGGCATGAAAGGGAAGCAGTGGTTGGGAAAGGAGTGAGACAGGGTTGTAGCCTCTCCCCGATGTTATTCAATCTGTATATTGAGCAAGCAGTAAAGGAAACAAAAGATAAATTCGAAGTAGGTATTAAAATTCATGGAGAAGAAGTAAAAACTTTGAGGTTCGCTGATGACATTGTAATTCTGTCAGAGACAGCAAAGGACTTGGAAGAGCAGTTGAACGGAATGGACAGTGTCTTGAAAGGAGGAAATAAGATGAACATCAACAAAAGCAAAATGAGGATAATGGAAAGTAGTCAAATTAAATCGGGTGATGCTGAGGGGATTAGATTAGGAAATGAGACACTTAAAGTAGTAAAGGAGTTTTGCTATTTAGGGAGTAAAATAACTGATGATGGTCGAAGTAGAGAGTATATAAAATGTAGACTGGCAATGGCAAGGTAATCGTTTCTGAAGAAGAGAAATTTGTTAACATCGAGTATAGATTTAAGTGTCAGGAAGTCGTTTCTGAAAGTATTTGTATGGAGTGTAGATATGTATGGAAGTGAAACATGGACGATAAGTAGTTTGGACAAGAAGAGAATAGAAGCTTTCGAAATGTGGTGCTACAGAAGAATGCTGAAGATAAGGTGGGTAGATAATGTAACTAATGAGGAGGTATTGAATAGGACTGGGGAGAAGAGAAGTTTGTGGCATAAATTGACTAGAAGAAGGGATCGGTTGGTAGGACATGTTTTGAGGCATCAAGGGATCACAAATTTAGAACTGGAGGGCAGCGTGGAGGGTAAAAATCGTAGAGGGAGACTGTGAGATCAATACACGAAGCAGATTAAGAAGGATGTAGGTTGCAGTAGGTACTGGGAGATGAAAAAGCTTGCACAGGATAGAGTAGCATGGAGAGCTGCATCAAACCAGTCTCAGGACTGAAGACCACAACAAATGGGAATTAACAAACTCTGAACATGGAATGGTACAATGGTAATTAACAGACTCTGAACATGGAGTGGTAGTTGGAGCTAGACACATGGGACATTCCGTTTCGAACATCATTAGGGAACTCAAAATTCTAAGATGCACTGTGTCAAGAGTAGGCTGAGAATACCATTTTTCAGGCATTACCTCTCGCCATGGACAACACAGTGGCTGACGACCTTTAATTAATGACAGAGAGCAACACATTTGCATAAAGTTGTCAGTGCTAACAGAAAAGCAACACAACTTTTAACCACAAAAATCAATGTAGGATGTATGACGAACATACCATTAGGGTAGTGGGGTGAAATTTGGCATTCATGGGCTATGGCAGCAGACAGCTGACAAGAATGCCTTTACTAACAGCACCACATTGCCTGCAGTGCCTCTCCTGGACTCGTGACCATATCAGTTTGATCCTATATGACTGATAAACCATGGCCTGATCAGATGAGTCCCAATTTCAGTTGGTGGGAGCTGATGGTAAGGTTTGTGGCACTATCCCTTGAAGCTATGGACCCCAGTTGTCAAGAACACGCTGTGCAAGTTGGTGATGACTCTGTGATGGTGCAGGTTGTGTTTACATGGAACGGACTTGGTCCTCTAGTTCAACTGAACCAATCATTGACTGGAAATGACTGGACTTCATGTTCCCAAACAACATATGCAGGACAATACATCATGTCATTGTGCCACAATTGTTCATGACTGGTTTCAAGAACATTCTGGACAATTAAAGCAAATGACCTGGCCACCCAGATTTCCCAACATGAATCCCATCAAACATTTACGGGACATAATCGAGAGGTCAGTTTGTGCACAAAACCCTGCACTGGCAACATTTTTTGCAATTATGGATGGCTATAGAGGCAGCATGGCTCAATATTTCTGCGTGGGACTTCCATCAATTTGTTGAGTCCATATGACATGACTTGCTGCACTACATCAGGCAAAAAGAGGTCTGACACGGTATTAGGAGATACCCCATGACTTAGGTCACTTCAGTGTAGGATCTTATGTCCACATCATGTTTCTTTAGTCAGGAAGTGGGATTGTTTGTGGCAAGATAAGTATCCATGTGGAGAGAACAATGACATCAGGAACAACACAGGCTGTCAGCATGATAACCACTGTTGCTGTTTCCTTAGTGTGGCAACAGAGAATGATCCACTAACACTTGTGTACCCAACAACAACAATGAGCGCAGGAGTGACACCAAACAATTTTTTCAGATTACTGCTGTTACAGTGCACAGCATTCGATAGATGTATATGGGTGTGGAGGCTTTGAGGTAAATGAACTCCACCAGACTGCATTCGTCATCATCACATAGGTCGAGCACCTGGTATGATGGTACAGAGTGCCATTGGGTACACAACACAATCACCTGTGGTTCACATAGCCAGTAATTTGGGCACTAGTTGATGTATTTCTGACGGGTTAAGGCCAGTTGCTGCACCCTGCCTTCAGGGTTTCTATGATGATGTCTTTCAACTAGACAACTCATGACAACACATTGCCCCATCTGTCCTGATCTGTTTCGATACAGACGGTTTGACCATTGGCATGGCTAGCACATTCTTCAAATCTCTCCCCCACTGAAAACATTTGGTCATGGCTTACTGACAGACTGGCACAATGCCACTTGCTACAATTGATGATTCCTGTCATAGATCTGAAGCAGTATGGAATTACATACTCATATCAGTCATCCAAGGCAAGTGTGAAATGACACTCATCTGGGTTATAGTCATTGTTTCTGGCAGAACTGGAAGCTCTGCATACAAAATTTCACACCCTACATCCCTTCAAATCATCAACAAATTTGATCATGTATTCTTTCAACTACACTGTACACACACAACAACTAAAATGTTGTTTGCTATCATTCCTCAAATTGCAGTTTTAATGGTCAGCAGCATATATTTATTTTCTATGTAACTTGTCCTTGTGTAAATGAGTAAATGAAAGTTTGTCAGTTCTCTGATTTGACTTCAATTGGTATTTCCTATTATGTTCTTAAACTATATGCATATGTAAGTAACTTAAATGAAATCTAATTCATTTCAACATTATCCTAAGATAGGTCTTTATTTGTTTATTTCATGATTTTTGTAATAATAATATGATTTTACATGTATTATTTCCTTATGGACAGTATTTTAACACAAATTTTCATACTTTATTTGAATCTAGTAAGAGTGTCTACTTACAAACCATCAAAAAAGATACTATCGTTGACTCTTACAACAGGGTGTATATGCAGACAAGGAAAAAAAATTCTCAGATTTGTCCCAGGTTTCCCAGTTAAAAACACACTTTTTCCTGGATGAAAATACACCTTCTCTGTGTTATATGACAATATACTTTCCCTCAGACCTGTAAAATGTATCAGTCCTTTGAATGTTAAAGGTTTTATACACCAGCATAGAACTTCCCAGCACCTTAGGAAAAAAAATCTGTAGCAAAAAAATAATGCATTTTGGAAAGACCTTTGATATGTAGCAACATGTATGCTGCATATTTTCATGTTATAAAAGTATAAATACGAATTCCACCAAATATGGCACATTAGTTTCCGAAGCACTGAAATCAACACTGCAATGTGCTTTTGCCAGACAATCATAGCTCATATCATGTTACCTCAACAGCAAATGACAGTGTATATTAAGAGCATTCTAAGAATTTCTGGTTTCCTCCAGACAAAAAAATTCCCAAGTTTTTCCTGGATTTCCTGGTTGTCCCAGGGCATAAACACCCATTTTTAAAACCAACGTTGGAAAAGACACAACAGGCAGGAAGCAACTCAAAACTAAAAATATGCTAAAAGCTAATACCTAATTCCAGATCTTTACTGTCAATGAGCTACTGTAAGTAATTGTTAGATAATGACGAATAGTAAACATGTAAGAATTCACTCGTTCCAAATGTTAACTAATGATTAATAAATGTAGGGAAAAATGGTTTTCATAAATATGATCAACTGGGAAGAAAAAATAATCACTATACACACCTCATTTTCAATAGAAAAATGATTCTCATTTTCAGTTTCAGCAGACAAATTCTTATTATTTAATTGTACATCTTCAGTTATTCCAGGGTCAACAGTAGTTGCTCCCAGAGTATCTTTAGCTGCTGCATCAAAAGTGCATGAAGTCAATGTTGTGTTCTGTGATGCAGTTGAGTTTTGGTCATTCAACATAATGTGATTTTCATCTGAATCTGTTGCATATGATTTTGGGACGTTAGCAGCATCATTTTGCCAAAATTTTGCCAGGCTTTTCAACTTTCTTTGCAATACTTTGTTCTCCCTATTGCTCTTCAGCTGGAAAGCTTTATGGGCCTGTAAGTAGGAAGTACAAACAATAATCTTACAGTAATTTAGGACTAATACAACTTTGAAAGTTAAGAACTACACTCTTCCATTACTTTCAGTTTAATGTTCCATCAGTAAACAAGCAGTTTAATATGTAATTACCATAAACAATAATATCAAGAATATTTTGACAAAGGGATCAAAAGTTCATTCAAAACTTTAGTAAGAAGGCTTTGAAGATGGCGGCTAGTGACAAGAGTACATCATGTCTTAAGTGCAATAAATTAATAAAAACCACGGAAATATTCGTGATCTGTGGATTATGGTGTAGGTGTAGAAAACAGTTTCACAGTGATTGTGTTGGTCTAAGCAACAGTGAAATACGTCTCATGAGAAATTCAAAAGAGCGGATTAAGTTTTGTTGTGAAGCATGCGAGTCTGCCTTACATGTTCAGCTCACGAAAGAGGTAGGAACTACAACGCATTGGGAAGCTGCACAATATTTAAGGGAAAGCGCGTCAAGTGCAGAAGTGAGTAATATTAACGAGACAACAAGCTACAGCCACGTTGTAAAAAATAGTGTTTGTAATTACGGTAAAGGAGAAATCAAAAAGTTAAATGAACCCATCCTTTTTTTCCACTAAAGTAAGTCTTTCCGCTCCCGGGATTGGAAAGACTCCTTACCCTTTCCCTTAAAACCCTCATCCTTTCGTCTTTCCCTCTCCTTCCCTCTTTCCTGACGAGGCAACCGTTGGTTGCGAAAGCTAGAATTTTGTGTGTATGTTTGTGTTTGTTTGTGTGTCTATCGACCTGCCAGCGCTTTCGTTTGGTAAGTCACATCATCTTTGTTTTTAGATATATTTTTCCCACGTGGAATGTTTCCCTTTATTATATTCATATCATTAATTGGAACCCAACAATTACGTTTGTTATTGTCACTGTTGCATTTCGAAATCTTTTCTGTTGCCTTATTTTCTCTTTCTGTTTTTGCCAGTAGTTTCACTTTGTATTCACCTTCTCCTTTTTACCGTAATCTACTATACTATTTTATCCCGCCATTATATACTAAATAATACGTAACCCACTTCCAAACCATAACCAAAAATAATTTTTTCCGCTTTCAACACTACCGCTGCTATAAAATCCACCGTTTCTATTTCACAAACAGTTCCTTTCACCTATTAAACAACCATTTCGGCTAGTTCTAATAACTTTCGCTTTATTTCTATTTCCTTTTTTCCCACATCACTGATAATTTTTAGCCGCTTCCCACAGGTTTTAACGTCATTATTTCTTCGTCAGACAATTGTTAGCCTCATTTTCATAATCTGCCACCACAAAACCACTCCTTTTAATACATTTACACGCAATTGATTCGAAATTTTCCCGAATTTCTCCGTCCTTTAACGTGTTTTGTCGGCAACACAACCACCTAACCTTTGTGCATATTGTTGTCTACCAACCCAAGTCCAATATAGCCCAGCTGTAACCAACACTTTTTCGCCTTTTTTCACACCAGATCTCCAGTTACTTTCCAGTTCACCTTTATCTCTCCCCATATATTTTGATTTTCATTTTCATTTCAGCCTCATGTTACACTTTCCACCTTCTAATACCATGTCATCTCTGGCTGCAACCCTTCTTTCCATCAGTCCCTATACCAGTTCCAAACTGAACAATCCATTGTCCTCACCCACCTAATCCTTCACCTACACATCAACTCAGCCAATGACCACACCCGTCAACTCCTATCCTTAATAAAAGGCCTCAATCTTTCCTCTCCCACATCCACACCGGCTGTTCAGAGCATCCTCCTACAGGCCAACCGCAAATTAGAACAGCATGCCACCCTCCACCTCAAAAAACTATCCAATCTCCTGGTTTCCCACCTCCGGAAAGGCAACTCACTCACCCTTCACAACCTTTGCAGCAAACCTCAACCTCCTCTGATTGCACACAAACCCAGTCTCTCCCATCTACTCAATCTCCCACTTCCAGCTCCACTCCCTCCAAAACCTCAAAATTCCAATCAACACAATCTGGAACCACAACACCCTAATTCAGTGGTTAACCTTTCCTCCAAACCTCTCTCCCAATCCGAAACCTCTGTCCTATCCAAAGGCCTCACCTTCAGCCCCACTCCCAGATTCAACCAAACAGCCCTCGTCAAAGATTTACTGTCCTACACTCGTACTCTCTGCTGGAAATATCACTTTGCCACGAAAAAAAATGATCCTAATCCTACTCCTAATGATCCAACTCCCCAAGACACTATCCAAATTGAACCCTGCCTGGAACAGTTCCATCCTCCGTCACAGCGGGACCCACCTCCTCTTCCTCAAAATCACCCTCTCCAAACCTTCCAGGAATTTCTGACTTCCAGCCTTGCCTCTCAATCCTTCTCAAAAACCTTAATCCTACTCCCAACATCACCACTGCTGAAGCCCAGGCTATCCGTGATCTGAAGGCTGACCGATCCATCGTCATTCTTCCGGCGGACAAGGGTTCCACGACCGTGGTACTCGATCGTCAGGAGTATGTGGCTGAGGGACTGTGTCAGCTTTCAGACAAATCCACATACAAAGTTTGCCAAGGTAATCCCGTTCCTGATGTCCAGGCGGAGCTTCAAGGAATCCTCAGAACCATAGGCCCACTGCAAAACCTTTCACCTGACTCCATCAACCTCCTGACCCCACCGACACCCCGCACCCCTACCTAGTACCTTCTTCCTAAAATTCACAAACCCAATCATCCCGGCCGCCCCATTGTAGTTGGTTACCAAGCCCCCACAGAACGTATCTCTGCCTACGTAGATCAACACCTTCAAACCATTACATGCAGCCTCCCATCCTTCATCAAAGACACCAACCACTTTCTCGAATGCCTGGAATCCTTACCCAATCTGTTACCCCTGGAAACCATCCTTGTAACCATTGATGCCACTTCCTTATACACAAATATTCCGCATGTCCAGGGCCTCGCTCCGATGGAGCACTTCCTTTCACGCCGATCACCTGCCACCCTACCTAAAACCTCTTTCCTCATTACCTCATCCTGACCCACAACTTCTTCACTTTTGAAGGCCAGACATACCAACAATTAAAGGGAACAGCCATGGGTACCAGGATGGCCCCCTCGTACGCCAACCTATTCATGGGTCGCTTAGAGGAAGCCTTCTTGGTTACCCAGGCCTGCCAACTCAAAGTTTGGTACAGATTTATTGATGACATCTTCATGATCTGGACTCACAGTGAAGAAGAACTCCAGAATGTCCTCTCCAACCTCAACTCCTTTGGTTCCATCAGATTCACCTGGTCCTACTCCAAATCCCATGCCCCTTTCCTTGACGTTGACCTCCATCTGTCCAATGGCCAGCTTCACACGTCCGTCCACATCAAACCCACCAACAAGGAACAGTACCTCCATTATGACAGCTGCCACGCATTCCACATCAAACAGTCCCTTTCCTACAGCCTAGGTCTTCGTTGCAAACGAATCTGCTCCAGTCCGGAATCCCTGAACCATTACACCAACAACCTGACAACAGCTTTCGCATCCCGCAACTACCCTCCCGACCTGGTACAGAAGCAAATAACCAGAGCCACTTCCCCATCCCCTCAAAACCCAGAACCTCCAACAGAAGAACCACAAAAGTGCCCCACTTGTGACAAGATACTTTCCGGGACTGGACCAGACTCTGAATGTGGCTCTCCAGCAGGGATACGACTTCCTCAAATCCTACCCTGAAATGAGATCTATCCTTCATGAAATCCTCCCCACTCCACCAAGAGTGTCTTTCCGCCATCCACCTAACCTTCGTAACCTGTTAGTTCATCCCTATGAAATCCCCAAACCACCTTCCCTACCCTCTGGCTCCTACCTTTGTAACCGCCCCGGTGTAAAACCTGTCCCATGCACCCTCCCACCACCACCTACTCCAGTCCTGTAACCCGGAAGGTGTACACGATCAAAGCAGAGCCACGTGTGATCGCACCCACATGATTTACCAACTGACCTGAGTACACTGTTACGCATTCTATGTGGGAATGCCCAGCAACAAACTGCCCATTCGCATGAATGGACACAGGCAGACAGTGTTTGTTGGTAATGAGGATCACCCTGTGGCTAAACATGCCTTGGTGCACGGCCAGCACATCTTGGCACAGTGTTACACTGTCCGGGTTATCTGGATACTTCCCACTAACACCAACCTATCCAAACTCCGGAAATGGGAACTTGCTCTTCAATATATCCTCTCTTCCCGTTACCCACTAGGCCTCAATCTTTGCTAATTTCAAGTTGCCGCCGTCATACCTCACCTGTCATTCAGCAACATCTTTGCCTCTGCACTTCCGCCTCGACTGACATCTCTGCCCAAACTCTTTGTCTTTGAATATGTCTGCTTGTGTCTGTATATGTGTGGATGGATATGTGCGTGTGTGCGAGTGTATACCTGTCCTTTTTTCCCCCAAGGTAAGTCTTTCCGCTCCCGGGATTGGAATGACTCCTTACCCTCTCCCTTAAAACCCACATCCTTTCGTCTTTCCCTCTCCTTCCCTCTTTCCTGATGAGGCAACAGTTTGTTGCGAAAGCTTGAATTTTGTGTGTATGTTTGTGTTTGTTTGTGTGTCTGTCGACCTGCCAGCACTTTCATTTGGTAAGTCACATCATCTTTGTTTTTAGATATATTTTTCCTACGTGGAATGTTTCCCTCTATTATAACCATATATATAAAAACAAAGGTGATGTGACTTACCAAATGAAAGTGCTGGCAGGTCGATAGACACACAAACATACACACAAAATTCGAGCTTTCGCAACCAACGGTTGCTTCGTCAGGAAAGAGGGAAGGAGAGGGGAAGATGAAAGGATGTGGGTTTTAAGGGAGAGGGTAAGGAGTCATTCCAATCCCGGGAGCAGAAAGACTTACCTTAGGGGGAAAAAAGGACAGGTATTCACTCGCGCGCACACACAAATATCCATCCGCACATACACAGACACAAGCAGACATTTGTGTCTGTGTATGTGCGGTTGGATATGTGTGTGTGTGTGTGTGTGCGCGAGTGTATACCTGTCCTTTTTTCCCCCAAGGTAAGTCTTTCCGCTCCTGGGATTGGAATGACTCCTTACCCTCTCCCTTAAAACCCACATCCTTTCGTCTTTCCCTCTCCTTCCCTGTTTCCTGACGAAGCAACCGTTGGTTGCGAAAGCTTGAATTTTGTGTGTATGTTTGTTTTTGTGTCTATCGACCTGCCAGCGCTTTCGTATGGTAAGTCACATCATCTTTGTTTATATATGTATAACTTCTGCGCAATTTCAGTGCAGTAATGTGTTCATTGTAAATGTGTGAGAGTGTGTCTTTGTGTGTGTGTGTGTGTGTGTGTGTGTGTGAGAGAGAGAGAGAGAGAGAGAGAGAGAGAGAGAGAGTAAGTACAATCTAACTTCTGCACCATTTCAGTGCAGTAATGTGTTCATTGTAAATAAGTATTATTGTACTTGTATTACATGTTTATTACCTTATAAATAAATAAAAACATTTTTATTTTAAATTCAGTGCATTAGTATTTGTAAAATAACTTTCATATAGTGTTCATTAAAAAAAGACTATCATTCCACTTGGGATCTGTGGAATGGTACATTAGCTTATTTGTTTTAGTTGTAAATATTTGTCATGTATTGTTGTTTTTCTGACATGTTCCACATCCTGGAGGACCTCCTCACTATGGATCAATTGGAATGGAAATAAATCTAATCTAATCTAAAAAAACAAATAAACAAACAATTATACTCATGTAGTTATCAGCTGAAAGGAGGGTAGATGGACATCAACAAAAGCAAAACAAGGAACATGGAATGTGGTCGAATTAAATCAGGTGATGCTGAGGGAATTGGATTAGGAAATGAGATACTTAAAGTAGTGGATGGGTTTTGCTATTTGGGGAGCAAAATAACTGATGATGGTAGAAGTAGGGAAGATATAAAATGTAGACTGGTAATGGCAAGAAAAGCGTTTCTGAAGAAGAGAAATTTGTTAACATCAAGTGTAGATTTAAGTGTCGGGAAGTCATTTCTGGAAGTATTTGTATGGAGTGTAGCCATGTATGGAATTGAAACATGGATGATAAACAGTTTAGACAAGAAGAGAATAGAAGCTTTTGAAATGTGGTGCTACCGAAGAATGCTGAAGATTTGGTGGGTAGATCACGTAATTAATGAGGAGGTACTGAACAGAATTGGGGAAAAGAGGAATTTGTGGCACAACTTGACTAGAAGAGGAGATCGGTTGGTAGGACATGTTCTGAGGCATCAAGGCATAATGAATTCAGTATTGGAGGGAAGTGCGGAGGGTAAAACTCATAGAGAGAGACCAAGGCATGAATACACTAAACAGATTCAGAAGGATGTAGATTGCAGTATTTACTTGGATATGAAGAAGCTTGCACACAATAGAGTAGCATGGAGAGCTGCATCAAACCAGTATCAGGACTGAAGACTAAAACAACAACAACAACAAGAACTGTTATCAGTTTGCTGAAAATTTCAGTACTTTTTATGCCAAAGTCTTTGCTTGTTTATTCAAGTAGCTTCTCATTTGGCCTCATGAAGCTGAGATAAGCTCTTCCTGACTTTTCCACTCCACATGAACCAGAAATAGCCTACAGAAACTGCACCCTGAATCTCTGAGACAGTAACGAGGGACACTAACAACTAAACAATACAAGAAGAAACACAGGCAATACTTATAAACACTAAAAATGCAGAGAAGTGTACTATTTTTTTTTCCCTTAAGGTACTGCCTAGTCAGCAATAATAAAGGCATAAAACTTACAGTTTATTGCTGTGTAGGTTTTAAATAAACTGAAATAATGGAAACAATAGGATGGAATAGCAACAATGTGAAAAGGAGTGACAGCTGTTCTCCACTTAGAGGATATGTTGAGAGGCACACAAGTACACTGGAAGAAAAAGGGGGGAGAGGATTGCTAGACACCATAAGCTGTCAGATTAAGTTCTTCAGATAATGGAAAAATCAGGATGAAATAACAACAATATTGTGACAAAGACAGGTTGCTACTCACCATATGGGAGTTGTTGAGTTGCACACAGGCACAACTGTGTGAGCTTTCAGACAAAAGACCTCCTTTTAATGTAGAAAACACACACAAACTGACATGCAAGCACAACTCATTCGCACACATGACCACTGTCTCTGGCCACTAACGCGAGACTGTGAGCAACTGTGCCTCATGGGAGAAGCAATCTGAGTGGTAGTGGTAAGGAGGAGGCTGGAGCGGGGAGTGGAAGGGATGGCAAAGTAAGGGTGGGGGAGTTCGTAGTGCTGCTTTTGGGAGCATGCAGAGATGTAAAGAGGACGGGGTAGGGGTTGGACAGTTTGAAGGGGAGCGGTGTGGGAAAAGGAAAAGTAGAGGATGGGAAGATAGGAGAGAGACTAGTGGGTGTGTTGGTGGAATAGAAGGCTGTGTAGTGCTGGAGTGGGAGTAAGGGTGGGGGTAAGCGGATGGAGGACAGGGACTAGTGATGGTTCATGCCAGGGCAGTTACAGGAAAATAGGATATATTCCAGGGAGAGTTTCCAGCTGCACAATTCAGAAAAGTTGGTGTTGGTAGGAAGACTCCAGATGTCACAGGCTGTGGAGAAGTCATTGAAGTGAAGCACATTGTGTTTGACAGCGTGTTCTGCATCTGGGTAGTCCAGCTGTCTCTTGGCCACAGTTTGTTGGCAGCCATTCATGCAGACAGACAGCTTGTTGGCTGTCATGCCCTCATAAAATGCAGTGCAGTGGTTTCAGCTTAGCTTGTAGCTCACATGACTGGTTTCGCAGGTAACCCTGCCTTTGATGAGATAGGTGACACTTATGCCCGGACTGAAGCAGGTGGTGGTGGGAGGATGTATGTGACAGGTCTTGTATCTAGGTCTATTAAAGCAGTAGTAGCTATGAGGCAAACATTGGGAGCAAGAAGAGGAAGAGCAGGGTTAGAGGAGATCCTAGTGCAGTATGTGGGAGTTTACAGGGATCTGATGCAAACAGAACAGATGGGCTGCTAGGTTCATCTGTGCTTGAGGGGCAGGGGAGAGGGAGAGGGAAACCAAAGGGGAGAGGAGAAAAGTTTGGAGGGGGAAATGACTATGTAGCTGTGCTTGTGGATAGAAGGCACATGTAGAGCTTGACTGAGAGCAGGGATGGGGATAGGTAGGTGGATGACATAGACTAGCAAAGGTTGAGGCCAGTGGGGTTATGGAAACAAAGAATATCTTGCAGGGAGAGTTTCTTGCAGGGAGAGTTTCCATCTGCACAACCACTAAAACTGATGTCGATGGGAAGAATAGACATGACAGTCCTTCCAGCAGTACTGAAATCAAGCACATCATATTGGGCATAATGCTCAGTGACTGGGCAGTCCTCAGCAACTCACTAGCTAGCAGCTAAGTTGGTAGATCTCATGGCTGCTTTCACAGATGACTCTGTCATTCTTGTGGTTGGCAATGTCTGTGACAGAACTGGAGTAACAGTAGTGACATCATGTATCAGACAGGTCTTGTATCTCAGTCCATGTCTCTATCTATGACAGAACTAGAGTAGTAGCAGTGGGAGGATGTATCAGACACGTCTTGCATCTCAGTCAGTGACCAGGAAGGAGGTTGCAGACTTGGAGTCAGACATTTGGAAGATGAGTGTTCAATAACAACAAGACCACCTAGCAGCTGTTCCATCCTGTCCACATCATGTCCTTGCACATGCCCACAGACAGCATTAGCAACTTCCCCCACCTATCCTACTATCCTCCCTTCCCACCCCACACCTTTTCTGTACCACTCCTACCTGTCCACCCCAGCAAAGATTGCTATTCATCACAGACACATTTCAGCCTTACTGCTCGTTGATGACAGTAGTCATGGGTGTGTGATTTGTGCATTTGTAATTGTGTGTGTATTTTGATTTGCCTAATCTGTTGAAGGAATTAGTATATCTAAAAACAATCCGTCTCTAATGACCTCGTTGTCGACGAGACGTTAAACACTAACCACCACCATCTAAAAACAAAGATGATGTGACTTACCAAATGAAAGTGCTGGCAGGTCGACAGACACACAAACAAACACAAACATACACACAAAATTCTACCTTTCGCAACCAACGGTTGCTTCGTCAGGACAGAGGGAAGGAGAGGGAAAGACGAAAGGATGTGGGTTTTAAGGGAGAGGGTAAGGAGTCATTCCAATCCCGGGAGCGGAAAGACTTACCTTGGGGGAAAAAAGGACAGGTATACACTTGCACACACACACATATCCATCCGCACATACACAGACACGAGCAGACATTGTCTGCTCGTGTCTGTGTATGTGCGGATGGATATGTGTGTGTGTGCGAGTGTATACCTGTCCTTTTTTCCCCCAAGGTAAGTCTTTCCGCTCCCGGGATTGGAATGACTCCTTACCCTCTCCCTTAAAACCCACATCCTTTCATCTTTCCCTCTCCTTCCCTCTTTCCTGACGAAGCAACCGTTGGTTGCGAAAGCTAGAATTTTGTGTGTATGTTTGTGTTTGTTTGTGTGTCTGTCGACCTGCCAGCACTTTCATTTGGTAAGTCACATCATCTTTGTTTTTAGATATATTTTTCCTACGTGGAATGTTTCCCTCTATTATAATCATATCATAGAAGGAATTAGTATGATAGATTATAATATCTAGCAGTCTTTTTTCACTGTGGCTATGTGCTATTCAACACCTCCTCTAATTGGTGAGCAGAAATCTATCCTTTCCATACTGTTGTCTTTCCACCTGCGATTTTCTACTGTTTGGTTTTCCTTGTGGATCCTCCTACAACCCAGTTCTGTTTACCTTTGTTACTGTTCTCTGTCACACTGTATTACTCAGTGTCTATCCTCATCTTTATCTTCCTATATTTCCTTATCACCTTTCAAATTGCTACCACACACCCTGTAAAACTCTTGACTTGTGAGACATCCTGTATCAACCTTCTCATCCGAGCCCAACACATCATTATATGTTCCCGAATGCTGTAACTGCAGCACCTTGTATCCCACATTCTCCCCATGGATATAATAATTCCTGGACCTTCAAATTGATTCCACTGCCTCCCTTCACCCACACACAGTTTCCTGGTACTGGCTGAACCAAGTGTACCTCCTTGTATCTTGTACTAACAGCCTTTCCCCTTGTTCAATGCAAGCACCTCACTGCCCACACCCAAAATAGTATCTGCAGCACCATCTCTTTGCACACATCACCTAACAACCTACACTCCACTCTGTTATGATATTTTTTATTTTTTTTTATTTCCATTTTCACTCTGACCTCAACCTGTTTTCACATAAATTTTATTTCATTTTTCACCTAACTTTTCACTATACTTATGTTCTTTCAATATACCTAATCTTGTTTGTTTTTTGTGACATTCTCACATATGTTTACATACTTTTGTATATTTTTATGTGTTTTTATTCCCCACTATGGATCCTTGATCTTTCCAACTGCACAAATACATAAAAGTTTCCCTATCCGTAGCCAGAACCCAGTGCCATGCTAATGGATTCCCCCAAATGACCTGATCATCAAATCAACTATCTCCAGCTGCAACTCATCCTATCACAGTGACCTCCACCTCTTCACACTCCTACATTCCATAACCCTCACCAACCTGGTACTGCAAAACCATATAAAAATTAAGTCCAAACCTCCTTGCACTACCTCTGCTTCATCTGTGAAATCCTTCTGCTCTGCAATCTGAAATTCCCGCATCTCATCTTCCATACTGAAACTTCAAAATGGTTCAAATGGCTCTGAGCACTATGCGACTTAACTTCTGAGGTTATCAGTCGCCTAGAACTTAGAACTAATTAAACCTAACTAACCTAAGGACATCACACATATCCATGCCCGAGGCAGGATTCAAACCTGCGACCGTAGCGGTCACTCGGTTCCAGACTGTAGCGCCTAGAACCGCACGGCCACTCCGGCCGGCCAATACTGAAACTCTTCCTCTCCAGGAACTAGAGCAGCACACACAATGCCACTGCCAAAACCTGCCCAATCTGTTCACCTCACACTTCCGTCTTGGACAATCACTATCCACAACCATTACAAAAGCCTCTATTAAACCTCCTGCGTATCCCCCTCTACAAGAGCCTCTATTAAACATCCCTTACATCCCCTCATAGCCCCTAAACCCTACCTAACAGATATATTTCATTTGCCATACCCTCACAAACTTCCTCTCATCATGCTACAGAACCCAGAGCCTAAATAGTCCCACAACATAGGGTTGAAACTGTCCTCTAAAAGCCTCAATCCCACAGGAGCACCAGGCCTTTCCAAAGGATTTACCTTTTGCCCAAGTCACAAATTCAGTAATTGGGCTTGTCAAAGAACTTTTGTCCTTCTACCAGCCCATACAGTGGAAACACTTTTTCCATCATTAACCCTACCAATCACACTTCAGTCGTAACCAATACTGAACCCTACAGTACTTAATATACTCCTCTACCCAACTGTAATCTGCTCCACTCCCCCAAATCAACCCCTGTTAACTTTCCAGAATTTCCTAACCTCTGTGGTTACGAACTGCAGGGATTACCTGGCAGAGGGAATCCGATGGCTATCAGATCTGTTCAACTACAAGCTCTGCCACAGTGACCCGACCCTATTCTAGGATTCCAAAATGATCTCCACTCCCTCCTCAAACCCCTAGGTCCATCCTACAGCCTCTCCATCTCCCTTCTCACTCCCACCACTCCCCATGTTCTGCCTTCTACATATTTTCTAAAGTACAAAAACATCACACTGATGATGCCCCATTGTGGCTGGTTAATGTGTCCCTACAGAGAGAGTCTCTGCCCTTGTGTACCAACACTTTCAGCCTATTACCTATTTCTTACCCTCCTACAAAAAAGAAACTAACAATTTCCTCTACTGACTCTCCACATTTCCTGTTCCTTTACCTCTCAGCATCCTGCTTGTCACTGACAGTGTCAGCTCTCTCTACACTAACACCCCAATGCCCATGTTTTTACCACTACTGAACAATACCTTTTCCAATGCCTAGCTGACTCCAAACCTACAATCTTGTTCCTGGTCACCATGCCCAACTACAATCTCAATCACAATAAACTCTCCTCTTAAGACAACATCTACAAACAAATCCATAGTACAGCAGTGAGCACCTGCATGGCATCATCCTCCACCAACCTATTCATGTGGCATCTAGAGGAATCCTTGACAACAACCAAGAATCCCAATTCCTTCAACTGGTCCAGTTTCATTGATGGCATCTTCATCAACTGGACTGAGGGTGAGGTCACCTTATCCACATTTGTCCAGCAGCTCAACATCTTTCCCCCATTCCCTTCAAATGATCCACCTCAGTACAACAAACCACCTTTCTCAATGACAATCTCCACGTCAATGATGGCTGCATCAGTAACTCTGCCAGTATCAAACCTACCAACCACCAACTCCAACAGCTGCCACCTGCTGCACACCAAAAAGTCCTTCCATGCAGTCTTGCCACCTGTGTTCATCATATCTGCAGTGACGAGCAGACCTTCTCCAACTATATCAGGGGTCTTGCTTAGGAACTCACAGACAGAAATTACCCTACCCACCTTGTCCACAACAGATCTCTTATGCCTTTTCTTCCAATTTACCTACCATCCCCTATATATCCACTGACTGACCACAAAGGAGCATCCTCTCATGAGTCAGTACCACTTATGTGACTGGAGCAAATGAATCACTTTCTCCATAATTATTTTGGCACTTCTCATCACGACCTGAAGTGAGAAATAACCTCCTTACTTTCACCCCTATCCCTCCCCCAGTGGTATTCTGCAATCCACACAACCTCCACAATATCGTTGTCTTTCCCTATGCTAACCCTGCTCCTCACCTTGTTCCATGGTTCATATCCCTGCAATAGACCTAGATGTAAGACTTTTGCCATCCATCTTCTCCCTTAAATGTACTTCAGTTCTGTCACATGTATCTCTAACCCCATCCACCTGTGAAAGCAGCTATGTTATCTACCAACTTAGCTGTAACCACTGTGTCATATTCTATGTGGGTGTGACCACCAACAAGCTGTTTGTTTGCATGAGCAACCAACACTAAACTGTGGATAAGAACCATCCAGTTGCTGAGCATGCTGCCCAACATGAAGTGCTTTATTTAAATGACTGCTTCACATTCTGGCCATCTGGTTTCTTTCCACAAATGCCAGCTTTTTTTAAATGCACAGGAGGGAGCACTCCCCACAACATATCTGTCATTTCCATCATTCACCTGGCCTCAACATCCACTAGTCCCTGCATGCTCCCAAAGGCATCAACAGCATCTTCCCTGGTCCTAAGCCTGCTACCCCACTCTCCCCACTCCACACACAGTATGACCATGGCTTTTTCAGTCTGCTTTTTAACCTAGCATTTACCTCTCAATAATGTGATATACATAAATGATCTAATAGACATGATGCGCAGCTATTAGCTGACAATGCCATGATTTACAGGAAGGTGTCATTGTTGAGTGATTGCAGGAGGATACATGATGACTTAGACCAAACTTCTGCTTGATGTCACAAATGGTAGCTTGCTCTAAATGTAAAAAATATAAGTTAATGCAAATGAATAGGAAAAATCAGCCTGTAATGTCTGAATACAACATTAATAGTGTGCTGCTTGACACAGTCATATCAGTTAAATATCTAAGCGTAATGTTGCAAAGCAATATGAAATGGAATGAGATAAAAGGGCATTAGTAGGGAAGGCAAACGGTTGGAATACATTTATTGGGAGAGTTTTGGGAAAGAGTGGCTCATCAATACAGGAGACAGCGTACAGAACATTAGTGCCACCCATTCTTCAGTACTGCTCAAGTGTTTGGGATTCCCACCAGGTCAGACTGAGGGAAGACATCAAAGCAATTGAGAGGCATACTGCTAGAGTTGTTACCAGTAGGGTCAATCAACATGCAAATGTTACGTAGATGCCTCGTGAACTTAAATGGGAATTCCTGGAGAGAAGCCAACATTCTTTTTGTGAAACACAACTGAGAAAATTTAGAGAACCAGCATTTGAAGTTGACTGCAGGACAGTTCTACTGCTGCCAACAAACATTTTACATAAGGACCATAAAGATAATATAAGAGAAATTAGGCTTTGTATGGAGGCCCTTTGATTGTGGCACCATACACAATCATTAACCTGGCTCCAGGGAGGTAGGGTGCCCTTCCCTATTCCTCCAGTGGGGTAATTCCTGTCTGGCACGTCCACGTCATGGGGGTGGGCATCCTACACTTCAGTAGGCCGGAGTGCTAGGATGGCTGAGTTCAGGCAGGGACCCAATCCCGTGGGGTATAACACGGAACCCATGCCCAGGGTTACGGGTGAAGACCTTAATGGCAGCGACGGCAGAGAAGGAAGACTTCGGAACAGTGTAGCTGGCAGATGAGGCAACCCTCCTTTCTGGGGATTAAATGAGAAGGGAACCACTGCCTTGTGGTGGAGGAGAAACACTGAAGGCTAAGGGAGACAACCCCAACAGAAAATCCTTCCTTGCATTAGGCCTAGCAAGCCAGTAGGAAAGTCTTCATATATTGCTTTCAAAACACAGACGAGCCTCGGAACGAACCACTCAGGATTTGACCCCACTGCTTCTTCAAGTACTGGTGCAAATGATGGGAGACCTGTTGATATTCATCAGTACAAGAAGATGAAACCAACTGGACTAAAAAATAACCTAAATATTGGCACCCTTAATATATTAACCCTCAATGGAAAAATGGAAGAAATTACAGATGTACTAACAGAGAGGAAGTTAGATATATTGGGATTAAGCGAAACAAAGTGGAAGGGAAAAGGTGAGAAGAATTTTAGAGGAGGAAAACTGTACTGGAGTGGGAATAACAGGTCTGGTAGAAATGGTGTGACAGTGATGGTGAATAAGAATGTACAAAGCTGTATTGAAAATGTGAGATATATATCAGACAAGATCATAATCTTAAACCTGAGATTCCAAAAACAAACACTAAAAGTAATCTAGATTTATGCACTTCAAGTGGGATGTAGCGAAGAAGAGAAGATGGACTTTGAAAATGTGTTAGAAAACCATATAGAGAGTGCTAATATAGTGATGGGAGATTTTAATGCACAGGTAGGCAAAGACAGAAAGAGATTTGAGCAAGTATTGGGATGTTTTGGATATGGAAGCAGAAATGAAGAAGGGGAAAGACTCCTGGATTTGTGCCAGAGGACTGGAATGAAAATAGCAAACAGCTGGTTTATGAAGAGAGAAAGTCATGTTATCACTAGATACAGTTGGGATGGAAGAACGAAGAGTGTAATTGATTATATTCTAGTAGATAGGGAATGGGGAGAGAAACTAACAAATGTGAAGGTAATTCCAAGTGTGAGTGCAGATGGAGACCATAGATTACTGGTGGGACAATGGAAAATGATTCAGTGTGTGAAAAATAGAAAACAGAAGAAAGTGATGAGGGTACAGGATTGGAAATTGAAGGAGAGTGAATGTGCTGAGAAGTACAGAGAATTAATAACACAAAAATTTCCAAAAGAAGTTTTCTGCGACGTAGAAAAAGAATGGAGTTTATTCAAAGACACTTTAGTCGAATCAGCACAAAAAGTATGTGGAAGAACATCTGGAAAGGAAAAAATAAGACAGACAAGTTGGTGGGATGATACCACAATCCAAGCAGTTAGAAGAAAAAATGGAGCATGGAGAAAATGGTGGAAAACTAGAAATGATGGAGACCATAAAAGATATATAGAGGAAAAGAAGTAGTGCAAAGAAATAGTGAAAACAGCAAAGAAAAAGGCATGGGAAGAGTTTACAAAAAACCCTGAAGATGTGAAGAGCAATAAGAAAATGTTCTATAAAATGATGAAAAATAAAAGGAAGGCTTCTGAAGTACCAGTAAAGATGGAAACAGAGGACGGTACCATTATTGAAGATCCAGGGAATATAAAAGATCTCTGGAAAGAACATTTTAAGAAGCTGTTAAACGCTGAGGAGCAGATACATGAGGACACAACAAATAATGGAGAAATTGAGAGAAGTTGGGAAGCAGTATTAGGACAAATTACACGGGAAGAAATAGAAAAAGCTGTGAAGATGATGAATGGGGGGAAAGCCTCAGGACCTGATGAAGTATCAGTGGACATGATAAGAGCAGCAGGTCCAGTGGGAATGCAGTGGCTATATAGAGTACTATTAAGCGTGTGGAGAAATAGTAAAATACCTGACGACTGGAGAACAGGAGACATTGTTCCCATCTTCAAGAAAGGCAATAAAAGACTTTGTAAAAACTACAGAGGAATAACCCTCATGAGTCATACAGCCAAGATTTTTGAAAGAATTTTACTAAATCGAATAAGTGAAAAGATAGAAAAGGAGCTGAGTGAAGAACAGCATGGGTTTAGGAAAGGAAGGAGCACGATCGACCTGATATTTTCTATCCGTCAACTGATGGAAAAAAATTGGGAGTATAACAAAAGGGTGATAATGGTTTTTATAGACATAGAAAAGGCATATGACTCAGTTGACAGGGAAAGACTCTGGGAAGAACTGAAGAAGATAGATATAGAAGATGGATACATTAATGTTATAAAGACAATGTACAGAGGCCACAATTGTAGAATTAGAACACCATTGGGGAACTCTGAATACTTCGAAATAAGACAAGGACTTAAGCAAGGAAGTATTCTATCTCCTGCGCTTTTTAATGTTGTGATGGAGGGAATGAATAGGGCAGTTAAAGATATAGTAAAAGAAAAAGACAAAAAGATGATTTTTGCAGATGATATGGTAATATGGGGTGATAAAGAGGTAGATGTACAGTTACAGCTTGATGCGTGGAAGGAAATAATGAAACGGTATGGATTAAAAATAAATAAAGGTAAGAGTGAAGTAATGGTATTTGGAAGAGAGAAAGGAATCAACGGAAATATTACCTTGAATGGAGAACCCCTCAAAGTGCTAGAAAGTTTCACTTATTTAGGGAGTGAAATATCTAGGGATGGAAGAATAACTAACGAAATTAATAGGAGGTTACAGAAGGGAGGTAATTTCTACCAAACAATAAAACATCTGATTTGGAATAATGAAGTTTCAGAAAGAGCAAAACTCCTTATGTATAAGAATTATTACATCCCTATTGTCACCTATGGTGGAGAAACATGGACAATGACAGAAAGGGACTGGAGCAGACTGCAAGCAGGGGAAATGAAATTTCTCAGAGCAGTTAAGGGAAAAACAAGAATGGACAGAGTAAGGAATGTAGAGATTAGAAAGGACCTCAAACAAGAAATTATGAGAGAAGAAATTGAAAGAAAGAGATTAAGATGGTATGGGCATGTTAAGAGGATGTATGGGCAGAGACTCCCCAAAATTATGGAAGAACTAAAGATGGATGGGAAAAGACCTCGAGGGCACCCAAGAACACGGTGGAAAATGGGAGTGAGAATATCTGTTGAAAGGAGAGGTGTGACCTGGCAGCAAGTGGAGGAAGAAAAGTGGTGGGAGGACCGAGCCAAATGGAGAGGACTCGTCAGCACCCAGACCCGACAGTAGCTGGAGCGGGATTCGGATAGATAGATGGAGGCATATAGACAGTTGTTTTCTCTCACTCCATTTGCCAGTGGAACAGGAAAGGATATGACTAGCAGTGGTACAAGGTACCCTCTGCCATGGACCACATGGTGGATTGCGAAATATGTATGTAGGGATTCTCCAAATTACACAGTATTCAAATTCTACATTAAACTGTGGGTCCCCTCTTCCCAGTTGGATAGCTGGGGTAAGTTATTGACACGCAAGTGACCGAAGTGGCATCCAACTGAAAGACTTGCATCAGACCATTGATCCACACAAAATTATAACTACAGCCTCTTCTGTACCTCCACTACCCACCCCATCAAAGATGACTGTTCACCTCAGACATAGTTGCAACCTGGCCTTAGTGCCCGAAGATGACATTGGCCATGTTTGTATGAATTATAAGTATGAGAGATCTATACCAAATAAATTAATAAGATAGGGTACTGATACCCTGTGATACAGAAGAAAGGTCAGAAAACAGCAACAAAAACAGCATGCTGAATTTAAAAGAATGCACATCTGCAAGATTGCCTATGTTTTACTCAAACTTCAAACTTTGTGTGGACTTCAATATGAGATGCTTAATTTTTCACAGTAAAGATCTGTATTTAAATCTGTCAGAAAATCCTAAGAGATTCTGATCATATGTAAAGTGCAACAGTGGCAAGACACGATCAATACCTTCACTCTGCAATAGTGATGGTAATGTTACCGATGACAGTGACCCTAAAGCATATTTACTAAAAACAGTTTTCTGAAGTTCTTTCACCAAAGAAGACGAAGTAAATATTTCATAATTCAAAACTAGAGCAAATGCTAACATGAGTTACTTGGAACTAGATACCCTCGGTGTAACAAAGCAGCTTAAATCACTTAATAAAGACAAATCTTCTGGTCCAGATTGTGTACAAAGTGTCTTCCAGAGTATGATCATACAGTATCTCCATACTTAGCAGTCATATACAACTGCTCACTTGACGAAATATCTATATAGAGATTGGAAAGTTCAGTTTGCACCAACACTCAAGAAAGGAAATGGAAGTAATGTGCTAAATTACAGACTGATATCACTGACGATTTGCAGTGGGATTGAAAACATATACTGTATTCAAACATTATGAATTACCTCAAATAAAATGATCTATTTATACATAGTCCACACAGATCCAGAAAATATCATTCTTGAGAAACACAACTAGCTGTTTGTCAGGCTCTCCGCCATTCCTAATCTACATAAACATTTAAAAGATAGTCTGAGCAGCCTTCTTAGATTGTTTGCAGATGATGCTCTCATTTACCATCTACACTCCTGGAAATTGAAATAAGAACACCGTGAATTCATTGTCCCAGGAAGGGGAAACTTTATTGACACATTCCTGGGGTCAGATACATCACATGATCACACTGACAGAACCACAGGCACATAGACACAGGCAACAGAGCATGCACAATGTCGGCACTAGTACAGTGTATATCCATCTTTCGCAGCAATGCAGGCTGCTATTCTCCCATGGAGACGATCGTAGAGATGCTGGATGTAGTCCTGTGGAACGGCTTGCCATGCCATTTCCACCTGGCGCCTCAGTTGGACGAGCGTTAGTGCTGGAAGTGCAGACCGCGTGAGACGACGCTTCATCCAGTCCCAAACATGCTCAATGGGGGACAGATCCGGAGATCTTGCTGGCCAGGGTAGTTGACTTACACCTTCTAGAGCACGTTGGGTGGCACGGGATACATGCGGACGTGCATTGTCCTGTTGGAACAGCAAGTTCCCTTGCCGGTCTAGGAATGGTAGACCGATGGGTTCGATGACGGTTTGGATGTACCGTGCACTATTCAGTGTCCCCTCGACGATCACCAGTGGTGTACGACCAGTGTAGGAGATCGCTCCCGACACCATGATGCCGGGTGTTGGCCCTGTGTGCCTCAGTCGTATGCAGTCCTGATTGTGGCGCTCACCTGCACGGCGCCAAACACGCATACGACCATCATTGGCACCAAGGCAGAAGCGACTCTCATCGCTGAAGACGACACGTCTCCATTCGTCCCTCCATTCACGCCTGTCGCGACACCACTGGAGGCGGGCTGCACGATGTTGGGGCGTGAGCGGAAGACGGCCTAACGGTGTGCGGGACCATAGCCCAGCTTCATGGAGACGGTTGCGAATGGTCCTCGCCGATACCCCAGGAGCAACAGTGTCCCTAATTTGCTGGGAAGTGGCGGTGCGGTCCCCTGCGGCACTGCGTAGGATCCTACGGTCTTGGCGTGCATCCGTGCGTCGCTGCGGTCCGGTCCCAGGTCGACGGGCACATGCACCTTCCGCCGACCACTGGCGACAACATCGATGTACTGTGGAGACCTCACGCCCCACGTGTTGAGCAATTCGGCGGTACGTCCACCTGGCCTCCCGCATGCCCACTATACGCCCTCGCTCAAAGTCCGTCAACTGCACATACGGTTCACGTCCAGGCTGTCGCGGCATGCTACCAGTGTTAAAGACTGCGATGGAGCTCCGTATGCCACGGCAAACTGGCTGACACTGACGGCGGCGGTGCACAAATGCTGCGCAGCTAGCGCCATTCGACGGCCAACACCGCGGTTCCTGGTGTGTCCGCTGTACCGTGTGTGTGATCATTGCTTGTACAGCCCTCTCGCAGTGTCCGGAGCAAGTATGGTGGGTCTGACACACCGGTGTCAATGTGTTCTTTTTTCCATTTCCAGGAGTGTAGTAAACTCATCAGAAGATCAATACGAAATACAAAATGATTTAGACAAAATATCTGTATGGTGCAAAAAGTAGCAATTACCTCTAAATAATGAAAAGTGTGAGGTCATCCAGTTGAGCACTAAAACTAATCCATTAAATTTCAGTTATACAACAAACAACACAAATTAAAAGGCAGTCTATTCAACAAAATAGCTAGGGATTACAATTATGAACAACTTAAAATGGAACAATCATACGTGTAATGTTGTGGAGAAGGTGAACCAGAGACTGTAATTTATTGACAGAATACTTAGAAAATGCAATAGGTCCACCACAAAGACAATAGTTGTACATTCTCTCCCAGAGTATTCTGCATGGTATTCGATTTGTGCCAGACAGGATTGATGGAAGGACATCAAGAAAGTTCAAAGAAGAGCAGCTCATTATATATTATCATGAAATATGGGAGAGAGTCTCTCAGATATGATACACAAATTGAGGTTAAAAGAAAGCCATTTTTTTTTTTTTTTTGCAGAGAGATCTTGTCACAAAATTCTGATCACCAACTTTAATCTCCTTTGAATGCAAAAGTATTTTGTTGGCACTATCCTACATACAAAGAAGTATATCACTGTAATGAAGTAAGAGAAATCAGAGCTCACACAGAAAGATTTAACTGTTCATTTTTCTCACACACTGTTCAAGAGTGGAACAATAGAGAAATAGTCTGGAGATGGTTTGATGAACCCTCTTCTAGGCATTTAAGTGTAAGTTGTTGAGAACTCATGCAATGTAAATATGTGTGTCTTTTGTCTTGTGTATGTCCGAAGAAGAGCTTAAGAGTTTATATTATCTAGTAATCGTTTGTCATAGTGCCTGTCTGTCAGTCAACACCTGCTCTATGTGGTGAGTAGCAATCTATCCTTTCCATACAACGAAGCTTTCCTTATCATGAGAAGTACCAAATTTACTCCAACAAATGTCCCTTAGAGTTTCAGAAACAGTGTAACTTTACTTATTTTCTTCAAAGGAAGGTAAAACATAGTTTAACGTGGTGTAAAGGGGATTTTCATTTAAGAACTAAATGGCTTCTAGCTGCATTTTTGTCACTAAACTTTGAGAAAACACATTACATGAAATTCAGACTCTGTATGAACTTTCCCCTAGTATATGACTAGAACATGACAATTGGCTGATAGAAGTGGTTGCAGTATTAAACATTTGGGAATACAGCTTGATAATAAATTCAAGTGGAAGGACCATACCACACAACTGCTGAAGTGCTTAAACAAATCTTTATTTGCACTGAAGATGTCAGACATAGGTGACATAAAAATAAGAAAGCTACCATACTTCACTTACTTTCATCCCTTAATGTAATATGGATCATTTATGTGGGTAACTCATAAAACTAGGCTTCAGTTTACAGAGACCAAAAACATGTAATAGGAATTGTTTGTGGTTAATATCCAGCAGGGGCCTATTCAAGGCAACCAGCCGCTGATTTTCAATACATTTGTTCCTTAAGGAAATTATTCATATATAACTCTTTTTCAAACCAACAGCTCAGTTCATGGAATCAATACTACAAATTAAAATAATCACAAAAATAATTCAGAAAGATTTAAAGTCACTTACTTTTGGTCCATAAAAATTGCCACTATTATGGAAAAAATATTTTTACTAACTTGCAAGAAGCCATAAAAAGTTTAACCAATAATAAAGTTCAGTTTAAGAGAAGTCTATAGAATTTATTGGTGGCCAATTCTTTCTACTTTCTTAGTACAACTGATTGATTTGTATATATTTTTAATAATATCAAATAATCTGAGTATTGTGTAAAATCTGTTTTCTGTAAATCTTCAGTGCAATAATGCAATCAATGCAAACAAGTATGATAAACTAATTTTTCTCTTTCAGGATGCATGGTTACCTAAAAATTATCATATACACATCAGTGTATTGTGCATTTAGATTTTTGTGACAAGTTTGATATTATTACTATTAAATGAAAGTATGTCTAAGATCTTTTGACGTATTCCACATCCATGAGGACCATTTCACTTGGGCTGTGGAAGGCATATTGATGTTGGACGTTATTGTTTAACAATATGTTCTACCTCCTTGAGGATCACCTCATTATGGATCTATCGAACAAAAAGCACATCAAACCTAACCTGAACTAAGAAGAAGCTTACAAATAAGACCTTCCACAATATCGGAAAACAAATACGAGGGGGAAAATTATAGTGTGTCCAGAAAATTAAGTAAATGTTATTTCTCTGGCATGTTATGGCATATATGAAGTACACGTTCTACTAAATATAGTACAGAGTTCAGAGTTCAGTGATTCTGAAGTCTGACAAAAGTCTGAAAGGGACGTCAATCAATAACTTATTGAGATAGTGTCAAAATCACACAGAATTCCAAAAAGATTTCTCCTTAAGGTAAACATCCCCTCGGCTGCATTACACACACAAGTTCTGCATACTTTGTACTATCTATGAAAAGCTATGACCACTCTAGTACCTCCCGCCATGGAAGTCGAACACGCGCCAGAACAAATGGATGTGGCCAGCCCATAGAGTGCTCCGCGTCCGAGGCGGCACTTCCGCGCAGCGGCTCTCGCGTAGGGAGGGCGCCACCATTACGCCACGTGCAGACCGCGGCCAATAGCCGCTCCCTCCAGTTTCGTATAGGGACCCACTCTGCCCTAGTCCAGTTAGCTTGGTACTCGCTCTGGATTGCGTTTCTATCTCAGCGGTACTGCGTTCTGGTCATTGCTCGTTGTTGACATTTGCCTGGCTCTGGTTCCGAGTGGATTTACTGTTGGTGTTTGGTGTTGCGGTTTCTACAAGTCTCTGTTGTTTATCTCTTCCTTGTTGTGTCGGTCATAGTCGGTCGTGGTCGGTTGTTGTCGGTTGTCGTTGGTCTGTCATCCGACTCGTCCTTGTGTTTACCCGGTGGTGCGTGCTCCACCGCCGGCGGCTTCCCCACCTGGCGGCTCCAATCCGCAGCCCAAGGCGTTCCTGCGGTTGGTTTTGGTTACTACAACCACCCAAGGCCACATGGCAATGAGCAATGCATTCATTGAAGTTCATGATGACAAGTTCACAAGCATCTGGTGGGATGCCATTAATGACCCTTTTAATTTCATCCTTCAGTTGCTATACTGTTAGTGGTTTGTTCACATACACTTTTGATTTCACAAATCCCTATAAAAAAAAGTCACAAGGTGTAAGATCACATGATCTGGCAGGCCATTCCTGGTTGCCATGTAAAGAGATAATTTTTTGAGGAATCTTTTCATTCAGCAGAGGAATCATTTCACAAGATCTGTGACATCTTGAACCATCTTGATGAAACCAAAAATCATCATTTCCATCAATAAGAGGGACAAACCAATCAGAAAGCATGTTTTGGTAACAGCAACCATTCACAGTGATGGCAGCTCCATCACCATTTCCAAAGAAGTACGACTGATCACTCCTCTTGCCCAGAACCCTCACCACACATTCGTGCATTGTGGATGCATCTCATCTTCCACAGTCACTTGCAGATTTTCATTAACCAAATTCTGCAGTTCTACTTATTGACATACCCACTGAGGTGGAAGTGCACCTCATCTGAGAAAATTATTCTTTTTGTGAAGTTCTCATTCTCCCCTTGTTGAGCCAAGACCCACTGAGCAAATCGATGTCTGTTTCCATAATCTGCAGGTTTCAACACTTGTGAAAGTTGAATCATATACACATGTACTTTCAGATCTTTTGAAAGGATTTCATGCAGTGAACTTGGTGATAAAATCAATTATTGAGCTCATCAGTGAACCAAATTTCTGGAGTTTATGATCACATTGCCACGCATGACAGAAATGTTTTCTTGTGTTCGAACAGAATGCAATAGCCCTGTTTTCTTAATGTTTGAAACAGAACCCGTGGTCTCAACTTCCAGATCAACTTCCAAACTGATGATTCGGTTGGAGCAGCTTTAGGTCCAAGAGTCACATGCAATTCACTAATGGCTGCTGTGGGACTTTCACTGTTTTTATAACAACTTTTTGTAAGTTGGATACATTGCTCGATTGTCATCTTTCCATGACGAAAATAAACATCAAACAACAATGTTCATCACACAAAATCTACCAGGCTGCTACTAATGAGCAGGATCACAGATAACAAACAAGAAGAAACCATGGCTGCCAACTGTCATATGACAAAATGGTGCAAAATTCAAATTCGTCATTACTTCCTGGACATCCATTATTTAAGAGTGGTGTGTTCATTGACCAGCACCAGTTGTGCTACAAATAAGCATGCATATGCTGTATTGACTTCAACTGAAGTCTAAAGTTGTCCAGTGTTTTGTTACTGGAGCAGACTAATCAGGGCATTAAAAAGAATAAGCAGAAAATACAGGATTTTGTCAAGAAATATGATTCTAATTCTTGGCCACCTGCACAAAATGCATGAATAGATCTACATTTGATGAATTAGATGCTGCTCTTTTGCAAAGGGTTAACGAAAAACTAGCACAAGGTGTCACTGTTTCAGGCGCAATGTGTGCCAAAAAAGCTATATTTTTTTATGAAGCTCTACAGTTAGAGAAAGAAAGTAAAGTGTCATCTGGATGGTTAACATGATTCAAACAATGTCACAGGATTTGTGAACTTACTGTGCAAGGAGAGTGGCTTAGTTCAAATGTTGTGGTAGCTAATTTCTTCTGGGAAGAGTTCCAAAATTTGTCTAAGAAGAGAATTTCGCACAAGACCAAGTTTATAATGCAAACATAAGTGGCCTGTATTGGAAATGTCTACCAACCAGAGCCCTAGCTTTTAGTCATCTGAAGAACAGATTACAATTTTGTGCACCACGGATTCTTCTGGGAACTACAAAGTGAAACTACTGATGGTGTACAAATAATAATAAACGGCTCAAGAACTCCGCCACTGCAGGTCACAAGCCCGGGACCTCATCTCGCAAGTGATGAGGAAGGAGGAGTGGGAGGAGTATCAAACTCGTTAAAAAAACAGGGTCCATCTGGTTCCGGATGGTAGTAGCGTGTTATAGGGCCCCTTGCCAGGGTTACGGTGAAGACCTCAATGGCATCTACGGTGGAGAAAATGGACTTCAAATCAGTGTAGGTGGCAGAAGAGGCAGCCCAGTACTTGGGACTAATGGAGTATATCAAATCCAAGTCATATCTGCAGTGGTAGCCACTGGCGACTGGCCAGTGTCTGTTCACTCAGTGAGTGCGGCTGTAATACATGCATCAGGAACTGACAATCCCTGATTCTAACAAACCCAGTGGGTGACCACTGGACACCAATGCTTACAAGCAATCATGACTCGTGTAAGTAATAACAGCAATACCCCAGGTGGTAACCAATCCACCTGTCAACAGGCGGCAAACAGGCACTTGGATTCTGGGGGACCCAGACTTCCATGACCACAGAGAAAGTCAGAGTTCTCTGCCGAACTTCCACACAAGACACCAACATAGATTGTCACCTTCAACATCAACACTCTCATACAGTATGGAAAGCTGCACAACCTAGTGACAGAACTCAATAGGAAGAAGATAGTGATCCCCACACTGCAAGAGACACGTATCACTGACGAAGACACCACAGACTACAGCAAGTACCACATCTTTAAGAGCAAAACCGATAGGAGAATTTCCAAAGGTGCTCCACTGTTGGGGATGGCCTTCATGGTCCATAATACCATACTCAAATCCATCAGAGAAGTCACTAGTAAACAACCAACTGATGACCATGCGCATTCCATGTGCCAACAAAATATACACACTGATCAATGCTCATGCCCCTACAAACAAGAGCAACAAGAGAGACCCACAGTCCAGAGATAAATTCTGGTAAACCCTTGAGAAAGTATTATCCAAAGTTTCCAAAGATCACATCAAACTTCTTATGTGTGATTTCAATGCACAGATCAACAGAGAAAAAATTCACAGGAAAACAGTTGGAAATTATCCCGCATATAAATTCACCAACAAAAGTGGCACACATCTCGTAGAACTTTGCCAGCAGCACAACCTTAAGCTCATATCAACATCCCTCAGAAAACATCCCAGAACAGAAAACCTGGCGTTCACCAGCTCAGCAGTTAGACGAGTTCCAAATTGACCATGTGGCAATCTTCTACCCAGAACAAAAAGAGATCCATGACATACATGTATGCAGGGGAGCCAACATTGATTCTGACCATTACCTAACATGCAACAAAGTCAAGTTCACCCCCAAGAGAATCTTCTGTAAGAAAACTCCTCTACTGAAATTTGACCCAAAAAAGATCGTGACTCTGGAGTGAAAGAGGCTTGGGAAAAAGAACATGCAAAAGACTGGCAAAATTTCCGCAAAAAATCACAGAAAAAGCCAAGCCCTCATTCCTCTGAAGAAGAATACCAAGCACCCCTGGTGAGACACTGATTGTGAGAATGCACTCGTCACCAGGAAACTGGCTTACCAGAAATACAACAGTAACAAGTCCCCAGAAAATTTACAGGTGTTCAACAAAATATGAAAGACAACAGCAAAAATTATTAGACAATCCAAGAGGAAATACCTGAAGGAATAGCTAGACTCTATATAGGACAACTTCTGCAACTACAACGCAAGGGACTTCTACAGGACGTTTGCTGGGCGCATCCAAGGAGACACACCACCAAACCTCTGCTTTAGAAATAGCGACAGAAAATTGGCACTGACGGATAAGGAGAACTGTAAGGTGCTGGCACAGTACTTCTCAGAATTACTCAATTACCCACAACCCACAGGGAAATTTCCAGATGAAGAACGTACAGACGGCCACAAGAGGAAGTCCACAGGCACATCCTCAGCCTCAAAAACAACAGGACATCTGGTGAAGACGGCATAGTGGCTGAACTACTGAAAAACCTTGGACCAAACTAACTCAGAGAACTCACACAGATCATCACAGACATATGGACGTCAGAAAAGTTGCCAGATAATTGGAAATGCGCACTGATTCACCCTCTGCACAAAAAGGGTGACCCCACAGATGTGAACAATTACAGGGGCATCCCACTAATACAAGTCACATACAACGTACTCTCAGCGTGCCTACTCCAAAGAACACAGAATTCCCCCAATTCCAGAAAATTACGACAGATTTACGAAGTTAATTATTAAAGCGGCACATAACTCAATACCAAGAGGAGCGCAGAAAGAATACATCCCATGCTGGACAAAGGAGTGCGAACAACTACTCGATGAATATAACAAAACAGAGAATCCAGAACTAGGAGAACAGCTCATAAGAGCTATGGACGAGGAACGCAAACAGAGATGGCAAAAGCGGATGGAACAAATGGACTTTACGCACTCCTCACAGAAGAGCTGGAGTCTACTGAGGAAACTTGGGGGAGCACAATTCAAGGGACGGAACATCAATAATAAAATGACCCCTAACAAGATATGCTCTTCTATACTACAAACATCCAGAATCCATGCCTCCGCCTCGAAGAAAAAAGAACTGCACCAACTGATGAACGAAGAGCTAGATGCAAGCGAGGAGGAAGCAGGTTTAGCGAACTGGGTAACACAAGAAGAGATAAATATAGCACTAAAGAAAATGTCACCTGGTAAAGCAGCTGGCTGTGACGGCCTTCTTCCAGAATTCTTGAAGAACTTCGGGCCAAAGGGAAGAGCATGGCTGTCTTCTCTTTTCTCTAATATCATAGATACCAGCCGGTTACCAAAGCAATGGAAAAACGCACAAGTCATAGCCATCCAGAAACCAGGGAAAACAGGAGAGAATGCTAAAGATTATAGACCGATATCTTTATTGTGCACCACTTACAAGCTGTTTGAACGAGTCATCCTAGGCAGAATAGAAAGTAAAATAGAAGCTGCTCTTCCCCCAGAGCAAGGCGGTTTTCGAAAAGGAAGAGATTGTTGCGACCAAGTTCTCGCCCTAACCACTTTCATTGAAAGAGGTTACCAAAACAAAAAGAAAACAGGCATGGTATTATTAGATCTCACCTCAGCATACGACACCGTATGGACAAAAGGGATACTGTATAAACTGTCAAAAGTCGTGAAATGCAAGAAGATCATAGATCTAGTCAGAAATATGTTGATAAACAGGAGATTCAAGGTATCTCTGAATGGGAAAACAAGCAGCTACAGGACACTACAAAATGGTCTCCCCCAAGGGTCTGTGCTGGCTCCATGCCTTTTCAATTTATACATAGCGGACATCCCAAACCTGGAATCTCGTTCTTTTATGTATGCAGATGACATCGCTATCGCGGCTCACGCCAACACTTTCGAAGAACTGGAAGAAATTTTAAACAGGGATCTGGAATGACTACAACAATATTATGACAACTGGCACCTCAAAGTAAATCCGTGGCATCAATAATGCACTTGTGTAACAAAGATGCAAATCGTGAGCTAAAAGTGCAAATAAAAGGTAAATTGTTGAAAAACGATAGAACGCCAAAATATCTGGGTGTTAAGCTAGATCGCACTCTCACATATAAGAGCCACCTGTACGAAGTCGCCCAAAAAATGAAAACAAGAAACAACATCATAATGAAACTGGCAGGAACAACCTGGGGATGTTCCACTGAAACTCTACGCACATCAGCACTGGCACTTCTGTATAGTGTAGCGGAATATTGCGCACCCGTCTGGGCCCGCAGTAGGCATGTCAGATATATTGATGTGCAACTTAACGAGACAATGAGGCTCATAACAGGAACAGTAAGACCCACCCCGAAACCTTGGCTGCCCGTCCTTGCCAATATCGAACCACCCTCGATTAGACGTGAAAGAGCAATCCAGAGGTACAAAGAAAAGTTCAGGGACCTACCTCCTCCCCCTGACAGATTGATGTCAAGAAATCCCTTCTGGAAAGAACTCAAACAACAGATTGATATCGATAATCTGTGGAAACAGCAATGGCAGGAAAGCAAAGTGAATAACAGTTTCCTTATTGAGGACCCATCTCAACGAGTTCCAGGCTTCCAACTCCAACGTAGAGTGTGGGTAACTCTAAATCGTCTGCGGACAGGTGTTGGTCGGTGCGGATATTTGTTGAAAAAGTGGGGTTTCTCCCAGGACCCCAATTGTGAGTGCGGAGAGAGTCAAACCATGCAGCATATAGTTGAGTGCGACGTACACGGGCTTAAGGGAGGAAATCTGATGGACATACATGTGATAAGTGACCAAGCACTTTTGTGGCTGGAAACCCTGAAAATTTTATTGTAAATCATTGTTAATGTTAATTTAAATTTTTATGTTGATGTTTGTAAGTGTATCACGCTTTGCCTGTAGCTGAACGAGAAATAAAAAACAGAACCAACTGGAACATAAGATCGGCAAGTACCAGTCAGGATTTTGCCCTGGTCGCTCCTTTGCAGAACAAATCTTCAATCTGAAGACTACCCTGAAAATCAAAGCCCTCAGGAACAGTACAGTCATATCCACCTTTATTGACTCAAGAAGGCATATGACTCCGTTGATCGCCAGTCATTGTTCAACATCCTACATGAACAAGGTTTGGACGGCAAGACACTGCAACTGATCAGACACTGACAGACATGACATGTAAGGTGAAGTTCCAGGGGTAAATCTCTGAACCCTTTGAGATCAAGACAGGCATTCTTGAACCTAATGCAGGATAAGGTCATCAAGGAATGGGAGAAAGAGCTGCAAATACCAATGGAGGCCAGTGTGACTTGGACAATCCAAGGACAAGCTGGAAGTCAGCTGTCTAACCTTCGCAGACGGTCTGGCACTACTCGCAGATAAACTACAGCAATCAGACAGATAGAAGCACTCAAAGAGTGTGTATAAAAAGAAGGGCTACAGATTTCCTTTCAGACAACTGAGTTCTTCTGCACGAAATTAAACACTCCAAATTTGAACACAAAGTATGGCAAGATCAACAGGGTCACACACTTTAAGTACCTAGGTGTAGTGCTCGAACTGACAGGAAGGGAGAAAATTGCCCAGAACACTAGGTTATTGCAAATGAAGACAGCCTTATACAAAACACAGGGTATTTACAACAAGAAATGTCTGTCCACCTGCACCAAAATTCGTCACTACAACACTGTAATCAAACCTGAGGTGCTATACGCCAGTGAGACACTGACATTACACACAAAGGCCAACCTTGAGAACATTCTCACACAGGAAAGAAAAATCATTAGGAAAATTATTGGGCCAAAACTCACAGATGTGGATATAGACTTCACTCCAGGGACACCACAGAGAAGTTCTCCAACATCGCAGCAGACATTAGAAAGAAGTGAGTAAAATTTGATGGAATAAGCAGACTCCCACAGACCAGACTCACCAATAGAATCCTTAGGTACATCCAGAGACTCAAGACCACTACACCCTGGATCACACAAGTCAAAATTGATCCGAAAAGAGCTCAGATAGATTCAGCGGACGTCTATAAACACAAGGTGTACAAGTGGGAAGTGATGTCAGAGAAAACAGCACCTAAAGCCCAAAATCCAAAGTGGATGGAAGAAAGGAAGAGAGCCTTTGGTGAACGAATGAAGGAGTACTGGAAGAACAGGATGAACAAGTAGTCATGAATGTTTCACGCGGTCTGATAAAAGGCCTGTATCGTGTGTAATAATAATAATGAAAAGTTCAAGCATTCAAGGATTTCCCTGTGCATTATACAACAAAACTGGAGCCTGGATGGCTAGTGATTATTTCTAAAACATTTTGCACCACAAGCTCAGCGATTTCTAGACAAGAACAGAAGGCTGTTCTATTGCTTGATACTGCTCATTTGCATCCCAATAAGGGGATTCTCTAATCTGGTGATAGTCTCATTATAACTAAGGTTTTAGCTACTAAAGTGACTGCCATTATAAATCCAAAGGACCAATGCATAACTGCAGTAGTAAAACAGCACTAACGGGATGGTCTACTCAGAATGTTAGTTGATGAAGATGAGTTGGTGCCATTATGGAAGAAATTGATAATTCTAGATGCTATTAATGGGATTTCTGATGCCTGACAGGAAGGCAAGCCACATACACTAGTTCAATCACGGAGGAAAATTCTTCCAGGATATAGAAGAAACTGATTTTCAAGGTTTTAGTGATGAAGAAACAACAACTACACAAATAATGAATCTGTTAGTGGGTTTAAATTGTTTTGAAGATGTCAGTGAAGAAAACTTGAATGAGTGGATGGAGATCAACACATGCGAACCCTGCTTCCAATGCGTGCCTGACACCAAAATTGTGACTGCTGCTTTGCAACAAAACAATGATGAAAACAGTGAGTGTAAAAGTGGGGATGAAGACAATAATCTTGTCAGTCATCGTATCACACAGCAATGTGTTGATATTCCTCTGGATTATATGGGGCTGAGGGGGTTTCTGTACAAATACATTAACGCTGCAACAAAAATTCAAAATGCCATGTGAAAAAATGTCAACTCCTCTCAGCAGCAGACCAACATCACAGACTACTTTAAAAAATATACAGGCCTACAGTACCTATGCAGAGAACTTGGATAAATTTTCAAACAAACAATACATGTTTGAAAATACCTTGATTATTCTTGTTTTTTTATTCATCCACCTTCTCGCCCACATTACCCCTAGTAATTTGGAGTATACTGTACTTCACTTTTGATTTTAATTTTTGCTTGCACTGGGAACATTTTCACTGTCTGTGCCAAACTGATGAAGAAATTTATCAACTGATACGCAATTTTTTTCATGTTCTTCTTGCTTTGTAAATTTTTCAAAGAAAAGTAACTGTGTATCATTCCTGATTACCTTTTTTTCTCTTTCAAGATGCAGGCTTTTATATTGTCTGAAGAACTACAACTTGAAGTAGATGTAATATTACTAGATCATCACCATTCAAAAGAATATTTTCTTTCCCCCTCCAATCCAGGATTATCTTGTCCAGCAGTTGAAGAAGAGAATATATCTTAATAAGGTTCTTGGGTGTCCAGCCGGATCCGATCATCGAAGTTCCATGATATTTTGGTGAATAACCATTCCGCCATCATCAGGTGGTGGAACGGTTATTCCCTGAAATATCGCGGAACTTCGAGGATCAGATCTGGATGGACACCCAAGAACCTTGGATACAGCACATTCACCAGGAAAACCTCAGATCACATAATATCTTAAAAATTTTAAAAAGGTAAAATTTTCATGCTTAGCCAGCATAAAATTTCTGCTCAATTGGACAACTTCTATTCAATTCTCAAAAGCCTTAAAAGTGGAAAAAGAATGTATGCATCAAATAATATCATTTAAAAGATATATAAACTTACCAATCTCCACCATTTTCTTTTTATATTCTAAAAGAAATTTACGCAGACACATAAAGGCAAATACAGCACTTGTTATAAAACATTGAGAGCTAAAAATTCCAAAATTCATTTTCCAAAACTTCCTGAAAATGTGAAAAATTTAAGAAAAATTAACCATTTGCATTAATAAAGTGCTCAGCTTCTGTAGTTAAGAGAAATCACTTACTTTGAGGAAAATCTAAGGCCCACTCAAACTAAGTGATAAACTCAGGAGACGACACAACCATTAGCTCTATACACATGTAGACAAGATTGCAGACACATTTTTAGGACTGTTTTATATGGCCACATTGCACATATAAATCCTACAAGGTTAAGCAGTCAGATCTTCTGTTGCTTTTTCAGCATGAAAACCAAGGTGTCGTTCACTGAGGTAGAAAATGACCTGCAAGAAGGGGGGCTAAAGTGGAGGATATCCATAAACGCATTCCATTTAAAAAAACAAACTCCATGAGCACCTTGGTTTTCACAGAAAGCCAAAATTAAAAACTAGCAAAACGAGGAAGGAACAGCACAGGAAACAAATGTGGGCAAACTGGGATCTCGTTAACTTGTATCATCTAGGAAAAACTGTAATGTGGCCTGGCGAGGGACATTACAAAAAGAATAAGTGGTATACAACTTCTGTAATACACACATCAAAAAAAGTTTTGCATCACCCCAATTCCCAGAACTCCTGAAGACAGATCTTGACTGTGGATGTTGTATAACAGACACAGTCCCTTTGACTGTTAATAGATGTCACTAACTGCCCAAAAATGTAAACAACCATGCATGAGCAGCACCTATTAGAGCACCTATTAGATGGAGGGGGTCCCACAGCCGATCAGTTCCAGTCATTCCACCTGGAAGGAGGTACACAGCTCATGTTGTCTGTAGTTCAACCATGCCTAGATGGTCAATACCACGGTTCAACCGCATCTGCATTGTTACTTTGTGTCAGGAAGGGCTCTCAACAAGAGAAGTGTCCAGACGTCTCAGAGTGAACAAAAGTGTAGTTGTTAAGACATGGAGGACATACAGAGAGACGGGAACTGTGGATGACATGCCTCGCTCTGGCTGCCCAAGGGCTACAACTGCAGTGGATGAGCACTACCTACGGATTATTGCTCGGAGGAACCCTGACAGCAGCACCACCATGTTGAATAATGCTTTTTGTGCAGCCACAGGACATTGTGTTATGACTCAAACCGTGTGCAATAGGCTGCAAGATGCGAAAATTCACTCCCAACGTCCATGGGGAGGTCCATCTTTGCAACCACAACACCATGCAGCACAGTAGAGATGGGCCCAACAACATGCTGAATGAACCGCTCATGAATGGCATTATATTCTCTTCACTGATA
Organism: Schistocerca nitens; assembly: GCF_023898315.1. NCBI lineage: Eukaryota > Metazoa > Arthropoda > Insecta > Orthoptera > Acrididae > Schistocerca > Schistocerca nitens. The sequence continues at coordinate 1,093,202,436 of NC_064615.1, read as the reverse complement.
AAAGTGTTGCATACGCCTTCAACCAGAAAAATGTTGGAAATGTGTTTGGAGGCAACCCGGTCAGGCTGACTGCCTTAGACACATTGTCCAGCCAGTGCAGCAAGGTGAAGGTTCCCTGCTGTTTTGGGGTGGAATTATGTGGGGTCGATGCACGCAGCTGGTGGTCATGGAAGGCGCCATAACGGCTGTGCGATACATTAATGCCATCCTTTGACCAACAGTGCAACCATATCAGCAGACAATGTCTGCTTGTGTCTGTGTATGTGCGGATGGATATGTGTGTGTGTGAGAGTGTATACCTGTCCTTTTTTCCCCCTAAGGTAAGTCTTTCCGCATTACCAACAAACACTGTCTGCCTGTGTCCATTCATGCGAATGGACAGTTTGTTGCTGGTCATTCCCACATAGAATGCATCACAGTGTAGGCAGGTCAGTTGGTAAATCACGTGGGTGCTTTCACACGTGGCTCTGCCTTTGATCGTGTACACCTTCCGGGTTACAGGACTGGAGTAGGTGGTGGTGGGAGGGTGCATGGGACAGGTTTTGCACCGGGGGCGGTTACAAGGATAGGAGCCAGAGGGTAGGGAAGGTGGTTTGGGGATTTCATAGGGATGAACTAACAGGTTACGAAGGTTAGGTGGACGGCGGAAAGACACTCTTGGCGGAGTGGGGAGGATTTCATGAAGGATGGATCTCATTTCAGGGCAGGATTTGAGGAAGTCGTATCCCTGCTGGAGAGCCACATTCAGAGTCTGGTCCAGTCCCGGAAAGTATCCTGTCACAAGTGGGGCACTTTTGTGGTTCTTCTGTGGGGGATTCTGGGTTTGAGGGGATGAGGAAGTGGCTCTGGTTATTTGCTTCTGTACCAGGCCGGGAGGGTAGTTGCGGGATGAGAAAGCTGTTGTCAGGTTGTTGGTGTAATGTTTCAGGGATTCCGGACTGGAGCAGATTCGTTTGCCACGAAGACCTAGGCTGTAGGGAAGGGACCGTTTGATGTGGAATGGGTGGCAGCTGTCATAATGGAGGTACTGGACAGGATCACCCTGTGGCTAAACATGCCTTGGTGCACAGCCAGCACATCTTGGCACAGTGTTACACCGTCCGGGTTATCTGGATACTTCCCACCAACACCAACCTATCCGAACTCCGGAGATGGGAACTTGCCCTTCAGTATATCCTCTCTTCTCGTTATCCGCCAGGCCTCAATCTCCGCTAATTTCAATTTCTAATTTCAAGTTGCCGCCACTCATACCTCACCTGTCTCTCAACAACTTCTTTGCCTCTACTCTTCCACCTCGACTGACATCTCTGCCCAAACTCTTTGTCTTTAAATATGTCTGCTTGTGTCTGTATGTGTGGATGGATATGTGTGTGTGTGCGAGTGTATACCTGTCCTTTTTTCCCCCTAAGGTAAGTCTTTCCGCTCCCGGGATTGGAATGACTCCTTACCCTCTCCCTTAAAACCCACATCCTTTCGTCTTTCCCTCTCCTTCCCTCTTTCCTGATGAGGCAACAGTTTGTTGCGAAAGCTTGAATTTTGTGTGTATATTTGTGTTTGTTTGTGTGTCTATCGACCTGCCAGCGCTTTTGTTTGGTAAGTCTCATCATCTTTCTTTTTGGATATATATATATATATATATATATATATATATATATATATATATATATATATATATATATATATATATATATATATTAGAAGTATGAAAATAAGTGCCAACTATCTCTAAAGGCCTACTTACATAATCTTAAGAACCAGCATTAACCGAAGAATCTAAAAATATAATTCAGCCCTCTACATACTGCTACCATAGGGACAGTGAAGACAAGATTACACTAATTATAATACACACACTGCATAGAGGCGTTTAAGGATTCATCCTGCACTCCCTAAGCAATCGGAGCAGGAAGGAATCCTAACATCTTGCACCCACTACTTCACAGTGGGTTACAGAATTTGTATGTAGATGTAGAGTAAACAGAATAAAAATGAAATTCAAAGACATGTGTGGTTTAAAATGATTGCTTCTGATGTCAAAATTTTTAAATTATTTTCAGTACTCTGCAGTGTATACCATACTCAACTCCCTCTGGGCTTTAGATGGGGGGTGAAAAGGACTGGTAACACCTGACATCTCAGCTGCCCTGCAGGCCCAGTGTATTGTGCACATAGTATTAGAATACCTTCCAGGCAGTTTACATACTAACAGCACTGCTTAGCAGGAAGGGGGGAGGAGGAGATTGGCAAACAGAGGGAGTTGGAGTAGGTTGACAGAAAGAGGAGGAGGAGACAGTCAGAGAGAGGGGAAGGAGGAGATGGCCAGAGAAAGGTAGGGAAGGGGAAGGACAGAGTGAGGGAGGAGGACAAGATGTGTGCAATGGACACAACAAAAGTTTGGCAGGTGAAGCCAGTAAAAAGCTAGTATTTTAGATAAAAATTTCAAGTTCACGCAGAAATATTATTGCAGTTATTTGTTCCCTCATACTGTACTGAACTTGATTGTGATAAACAATCTCAGATAAATAATAATTTAGAACATTACTGCATAGTTCTCCAAGGTTACTGCTGAATATAAAACTTACATTGCATATCTGTATATAAATGTATTTTCAATACAAGAGTTATAAAGATAAACTGATTAGCATCTGAAACGTTCCTCAGTATGCAAGAGTATTATGTTTCTAGTTCCACAGATATGTTAATAATTCCAAATTACTTATATTTTGCACTATTTCTAAAAGATCACAGTTTCTATAGAATTGAAGAATACATAAATTACTCACACTGACATAAGTATGCCACTTTTTACTACAGTCTTTGCATAAAAAAATCTTTTTGCCACTACTCCTCTGTTCCCCCTCCCCAGTGCAGTCAGACATCCAAGATTTTAATTCTTTTTGCTCATAATTAAACCTTAAACCTTAATCTTCCTTCATATCTTCATTGGAGTACATTGTACACTGAAGAGCCAAAACATTATGACCACTTTCTTAATAGTCTGCTCATTTGTCTTTGGAGCGAAACTCGTTGTTGATTCTGTGTATCAGAGGTCTGACAGTTAGTTGGTAGGTTTTTTGAGGTATGTGCTATTAGATGTTTACACACAGGTCATGTAATTCACGTCAACAATGGGACATTGATTTGCATATGCAGTGATGGTGCCCGACAGCAACCCAAATGGCTTCCACATGATGTATCAGATGAATTCTGTCACTGAGATATCAGTGTGAGTTCACTATAATGCTCCTCAAACCAATGTAGCATTGTTCTGGCTCTGAGACATAGACAAAGTCCGAAAGATGAATCAAGCATGAAGGGCTGCAGCTGGTTCATACCTGTTAGTGTGTCTTCGATTACTACATGTCCCATGCAAGCACAGGAGAATGTCTCCCACAGGATATTACTGCTTCCACCAAGCTGCGTCTGTGGCATGCCATACATTTTGAGCCACCATTCAGCTCAATGATGGCGCTTGTGGAGATGATGATCCACGTAGTGTAGCAAATACATGATCCACCCAAAGATCCAACACGTTTCCATTGATCAATGGTCGAATCCCGTTGGTCCCATCCCCACTGCAATTGTAATTGATGATGTCATTGGGTCAACATGGGAACATGTAGTGGCGGTCTGCTGAAGAGCTCCATGTTCAACAATGTATGATGAATGTTGTGCTATGAAACACTTGTGTGTGCACCAGCATTGTGCTTTTGAGCCATAGATGTCACAGATCACCATCGGACCTACTCTACAGAGCAGACAAGCCTCCAAACCCCATGTTCTGTAAAGTGTCATGGACATCCAACCATTTAGTGCCTAGTGGTTGTTTCACTGTCGTCCTACCTCTTTCCACAGATACTCACAACAATAGCATGTGACAGTTTGACCAGCTTCGCCATTTAAGAGATAGGCTACTCCAAAAATGGTTCAAATGTTTTTGAGCACTATGGGACCTAACATCTGAGGTCATCAGTCCCTTAGAACTTAGAACTACTTAAATCTAACTAACCTAAGGACATCACACACATCCATGCCCGAGGCAGGATTTGAACCTGCGACTGTAGCAGTCACACGGTTCTGAACTGAAGCGCCAGAACCGCTCGGCCACCGCAGCCGGCAAAGATACTCCTTCATAGGCTCTGCTTAATAATAATCTGCCCTTTGTCAGATTCAGTTATCTCAGCAGATCTCCCCATTTGCAGCCCATATCTTCACTAGGATAATCCCCCGTCCATGTCTGCTCTGCTTACATTCTTTTTTTGCCTTGTCACATGCCAGCAATAACATCAGTCCAAAACCAGCATTGCAGTGGGTGGTGGTCATTATGTTTTGGCTCATGAGCATATTTCTCTGTGACAAATGGCAATTAAAACATCCAAAAGTGAGTGATAGCATTTACATTTTCACTTCATATAGCAAATTATCACTTGAACATATTTTGGCTTTAGGTTTCATCAGTAACACTACTTGAGAAGTTACATTAAAAACAAAATAAGGATTCAAAAATAAATCTTAATAGCTTCTCTGCATGATTTAGGTCAAAAACTTTGACTCATTTTCATACACAACTAGCAGATCTTACTTTTATACAATGGAAACTCCATGTTGGAATTCCAACAGTCTTTTCATATAGTAGTAACAGCCTTTTTGTTGTGCTTGTCTGCATCTCAACATGTCATCTTTGTATTAAGCAGAGATCTTACTTTCATACATTTTGATGATCACAGGTAAAGATTAAGGAAATTGTGTGATATCAGGATATAATAAAAATAACTGCAAAAATGTTAACTTACAAAAATGTTCGAAGAAACGTTTGGTACTGTATTCCAAGCATTTGACTGCAATGACGCCACTGCTGGACCATCATTTTGTTTGTTGAAGAGCCTGATCTCCCCACTGAATTGTCCAGTTTTTGCTGTAGTGGATTTTCTTTTTGCCAGGCGCTCTTGCAAATGCAATAAGAAGGGCGAGAGTATATAAAATTATAAAACATGTACTGTATCATATTTTTTACACTAAGATAGGGCGTATGTTACGTAAACAAAAGAGAAGAGTGAAATTTCTGTTTCTTACTTTTTCTTAGTGAGACAGATAGTTGCTTCTTCTGAAGATTAAGAGGAGCACTATACTGGGATGAATTGCTTGGCTCTGCTTTCTGACGCTCTTCCTGATGAGATCTGTGGTATCTAAAAGTTCAACAAATGTAAATCATGATGTCTTCTGATAAATCCAATATTGTTCAATATTTATTGTTCAACAAATGTAAATCATGATGTCTACTGATAAATCCAATATTGTTCAATATTTATTGATCTACTCACAGTGACAGTAGATGTTACAGAAAGTATCTAGATTTCAGATGCAATGTACAAAAATATTTCATCCGTCTTATAAAATAAATATTCTTGTCAAGCTGAGGAAATATTTATAATTTGGCAATTCTTACCATTGTGCTCTCATTTCTTGTAAATCCCCTTGCATAGACAGAGCACAATAGAATTAAAAACTAATTTATTAGTTCCCTTTTATTCTCCATAAACTACTCTGCATAAGACTTTTCCAACTCTAATTCACTTTTATGATGAGAAATTTGTGGTGGATTATCATGAATTGCCTTGTTTGCGGTAGGTCAATTACACTACCTATAAAGTGGAATGAAATGACTGTCTACAGCTTCTCAGGTGTTATTTATTTGTTTAGTGTATGGCTTACATAACTGTATTTTACAATCACATACATTTAATTGATTTCACTGTTACTGTGGTCTTCAGTCCAAAGACTGGTTTGATGCAGTTCTCCGTGCTGCTCTATTATCCTGTGTGAGCCTCTTCATCTCTGAATAACTACATCATTCTCAGTCTGCTTAATGTATTCATATCTTGGTCTCCCTCTATTACCTTTACGCCCCCCCCCCCCACCTCCCACATTTCCCTCCAATACTAAATTGGTGACCCCTTGGTGTCTCAGAATGTGTCCTATCAACCAATCCCTTCTCCTAGTCAAGTTGTGCCACAAATTTCTTATCTCTCCAACTCTATTCAGTACCCCCTCATCAGTTACGTAATCTACCCATCTAATCTTCAACAGACTTCTCTAGTCCCACATTTTGAAAGCTTTTTTTCCTTTTTGCCTGAATTATTTATCATCCATGTTTCACTTCCATACACGGCTTCAATCCAAACAAATATCTTCAGAAAAGACTTCCTAACACTTAAATCTACATTTGATGTCAACAAATGACTATTCTTCAGAAATGCTTTTCTTGCCGTTGCCAATCTACATTTTATATCCTCTCTACTTTCGCCATCATCAGTTATTTTGCTGCCCAAATAACAAAACTCATTTACTGCTTTAAGTGTCTCATTTCCTAATCTAATTCCCTTTAGCATCAGCAGATTTAATTCATCTTTTTTCCTTTATCCTTGTTTTGCTTTTGTCAATGTTCATCTTATATCCTCCTTTGAAGACACTGTACATTCCATTCAAGTGTTCTTCCAAGTCCTTTGTCGTCTCTGACAGAATTACAATGTCATTAGCAAACCTCAAAGTTTTTATTTCTTCTCCCTGAACTTTAATTCCTACTCCAGATTTTTCTTTGGCTTCCTTTACTGCTTGTTCAATGTACAGATTGAATAACATTGGGGACAGGCTACAACACTGTCTTGCTCCCTTCTCAACAACTGCTTCCTTTCAGGCCCCTTGAAACTTATAACTGTCATCTAGTTTCTGTACAAGTAAATAGTCCTTCACTCCCTGTGTTTTACCTCTGCTACCTTCAGAGTTTCAAAGAGAGTATTCCAATCAACATTGTCAAAAGCTTTTTCTAAGTCTACAAATGCTATAAACATAGGTTTGCCTTTCCTTAACCTACCTTCTAAGATAAGTTGTTGGGTCAGTATTCCCTTGCCTGTTCATACATGAATCTGGAATCCAAACTGATCTTCCCTGAGTCGGCTTCTACCAGTTTTTCCATTTTTGGAATTGGAATTACCACATTCTCCTAAGAGTCTGAGGGTATTTCATCTGTCTCAAACATCTCACACATGAGGTGGAAGAGTTTTGTCATGGCTTGTTCTCCCAAGGCTATCAGTAATTCTGACAAAATACATCTGCCCCTGGGGCCTTGTTTTGACTTGGATCTCTGCCCCTGGGGCCTTGTTTTGACTTAGATCTTGCAGAGCACTGTCAAATTCTTCTCACAGTATCATATCTCTCAGCTCGTCTTCATGTATGTCCACTCCCCTCTCTACATCATTGTCTTCAATTTTATCTCTCTTGTATACACCCTCTATATACTCCTTCCACCTTTCAGTTTTTCCTTCTTTCTTTAAGACTAGTTTTTCATCTGAGCTCTTGATATCATACAACTGCTTCTATTTTCCTGCAGGTGGCATCTAAGTTTCCCCGAGTCAAATACCCTTCTAAATCCTGCCATTTGTTGTCCAGCTGTTCCTGCTTAACCATTTTGCACTTCCTGTTAATCTCATTTTTTAAACCTTTGTATTCCCTTTCGCCTGCTTCATTTGCTGAATTTTTAAGTTTTCTCCTTTCATCAATCAAGTTCAATGTCTCTTGTGTTATCCAAGGATTTCCACTAGTCCTTGTCTTTTTACCCCTGCTGCCTTCACTATTTCATTTCTTAAAGTTACCCATTTGTCTTCTGCTGTATTCCTTTCCCCTGTTTTAGTCATCTGTTACCTATTGCTCCATCTGAAACTCTCAACAACCACTGGTTCTTTCAGCTTATCCAGGTCCCATCTCCTTAATTTCCTACCTTTTTGCAATTTCTTCAGTTTTAATCTACAGTTCACAACCAATAAATTGTGGTCAGAGTCCACTTCCGCCCCTGGAAATGCCTTAAAATTTAAAATCTGGTTACTAAATTTTTGTCCTACCATTACACAATCGATCTGAAACCTCCAGTGCCTTCAGGTCTCTTCCACCCATACAACCCCCTTTTTATCATTCTTAAACCAAGTGACCAATGACCTCAGTAGTTAGGTCCCATAAGACCTTACCTTATCTTAAACCAAGTGTTAGAGATAATTAAATTATGCTCTGTGGAACATTCTACCAGCTGGCATCCTCTTTCATTCCTTTCCCCCATTTCATATTCACATATTGTTTTTCCTTCTCTTCCTTTTCGTACTATCAAATTGCAGTACCCCATCACAATTAATTTTCATCTCCTTTAACTATCTGAACAATTTCATATATATATAAATACACTCCTTCACTAACTATTGCCACATAGAATAACTCTGAAAGTGTGATAATAGCTGAAATGTTTGTGGGACAAATGTTGCATGGGACAACGAGGGCCATAATATGACGGTTTTTTGTTGCTGGGTGGGGCTGTGTCAAGAGATATGAAGGTCAACTTTTTCTTTTTTTTTTTTAATGGGATGCTATAGTTTGATAGTTTCTGATAGAAGCTATTGAGATGAATCCAATGATGTGTAACAGTAAGGTCTTTGGAGGTCAACGAAGGTCAGAAAGGTGGCATGAGCGTACGTTTACAGATGGTGTTCAAAGTTATGACCATTGGTATCAGTGCAGTGGTGCAATCTTCTTATCGGGGATTAAGTGGTATTCCTTATCACTTCGGTACTTATCAAAGCACATGCTCTGACAATTCTCTCTTGTATATCTTCAAGTATAGTTGGAACATCTTTATAAACAATGTCTTTTACAAATCCCCACAAGAAAAAATCAAGAGGTGTCAAGTCTGGTGAATGAGCCGGCCACGACACATCTCCTCCACATTCAATCCAATGATTTGGGAATTGTCTCTGCAACTCATTTCTAGCCATTAGCAAAAAATGTGCTGGACACCCATCATGTTCTTGTTGTGTGTGTGAAGACTGTAAGATGATTATCCAAAAAGTTCACACGTGTAAATGCACCCTAATAGTACTAAATAAACACATATATAGCATTGCTTTTGGGAACAAAGGCTGTGAACCTTGCGTGGAAAAACAATAAAATGTGTGCAGAACTAAATTTATGCAATACATTATATGAATTTCAAAAGCAAATGTGGCAATCTTCATGAATGTGATATTTCAGCAGAGTGAAACCAGTGCCCCAGCAGGTAATAGTACTTTACGTGTGATTCATGAAATTATATGTTTCATCTGTTCTGTAATACCCACCAAGAACAAGAACCCTCATGAATGAGGAAAACTCAAAGTATATATTATTAACAAAATACAACCACCTCTTACAAAAATTAATTTGTATATTGTCTTGACAATTAACTATCACCATACTTCTAAATACTAAATGTGATTATCTTCTCTAAATGTAACTTAGCAAGTAATGTGATGTTATTTCCACTGATCTTCTCTCTCCTCACTCAACAAAGCAATTTTGGCTCAGAACAAATAATCGGGCAGTGAAAATTCTGAAACTTCCTGGCAGAATAAAACTGTACACCAAATTGGTGCCCCACATGAACCATGGACCTTACCGTTGGTGGGAAGGCTTGCGTGCCGCAGCGATACAGATAGCTATACCGTAGGTGCAACTACAATGGAAGGGTATCTGTTGAGAGGCCAGACCAACGTGTAGTTCCTGAAGAAGGGCAGCAGCCTTTTCAGTAGTTGCAGGGGCAAGGGGCAACAGTCTGGATGATTGACTGATATGTCCTTGTAACACTAACCAAAACAGCCATTCTGTGCTGGTAATGCGAACGGCTGAAAGCAAGGGGAAACTACAGCCGTTACTTTTCCCGAGGGCATGCAGCTTTGCTGTATGGTTAAATGATGGTGGCGGCCCCTTGGGTAAAATATTCCGGAGGTAAAATAGTCCCCCATTTGGATCTCTGGGCAGGGACTACTCAGGAGGACACAGTTATCAGGAGAAAGAAAACTGGCATTCTATGGATCGGAGCGTGGAATGTCAGCTCCCTTAATCGGGCAGGTAGGTTAGAAAATTTAAAAAGGGAAATGGATATGTTGAAGTTAGATATAGTGGGAATTAGTGAAGTTCGGTGGCAGGAGGAACAAGACTTCTGGTCAGGTGAATACAGGGTTCTAAATACAAAATCAAACAGGGGTGATGCAGAAGTAGGTATAATAATGAATAAAAAAATAGGAGTGCGGGTAAGCTAAAGAATTCGTGTTAGTATTTTGCAGCCATGGCTTATTAAACTGGTAGTTCGGTAATTTTCACATCTGTCAACACCTGCTTTCTTTGGGATTGGAATTATTATATTCTTCTTGAAGTCTGAGGGTATTTCGCCTGTTTCATACATCTTGCTCACCAGATGGTAGAGTTTTGTCAGGACTGGCTCTCCCAAGGCCATCAGTAGTTCCAATGGAATGTTGTCTACTCCGGGGGCCTTGTTTTGACTCGGGTCTTTCAGTGCTCTGTCAAACTCTTCACGCAGTATCGTATCTCCCATTTCATCTTCATCTACATCCTCCTCCATTTCCATAATATTATCCTCAAGTACATCGCCCTTGTATAGACTTTCTATATACTCCTTCCACCTTTCTGCTTTCCCTTCTTTGCTTAGAACTGGGTTTCCATCTGAGCTCTTGATGTTCATACAAGTGGTTTTCTTATCTCCAAACATCTCTTTAATTTTCCTGTAGGCAGTTTCTATCTTCCCCCTAGTGAGATAAGCCTCTACATCCTTACAATTGTCCTCTAGCCATCCCTGCTTAGCCATTTTGCACTTCCTGTCGATCTCATTTTTGAGACGTTTGTATTCCTTTTTGCCTGCTTCATTTGCTGCATTTTTATACTTTCTCCTTTCATCAATTAAATTCAATATATCTTCTGTTGCCCAAGGATTTCTACCCGCCCTCGTCTTTTTACCTACTTGTTCCTCTGCTGCCTTCACTACTTCATCCCGCAAGCTACCCATTCTTCTTCTACTGTATTTCTTTCCCCCATTCCTGTCAATTGTTCCCTTATGCTCTCCCTGTACTCTGTACAACCTCTGGTTCTTTCAGTTTATCCAGGTCCCATCTCCTTAAATTCCCAACTTTTTGCAGTTTCTTCAATTCTAATCTACAGGTCATAACCAATAGACTGTGGTCAGAGTCCACATCTGCCCCTGGAAATGTCTTACAATTTAAAACCTGGTTCCTAAATATCTGTCTTACCATTATATAATCTATCTGAAACCTTCCAGTATCTCCAGGCGTCTTCCATGTAGACAAACTTCTTTTATGATTCTTGAAACAAGTGTTAGCTATGATTAAGTTCTGCTCTGTGCAAAATTCTATCAGGCAGCTTCCTTATTCATTTCTTACCCCCATTCCATATTCACCTTCTACGTTTCCTTCTCTTCCTGTTCCTACTACTGAATTCCAGTCACCCATGACTACTAAATTTTCATCTCCCTTCACTATCTGAACAATTTCTTTTATCTCATCATACATTTCATCAATCTCTTCGTCATCTGCGGAGCTAGTTGGCATATAAACTTGTACTACTGTGGTAGGTGTAGGCTTCGTGTCTATCTTGGCCACAATAATGAGTTCTCTATGCTGTTCACTGTAGCTTGCCCGCATACTGATACTAGTCTCAAATGGAAAACTTTTCCACAATTCTCCATACTGGATGACTAACCTGAAAGACCCATTCTGGTCAACTGGGGAGATGATGACTAAAATTTCAGGAGTATAATGTCACAGTGACTTACAAATAAAGATGCAAACACATGGATGTTAACCACCTTTTGAGGAATCCTTTGGCAGAATATAGCAGCAGGGACAAAATCACAATCATTGCTGCAGTCAAAGACATTGCTGCTGAACACTGTAGAAGCCTTGAAGAATGAGGGTCAACCAAAGAAGGATTCCATTTAATAAACAGAACATTGTATAAAAGGAACTATAAGTATCTGGTACCAATTGCAGCAACATTCCTATTTTCTTAGTCATTATCCAATCCACTCTTGCACTACCCCTGTTTGACTTTGTATTTATAATTTATAACCCAGTATTTAGAAGTCACCTGACCACAAGTCCTGTTCCTCCCACTGCTGAACTTCACTACTTCCTACTGTACATAACTTCAACCTGTATACTTCCCTATTTAAATTTTCTAATGTACCTGCCACATTCAGGAATCGAACATATCACGTTCCAATCCATAGAACACCAGTTTTGTTTCTCCTAATGATGATATCTTTCTCAGTAATCCACACCATGAGATTTGAATGGGAGACTACTTTACCTGCTCAATATGTGTTATAAAATATTATCACATCAAAACAACAATGAAGTCCCAATTCAAAGGCAGGGTCATCAGCGAAGTACAACACTTAGCACTGAAAGCACTTTTATTATTATGGATCTAATGTAAGCAGAAACAGGGTTGACTGACTAGACTGAGAGTGCAGCTATTTATACAAACACCGAATATCCCAGAATGTGGCATTTATACGAACATTGAATATTCCAGAAAATACATAATATAATTCAAGAACTTTCCCAAAATGATAAAAACTAAAAAACAAATAATTTCTGTTGAACGGGTTTAAAATGATGAGTCGCAGCATGGAAGAGTATGACATTAAGCATTACGCAACACTGCACACTTCACACTGTGCAGCATGGGGGACTATGACTTTAAGCACTACGCAACACTGCACACTGCACACTACTACGCCTTCGCATTGCTCCTGTCACTTGTTAGGACGATATCGTTATAGGCATGAGTCATCGACAGATGTCACCAGCTGACATGGACCTGAGTTACGGAGCTGCACGTAATTGTACTAGTAGGCGGCAGAGGTCAGCATTTGATGGACAGTGCCAGCAGTCATAGTCAAAACAATGTTGTTAAGTTATGTTTGATTAATATTTAATGTATTTGCATAATCATAATTGTTTTATATGTGTAGTAATTAGCAGTGTGAGTGTTGTATGAGTGAAGAAGAACAGAAGTAAATGAAAATTGTTTTGTTTATTCACGAAGTACCAGTTAAACTATACAGGGGATTTACTATAATTAAATGTGCAGTCAGTTTCTGATTTGCTGTTTGTGATATCAGCCAATCAGAAAAACGCAGGCTCGCGCCAATCTATGCTGGGAACAAAGTCTTTGGTGTGGTCTAGGGAGGTCGGGGCTGAGGGTTTGAACTAGTAACATCTCATTGAAAGCAGCTCCGACGAAAGCACTGTAAAATCGCAGAAAAATTCTAATTACGAGTTCGTGAAGTAGCACAAGGTGTATTTAAGTGAACGGTATAGTGACAGTCGTGTGGAATTTCGGACGGAATATCAAAATTATTGCTTTTGACTGTTAGTTTAAACCGGGTGGCATGCTGTGCGATCTAAGACTAGAACAGGTGTTACGTGTAGAGCAGACTGAACAACATTTGAGCGAGCATTTTCATAACCAAATGATCCGGTGAGCTCTATTAACTTCAGTAACGGGTGTAAATACCATAAACTGGCTACGTGTGTGATTGTGGTGTGCGTGTGAACTTTACATTGTGTTGCCACTTAGTATGGACTTGGCAGTATTAACTGTGATCTTTATCGTAAAAATACACCTGAAAATTTACATAGCCAAGTTAAAACTTTTATTTCAGTAGCTAGCCACATCCCGTTTACCAGACAATTCTATGTATGTTGCAACCTGCAATAGACAGTAGTGGTCTGGTATTTTCTACTACAGCTTTTAGCTAGACAAATGAACATTGCTGGACACTGGCAGGGCGGTTAAAAAAAAAAAAAAAGTAACGTGCCGCGCCGCAAGGCCACAGTTTGCAGCATTGCTGCTTTTCCTGCAGCAACAGCAACCCACTGTTTCAGAAGGTATCACTGGAGCAAATTACACCACCCTGGATCTAGATCTTGTCAGTGGCCCTCTACATGGCAGTTCCTTGCACTCTGGTAATGTTGTTCTATGCTCTTCACTATGATAAACAACGAAGGTAACCCCTTCCATCAAAGCTACATGATCGCCATGTGGGTCTTCAATTTTCTGGAACCTCCCACTGTCAATTTGCACCCCTGGAATGTAGTAGGGCTTCATACAGAAAATGTGGACAATTCCCTGTTCTTTTGTCTTCCTGATGAAGAGTCATAATGCTCAACTTAATATGTGGCATCTGACAAACAATGAAGAATATGGTATATCCCGAAGTAGCACTTTAGTAGCTTTTCTGGTAGCTCCACTTTCCAAAGATGTAAAATTTCATACCATGTACCCTTAGTTGTAACTCGCTGGCCAATGTTTGGCACTGTAGTGCTTTTGCTCTTTCTTCTGGGCATCCATGGTTGATGAGCCAGCCAGATGCCTCGCATCTTTAGTCCCAGTGCTAAGCTGATCCATTTAGTCATCCTGAGTTCTGTTCAGCGGAAACAGAAACAGTGTATCCATTGTCACATAGGCCCCATGAGTGTGGAGCAGGAAGGATTGGATCCTGTAGTGTCTTTCTCCATTGTGTTGTATGTGAATGTCATGACAGGCAGTATTGTATCCCAACCTCTCTGCTCGACAGAAGCCAACATCCAGAGTATATCTGCCAATGTCTTATTAAAGCATTCTGCAAGACCAGTCATCCAGGAAGGTGATGTCAAAACATGAAATTATCTCTGATACTAGCCTCAAATGGAAAACTTTCCCACAATCATAGATCACATGGTGTTGCAATTTCTGGAGCTTCAGGAGCCAGCACAGTTTTGGTGACAGCATATCAAGTGGAGTAGTCAGTGTAAAATTTTATCCACTGATTCCTGTTTTGTTGACTTGAGGAACCTCCACAACAGGTTGATTTCAGTTTGATGGAATGGTGCTGCAATTGGTACCAGATAATTATAGTTCTTCTTATACAATGGTGTTTATTAAATGGAATCCGTCTTTGGTTGGCCCTCGTTCTTCAAGGCCTCTACAGTGTTCAGCAGCAATGTCTTTTACTGCAGCAATGACTGTGATTTTGTCCATGCTGCTGTATTCTGCCACAGGATTCCTCAAAAGGCAGTCAGCATCCTTGTGTTTGCATATTTTTTTGTAAATCACTGTGACATTATACTCCTGAAACTTTAATCATCTCCCCAGTTGACCAGAATGGGTCCTTCAGGCTGGTCATCCAGTATAGAGAATGGTGATCCATCACAATGTCGAATGATATGCCAAATAAATATGGTCAGCACTTGATGACAGCCCAAGCACCTGCAAGGCACTATTTCTTGATTGTGCAGTAGGTCTTCTGAGACTTGGACAGTGATATGGAAACACAAGCTTTCACCTTTTCAGCATCTTCCTCAGTTTGTACTAGAACTGCTCCTGCCCCAAAACCACTAATGTCAGTGTGAAGTTCTGCCTCAGCATTCTCGTCATGCAGTGCTGGGAAATTGAGAAAATGTTAGTGACTCCTTAAGGACAAGGGTGGATCTTTCTTGGACCTCGTTCCAGGAAAATTTAGCATCTCTCTGCAGTAGTTCTTGTGAGGGATGTGCCTTGTATAGAAGTCCTTTATAAATCAGCAGTAGTACAAGCACATTCTGAGAAACATCACTAATGTGCTCATGAATCAGAAAATCAGCGGCTACTCTTATTTTCTCTGGGTCAGGACAGACTCCATAACTGTTCACTAGGTGCCCTAAGATTATTTCTTGTGTGACACAGGTGGATTTTTTTGTTTGTTTTTGTTTTTTTCAGATGCAAGTTGAGATCTGCAGTATGAACATACTATGACACAGTTCTCAGTTGGCTCACACGTCCTTCAAGTTTTCTTAAAAAAATAACAGTATGGTCCAGATAGCAAAGACAAATAGTCCTTTTAAGACATTGTAGGAGGTGGTCCATCAGACAGTCAAAGGTGGCTGGAGAGTTACATAGTCCATATGGCATAACTTTAAACTCACAGTGGCCATGAGTAGTTATGAAGGCAATATTTTCCTGATCAGCCTCATCAACCTTGACTTGTGGTAGCCTGTCTGCATGTCCATAGTTGAGATGTACTTTGCTCTTTCCAAGCAGTCCAGGGTGTAATCAATGTACGGAATGTATAGACATCTTTCTTCATGATTTTGTTCAGTCAGTGGTAGTCCATGCAGAAATAACATGTGCCTTGCCTCTTCTTCAAAAGAATCACCAGATAGGACCAACAATTCTCTGAAGGTTCAGTGATGTCATAAACTGCACATCCTCGCAGACTATCCACCATTCACCAAGTGACATTGGTATGATCTCTGGCTAACTGGTGGATTATGCTCAATATTGATAAAGTGTTTTATCAAGAACTGCTTGGTGTGTCTTTTCTCTACTACAGATTTAAAAGCATCTGAAAACTGACAAAGAATGGCTTTTACTTGCCAGCCTTGTTACTTGAGCAGGCCAGACCATATTGGTAGTTCAACAGCAGCTTCCTCCTATGCCTTGTGTGTAGCTTAGCAGAGCATGTTTCTTCACTGATGACACTACTGCTTGAGCACCCACAATGCTTATGATCATTGCTGGCATGTAGATTTCTTTTGTGAGCTTGTGTAGCTTTTTGCAATCGAGAAAAGTTTCACAGACAACTGGAACCTGCCTCCTTGATAATGGTGGGATAACTACGTCTTCAATGGCACACAGTGACCCACAGAAATCTTTGTTCTGCATATTTGTGGGAATCTGTACCTCTGATCTTCCACATTCTATGATTTCCTGTGATGTCTGTGAGCAACAGCATCTGGGGTTAACATCGTGACTACATTCTCTTAAATTGACAAATTCAAAGTGTTGCATTCTGTCACCAATAGTTATTCTTGCAATATGTGTTCCTGTTGGCTGGATGAACTTCCCATCTTTGACCTTCAGCATCATCACTTTCATATCATGGAACATACTCTTCATTAGCTAACAACAATAAGCATTTGACATTAATTTAAAAAAAAGCCCTGAGTTGACTCATGTACGGATGGGTTAGCCGTCAATGACATTTCCTTTCATCTTGGCAACTGCTGTCCATGGAGGATTTTCATTTGTGGCAGCATCACCTGCATAGATGGTAGCCCACTTAATATTTACTGAAGTCAGCAGCTACACAAGTGGCTATTACCTCTGTATAGTGATGGGGAATAACTACATAGTGATGGGAAATAACTACAGCTTGTTGGGAAGTGATCTCATCCAGTTTACAATGATGAGCTTTAGGTCAGAATAGATCAACTATAACTGTCTGCAGTTGACTGGCATGAATACGACGGTTGTGATGATTGATGTCTGATAGTGTAGTAGTTGGTCCAGGGCACCCACAGTGAAAACGCACTGGTGTGTTGTCCTTCATCCTCTTCTGCAGCGTGTTTTTCTCGGTACTTGAGTTGGTTGTACCTGTGTTGATCAGATGCTGGCTTGTTGTTTGACAGCTATAGCATAAGTCCAATTTGGCCTAGTCCATTCTTCATGTTGTATTTGACTAGTGGTAGAGATTGATGCCAAAGATCAATATGCCTCTAATTCAACATTCTCTATTACCGCCTTACTTATGGCGCCAATGTTCATTGTCACTAACTCTTGTGTACTTGGTCTGGCAGTCTTGGCTCCCATAAAATGTTCTATCTCTTCTCTTACAACCAAGTGTATGAGAGAAGCAAGTTCATAGTAGTCTTTCACGAATGCCATAAGGACCACTTTCAGGAGTTGTTCATACCTCTTTTCTCCAATTATTTGCTTTGCATTCCCTCGATGAGTTGGCACCAATTGATGAAGTGTTCTGTTGTTGTCACATCCTTTACCTCATGGGCTTGATATGTACACTTCTTCTGCAACTCCTTTCATCAAATGTGAGATTTTGTCAGCTTCTGCCATATTTGGATTCACAGTGTTGCAAAGGACCAGCACATTTTGTATGCATGACACTGGGCTCTGTTCAATTTTTCTTCTGCTAAGTGGACTTGCTGGTGACTGTCATCATATTTTTCCTTGAGTTTAGCCTGGAATTTGTTCCAATTATTGGTCTTTCTTTCATTGCTCTTGAACAAATGCTCTCCTGTGCCATCCAAGTAAAAGTATACATTTGCTAAAAATATGTCATCCCACCTTTTGCATTTGGTAAGACAGTCTAGTCTTCCAGCCATTTCGCCAGGTCGAACACTTAAGAACTGAGACTATGTTTGCTACCGAGGTAGAGCCACAATAAAACTGACCTCCTGGATGGAAAATGCAGCTATCTATACAAACATTTAACATTCAAGAATGCTTGTATTTACACAAACATCAAATACCGCAGAACACACACACATTACAAACATAAGATTTGTCAAGAACCTTCCAAAATGATAAATACTAAATATCAAAAATTTCTGGTGATCGGCTTTGAGCTGGTGACTTGCAGCATGCCAGCCAGTGACACTAACCACTGCATCGTAATTCACGCACCACAGCTTGTGGCAATATTTTCAAACTGCCTTTTAGATCATGGCAAACTTACAGGAGAATACAAAGTATAATTTTGGTCCGATCTTTGTTTTAACACAAATTATGGAGAAAAGATGGGAGTTTAGCCAGGAATTTCATTTGACTTTGTTTACTTAAAGAAAGTATATGATAGCTTCCACTAAGAATGTAAAGCATACTTTGCTGACACTTCAGGAAGAATAAAAATTATGAGTAAGATGAACCACACTTTCAAGATCAAAACCAAATTCCAACATAGTGGCAGTATTTCACTATTACTATTCAAACTTGCTTTAGGAAGATTATGAGAGAGGTAACATTTAACGAACTCAGAGAAACACAAATTGAAAATGAGACACCAAGTGGCTAGGACATCCTGATGACATAATATTATTGTCTAATTTCAAGGAAGAACTACAACAAATGGTTGAGGCACTGGAATCTGAAACAAGTGAGTTAGGACTCCAAATGAACAGAAAAAAACAGTTTTTAAGACTAAAAGTAGGCCAAAATGGGAATCAGGGATCACTTCCACAGTTCTGGATTGCAGATGGACCAAACCCATACATTCAAGAATTCAAATATATGCACACTGTATTTGGAGACAAATTTTTCCAGCCATGTCAAACAAGATACAGGCAAGCTGGCCTTCATCCTATCTTCAAGACTGAGGCTCCTACAAGAACTAGTTTTTCGGTATGGATGCACTACCTTAAGTAACTCACAACATCAACTGGACATGCTATTGTTGTCTGGTGGGGATAATCTGTGTTCTGGTCCTAGATGGGCCAATTGTACCCAACTGACCACCATGTCACCCACTGCCAAAGGTGTCATAGGATGTGGTATGTAGGGGCATATGGTCAGCTCGCAGCTCTCCCGGTCATTGTCAGTGTTTCTCACATGTCTGAAAAAAAAATCCTTCATAACATCTCTGGGCCCTTTGTTGATGCAAAAAGTGGAGAATCAAAATTTTGAGCTCTGTACTATGTACAATCAGCCAACACTATAGATGTAATGTAAATTACTATATTTACAACAGGCAGGTCACACTGTTTGTATGCCAGAACGCTCATGGCCAAAAATAGTGATAAGTACCAAAATAATTGACATTAAACAAGTGGGACGATCTGGTGGATGGATTATGTTTTGGAAGATCTACAGAAAGTAGGACTGCTGGATGAATTGCAACAAAAGAGCAGTGTACAGACAGAGCTGGAGTTGAGCTCTCAAGGAAGCACATGGTACACTGGGCCTGACTGTGGCAACTAACTAACAATTAAGAAGTACTTTCAGTTGCAACCGTTCTGTTATTAATAGAAACTACACTTTCTTTGTACTAGCATATCTTGACACAAAGAGGATTTTAAGCTGGTAATATCTAGAAAGAAGACACTCAAATGAACCCAACCAGAATTACACGGAAGTAATGGAAACATTTACTGATCATAATCATTAAAAGGGAAAAAAGTACAAGTAATATTTCTAATAATACATAATATCTTCTAATATAAAACAGAAATTAAGAATTATACCTCCTACTGTATTTATGAATTATTCTTAAGTGAAAGGATGGTTAAAGTTACATGTGTAACTTATATTTAAGTTCATTAGAAATACAAAGTACCTGTGAAGAACCTGGCAAATGTCTCACATATCCATCTCTAGTCACCCTGTCACTCATGAGACAAACCTTAATCTTCCTTCTTTGTCTGAAGTAAATTTAGCAAACCATAAGAATCTTATGCCAAGATGGTCAGATGGTGACCAGTTGTTGAGGGCATTATAGATTCTCACAAATTTTGCAGTGGAGGGGGATAATGACTGAAGCATAGTAAAACATTGTTAATGATTATATAGACAAAAAAGATCTTGATAACTATCAGTCTATAAATGGAATATCAATTTTTTTAAACTGAATGACGAGCAGCATGAGTTTTGAAAACGTGGCTCTATTAACACAGGAATAACCTTTGCAGGTCTACTAACACAGGAATTCCATACTTGTATAGCACAAGGACTGAATGAACAAAGGAAAGTATGTGGTTTATTTGTAAAGCTTTTCACACTGACTGTGAAGGCCATAACAAACTATTAAAAAGTAAAGTGGCACAATGATAAGCACACTAGAATTATATTTTGGAAGAGCAGGGTGCAAATCTCAATTTACCTATCATGATTTAAATATTGTGGTTTCTTAAATAAATCCACGGATGAACTTCTACACATTTCTCATCTAGTGCTCCACTTCTAAGCACATAGATTACAATGAAACATTAAATGTCACTCTTTCTTCCTTCCTTCACAATGAACTTCTGCACACATTTATTTCCCATGATTTCTCATGAGGAGAAATTAGCTGAAAAAAGGAAAAGTAGAGTTTAATTACCCATCAATGCTAAGATAACTGGAGATATGGCATGAGACCTGAACTGAATATGGAGGGGAAGGAAATCCAGTGTGGAGTTTGTGAGAATATTCCAATGTTCATCTTGGTTAACATAGTTAAGCCGCACTTATTTCAATAAGAATTCTCAGAATAATCTTATCCAGCCATGAAAGCCCTTGCTCATAAAAGCAACAGTAAACAAAAATCTGGATGATCAGATGGTGTTTTGACCATACTACCCTACAATGTGAGACTAGTGCCTACACCACTGTACCATTTTGCTCATAGATATTATGAAGTTACTTATGATAAACATTATTGGATAAAGGCCCCATCTTTTATGCAAAACACTGTTTTTTCTTGTTACTCAGACATGTTTTGCCAATTCTGTACCATCATATGTGGGTTTTGTTTATTGAAAAACTGTACAAAGTTAATATATTTTAGGTTGTAACTGATCTAACAAAATTACACCTAAAGATAGTTTTTGTTGATTTTTGTTCTTTCCTTGATATTACATTATACGGTTTTTCAGGACCATCTGTATGGTGTCCTGCACCTATAGCTTGTCATCTGCAAACCAAAACAATCTACATGTGAATTTTATCAGCGAATTACTACTTCCCTTGATTTTTAAAATGTGATTTTAGTGTGGCAAAATGCTTTGCATGTGCATTTGTTATTACTCACCTTTTGTTGTGACAGATTCTACTTCCTTCACATTCTGAGATTCTGCACACACATATTAAATGTACTCAGTATAATTTTGGTTTGTACTTTGTATAACTTTGGTTTAACAAATGCCTTCTCGCATAAAACTTGTTTGACTTCTGCTATTGCCTTCTGTGTGTGGTAGTTTTCTTCTGCTTTTGGTTTTTGATCATGGATGAGGCTGGATTCCAGTATTTTTAAATCTGTTGGTATTGTAGTTGGGTGGGTGGTTAAGGGCTATTAGGTGTTCTGCAAACATGCTACACATGCTGTTACTTTTTAGGGCCCTGTGGTGATCTGGGTATCTTGTTTTAAAATTCCTGCACGTTTGTTCTATGTATACTGATTGGCAAGTGTAACATGGTAATTCATGTATTCCTTATCTGTTGAATTTATCTGTGGCTGTCTCATGTGTTCTGAGATTTTTCTGTGTTGTGTTGTCTGACCTGTGTCCTGTTTGGAGTCCCTGTTTCTTCAATATGTTGGCTGTTCTGTGGACAATTTTGTTATTGTAGGAGAGTATGAGCCATTTTGTGTGTGTACGTTGTTGTACAGTTGTGTCTTGCATGCGATCATTGTTTGTGTGCTGTATGGTGTAAGGTTTCGTGTGGAGTGTGGTGCACTTGTTCCTTTTCCTTTTACAATTTTTTTGGTTTAATTTCTCCATCATTTGGGTCTCGTAACCATTTTTATTGCTATTTGTTGTATTATGTTTAGCTCCTGCGTATAATTCTGTTTGCTTATGGGTGTTCTGTTCAATCTGTGGAGCATGAATCTGAAGCTTCCTTGCTTGTGTGCCACCAGATGGTTCAATAGATTGTAAACGGTGGTACTCATGGTTGTTGGTTTCCTGAATATAATGAATTTATGAGTGGTGTTTGTTTTTCATATGGTGAGATGCAGAAAATTTAGTTCATTGTCTGTTTCTGTTTGTAATGGACAACAAGAAAAAACAGTGTTTTGCATAAAAGATGGAACTCATGTCCAATAATTTTAACTGCAAACACAGATAAAATATAAGAGCTGCAAATCCAAAAGATGAATATTATGGTAAACAGTGTGCATGCACATGAAGCTGGCACATCCACTCACTATGTGATACATTTCAGCAGGATAATGCACAACCGCATGTTGCAGGTCCTGTACGAGCCTTTCTGGATACAGAAAATGTCAAACAGACAAAATCATGACATACTTTCTCAAAGCTCATTCTCAGAACACAAAATTTTTTCAGATTTTCAGAATGTATATTGAACAGAGCAAACAGCTCACTGCTTCTCCATTGCCATCAGCCTAACATACTCTCACTGGGCTTTGGTAGCCCATCAACTTTTTGCCACAGGCCAGCCAGGGCAGTACGGTTTTGCAGCAATGGACTCACAGTACATCACACACACTGAAAGTCTCTTTACTTCCGCTTTCCAACATAGGGTTCACACAGTTCTTGCTGCACTTGACACAGAATCACAACTTTATATGCTTCTGGATTAGTGTGAGATCCACCACATGTATCTTTCCTTAGAAAATCTTTCTCCCTATCCTCCTGTATATTTTGCCGTCACCAAAAGTATCCAACTACAGTTGCCCCTCATCTAACTGGTTTTAGTCACTGTTGTGAAAATGCAAAATTTATCATTTTGTGTGATATAACCTGTTACTTGACTTAAACTGAGCACATAAAGACCAATAAAAATAAATTACATGAATTATCATTGACACCAAGCATTTTCTGGAATGATTAATGATGAAAACGCACTGTGAATGTTAACTATTTAATCTCATACTGCTCAGAAACTTAAAGGAAGAAGCATTTATTTTTAATTTTTTTTTTTTTACCATTTCCAGAAGATTCTCAAAATTTCTTTTTTTTTGTAGTGTCAGTATATCCTCAAATATTTGATGTCTGTATAAATAGCAGCATTCTCTATACAGGAGTTCAGTTCTGTTTTGGCTGTGTGCTGGTGTTTGTAATAAATGTGCTTCCAGTGCTAAATTTGTACTTCATTGATGGCCAGATATGGACTTGGATGTGATTACAATGTGATACTGTTTCGTGGAGATGATGGGTACTTGGAGATGATGGGTACTTCAAAACTTTTACATAATCATGGCTCCAGTTACACAACATAAACGCTGTTGCCTACTTGGACAGGAACCAGAATACAAGCAGTATGTCATTACCAAGGTCTGTATATTCACTGTACCTATGGATTCCTGGCTGCTATAGAATGCTATTAGTCATTAATGTCGACCCCATACATCAGGAGAAAATACAAAATGTTGAAGAGGAGGTTTGTCAATCTTTGGCACCAATTTCTGCCACCAGGTGAAAAAACCTGGCAGGGAGAAAGGACTTGGCAACTCAGACTTATGCTGCAGCTATCTAACAACAACCTAGACAACTGACCAATGCAAGTACAACCAATTCTTCTATCAAGTAAAAGGGGCGGCAAAAAACAGGCCAGTTTCAAAATAAAAAAGCCAAGGATTATTTTGTAAATGAATTTTCAGTCACTACAACAAAATCCTTGTGTATTGCTGATTTCATGTACTGTTCATGTTTCATAAACGATGTCTTGTAGGTGGCCATCAGTGTTAAGATGACACTCAGACAATCCGTAATATAGATTGTTCATGGTATGTTCAGGCATCCGCACATGCATGACCCTGATTTCTGCACAAATTGTGTTTTTCATCTCCGCAATTTTGTGTAGACACCTAGCATACATCATGTGTTTCAGGAAGCCCCCAAAGGAAGTAACCACAAACTGATAAGTCAGGAGATTTGCTGGACATAAAATGTACTCATCCCTTAAAATGATGGGGTCACCAAACACTCTGCGCACTGCTGCCATTGAAATCTGAGCAAAGGGATTTAGCTCAAACTAGCTGAAGCCAACATTGTTTGCAGGAAACTGTTCAAGTTCAGGTGGGAGGAATATGTCAACCATGGCAGAGTACCGCAGCGATGTGACTGCGGTTGCTCATCCATGTTCATTCTCAAAAAAGAAAGAGCTGATAATGCCCACTGAAGAGACAGCGCATCACACTGTTACTTTCTGGCTGTGTAAAGGGCACTGATGGAGTTTGCAAGAATTATCCTCACACCAGTAATGGCAGTTTTGTTTATTGCCATAACCGCTAACATGAAAATGTGCCTCTTACTCATCCAAAGCAAATTTAAGAAGCCATCACTGTTTCTAATTTTAATCAATGTTCAACAGAGTCATTCATTTATCATAATCACTTTCATTTAACTATTTCACAACCTGTGTCTTGTACTGTCATAACCTTAAATCATTTTATAAAATTCTGTGCACACTACAACTGAACATTCTCATTACTGCCACAATTTGTCTCAAAGGACACTTTGGACTGTTGGTTACAACATTCTGCACCTTCTCTATTCATTCCTGTGAGTGACAACTTCTGGGTCTTCCTGATGATTTCATCTGAAGTTCACTTCCTGTTGTCTCTAAGTTTTTCACCCATGACGTGATTGCATGTGCCAATGGTACAGGATCATTCTGTCCAAGCTTGAAATGATAAAAATATTCCCATCTAGCAGCAGCAAAAGAGTCACTGTTGTCGTAAAAGACCTTCACTGCCATAGCACACTCACACTCCCTCCATCACAGCAAATTGTGTACCTACCTGAAACATATTACAAACACTCGATGTTCCTAATAATACCATTCCACTTTCAGAGACTAATTAAAACAGCACATCTTTCTGCCACACCCTGTACAATGCTCTGCAGCAGAACAGACATTGGAGGGTATATGACAACATGGGTGTATGTTTTCACTGTGGATGCCATTGACACACTTTACGTTACTGCACAGGAAGAAGGCAAGTTTTTGATGAGTACTACACCACCAGACATCAACCATAACAACAGCTCTACTCATGCCAGTCAAGTTCAGATGATTATTGCCAACATGTGGGCCGACTGCTGTGGCCGAGTGGTTCTAGGCGCTTCAGTCCGGAACTGCACTGCTGCTACAGTCATAGGTTCAAATCCTGCCTTGGGTATGGATGTGTGTGATGTCCTTAGGTTAGTTAGGTTTAAGTAGTTCTAAGTCTAGGGGACTAATGACCTCAGATGTTAAGTCCCATAGTGCTTAGAGCCATCTGAGCCAACATGTGGGCTAAAGCGCATTGACGCACTCTGGACAAGGTTACTGCTCTGCACTCCGTAGCCATTCCCATCACCACACAGCGGTACCAGCTACTCGTTTCACTGCTGAATTCAGGAAAACTACCCCATATGATTACATACTGAGGTGAAGCCACCACAGATGAAAATTTTCTATGAATAACAGTTCCAAGATGGCAGAAAATGTCATTGACATGACCTTCGACAGATAACCCATCCATACACTAGTTGGCTCAGGGACTTCTTTTTCTTAAAGCCAAAAGCTTATCAACGTCAGCTAAAGAAGATTATGGTCATTGATACAGAAGTGATACTGAAAGTTGCAAATGGGGAATATGTCCAGCTGACAGGAACATGTACTGAAAGACTATTAATGACAACATGCAGCCCTTTGAATTTGTCACTTTAGCAGAATGTAGACATAATTATTTTATTTAGCATAGAGCATTACATGGCAATACTGTCATAATAGACAAAAATTACATAAAAATATATTAGAATTTACAATTTTCACAAGCAGTATAGGCATAAAAGAAATTATATGTCAATTTCAAAATGTTCAAGCTTTACTTGGAGCAATGTAGATGCCTCCAGGAAGTCACTCCAGTTTCCTTTATAAGAGCATAAAGAAAATTCTCTGCAAAGATGCTGGAGAGACTGCCTCAGTGTGCGACAGTCACAGTCTGGATATGTTATTTTTCCCCATTTATGCAGCAAATCTATGCACTTACCATGCCAAGTGCAACCTGATTTAGTGCTGTCTACTGTCTTCAGTTTAATTCAGTTCCCAGAATGTTGAAATTGTAGCTCTGGTACCATTGTTGTAGCAGTTCCCCCCCCCCCAGTCAAGTGACTGATATCTTTATTTGCAACCATCATTTGGTAGTTGTTATTTTAGAATGGGATTCCTTGCAGCCATTACAAGCAGTCATAGACTGAGGAAGATCAGAGTGGTGAAGCTATTCCGACCACCACATCTTACAAAAATTTCTTCGCGCAGTCATTTGCCACTGAAGACATTGTTATCCTGCCATCATCAATGAGGAGTTCCAGCCATCAATTGAGGTGTTCAGTTAAATTACAAAGCTATTGTCAACTGCCAAAAGCTACAAACACTCACAAGAGAAATGTAGGCGCTAATGATCATCATAAGCATTATAGGTGGTCAACAAGAATTTCGACTCAATTATTGTCACCATAGGGTACCCAAACAAGTCCAGGAAGGGCAGCTCAGTACAATCAACAAAAAATCATGCTCTACTACTACTACAGATAAGGTAGCTACTATTGAACTGCCAATAGGATCTGGCCTGACTGAGAAACATTATCAGCGTGAGTTAGTTATCATGCACCAATTTTTGGATGTTTTAAAATCTGGAGTGAAGAAAAAACAGATCTAATGGCTACTGGTAAATCACCACATCAACACAGGATAATCAGCAAACTAGCCAGTGCTCATATGGGGTGTTGCTAGCTGAATGACATATAATCTGGGAGGAACAGGAAAAGATGCTGCAAGATGACATAACTGAATCTTCAGAGAGTCTGTGGTCCTCTCCTGTAGTCCATGTGAAGAACAAGGAAGGTCATGTCATTTCTGCATCAGCTACTGATGACCTACTCATTCAGGATGTGAAAGCCCAAGGGATGTTGACCAGCTCTGCCTTGTGGAGCCATGTGGATGCAATAATGACAGACATGTGATCAACACGCCACTATGCCAACCATTTTGCCAACTTTCCAGACCATGGAGCCACTACTACTCAGTCAAGTAGCTCCTCAACTGACATCATGAAGCTGAGTGCACCCCATACCAGTCCTCTCACTAAGAAAAAATCTTTGGCGGTACTAGGAATTGGACTCGGGTCCTCTACACGGCAGCCGTCAATGCCAAAAACTCAGTTACAGAGGTTACTGAAAACAGAATAAAAAATGATGTCACACATTGATGACACCCTAGACTGCTTGAAAGGAATGAAGTATTTCTGAACTATGGACATGCAGACAGGCTACTGACAAATCGAGGATGACGGAGGCTGAGAGAAAAAGACTGTCATCATAACTCCTGATGGCCCCTGTGATATTAGAGTTATGCCTTTGGGACTGCATAATGCTCCAGCTACCTTCAATCACATGATGGTAAACCTGCTTTGACATCCTAAATGGATCTTTGTTATCTTGAACGTCATTTTTTCAAAGACATCTAAGATAACTTTTAATCGTACTGGAGTGTGTTCAAACTAGAGGCCTCTGCATTAACCTGATTCTCTTCACCACCTACGAAATAAAAATTTTGTGACACCTAATGAAAGATGATGGACTCCATCATGAGCCAGAGAAAATAAGAGTAGTCACAGACGAGACACCATTTTTTTTTTTTTTAATTGTACAGATATGGCTCAATGGGCATACAGAAGCATGTTGGAATGGCTGAGGTGCCCAAGGTGACTATTCGTGAGAAGCAGAGAATCAGGGTTCGAGTACCGGTCAAGTCACGAATTTTCAAGTGCAGCTACTTAATTATATCAATGTCCAGATTAGCCAAGTCATATCAATTTCTCTTTAGTGGCATGTCCAAAAGAACAGACACCACATATATAATTGTATAGATATGCCTTGAGAGGCATATTTATATTTCAATACATTTGCATACCATCGTTTGTCCCCTTGCAGAAACAGTGAGGTTGCAAGGAAAGGGGAAAATGAATGGGGTCTGAACATCAGTGGCTAGCAGCACTTGGGAATTTGAGTAGGATGAGAAGCATGTCTGGAAGTCTGAGGCTGTCATGGAGACCATTTGCGAGAAGCAAAGGATCTGTGTTCGAGTCCTGACCCAGTCACAAATTTTGAAGTGCAGCAGTTGAATCATTTCAACACCCAAAGCACATAATTCATACCAATTTCCCTTTAGTTATGAATATACACTCCTGGAAATGGAAAAAAGAACACATTGACACCGGTGTGTCAGACGCACCATACTTGCTCCGGACACTGCGAGAGGGCTGTACAAGCAATGATCACACGCACGGCACAGCGGACACACCAGGAACCGCGGTGTTGGCCGTCGAATGGCGCTAGCTGCGCAGCATTTGTGCACCGCCGCCGTCAGTGTCAGCCAGTTTGCCGTGGCATACGGAGCTCCATCGCAGTCTTTAACACTGGTAGCATGCCGCGACAGCGTGGACGTGAACCGTATGTGCAGTTGACGGACTTTGAGCGAGGGCGTATAGTGGGCATGCGGGAGGCCGGGTGGACGTACCGCCGAATTGCTCAACACGTGGGGCGTGAGGTCTCCACAGTACATCGATGTTGTCGCCAGTGGTCGGCGGAAGGTGCACGTGCCCGTCGACCTGGGACCGGACCGCAGCGACGCACGGATGCACGCCAAGACCGTAGGATCCTACGCAGTGCCGTAGGGGACCGCACCGCCACTTCCCAGCAAATTAGGGACACTGTTGCTCCTGGGGTATCGGCGAGGACCATTCGCAACCGTCTCCATGAAGCTGGGCTACGGTCCCGCACACCGTTAGGCCGTCTTCTGCTCACGCCCCAACATCGTGCAGCCCGCCTCCAGTGGTGTCGCGACAGGCGTGAATGGAGGGACGAATGGAGACGTGTCGTCTTCAGCGATGAGAGTCGCTTCTGCCTTGGTGCCAATGATGGTCGTATGCGTGTTTGGCGCCGTGCAGGTGAGCGCCACAATCAGGACTGCATACGACCGAGGCACACAGGGCCAACACCCGGCATCATGGTGTGGGGAGCGATCTCCTACACTGGCCGTACACCACTGGTGATCGTCGAGGGGACACTGAATACTGCACAGTACATCCAAACCGTCATCGAACCCATCGTTCTACCATTCCTAGACCGGCAAGGGAACTTGCTGTTCCAACAGGACAATGCACGTCCGCATGTATCCCGTGCCACCCAACGTGCTCTAGAAGGTGTACGTCAACTACCCTGGCCAGCAAGATCTCCGGATCTGTCCCCCATTGAGCATGTTTGGGACTGGATGAAGCGTCGTCTCACGCGGTCTGCACGTCCAGCACGAACGCTGGTCCAACTGAGGCGCCAGGTGGAAATGGCATGGCAAGCCGTTCCACAGGACTACATCCAGCGTCTCTACGATCGTCTCCATGGGAGAATAGCAGCCTGCATTGCTGCGAAAGGTGGATATACACTGTACTAGTGCCGACATTGTGCATGCTCTGTTGCCTGTGTCTATGTGCCTGTGGTTCTGTCAGTGTGATCATGTGATGTATCTGACCCCAGGAATGTGTCAATAAAGTTTCCCCTTCCTGGGACAATGAATTCACGGTGTTCTTATTTCAATTTTCAGGAGTGTAATAGGCTGATTAGACACCATACATATAATTGTATAAACCATTCACCACTGTGATAGGCCACCAGTCTGACTAGCCTGAAGGATCCATCCGGTCAACTGATGAAATGGGTGCTGAGGCTTCACGAGTAAGATATCACAGTGGTATACAAAAGAAGATGTAAACAGGATGCCCAACTGCTTTTCAAGGTTTAATACAGCAGCATGTATGAAATTTCTGTCATTGCTGCACTAAATGACACTGCCACAGAACAGGAGAAAGATCCAGCACTGCTGAAGATAATAGATGCCTTGTAAAAGTAGGAACTGAGCAAAGAAGAATTCCAATTGATAAACAGAGCACTGTATAATAGGAACTATGATATAATGGAGCAGAAATGGCTGCTCATTATGTAAGCTCATCTATGGCCAACTATCATGAACTATTTCCACAACTCTCTTCATCTGGGATTTGTGAAGACTATAGATCAAATCAGGTGCAGATAACACTGGCCAGATCTCTACTGATCCATTAGACACTATGCAAGCCACTGTATGGAATGCCAGTAAAGGAAGAATGTGCAGCAGATACCTCCGGGATATCTGGTACCAGTCCCACCAGTAGCGGTGCCATTCCAACAAACTTGAATCAAACCTCTTGGGGAGATTCCCAAAGTCAACAAATGAGAACTGGTGACTGTGTGTCACCAAAGCTGTGATGACTGCTGAAGCCTAGGGCAAAGTTTCTTATAGAAGACATCATTTTTAAGCACAGAGCACCATGTGATGAAATCTGATTGCGGAAAAGTTTTCTAGTTGAGACTAATAACAGAGATAACTCTTAACTTCTTATCATGATGTCACCAATAGTGTTCAGCAAGAATAGACTAAATATGGTGGTGGCAACTTCACTGCTGTTAGATGTAGATTAGCTTAAAGCAAAACTGAAGCAGATAGTTCCTGTGAGTATGGGTAGTGTTATATTTGACAACTGGACTAAATTAATAATTGGTTCCTTTTAGCACTACGCCCCCCCCCCCCCCCAAAATATATATTCAGTGCCAGTAACAGGTATAAAACATCATCAGAAATTGTACTAAATGCTTTCTCCAAAAATTACTTTGAGCAGTTAGTTCAGGAGCCCACTCAAGTTGTACATGGTTGTGAAGACATACTTGACCACTCAGCAACAAACAGTCCTGAACTAACAGGGAGTTTCATGACGTATACAGGGATTAGAGATTACAAGGTCAGTGTAGTGAGACTGGCCACTGCAGCATCTAAATCCACCAAAAATAAATGCAAAATATATGTGTTTAAAAAAGGAGATAAAAACTTGCTTGAAACCTTCCTAAGAGACAGTCTCCAGTCCTTCCTAACCAACCATGTATGTATAGATCATATGTAACTTAAATACAACCGCATGCTCAGCGAAAGATCCATACCAAAAGATTAGGAAGTTGCACACATTGCACCAATTGTTGGGAAAGGAGACTATATTCAAACACTATGAATTACCTCAAAAGTTATGATCTACTGTCACACAATGAGCACGGATACAGAAAATATTGTTCTTGCAGAACACATCTAGCTCTTTATTCACACATTGACAGGGAATCGCAAATTGCTTCCATATTTCTAGATTTTCAGAAGGCTTTTGACACCATTTTATTGGAGGAACACTCAAAAGGTGCAACAGTTCTACTGAAGAGACTGCCTGCCTTAAGATTGTTCATCCACTGCTAGAATATTGCTGTGGTGTGTGAGATCCTTACCAGATAGGACTGATGGAGGACATCGAAAAAGTTCGGAGACAGGCAGCTCGTTTTGTATTATTTTGAAGTAGGGGAGAGAGCATCATGCATGTGAGTTGGTATGTCAATCACTAAAACAAAGACTTTTTTCATTGCAGTGAGATCTTTTCGCAAAATTTCAATCACCAACTTTCTCCTCCGAATGTGAGAATAATTTATTGTTACTGACCAACATAGGGAAATATGATGATCACAATACTATAAGAGAAATCAGTGCTCATATGAAAAGATTTAAGTGTTCATTTCTCCCATGAACTGTTAGAGAGTGGCATCGTACAGAAATAGTCTGCATGTGGTTCGAGGAAGCCTATGCCATGCACTTAAGTGTGAACTGTAGATGTGTGAACTGTAGATGAAGATGTAAGATGACAGCTGCTTATCATTCAAAGGCAAATGGCCTCACAGAATGCTTTAATAAAACATGGTGTAGATACATTCTTGATGTATGGTGATGCCGAACAGAGAGATTAGGATACATACCTGCCTGCTGTGACATTCACAAACAACACATTGAAGCAAGGCACTACGAGCTTCACACCTTTTTGTCCCTAGGTCATGACTCCTATATGACAGTGGATACACTGTTCCTGTTCCCATTGGATGATACTCAGAATGACTATGTGAAACTCCTCATCACCAGAAGCAAGGAAGGGAGACAGCTGGCTCACATACTGACCGAGAGTGCTATACCTTGAAGCACTGGCATGTAAGACACAGCATAAGAGACTTGGTATGAATTTTTATGCATATGTTGAAAGTGGAACTAAGGGATAAGTTACTAAAGTGTTACTCTGGGTTGTATTGTTTGCTTTGTAGCTTGTCAGATGTCACATATGAAGCCAAGATTTATGAACCTTCATCAAGATGACAAAAGCACAGAGATGTGAACTTCTCCAGCAAGGAAACTGAAGGACCACTTGATGATCATGATCCCGCAATCCAAGGGACTGTCTCCAGTGCTCCTCATAATGAATTGGATGTAACAACATGACCAGAACATGAGCATTTACCATTGTTGCCAGACAGCGGACTATTAGATCCAAGGTGCTGTAGTCATCACCAATGAGGAGTTTTGCAATAGCAGGTCACGGTTTCTCCAGGTGAGGGAACAATGCCACAAGTTAAATTGCATGCAGTGTGGCATTGTGATCAGATTTACTAGCTGCCATGTTGCAGGTCTCCAGTTCAAACCAAACCACCATCAGTACCTTATTATATAGTAGTTATCTTTTCTTCAATGCTCCTGAAATTTCTTATGTTTGTAATGCTTGCAGATCTACATCTGTATAACCACATCTACATGATTACTCAGTAATTCACATTTAAGTGCCTGATAGAGGGTTCACTGAACCTCCATCAGACTATTTCTCTACTGTTCCACTCTCTAAGAGCATGCAGGAAAAATGAACACATAAATCTTTCAATATGACTGCTGATATCTCTTATTTTATTATGATATCATTTCTCCCTATGTAGGCTGAGGACAATAAAGTACTTTCACATTTAGAGGAGAAAGCTGGCACTTGAAATTTCATAAAAAGATCTTTCCATGACAAAAAATGCTTTTGTTTTCATGATTGGCACCACACTTCACTCATCATATCCATGAAACTCTCTCCCCTATTTTGCAAATGAGCTGCACTTCTTTGGACTTTTTCAGTGTCCTCCATCAATCGTATATGGTAAGGGCCTCTTCCCAATAGCCAGAGAACAGACAAGCATAGTGTAGGCAGTCTCTTTATAAGTATTCTGGAATATCAGTGTTTGTATAGATAGCATCACATTCCATTCAAAAGTACAGTTCTCTCTTGGCTGTATGTTCATGTTTATAATAAACACATTTTCAGTGCTACAATGATCACATGTGGGTTCTTATACTCTCAGATCTGTTCTATTCTGAAACTTTCTGGCAGATTAAAACTGTGAGCCCGACCGAGACTTGAACTCAGGACCTTTGCCTTTCGCAGGCAAGTGTTCTACCATCTAAGCTACCCAAGCATGACTCACACCACGTACTCACAGCTTTTCTTTTGCCAGTACCTCGTCTCCTATCTTCCGAACTTTACAGAAACTCTCCTGCAAACCTTGCAGAACTAGCACTCCTGAAAGAAAGGCTATTGCAGAGACACACCTTAGACACAGCATGAGGGATGTTTCCAGAATGAGATTTTCACTCTGCAGCGGAGTGTACGCTGATATGAAATTTCCTGGCACGTTAAAACTGTGTGCCGGTCAGAGACTCAAACTCGGGGTCTTTGCCTTTCGCGGGCAAATGCTCTACCATCTGAACTACCCAAGCACGATTCACGCCCCGTCCTCACAGCTTTACTTCATTTGGTAGAGCACTTGCCCCCGAAAGGCAAAGTTCCCGAGTTCGAGTCTTGGTCGGGCACACAGTTTTAATCTGCCAGGAAGTTTCATATCAGTGCACACTCTGCTGCAGAGCGAAAATCTCATTCTGGAAACTTCCCCCAGGCTGTGGCTAAGCCAGGTCTCTGAAATATTGTTTCTTTCAGGAGTGATAGATCTGCAGAGTTCGCAGGAGAGCTTCGGTAAAGTTTGGAAGGTACGAGACGAGGTATTGGCAGAAGTAAATCTGTGAGGACAGGGTGTGAGTCATGCTTGGGTAGCTCAGATGGATAAAAGTCGGCTTGCAGCCGTGCTAGCGTGCGGAGCTGCTCCGCACACCATCTGGCGCTCCGCTCTCGGCGGTGTTTACTTCCGCGTCGCGGTGTTTGTGTCTATCGAGTCCAGTACTAACGTACACCATGGCGCACTCGTACCGCCGTGCAACGATCAAAGTAATGTTTCAGGCCGAACATCCATGACCCAGAGCTTTCGAAGTCGAACAGTTCATATTTGAGGATCTATGTTTGAACCCCCAGGATGTAATCGGCATACATTTTTCCATCACTGGAAGTGTTGTCTACATCAAGATGTCGACGGAGGAAATTTGCAATGACATAATTCACCGTCATGCCATCGGACTCAAATTTAAACACTCTGATGGACATATGGGTGCTGTGACAGTCGCCCATGCTGGATTCGGTCTCCGGACATTGCGGGTGTTTGAGCTCCCG
Organism: Schistocerca nitens; assembly: GCF_023898315.1. Taxonomy (NCBI): domain Eukaryota; kingdom Metazoa; phylum Arthropoda; class Insecta; order Orthoptera; family Acrididae; genus Schistocerca; species Schistocerca nitens. Next base: position 1,093,167,608 of record NC_064615.1, on the reverse strand, counting down.
TTCGTGGTGCCTCAGGATGTGGTCATTGCAGCTTTTCAACCATATGGCACCGTTTTGGGTCACGTCGTGGAGAAGTGGCAAACATTTACGACCTACCCCGTATTAAATGGCGTCCGGCAAATAAAAATTGAACTGACGAAACATGTCCCATTGTACCTGCTGATTGGCGGTGTGAGGGCCATCGTCATGTACGATGGACAGCCACGAACGTGCGCAGGATGTGGCCAGGAGGGACATGTACGCTCCGAATGCTTACACTGCCGTTTAATACAGACCCCGTTACGTGAAGAGACCCAGGCTTCGACGGTCACATCCATACCCATCACCTACGCCAAGGTTGCACAGGAGCTGGTCATACAAATCTCGATTGCGCCAGCAGCATCGTCAACGCCACCCGCCACAGCACAACATGCCGACGACACAAGCACGGCGTCGCCTCCAGAGCTCGCTTCAGGACCGTCCGGGTTGCAGACCGAAACCGATGTTCCTGTTGGAACCATGGACATCGACCTCGGTGTCGTGCCGACGTCTGCCTTTGTCCAGACGGGTTCGGCGTCAGACAATGGGTGACCACATTCTGATTCAGAAGGCCACATCAGAAAACAGCGGTCGCCCCGCAAACACAGGAAACAACGACGAACGCCTTCCGATGACGCCCTTTCTCAGACTGCCCGCGAGATGTCGACCTGATGTCTGACAGTGATCTCCCACATTGCGTCCAGTCACGCGATGCAGCAACAGGAGGCCTGTGACGCCTCCTCTCCCAGTTCGGGACGTGTCCTCGCCGTTGTCAACAAATGATGACGGCGGTCCCCCTGTTGCGGAATCCACAACACCCGTTCCGGAAGTACGTGACCGTCACATGTCCATGTCGTCAGCTTTCCGGGCCAATGACATTGAAGACTAAGTGGAACAGACTGCCAGCATGTCTGCACAGGAGTGTACCACGGCGACACAGGGGCTGGCGCCCCACCAGTAATTATCACCGCTGCGGCACCACCGGCAGGTCTCCACCTGCCGGCTACTTCTACCGCACGTTCTGCAAATACTGTGGATGGCCGTACACAGCAATATCATATCGCCATGATGAATCTTGCCACTATTCGTGCCCCCCATAAACTGGCCATGTTCAGAGACTCTATTTACTCTGCGGATGTGGATATTGCACTCTTACAAGAGGTGTTTGTAGCTGACTTCCTAGTTCCCACCAGATACAACGCCCATGTTTCCCCCGCATCCGACACCGGTAGCGGCGTCGCCATCCTGCTACGTGACGGACTCCCTGCAGAGGACGTCGTCTACCTCCCCACTGCGCAAGGTATGGCCCTCACACTGTTTGGCGTGCGTATTATTAATATCTACGCTCCATCCGGCACTGGCCGCCATCATGACCGACAAACTTTTTTTGCCGAAAGCGTCACACCTCTCTTCACCGGTCTGCAGGACGATTTGATACTCGGTGGGGATTTTAACTCGACACAAGAGCCCACGGACCAACTCCTGCGACATTCCCCTTGTGCATCTCTCTCAGTGGTCATCGACCGTCTCCGACTTGTTGACACATGGAAGAAGCTCCACGGAATTCAACCGGGCTGTACATTCTACACCTCTCACTCGTCAAGCCGCATAGATCGCATCTACGTTACCCGCTCCCTTGCTGATGGCACACGTCATGCGGAAGTCTGGCCCTTGGCCTTTTCAGACCATGATGCGTACCTCTGTGACATCACTCTCGCCCCCCGACAGCAAGTGTGGCATAGTCGTGGTCTGTGGAAACTCAATGTCGCTCACCTGACCTCCTCAGACTGTCGCCGTATGGTCGAAGAAGCGTGGGCACGCTGCCACCATCGTCGAGAAGCCTATGACTCCACCTTATCATGGTGGCTCTTCTGTGCAAATCCGACCCTCAGGAAGACTCTGATGAGTTATGGGAAGGAATTAAAGGCGTGGCAAACTAATACCCTGCACTTCTACTACACCATACTACGTGACTGTACGCCGATGCCTTTCTCGCCAGCCCGGCAGTCGATGGTCCATCGCACAAAGGCGCAGATCTCCTTGATCATGCAGCGTCACTTGGAAGGCACTGTAGTCCGTTCTCGAACTTCTAATCGAATCCCTCAAGAACGTCCGTCGATGTACCACCTCATTCAGGAAAGACAATGACGACAACGAGCTCTGATCCAAGTCCTCACTGATGTGGAAGGGCGCCGGCACGACACCCAACAAAGCATCGGTCGTACTCTCCATGCTCATTTTGCAGGGCTATACGCAGCCGTACCGCATTCTGCAGCACTGATCACAGAAGTCACTCAGCTTACTACGAACACTCTTCCGGAGGATGCAGTGCATGACCTCCAAGACGACGTAACCACAGATGAAGTGGTAGATGCTATCAAGGCGGGTTCTGATAACAGATCTCCTGGACCCGACGGTATACCCATCGAATTTTATAAAAATTTTCAATATTTGTTGGCTTCAACATGGACGACAATCGCACAAGAGCTGATGTCACCGATGACAGTGGTCCCGAGTGCCTTTCTTGAAGGCATTATTACCCCCGTACATAAACCGCGCGGGTTATCGAGGGTCCAGGACTATCGACCAATTACTTTGCTCAACAACGACATGAAAATACACGGCTACTGGCATCGCAACTCAAGAAGGTCGCACGTTACGTCACATCCTGTGACCAGACTTCCCTAGGAGGCAACAACAACATCCGTACGGCCCTTTGCCGTTACAGAGACATGATAGCATTAGCGCATTATCAGCGTCTCCCTGGCGCCTTGGCTTCACTGTACTTTAGCCAGACTTTCGACCGTGTTGACCACTTCTATTTATGGACAGTTCTTCAGCATATGGGTTTTCCTGGCGGTATTGTCATAGTGGTTATGCGCCTGTTGAGTAGTGCAACCTTTAAAATCATGTACAATGGTCGCCTTACACCACCCCTGGTCATTGCACGATCTGTGAGGCAAGGCTGCTCTCTTTCCACGATTTTGTATGCTTTCGCCTCGGAACCCCTGCTCCAGGGCATGTGCCAACGTTTGGAAGGTATGGCTGTGCACGGCCACCGTTTTTGTTGTACAGCCTATGCAGACGACATAGTACTATACCCGCGCAGTGAAGATGAAGTACGAGCAGCACTGACATGGGTGGCGACTTATGGCGAAGCTTCGGGGAGCTGCCTCAACATGTCAAAATCCAAGGCCCTGCTCATTGGTGAGGGATTGCCGGAGAGATGCGCTGCCCCACTCAGTGTCGCCGGCACCATACGGTGTCTTGGACTTGATTTCACGGCAGACCTGCGCCGCTCAGCAACTATCAATGGTAGACGCTTGCTACAGACAATCAGAGCAAATCTCGCAGATCACCGGCTACGAGCTCTCGACGTTATCCAACACGCGCAATACGTGAACATGTATCATGCTTCCCGTATACCACACGTGGCTCAAGTACTACCAGTCCCAAATCTCCTGGCGCGACGACTGTTGATGGCTTTCGGCTCCTTCGTCAGCTCGGGGATGTTATTCAAGGTGCAGTATGAATCCCTTGCACTTCCACGAGATCGTGGCGGAGTGGGACTCATCCACGTGCCGACTCGTGTCAAGGCACTATACGTCAGCTCCCAACTAAAACTTTGGCATTGTTGCCCGCACAGCCTTACTAGCCTCCTGCTTCACAACTTTGCACCGGCCTCCTTGTCCGCCCCAGTACTGGTATCGACCATTCCAACCCACTTTTACTACATCCAACGATTTTTCCTGGAGTTCAGTTATATCTACCGGTCCTTACCACTTACACGTTTCTACCTCACGAAAACAGTCTCCGAATTGTTACAACAGTGCCGCCCGTCCAACCCCATCGAACGTAAGTATCCACACTACGTGTGGCGACACATATGGAAGGCGATCCATGCGCGTTTTCTCGAATCAGACGTTCAATCAACGTGGTACATCACCGTGAATGACAAACAAGTTAACCGAGATCGTCTGCACCGCATCCATCTCGCCGATTCATCCCTCTGCACCCACTGTGGAGTGGATGACACGGATGTCCACTGGTTCCACTGTGGCACAGCGTTCGACGTCTGGATACTTACGCGGCGAATTTTGGCGTTTCTTACTCGCCAGACACCGGCTCAGATCGATGTCCACATGCTTTTGTACCCCGATAAGACTTTCTACCCCTCTGCCAAAACTCACTCTGTGAATTGGATCTGTGGCCACACGATCCGCTATCTTTTTACTTCTGGCGACAAGTCTACGCTAGGATATTGGACTTACCTCAACAAACGACACTGCGTCCTGATACGCAACCCACGTTATAAGCAATATTTTTCCAATTTCTTACGGAGCACTTTCGATGACCCACAAAGTAGCTGGAACGCCCAAGCCCTGAGAAGCTGAAAACTGTATAAACCGAACCGAACTGAATAGATCTGCTACCCAGAACCCACGCCTACGCAATGAGAAGACACGTTTGGACGAGCTGGCATGCTGTAGGCGGAGACACTTCAGGAGCTCCTGTAAGAACTGGTCTTTAACTACAAGTCACACAACGACTTTAATTTTAAAAAAAAAAAAAAAAAAGTTTCCTTAATTATTCCTCATAATTTGTTCTTAAAGTAAAAAGAAATTTGATTTTGGCTTTGAGGAACTTTTTTTTGTTCCACAAGATTGCTTCTTCACCAACAAGACAGAGGAGACTCATTTTGTTTACTGGAAGGAGAAACCAGTATAATTGGAGTCTTTGTTTTCTTTTGAAAAAATATTTTTAAAAAAATAAAAATAAAAAAAAAAAAAAAAAAAAAAAGATGGTAGAGCACTTGCCGCAAAAGACGAAGGTCCCAAGTTCAAGTCTCGATCAGGCACACAGTTTTAATCTGCCAGGAAGTTTCATATCAGCGCACACTCCGCTGCAGAGTGAAAATCTCATTATGTTCTATTCTATCTGTTGAAAAACCAGCATGTGTAAAGTAGGCCTCATCTGTGAATAATATACGAGAGTGGAAGGCAGCAACATTAGCACTTTGATGAAGAAAGAACATGACCAACAGGTGAGGCCTGTTCACATAAACTTATTGTTAGTCATAGCTTGTACAGTGGAGTGATTACATTATTTAGTAACAAATAAGACTTTGACTTATGATGTGCTGCCATACCAACAGCACTGCAAAGTTTTAATTAAACATATATTTGCTTTCAGTGGTACAAGGCTAAGATACTTGTGTTATACACAAGACACACATACAACAAATATTTGCCATCAAAAGTATTTTACGATCTGCTGTCAATAATTCCACCAAGTGTACAAAAAATAATCTAATGTATAGGACTGGAAATGTGTATATAGGGGCTGAAAGAACAGACGAGAAATGGGATTCTTTCTGGCCTACTGTGAATTATTAAGTAGAAATTACACGTTCAAAGACATTCATTAACATAAACTAGAAAAATGAAAAGAAATGGCTGAGAAAAGAGTGAAGGCCACAGAAGAACTTCAATTAGTTTATGAGCAGAATCAGACAAATAAAATAGAGGTTCATTCTGGAATTTATATAAACACAAAAAACACATATCAGTGAGAAATGGAGAAGCTAAATATATGTAATGAAACATATCTCAGACATGGTAGTTTTGTCTGACCACATACAAATGCTGAAAGAAAGGGTACAACTAACTCAGCAACTGAAAAATGTAGTAACAGAGAATAAATATACAGAGCTACATAGTGTTAACAATATTTTTAATCTATGCTATGTTCGTTAGTCAATGTGGTCCATATATATGTTTAATCCACCCATCATTTTCCTCCACTACCAAATCAATTATTCTGCCTCAAGATGTGTTCTATTGACCAATCCCTCCTTTTAGTAAAGCTGGGCCATGAATTTCATTTCTTCCCAATTTGCTTGGAGTCTCCTCACTAGTTACATCATCTACCCAACTAATCTTCATCACTGTTGTAGATGGAAGGCTGGTTGATGTTCTTTAAGCTCAATTTGATACTTCCACTATTCCGGCAAATCTGCAGCTGAATTCAGTTTTTCTAGTTGGTTCTGGTACCTCCAGGATGTGCTAGATCTTCAGTGATGTGCGGTGTATGTAACAGTTGAGAGTGGCAGTACAGAAACTAATGTTATAAGGAAATGTTTGAAAATGTTATCTATTTGTATAAGAGATTGCCATAAAATTCCATAATATGTTCCATAGTTCAGTTACTGTCAGAGGTGAGAGAAATTATAGCATATGTGCCATGAACACACATGGTACAATGAGGTAATTTGTAACAATCAGGTTCCTTGAATCTTGGATTCGGCACAATACTGGAAAGCAGATTTTTAAAAAAAAATGTTGATGAATGGAGTAAACATACCATAGCCTGGCACTTGTAAGGAAACATGAAAGCAAGCCCAATAGCCAGGATTCCTTTCACAGTGTAGTGTGAATGTTATTCTGGGGAGTGCCTTCGGCCTGGCCAGAGAAAGCTAAGGAATGGGGCAGCATGTAGCTTGGTTGCCTTTGCACAAAGACATCTCAAACAAACAGAAACAGATATGTTTTAGGGGTCAGAAATTTTAACTTCCATCTCAGTGTTTATTATTTTTTGATAAACGCAAGTAAGAAATATTTATTTTATTTCATTTTTATCAAACTAAAAATTTTGTGATGCAGCGCACAGTTTAATGATGACTCCTCACATTGCCGACAGATGAAGGCTAAGTTAAAACAAAGAGTGACCAACTCTGGTCCAACGAAGATTCAATTCAATGACCTCTCAGTTTTGAAGATCACACTTAACCACTAGACCTCAAAATGAGACAGGGATATAGGTAGTTCATATATAGGCTTGGATGAGAGAACTTGGTGATACTAACTTGTTTCCAGCAAGAGCAGGTTGGCTGTCAAATTGGAAAAAATGACATGGTGCTCAGCAGCTGACAGCCACTAGGGAAAGTCTCTCAACTAATGAAAATGATGCTGATGTGTTTGTAAACAAGTTAATAGAGGAAGAAGATTTAACTATTGATGCCATATACAATGCTGATGAAACCAGGCTCTTTTAAAAGATGCTTCCTTTGAAAACATTAGCGGCCAAGAATGAGAAGGAAGCTCACGGGTACAAGCTACCCAGAAACAGCACACAACATTAATGGTTTGTTGTAACACAAATGGGAGTCATAAACCACCACTTTAGGTGATTTTATTTTTTATTGGGAAATCATGTTTCTAAAATAAACTTCAAACTCAGTTATCTTGCATGTCCACTAATCCCACATCCAAATGTGCAAAGAATGGCAAGATTAATGAGAGACTAGTGTATGTGACATAAATCACCGTATCTTTTGACTGCACTGACCTAAAGCCCAAATTTCTTACACAACCACAGGACTGTGGACCTCAGTATTTGACATAAATTTCAAACTGATACTTTTACCCATTATTGAGAAAAAGGAACTTTAACAGAAGGACAGGTTGACAGAAAGTGATCCTATAAGAGTTCTATTTTTACTGATAGAGGTACTGAACTCTAAATATCAGGGAATTCTTCAGACACAACTAAACATCCCTTTCCTTTCCCACTCCTTGTGCCAAATGTGTGCATCCTCTATAAGATCATGTTTTCTAGTGAAAACCACAAAATATGACTACTTTATAATAATATTTCAATAAGTTATTCATAAAATGTAAAAACATAGCACAGGTTGTTAAAGCAATAAAACCATTATTGTCTTCTTGTATGAAATGTTTATCATCCACTTTTCACTTTCTCATAAGATTACACTCAAACCTTCAGAAAAGACTTCCTAATATTTAAACTCATATTTGATATTAATAAGTTTATTTTTGTCTTCAAAACAACTCACACTTTTCTTGTCCATTCCAAACATAATGATTTTAAAAGTGGAATTTTAAATGCCCATTCGATAGAGTGGTCCCAGATTAGTCTAGTGTAATATTTCTTTTATCAGTACATACTGACTGGGACAGTAAAACACAATGAATAACCAAGAGCCCAGCAATGACTGAGCAGTGCTACCTCATGATGGTAGCAGACCAGAGCACTGCCGTCATTCTTCGTGTTTTGCTGTCCCTATCAATACATAGCAATAAAACAAAAATCACACTAGATTCATTTGGTGCAACTCTGGCAAATGGGCACACAAAGTTCTGATTTAAAAATCTTTTTATTTGCAGAGGGCCACAAACTATTTCCTTCTGTTGACACTGGGCACTGCATGGAAGAAACAGGTCACCTAGTGCAACAATAACAAATTTTGAAATGTATGTGATTACGGCAGTAGACAAACAGAATAAAGTCTATGGACATTTCCTTGATGTTTGACACCAAGTGCTCTACCAACTGAGCTACCCAAGCACGACTCACGCCCCATCCTCACAGCTTTACTTCTGCCAGTACCTCGTCTCCTACCTTCCAAACTTGACAGAAGCTCTCCTGCGAGCTTCTGTTAAGTTTGGAAGGGGCGTGAGTCGTGCTTGGGTAGCTCAGTTGGTAGAGCACTTGCTCGCGAAAGGCAAAGGTCCCGAGTTCAAGTCTCGGTCCGGTACACAGTTTTAATCTGCCAGGAAGTTTCATATCAGCGCACACTCCGCTGCAGAGTGAAAATCTCATTCCAGAATCCAATGTGTTGGAACAAAACATGAAAGTGTTACCCTTTCCCCTGGCTTTCAAGCACCTGCCACAGAGGTCAGTGCTAGGTCCACGTTACTCATTTTATACACAAATGATATATCACTATCAGTAGATGACATAATACCTATGTTCACTGAGGACACATTCACTGCAGCAAGCAGTCATGCTATGGAAAAACTAGGAGCAACAGTATAATATAAAATATAGAAAATGTGATAAATATTTCAATGGAATAACCTGTTTATAAATGGCAATAACGCAATATGCATGCAGTTCCCTACTAATAGAACAACCCCACCTGATAAAATTAATCTCAGTTGACATGACTCATTTCTAAAGAAAATAGATATGTACAGATACTTAGGTATAACTTTAAACTAACACATGACAGGGAACTATATATAGAAAAAAAATTCTCAAAAATTATCCTTAATAATAAGCAGATAATTGGTGTAAATGATGACTGACAACCTCAGCTGCCGACAGATGTTGTTGTTATACCTCGATGTGGAAAGCTGAAAATGTGTGCCCCGACCGGGACTCGAACCCGGGATCTCCTGCTTACATGGCAGACGCTCTATCCATCTGAGCCACCGAGGACACAGACGAATAGTGCGACTACAGGGACTTATCCCTTGCACGCTTCCCGTGAGACTCACATTCCCAACTGTCCACAATTCTACATATGTATTGTACCTTATAGACATTTGCCCACCCACTCGTTACTCGCGCACGCTTTGGCGATTCCCGTAAGAGTTTGGGCAACCTGTGCATATTCACACAGACGAAGGTCAATAGCTGGCTAGCCTTTAACTATATATACGAAGACAGTAACTAGTTCTCGAAAGAACAGTTACTGTTGATGACTATGCAGCTTTTCCCTGGAATAAATGACGACTGGCAACCTCAGCTGCCGACAGGTTTTGTTGTTATACCTCGATATGGACAGCTGAAAATGTCATTTTCAGCTGTCCACATCGAGGTATAACAACAACACCTGTCGTCAGCTGAGGTTGTCAGTCATCATTTATTCCAGGGAAAAGCTGCACGGTCATCAACAGTAACTGTTCTTTCGTGAACTAGTTACTGTCTTCGTAAATAATTGGTGCTTTTTATACACATTTTCTGCAGATAGGTTTTTTGTTTTCTCATAGATTTTTTCTTTTCTCCTCTGTAGGCCTTAAAACCCAATTAATGCAATGATGACAATATACACTCACCTAGTGACTGCTCCAGCTTCTTATGAGTAGCACTAAGAATCTACATCACATGACTGTCTAGCATAGAAATAATAAATTATATACACAAACTTTTCTCACAATCTGTATATCTATCAGTGAAAACTGTATCAAAATCCCTTCAGCATTTCCTAAGATTAACCATCAAAAACAGGCAGAAAATTTAACTCACCATAGTTCAGCAAATTTGCACGAAATATTAATAAATTACAGACATCAACCTTCCTCAAGAATCAGTTTGTCTATTAATGTAAACCATATCAAAATCCCTACAGTAGTTCCTGCGATTAGTCCTCACATAAAGGATAAAGACAGAAAAATTATGGCACAAGGTATCTCTCTCCCTCTCCAAAACACACATGCAAAAGCGCGCGCGCGCGCGCCCACACACACACACACACACACACACACACACACACACACACAAAATTATGCAGCTACGCATTCGGAAATTTTTCTATGGAGCAGAAGGAGTTGCAAATAAATAAAAGAGTTTACTGCAAGTATGCATTTTAATGATTCACACCATCATCTTCTGGTGGATAATTGTGTTGTTACATTTCTGGTGTTAATGTAGTGCAAAGGCACTTATTCACTGCAGCAGGCCAAGCACAAAGCAGTTTCTTTTGAAAAGAAGTAAAATCAAAAACGATTATGCATCTGCTATTTGTTGCCTGTGCGCTTCACTGTATGTTGTGTTTGCACTGTTCCTACACAGGGTAGATGGTCAAAGATTCTTATGGCTGAATACCTGTCTTATTTCTGTGCCACAGTAAAACTGAATGAAGGGTGGTATAAATCATTTGTCCTTCTAATGTTACATTTATGGATACTACTATTGTTTTCAAACAGTGAGTGATTGTTGACAATTTCAGGAGGAAGTAAATGTACTGTGAGGCTGTTGTCAGTATGCACAACAGTTCAAAGAGCTGTCTGCAAGAGGTTCTAGAAGGGACACCACACATTACCTTATTACACGCTTCTGTGCAACTAACACTGTTTTCCTCAGTGACAGGTTAACCCAGAATATGATCTATAAAATTTTAGGGAATGAACATAGAAAAAGTTAGTCAACTTTTTTACATTTTCATCTCCAAAATCTAATATTATTTGTAGCACAAAAGTTGCAGAACTCAGATGTTAAAATCACTAACATGCTACTTCCAGTTAATGTTCTTATTGATATAAACATTGATGTAAAATTTAGAAAATTCTGTTTCATTTATTGATTTACTCTCATGTATTATGACAATATGTCAGAAGTGGTCATGACTGTGTCTACGGCCTTTGTGAAATTTTCAAAAGAAATCATTCCACTTTAGGTTGTTAAAACATTATTTACTGCTACTGCAATTTTAACACGTGTACATTTTCAAGCATTCTGAAAGCAATCAGTTGCCAAATATAATTCATGTAATTATGAAACAATGGAAGCTCCAGGTAGGAACATCAATAATGTAGGAAAAGATAGATTACTACTTATGGATAAACATAACATGCTAAGTTGCAGACAGACACAATTAAAAGACAATTACACATACACTTTCAGGCACAGCATTCGTCAGAAAATGAGTAACACACACCATTCATTCACAAAAGCAAGCACACCTTACACACATGACTGCCAATCAAAACAGCTCAGGTCAAAATACCAATTAATGTAATTATGAAACTGACAAACATTGAAAGTGAAAATCGCAAAGTTACTTATGTGGGAATGTTGTAACCCACTCAGTAATACAAAGCTGTCACATGGTGTGCAAGAGTAGTTGCATGTGCTGGTGTGAATTTATCTGCTGTCCCTTATGCCATTAATGTTAGAAACTTGGTGAATCAATGATATAAATGCTTGAGCATAAATTTCATATAGCAGGGGTGGTAAATATTTTAGCAGCCTCAAGCAAAATGAATTCATGAAAAAAAGGTATGGTCAGGCTTTGTACAGTAATGGTTGAATGTATCATGTTTCATCTAAATTCAGTGATAGTCTACTTGTAGGCAACCAGTTATTAATTTTCAAGAAAATATTGTTCACAATTTTCTTCTGCTGACGGCTTGATTATAATATTTGCATCATTAGAAAAGAGGAATATTTCTGCTTCTTGAATGTATGATGGAAGATCATTTATATATAACAAGAACAGAAGTATACCCAATATTGATCCCGACAGTACACCTGTAGTGATTATTTCCTATTCTGAAAGTGATGATTCGTTGGGTATACTCCCTGAGTTAATTAACACAACATTCTACATCCATTTAGTTACAGAGTGGGAAAACCAGTTACCAGCAAGATCTCTAATACTATAATAAAAGTATTTCTGCTCCTGTAGAGGAGTGCTGGCAACTACACTATCAAATATATTTGACGAATCACAGAAGATAACAACTGGAAATATTTTAGAAAGATAAAATTTTTTCCATTACCTTTGAGAAGGAGGTAGGTAGTGAGATTGATCAGTAATGAAAATATGCCTTACTACATTTTTTTGTCCTCCCCACCATTAACCATGGACGTTGCCATTGGTGGGGAGGCTTGCGTGCCTCAGCGATACAGATAGCCGTACTGCAGGTGCAACCACAAAGGAGGGGTATCTGTAGAGAGGTCAGACAAACATGTGGTTCATGAAGAGAGGCAGCAGCCTTTTCAATAGCTGCAGGGGCAACAGTCTGGATGATTGACTGACCTGGCCTTGTAACATTAACCAAAACAGCCTTGCTGTGATGGTACTGAGAACAGCTGAAAGCAAGGGAAACTAAAGCCGTAATTTTTCCCGAGGGGCATGCAGCTTTACTGTACTCTTGGGTAAATTATTCCGGAGGTAAAATAGTCCCCCATTTGGATCTCCAGATGGGGACTACTCAGGAGGGCATCGATATCAGGAGAAAGAAAACAGGCGTTCTATGGATTGGAGCATGGTATGTCAGAGCCCATAACTGGGCAGCTAAGTTAGAAAATTTAAAAAGAGAATTCGTGAAGTTCAGTGGCAGGGGGAACAAGACTTCTGGTCAAGTGAATATAGGGCTATTAATAAAAAATCAAATACGGGTAATGCAGGAATAGGTTTGATAATGAATAACAAAATAGGAACGCGGGTAAGCTACTACAAACAGCATAGTGAATGCATCATTGTAGCCAAGATAGACACGAAGCCCATGCCTACCACAGTAGTACAAATTTATATGCCAACTAGCTCCGCAGACGACAAAGAGATTGAAGAAATGTATGATGAGATAAAAGAAATTATTCAGATACTGAAGGGAGATGGAAAATTAATAGTCACAGGGGCTTGGAATTCAATAGTAGGAAAAGGAAGAGAAGCAAAAGTAGTGGGTGAATATGGAATGCGGGTAACGAATGAAAGAGGAAGCCGCCTGGTAGAATTTTGCACACAGCATAACTTAATCATACCTAACACTTGGTTTGGGAATCATGAAAGAAGGTTATATTCGTTGAAGAGGCCTGGGGACACTGGAAGGTTCCAGATAGATTACATAATGGTAATACAGAGATTTAGGAACCAGGTTTTAGATTGTAAGACATTTCCCGGGGCAGATGTGGACTCTGACAACAATTTGTTGGTTATGAACTGAAGAAACTGAAAAAAGGCGAGAATTTAAGGAGATGGGGTCTGGATAAACTGAAAGAACCAGAGGTTGTAGAGAGTTTCAGAGAGAGCATTAGGAAACAGTTGACAAATATGGGGGAAAGAAATATGGTGCAAGAAGAATGGGTAGCTTTGAGAGATGAAATAGCGAAGGCAGCAGAGGATCAAGTAGTTAAAAGATGAGGGCTAGTAGAAATCCTTGGGTAACGGAAGAGATAATGAATTTAATTGATGAAAGGTGAAAATATAAAAATGCAGTAAACGAAACAGGCAGAAAGCACTACAAATGTCTCAAAAACGAGATCGACAGGAAGTGCAAAATAGCTAAGCAGGGATGGCTACAGGGCAAATGTAAGGATGTAGAGGCATATATCACTAGGGGCAAGGTAGATACTGCCTACAGGAAAATTAAAGAGACCGTATGAATATCAAGAGCTCAGATGGAAAACCAATTCTAACCGAAGAAGGGAAAGCGGAAAGGTGGAAGGAATATATAGAGGACCTATACAAGGGCAATGTACTTGAGGGCAGTATTATGGAAATGGAACATGACGTAGACGAAGATGAAATGGGAGATATGATATTGTGTGAGGAGAATGAACAGAGCACTGAAAGACCTATGCCAAAACAAGGCCCCGAGAGTAGACAACATTCTGTTAGAGCTACTAATTGCACTGAAAGAGCCAGCCATGACAAAACTCTTCCACCTGGTGAGCAAGATGTAGGAGACAGGCGAAATACCTTCAGACTTCAAGAAGAATATAATAACTCCAATCCCAAAGAAAGTAGGTGCTGACACGTGTGAAAATTACCGAACTATCAGTTTAATAAGCCACAGCTGCAAAATACTAACACGAATTCTTTACAGATAAATGGAAAAACCGGTAGAAGCCGACCTCGGAGAAGATCAGTTTGGATTCCGCAGAAATGTTGGAACACGTGAGGCAATACTGACCCTACAAGTTATCTTGGAAGACAGGTTAAGGAAAGACAAACCTATGCTTCTAGCATTTGCAGACTTAGGGAAAGCTTTTGACGATGTTTACTGGAAAATTGTGTTTCAAATTATGAAGGTGGCAGGGGTGAAATACAGGGACGAAAAGGCTATTTAGAATTTATACAATAAACCAAATGGCAGTTATATGAGTCAACGGGCATGAAAGAGAAGCAGTGGATGGGAAGGGAGTGAGACAGGATTGTAGCCCATCTCCGATGTTATTCAATCTGTATATTGAGCAAGCAGTAAAGGAAACAAAAGAAAAATTTTGAGTAGGAATTAAAATTCATGGAGAAGAAATAAAAACTTTAAGGTTTGCCGATGACATTGTAATTCTGTCAAAGACAGCAAAGGACCTGGAAGAGCAGTTGAACGGAATGGACAGTGTCTTGAAAGGAGGATATAAGACAAACATCAACAAATGCAAAACGCGGATAATGGAGTGTAGTTGAATTAAATCGGGTGATGCTGTGGGAATTAGATTAGGAAATAAGACACTTAAAGTAGTAAATGAGTTTTGCTATTTGGGGAGCAAAATAACTGATGATGGTCAAAGTAGATATGATATAAAACGTAGACTAGCAATGGCAAGGAAAGTGTTTCTGAAGAAGAGAAATTTGTTAACATCGAGGGTAGATTTAATTGTCAGGAAGACTTTTCTGAAAGTATTTGTTCGGAGTGTAGCCCTTGTATGGAAATGAAACATGGATGATAAATAGTTTAGACAAGAAGAGAATAGAAGCTTTCGAAATGTTGTGCTACAGAAGAATGCTGAAAATTAGACGGGTAGATCAGATAACTAATGAGGAGGTACAGAATAAAATTGGGGAAAAGAGAAATTTGTGTCACAACTTGACTAGAAGCAGGGATCGTCTGATAGGACATGTTCTGAGGCATCAAGGGGTCACCAATTTAGTACTAGAGGGCAGTGTGGAGGGTAAAAATCGTAGAGGGAGACCAAGAGATGAATACACTAAACAGATTCAGAAGGATGTAGGTTGCAGTAGGCACTTGGAGATGAAGCAGCCTGCACAGGATAGAGTAGCATGGAGAGCTGCATCAAACCAGTCTCTGGACTGAAGCCCTCAACAGCCACCTTTTTGGTAAAAGCACCTAATAATAGCATATTTTATACTGTCTGAAAATATCTCCTGTGATAGTGATGTGTTGCATATGTGACTGAAAACAATGTACATGTGTGAAGGCTGGATTTTAGTACTTTACTTGAGACATTATTAAATCTATGAGAAGTTTTGGTTTGAAAGGCATATTGAGACCACTTGATGACACCAGAGAAACTGAGTAGTTGGCACACCATCACTGTCTATCGTCATGGAGCCACTATGCAAATCGTGTTTGTCATCAAGTGTGCCATCTGACAAGATCACACCAGAACCCTGCATATCAGCCAGCACAATGCCAGTCTGAATCAGTTGTAATGCAATGTGTGGAGTACGTGGCAAGTGTGCTACTGGTACTTGCGATAATATTGCAGACCATTTGTCATAAGCAGAACCCTGATACGGCATGAACTGGACTTGACATTGGAATATGGACTTCAGCTAACTTGAATTGTTTCTGAGGAGTATCTTCTCTATATCTCTTGATGTAAATAAACTGGGTGAGTCACTGCTAACTGCAAAGTAACTCACATTTCACAAAAAGGGAGTTAATTACATTCTTAATTTCTCTGAAAGAGTGAGGAATAATTGTAATTTTCCTGTATGTGTGATATAAGGCTTCTTGCATATATTTTATTGTTTTATCCTTTAGAGTCCATGCCAATTTACTGAGCTACCTCAAGGAGTGATTATTAAATACACTGGGCACTTGGCTGCTACCCTATGTTATTTGGCCATTTTCTTTAATAACAAAGTACTTGAATTCCTTAACTGATTTCCTGATTCCTCTTATAACTAATACCCATGTTGTGTTGTTGTCGTCTTCAGTCCTGAGATTGGTTTGATGCAGCTCTCCATGCTACTCTATCCTGTGCAAGCTTCTTCATCTCCCAGTACCTACTGCAACCTACATCCTTCTGAATCTGCTTGGTGTATTCATCTCTTGGTCTCCCTCTACGATTTTTACCCTCCACACTGCCCTCCAATACTAAATTGGTGATCCCTTGGTGCCTCAGAACATGTCCTACCAACCGATCCCTTCTTCTAGTCAAGTTGTGCCACAAACTTCTCTTCTCCCCAATCCTATTCAATACTTCCTCATTAGTTATGTGATCCACCCATCTAAACTTCAGCATTCTTCTGTAGCACCACATTTCAAAAGCTTCTATTCTCTTCTTGTCCAAACTATTTATCGTCCATGTTTCACTTCCATACACTCCATACACTCCATACAAATACTTTCAGAAATGGCTTCCTGACACTTAAATCTATACTCGATATTAACAAATTTCTCTTCTTCAGAAACGCTTTCCTTGCCATTGCCAGTCTTCATTTTATATCCTCTCTACTTCAACCATCATCAGTTATTTTGCTCCCCAAATAGCAAAACTGCTTTACTACTTTAAGTGTCTCATTTCCTAATCTAATACTCTCAGCATCACCCGATTTAAATCGACTACATTCCATTATCCTCGTTTTGCTTTTGTGCATGTTCATCTTATATACTCCTTTTGAGACATTGTCCATTCCGTTCAGCTGCTCTTCCAGGTCCTATGCCGTCTCTGACAGAATTATAATGTCATCGGCGAACCTCAAAGTTTTTATTTCTTCTCCATGGATTTTAATACTTACTCCGAATTTTTCTTCTGTTTCCTTCACTGCTTGGTCAATGTACAGATTGAATAACATCGGGGTTAGGCTACAGCCCTGTCTCACTCCCTTCCCAACCACTGCTTCCCTTTCATGCCCCTCAATTCTTATAACTGCCATCTGGTTTCTGTACAAATTGTAAATAACGTTTCGCTCCCTGTATTTTACCCCTGCCACCTTCAGAATTTGAAAGAGAGTATTCCAGTTAACATTGTCAAAAGCTTTCTCTAAGTCTACAAATGCTAGAAACGTACGTTTGCCCTTCCTTAATCTAGCTTCTAAGATAAGTCGTAGGGTTCGTATTGCCTCACGTGTTCCAACATTTCTACGGAATCCAAACTGATCTTCCCCGAGGTTGGCTTCTACTAGTTTTTCCATTCTTCTGCAAAGAATTCGTGTTAGTATTTTGCAGCTGTGACTTATTAAACTGATAGTTCGGTAATTTTCACATCTGTCAACATGTGCTTTCTTTGGGATTGGAATTATTATATTCTTCTTGAAGTCTGAGGGTATTTCGCCTGTTTCATACATCTTGCTCACCAGATGGTAGAGTTTTGTCAGGACTGGCTCTCCCAAGACCATCAGTAGTTCCAATGGAATGTTGTCTACTCCGGGGGCCTTGTTTTGACTCGGGTCTTTCAGTGCTCTGTCAAACTCTTCACGCAGTATCGTATCTCCCATTTCATCTTCATCTACATCCTCCTCCATTTCCATAATATTATCCTCAAGTACATCGCCCTTGTATAGACTTTCTATATACTCCTTCCACCTTTCTGCTTTCCCTTCTTTGCTTAGAACTGGGTTTCCATCTGAGCTCTTGATGTTCATACAAGTGGTTTTCTTATCTCCAAACATCTCTTTAATTTTCCTGTAGGCAGTTTCTATCTTCCCCCTAGTGAGATAAGCCTCTACATCCTTACAATTGTCCTCTAGCCATCCCTGCTTAGCCATTTTGCACTTCCTGTCGATCTCATTTTTGAGACGTTTGTATTCCTTTTTGCCTGCTTCATTTGCTGCATTTTTATACTTTCTCCTTTCATCAATTAAATTCAATATATCTTCTGTTACCCAAGGATTTCTACCTGCCCTCGTCTTTTTACCTACTTGTTCCTCTGCTGCCTTCACTACTTCATCCCGCAAGCTACCCATTCTTCTTCTACTGTATTTCTTTCCCCCATTCCTGTCAATTGTTCCCTTATGCTCTCCCTGTACTCTGTACAACCTCTGGTTCTTTCAGTTTATCCAGGTCCCATCTCCTTAAATTCCCAACTTTTTGCAGTTTCTTCAGTTCTAATCTACAGGTCATAACCAATAGATTGTGGTCAGAGTCCACATCTGCCCCTGGAAATGTCTTACAATTTAAAACCTGGTTCCTAAATCTTTGTCTTGCCATTAGATAATCTATCTGAAACCTGCCAGTATCTCCAGGGTTCTTCCATGTATACAGCCTTCTTTTATGATTCTTGAACCAAGTGTTAGCTATGATTAAGTTGTGCTCTGCGCAAAATTCTACCAGGTGGCTTCCTCTTTCATTTCTTAGCCCCAATCCGTATTCACCTACTACGTTTCCTTCTCTCCCTTTTCCTACTACTGAATTCCAGTCACCCATGACTTAAATTTTCATCACCCTTCACTATCTGAATAATTTCTCTTATTTCATCATACATTTCTTTAATTTCTTTGTCATCTGCAGAGCTAGTTGGCATATAAACTTGTACTACTGTAGTAGGCGTGGGCTTCGTATCTATCTTGGCCACAATAATGCGTTCACTATGCTGTTTGTAGTAGCTTACCCGCATTCCTATTTTCCTATTCATTATTAAACCTACTCCTGCATTACCCCTATTTGATTTTGTGTTTATAACCCTGTAGTCACCTGACCAGAAGTCTTGTTCCTCCTGCCACCGAACTTCATTAATTCCCACTATATCTAACTTTAACCTGTCCATTTCCCTTTTTAAATTTTCTAACCTACCTGCCCGATTAAGGGATCTGACATTCCACGCTCCAATCCGTAGAACGCTAGTTTTCTTTCTCCTGACAACGACATCCTCTTGAGTAGTCCCCGCCCGGAGATCCGAATGGGGGACTATTTTACCACCGGAATATTTTACCCAAGAGGACACCATCATCATTTAACCATAGAGTAAAGCTACATGCCCTCGGGAAAAATTACGGCCGTAGTTTCCCCTTGCTTTCAGCCGTTCGCAGTACCAGCACAGCAAGGCCGTTTTGGTTAGTGTTACAAGGCCAGATCAGTCAATCATCCAGACTGTTGCCTTTGCAACTACTGAAAAGGCTGCTGCCCCTCTTCAGGAACCACATGTTTGTCTGGCCTCTCAACAGATACCCCTCCGGTGAGGTTGCACCTGCGGTACGGCTATCTGTAACGCTGAGGCCCGCAAGCCTCCCCACCAACGGCAAGGTCCATGGTTCTTGGCGGGTGGGGGGTGGGGGTGGTAACACCCACACGGATTTGATTATATTATGTCAGTTATTGGTTTCATATGTTATATAGAGATTTTTTACTCATTTTTCTTCATATTTTTCTTCATATAATATAGTATTTCTAGTAACATGGAATAAGCCCTACATTTCTATTTGATCGGGCCATTTCAAACAACTTCCTTTTCCTTGCATTGATATTTTGATTCCTTTTGTAATTTAGAGCTTTCATGGTGTCTTGTAAAAACCATACATTATTGTTTTCTTGGGATTTTCTTTGATTGTGTTTCTTTCTGTGGTCTTAATCTTTGTTGTTTCCTGTTCGTGAGATCATTTATCAACTGAAGAATGAATCGCTTCTCTTCAGTTTATTTTTTATTATTTTATTCCAGGTGATTTTGAATAGTGGTGGGGGGACTGGAAATGTGATATATACAGGGTGATCCATTGATAGTGAGCGGGCCAAATATTTCACGAAATTAGTGTCAAACGAAAAAACTACAAAGAACGAAACTCGTCTAGCTTGAGGGGGAAACCAGATGGCACTATGGTTGGCCTGCTAGATGGTGTTGCCATAGGTCAAACGGATATCAACTGCATTTTTTAAAATAGGAACCCCCATTTTTTATTACATATTCGTGTAGTACATAAAGAAATATGAATGTTTTAGTTGGACCACTTTCTTCGCTGTGTGATAGATGGCGCTGTAATAGTCACAGACGTGTAAGTACGTGGTATCATGTAACATTCCGCCAGTGCGGATGGTATCTGCTTCATGATACATTACCCATGTTAAAATGGACCATTTACCAATTGCGGAAAAGGAAAATATCATGTTAATGTATGGCTATTGTGATCAAAATGTCAACGGGCGTGTGCTACGTATGCTGCTCGGTATCCTGGACAACATCATCCAAGTGTCCAGACCGTTCGCCAGATAGTTACGTTATTTAAGGAAACAGGAAGTGTTCAGCCACATGTGAAACATCAACCACGACCTGCAACAAATGATGATGCCCAAGTAGGTGTTTTAGCTGCTGTCACGGCTAATCTGCACATCAGTAGCAGACAAATTGCGTGAGAATTGGGAATCTCAAAAACATCGGTGTTGAGAATGCTACATCTACATCGATTGGACCCGTATCATATTTCTATGCACCAGGAATTGCATGGCAATGACTCTGAACGTCGTGTACAGTTCTGCCACTGGGCACAAAGGAAATTACAGATGACAGATTTTTTGCACGCATTCTATTTAGCGACGAAGCGTCATTCACCAACAGCGGTAACGTAAACCGGCATAATATGCACTATTGGGCAACGGAAAATCCACAATGGCTGCAACAAGTGGAACATCAGCGACCTTGGTGGGTTAATGTATGGTGCGGCATTATGGGAGGAAGGATAATTGGCCCCCATTTTATCGATGACAATCTAAATGGTGCAATGTATGCTGATATCCTACGTAATGTTCTACCGATGCTACTACAAGATGTTTCATTGCATGACAGAATGGCGATGTACTTCCAACATGTTGGATGTCTGGCATTGAATAGCATATTTCATGACTGGTGGATTGGTCATCGAAGCACCATACCATGGCCTGCACGTTCACCGGATCTGACGTTCCCAGGTTTCTTTCTGTGGGGAAAGTTGAAGGATATTTACTATCGTGATCCACCGACAACGCCTGACAACATGCGTCAGCGCATTGTCAATGCATGTGCAAACATTACGGAAGGTGAACTACTCACTGTTGAGAGGAATGTCGTTACACATATTGCCAAATGCATTGAGGTTGACGGACATCATTTTGAGCATTTATTGCATTAATGTGGTATTTACAGGTAATCACGCTGTAACAGCATGTGTTCTCAGAAATGAGAAGTTCACAAAGGTACATGTATCACATTGGAACAACCAAAATAGATTGTTCAAACATACCTATGTTCTGTATTTTAATTTAAAAAACCTACCTGTTACCAACTGCTCATCTAAAATTGTGAGCCATATGTTTGTGACTATTACAGTGCCATCTATCACAAGGCAAAAAAAGTGGTCCAACTAAAACATTCATATTTCTTTGCATACTACATGAATATGTAATAAAAAATGGGTGTTCCTATTTTAAAAAAACCAGTTGATATCCGTTTGACCCATGGCAGCGCCATCTAGCGGGCCAACCATAGCGCCATCTGATTTCCCCCTTAAAGCTAGACAAGTTTCGTTCTTTGTAGTTTTTTCGTTTGATGCTTATTTTGTGAGATATTTGGCCCGGTCACTATCAATGGACCACCCTGTATATATATTGGAAATCTTAATAAAAATTTGCTACTTACATAACTGAAAGGAAAATTTTGAAATAATGATTAAGAAAGGACTGGAAAGTACTCATATTCTGGGTGAACTTTAATTGGCACTAACATAAACAGACCTTCAGTATTGAATACATATATTCAATATCTAACATTCGTAAATTTACGTACACCCGTTTTTGTTACCACTACTGTACATTGAGATTGGTATGACAATACTGGTTCAGGATCCCCCTTCTCAGCGAATCTTGTGCATTGTTCCCATTAATGTACTTCCCCCCCCCCCCAATATACATACAGCACAGACACACACACACATACAAGCACTGCAAGAAGCTGTCCATTGTCCTTATTTCTTCCTTCATTTAAAAATGGCTTCATGAAGTTCCAACATACTCTCTGGTCAACTTTCCTCCTTGCCAAGGTACAGGACGGCATTGCAATGTAATCTGAAGACACATCTGCAGTTATCCACAACTAGAGGCAGGATTTCTTAGTTTTGTAGGGCATAAATTGGGTGAATGTGCACTTTGCTGTGCTGGAAAGTAGCTGCTCATCAACGATAATATTTCATCAGGGCAGTCAGTTTTCCATGAACTTGTCCATTTTACAGAAATGAAAGGTCACCAGGGATGCACTGAACTTGGGGGAACATTTCATCAAATCAGAGGAACCAGAAAAGTTCATAGACTCTATCTCTTGCCATTTTATCCCTGACAAAGAATGTGGCCAGAGGTCATCCAATGAAACACTTCTAGAAGAAAAGTCATGTCTGGCACACAAGACAGCAGTCACTGATTCTACTTCCTCCAACAATATGATACAAGTGCTATTTTCTACTTCATTCCAAGCATTTGATTATGTGTGCTTTTTTATGATATGCAGCATCAATTTGTGAAAAAAAAAGTCATAATGCACTAATGATGGGTTAGTCATCAACTCAGTGGTAGACATATACAGGTGGGCGCTCCTCTCTCCTGCAGGACATTGAAGACAGTCTGTCCTCCATTTAATGACAAGTTAACAACCTCCCATTCTGTTCTTTCTCTGGCAGCCATTTTCACTTTGGCATCAGTTGACTGTCGTTACTATTGTGAAGCGAACTGAAATTAATAGACATATCTTCATCTGTCAGACTATGTACACTATCATGTCTCTGGAAAAAAATCACCATTTAAATGTGGTGATCTACACTCCTGGAAATTGAAATAATAACACCGTGAATTCATTGTCCCAGGAAGGGGAAACTTTATTGACACATTCCTGGGGTCAGATACATCACATGATCACACTGACAGAACCACAGGCACATAGACACAGGCAACAGAGCATGCACAATGTCTGCACTAGTACAGTGTATATCCACCTTTCGCAGCAATGCAGGCTGCTATTCTCCCATGGAGACGATCGTAGAGATGCTGGATGTAGTCCTGTGGAACGGCTTGCCATGCCATTTCCACCTGGCGCCTCAGTTGGACCAGCGTTCGTGCTGGACGTGCAGACCGCGTGAGAAGACGCTTCATCCAGTCCCAAACATGCTCTATGGGGGACAGATACGGAGATCTTGCTGGCCAGGGTAGTTGACTTACACCTTCTAGAGCACGTTGGGTGGCACGGGATACATGCGGACGTGCATTGTCCTGTTGGAACAGCAAGTTCCCTTGCCGGTCTAGGAATGGTAGAACGATGGGTTCGATGACGGTTTGGATGTACCGTGCACTATTCAGTGTCCCCTCGACGATCACCAGTGGTGTACGGCCAGTGTAGGAGATCGCTCCCCACACCATGATGCCGGGTGTTGGCCCTGTGTGCCTCGGTCGTATGCAGTCCTGATTGTGGCGCTCACCTGCACGGCGCCAAACACGCATACGACCATCATTGGCACCAAGGCAGAAGCGACTCTCATCGCTGAAGACGACACGTCTCCATTCGTCCCTCCATTCATGCCTGTCGCGACACCATTGGAGGCGGGCTGCACGATGTTGGGGCGTGAGCAGAAGACGGCCTAACGGTGTGCGGGACCGTAGCCCAGCTTCATGGAGACGGTTGCGAATGGTCCTCGCCGATACCCCAGGAGCAACAGTGTCCCTAATTTGCTGGGAAGTGGCGGTGCGGTCCCCTACGGCACTGCGTAGGATCCTACGGTCTTGGCGTGCATCCGTGCGTCGCTGCGGTCCGGTCCCAGGTCGACGGGCACGTGCACCTTCCGCCGACCACTGGCGACAACATCGATGTACTGTGGAGACCTCACGCCCCACGTGTTGAGCAATTCGGCGGTACGTCCACCCGGCCTCCCGCATGCCCACTATACGCCCTCGCTCAAAGTCCGTCAACTGCACATACGGTTCACGTCCACGCTGTCGCGGCATGCTACCAGTGTTAAAGACTGCGATGGAGCTCCGTATGCCACGGCAAACTGGCTGACACTGACGGCGGCGGTGCACAAATGCTGCGCAGCTAGCGCCATTCGACGGCCAACACCGCGGTTCCTGGTGTGTCCGCTGTGCCGTGCGTGTGATCATTGCTTGTACAGCCCTCTCGCAGTGTCCGGAGCAAGTATGGTGGGTCTGACACACCGGTGTCAATGTGTTCTTTTTTCCATTTCCAGGAGTGTATTTTCTGATTTCATATCTGAGTTCTCCAGAATATGTAAAATCTCTTCATTAATAAGACCAGATTGACAAGACATAATGGAAAACACCTGTTATAGGGAAGGAAAAGCTATCTAAATGATTAGGCGAATAACCATCAGCAAAATACAAAACATGACTGAAAAGTTATGCAACAGTGTCCATCATGCAAAGTAATGACAATGCAAAAGTCATCATTCAAGGTAGTGCTCACTGGCTGAAGCAAAATGGGATGTGGAGTGCATTTGTAATGGTGAAAATAGCAGTATCCTAAAAAAGGGGTTGCTCCTCTCACTTTTCTAGACATATTTCACAAAACTTCCAGAAATCATGAAAATTCACAAAACTGCAGTATACCATTGCAAAAAGTAGAAGGATAACACAAAGTCACAAATTTTGGTGGAAAACTGTTGAAAACTGAATTTCTTACTGCAGAAATAAAATCTGAAATATGTCCTTTGACCCTATTGTTGTTCTAATGTTAAAGAACTTATACAGGATGCAGCTCTGTTGGTGAATATAAACTGCAATACATTATTAAACAATTGTATGCATGACCACAATACAAAGAAAAGAAATGAGGACCACACTGACAGCAAACGGAGACGATTAATAAGCCAAGAGCCTGCAAATTCTCAATTAAATGTGTTCACCAAGCCGCTTCTGTGTCTAAAGAACACAAAGAAAAGTACATGCAATCAGAAACAAGTTGAATTTATCCTTACTTCTTGCTTGTCCATGAAGTGTTGGGCAATATACAGAAGCCCGGTATGGCAGCTACATATTATCAAATACTATGCTGTGACGTAAGTACCTAAAGTAAAAGAAGAATTTGTTTTCCTGTAATAACATAACTGCTACTGAAGTGCAGGGTTAGCCCAAATGATTAATCAGGTTTCAGAGTACTGTTTATTGACAAGTATCTAACATACAAAACCAACCACCAGCATTACCTCCACTTCGACAGTCTCCAGCCATTCCACGCCAAGAAGCCCCATCCATACAGCCTAGACACCAGTGTTCAAATGCCTCTCATCGTTCTCTCAAATGAGGAATATCAGCTCTTATCTTTCCAATTAGCTCCCCCATGAACCATGGACCTTGCCATTGGTGGGGAGGCTTGTGCACCTCAGCGATACAGATAACCGTACCGTAGGTGCAACCACAATGGAGGGGTATCCATTGAGAAGCTACACAAACTCATGGTTCCTGAAGAGGGGTAGCAGCCTTTTCAGTACTATGGATTGGAGCATGGAATGTCGGAGCGCTTAGTTGGGCAGGTAGGTTAGAAAATTTAAAAAGGGAAATGGATAGGTTAAAGTTAGATATAGTGGGAATTAGTGAAGTTTGGTGGCAGGAGGACAAGACTTCTGTTCAAGTGAATACGGGGGTTATAAATACAAAATAAAAAAAGGGTAACACAGGAGTATATTTAATAATGAATTTTTAAAAAAATAACAGGAGCATGGATAAGCTACTACGAGCAGCACAGTGAACACATACTATGGATTGGAGCATGGAATGTCAGAGCGCTTAATTGGGCAGGTAGGTTAGAAAATTTAAAAAGGGAAATGGATAGGTTAAAGTTAGATATAGTGGGAATTAGTGAAGTTTGGTGGCAGGAGGAACAAGACTTCTGTTCAAGTGAATACGGGGGTTATAAATACAAAATAAAAAAAGGGTAACACAGGAGTATATTTAATAATGAATTTTAAAAAAAATAAATAAAAGCCGGTCCCAAGCCCGGTTGAAAAAGGAGGAGGGGGAGGAGTAACAACCTCGTTAAAAAACCTTGGTTCACCTGGCCCGGGTGATAGTACCTCGTAAGGGTCCCAGGCCAGGGTAACGGTGAAGACCTCAACGGCAGTGAAGGCGGAGATGAAGATCATCGGAACGGCGGAACTGGCGGAAAGGTGAAGATTAACCAACGGTCCAGAAGGCGGAAGAAGACACTGTATGTCCTAACGGCTTTTGGAGCGGAAGAGTTATCTTCAATCAGCAGCGTCTGTACTTCAGAGAAGCGGCTGCGAAAGGCGTCTGTACTCCAGAGGAGCGGCCTGAATTAACTTCTTAGTGTAGCGAACTAAGTCTTAGTGGAAGGAGGTGTATACCTCTGGAAACAACAGCTTTAACCAAGTATCAGAAATGGAAGGTGCAATGAGAAAGTTTCCTCCCCGTGGTGGTAATACCACCGAAGCTGGGCATTCGGATCCGGGGGCCCAGCATCACTGCGCAACAGACCAGTCGGAGGGTCCTAGGATCCCTAACGCTAAACATAGGAACAGACATCAAACGTTCATAGGAACACTGAACGTGAACTCAATGCTGAGAACAGGTAAACAAAAAGAACTGACAAAACTAATGGATGAACACAAACTAAAAGTTCTGGCTATACAAGAAACAAGATACCCAGATGAGGATACAGTACAGGCAGACCAGTACAGGATTTATAAAGGGAAACCAGCACAGATAGTAAAGAATACAAAAGGTCTTCGGGTATATGGCACAGCATTTGTGATACATAACTCATTCTCTACTAAGGTACTAGAATTTAAATCTAAATCACCAAGAATATCATTGATAACATTCAGAAATAAAAATAAAAAGTACACACTTATAAATGCCCATGCACCAATAAATAAAGACAACCAACAAAATCCAGAGAAAGTGCAGACATTTTGGGAGGAACTGGAAGAAACAATAGGGAAGATCCCTGAGCAACACACTACAATTCTGTTAGGAGACTTTAATGCACAAATTGGAAGAAACGAATTATCAAAAAGCACAGGGAGGTTTACAGCACACACTAAAACTAACATGAATGGCCAGAGATTAGTAGAGTTTTGTGAGAAATTCAAATTGAACATTATGACAACTAAATTCC
The DNA here is from genome assembly GCF_023898315.1 of Schistocerca nitens. Taxonomy (NCBI): domain Eukaryota; kingdom Metazoa; phylum Arthropoda; class Insecta; order Orthoptera; family Acrididae; genus Schistocerca; species Schistocerca nitens. The sequence continues at coordinate 1,093,140,059 of NC_064615.1, read as the reverse complement.
AGAAGAATCCCAAAAAACAAACAACATGGAAATCACCAAACAAATTACTTGGCGAGTTCCAGATTGATCACGTGACAATAAGTTATGATAATTCAAGGGGCATTCAAGATGTACAGGTGGTGAAAGGGGCCAACTTTGATTCTGACCATTATCTGACCAAAATTAAGATGAAATTAACACCAGAAAGAAGTCACAAGAGTGACGAAACAAAAATAGCCAAATATAGAGTACAGGACTTAATGCTCAATCAGCAAGTCTTAGACGACTACAAGGAAAAGACAGATAAAATCAAAAGTCACAAATGGGAAGAAATTGCAACCTCAATACGAGACGTAACAGAACAAACAATTTTACTAACCAAAAAGAAAAAGCATCCCTGGTGGAATGAGGTCTGTGAGAAAGCACTACAGAAAAGAGCCAGAACTTGGGAGAAATACAACCCAACCAAAAGGCCAACTGACTGGGAGCAGTTCAAAACGCAAAGACGTGAAACGACGAAAATCATTAAAAGTGAACGAAGGAAATATGACACACAACAAATACAGAAAATACAAGATGAATTTTCTAAGAACAATACACGCAATTTCTTTCAAACATTCAGAACTACAATAACAAGATATAAACCACCGACACTCTGCTTCAAAGATGAAAAAGGAAATCTGATCACCAGCGTGGAACAAAATTGCCAACACCTAGCGAACTACTTTGAAACGCTGCTAAGCTGCAAAAGACCTGATGAAACCTTGACATTTGAGAAGCCTAAGAATAAGCTACCAGACTCTGAACCACCTAATAAAGAAGAAATTAAAGATATCTTGAAAGGATTGAAAAACAATAAAGCATCTGGTAAAGATTCGTTAGTCGCGGAACTACTGAAATACGCAGGAGAAAACTTAATAAATAATTTCGAGGCGCTGTTTGAAGAGATTTGGAATACAGAGAAGATTCCGGAGGAATGGAAGACAGCATTGATTCATCCGTTACATAAGAAGGGTGCCAAGACAAATGCAAATAACTACAGAGGTATCTCATTGTTATCAGTGGCCTATAAGATCCTATCCAAGGCACTACAAAACAGGATTGAAAATCAGGTAGAGAAAGAACTGGGTGAATATCAAGCTGGGTTTAGAAAAGGAAGATCATGCAGTGAACAGATATTCAGTCTACTCTCCATAATACAACTTCGCGCACGCACATCGAAAAATCTAGTAATTACATTCATAGACTTCAAAAAAGCATATGATTCTATTGATAGACCAACCCTGATTAACACATTAGAAGAATTTGGGATTGATGATAAAAGCAGAAGTCTAATCCAGGAAACCCTTATGGGAACAAAATCGCAAGTGAAGTTTTTGGGTAGATTGTCACAACCGTTTGTAATTGGAACAGGTGTTAGACAAGGGGATGGGCTCTCCCCACTGTTGTTTAACATTGTCCTTGAAAAAGTGGTCAGGGAATGGAGAAAGAAGATGGCAGAAGCTGGAGTGAAAAATGGGATAACGTTAGGAAGAAATAAAACAAAAATTGAATGTCTGGCATTTGCTGATGACATGGCAATATTGGCAGATGACATCGAAACAGCAAAGATTCAGATAGAAATGCTGCACGAGATCGCTGAGAAGACAGGTCTACAAATATCGTATGAAAAGACAGAACTGATGATACAGGACAAAACAGACCCAACACAGACATTGCAAACTAAATATGGAATAATTAAGAGAGTTCATAAATTTAAGTATCTAGGGGAATGGATTACACCGACAGGGTTACCAAATGTTTCACTACAGGAAAGAGCAATAAAGATGGAAACGGCGTACCAGCTATGCCGAAATGTATACAATAAAAAGTCGATCTCCATCAATGCCAAGCTCAGGCACTACAATGCGGTAATAAAACCAGAAAGTTTGTATGCGATTGAATGCATCCCACTGAACAGAAAACGTCTGTTGGAGAAATTGGAAATAAAAGAGAGAAAAATACTGAGAAAGATCTTAGGACCTAAAAAGGATGGACAAGATTATAAATTGCGATCCAATAAAGAGTTATACGAGAAAATTGAAAAACTGACAACATCCTTTAAAAAGAGAAGACTGAGTTTCTATGGGCATGTCAAAAGAATGGCACCAGAAAGAACGGCAAAGAAAATCCTGGAATACATGGAAAGCAGAAAGACACAAATTAACTGGCTGAAAGAAGTAAAAGAAGACATTGCAGAAATGAACATTATACCAGAGACAGTTTACAACAGAATGGAATATAGGAATGCCATCAACAAAATACAGGGATTCAAAGACCGAACGCAATCAAAGAAGACGGGAACAACCTGGTCGCAAGAACGTAAAGAAGCCCACTCAGAAAAAATGAAGAAGTACTGGGAAGAACGCAAGAAAAAGCACAAGAAATGACTGATGCTTAGCGTAGTCCAAAGTTGACTGTAACGAATAATAATAATAATAATAACAGGAGCATGGATAAGCTACTACGAGCAGCACAGTGAACACATTATTGAAGCCAAGATAGACATGAAGCCCATGCTTACCACAGTAGTACAAGTTTATATGTCCACTTGCTCTGCAGATGATGAAGAGTTTGGAGAAATATGTGATGAGGTAAAACAAATTATTCAGATAGTTAAGGGAGACGGAAACTTAGTAGTCATGGGGGACTGGAATTTCTTACAGGGGAACATCCCTATCGCACCCCCCTCAGATTTAGTTATAAGTTGGCACAGTGGATAGGCCTTGAAAAATGGAACACAGATCAATCGAGAAAACAGGAAGAAGTTGCGTGGAACTATGAAAAAAATAAGCAAAATATACAAACTGAGTAGTCCATGCGCAAGATATGCAACATCAAGGACAAAGTGAGCTGTGAAGCACCGTGGTCCCGTGGTTAGCGTTGGTTCAAGTCTTCTCTCGAATGAAAATTTTAATTTTTTATTTTCAGACAATTATTATCTGTCCGTCCGTTATGTTTTCATCACTTTTTTGGGAGTGATTATCACATCCACAAGAAAACCTTAGTCGGGCAATGACACACATGCCATCACCAGTGTCATATAGAATATATCAGATGTGTTTTCCTGTGGAGGAATCGGTTGACCTATGACCTTGTGATCAAATGTTTTCAGTTCCCATTGGAGAGGCACGTCCTTTCATCTACTAATCGCATGGTTTTGCGGTGCGGTCACAAAACACAGACACTAAACTTGTTACAGTGACTAGAGACGTCAATGAACGAACGGACAGTTCATAACTTTGCGAAGATAAAAAAAGTAAACTTTTCACTCGAGGGAGGACTTGAACCAAGGACCTTTCGTTCCGCAGCCGCTCAGGCTAACCACGGGACCACGGCGCTTCTCAGCTCACACTGTCCATGATGTAGTCTATCTTGTGCATGGACTACTCAGTTTGTATATTTTGTTTATTTTTTTCATAGTTCCACATAACTTCTTCCTGTTTTCTCGATTGATCTGTGTTCCGTTTTTCAAGGCCTATCCACTATGCCAACTTATAACTAAATCTGAGGGGGGTGCGATGGGGAGGTTCCCTTGTTAGCAGGAAAAGGAAGAGAAGGAAAACTAGTAGGTGAATATGGACTGGGGGTTAAGGAATGAAAGAAGAAACCTCCTGGTAGAATTTTGCACAGAGTATAACTTAATCATCACTAACACTTGGTTAAAGAATCGTGAAAGAAGGTTGTATACATGGAAGAGACCTGGATATATAATGATAATACAGAGATTTAGGAATCAGCTTTTAAATTGTAAGACATTTCCAGGGGCACATGTGGAGTGGGATCACAATTTACTGGTTATGAACTGTAAATTAAAACTGAAGAAAGTGCAAAAAGGTAGAAATTTGAGGAGATGTAATCTGGATACACTGAAAGAAACAGAGGTTACAGAGAGTTTCAGAGGGAGCATTACAGAACAACTGACAAGAACAGGGGAAAGGAATAGAGCAGAAGAAGAATGAGTAGATTTGAGAGATGAAATAGCAAAGACAGCAGAGGATCAAGTAGGTAAAAAGATGAGGGCTGGTAGAAATCCTTGGGTAACACAGGAAATACTGAATCTAACTGATGAAAGGAGAAAATATAAAAATGCAGTAAATGAAGCAGGCGAAAAAGAGTACAAACATCTCAAAAATTAGATCGACAGGAAGTGCAAAATGGCTAAGTGGAAATGACTATAGGACAAATGTAAGGATGTAGTAGCATATATCACTAGGGATAAGATAGATGTCACTACAGGAAAATTAAAGAGACCTTTGGAAAAAAAGAGAGCCACCTGTATGAATATCAAGAGCTCAGATGGAAAACCAGTCCTTAGCAAAGAAGGTAAAGGTAAAAGGTGGAAGAAATATGTAGAAGGTCTATACAAAGGCAATGTATTTTGAGAGCAATATTATGGAAATGGAAGAGGATGTAGATGAAATGAGGTGGGAGATATGATACTGCATGAAGAATTCAACACACCACTGAAACAACTGAATCGAAACAAGGCCCCGGAGAAGACAACATTCCGTTAGAACTACTGACAGATTCGGGAGAGCCAGCCATGACAAAACTCTTCCATTTGGTGAGCGAGTTGTATGAGAAAGGTGAAATACCCACAGACTTCAAGAAGAATATAATAATTCCAATACCAAAGAAGCAGTCTTACAGGTGCGAAAATTACCAAACTATCAGTGTAATAAGTCACGGTTGCAAAATACTAACATGAATTCTTTACAAACAAATAGAAAAACTGACAGAAGCTGACCTCAGGGAAGATCAGTTTGAATTCTGTAGAAATATAGCAATATGCGAGATAATACTGACCGTATGACTTATCTTAGAAGATGGGTTAAGGAAAGGCTAACCTATGTTTAGAGCACTTGCAGATTTAGAGAAAGCTCAACAAAAGAAAAATCTGGAGTATGAATTAAAATCCAGGAAGAAGAAATAAAAACCTTGGGTTCACTGATGAAACTGCAATTCTGTCAGACACAGTGAAGGATTTGGAAGAACAGCTGAGTAGAATGGACAATGTCTCAAAAGGAGGATAAAGATGAACATCAACAAAAGCAAAATGAGGATAATGGAACATAGTTTAATTCAATCTCTGCTGTTAAATTAAATCTGCTGTGATGGACTTTTACGGAAACATACTAGTGATCACATGCATGGAACTGGATTACCATTTGGATGTGTGTTAAGGGACCAAGGACACACACACTGTAAGTTTGTAGAATGCACCAGAAACTTGATGAGTATATGAATCTTTTCATGTAACACCTATCTTTGTGCATCATATACTTCCAAACAACAGTACTTTGAAACCCAATGAGTTATTAAGGTCAACCCTGTACTTTTATTGCAGTATGTTTAAGACTGTTTCTGTAACATTACAAGGGAAGTTTTGGGGAAGTATCAGAAATATGTATGAGAAAGTGCATTAAAGCTGGAGTTTTTGCTCTCTATTTAACGTTGCATGGACATGTGTGTGTGTGTGTGTGTGTGTGTGTGTGTGTGTGTGTGTGTGTGTGTGTGTGTGTGTTTGTGTGTGTGTGTTTGTGTGTGTCGTTATTGAGTATAGATTGTGGGATACCTTGCAGTGGTGTCAACTGTCTATGAATGAATACATGAAATGAAAAAAAAAAATATTTGAAGAACATGAAAATCAGTCACTGGTAACAGTAATGACTTGCTGCAGAATGACAATGCTGTAAGTAGTCATTCTATTAACCATACAGGAAACAAAGAAAGAACTTTTTTATCAACAATAAAAATATGACTCCTTCAAAATTTATAATATGCTACTCTATCAAAACAGTCTTTTGTTATGTAAAATTAAATGGATTGCAAGTAAATTTAATTGAAGTTTAAACAATACTACCTTGGTAAATATTTTCTTCTACTTGCTGAACGAGATTTGTTGAAAATACCATGTAAAGATGCAACCAGTGCTTTCTTCTTTGGAGTTGATACCTTAGAGTTCCTTCTTATACATCTGTCTGGCTTCTGGAAAGCAAGAACTTACTTTACCTTCTAATAACACAGGATAATAGAAATACAAGGGCTGCATCAAAATTTGGCATGTTAGGAAAAGATGCAGAGCTTTTAGTGGAAAACAGATTAGGATCACAATAAACATGCATGAATATTCATATTAAGACCTTACTCTCACCAGTTGCTCCAGTCTCCTATTTACAGAGAGACCAAGTTTCCATTGGCACTTGACCTTATATGCACATAATTAGAAAACCAACTATTTTTCTCTGTTTTTAATTAATAAATGTGGAGTCTGTATGTGAAAGACAATTGGAAATTTCAGGATGGAACTAATAGAAAAAATGAGGAAAGATAACTGTAGCTCATAATGTTGTTCTGACCCTGGCTGTGTGCATTTTGGATGTCTATGTGATTATGTCTGTACAAAGGGCATATTTAAAAATGGAAAAAAAGGGCAGTATCTTGAAAGTTAACAGAGTATATGCACTGTTATATCTATGTATGCACTATGCACCAATAAACTACAGGTGAGTCTTTCCATATTTTTTGTGTCTGTAAGTCTATTATACATCTCCATGATGATAAACAAATCCCAGAGAGGAGGACTGTTGACAATTGCTGACTGTACAAAAAATAAATAAACAAAAATAAAAAACAATGTAGATGACCATGTCTTTCATGCTTCCTACTGACAAAAAATCAAAAGGCAAATAGTAAGTACTGTGATGTAATTGTTGGATACCCTTTGCGAGAAACTGCATGCTGTATTTTATGAGAATCACTTGGCAATATTCTAAACTTTCCAGTATACTGTTCTAAGCAAAGCCCGTTGTATGTTATAAATTAACTCATTCTGTTTATGAATGGGTAATTCACCAAAACACAAACCTCGAGGTTGATCATGGATGTCTTGTTTAGAAATTTACTGCCAGTAATACTTATAAATAAACTGTTTGTTCAGTAAACAATATAAGATACTTTGATTAAAGGAGCAGCTATCTCCATTCTGATGAATTTCATGAGACTTCACTGGAAATGTTAAAAGGTATATCTATCAAAAACAATGAATAGTAGTACGCTCGTTCCACACTACTGACCATTCTTTCCCCTTTTAAGGAATCCACTGATGTGTTTAACAAAAAATTAGTGAAGTTGTGGCACCACAGCTCCATAGCCAAATCTACACATAAAAATGCATATTTGTGTTTGTGTGACAGTACCAGGATACATGTTTGGGGTAAGACACTCCTATCATCCATACTTGTAGGGATGATGGTGAAGATAGATAAGTAGTACCATATAAGCTTAACTCTAGAACACCAGTAATAATCTCAACCAAATTTGGTACCTACATGGCTCACTATCTGGAAAAAAGAGATGCTGTTGGGTAAGACACCGTAGCAGCTTGGGGGTGGATGTGGGTGTGAAGGAGATGGCATGTGAAACTTAATATGGCATGATTTACCACATTTTTAAAATGATAAACGGATGTGTGCTGGGGAAAGCAAAATAACAGAAAAATACACTGATGTACAAAATTAAAGCAACAAACTGCTACTTCCCCAACCTGTGTCTAATTCACAATATAATCATACAAGCTGTCAACAAATGTCATTATCATCGTGTTCTTCATGGTAGATGACATTTTGATCTACGAACAATCACATCAACAATAACTTCAAGACACCTGTCAAGCAGGATAGTATTTGTAAGGTAGTCCCACATCCACAATCACTGTATACACAGTCTCAGATTGTGCAGTATGGCACAGAGAAGGCGCCTATTCTCTGCTGTGGAGGGCCATAGCAAGAATGGAAGCAGCAGAGTTGGAAACTGATGTGGCCTGGTGGCTTAATGTGAATTGTTCTGTTGTTTATCAGATGAGGCGACAGTTTATAGAGAACAAAACTGTATCCTGGAGACCAGGACAGGGCCAACCACATGTGACATTAGAAAGAGTGGACTGTTGTTTGGCTGGAATGGCACAATGGTACCAACTTAGTACTGCACTGCAACTGACATTTGACCTCGCAACATCCCCAGAACATGTTGTATCAAGGCAAACGGTATACAGAAGGCTGCAGCAGAGTGGCCTTTATTGTTGGAGACCTACTGAATGTTTACCTGTGTGTGTCTTCACAGAAGGGAATGTCTAGAGTGGAGCCGTCAACATGCCACCTGGATGGTCGAACAGTGGGTCAATGTTCTTTTCACATATGAGTCCCGATTTGGTCTGGAGAGTGATTATCGACGGATTCGCATCTCAAGGGCATGTGGAAAACAATTCAGAATCCACACATTGTGGGAAGAGACTGGAATTGAGGAGGATCCCTAATGGTTTGAACAAGAAATATGTTGACCAATCAAACACCTCTTCATGAAATTGTACAATTGAATCAGCAAGATTAACTGCTGTCAGCTGACAGGAACCGTGAGGAGATCCTGGGATCTCATGCACAGTTATTGCGAGGTGCTGCAGGCCCAAACTTTGCATTGACGGACAATAATGTTCGACCTCACAGAATATGGGTGGTTGATGTTCTATTGGAAACAGAAGATACTGCACACATCATGTGGCCTGCTTGTTTTCCAAATTTGAATCCCACAGAGCATGTATGGGGTGCACTAGGGAGACAGGCTGCTTCATGTCAGCATCCACCAACCACTCTCCAAGACTTGTGAGCAGCTCTGCAGGAAGAATGGACATTATTGCTTCAACATCAGAACTGTGTTGGTGCCAGAGGTTGTCACACCCCCTACTGAGTGCATTAACCAGTTGTCAGAATCTGTGCGCAAATCTGTTAAGTTGGAAAAAAATGAAGAACGTTTGTGTCTACTGTTATGCATGTTGCAGCTGATTACGTTCTGTATTCTTTTCATTGCTTCCACTTTGCTACCACCTGTTTACACTTTTCTACGGTAAAATAAATGCAACCTTGCAAAATTTCCATTTGTTGCTTTAATTTTGGTCACCGGTGTATGACATATCTAATGAGTTCCCTATGGCATTTCATCATAAACTGTGGCACACAGATTAACAAATGGTACATGACTGACACATTTATTTCAACAAAAAAAATTTAGATTCAGAATTGGTTTTGGAAGGTTTAAAAGTTTCACAAATATCATAAAGCATTACATATTTTTAAAGCTTATAATCAACTGAATTAAATGACACAAATTTTAGGTCTGTAACTGAAATAATTTTCATGTATACCCATTTCAAGTTTTCAAAATGTGGTAAAAATCAGACAATTTTAGAAACTTTAAAAATTAATAATTCAAAAACACAATGGCCAAAAAAGTTTTCAGAGGTAAAAAAAAATGACAAAGAGTGACAAAATTATAAATCATCAAGGTTCAAATTTATTTTTTTATCAGTTGATTTCACATGGAATGGTTTGCCCCTGTAGCTTTGTGGGGGGTGTAGATGATTGTCATGTGGAGAACCTGGGCCCAATTTCCGACAATGCAAGAATTTTACCTTGGTGAGAGGGCTGGAACAGGACACTCTCAGCCTTGTGATACCCACTGAGCAGCTACGAGGGCTATTCAGAAAGTAAGTTCTGATCAGTCACAAAATGTAAACTACTGTGAAAATCAAAAATTATTTATTTGCAACAGTTAGCTACACCTTCCAGTTATGTCTGTACATAATTGCTGCTGTAATGTAGACATTTGCAGTAGTGTTGTGTCAACTTTCCAATACTTTCATTTTAGAAGGCAGCCACCTGTGCTTTCTGCCAATACTCTACACTAGTCTACAACTCAGTGGCTGTGCCAAAATGTTGTCTTCAAAACCAGCATTTCATGCGAGCAGAGATGAAACTCAGGGGTAGCCAGTTATGAGCTGTACTGTGGGTAATCATACACTTCCCACTGAAAATGGTGTAGGAACATCCTCATTGCCCATAGAGAGAGTGGCTGAGAATTGTATTGAAGAAGGAACCAAATGACAGTTGTGTTACATGGGCCACATGACATTAGGCGAAATATCTCACCAGGTTCTCATACTTGGCAGGAGACTATTTCCTAGGCATCTTTATGTGCACACTGTGCACTCAGAACTGAAAAGAGCGACATGACATGATCGACGGGCATACAGACACTGCCCAACATATCTGTGCAAAGCTTCATCAGATTTTCACATTGGTCTCCATTTTGCAACCAATCAGAACTAACTTTCTGAATATCCATTATATTTTAAGGAAAATGACACCACTGGCTGAGGACAACATGGCAGTCAGTTGGTCAGTCCCAACAGACCTGTCTGTGGCCTGAGTGGCACAGCTTCACTTTTGCTTTCACAGAGTGACCCCTTGACATCTAACATTTTTTATAGTGCCCATACCAACTTACAAAAAGGCTTGTAAACTGTATGATGCTTGCAGTGTTCACCAAAATGTTTTTATTGCTTGTCATCACGAACATCAAGGTAAGACTTTTATAGTCAGTTCATATAGAGATGAACAAAGGCTCCCTAGATCTGGATCGGCAGACATCAGTATAAGCATGTCAATTTCGCTTTAGTTTTGTGTCTGCCCACTAACAATCTGTTTGATATTATGCAGAGCTCTGCAAATTTAGCCATGTTGTGAAGTAATTGTTACTCTGTGTTGAGCTGTGTCATAAATTAGTATTTGACATAATGAGTGACTAAATGGTTCCTGGCCAATTATGGGCAGCAGAAGATATTCTTTCCACTCCTCAGAGATGGGGAAAGGGTGTCACTTTGCGAAGTAGAGCGAGCAAAATAATTAATAATGTCACTGAATGTTGCAAGCAGGAGAGCAAAAATAAAGAGTGCTCCACCCTCTCTCTTCAAATGTCTCTGAGCACTATGGGACTTAACATCTATGGTCATCAGTCCCCTAGAACTTAGAACTACTTAAACCTAACACCTAAGGACATCACACACATCCATGCCCGAGGCAGGATTCGAACCTGCGACCGTAGCTGTCACGCGGTTCCGGACTGAGCGCTTAGAACCGCGAGACCACCGCGGCCGGCGGAGACCAAGAGATGAATACAGTACGGCCCACCCTCTCTCTTAGCCAGTGACATGAACAGTGATGTACACAGGAGCAAGCTTAAACTCGCTGAGAAGAATTAGGAATTTTTGCAAAGTTTATTCTGGAAAATTACAAGAAACTCATAACAGACAAAATTATTGTGGATGCCGCTGAATCGGAGAGTAGTGACAATAACAATGAATTGTGCACAGACAAGGAATACAATGATAATGATTCTGAGTGCTTTATGTGTTCTTACAATCCAGCATTACACATTTTAATATATGATCCAAATTTTAATCATTCTGTTTATTGCCACAATGCAGGTTTTACTACCGGTTTTTTAATTTCAAATTTTCTATGGGAACTGATATGCAACTTCATAGGCTTTCCCAGTGTAGTAAGTCTTGAAGGTCTCTTCAGGTTTGCTGCCATATCCTAAAATCAACTTGATTCAATATTTCAGTAATCCAACTGTTCATCATCTTCACACTGCTGTTGCTGAGCCCCACTGAAAACTGATACCAACACTGCAGATCATCGTCCTATATAGGTCCTGTAAGTATTGCTAGAAGGAAAAATTTGCAGCAAATATTAAAAGCAAATATCACAAATTCCATCAATCCCTGTAGATGTAGTCTCAGCTGTACTAGGTACCTGCATAAGAGATGTAAAGGAATATGAAATAGCATCTGATCTGTCATTGGGTTCTTTAAATATGGTTCTTCAGTACATGGATGAAGCTCCTGTGAAAAAAAAGAAGCTTCAACATGAGGAAAAGTACCCAAAGCAGTAATTAAAAACGTTGCCTGTGTTGGAGCATAATTATGTGGCACAGCTGGAAAAAGAAGAGCACAAAAAAATGCAGAAAGAGAAATCACACCCCAGCTGAAAGCTAAGTTTCATAACGCAGATAGTATGCCCCATGCATGAACAAATTACAAATTTTGATTGTAATTCCAAAGAGTCCACAACTCGTGGTCTCGCAGTAGCGTTCTCACTTCCCGAGTGCGGGGTCCCGGGTTTGATTCCTGGCAGGGTCAGGGATTTTCACCTGCCCCGAGATGACTGGGTGTTGTTGTGTCATCTTTATCATTAACATTCATCCCCATTATGGTTGGAGGAAGGCAACGGTAAAATGCCTCCATTAGGACCATGCCTAGTACGGCGGTGAAGGTCTCCCACATCATTCCCCTACACTCTGTCAAGAAGCATGGGACTTGATTTCCAATTCCAAAGAATTGGATTATAAGGAAAACAATGAATGTATTTTCCACTTCCGATTACACAGTAGGGAGAGTAAAACAGTTTGGTATAGTATGGTATAGTAGTGACATCATATCGAACGCCAGGTAAGACATTGTGTGAGCATACAGTTCAATGAGTACATGATTCTTCTTGTGATGATAATATCCCCGGAAAAGATCATATGTCTGTGAAATAAAATGAAGTTAGAGTATGTAAGCAGAAGCAGCTAGTATTCCACAATTTTACTGAATTGTGTACATATTTCTAAGACACGTACACAGATGTAACAATTGGATGGATTCCCAGAATTTTTTGAATTGTGGATAAAGCACTGTCCTTGTCGGTGCCAATGGCATGCTGTCTGTATATATGTCTCACACCAGCATGTTTGAAGGGTGTAAATTAAAAGAATGAACAAAGTGTCAAGAACACAAATTACCATCATAGAAACAATGTGTAAACTTTATAACATGAATCCTGCTCTTTCGGTGCGTTTCTTAGGTGTGCATCCCTCTTGTCCGAGTGTGGCAAGATTGACTGACCTATTTGGTATGATTGGCACTGATGAAATTACGCTAAAGTTTTGGTTAACTACAGGCAGGGTAGTTCTAGAGACATACGATTTCATTGAGGTGTTGACATCAAGCTCCTACTGATATTTATTACACAGCAGCAGTCACAGTTCTTTAAAATCACTAATGAAGAACATACAGTAAATTAATACCTTGTTGTTTGCAATTCTGCACAGAATACTCCATCATTCAATCAATTACTTGTAGCTTAGTTCTGAGATGCAAATACTAATGAAATACACCCTGAATGTGTCATATGTGGAAATATCTGACTACGTTCAGTGTGTGTGTGTGTGTGTGTGTGTGTGTGTGTGTGTGTGTGTGTTTGTATTCTTTCCAGTGCAATTTTATCAAATTCAAATGAACACATGAAAACCATGTTCACAGTTGTGTCAGTGATCCATAAAAGATATTCTTCATGTTTCTTCCACTAAACATCAGCTTCCAGTCATAATGAAAACATTATCAAGCAGAAGCAACTTTTCAAGAAGACAAGGGTTCCATGGCACCATGAGCTACATTGTGCATTGTTACCAATGTAGAAGCCAACCTTGTGGAAGATCAGTTTGGATTCTGGAGAAATGTGTGAACATGCGAGGGAATATTGACCCAATGATTTATCTTAGAAAATAGCTTAATGAAAGGCAAACCTATGTTTATAGCATTAGTAGACTTAGAAAAAGCTTTTGACAATGTTGTCTGGAATACTATCTTTGAAATTCTGAAGGTAGCAGCAGTCAAAGGAAGCGAAAGGCCAGTACAACTTGTACAGCAACCCGACGGCAGTTACAAGAGTCAAGAAAGGGAAAGCAGTGGTTGAGAAGGGAGTGAGACAGGGTTGTTACCTATCCCTGATGTTATTCAGTCTGTACACTGAACAAGCAGTAAATGAAACCAAAGAATAAATTGGGATATGAATTAAAGTTCACAAAGAAGAAATAAAAACTTCGAGGTTTGTTGATGACACTGTCATTCCGTCAGAAATGCAAAGGACTTGGAAGAGCAGCTGAACAGAATGTACTGTATATTGAAAGGATGATATAATATGAGCATCAACAACAGCAAAACAAGGATAATGGAATATAGCCGAGTTAAACCAGGTGAAGCTAAGGGAATTAGACCAGGAAATGAGATACTTAAAGCAGTAGATGAATTTTGCTGTTTGCGCAGCAAAATAACTAATGGTGGCCAAAGTAGACATGATATAAAATGTAGACTGGGTATGATTAGGAAAGCGTTTCTGAAGAAGAGAAATTCATTAACACATAATATAGATTTAAGTGTCAGGAAGTCTTTTCTGAACGTATTTGTTTGGAGTGCTGCCATGTATGGAAGTGAAACATGGGCGATAAACAGTTTAGGCAAAAAGAAACTACACACCTTTGAAACATGTTGCTACAGAGGTATGTTGAAGATTAGATGTGTAGATCATGTAACTAATGAGGAAATACTGAACAGACTTGGGAAGAAAAAAAAACTGTGGTACAACTGACCAAAAGAAGGGAGCGGTTGATGGGACACATTTTAAGATATCAAGGGATCACTAATTTAGTATTGGAGGGAAGTGTGAGGGGTAAACGTCATAGAAAGAGACCAAGAGATGAATACAGTAAACAGATTCAGAAGGATGTAGGTCGCACTTCATCTAACTGGGGTGAAATTACATTAGGTGTTCCATAAGGTTCAATCATGGGTCCCCTCCTGTTCTTGATATATGTGTATGACCTCCCTTCTTATGGGAAACAAGATGCTGAACTGACACTGTTTGCTGATGATGCAAGCATAATTATTAATCCACTAAAAGAAAGTCTGATAGAAAAGTTATTAATTGGTTTTCTGCGAATGGGCTTGCTGTGAACTTTGAAAAAACACAGCGCACCCAATTTTCTGCCGCAAAAAGGATAATTCCTTCAATAAACATAACACATCAAAAGAAGCCAGTAGGCAGGGTATAGAATACTAAGTTTTTGGGTGAACATATAGATGAGTATCTTAATTGGAAAATTCATATTTTGCATCTCCTAAAGCGACTAGGTTCAGCAACTTTTGCAATCAGAATAATTGCCAATTTCGAGGATGTAGAAATTAGTACTCTAACATACTTTGCATACTTCCACTCTCTGGTCTCATACGGAATAATATTCTGGGGCAACTCAACACTTAGGCAAAAGGTATTCACTGCTCAAAAGAAAGTAGTTAGAATAATGTGTGGGGTTCATAATCGCACATCTTGTAGGCATCTGTTTAAAAGGTTAGGAATTCTTACAACTGCTTCACAGAACATTTACTCAGTAATGACATTTTTTATCAACAACATGGACCAGTTTAAAATCAACAGTGACATTCATGATTACAATACCAGAAAAAAGAAAGACCTACACTATCCTTTACTTAACCTATCTTTGGCACAGAAAGGGGTAAAATATGCCGCTATAAAACTTTGTAATAACTTACCAGATGAAATAAAATGTCTGACAGACTGCCGTAATAATTTCAAAAACAAGTTGAAATCATACCTCCTTGACAACTCCTTCTACACCATAGATGAATTCTTGAATATGAGTAAATAAATCTGGAGATATAATATATGCATTTTCTGCCATTTAAGGGAATGGGATAGATAATAGAAATATTTAGGTATAATACTATAATGTAAAAAAAAAAAAAAAAAAAAAAAAAAAAAAAAAAAAAAAAAAAAAGAGGACTTTGTTTCCTGTGCGCATTTCTTGTGCATTTGACATGTTCCACATCATAACGGTTTTTCCGTGCTATTGATCAATGGAACACATTACTAACTAACTAGCAGTAGTTATTTAGGGATGAAGAGGTTCACAAGGGATAGAGTAGAATGGAGAGCTGCATCAAACCAACCATTGGACCAAATACCACAACAGCAACATAGTAAAAACAACAACATATTCCATTTCAATATTCAGCAGAAAAGAGCCAGTGATTATGATTAGGTTCCCAGATATGTGAGTGGCTCAAAGATTTTTTTAAGTGATAGAACTGAGTATGTTGTCCTTGATGGTGAGTGTGCATCGGAGACAAGGGTATCAAATGGAAGAGAGATAAGACCACTCTTATTCTCTCTGTACATAAATGATCTGATGCACAGAGTGAGCAGCAACTTATCTGTTTGCTGATGATGCTGTGGCGCAGGGGAAGATGTCATGATTGAGTGACTGTAGGCTCCACCATGCACTAAAGTGCGATCTGCAGAGTATCCATGTAGATGTAGATGCAGGGTAATACAAGATGACTTTGACAGAATTTCTACTTGGTGTGATGATTGGCAGCTTGCTATAAATGTAGAAAAATGTGAGTTAGTGCAGAAGTGTAGGGAAAACAATCCTGTAACATTCGAATACGGCATTGGTAGTGTGCTGTTTGACAAAGTCATATCAGTTAAATATCTAGGCATAACAGTCCAAGGCAATATGAAATGGAATGAGCACATCAGGTTGGTACTAGGAAGCCTGAATGCTCGACTTGGTCTGCTTCGGAGAACTTTTGGGAAGTCTCGCTCATCTCTAAAGGAGATGGCATATAGAATGCTAGTGTGACTCATTCTTGAGAAATGCTGAAGTGTTTCGGATTCCCACAGATTGGATTAAAGGAAGACACTGAAGCATTTCAGAGGCATGCAATTATGTTTGTGACTGGTAGATTTGATCCACATGTGAGTATTAAAGAGATACCTCATGAACTCGAATGAGAATACCTGGATGGCAGACGGCACTTTTTGCACGAGATGCTATTGCGGAAATTTAGAGAACTGGCATTTAAGGCTGACTGCAGATAGTACTGCTATAAATGCAAGTTTCTCATTAAGTGCCACAGAGATAATATGAGAGAAATTAGGGCTTGTATGGATGCTTATAGACAGTTCCTTTTTTCCATGGCTCTATTTATGGGTGGAGTAGGGATGTAAATGTCTAATAGTGGCCTGTGGAGTATGTACATAGATGCTGATTGCTACAGTGAATAAATCGCATTTCATACATAGAATTTTTTCCTGTCTCTATGAAAATCATTAGTGCATTGGATATATCTTACAAACTTTTCTAGAAAATGTTGAAGCACAGGCCAAATATTTGCACCTGTATGGGCAATCTCCTTCATTTGTGTTTCCTGCCAAGCAAGATAATTGCATTTTCAGAAGATGTGACACTCACACAAGACTGGATACTGTGACACCAACTGCAAGGACATAACTCACTCTGCAAAGGTCTGATGAAAACTAATAATTTAATTGTAGCCTTGTGAGATGAGTTGTAAACACTTCTTGGCTAAAGTGTAGTACAGACTCCCTCCTCCCCCTGAAATCTTGATTGTGGTGACAGGCTGAACTGAAGCATAGTCCGAGGTCTAGGTCTGAACGTGAAAGCCACATAAAGGTTGTGGTAACAGACTAACCTGTAGTGTAGCCTAATACTTATGTCAGTGTTATTTTAAATGTACTTTGCCATATTTAGCACACAGTTCATCATAAAAACTAAAAATTGAAGAGAAATTCAGAAAACTTACATTAGGAAATGGACAAGTCTCCGTCAATTATGCAGTTTATCTACATAAATTATGAAAAATTCAGGAAAAGCGTCTACTTTGTAAGTTTTACACTTTACTTCTTACTTTTCATTGAAGCTACTTTGTAAGTGGTTTGTAATACTACAATGATATAAACCAAATTTTTGTGTAATAATATATATAAGCTGTACTTTTCATTAATTTGCGTTTCAGATTTATGAACTACTTACCGTACTGCATTTTGATAGTGTAGTGATGCAGACGAAATAAATTTTTGGGTGTGATGCCTTTGTTGTGCCATCTTGATATGTACCATGTGCATAGTAATATACTGGAGCAATACAATACATTTGCATGTGCATAGTAATATACTGGAGCAATACAATAAATTTCTTTCATAAAAATTGAATGTTGGGTGTTTTGAGATTTTCAACGTCAAAGTTCACTGTCAATGACCTTGCATGAGAAAAACCTTAGAAACCCACCACGGTGAATATCAATGTAGATGTAGACCCTAAAGCTCTACTCATTAGTTTCCCAGTGATATAAGTTTCACTGTTGTTTCTGGATTAGAACAAGTATTATGGCTATTTATGCTGAGAGAAACAAAGTAAAATTCATACAATTTCAAAATGTAGCTGGGCTGTAATTTTCTTCACAAGTGTCATATATCGTGGGGTACCGCTACAAATTCATCTTTTCCTTCTCTTATCTAGATCACCGGACATATCAACTTTGAAAGAAATCTGGGATGTTCGGATTGAAAATGTTACTTTTCTGCGTCAAATGGGCATGGAATTACCCTAAAAGCAAATCCCGAGATAGGTCCTTTGTTAGCCCAGGTTTGTCGTCTATCATTTAATCCTGTTGTTCCTTCCTCCGTAGATACTGGCTGACTTAAGGAGAGTCATTGTCGAAGACAGGGGCAAGTCTGAGCAGCAACATCTCAATATGACAAGGAGCATCCAGCCACGTCAAAATGCTCGGGTTGGAGCAATGTACTGCATTGAATTTTGTTCTGCAGCATTTCTTGATTTCGAGTTACCGGAATTTTCACAGTTTTTATTTCACTGTGACGTTTCTTTCCCCCATAAGGTTTACTCTATCATTCTCTGCATAACTTAAGTATGTTCGAAAATGTTCAAAATATTTGTTGAGCCTCTGCTCAGTAATCACAACCCGTCATTAATTTTAAAGGTAGCCTGACCACGAAATAACCAATTACGGTATGAAAGAACGTAACCGGCACGGCCCATTTTCTACTTGTGTACCCTTACCAACATCTTATCATGCCGGTACCGACTAACGAATTGTAATCATAAATATCCAAGTGAGTCATTTTTTGCACGTCTGTGAGCAAATTTCATCCAAATAATGTGCAGCGTTAATTGTACAGAAACTAAATAGTTACTTACACAGCGCGACAGTGCCGGAGTGAAAGTTCTAATTTTAAAGTCTGGTGATGCATTATCGCCCTTACTTCTCTTGTTTTCTTTTACGAAGTTCCTGCCGTAGACTGGTTCTTGAGGAGAGAAACAAAAGTAAATGTTAGTACACTGTTCACTAACTATCCTGTCTGTGTTACCGTATGTTATTTGCGAATACGTACTGTACTGTACAGCTTGCATTGTTGTATCCCTCTTCGCGACCCAGGAAAAGCTACTTGGTATTCAGCAAACTCGTACTGATTTCTAGATTCAAATTTCACAGAAAGTAGAACCTTTCTGTTACATTAAATTGAAAATTCGAAAAATTTTGCGATAAAATTTTCCAATTCGGACATAGATATAGCGAAAACAAATGCCGAATGAGAACCCTGTAACATATAATTTTTGTTTTTGACAAAGATACTATGGAAATCAAACTGTGGGCCACCTCCACGCTTAGAACTTAGGACAAAGTAGAAGACACAAACAGAACACTGCGGAGAAGAATGTCAGCAGTGCCTCATTCTAGTATTCAACGGAATATTTTTTTGTAACCGCCTACCGTTAAGCGGAGTTATTATTCTTCAGATCGTATTTCTTGAAATGGACAAAGCACTTAGGCAATGCTTATTGCTGTTATCTCAGAAAAGAAATCGCTGCTGCCAAATTTAAGAAACTGGTAATAGTCTTCCGTCAGTGTGTCTCTCATAATTTCCCAAATAATACAAATTGTCATAAGGTAACCGCTTTTCAGCCTGCAATTTTCAAATTAATTGAGATCTCTGAAATACGACACAAACTCACAGATGTAGACTGAAATTCGTTGAAATCTTTGTGTTTATTAGTGCTCTACTGTAGAAATTTCTTTCACATTCTTGCTTTTATGTGGTCTGTAATTGAGGTGGCAACGATTATCCAGCCCATCAGTGCTTACTGTAGAAACAGCCTGAAGCCCCCAATGAACCCGACCCATGGTTCGTACAAAAAGTCAGACCTAAAGAACCAATTTGGAGAGATCTAGAGCCGAATCGAGACAGCAACAGCCTCCGCAAACTGATACTATCGACACATTTATGGACGATTCACACCGACGCCAACGGAATGGAACACACATGGCACAGTGAGCTATCGTTCACACAGGATGAAAACTATTACGGTACGCACAGAGGCATTTAAGCAGTCAGCCTTGTCGCACTCCATGCGTGAATGGAACGTGTGATACAATGTTAAGTAGCCTCTGCCAAGTAGTTCACAGTTGAAAACATGCAAACACAGAGCCCCGATATTCACCGCATGTCCTGTACCAAGTTAAAAAATGTAACCTGTTAAATTTTTCAACCACTGACAATAGTAATAAATAAATGCTTACATACTGAGGAATTTACAGTCTTCCTGAAAGTAGCCCGCACAGAACCAGTTCACAAACTAACGCTTTTAACTCTCACTTGCTCCTCTAAAGATATACGGGGAAAGGGCCTCTTTAGCAGATCGTTAACAGAATTCGTCATGTTGCTTGCACGATACTTTATTTTATACACACTTTAAAAGAAAGATAATGACGTTGTGCTGCGAGCGACGTAGCACCCGTTAGGCCGGTATTACACTATCAAATTTCTTTGTCAAAGATTTGATCAAAGATGTGATCCAATATTCCGTCCAATATATTTGACAAAGATCTTTGACGTAGCGCTACAAGGGGTATTACACTGTCATCAAATTT
This sequence comes from Schistocerca nitens, assembly GCF_023898315.1. NCBI lineage: Eukaryota > Metazoa > Arthropoda > Insecta > Orthoptera > Acrididae > Schistocerca > Schistocerca nitens. The sequence goes on along the minus strand of NC_064615.1, from coordinate 1,093,119,550 downwards.
TTCGTCAAAGTTCAAGATGGCTGACAACAACTTGTTATTAGTGCCAACAGGGATGACGTCACATCGGAGAGTGCATTTCGAAACAGACAGCTGCGTCTCTTTTCTGAGTCGATCATGGCATGGCTGCCCATCGTTTCAGCACTCGACATGCTTTCTAGTTATCGCTGAGAGAGCGCTGGAAAACATGTTTTCACACATTTTATTCGCATTCCAGCACTTACTCAAAGGGAAAGGCGTAATTTTAGTGTGATTTCTGGCTCATATTCGAAGAGAAATGGCATGATTTTAATGCGATATTTACAATGTGCTGTAGCAGATGATTACCAGCTGCCACTGCATATAAGTGTGGATGATGTAAATGCCTCTTGCTCATAGTGGTTGTAGGGGCTGAAACTGAAGGGCTTGATGATTAGACTCACATATAAGTTTTTTTCACTTAAACAGTTCTCCATTCTACGTATGTGCCTATATGACGATCAAGATGGTCATAAGGATGCCAAAGAAACAATAAATAATAATATTTACACAACAAATGGTAACGTACTGAAAGAGAAGGCAAAACATTGCACAATCAATATTACTGTAAGTCCGAATTTCATCTCTATAAATTTTGCGTATTTTCATTCAATAATGCCGTATGGACTTTTGCTATGGAGTGACTCATCTTTAAAAAGAGTGTTCAGTGCACAAAACTGTGCTGTAAGAATAATACATGGCGCTTACTCATGATCATCTTGTGGACATTTGTTTAAGGAGTTAGGCATTTTGATTACTGCTTCTGTTCCCTCAAGAAATTTGTTCATAATGTCTGACTAGACTTCAAAAGGAAAAAAGATGCACATATATTGACTAGCCAAAACATTATGACCACCTGCTTAATAGCTTGTTGGTCTATCTTTGAAACGCAATAACAGCACCGATTCTGTGTACCATCGATTCTACAATTTGCTGGTATATTTGTGGAGTATATGACATCTGATATCTGCACACAAGTCACGTAATTTCCGTAAATAACGGGCCTCTGATTTGTGTACGTGGTGATAGCGTCCGATAGCAACCCAGAAGGCTTCGATCAGATTCACATCAGACGAATTTGGTGGGGCCAAGACATCAACGTGATTTCACTATCATATTCTTCAAACCACTGCAGCACGATTCTGGCTTCGAGACACGGAAAATTAAACTGCCAAAAGATGAAATCGTCGTCAGGGAGATATCAAGCATGAAGGGAAGCAGGTGATCTGCAGCTGAAATGATGTCTTCGCTTACTACAACCGGCCCCATGCAAGCGAAGGGGAATGTTCTCCACAGCATAATACTGCTCCCACCAGCCTGCGCCGGTGGCGCGGTGCATGTTTGGAGCCGCTGTTCGCCTCGATGGCGGCGTTTGTGGAGACGGTCATCGACCTGGTGTAACAAGAAATATGATTCATCCGAAGAGACGACACGTTTCTAACGATTCACGGTCGGATTTCGATGGTTCCGTGTCCACTGCATTTGTAATTGCCGATGTCGTCGGGTCAATGGAACACGAATCTAGCCAACTAGCTAACTGAGAAGAAGAATGATAGAATAGACAAGATTGATTGGTTAGTTGACGTATCTCATTGAGCTCAAACAATCGGGCTGACTAAAAAAAATGTGTAAAGCATGGAACATTCAGAAAAATGTAGCTGGTAGTCCAACTAAGGAAGGACATCTACAACAAGAAAACGATCTCATTTAACATAAACCAGTCGCATAACTAAATAGTGATCCAGCCGACTGATCTAGCATAGCATTAGAGAAAATAAAAGACTTTGATGGTTTAGAGAAAATAAGCAAAAGATGCTAAGAATTCCTTTGACCCCCCCCCCTCCCAACAAAAAAGGCGATGTTTACCAACTGCGCAAAAACCAAAACCTATTGGTACCTAAGGTCATAGCGCTTTTGTTTTCCATGTTCATATCCAGTTGCTATAGGTATATATGTAGATTTTTATCTTCTGTTTGTAGTTCACTGTTGCTATTTGAGTTTACATACGGTATTTTGTCGTTTGGAGACAGTGAGTGAGGCTGTGGACACTAGAAAATGGAGCGCCAAGCAGAAAAATCGGAACATTTCCGAGATATTCTTCTGCCTGAGTTCAGGAGAGAGGTGACAAAGCGGAGGTAGTCAAAAACATTAACGCCGTGTATGGGGATAATGCCATTGGACAGAGAACCGCAGGAAAATGGCTTTCTCGTTTTAAAGAGGATCGCTTTGAGATCAGTGCCTCTCCACACTCAGGAAGACCTTCGGGATTTGATGAAAATCGTTTAAACGCATTAATCTATAATGGTACACGTCAGTGTACCCAAGAACTGGCAAATGAGATGGTTCAAATGGCTCTGAGCACTATGGGACTTAACTTCGTAGGTCATCAGTCCCCTAGAACTTAGAACTGCTTAAACCTAACTAACCTAAGGACATCACAGATAGCCATGCCCGAGGCAGGATTCGAACCTGCGACCGTAGCGGTCACGCGGTTCCAGACTGTAGCTCCTAGAACCGCTCGGCCACTCCGGCCGGCGCAAATGAGATGAACCGTGATCATTCCACCATCGTGCGACATTTGCAAGCAATGGAGAAGGTTAAAAAATCGGGCGTATGGGACCGAATGCTCTAAGTCAAAAACACAAAAATCAGCGGTTAATCATATGTGCATCTCTGCTTGGTTATCATCAATTGGCTCGTGAACAACTTCGAACATTCCTCTCTTGTGTCGTCACTGGTGACGAGGAATGGTGTCTTTATGCTAACGTAAGGAAAAGAAAGAAATGGCTGAGCCCAAACAAGGCAGCCACAGCACGTAAAAACATTTGCTAGGCCAGAAAAGATAATGTTATGCATCGGGTGGAACAGCGACGCCGGCCGGAGTGACAGAGCGGTTCTAGGCGCTTCAATCTGGAACCGCGCGACCGCTACGGTCCCAGGTTCGAATCCTGCCTCGGGCATGGATGTGTATGATGTCCTTAGGTTAGTTAGGTTTAAGTAGTTCTAAGTTCTAGGGGACTGATGGGCTCAGATGTAAAGTCCCATAGTGCTCAGAGCCATTTTTGAACAGCGACGGTGTGGTGTACTACAAATTTCTTCCCCGAGGTGTAACCATCACCGCTGATATTAATTGTTGACAACTGAGACGTATTGCAGACACAGTCCAAGAACAACGAGCAGGAAGACTGCGTGAAGTGATGTTGCTCCACGATAACGCCCGCCCGCTTTCTTCTAGACTGACAGAAAATACTATACAGGAATTGGTTTGGGGAGTCATTCCTGATCTCGTGCCCTTAAATTTTCACCTTTTCCGCTCTCCCTGTCGAACAACATTCAAGGAACCTCCTTTCCGGATGAAAATGCGCTCTGGATCTGGTTCGTCGAGTTCTTAGCCTCAAAGCCACGTGAATTCTACAGTAGTGGAATTAAAAAGTTACCCCAGCGTTGGCAGACAGTTGTAAGTAGTGAAAGAGAATATATTAGTGATGACTAAAATCTCTGTTAAGTGTATGGTAGTCGGCCGCTGTGGCCGAGCGCTTCTAGGCGCTTCAGTCCGGCGCCGCGGGTCTGCTGCGGTCGCAGGTTCGAATCCTAGTTCGGGTATGGATGTGTGTGCTGTCCTTAGGTTAGTTAGGTTTAAGTAGTTCCAAGTCTAGGGGACTGATGACCTCAGATGTTAAGTCCCATAGTGCTTAGAGCCATTTGAACCATTTTGAAGTGTATAATAGTAGTATGTTATCCTGCCTTACGTCAGATCTTGTCATGGGTCAGGCCCCTCCCACTTTTGTCTGTCCATAGACAGTCTTTCACATTTCTAAATATTTGTCTCCTTTTATATTGTCTAGCATTTGATATCTTCTTTTTCCTCTACCCCCTTTTCCCTCCACTATTCCTTCTATTCCTTCCTTCAATAAACAGTACCTCCTCAAACAATGTCCAATACAGTTCCGTTTTCTCTTTCTGATAACTTTCAGCATGTTTCTTTCTTCTCCAACTCTTATTAATACTTCTTCATTCCTTGCTTGGTCTTCCCATTTAACTTTTTCCATTCTTCTCCAAATCCACATCTCTAGTGCCTCCATTCTTCTTTCATCTTCCATCCTCAATGTCGAGGTCTCCGCACCATATAGTGCAACGCTCCAGATGTAACATTTGGCAAGTCTTTTCCTCAGACCTTTGTTTAGTGGTCCACAAAGTAATTTCTGTTTCCTCTTGAATTCTTCTTTTGCCACTGCAATTCTTTTCCTAATTTCTGTTGAGCAATACATATCATCCAAAGTAATTGAAGTTACTCACTTACTCTATTTCCTCTCCCCCTATTTTCATGCGGCATTTTCTCCCCTTTCCTCCAATTACCATGCTTTTCGTTTTCTTCTTGTTAATCTTCATTCCATATTCTTCTAATTTTGTGTTTAGATCGCCTGACATTTGTTCCATCTCTCTTGCACTCTCTGCCATCACAACCATGTCGTCTGCAAATCTTATACACTCCACTCTTCGACCCCCATACAAGCTCCTCTCATTCCATCAAAACTTTCACTAATAATTTCCTCCAGATATATATGGAACAGTGTTGGTGATAAAAACAACAACCTTGTCTTACACCTCTTCCCAGTTCTATTTCTTCACTCATCACACCTCCTATTCTTACTCTTGCTCTCTGGTGTTAAGTGTATCTGTTGTTTTTATTAAACTTACGAAAAAACGCTATGAACTTATGGACCGAGCTATTAAATAAGATGTGACGGAATATCAAAAACAATGAAGATCTTGGAAAGGATAATTGAGAAGAGGCTGCGTCTAGAAACTGAAGTATGAGAAGAACAGTTTGGATTTATGCCAGGAAGAGGAACAACCGACGCAAAATTTGCACTAAGGCAACTGATGGAGAGGCACAGAGAAATACAACCCAAACTGCATATGGCCTTTATCGATCTTGAGAAGGCATATGACAGAGTGCTGAGGCAAGAGATATGGAGATGTTTGAGAAGTAAATGCCTGCCAGAAAAACATATCAGGGTGGTAGAAGACATGTATGAAGCTGCAATGACACAAGTCAGGAGCAGTGCAGGTGCAACAAAGGCATTTCCAGTGAGAGTAGGACTACATCAACGATCTGCTCTCAGCCCATATCTCTTTCACTTTGTCATGGATGTACTAGTCAAAGATGTGAAAAAAGAGGCACTTTGGAGCATGATGTTTGCTAATGATGTAATCTCTGAACCCACCCAGGAGGCACTTCAAGACAAGCTTGAATAGTGAAGAAAATCTAGATGAAAGGGGAATGAGAATTAGCAGTGTGAAAACGGAGTGTATGAGTGCAAAGGATGCCAAAGATCTATATATTAACCTGCAAGGAGAACAACTGAAGCTGGTCAAGAAATTAATATACCTACGCTCTTACATGAAAAGTAATGGAGGACTGGAGGACGAAATACAACACAGGATAAATAGTGGATGGATGAAATGGAGGAAACTGAGTGGAGTACTGTGTGATAAGAAGGTTAGCTGCAGAATGAAAGGAAAGCTTTACAAGTCTGTGGTGAGGCCTGCGATGCTGTATAGTGCAGAAACTTGGCCAATTACAAAAGCCCTAGAGGAAAAAATGAAAGTGACAGAAATGAGAATGTTAAGGTGGATGAGTGGGGTGACAGGAACTGATAGACTAAGGAGTGAGTACATCAGGGGAACAGTGAAAGTGGGGCCCATAGGGCAGAAGATCCAAGAAAGTAGGCTAAGATGGTATGGACATGTGCAGAGAAGAGGGGAGTACTACGTGGGGAGAAGAGTTGAAAACCTAGAAATCGCAGGATGAAGGTGAAGAGGAAGACCGAAAATGAGATGGAAAGACAAGGTAGCAGGGGACCTACAGGAGAAAGGATGGCCCAGAGAAAAAGCACTGGATAGGCATTTATGGAAGAGAAGGAAGGATCCAGCAAAGCGACGCCGACCCCACAAGATGAGATGACGATGATTATGATGATGATGATGATGATGATGACAGAATATCAAAAACAGCTTATGAAACCAGACACATCTCGAAAATGAATGGCACCATATCCACCAAGAGAAATTTTAAGCAAGTCAAGTGTAACAGAACAGGAAACATGTATGAAACATGTATTACTAATATCAGGGAGAAGCTGCAGGAAATAAACGCTTCAGAATACAGTATATTTCACAACGTAGAAATACTTTTAGATACACGGTAGATGTATTTCAGGGGTTCTATGAACCAAAAGCTCTTACTCTTACTCATGAAGAAACAAGTCTGATTGAGAAGAAAGAAACGACAAGAAAAAGAACGAGGAAATTCTGGGGCCAATAAAGTCCAAAGACGACTCAACAAGAAAAAAGTTGTCAACAAGTGCTGTTGTTATTAAATGACTGCTCTGAAGCAGCTATCAACGCTAGTCTGTACTGTGCAAACATCTTTATGTTGTCACATGAACCTGTTTCCTGTATTTAAGCCTTGTTATCCCTACGCCATTTTTACTCTCCACGCTTTCCTCCATTACCAAACTGAAGATTCCTAGATCTCTCAGAATGTGCGTCAGCCGATCCGATCTTTTAGTTATACTGTGCAATTAATTTCTGTTTACCCCAATGCGATTCGGTATCTCTTAATTAGTTATTTCACCTGCTCATCTAACCTTGAGAATTTCTGTAGCAATAAGTTCCAAAGGCTTCTATTTTATTCATGTCCAAACTGTTTATCATCTACGTTTCACTCCTGGACATTTAATGTTACTTTTTGTGCATTGCGGAAGAGGTGTATTGGTACACATCTAGCGTTTTACCTTCGGACTAACTAAAGAAATTACTGTCCTTTGACCATAAAAGAGCAAGGCTTCGTTATTAGCGAGTTTTATGCGGCGAAACGCGTGAAAAACAAACTAGAAGTTAGCAGTCGACTGCTAGCTTTATCAATCGACAACACAGTTTCTGAAGTATCGACGTACAATGACGAAAAAAAAACCACAAGATCAAAAAATAATTAAACCTCCACTGGGCACGTTGGGAAAGTTACATGACTTGGCACTTGGGGTCTTTCAAGACCTTAGTTCATTTGATTGGAGCACTTAATTTATTGTTGGGTTTTGCCGTTATTTCCTTGTTGTAACATCAAATTGTTATATACCACACTGTTTTTATTATTAGTGAATTATATATATATATATAATGAAAATTTGTATTTTATTTTGTATGGCGAAAATACATCATTATATAATTTATACACATTTTGTTTTACATTGATTTTTGTTATAATAACATATTTTATTTTTACAATTTACATTCTTACATATTAAACATTATGAGGGCATGCCGTTTTACTTTATATTTATCAGTTTTTGCTATAACTATAGAGATTGTAACAAAAAATGAAAAGAAAATGAAAACTTCAGTAAAATAAGATACCTGTTCTAATTTTACTGTGATAGAAACACATTTACTCCTTTTTATCACATTCTAAGTATATCATTATCTGGCTGGAATGAGAACTGCATACAAATTTTGCGCAGTAACTACAAATTGTTTTTTATTTTTTTGTCTAGGTTTCTTGGATGCGAAGAACACCTTTGTCGTTGCTTGGTGGGTTGGTGATTCACTGGTGTACTGAGTCCTTTAGGCTAATAGTCATATCCAAGAACAAGAAGACCACTTTTTGCTCGCTTTTGAAGACACCTCCTTATCAAGTAGTCTTCTTTTGATATAAGGATTCACAAGCTGTCGTCCTAACTCCAGCAGGAACTGCCGCCTTTTCTGATTCGAAGTCAGGCTTTGTGGGTGATTATGCAACCATATAATCATTTCAGCGATTCCAGCAATGTCGATCATATTATAGAAGTGTACAAGGGGCCAGCGCTTGGTGTCACGTTTCACGCTGTAGGTGCCCACAAGTTGATCCATCGTGTCAATACCCCTCTTATGTTTGTTGTAATGCTCTATTAGTACTGGCTTCTTTTCGTGAGCAACTACAGTTCGTGATGAGTGAAAAGAGGAGACAAGTATACCTGCTGATGACTTCTTTGGTACATATTATACTAGTGTTATGAAATCAGAGAATCCAAACACAGAGGAATTTATTTCTCTCGAACGATATGGCTGCATCTCCTTACGAATTTCAATCTTGTTTTTCCTTCTGGTTCCAACATAGGTGGTTTTCACCGCCAGCAATTCTCTCACTGAAGTTATGCTACTGAAAAAAATGTCAGCTACAATATTGTGGCCCTTTTTGGACAATTTTGCAGTTAGATCTCCTATGACTCTGGAAACCTGATTTACTTCTCTCTGTTGGCCGGGTTGTTTTCCCAAGTAAATCTGTCTGTTCAGTGGAAATGCATTTCTAGAATCACAAGCTCGCCATATTTTTATACCATATTTAGTAGGCTTTCTTTTGACGTATTGTCGAAATGGGCATTTCCCTCTAAACGTAACAAGCCGTTCATCAACAGTAATCGAAGAAAACTGTGAAATGAACATTTCTCAGATGCCTCTGATTGCAGCTAATTTATCATGAATCCTACGATCTTCTCTTGTTTCTTCATTGTCAAATCTGAGAAAACGTGTGATAGCTTGAAACCTTTTTAGGCTCATTGTTGCTCTGAAAATAGGCCTAACGAGTTCTTTATTCCACCGTTCACTCAAGTCCTCCCTCCCTGATCTGTAGACTCCATAAGATACACGCAAACCAATGTATTCCTCCAATTCTTCCGCATCTGGTTCCTTCCATACCTTAGGTGTACTGCTAGGATAATCGTCATTTCACTTTTTGCACACTCGCCTAGGCTCTCTGTTAGTTTCCCTTACCACGACGGACATTATTTCTGGGGTAATGAGTAGCTTTAGGGCTTCTTTTATTGAACTAAAGGGTGCCACTTTAGGACCACGTTTATAACGAATTATGTTATGAGAGGGAGTTTGGCAGTTATTTGGAATCTGTTCGTACCAAATCATTCCATTTTTTCCAATGAAATAATCTTTCATAGTGTCGTCATTACTTACAGTAACATCATTGTCATTGTGAATGACGTCATCTTCATTATCTTCCTCTTTCATTACATCACTGCCTTCCCCATCCTCACTATCTGAGGGCAAATATTCATCATCACTCAGGCCATAAATACTTTCATTATCGACATCAGCATCATCTCACCTCTGAAGAAGAATCTTATCAGCTTCTTCAGCCGGTGCCAGTTTTCTATCAACCCTAGACAAAAAGTTAATCCTGTATTTAAATTGTAACGTAAGTTATAAGAAAACAGTGTTTCCCACAGTTTTCATAATTTTGACTTACTTACGTTATAATGAACAGACATTTCTTTCTTTATATGAATAATTTATACATGTTCGCAAGACTGTAAGATTTGAAAACAAATACTGTGCTTACCTAACAAAGCCAGCCATCATCCACTTTCCTCGCGTCATCAATGCTGTCTGAAGCTTAACAACTGAGTAACCTTCGTTGTTAATAAGTTCTGTCAACTTCAGTCATTTTCTGACAACACTCAGTCAGTTAAACCAGGTGGTGTCTTTGAAGACCCCAAGTGCCCATTTTCGTTGATTCCTAATGTAAGACCTCATAAAATTAAAGAAATAGTTAATTAATGGTATTTCTGCAAAGTAGTCATGTAGATCATAATTACGAGAGAGATGTCAGGGACCACGAGCGTTGCAGGTCCAGTAAACAATGAAGTGCAAGAAGTGTAAGTGGCATGGGGTCTCAAAAGACCCCTCGTGCCCAGCGGAGGGTTAATGCAGAGTAGTGAATTTTCAGGAATACATTTCTCTAGATAACATATTTAAATGATTAACATCCACAGATCACAGGTTAATGTAAGTGCGAGATAAGCAAATGAAAGTGTGAAATGCTGGTACTTTAATAACAAGTGTAACCGCCGGAATGTTGAATGCAAGCATGCAAAAGTGCATGTGTTGTGTTGCACAGGTGGCGGATGTCAGTTTGTGGGATGGTGTTCCATGCCTGTTGCACTCGGTTGGTTAATACAGGGTCGGTTAAGGCTGTTTGTGGATGACGCTCGAGTTGTTATCCGTTAATGTCCCACATGTGCTCGGCGATTGAGCAGGCCGACACTCTATAGTCAATGTTGGATTACATCAGCGGTATGTGGGCGAGGATTATCCTGTTGGAAAACACCCCCTAGAATCCTGCTCATGAATGGTAGCACGATAGGTTGAATCACCAGACTGACGTATAAGTCAGGGTGCGTGGAATAACTACTAAACTGTACCTGCTGTCACATCGCACCTCAGACCGTAACTCCAGGTGTAGATCCAGTTTGTTTAGCACACAGGCAGGTTGTGTGCAAGCCTCAACTGGTCTCTTTCTAACCAACACATGGCCATCACTGGTATCGAGGCAGAAACAACTTTCATTAGAAAACACAACAGACCTCCACCCTTCCCTGCAGTGAGCTGGAGCTTGATACCACTGAAGTCGCAAATGACAGTGGTTTGGAGTCAGTTGAATGCACGCTACATGGCGTCTGGCTCGGAGCTGCCACTGCGGTGCCAACTCCTCCTTAAACTGCTGCCGCAGATGCAGTACGATGAGCCAGAGCCATACGCCTAACACGATGATTTTCCCTCTCCGTAGTGCCTCGTGGCCGTCCGGAGACCGGTCTTCCTGCGACCGCACATTGTCACAAACACTGCCAGCAATCATGATGTACAGGGGCTACATTCTTGCCAAGTCTTTCTACGGTACCGCAGAAGGAACAGCCAGTTTCTCTTAGCCCCATTACACGACCTCACAAAAACTCAATGAGGTGCTGATAATTGCGTCTTCGTTGCCTTAAAGGTATTCTTGACTGACATCAACTCAGCATATCCAGTCTCAAAGGCACATGTAAACAATAATGAAATTCTAAACTGATTGGAATGTATACCGCAGACACAGGCTGGACAGTGAAGGGGGAGGCGTGTTTATAGCGATAAAAAGTGCAGTAGTAGGAAATTGACGGAGATCCGAAATGTGAAGTAATTTGGGTGAAGGTCACGGTCAAAGCAGGTTCAAACATAGTAATTGGATGTCTCTACAGGCCCCCTGGCTCAGCAGCTGTTGTGGCAGACCACCTGAAGGAAAATTTGGAAAATATTTCGAGTAGATTTCCCGACCATGTTATAGTTCTGGGTGGAGATTTTAATTTGCCGGATATAGACTGGGAGACTCAAACGTTTATAACGGGTGGGAGGGACAAAGAATCCAGTGAAATTTTTATAAGTGCATTATCTGATAACTACCTTGAGCAGTTAAACAGAGAACCGACTCGTGGCGATAACATATTAGACCTTCTGGTGACAAACAGACCCGAACTATTTGAAACAATTAACGCAGAACAGGGAGTCAGCGATCATAAAGCGGTTACTGCATCGATGATTTCAGCCGTAAATAGAAATATTAAAAAGGGTAGGAAGATTTTTCTGTTTAGCAAAAGTGACAAAAAGCAGATTTCAGAGTACCTGACGGCTCAACACAAAAGTTTTGTCTCAAGTACAGATAGTGTTGAGGATCAGTGGACAAAGTTCAAAACGCGTAAGAGACGGAAAAGAACCACAGTGGTACAACAACCGAGTTAGAAAACTGCTGCGGAAGCAAAGGGAACTTCACAGCAAACATAAACACAGCCAAAGCCTTGCAGACAAACAAAAATTACGCGAATCGAAATGTAGTGTGAGGAGGGCTATGCGAGAGGCGTTCAATGAATTCGAAAGTAAAGTTCTATGTACTGACTTGGCAGAAAATCCTAAGAAATTTTGGTCTTATGTCAAAGCGGTAGGTGGATCAAAACAAAATGTCCAGACACTCTGTGACCAAAATGGTACTGAAACAGAGGATGACAGACTAAAGGCCGAAATACTAAATGTCTTTTCAAACCTGAATGATATGAATAACCGAACACCACCCATTGGGATTTTTTGTGATCTCTTAAAGGCTTTTGATTGTGTAAATCATGAAATTCTGCTAGACAAGCTCAAGTATTGTGGCATGAGTGGGACAGTGCACAAATGGTGTAATTCGTACCTAACTGGAAGAGTGCAGAAAGTTGAAATAAGTAGTTCTCATAACATGCAAAGATCAGCACATTCTTCAAACTGGGGAACTATCAAGAATTGGGTTCCACAAGGGTCAGTCTTGGGTCCTTTGTTGTTCTTATTATATATTAATGACTTGCCATTCTATATTCATGAAGAGGCAAAGTTAGTTCTCTTTGCTGATGATACAAGTATAGTAATCACACCTAACAAACAAGAATTAACTGATGAAATTGTCAATACTGTCTTTCAGAAAATTACTAAGTGCTTCCTTGTAAACGGACTCCCACTGAATTTTGATAAGACACAGTACATACAGTTCCGTACAGTGAATGGTATGACGCCATTAATAAATATAGACCTTAATCAGAAGCATATAGCTAAGGTAGAATATTCCAAATTTTTAGGTGTGTCCATTGATGAGAGATTAAATTGGAAGAAACACATTGATGATCTGCTGAAACGTTTGAGTTCAGCTACTTATGCAATAAGGGTCATTGCAAATTTTGGTGATAAACATCTTAGTAAATTAGCTTACTACGCCTATTTTCACTCATTGGTTTCATATGGCATCATATTTTGGGGTAATTCATCACTGAGGAATATATATTTATTGCACAAAAGCGTGTAATCAGAATAATAGCTGGAGTCCACCCAAGATCATCCTGCAGACATTTATTTAAGGATCTACGGATATTCACAGTAGCTTCTCAGTATATATACTCTCTTATGAAATTTGTTATTAACAACCAAACCCAATTCAAAAGTAATAGCAGTGTGCATAACTAATACTAGGAGAAAGGATGATCTTCACTATTCAAGATTAAATCTAACTTTGGCACAGAAAGGGGTGAATTATACTGGCACTAAAGTCTTTGGTCACTTACCAAATAGTATCAAAAGTCTGACGGATAACCAACATGTATTTAAGAAGAAATTAAAAGAATTTCTGAATGACAACTCCTTCTACTCCATAGAGGAATTTTTAGATATAAATTAAGAAAAAAAATATTAAAAAAATAAAAATAAAAATAAAAAAATAAAGAAAAACAAAAAACACAAAAAAATAGAGTTGTTATATTAACTTAAGTATGTTGTTAAATTAACCTAATTATGTCATGTATTGAAAAATTCGACTCGTTCCACATCATTACGAAATATCGTATTCATGATCCATGGAACTTGTATTAATCTAATCTAATCTAATCTAATCTGTAGTTTCTTCTCTAGATTGTCGCACAGATGACAAAATGACAGATATCGAAATAGATGACAGAGGGATAGAAAAACAATTAAAATTCCTCAAAAGAGGAAAGGCCGCTGGACCTGATGGGATACCAGTTCGATTTTACACAGAGTACGCGAAGGAACTTGCCCCCCTTCTTGCAGCGGTGTACCGTAGGTCTCTAGAAGAGCGTAGCGTTCCAAAGGATTGGAAAAGGGCACGGGTCATCCCCGTTTTCAAGAAGGGACGTCGAACAGATGTGCAGAACTATAGACCTATATCTCTAACGTCGATCAGTTGTAGAATTTTGGAACACGTATTATGTTCGAGTATAATGACTTTTCTGGAGACTAGAAATCTACTCTGTAGGAATCAGCATGGGTTTCGAAAAAGACGATCTTGTGAAACCCAGCTCGCGCTATTCGTCCACGAGACTCAGAGGGCCATAGACACGGGTTCCCAGGTAGATGCCGTGTTTCTTGACTTCCGTAAGGCGTTCGATACAGCTCCCCACAGTCGTTTAATGAACGAAGTAAGAGCATATGGGCTATCGTACCAATTATGTGATTGGATTGAAGAGTTCCTAGATAACAGAACGCAGCATGTCCTTCTCAATGGAGATAAGTTTTCCGAAGTAAGAGTAATTTCAGGTGTGCCGCAGGGGAGTATCGTAGGACCGTTGCTATTCACAATATACATAAATGACCTTGTGGATAACATCGGAAGTTCACTGAGGCTTTTTGCGGATGATGCTGCGGTATATCGAGAGGTTGTAACAATGGATAATTGTACTGAAATGCAGGAGGATCTGCAACGTATTGGCGCATGGTGCAGGGAATGGCAATTGAATCTCAATGTAGACAAGTGTAATGTGCTGCGAATACATAGAAAGAAAGATCCTTTATCATTTACCTACAAAATAGCAGGTCAGCAACTGGAAGCAGTTAATTCCTTAAATTATCTGGGAGTACGCATTAGGAGTGATTTAAAATGGAATGATCATATAAAGTTGATCGTCGGTAAAGCAGATGCCAGACTGAGATTCATTGGAAGAATCCTAAGGAAATGTAATCCGAAAACAAAGTAAGTAGGTTACAGTACACTTGTTCGCCCACTGCATGAATGTTGCTCACCAGTGTGGGATCCGTACCAGATAGGGTTGATAGAAGAGATAGAGAAGATCCAACGGAGAGCAGCGTGGTTCGTTACAGCATCATTTAGTAATCGCGAAAGCGTTATGGAGATGATAGATAAATTCCAGTGGAAGACTGCATGAGAGACGCTCAGTAGCTCGGTACGGGCTTTTGTTGAAGTTTCGAGAACATACCTTCACCGCGGAGTCAGGCAGTATATTGCTCCCTCCTACGTATATCTCGCGAAGAGACAATGAGGATAAAATCAGAGAGATTAGAGCCCACACAGAGGCATAGCGACAATCTTTCTTTCCACGAGCAATACGAGACTGGAATAGAAGGGAGAACCGATAGAGGTACTCAAAGTACCCTTCGCCACACACCGTCAGGTGGCTTGCGGAGTATGGATGTAGAGTAGATTATTACAGCATATATTTAAAACAAACCTGGTTTGCATTCTCAGAGTGGCGCTAGTAGCGCCACTCTTCTGCGACTGGCGCGAAATGTGATTAGACATTTTTCAGATGTAGAACTATGCCTACTAACTTCCGTTAAGTCGCACAGCTCCTTCTTGGCATTGCGAATTTTTTTTTCCGTCACTGTAAATGTCATCTAGTACTCTCATCTAGTACTGTGTGACGACAAAAAAAGCAGAGTCGGTGAGGTATAGAATAACAGATTTCCGAAAGATACGAGTATTTAATTTTGAATCAAAAATGTCTTTCAGATTATTTTATACAGCTTTCTCATTATAGTATTAGAGAATAATTCTGTTTTACAACGCGAATGGAGAAAAACGGGCACGTCAAGTTCATGATAAATGTAGGCTGCAGCTAATTTTTTTGCCCGTTAAATTTTAATTTCTAGAAAGAACTCGTTACAAGAATGACCCGAACCTATTTCGTCCGACTAGCTTGTGCTAAGGTTCCCATCTAAAGGAAGAGCACATATTTATCAAAGATGTTATTGTATACATGTTCACGTTAGTGCTTGGCTAAACAAAATAAACATCTGATTCGGAAAAGCGCATTCGAATCCTGGCAGGAATAATGGACGCAGAGCTCCCGGCACAAAGGAGGCGACTGTGCGGAAATAAAGCCGTGAATTCCGAAGCGACATTGGTTTGAGTACGTTTATGGATTGCTATCAAGAATAAAATCCCGCAACCAATGTCAGTCATGCCTTGCTATCTCAACCCAACATTAAAACCTACAAGACGATAATCGAATGTATATGCAATGGGCAGATAAAGAAACAAAGTTTTATAGCAAACTAAGTACAGAGAAAGCGATGGTACGTTAAAAGAAGGGAATACTGAGCGAGCAAAGATACACTATTATGCAGCAATGACTGAATGGTGTCCAACCGAAGTCAAAAAACAAAACAAAACAAAAACACTTATACGTCTGTGACTACCCTTTGGTCAGGATTATCTGTGTCTCACCTGTGTTACTTCTGCAACGTAACTTCCAGATTTAAAGGTATGTAAGAACTATCTGGATTGTATTTTAGTTCAGATCGCTCTGATTTGCCATGAAGTTACTTATGTAGAAAGGCGGTTATTGTTTCCAAATGAATTGTTTCCACGGTTTGTAAAATTTAACAAGAATAATAGCTACTACGTAACATCATGTTAGCCAGTATTTTAAAATGGTTTATTTCATATGAAAGCAGTAATGTGCGTTGCCGGTCTAATTCTGTAACATGGGGGAAATTATCCGTTTCCGAATCTTCCAATGAAGTGACGCTCATTGTATGTATTTATGTACTTTGGTATTGTCTTCGTAATCTATTCTATTTTCAGTTTACCATTTTCGCTTTTGCTGTTATGTTTTAGTTTAGTTTTTTTATTGATTGCTTAATAAAGTAGGATTAGTTTATTCTGTCTCGTGAGATTTTTTTTAAAAAAGAAAGCCAAAAAACACTTATCAGCTACTGAAGCATCTGTATCTTAGGATCAGTTTATTCTATCTCGTGAGATTTTTATTTAAAAGCCAAAAAACACGTATCAGCTACTGAAACATCTGTATCTTCTAATGGGTGCGGGAGTTCGGGTCTAGTTTAGCAGGGGATACAACCCGTCGGCTTTGACCAATGACATCAGAATTCGCCAGAGAGCATGTATTACAAAGATGAAAGAGCTGAGAAGAATGTTCAGAAACAAAGGAATGCCAGAGAGAAAAACTGTACCTCACATATATAAGGGCCAGTAGTATTTTCACGTTAACGATATCGCGTGTTTGTATCTTAGTATTTCTCCGCAAAATACAATGGAAAGAAATGAATGAAATATGTTACTAGCATAGAATACATCACGTTACATGTATGTCAGTTGTATCTCGAAAGTCTTTTGAACTGTATTGCTTAAGTGCAGTACGGGATACAAGTTCAGCGTAGTCGATTTCTTAGTTTCAACTAGCATTGCTGTCCTGTTGTTCACTTGAACTATGTATCCCCTGCTTCACTAAACCGTAAATGAAACACCCGATACAAATTAAAAGCTCATTCGAAGTGTGTTGCTTAAGTACAGTCCGGAATACGAGTTTGTCGTAAGGCGATTTCTTCGTTTTCACTATCATTACTGTCCTGTTCACCTGAACGATGTATCCTCCGCTTCAGTAAACCCTAAGTGGAACACGGGATACAAATTGTAGATGTGCTGTTTATTTCGTCTCCGCTATTACTAACAGTTTTTTCTTACGTACATATCAGTATTAATGATGACAGAAGGACCTACGTATGTAATGTATGTATACCAGACTTCCATTGACCTCGATATATGTACACTGGTAACGAATAGGTGGAAATACACGTACATTACATTTTCAACCTGTTTCATTTTATATGTTTTGATTGTTTATTTAACCTTTGTGTTTCACTTGTTGAAAGGGAACTACACATTGATCTTGTCAAAAGCCGAGAAGCGATTCTTCTTAGTGTTGTAGCTCCCTGGGGCACTCTGGGATGCTCTCTGGGTCACTCTGGGATTCTCTCGGATTCTCTGGGTCACTCTGCCTTGTCCTGGT
Organism: Schistocerca nitens; assembly: GCF_023898315.1. NCBI lineage: Eukaryota > Metazoa > Arthropoda > Insecta > Orthoptera > Acrididae > Schistocerca > Schistocerca nitens. The sequence goes on along the minus strand of NC_064615.1, from coordinate 1,093,102,094 downwards.
CACTTTGGTATTGTCTTCGTAATCTATTCTATTTTCAGTTTACCATTTTCGCTTTTGCTGTTATGTTTTAGATTAGTTTTTTTATTGGTTGCTTAATAAAGTAGGATCAGTTTATTCTATCTCGTGAGATTTTTTTTTTAAAAAATGCCAAAAAACACTTATCAGCTACTGAAGCATCTGTATCTTAGGATCAGTTTATTCTATCTCGTGAGATTTTTTTTTAAAGCCAAAAAACACTTATCAGCTACTGAAGCATCTGTATCTTCTAATGGGTGCGGGAGTTCCGACTCCTGGGGAGGTGGGTGGGTGTTATGCATGGCTGTCTTAGGTTCAGCTGTGTCGCTACGAAAGGCGGAGACAAGAAGACGACACATGTACAATTTGCATCCCGTACTTCACTATGGGGTACAGTTTTCGTGTTGCCTTGGACGCTAATAGTATCCCATTCGTTACTTGAGCTACATAGCTATACGCAACATTTTTATCTTGCTCGCGAATTGACATATATAGTGTCAGTGTAAAGGCGAAGTGAAGGACGGGATACAAATTATAGTTGTGTCGTCAGTGAAAAGGCGAAGTGAAGGACGGGATACAGAATTTAATTGTGTCGGGGGTTTCGCCTGTAATGTAGCAAGTAAACATTCGAAAATGTCGAACTGATACTAGTGCTGGGAAACGAAAGAAGATCGACAGCTGAGAAATTTCTGTTACGTACTTCACAACACGAAAACACACATATTGGTGGAATAAAACTGTGAAATATGTCAAAATTGTGAAATACAGTGAAAGAAGCAAATGGAAAAGTGAGCTTACCACACGGAAATATTGAGGAATAACCGAAGCTCGTCTAGACAGACAGTAACGAAAATTACATACCCACAAACAGGCAAATCCATTTCTATAAACGAAAATAAGATTAAAAATTGTTCTACAATAACAAACTAGTACTCCAAATAATCTCAATATCATTATGAATAATTATTTTAATGTACAATGATAGCGCGTATCCGGAACTCAGAACTCATTTATTATCTATGCCTCGAAGTGAAGACATTACTATCTATGACTAAGGAATGACGTCATTGTTCAAAGCCGACGGGTTGTATCCCCTGCTAAACTAGACCCAATAATTCGAATCACGTTAACAGTCTGTGTTAGCAAACAATTATGTAATACAAGGGAAAACAGTTCGAAAATTAGTACATATACATATATGCTCCGCATACCATTGCAGTTTGAAAGGTAGAAGGCACTCTTTATAGTGCCACAGGTTAAGTTTTCTTCTCGTTCGAGTCGTGGATGACATATGCGAAGAATAACTGTTAACGTACCTTTTATCGATGTGTTATAAGTCCAATTTTAATTTCACAGTCATCAATAGTACAAAGATGAAGAAAATTAGAAATGAACAAATTAACGTGAGTTGTTGATTATAATGTTATAACAAATGAGACAAAAGAAATTTAATAACTGACATACTTACAGGTCCTGACTCCACTGAATAGAAAAATAAGAAGTTGTATTTTTTTTATTGATTCTTATATTTTTCTTGTTCTCAGCGTTACGACTGGTGCATCAGATATCAAAATTGCGGGCTATGACTAAAACGGCTATGGCCTGACGGTTAAAGTTGGTCACACCTAACTCAATTGTAACAGACTTGAAAGCTAAACGATTGCGTGCGTTCAAGTAGTGTAACAAATATCCTCACGCTGATATTTGTACAAGGATGTTTATCCTGAAATTAACAATTAAATCTCCCAGTGGTCAGAAAAATTTTTCAGTTGAGTGAAAAAGAAAACTTTGATTGCACTACTATACTAGATCTATATTTGTAGTTGTTTGTATAAGATATTCTGTTTGCCCCACTAGTGACGTGGGCGCTTAAAATACATGAATAATGTCCATTTAACTCTCTGAGTTAGTGCCTCATACTACAAAAAAATGAGAATTTTATAACAGTTATCTGTAAATGGCTAGTAAATCCTTTATGCCTTTATGAACCGATGGTGAAAGCACAAAATGCAAGTAAAGAGATAAGGTTGCGTTAACAGAGGAATAGACGTACGCAATTGTGAGCTAAACTATACTGAGGGTCACCCATGAGCTGCGATTTTTCGCGGTGTAGAACAGATGATTGCAATACACCTCCGTGCCATGTCGCAGGCAGTCGTTGGGAGAGCGGATAGTCAACAGCTGTTGACCAGATTACCACTAATCTGATATAAATTCATCGCATTTGTGATCGTTCTTTCGTTCTTTCATTTCTACTTTGGCAGTCTGACATATTCGTTATTGTCATGCATATATACAAGGCGACAATTATTGAACTATGAAATAAAAGCATCATAAGTTCTGAACGGTTTGCGTTAGGACGTTCGAACTGCACGGTTGACCGCAGGGCATGATGGGAATTACTATGCGCCTGCATGATTTGGTTTAGCGACGAAGCCCACTTACATATGGGTGGGTTCGTCAGTAAGCAAAATTGGCGCATTTTGGGAACTGAGAATACACTTTTCGCAGTCGAGAAGTCTCTTCAACCTCAACGGGTGACTGTGTGATGTGCAATGTTCAGTCACGGAATAATCGGTGCGATATTCCTAGATGATTGCTGACTACCGAACGGCACGTTAAGGTTTTGAAAGATGGTTTCATCCCCATTATCGAGAGTGACCCTGATTTCGACAAGATGTGGTTCATGCAAGGCGGAACTCGACCCCATCGACGCAAAAAAGTGTTTGATGTCCTGGAGGAGCACTTTGGAGATCTCATTCTGGTTCTCGGGTACCCAGGCGCCACTGGCATGGGCCTCGATTGGCCGTCATATTCCCCGTATCTGAACACATCCGATTCTTTTTGTGGGCCTATATTAAAGACAAGGTGTACAGCAACGAACCCAAAACCATTGCTGAGCTGAAAACAGCCATTCAGGAGGTCACCGACAGCATCGATGTCCCGACATTCAGCGGGCCATGCAGAATTTCGCTATTCGTCTGAGCCACATCATCGCCAACGATGGCAGGCATATCGAACATGCCGTAATCGAAATCCGGATCTGTAGTGATGTTTACATGTTGAATAAAGTGTATGCACACGTAGTTTAAAACTAATTTACGTTTTTTTTTCATGTAGTTCAATAATTGTCACCCTGTATATAATACATTTGCACTTTTCGTGTTGAGAGATCCAGAACGATTTCACGTGAAATACAAATCTAGGTTGTGTTGACAAAATGATGTGAACTACTCGCGTTGTGCGGGCGGCCCTTTACTGATTTTTTAAAACTTTTATCACTTGCAGCCGCTTTTGTTATTGATATACACAACACTTTTGTACTCATTGCTGATATGTTGTTACTGATTTCGTCTGAAAGACAGAATCCAAGCTGTGGCAGCGTTCCTGAGTTTTAGGTTAGTTTGAAAGGTGGCAGTGTGGTTGTGAGTTCGCAAAGCTAGTCAAATATTAAACCCCGCATCCAACGGCCGCACCTCACATTGCGCATGCGCAAAGCTTGCTGTCCCCACCTCCTCACCCCCCCTCACACACTCTTCTGAAACAGTTAAATATTTCTGACAACGAAGAATGTAAATGTCATTGTTGCTCGTTTCACTCGTAGCAATTTAAGGTGTACTCATAGGTTCCTGCTTAACCACACATTCGGGAATAGCAATATATTAGAAAATAAACAGCAAATAGTTGTGACAAGCAGGGAATTGTAAATACCACTGCTGCTTGTGTCAGTCGCAGCAATTCAAGCTGTGCTCTTAGGTTCCTGGCTAACCACATCCTAAGAAATAGGATAGATAGGAAAAATAGCCAGATATTTGTAATAAGTAAGAATACAAATGCCATGACTGGTCCCAGAATCTGTTACAAACACGAAGGTGAAAAAAGGGTTAGCGTAAGGCAGGATTCGAACCTACTTCCTTCTGCTCCGTCCTAACCACACGACCACGCCAAACACTAGCAGTGAGAAACAATATCAGCATTCATAGGATGTCCTGAAGGCTGCTACCGCCAATGCGTCATGGACTGACGTTTAACTGTAAAAAGTCCCAACAAGGGCGACGCGATAAATCTTCAATGCGCCAAAAACAACAGTGAGGTGTGTGCGCTTTATGGAGAGGCCTTGCGCATGGGCAAGATGAGATGTGTGTGCTGGCTGTTGAGTATTGTAATAGATAGTAATAGATATGAATAGGTTGTGGTATGGGACTGATCTGTAGTGTAACCGAAAGTCTGTGTTATCTTCGAAACTTGATGCTTTAATTTCCACTATTTTCTGCGTACTGGGGGGCCTATTGCTGTCATAAACTGACGGAAGTAATGTCTCTTTCGGCAAATGTGTGAACTAGCACAATCGATGTGCTCATATTTACGATGTTGCGTACTCTGATGATGAGATTTGAATGTTGCAGTTTGTTTTAGAACCGACGAAGTCAACGAGTGTGACTGGAAGAAAACTGACGGTGGTGATGGGCAGCACTGTATTGGGATGTGACTTTTGGTCGTTAACTCGCAGCAATCGCGATTAAAATGATCGTTTCCAAAATTTTGATGGATGCTTCCTGAATGCTCCGATTTCTAAGATAGTGGTTAGGCAGGAACCCAAAACTACGGCTTAACTTTTACAGATCATTCTGTGTTATATAGCAGCAATCTGCATAAATGAATATCATTATGCTGCCGTGAATTTTGATGATAACATTTATCGAACGGCATTTTATCATTGGTTCCACCCATGCCAACTGATATCCCACATTTTGCGTATTTTTCTTAAAATATGGTTGCCGCGAGGAGTGCCCGCGCGGTTAGAGGCGCCATGTCACGGATTGCACGGCCCCTCCCGCCGGAGGTTCGAGTCCTCCCTTGGGCATGGGTTTCAGCGTTGATCTTAGCAAGTGGTTTGTAAGCCTAGGGACCGATGACCTCAGCAGTTTGGTCCCTTAGGACAAATTGTTATGTTTATATTAATAGACATACTTGTGCTACCAGAGATTCTATTGATGTACTCGTCCATCACAGAATAGTAAAGCCATCGATTTCGTTGGAAAGTAAACAACTATGCATATTCCTTCGGAGATCCTCAGCATCATAGGGGTCATTTCCATTCGTCACTGTGCGTATAGTTGTTATACTAATTAAAGCTGTTGCTGCATAATTTGATCTCAACGGCTTTTTTTAGGAGAGAGAAGTCAACGCATGGAACAAGATTTTTGTCTCGTCAAATATTCATTGAGGTGACAAAAGTAATAGGACGGCGATATGCACATAAACACACGGCGGTAGTATCGCTTACACAATGTGTAAATGGGCGGTGCATTGTCGGAGCTATCATTTGTACTCCGGTGATTCGTGTGGAAAGGTTTCCGACGTGATTATAGCCGCACGACAGGAATCAACAGACTTTGAAGACGGAATGGTAGTTGGAGCTAGACGCATGGAACGTTCCATTTCGAAAATCGTTAGGGAATTCAATGCTCCGAGATTCACAGTGCCAAGAGTGTGCCGAGAATAGCAAATTTAAGGCATCTTCACCTAACGAGCGAGAACAACGGCGTTTGCGTAGAGTTGTCAGTGCCAACAGACAAGCCACACTGCGTGAAATAACCGCTGAAATCATTGTGGGACGTGCGACGAACATATCCGTTAGGACAGTGCGACGAAATGTGATGGTACGAGGGCAGTTCAATAAGTAATGCAACACTTTTTTTTTCTGAAGCGGGGGTTGTTTTATTCAGCATTGAAATACACCAGGTTATTCCCCAATCTTTTAGCTACACAACACTATTTTTCAACGTAATCTCCATTCAATGCTACGGCCTTACGCCACCGTGAAATGAGGGCCTGTATGCCTGCACGGTACCATTCCACTGGTCGATGTCGGAGCCAACGTCGTACTGCATCAATAACTTCTTCATCATCCGCGTAGTGCGTCCCACAGATTGCGTCCTTCAATGGGCCAAACATATGGAAATCCGACGGTGCGAGATCGGGGCTGTAGGGTGCATGAGGAAGAACAGTCCACTGAAGTTTTGTGAGCTCCTCTCGGGTGCGAAGACTTGTGTGAGGTCTTGCGTTGTCATGAAGAAGGAGAAGTTCGTTCTGATTTTTGTGCCTACGAACACGCTGAAGTCGTTTCTTCAATTTCTGAAGAGTAGCACAATACAATTCAGAGTTGATCGTTTGACTATGGGGAAGGACATCGAACAGAATAACCCCTTCAGCGTCCCAGAAGACTGTAACCATGACTTTACCGGCTGAGGGTATGGCTTTAAACTTTTTCTTGGTAGGGGAGTGGGTGTGGCGCCACTCCATTGATTGCCGTTTTGTTTCAGGTTCGAAGTGATGAACCCATGTTTCATCGCCTGTAACAATCTTTGACAAGAAATAGTCACCCTCAGCCACATGACGAGCAAGCAATTCCGCACAGATGGTTCTCCTTTGCTCTTTATGGTGTTCGGTTAGACAACGAGGGACCCAGCGGGAACAAACCTTTGAATATCCCAACTGGTGAACAATTGTGACAGCACTACCAACAGAGATGTCAAGTTGAGCACTGAGTTGTTTGATGGTGATCCGTCGATCATCTCGAACGAGTGTGTTCGCACGCTCCGCCATTGCAGGAGGCACAGCTGTGCAAGGCCGGCCCGCACGCGTGAGATCAGACAGTCTTGCTTGACCTTGCGGTGATGATGACACACGCTTTGCCCAACGACTCACCGTGCTTTTGTCCACTGCCAGGTCACCGTAGACATTCTGCAAGCGCCTATGAATATCTGAGATGCCCTGGTTTTCCGCCAAAAGAAACTCGATCACTGCCCGTTGTTTGCAACGCACATCCGTTACAGACGCCATTTTAACAGCTCCGTACAGCGCTGCGACCTGTCAGGAGTCAATGAAACTATACGAGACGAAGCGGAAATGTTTGAAAATATTCCACAAGAAATTTCCGGTTTTTTCAACCAAAATTGGCCGAGAAAAAAAATGTGTTGCATTACTTATTGAACTGCCCTCGTAATAGGCTATGGGAGCAGACGACCGTCACGAGTGCCTTTGCTAACAGCACGACATCGCCTCCTGTGCCTCTCCTGGGCTTGTGACCATATCGATTGGAAAGCTGGAACCTAGACGACTGGAAAACTGTGTCCTGAGCAGACGAGTTCTGATTTCAGTTGGTAAGAGCTGGTGGTAGGGTTCGAGTGTGGCGCAGACCCCACGAAGCCATAGTCCCAAGTTGTCAACAATGCGCTGTGCAAGCTGGTGGTCACTCCTTAATGGTGTGGGCTGTTTTTGCATGGAATTGACTGGGTCCTCTGGTTCAACTGAACCGAATTCGAATTGATTGGAAATGCTGTGTGCCAGCTCACATGTACTAAGCACCGTTTGCTAGGAAGTCGTCTCTCTAATCGGGGACCTGCACCAGTATTCCGAAAGCGCATGGTTTGTTTAGGAGGCAGCAACAAGGGACCGCATCTAAAGCTTTCCAATGGACAGATAACACATAATGAGGGCAGAACTCGATCTCTCCAAACTTCTCTACCGCATGAACGAGAGAACAAGCTGCCGGTTCTAGGCGCTGCAGTCCGGAACCGTGGGACTGCTACGGTCGCAGGTTCGACTCCTGCCTCGGGCATGGATGTGTGTGATGTCCTTAGGTTAGTTAGGTTTAAGTAGTTCTAAGTTCTAGGGGAGTGATGACCTAAGATGTTAAGTCCCATACTGCTCAGAGCCATTTGAACCATTTTTTTGAACAAGCTGCCGTTTTCTCGATCGGTGCTTGCAGAATCCATGTTGATTTCTACAGAGAAATTGTTCAGCAATAAAAATAATAACACGAACTTTAAATATGTTAACTATAATCTGATAACTAACCGCCATCAGTGAGAAACGCTTATACACTACTCGCCATTAAAATTGCTACACCAAGAAGAAATGCAGATGATAAACGGTTACTCATTGGACAAATATATTATACTAGAACTGACATCTGATTACATTTTCACGCAATTTGTGTGCATAGATCCTGAGAAATCAGTATCCAGAACAACTACCTCTGGCCGTAAAAACGGCCTTGATATGCCTGGGCATTGAGTCAAACAGAGCTTGAATGGCGTGTACAGGTACAGCTGCCCATGCTGCTTCAACACGATACCACAATTCATCAAGAGTAGTGGCTGGCGTATTGTAACGAACCAGTTGCTCGGCCACCATTCACCAGACGTTTTCAACTGGTGAGAGAACATTTTCTGTATCCAGAATGGTCCGTACAATACCTGCAACATGCGGTCGTGCATTATCCTGCTGAAATGCAGGGTTTCGCAGGGATCGAATGATGGGTAGAGCCACGGGTCGAACCACATCTGAAATGTAACGTCCACTGTTCAAAGTGCCGTCAATACGAACAAGACGTGACCGAGACGTGTAACCAATGGCACCCCATACCATCACGCCGGGTGATATGCCAGTATGGCGATGACGAATACACGCTTCCAATGTGCGTTCACCGCGATGTCACCAAACACGGATGCGACCATCATGATGCTGTAAACAGAACCTGGATTCATCCGATAAAATGACGTTGTGCCATTCGTGCACCCAAGTTCGTCGTTCAGCACACCATCGCAGGTGCTCCTGTCTGTGATGCAGCGTCAAGGGTAACCGCAGCCATGGTCTCCGAGCTGATAGTCCATGCTGCTGCAAACGTAGTCCAACTGTTCGTGCAGATGGTTGGGTATTGCAAACGTCCCCGTCTGTTGACTCAGGGATCGAGACGTGGCTGCACGATCCGTTACAGCCATACGGATAAGATGTCTGTCATCTCGATTGCTAGTGATAAGAGGCCGTTGGGATCCAGCACGGCGTTCCGTATTACCATCCTGAACCCACCGATTCAGTATTCTGCTAACAGTCATTGGATCTCGACCAATGCCAGCAGCAATGTCGCGATACGATAAACCGCAATCACCATAGGCTACAATCCGACCTTTATCAAAGTCGGAAACCTGATGGTACGCATTTCGCCTCCTTACACGAGGTATCACAACAACGTTTCACCAGGCAACGCCGGTCAACTGCTGTTTGTGTATGAGAAATCGGTTGGAAACATTCCTCATGTCAGCACGTTGTAGGTGTCACCACCGGCGCCAACCTTGTGTGAATGCTCTGAAAAGCTAATCATTTGCATATCACAGACTTTCTTCCTGTCGACTAAATTTCGCGTCTGTAGCACGTCATCTTCGTGGTGCGGCAATTTTAATGGCCAGTAGTGTAGTTATCCACATCTGTTCTGCAGCCTTTCTTAAGAACTGTCAAGACTTTCACGTTTTTCCAATGACATAGCAACCTACATTATGCCAACGACCTACGATAGTCTTGTTAGAAGAGGAATCAGTCTTACACATCATTTCATATTCATTCATTACTATACATATGCAACACTACATTAAGCAGTTAGTTATCAGGATCTTAAAGTGTAGAGGGAAGGTCGTCTATTTACGAATTTAAGTCTTTCAGTAATGTGTCAAATTCTTCTCGCAGTATTATATCTTCCATTTCATCTACTTCATTTCTTGTTTCCTTTCCATGCACCTAGTACAACTTGTGAAATACAGAATGGGTGGTGCAGACTCTCCATCGTCAGTCTTAACATACAAAATATTAGATCGCCCTATACTTGAATATGGAACGCACGCATAGATAACGTGGCTCATTCAAACTAAGAAGGTCTTGCCTATAGACAGGAAAATGCTGCGAACAGATGGAGACTTGGCGTAAGACTTTGCTATTGCCTCATTACTTGTAGCTTTCAATACAACTAAAAAATAGACAAACTCAAAGAGCGATTGCACTTGATATGGACTAAACAGATTAAAGCACGGTGGATCTACGAAGATTCTCCTTCAGCAAGAACATAGCAATTTCAACTATCCGGACTTCAAGTACATAACCTTACTCACGTCATTCTAGAAGTTATATTAAACATATTGCACCAAGCAGTAAGGAACTGACAATATGAGCGCAGCATGTATTGTTACTATACTTCCGTTGACGTCATTCAGTAGGTCACTTGTGCAACATGTAGAAGCTAAGATTGCAGACCTAGGCACGAAATTAAATAAAGTCCAACTATCACAGCTGGCCCAAGTATAAAATGTTGGGAAATTCAGAAAATGAAAGTAGGCAGAGATAGTTGTCCTTAGTTTAAACTGGAAGGAAATTAAAAAAAGTCGTAGATAATAGAATTAGCTCTCTTGTCCTGAGTTTAAAATTCCAGAAAATTAAAAAAATCTGGTTTAAATGTGAGAAAACAAAAACAGATCAACTGTTATAAGTTTAATTTAAAAAATACTGGCATCACAGATCACTTCTGCGGCCTGCATGATTAACGGGTTGAACCATGGCTGATCTCCTCTCGGTTATTATATGAATATGGTTTTTTTAAATTGAATCAGTGGTTTCGAAAAGGGCACGGGTCCACAAGAAGCAATTTTCGGGAAATCGATTAAACCTGTTTTTTTTAAAAAGTTTTTGACTTATATTTCTTAAGAACTTTTTATTAATGTATATATTTAACATCTATTATGTACCTAAATTGCAAGTGATTATCTTTTTTTTGTTTTCGCAAAAAAAGTTTAAAGTAAGTGGACTTATGCTCTTTTCAAAATAAATAATAGTAAAGGAACTTTAAATAACAGCTATTTCTAAGAAAACGTGTTTTTATTTAATGGTGAATTTGAATATGTTAACATTGTGTCAAATACTCATTACTTATTTGGATTATCAATAAAAAAATAACAAAATATGTGCATTTTAAGGTTATATTTTATATTCAGTCATCATTCAGTTCTTCATCTTGTGTCGGCCAATCGCATATTTCTTCATAAAAGGGGAGATGCTCCTGTGGAATGTACTGTACCAACTTTTTAATATCTCTAACTTTCTTATGGTTGATTGGGCATTTATTATAGTAAGGAAATGTTTCCTGCCTTAGGCAGAGTAAAGTGGTGTGTTGTTAACCCATCAATATGATCGTAAGTTTTTAACACACCAGGATTATATTTTTCACACTGCAACATGAAATACTTTGATATATTAAAATCAATTTTGCCCTTTTTCCCAAAGATTCAGTCGACTTGGTTGTCTTTTTGTAAAATTTTGTCCACCAACCTTTATGATCAATACTGAACGATTTTTCATGCAGTACGCTAGTAAATTTACATTTTGAACTTGATTGAGCTACTTTCATTGCATACTCTGTAGACGAGTACACACGAGCACTCCGCTTTATGCACACATCAAAAAAAGTTTTGCATCACCTCGGTTCCGAGGGTTCCGGAACCTGTACGGAAAATTGGAATAGAGATCAACATAAACATCATTTCCGCTCTTCTTATTGCTCATGAAAATCACACATTGCATGTTGTTCCACCATACAGCGAGACCTTCACAGGTGGTGGTCCAGATTGCTGCACATACCGCTGCCTCTAATGACCAGTAACACGTTCTCTTGCATTGATGCATGCCTGTATTCGTCATGGCATACTATCCACAAGTTCATCAAGGCACTGCTGGTCCAGATTGTCCCACTCCTCAACGGCGATTCGGCGTAGATCCCTCAGAGTGTTTAGTGTGTTACGTCGTCCATAAACAGCCCTTTACAATCTATCCCAGGCATGTTCGACAGGGTTCATGTCTGGAGAACATGCTGGGCACTCTAGTCGAGCTATGTCGTTATCCCGAAGGAAGTCATTCACCAGATGTGAGCGATGGGGGCGCGAATTGTCGTTCATGAAGACAAATGCCTCGCCATTATGCTGTCGATATCGTTGCACTATCGGTCGGAGGATGGCATTCACGTATCGTACAGTCGTTACGGCGCCTTCCATTCACAAGATGTGAGCGATGGGGGCGCGAATTGTCGTTCATGAAGACAAATGCCTCGCCATTATGCCGTCGATATGGTTGCACTATCGGTCGGAGGATAGCATTCACGTATCGTACAGTCGTTACGGCGCCTTCCATGACCACCAGCGGCGTACGTTGGCCCCACTTACTGCCACCCCAAAACAGCAGGGAACCTCCACCGTGCTGCACTCACTGGACAGTGTGTCTAAGGCGTTCATCTTGACCGGGTTGCATCCAAACACTTCTCCGAAGATTGTCTGGTTAAAGGCATATGCGACACTCATCGGTGAAGAGAACGTAATGCCAATCCAATCGGCATGTTGTTGGGCCCATCTGTACCACCCTGCATGGTGATCGTGGTTGCAAAGATGGACCTCGCCGTGGACGTCAGCAGTGAAGTTGCGCGTCATGCAGCCTATTGCGCACAGTTTGAGTCGTAACATGATGTCCTGTGGCTGCACGAAAAGCATGTGGCGTTGCTGTCAGGGTGCCTCCGAGCCATAATCCGTAGGTAGCGGTCATCCACTACAGTAGTAGCCCTTGGGCGAGCTGAGCGAGGCATGTCATCGACAGTTCCTGTCTCTCTGTATCTCCTCCATGTCCGACAATACCGCTTTGGTTCACTCTGAGACGTCTGGACACTTCCCTTGTTAAGAGCCCTTCCTGGCACATAGTCACAATGCGGACGCGATAGAACCGCAGTATTTACCGTCTAGACATGGTTGAACTACAGACAATACGAGCCGTGTACCTCCTTCATGCATGGTTGTTTACATCTTTGGTCGGATTTAGTGACATCTCTAAACAGTCAGAGGGACTGTGTCTGTGATACAATATGCACTGTCAACGTCTATCTCGAGGAGTTCTGGGAGCCGAGGTGACGCAAAACTTTTTTTGATGAGCGTATATATCTTTTAATTACCCAAAAGTAATGGTCACAAGGGAGGAAAGAGTGCCCCCATGTTGAATAATATTGTGCAATTTTGTCGAATCTTCCTGTTGCAACCAGACTCATGATAAAGCGTGTGACTGTGTGGTTTCGGTTTTGACCACCACAGGTATCTGAAAATAAATGAAGCTCCTTGGTGCTGTTAGGTATGTCATTACATATGCAATGATTAAGAAGTTAGCGCACCTCCCTCACTGCGTCCTTTTCTGCCCAAGCCCTCATGATATAAATGATGTACTGAGGTTCCCTTTTTCATATCATGTCCCATGTAAAATACCTCTTGCACTGGAATGCGCGGCAATGGCAAATTCTGCATGTAATCAAAACAAATACATCATCTCGTTCAACACGATTTGCTGTTACTTCCTTCATTTCGTTGTAGAACTTTTGTGATCTACGCTTATGTACCAACAGCTCTGCAGCTGCAACACACTTAGCGTTATTTAGAAAATTACTTTTAAGCTTCTGACCGAGTTCCTCTCAAGTAGCACACACATCTTCTTGTGGCCATCCAAATGCATAGCCGAAGTTCTCCTTGTCATACTTCCCCGCCCCCCCCCCCACCTCCCAAAAAAAAAATAACTTTAATGCCTGGATTTTGCAAAAGAGTGAAAGCATGATTTTTACTGTTAGCTCGACATTCAAATACTTGATATTTCGATTTGCATCATGTGTTTCCTTTACTGGGAAAGAGAAAATATGCTCATTTATTTTTTCAGAAACTGCTCGTGCTGCAGCTTTGTTTCTAGAGTTTTCTGATTTTCTTCGATTTTCATATTGAGATTCCCCTGCAGCCAGCAAGTCAACAAGTCTTGTCACTCTCTTTTCGGATACTCCATACAAACTGATGAATGCTTTTTACAAATAGAATATCTGTTACCTGCAAGAGTAAGGCTGTACAAAACATTGTGGGGTCTGGCCTTTGGATTATCCTTCAGCGATGAACATCAGATAAAGTCAGCTGGCCTTGTAGGAAAATATCTTGCTCCGTTTTAGTTTCAAATTCACGGAAATTTTTCAAAATTGTTATCTTGTCTAGGTCACTGAATTTTGTAAAACACTTCATACTGCATCTGAAATCAAACAAAAGCTACTAGTTTTGGCTTTAGTGTTTTGTAATGGGTATTTAGGCAAACTGTGTTATGTACATAAATCCATGGAAATATAAATTTAGTACTGTAGATTTTTAATTTATTTGAGTTTAAATACAGGTATTCTACGTTGTTGAAGATTAATAATTACAGCAAAATTCATTGACTGACCCCAGTAAACAGAATAAGCCAACATTAGAATTTTGATGTATTCGTTTTTTAGGTTTTAATTAGTGAAGATAAAGTGAATGTTTGCCCCACGCACATGTGATTTTTATTGTTCTGCTGACCATTATGTTGAATGTTTATTTTGCATTGGAGTATATTTTAATAAGATGTAACCTACATAAAAGTTAGGTTAGAATCTTACCCTGCAATCGGGTCCTGTAGATCTGGCTGCAATGAGTTTCCCAGAATAGCTGACATGTTCATTTCCCTTTACTTTTCTCCATTTAATCTTATTCTATTTATATTCTTCTGGGTTTCGTTGGCCAGTTTTGCGTTTTCGAGGTGGTTTATTAGATCACTGTCCATGTTTGTACGCAAATCAACTACAAAACTACACTCAACTAGCTGCTTGAACAGTTTACTAAAATGGTCACCAGATGGCAGCAGCGTAGTTGTTTTGAAATGGGCATGAGTGCAGGTCTAATGCCCTTTTCAAAACACTCAAGAAACTCATTGCCTTTCCCCTGCCTATGTTATGCATTGGACTGATGCCATTTTCATACTAAACGATGCATCTATCTCTATAGATACCAAATCCAAGCATAACTCAATATGGCAAAAAATGTGAATCGTGCTATTTTCAAAATAACTGATTCAATTTGAGGTTGATAAAAATAAAAACTGTCTTGCACGAACCTTACCACACGATTTTTTCCAGTACTTTAACTACATCGGTTTATAACAAGAGGAAGAACCAAGCAAATATTCAGTTGTACAACATGATATCAAAAGAGCTGTATGTGACGGTAACAGGAGATCCAACAAGGGTGCGGGACTGAATTTCGCCACAGAGATACTATATCCACATGCAAGGTCTCGATCTGTTAAACCAACTTGTCTTTATCTATGATGCAGTTATCGTTACTCTTCACTCCCCATCTGTGCTTATAACTTGAACTTTGCTTGACTACAATATCACTCGGAAAGGGGGCGGCACACCATTCAAGACAGAACAAACGAGTCTGTTAAAACCAACCGTATTATCGAGGCCCTCTGTCATCCTATTAAGTTGATGAACAGAATTTAAAGCACGTATGCAAACTAGGCAAAATCACTCATCAGAATTCGGGGAGCTTGCGAGACTAGAACTAATTCTGATTGACGTAACAACTCGCTCACAACCTTACCATCACTTTGTTACTCTGCCACGTGGGATTCAAAACAAATCGCTAGAATAGTTTTGGAATTTGCCTGCAACAAGACACACAATTTCTCCAGGACACAAACTATGCTACTCCGACCAGTCTCGACCACACAGCCATCTTCGACAAACTATAGCAACAGCGAGCCAGTACACGACTGAGTAATTAGCCTCATCCCACTTACTTAGTTAAGTCATGTATGTATGATGCGCCGTAAGCTTTGTTCAATTAATCTACCTCCGTCTAAATCTGTTGACACTTTTACTGGCAAAAATATGCTGAAATACCGATTAAAATCGCTGTATTCGAACTGTACATATCCAGACTTGTTTAACGTAAAATAAATAAACGCAAGATTTATTATGTAACTAAGATGGACTGCGGACCTCGGTCAGGTGCCGATTGCGTTCTCTACTGCACAATGGTCTGACGGTCCTAATTATAACTTCTGAGACTACTATGACGCCGGCCGAAGTGGCCGTGCGGTTCTAGGCGCTGCAGTCTGGAACCGCGAGACCGCTACGGTCGCAGGTTCGAATCCTGCTTCGGGCATGGATGTATGTGATGTCCTTAGGTTAGTTAGGTTTAACTAGTTCTAAGTTCTAGGGGACTAATGACCTCAGCAGTTGAGTCCCATAGTGCTCAGAGCCATTTGAACTACTATGACGTCAGATATGCCTCTTTATCTATTACTTTTCTGTCAAAATTATAGTGTCGTACATTGGTTGCTCCAGTAGAAACTCTTTACTAACACTCTCTGAAATAATTCTCGCTTTATTCTTATAAAACACGTTTTTCTGATGGAGTATTTTTCTTTTCTCGGTCGTCCATTCGTTGTACTCGACCAAAAAAAAAAAAAAAAAAACTAACTTAAGGACATCAGACACATCCATGGCCGAGTGAGTATTCGAACCTGCGACCGTAGCAGCAGCGCGGTTCCGGACTGGAGCTCCTAGAACCGCTCGGCCACAGCGGCCGGCGTACTCGTCCATCTGCTGATTACCAAGGGATGTTTACCCCCGGAAATAACGTCTCGTTAAGCGTGTCCCTTTTCGTATCCTTATTCCAGCCCTCCGAAACTTCCGATAACAGCGCTCTGAAGCCCACCATGATGATGTGGTGTCCTCGGGCGCGCTGTCACCCCACTGGTCCGACAGTGGTAGCTTACTGCCATTGCAGGGCTCCAACAATTCTAATTTCTGTGCTTAATTGAAATTGAAGTATCTCATGATCTACCACTCAGATCACAATACTGTTTTCACCAAACTTACCTTAATAAAATTCTACATAAATTACATCTATGTATGATTCTACCTGGTTATTTCTCTTCTGCATTATTTTAATTTATTAACTAAATAACTGGGAGTGAAGGAGCTTGCACAGTGGAACACCTTCCACTGCCACATCTGAAGGTCACCAGTGCTACGTTTAGAATCCCAGACCCCACTTATCCAGTGTTTTAAATGGTGTCACATAGTTTCAGTTTAAACAATTACCATTGTGTGCAGCGGACCTTTGTTTATTTAAACAACTATGTGTTTGGAAGGGCTTCCGCAGTCGATATACAGCCTCTGAACCTGCTATCACTGGACTTGCACCACCGTACACAGAGCGCCAGATGAGATCACTGCGCCAGCCGTTCTGGTGGCTATAACATGCCGCCATTTGGGTGCTGTAAGTCTGATCTGTAGTGACCTCCAGAGAATGAGAGCTGCTCATAAGATCATTCAAATTATTAAGGAAATGATAATATTGTGCAACGGAAACGTCTTGTTGATTGATAATTAGCATGCATGGTCTAATCAGGCATGAAAATACAGGTTCCACGCCACATATGGTTCAATTAATAAGCATGTGAATCACCCACTGAGATACGAAAATTAACGTTTAATAATTAGGCAAGGGATTGTAGTTGTGAGACCCAACATTATCACATGCGGGTGAGCGTAATAAAAGCATAATTATGAGAATAAATCTTGGATACCCCCAGTGGATGCAAGAATGATTAATGAAACAACTAAGAAAATAAGTACGAACACCAGTAAAATCCCCAAAGTACATGATTGGAGCAATTAGCTGGCTTCAAACGTTAAGGCTATGCACTTAGCCTCTGCTGAAAATTAACTAACATTGGGTCATTACCGAATCGGTGATAGCATCGTAGGCTCATAAGGTGAAAGGGTGGCAGCAGTAACAGTTAGAGACTCTATGTCCAGTTCACCCTATTACTCAGTACTAAAGTGGAGGCATCCTACCATATGACAGCAAGTCTCGTCTGGCAGCAGTTTATTCTACTTCCGTTATCTGTCCGCAACTCTTTACTCGTCGATTGCCTAGCAGTAAGCGCTCTCTATGTTAACTCTCTGAACTTGACTGTTTTTGCCATTGTGGAGACCTCGCCGGGAACTCAGCCGGTCTTGTGACTTTCATCCAGTACTCATTTTATAAATAAGTTGAACAAACTTCTACTTCTGCAGATTTTGTAATCATTAAGCAATAATGCCGTGGCCTAGGGAGGACAGCAGAAGACTTTTCACGCTCACTGACAGGAGTTTAAAGTGCCGAATCAGAAGGCTTCCATGTAGGCATACTTGAGAAAGCCTACGCCCTATGAATACAAACATTATGAACTACCTGCAAAGCCTGTTGCAATGATTTTGACATAACGTTCTTTTGTGCTTAAGCCGGAGAGCAATGACTGATCCCAGACTCCTTTGAGCCTAGCACGTGCACTTGGTTGCACCTGATATTTTGCCAAAAACGATTTCTTTGGGCGTGATACAATGCATTTTTGTGACAGTTACGCAGGCAGTTGGACAACTTGGAGCCCAGAGGTGCCTCAAAACCAATATTCTTGGTCCACCTGTGCTGCAAAGCAGCCCTCAGCTCTGAACATGTTTATCAACCCTCCTGTTTACGTATGAGTTCCTGTGTCGCCGAAGCCTCCCAGGAAGCTTTCGTCTCTGCAGAAGAATAACAGGCCCTTCATTGTAATAAAAATGAAGGCAAGAGAAAACTCTCAGCAAATAGTAGTACTGAATGTTTTCTGCAGTTACGATGCACTTAAGAGGTTGACTACATGGGGATGTACATATAATATTACGAAATGTGTTGCGTGACTCTTTTGGAGAAAAGATGCCACATAACAACCACCACATTCTATCTCTGCATATCGTTGGAAATTTGTCATAAGTTTTAAAAATTTTCTTAAGTCTCTTCATTTACGCATCCTGCAGGGTGACCCACTCGTGAAAGCTTTGATGTAGCAGCTGTAAGACATCATTAGGATATTGCAGTTATCCAGCACAGTATCCAACGCCCTGTCTGGATGTACTGCCACCCAGTTCTAAAACTGGAGCAGGGTTAAGTGTAAAGTCGTGTTGCCTTAGAAATACGTCTGTGTTCTAACGGAAGTGGTGGATTCGATCTAAGAGAAAGAGCGTCGCTTTCCAGTACTCAGTCGTAGCTGTTCTTTCCACCTGCCAGAGGCGCCGGCTGTTGTAGTGGCGATGCTGGCGGTGGTGGTCGCTCCTGAGTCAGACGTGACAATGCAGAACCACACTCTCAGACAGTGGCTGCGCTTAATGGTGGAGTAAGTGGCACAGTACAGAATGACATGGCGGGGCTGCTGACATAGCACTCGGTGCGGCAACTGCATAACTTACTGCGGACATCTTAGTGGTGTGTAGACAGTAGCTTAGTAGACACAAAACACTCAAATAAATAAACATGTCAATCCAAGTCCTTCAGACACCGTCCAAACTAGCAACTACTGGAGTGTTGCGGCTGCCAGCTCAGCAGGCGTTGTGATTTTGCCTGGTGCGCATTGGGACATGGGGTCAGCCCAAGGGGATGTTGCAGCAGAGGTCTGAGGGTAGCACGGACTGCAGAAACAGTCCCCAACGCGCTTTTGTTTAAATACATAAACATTCCTATTCTGTTCCACTAGACAAAACGATAATTGTTTAAATAAAAACATTGTGAAACTGTTTTAAATTTATGACAAGTGGGCCCTTGGGTTTTAAACTTAGCATCACTTACTAGGTAACCATGCAGGTTGCACCAGTAAGCTTTGACATCAGGATTTCTTAATGAAACTTAGAACAATTGAGTTATTTTGAATTTATCGTGATTTTAAAGTGTGATTTTTCATTTCCCGTTGTTTTAATATTATGACAAGTGGGCTACTTCAGCCATCTTGGATTTTCTTAAATTCCTCACCAATGTATGCTTAAGACATCTGCGCTAGTTCCGCCATCTTCCATTTTTTGTTGCAAAATGCCATCACGCAAGCCAAAGAATCCCATCAAGGATTCTTCTAAAGGGTGTTTCCTTTCCAGCCAAGGTGAACGCTGTTACTAAGCAGTAAGCGTATGAACACATTTCTCCCTTTAACATGCAGTACAATCTTCATCCTAACTAAATGACTACCGAAATTAATAAAATAAAGAGTGCTTAATCAGCAACAAAAGTAACTGGCGGAGGAGGACTCCACTCTGTTGCAGCCACTATCTCCGTCAGCGATGGAGTAAAAAAAAAACACACACAGATGCACACAGACACATGCATACACACTAATACACACACACACACACACACACACATACACACACACACACACACACACACACACACACACACACACATATACACACACACACACACACACACACACACACACACACATATATATATATATATATATATATATATATATATATATATGTGTGTGTGTGTGTGTGTGTGTGTGTGTGTGTGTGTGTGTGTATTAGTGTGTATGCATGTGTCTGTGTGCATCTGTGTGTGTGTTTTTTTTTACTCCATCGCTGACGGAGATAGTGGCTGCAACAGAGTGGAGTCCTCCTCCGCCAGTTACTTTTGTTGCTGATTAAGCACTCTTTATTTTATTAATTTCGGTAGTCATTTAGTTAGGATGAAGATTGTACTGCATGTTAAAGGGAGAAATGTATATTTTGTAAAAATACAGTTTTCATTCTGCATGTGTGACAGTTTTACAGTGTGTAGATACATCCTTCCTGCTTGTTTTCAAACTTAGTTCAGCCTGTTCCCGTGAGTGGCGTCTTCACAGCATGTCTTCAAGATGGCTGCTACACTTGACGTTCGCCGGAAGCAACGTGCTGTCATAGAATTCCTGTGCTGTGAAAACGAGACAGTGGGAAACATCCACAAGAGGTTGAAAAAGGTGTATGGAGATGCTGCTGTTGATTGCAGTTCAGTTAGTTGGTGGGAAAGCAGGTTACATGATGAAAGCGGGCACGGCAATATTGAGGATTCTCCTCGCAGCGGCAGGCCTCGTACTGCACACACTCCAGACAATGTGCAGAGAGTTAACGAATTGGTGACTGCTGACAGACGCATCACGGTGAACGAATTGTCACGCTACGTTGGGATAGGGGAAGGAAGTGACTGCAGAATACTGAAAGTGTTGGCGTTAAAAAGGTTTGTGCCAGGTGGGTTCCCAGGATGCTGACAGTGGCTCTCAAAGAAACAAGAAAAACGGTATGCAGTGAACTTTTGGAACATTACGAGAATGGTGGAGATGAATTTCTTGGAAGAATTGTGACAGGTGATGAAACATGGCTCCATCATTTTTCACCAGAGACGAAGAGGCAATCAATGGAGTGGCATCATGCAAATACACCCAATAAAAAAAATTCAAAACCACACCTTCTGCTGGAAAAGTTATGGCTATGCTGTTTTTCGATTCTGAAGGACTCTTGCTTGTAGACACCATGCCAAGTGCAACCACCATAAATTCTGATGCACATGTGACGACACTGAAGAAACTTCAAGCTCGACTGGGTCGTGTTCAACCACATCGGCAAAATCAGGATGTTTTGCTGTTGCACGACAACGCACGTCCACATGTCAGTCAAAAAACCATGGTAGCGATCACAAAACTCGGATGGACAACACTGAAACACCCGCCTTACAGTCCTGACCTGGCTCCATGTGACTACCATCTCTTTGGGAAACTGAAAGACTCTCTTCGTGGAACAAGGTTTGAAGATGATGACTCCCTTGTGCACGCTGCCAAACAGTGGCTCCAACAGGTTGGTCCAGAATTTTACCGTGCGGGTATACTGGCGTTGGTTCCAAGATAGCGTAAGGCAGTTGAGAGGGATGGAAATTATGTGGAGAAACGAAAATATTGTTCTTAAAGGATGTATATACACAGTGTAAAACTTTCAAACATGTAGAATAAAAGATAGATTTTAAAAAATATTGTGCATTTCTTTTGGAGTGACCCTCGTATATTTCTTGTCCGGAAGTAAACTGAAATAGCTCCAATTCACCCAAGATTTGTGGTTATGGAAGGTTTCTGTTAGTCATCAATTACTGGAACTGGAAATCCTCTACTAAGATTCAATGTTGTGATTCCCTCTTTCCCATTTCCAGTCTATTGGGACATTTGGCTCAAAAGAACGAAGTCCTATCTCAGTCCGCCAACTTCTCACGAGCTGGGAACAAAAAACAAACCATATATGGAATGTTCACGTGGTGTCATTTGCATCACCTATGATTGATATTGACATTGATGCACTGCATGTGTTTAGCAAGTCATTGACTTAAGATTGTGTAGTCGTAAACAAAGACACTCTCACATACAGTAGTCTTTTACTGTTTGTATAGGAGATATGGTCCCAGGATTAAATTCATAGCAGTTTTCATTCACCATTCCCGACTATGGTTTTTAGGAGGTTTCCTTTGGCCGTAAGCAAATGTTGCAACTGGAAATCTTCTCTTAAATAGTCTAATTTAGGATTCCCTCTGCTCCGCTGAATCTATGTGGTCCATTATTCGAACAGCCTGATCAATACGCAAAATAAAATGCAGACAAAATTCGTAATATTGTCTGCAAGTATGTTACCTTTGTTTAGCCCTTTACTGGTATATAGCCCTTCCACCTTTCATTCTTGCTGACACTGTGCAGTAATTTCTTGTCATCTGAACTCTTAATATTCATACTGGTGCTTCTCGTTTCGCCTATAGTCTCTTTGTGGCATTTGTCTTTCCCATAGTCATGTATGCTTCCACAGTTTCCATTTCTCCTCTAGCTGTGTCTGCTTTCCCATTTTGTACCTTGTGTCAAACTCATTTTATAGATGCCTCCATTCCCTTTTACCTGCTTCATTTATGCATTTTTAAATTCAATACAATGGAATGATTTATGCTGGCCTTTGTCTTTTTGCCTATTTCATTTACTGCTGCCTTCACTGTTTCATTTTTCAAAGCTACCCATTCGTTTCCTATTGCATTCACCTCCCATGTTTTAGGTGATCATCCAGTAACACTCCCTTTAAAACTCTCTACATCTTATCCAGGGCCCATTTGCTTAATTTCCTACCTTTCTACAGTTTCTCCAGCTTTAAGCCACAGCTCATAACAAATAAATCATGGACAGAATCCACATCTGCCCTTTGAAATCTATTCCAGTTTAAACTATAGTTTTGTAATCTCTGTTTTACCATGACATAATCCATTTCAAGCCTTAAAGTGTCTCCAGGTGTCTTCCATGTATAAACCGTCTTCCATTTTCCATTATGACTAAGCTAAGTGTTGCTTATGACTAAACTGTGCTCTGTGCAAAATTATTTCAGGCAGCTTCCCATTTCATTAATTTCCCCAACCAACGTTCTCTCACTAATTTTTCTTCTCTTGCTATTCCTACTATCGAATTCCAGTCTCCCATCAAAATTAAATCTTGGCTCTAGGCTCCCACACTGATCTGATAAATTTATTTACCTCATCATATATTGTTTCTATATCTTCACCATCAATGGATCTAATAAGCAATTAAACTTGTGCTACGGTAGTGGATGTTGGCTTTGCCTTTATCTTGGTTACGACAATACTGTTTCTAGTAAGTAGCTCACCCACATTCCGGTTTTCTGATTCATTATTAAACCGACACCATCTGTCCTCATATGCTATTTTGTGGTCATAATCCTGTAGTCACATGACGAGAAGTCCCATTCTTCATGCCACTGCTCTTTGCTGATTCCCACTATCACTAACTTCAGACATCAGATTCTAACTTCAGATATCAGTTTCTAAATTCACCTGCTGGTTCACTAACCTACCTAGCTACCAGATTAAGGGGTCTAACGTTGCGTACTCCAACCTGTAGATGCCAGTTTCCTGACAACATGCTTTTAAGATATCCGTGCCCAGGATTGGGGAACTACTTTTCTACTGTAGTCATGTAGTTTACCTTAGGCACTACCTCAACATGGGTATATGGGTATACTACATTGAATTGCAAGTAGGAGCTATGGCTGATCATAATTGTTGGTGCATGTAAGATCCATCATTCAGCTGGCAATGTGTAACAAGGTGTTGTCAGTACTCGCAGATTCTGGAAGATGGCTGACAGTGATGGTATATTATATGTATATTGGTGTGCATGGTGTTCGGTGGTCAATGTAGCAGTGACAGTGGAATTTTCTCAGATCAAGTTCCACTCACACACAAAAGATCTGCTAAACTGAGAACTAATTCTGAGAAATCTTTATTGCAGTCCATTCTCGAAAGTGATGTCAAATGCTAAAGTCCGGAGAAAGAAAGGAGGAAGTGCACATGAAAGTAAAAGAATAGATGACGGAGCTGCCGACACTGCAAGAGCAAGTGAATTCTTAAATCCTATACATCCAAAATGGTAGGTATAATTATTTTCTGCTTAAAATAAAAATCTAAGGACGAAATAGTAATCATATTGTTTGTTTGGGCTAACGTCAGCTTCAAACACCTGCAGATACCATGCAATAGAGATAAGACAGTATACACTGATAGCCAAAGTATTAAAACGACTGTCTACCGTGCGACTGAATGCTCTCTGTTGGCATTGGCTGAATATGACACGGTAAGGAAAATATATAAGTGTAGCAGAGACAAATGCGGAATCATTCTAGCGCTACGTATGCTGCAAATGGGGAAATCCACTGACGCAAATGGCTCTGACAAATCACACATTGTTACGACCGTCGCCTTGGAAGAGACATCTCAGAAACTTTGGCCCTTTGTTCGCATGCTGCTGTCGTGAGCACCTATGGAAAGCGATTGAAGGACGATAAAACCACTAGTCGGCGACAAGGTGTCGGGCGCCCACACCTCACCACGGAATGTGGATGTCAGAGGCAGGTATGGGCAGATCTAATGATGGAATAGATTGCTGGTATAGGCAGAAGAGCTTTGGAGCACACTGTTGAAGATGGGTCTCTGCCGCAAACAATCACTACTTGATCCCATGTTGACCCAGCAATATCGTGAATTACACTACTGGCCATTAAAACTGCTACACCAAGAAGAAATGCAGATGATAAACGGGTATTCATTGGGCAAATATACTATACAAGAACTCACATGTGATTACATTTTCACGCAATTTGGGTGCATAGATCCTGAGAAATCGGTACCCAGAAAAACCACCTCTGGCCGTAATAACGGCCTTGATACGCCTGGGCACTGAATCAAATAGAGCTTGGATGGCGTGTACATGCTGCCCATTCAGCTTCTACACGATACCACAGTTCAACATGAGTAGTGACTGGCGTATTGTGAAGAGCCAGTTGCTCGGCCACCATTCACCAGACGTTTCCAATTGGTGAGAGATCTGGAGAATGTGCTGGCCAGGGCAGCAGTCGGACATTTTCTGTATCCAAAAACATGCAACATGTGGTCGTGCATTATCCTGCTGAAATGCAGGGTTTCGCAGGGATCGAATGAAGGGTAGAGACACGGGTCGTAACACATCTGAAATGGAACGTCCACTGTTCAAAGTGCCGTCAATGCGAACAAGAGGTGACCGAGACCTGTAACCAATGGCACCCATACCATCACGCCAGGTGATACGCCATTATGGCGATGACGAATACAAGCTTCCAATGTGCGTTCACCGCGATGTCGCCAAACACGGATGCGACCATTGTGATGCTGTAAACAGAGCCTGGATTCATCCGAAAAAAATGACGTTGTGCCATTCGTGCACCCAGGATCGTCGTTAAGTACACCATCGCAGGCTTTCCTGTCTGTGATGCAGCGTCAAGGGTAACCACAGCCATGGTCTCCGAGCTGATAGTCCATTCTGCTGCAAACGTCGTCGAACTGTTCGTGCAGATGGTTGGGTCTTGCAAACGTCCCCATCTGTTGACTCAGGGATCGAGACGTGGCTGCACGATCCATTACAGCCATGCGGATAAGATGCCTGTCATCTCGACTGCTAGCGATACGAGGCCGTTGGGATCTAGCACGGCGTTCCGTATTACCATCCTGAACCCACCGATTCCATATTCTGCTAACAGTCATTGGATCTAGACCAACGCGAGCAGCAGTGTCGCGATACGATAAACCGCAACCGCGATAGGCTACAATCCGACCTTTATCAAAGTCGGAAACGTGATGGTACGCAGTTCTCCTCCTTACACGAGGCATGACAACAACGTTTCACAGGCAACGCCGGCCGGTCAACCGCTGTTTGTGTATGAGAAATCGGTTGGAAACTTTCCTCATGTCAGTACGTTGTAGGGTTCGCCACCGGCGCCAACCTTGTGTGAATGCTCTGAAAAGCTGATCATTTGCATATCACAGCATCTTCCTGTCGGTTAAATGTCGCGTCTGTAGCACGTCATCTTCGTGGTGTACATATACAGTATGCATGGATTCATTGAGATTGAACTGTGGATGAATAGAAACGTATCACCCACTCGGATGAATCTCATTTCTAGTTACACCATGTCGGTGGTTACGTCTGCATACTCCATCATCAAAACATGCTTCACACTACGGATGCAGGCCGGCTACTGCTGTGGGGGACAGTCACCTCACCTACCATAGGATGGTAGTAGTCGAAGGCACCACACAGCTATGGAGTACGTGAAGATGAGAGGATGTTTAAAAAAGAATGCCCTGATTCTGGACTGTAATAATGCCGTAACATGGGACGAACCAGCAAGGAAATGTGAGTTGTTTGAGTGGGTGTGGCCTAGAGTTTCAAAAAATCGTCTCTAGATGTCAGACAGTGCTTCTTTTTACTTTGCAGTCAGTCAGAAGTAGGATGGCGTGCACTCAACAGAAGTCTTTGGTGTCTTGCAGTTTGCGAAGAGTGGGTCAATGATTTGGGTCCATCGTGCTTTTCGTCAGAGTTTTGGCACTGATCCGCCTGTATTCAAAAACTTCGTCGTTGGTATCGCCAATTTGATGAAACAGGATGTTTGTGCATAGGTAAAAGTGAGGTCGACCTCGCGCTTCTGATGACATGGTGGAAAGAACTGCATACGTTTGAGTGGAGTCCACGAATGTGTACTCGCCACGAAAGCAGGGAACTGCCAGTGCCTCATACGACATTCTAGCGAATGTTAATGCGTCGTTTGGTCTATAAATCATACAGACTGCAGTTAGTGCAAACTGTTGTGTTAGCCATAAAATGAAGCGGATTGACTTCAGCAATACTCTGTTAAAGGACATGGAAGACGATACATTTTTGCTGTGGTGAATTTTCTGTGATGTAGCAGCATTTAATGTTAGCGATAATGTAAGCCAACATAACGTGTGCGCATGGGGCCTCCTGAACCGTCGTGGCATTATTTAGCACCTAAAGCGAAGGTTTTTTGTTCTATTTCTCGTGAAATAGTGTACGGCACCTTCTTTATTTAGGAAAACACGGTGACGGGAATGCTTCAAAATTGACTTTTTCCACAACTTCAGGAGGGCTCCGATGCCTTCATTTTCCAACAGGACTGATCTCTATCACACTGGCACAAGAGCGGACGTCATTTTCTCACTGACACTCTGCCTCAATGCTGGATAGAGCGCACAGGACCCAAGACACTGCCCTGCATTCTTGGCATCCAAGATCGCCGGACGTGACCCCTTGTGATTTTTTCCTTTGGTGACTTCGGAAGGAAAGTGTGTTCATCTCCCCTTCACCTCATGACATAGAAGTAGTGAAGAACAGGGTAACAGCCACCGTAACTTCTATAACAGCAGGTAAATTGTGTAAAGCTTATAACGAATTTAGCTGTGTCTGGATGTTGTTCGTGTTGTTGCTGGTGGACATACAGAACATTTGTAATAGCATAGCTGAAACTTCAAGATTTGGTTAATATTTTGCATGTGTCCCATGTTTTAGTATGTTCTTATCAATAAATATGGATTTTTTAAATTGGGTCATTCTTTTCGGAATGCCCTGTGTATCAGACCATGTGCACCCCTTCATGCTTGATGTCTTCCCCGTCGGAAACGGCATCTTACAGCGAGATAACTGTGCACATCACAAGGAAATAAACGTGAGCGAGATAACTGTGCACGTCACAAGGACATAAACGTGGTATGGTGCACTGTAGGGAATTCAAGTTTATGTCTTGGCCACCAAATTCACCTGGTACGAAAATGATGGAACACATTTGGAATGATGTCGGGCACCAGCTCTGCCACCACAAACCAGCTCTTAATTTACGAAACTGCTGCTCGCGTCATTATTACGGTTATATTTGCCAAGAATAAAGCTTGTATAATTGTCTGATGTGATTTTCTTCGTCACCTGTTTTATTTCAATCTGATATTCAATGATCTATTTAGTATACACTGACGGAAAAAAATAGGAACATAAAAAATAATTACTGTAATCAAATTTTGGGGATACATTTGTCTAGGCAACGTATTTAAGTGATTAACATTTCTCGATAACAGGTTAATGTACGAGTGAGATAAGCAATTTCAAATGTGACATTCTGGTATATTAAGAACCGGTGTAGCAGCTAAAATGTTGAATGCAAGCTTACAAATGTGTATGCATTGTGTTGTGCAGGTGCCAGATGTTAGTTTTTGGGGTGGAGCTCCATGCGTGTTGCATTTGGTCGGTTAATATAGGGACGGTTAATGGTGTATGTGGATGACACTTGAGTTGTCGTCCGATGATGTCCCATCTGTGCTCGATTGGAGACAGATCCATAACTCCAGGTGTAGATCCAGTGTGTCTAGCACCCAGACAGGTGTGGATCTTATACCGCAGGCGTCGTTTAAGAAGAGATTTCTCGAAAGGGGTGAAATAGGGGATGAAGGGTTTTTCTGAAAGTGTCGCTATTAAGGCAATTTTGAAACTAGACCTAGGAAAATTGGTATTACGTTTTTCGGTCAGAAATAAATGTTTCAGCATTTTTGCAAATTTAGCCGTATGGGGGCGAAATAGCTTTTCTTGAGTATATATCATTATTACAGAACTACTGACGTATTTTTAAAGCTACATCTATGAACATTGGTATTTGACTTCTCGGTTACAAATAAAAAAAAAATACGTGTTTCAGTGTTTCTCGGAATTCAACCCATAAGGCGGGGAAATAGAGGACGAGATGTTTTATGAACATATTTTATTATGAAAGCATTTTTATAGCTACCTACGAAAATTTGAATTTGTCTTCTCAGTTAGAAATAAAAGAGATTCGTGAAACTGTCTTTGGACATTCAATCCCAATGGGGGTGAAAGTGGGATGAAAGTTTTTGTGGAAATATTTCATTCTGCAAGCGTTTTTGAAATAAAATCTATGAAAATTTGTATTTGGCTTTTCTGTTAGAAATAAAACATTTCACTGTTTTTGGAAATTCACCCCCAGAGTTGGTGAAATAGGGGATGAAATGTTTTGTAAAAATATTTCATTGCGAAAGCATTTTTTAAAGATAAATCTTTGAAAATTAGTGTTTGGTTTCTCGATTAGAGATAAAAAAAATGCGTGTTTCAGTGTTTTTGGCAATGCAATCCCTAAGGGGGAGAAATATGGTCAGACTGATTCAGTGACTCACCACTGCCCAGCCCGAACCGCTAAGGATAGAAACTTGAAGGTTGGAGAGAATGTGGATCTTAAAATGTAGGCATCTTTTAAGAAGGGATTGTCCGAAATTCCACTCCTAAGGGGTGAAATAGGGGATGAAAGGCTTTTCAAAAGTATGTCGTTATTAAGGGAATTTTTAAGCTAGTACTACGAAAACTAGAATTTGGTTTCTCAGTCAGAAAATAAAAAATACCTGTTACAGCATTTTTGGAAATTGAAACACTACAGGGGTAAAATAGTGGGTGAAAGGTTTTTTGAAAATAAATAACTACTGGAGAACTACTAAAAGATATTTAAGGCTACATCTGAAAAACAACTGTTACTTAACTTCTCGGTTACAAATTTAAAAAAAAAAATGTGTTTCAGTGTTTCTGGAAATTCAACCGCTAAGGCAGTGCAGTGAGGGATTAAAATTTATGAGAAAATATTTCCTTACATGACAAAAATGTTAAAGCTAAATTGGTAATTTACTTCTCGGTTAGATATAAAGAAGTATTTGTTAGGGGATGAAAGTTGCTATGGAAATATGTCCACAAGAACACAAAAGGCAAGGTTAGCAAAAACTTTGGATTCCAGCGACCAAAATCGCTTTTTGATCAGAAGTACGTTAGGAAAAGACCAAGCTTATGTGGCCTTAATTGGGGTGAAAAGCTTAGAAAGTGCTGCAGTTTGCGAGCAACATAAAAATTCGATTAAATGAAAACATCCAAAAATCTCCACAGGTCATACAGCCTGAGCGAACGAAGCAGCGGGCGCTAAGCTAGTTTGTTATAGTCTCAAAAGATCATCAGTTTCTTTATCATCGGCAACATTCTCTCCATAGAGGTTTTGAAGGTATATTCCTTTAGAATGCCCCTCTGATCTGTTATTAATTTCTTTCATCCGTTTTTATTTCCCTTAACTAACTGTTGATTCCACCTTTTATTATTTCCCAGAAGATGGTAATTTCAGACCACCCAGCTGTCACGATTTGATACATAAAATTTTAGCCTTAATCTTAGTACATTTGGTCCATACGTCTAATATATATGTCTGCAGTCAGGGGGCGTGGGATAACCACGAGAGTGCTCCATATATATATATATATATATATATATATATATATATATATATATATATATATATATATATATATACTTACTTATCGCGAATGGACCCAGAAGGATCACGCAAAGCTTTCTGACGTCGTTTCTTCCATACTTCTTTCATTCGTTCTCCATGTCTTCTTTTTCTTTCTTCTGTCCATTTTGTTCCTGGTCTCTTTAGTGCTTCCTTCTCCGACAATACATTCCACTTTTCCACCTTATTTCTAAAAGTTTTTCTATCTTTGACATCTTTAAGTTCAATATTTCCTTTTTGTAAATCTAATTTTACTTGGCTAATCCATGGTGTTGTTGATTTGACTTTTTCTGTGTAAGTGAGAATTCTGTTGGTGAGTCGTGTGGGGGGAAGTCTAGTGACATGTCCATAAAATTTTAATCTTCGCCTTCTTGTCTGCTGCCAGGTTTGATATAGTTTCTGTGGTTCTTCTTGATTGTATCCGGTATCCTTCTTCTGTTAATTTTGGACCTAAAATCTTTCTCATAATTTTTCGTTCTTCTTTTAGAATTTTTTCTAAATCACATTTTGTGTGGAGTGTGAGCGTTTCACTAGCATATAGTGCTGCTGGCTTAATTACTGCGCAGTAGTGTCTGATTTTTGTGTTCGAGGAGATGCATTTTTTATTGTATATTTCATGTGTCATACCATATGCTCTCTTCATTTTCTGTTGTCTGATCTTCTGTGCAACTTTCTCTCCTCCGGTTGGCTCCAAAATTTCACCTAGGTATTTAAAATGTTTTACTCTATTTATTTTTCCATATTTTGTGTTCAAACTGTGTATATGGAATTTCGTACAGAAAAATTCTGTCTTTTGAAACGAAATTTGTAAACCTACTTTATCCGCGCATTCCTTAAGGATCTCTATTTGTTTGGTGGCGATTTCTTCATCATCTGCAAGTATGGCCAAGTCGTCCGCGAATGCTAAACAAGATATCTCCACGTTGTCTTTGGTTCTACCAAGATGGATTGGTTTCCAGTAGGATTGATTTTTTAATTCTTTTTCCCATTCCTTAATGACTTTATCCAGGACTATATTAAACAAAAGTGGAGATAGCCCGTCACCTTGACGTACTCCAGTTTTTATGAGAAAAGGTTCAGAGATTTCTCCCCTGAATTTAACTTTAGATACAGTGTCTGTCAGTGATTCTTTGATAAGCCTTAGTGTTTTGGAGTCATGTCCAAGTTCCTCTAAAATGTTAAACAAAGATTGCCGGTCAATTGAGTCATAGGCTTTCTTAAAATCTACAAATGTACAAATTATGGAGGCATTTCTAATTGCTTTGTGTTTTAATATTGTCTTTAAATTAAATATTTGTTCTATGCATGAGCGACAGGGGCGGAAGCCTGCTTGATAATCACCAATTTGGCATTCCATCTGCTCTTGTGTTCTTTTCAGCAGGCATGTTGAGAGAATTTTGTAGGTGACTTGTAAAAGTGAGATTCCCCTGTAGTTATTGACATTTGTTCTGTCTCCTTTTTTATGTAACGGGTGAATAAGGGCACATTTCCACTCCTCTGGTAATTTTTCTGTTTCCCATATTTTTGTTATTATTTTTGTGAGCTCTTGCAACGTCTTTGGTCCTAGGTTTTTTAATAGCTCTGCAACAATGCCATCTTCGCCAGATGTTCTATTATTTTTTAAGTTTTTAATGTGACATTTGATTTCTTCCTGTGTTGGTGGTAATGAATCCGGTTGAGCGTTGGCACAGATTTCTTTGGGAAACCTTAAACTAGGTTCTGGGCAATTTAGTAGGTTAGAAAAATATTGAGCCAATACTTGACAGTTTTCCTGGTTTGTTAGGGCTAATTTACCATCTGGTTTTCTGAAACATAAATTTTGAGGGATATATCCTCGTATTTTATCTGCGAAAGTTCTGTAGAAGTCTCTTGTATTATAGTTTTGGAAATTTTCTTCTATGGCATCCAGTTGTGCCTTTGTGTACTTCCTTTTTGCTTGCCTAATAGATTTTGAAACCTGTTTTCTAACCTCGTTAAATAAATGTAGACTTTCTTGTGATTTTTTACTGTTATATTCTTGAAATGCCTTTTTTCTCCTTTCCAATGCATTTTCACAGTCTGAATCCCACCAAGGGTGTTTGAATATCTTTTTCAAGGGAATGGTTTCCTTAGCTATTCGCGTGATTTTAGAATGAAATTCTTCCCATGTGTTTGCCTTTTCCTTCTCCCATTCTTCTTTTACTTTAGATTCTTTAATCTTCTTGGTGTCATATTTCTGTATTTCTGTTTTCTTCTGATGACTTCTTCGTGCTGTAAACTTGATTTTAATTCTAGTTAGGTAATGGTCTGAATCAATGTTTGCTCCTCTGCGTACTTGGACGTCGTAAATTTCTTTTTGTACTGGGTATGAAATCGCCACATGATCTATTTGAAACTCGCCAATTTGTTGTATAGGAGATCTCCATGTCTTTTGTTTTCTTGGACATTTTCTTAGAGATGTTGACATTATCTTCAGGTTATTCTGCTTACATAGTTCGACGAGCCTTGTACCATTTTTATTGGTAAATTTATGTGCAGGATATTTGCCTACGGTTTTTTGGTGGATTTTCTCTCTACCAATTTGGGCATTAAAATCGCCGAGTAGAACTTTTGTATCATCTTTTGGAATCTTGGCCATTATATTCTCCAAATTTTCCCAGAACTTTTCTGTTTCTATGGGGCTTTTCTTGTTGTCTCCGTTTGTGGGAGCATGAACATTAACCATTGTGTATGTTTTGTTGGCACATTGTAAGCGCATCGTCATTATCCTATTATTTACGGGAGTAACTTCCTTGATGGAGCTGAGCACGCTCTTGTGTATGATAAATGCCATCCCGAGATGGGGGGCTCCTCTTCCGATTCGTTTATCCGTCTTGCTCTCAAAGATGCGATAGTTGCCATAATCTGATGTTTCTTCATCTGTAAAACGTGTCTCCTGTAAAGCTAGTATTACTATCTTTTGCTTTTCAAGTTCTGTTGTAAGGTTTAGAAGTTTTCCTGGTTGGATTAATGTATTTATGTTAAAGGTTCCAATGTATGTAGGTGTTTTAAGTGGAAGTTTGCCAGAGAGCTCCGACTTTCTCTGATGTAATCGTGTAAGTCCAGGTTCCCCAGAATCCGAATTCCTGGTTGCCATCTGTTGATGGGTGGATTGGTTACCACCTGGGGTAATGTTGTTATTACTTGCACGAGTCATACTTGCTTGTAATCAAGTTGGTCCAGTGTTTCCACTGGGTGTTTAGAACCAGGGATTGTTAGTTCCTGGAGCATTATGACCAGCCGCACATTGTGTGAACAGACGCTGACCAGGATGCCGATGGTTCCCACTTCAGACGCGTCCTGGATTTGGGTGTTGACGGTGCTTATTGTAATGGCGGCACTTACTCGCCATGACACAGGGGACGTCTTCGGGTTCTGTGGTTTCTGAATGAGTGTGACCCTGGCCAAAAGTCACACTCCCACACCCTCGTGATGCTGCCGCCTCGGTCCGGGACTGCTTATTTGGGTTTCCCCTTATTCGCAGCTGTCCACCATATCTGATGGATCGTTCGCTATCCGCCACCTGCGACCCGCCCTGTACCTGAGGCTCGGATAGTATATATATATATATATATATATATATATATATATATATATATATATATATATATATATAATTCACGGAGATATGAAAATTAAAAGTTTAAAGTGTCCTCTTCTTCCTTCCTTTGCAGTTTGAAAAGCGCATTAAAAACTTATTTCTGGCTTTGCCTGCTTTACCCACCAGTACAATGGATTTGTATATCTCTGAAATTGTTTTATATGATTCAACCATACGCCGCTAAATTTGTGTTGTAGTTTCCGTCCAAGTGTGTACTGGCTTTCAGCTTCCTTACCCTTCTTGCACGTTTCAGTTGCTGGGGTAGTGTCGTGATATATATCACGTGACAGCCATGGTCGTAAAAGCGAGAGGAGCTAATTCATAATTAGCTACACTTCTTTTTAATGACCTTGTTACATAAATTATAACCAACATACCCGCTGATGTATTCGTTGCTAGGGATAAGTCGGGACTGACGCATTTCTTCGTTTTCACGAGCCGTGGAAGCGAAGGTTTTCAATGAGCGTCTCTAGTTCCGCTGAAGTGATGAAGTTTGGATGATGATAAGTATCGTATAATTTGCAGTTGAAGTCACAGCCTAAGATAATTTTCTGTAGTGTCTTACGCAACAAGTATACTTCTCCAACTCTACAGATTTTGCTCTCCCTGTTTTATTACCTGACCCAAAAGGAACACACGTTTTCACTATTAGTGTGTCAAAAAAAAGTCCAGATATTCCACGGCCTGAATCCAACTCTTCTGTTTCAGAAAATGGGCTTGCTTCTCTCACTATTATACCTGTCCCACTACTACCACTCCTAGCGATGTTCGAATAAAATCCATAGCCGATCGCATCTATTTCTTCTGTGCCAACTTCTTGTAGGCGTGTTAAGTCTACAGCGTAGCAATAAACAAATTCAGCAAGTAATGGTATTTTTAATTTGCTCATTACTTTATTTACATGTATTGTTGCAATGTTGTAGATCTGCTCCATTAAATTCTAGGGTATTTGGGGACCAGTGGAAGCATGCTCTAGTCGGAGCATAAAAAAGGTTAATGTGCTGCTGTTTAAAAATAACTGAAAAGTGGGGTATGCTGCCTTCAAAAACTTCTCAAAAAGTTTGCCATGCGAACAATTTCGCGCTCTTGCTAACCTGCAACCCACCTCTCACTTCCATAAGCTCTGCTAACTGTAACTCGCTCCCACCCACTAGTCCATCACTGTAAATCTCACAAACCAATCCACTACCACTTGTCCGCTCACAGTGACTCATTCATCCTAATTCATTCTCGTTATCTCTTTGTGTCTCTCTGTCACTGCCTCCTGTATCAGAGCCACAATCTCCTTCGTTCTGTCCTAATGCTACTGTCTCTTCTCACGGTCGCTGTCTCCCTCTTGCTCTGTCTTACTGCTGTTACCTCATCCATTACTTCCCACAGCTGCTGTTTCTTCTCACTGTCACTATCTCCCTCTTTCTCGTTGTCATTGTCTTAGAGTCTGTTTCTCATTATCGATAGCTCTCACCGATTTTCACTTTCTCTGTTGCTTTATTCCTTTCTCAACGGCACTGTCTCCTTCACTCTTTTCTTGGCACTCTTCTGTCTCTACCAAATATGCTCCACTGCCACTCTTTCTCTGTCTTTTCTCACACTACCGTTGTCTCTTTCGCTCGTTATATACCACAGCCACTGTCTACTATCGTTCTGTATTTATTACTTTTCTATTTCCCACTGCCAATGTCTCCTTTTCTCTCAGCATAAAAAG
The DNA here is from genome assembly GCF_023898315.1 of Schistocerca nitens. Lineage (NCBI taxonomy): Eukaryota > Metazoa > Arthropoda > Insecta > Orthoptera > Acrididae > Schistocerca > Schistocerca nitens. The sequence continues at coordinate 1,093,066,487 of NC_064615.1, read as the reverse complement.
CGTGAGTATGTTCACATGCTACAGTTTTTGGGAAAAATTTTAAAGGCGCTGTGGCAGGTAGAGCGAGGCTGCATACTTGTCAGAGTCTTTTGAATAGGAGCGTACTCGCCTTCGCCTTTTCTGTGCTCCGGTAGGAGCATTTTTCCGCTGGTTCCCTGCATTTACCTGCCACAGCAGGGCATGTCACTTAACAGGAAAAGGATTTTGCGGGGCAATAAAATTTTGATATAATTCTTCAGTTTCCCCCGACGTATTTCTTGCTCGAACCGTACACGGGTGTACTGCCGGTCCATAGTGTCCAACGGGCACAATATTTCTACGCTCAGACATGTCGCCATCGTCAGGTGCGCTGACGAACTGAGCTCCTGAGGGCTGGCGGCTGTCTTAAATCCCCTCTCCTCGCGAGGCGTTCTCTCTGCGGGCCGCGTCAGCGGTCGGTGAGACCCTGGCGTCGGCGTCTGTGGTGGCGTCGGTGTAATTGCCCCGTCCGCCATAGTCGCCCGTTCATTTCCTTTTTCCTATAACCTGCTGAGGTTATAGCCGCAATCTTGGTTGATGAGTCTGTCCCTGGTACCAATTTCGATAGCCTCTCTAACGACGCTGTCCCAGTATTTTGATGTCTGTGCCAAAACCCTGGTATGTTGGTAGTACATTTCCTGAATTTCGGACAAACAGTGCTCTGCGACCGCTGACTTGTTGGGGTACCCAAGTCGAGTATGCCTCTGATGTTCTCGGCAACGATATTCCCACATTGGCACGGAATCTGGTATATGCCGGCCTTCCGCAAACTGAGATCGTCTTTGACACTTCCCAATAATGCTCGCTTTTTATTTGGTGGGCAAAAGACAGTTCCTACTCGGTGTTTCCTCAATATTCGTCCTATTTTCCCCGATAGTGCGCCAGTATACGGTATATAGGCAGCGGCTATCTCTTTCTCCGTGACTTCTTCCGTCTGCACACGCTGTACTGTAGAGGTGGGGCGGAGAGCGCGCCTGACTTGCCATTTCGAGTACCTGTTTTTCCAGAATACAGTTTTGAGGTGTTCCAGCTCTTGGGGCAGACTCTCTGCGTCAGAGATGGTGAACGCCCTGTGCACCAGTGTTTTTAGCACCCCATTCCTCTGCGCAGGGTGGTGGCAGCTATCCGCTTGCAAATATAGGACGGTGTGCGTTTTGTTCCTGTATACCCCGTGGCCCATGGTGCCATCCCCTCTTCTTTTGACCATGACGTCTAGGAATGGTAATCTTCCTTCTGCTTCGGTCTCCACAGTGAATTCTATGTTCGGATGTATGGAGTTCAGGTGTATAAGGAAGTCTAGGAGCTAGTCCCTTCCATGGGGCCAGATCACGAACGTGTCATCCACATAACGTAAAAAACAAGTAGGTTTCCATTTGGATGACGCCAAAGCTTCCTCCTCGAAGTACTCCATATAGAAATTCGCGACCACAGGCGAGAGTGGGCTCCCCATTGCGACTCCTTCTTTTTGTTCATAGTATTATCCATTAAAGAGAAAATACGTGGAGGTCAGAACGTGCTTGAAAAGGTCGGTCGTCTTCTCGTCAAATTTCTGTGCAATAAGGTCAACTGACTCTCGAAGAGGCACCCTGGTGAATAATGAAACAACATCAAAACCTACCAAGATATCTGAGTCTTTCAGCTTGAAGTTGTCGAAACGTTTTACGAAATCCACAGAATTACGAACGTGATGAGGGCATTTACCTACATAAGGGCTTAGTAATTCTGCCAGGTATTTGGCCAGCAAATATGTAGGTGCCCTAATGTTGCTGACAATTGGGCGTAACGGCACCCTTCTTTGTGGACTTTAGGGAGTCCATAGTCTTGGTGGTACAGGTCCTTGAGGTGTCAATTTCTTGGCGACACCCTCTGCTAAATCTGTGACCTTGAGAAGAGCATAGAGAACTCTGCCAACAAGGCCGCTTCCTATGGGAACTTTAAAACCGCCAGTACCATCATTCATTTTTCAGCAGGTCTTCTTGCAATGATTCTGGTTCCTCCATGTTTCATCAAGGTAGCACACTGTTGAACTACTAACTTCTCTTGTATCGTGCATCTTTATAATCGATGTTGTTTGTGCTGTGCCTGTGACCCTTCTTTCAACTAGAAGCCCTCTTCTTATTATATTTAAAACCAATGTCTTCTAAAATTCTTTACATTAAGGAAACACAACCTTTGTAGCCGTGCATAATTGTGTCAAGTTTTTGTTGGTTAGTTGATTTGAGGGAGAGGACCAAACAGAGGTCATCTGTCCCATCGGAATGGGGAAGGACGGGGAAAGAAGTCCGCCGTGCCCTTTTAAAGGAACCATCCTGGCATTTGCCTGAAGTGATTTAGGGAAATCATGGAAAACCTAAAACAGGATGGCCAGACCCGGATTTGAACTGTCGTTCTCCTGAATGCGAGTCCAGTGTCGTAATCACTGCGCCACCTCGCTCAATAAGTTTTTGTGATGTCGGTTATTCACCAATGACGTGTAACGATTTAAAACGTCATTGTCAAAACCATCCATTTCTGGTACAGCCTTCTTGAGATTTCAATGCTTTCCAGGAGACACAAAACTAGCTTTTCCTAAGGTTTCTACAACTCTTGACACTTTTGTTTACAGTTCTCTCGATACCACATCATTCTGCAGTCCGTTTTCGTGTCTTCAAATATCAATAGTAAGAGTCTCACTTTAAAATTCACGCTTGAAATAGTTATAAATGAGGTAAGTAGTCCCCCTTCCTTGACTATGAAGCATTTCACGTTTATTGCCATCACTTCATATTTTTTAAACACATTACAATATTTACAGATACACATTCACAGCCAAATTGCTGCAAGAAAAAAAATCACCGACAGTTGAACGAATAATTCAGTTGCGAAGTACGGCAACAGTGTAACATGCAGAAGAGAGATTTTCGCCGTCTAGTTGTAACTTGCAGCCAGCCGTCCGGAAAGAGGATGAATCTTATTGGCGGTGAATGGTTGTTGGAGGGAGATCCGTTGAAAACTGGGCCGCCTTCCTGCATGACCTGGACTTTAGCTGACTGTCACAGATAGCACTACTGTCTCAGATGGGGACGGCTCTGATGATGGAATGGAAGCACCCTAACCTACAGCACATGTCTGTGATTAAGGGGAGTAGTCACGGGTGACGTGATATGGCTGCCCCACCAAGGAATGACTTGAATCTGCAAATGCGTATATGTAATGCAATATAAACAGTCTAAAAAAATTGCGTATCTACTAGATCCCATGTCACACAAAGTAATAATCTTAAAGTATACACTTCTGAATCCATCGTAGTTAAAAGAAATTCCAAAAAACTCTTCCCTTATATCCACAAGTCCATTGCAGTAGACCAGACAACTGATCCTACAGGACATGCAGTGTAACACTGGTCACCTACTTTTTATTTATAATACATTCTTCATATTTCTTCGAAATGACTTCCAGCAGTTCCCTGCTAAAACATTTTTTTTTTTTCAATATGGCTATTGTTGATGCAGTATGACCCATGTATGGGGTAATATGGTAACTTCATGTCATCACGATGATGCAGTCATAGCTGTCATATTAAGAAAATGCGGTTGATGTAGGAAAAAAAGAATGTAGTTTTAACTATGGTGTTTTGTCTCCACAATGTATAGTAATAACGTATAAAAATACACTCCTGGAAATGGAAAAAAGAACACATTGACACCGGTGTGTCAGACCCACCATACTTGCACCGGACACTGCGAGAGGGCTGTACAAGCAATGATCACACGCACGGCACAGCGGACACACCAGGAACCGCGGTGTTGGCCGTCGAATGGCGCTAGCTGCGCAGCATTTGTGCACCGCCGCCGTCAGTGTCAGCCAGTTTGCCGTGGCATACGGAGCTCCATCGCAGTCTTTAACACTGGTAGCATGCCGCGACAGCGTGGACGTGAACCGTATGTGCAGTTGACGGACTTTGAGCGAGGGCGTATAGTGGGCATGCGGGAGGCCGGGTGGACGTACCGCCGATTTGCTCAACACGTGGGGCGTGAGGTCTCCACAGTACATCGATGTTGTCGCCAGTGGTCGGCGGAAGGTGCACGTGCCCGTCGACCTGGGACCGGACCGCAGCGACGCACGGATGCACGCCAAGACCGTAGGATCCTACGCAGTGCCGTAGGGGACCGCACCGCCACTTCCCAGCAAATTAGGGACACTGTTGCTCCTGGGGTATCGGCGAGGACCATTCGCAACCGTCTCCATGAAGCTGGGCTACGGTCCCGCACACCGTTAGGCCGTCTTCCGCTCACGCCCCAACATCGTGCAGCCCGCCTCCAGTGGTGTCGCGACAGGCGTGAATGGAGGGACGAATGGAGACGTGTCGTCTTCAGCGATGAGAGTCGCTTCTGCCTTGGTGCCAATGATGGTCGTATGCGTGTTTGGCGCCGTGCAGGTGAGCGCCACAATCAGGACTGCATACGACCGAGGCACACAGGGCCAACACCCGGCATCATGGTGTGGGGAGCGATCTCCTACACTGGCCGTACACCACTGGTGATCGTCGAGGGGACACTGAATAGTGCACGGTACATCCAAACCGTCATCGAACCCATCGTTCTACCATTCCTGGACCGGCAAAGGAACTTGCTGTTCCAACAGGACAATGCACGTCCGCATGTATCCCGTGCCACCCAACGTGCTCTAGAAGGTGTAAGCCAACTACCCTGGCCAGCAAGATCTCCGGATCTGTCCCCCATTGAGCATGTTTGGGACTGGATGAAGCGTCGTCTCACGCGGTCTGCACGTCCAGCACGAACGCTGGTCCAACTGAGGCGCCAGGTGGAAATGGCATGGCAAGCCGTTCCACAGGACTACATCCAGCATCTCTACGATCGTCTCCATGGGAGAATAGCAGCCTGCATTGCTGCGAAAGGTGGATATACACTGTACTAGTGCCGACATTGTGCATGCTCTGTTGCCTGTGTCTATGTGCCTGTGGTTCTGTCAGTGTGATCATGTGATGTATCTGACCCCAGGAATGTGTCAATAAAGTTTCCCCTTCCTGGGACAATGAATTCACGGTGTTCTTATTTCAATTTCCAGGAGTGTATATACTCATATAATGGTATTTCCAACGAATCCGTTGTTTTCGTCAAAAATTGTCTTATTTAACGTGAAACAGGTCTCAACCACATGGCACACGAGGAAAGGGGAGGTCCACATTAACACAAGCAGCAATAAGTCTACCTGGAAGGAACAGCACTCCAATTTGTTTCTGGAAGCAGATTTTACACAGATGAGCATTGCTGATAGCTCGCACAGTCACATGTCGTTTCGGTGCTGCTTTCAGACAATTTGATGGAGGTTTAATATTTATGCTATTATTGCATCTCTGTTCTGACAAATATCCATAAAATATTTTATCCTTCGCAAGAATCACAAACACACACTTGGAAAACTGCACAGCATGTTCAACCCACTGAGTGTGCTTTTCTACCCAGCATTTCAGTGCTCCATCTTGGTCGAAACACATGGTTCGATCTTCGTTACCACTATCTAAGAATTCAGATTCACTTAGGTTGTCATGACGTTCCTTAATAACCAAATCCCAACCACTGAAGGATATCAGCCTCGGATCATCTATTCTATATTTTGGTTGATTTAACCAATATTTTGCACATCTCACACTGAACTGCACAGCTGTGATGACTCAGGAGATGAATATGGATGTATTTCCATTCAATACCGAGCGTAAATATCACACAAAAACAGTTCAAGGTGTAACATACAGCCCACCACAGATTCATTTTACAGGTATACCTCCCAAAGTCCAAGTTAGGTTTGGGATAGGTTTCTAATGTGGATCCACCATGAGTTATACTTGGGATAGGAGTTCCAAGGAGGATCCACCAGCTTTGCACCCAGGATATTGTATGGGGTGGATCCACCCACATATGACAAGAAGTAATTCCCACAGATGGACCTGCCAGCATAACATCTGGAGTGGATCCAACAACATATAATGTGAGGTAATGTCCAGAGACTGATCCACCAGCTTATGTCCATGGTGTTGTTTGTGTTGGATCCACATATGTATGATTTGGGATAATGTCTGGAGACTGAACCACCAGTATTACATATGGAGTAGCATCCAGAAGTGAATTTACGTGGATTTACCTGCTATAGCTCCAGACTGTGGTCTGGTGGGCCCTAACGACAACACATACTTATACAGAAAGTAGCGCAATTGGGCTAAGTGGTTGCAATTGGTTTGCTTCTACAAATAAATGCAGAATACATGACCAACAGTCATGTCTTAATCACATGACTGGAAGTGCCTCTAAGTAGCATCATTAGAGTATCATAGCCTTTTCTCTGCAGCTTCACCTGCCTATGGATACACCTCCTCTTCCACCTCTTTGTGTCCACCTCTTCCTCCCTCTGTCTGTCCACCCCATTCTACCAACCCTAACAGTCTATCTTCTCTTCCCCAATCTCTCTGCCTCTTAATCTCCTCTTTTCCCTCTCTTTATCCATTTCCTCCACTCCCTTTATCTGACTACATCTTCCTCTTCCTCCCTCTGACCATATCCTCCTCCTACTTCCTTCTCCACATGCTCGTTACCCCCTATGCCTTCTACCCACCACATGCATCTCCTCCTTCTCCCCTCTCTTTGTCAATTTCCTCTAACCCCTCACTCTGTACATTCACTTCTCTATTTGTCTCAACCTGTTCCCAGCCATGCTCAGTGGCATATGTAGCCCCTGCAATACAGTTCAGTGGAGCAGGCCGATACTTCACTAACACAACGTGCCCGCCATACCAGGAAACTTACATGTTGGGGCCCAGAAAACCGTTTCTTGCCTCTAACATGTAGGATGCCTTGCAGAGCAGTATGATTTGGCAGGCTTGCTTCCACACAACATACCCATCATGTAGGGCAGTCTATATGCTAGGGTCTGGAAAAAACACGTTTTTATCATTTCTCCACTCCTCCTGGAATTCAGAACTTTGCATGTCTGATACTTGTAAGTCCTTTTGTTTGCATGCCAAATTCGGTTAAAATCGATCCAGGAGTTTGGAAGGAGATTCAGGACATACATACATACACCACACTTTATTATGTAACAGAGATGTGAAGATGTTTGAGCGCAAGTCTCTTTCGAACTTAATGGATGTCTGGGGTGTTAGGGAGTCATTCCTGTGACGTGTATCTGTGGTTGGGTCAAATATTACCAATTGAACTGTTTTCTGTACATTACTTATAACCTGTACAGAGTGGAAATATGTCAGTATACATTTCCTGAAATGGCATCATAGTGCACTTCAACATGTGATGTACAAGGTAGTGGGGTGACTGATCCTAAATATAGAATATATGATATGAGGCTGGTATCCTTCAGTGGTTGGTAATTAGCTATTAATCAACGTTATGACAAACTAAGTGATGCTAGACTCTTATGTACTGGTAACAGAGATCAAACCTTGTGTTTCCATAGTGGTGAAGTTCTAAAATTTTGGGAAGAAACACACAATCCATGGGTTGAGCCCGCTTTGTGGTTTTCCAAGCGTTCGTTTGTGATTTTTGCGGAGGGTTAAGATTTTGTGGATAATATTTGTCAGAATAGAGATGCAATATTTGCAGCTAATATTGCATTTCCATCAAATTTTCTGAAAGCAGAATCACAATGTAACACGACTGTGCAAGCTTCTGGTAACGCTTACCAGTGTAAAATATGCTTACAGGAAGAAATGGAAGTTCTATTCCTTCCATGGAGACATATTGCTGTTTGTGTTAAATTTGAACTTTCCCTTTCTTCGCTATGTAGTGTGCTGGAAAGTTGTGTCGACTAAAGTAAGAGCATTTTTGACAAAAACAACGATCTTGTAGGAAATACCACTATTTTGTTATGTATTTATAGACACTATTAGCACACATTATGGAGAAAAAAACTATCATTAAAATACATTCTTCTTTTTCCTACATCAAGCACACTTTCAGTCTGCTCTTGATATGATAGCTATTCATTACACCAGGGTGCTGAGACGAAGCTACCAGATTCATCTATATGATGGTCATGCTGGATCAGAAGTAGGCATATCAGAAAGAATATTTTAGCAGAAAAGTGCTGCAAGTCATTCCGATTAAATGCAGAGAATGTATTCATAGATTGTAAAATCATTTTCTCGGTGGGATAGCCATATTGTATCAGCTGTAACTGCTCCTATTTATTAATAGTCCTGTGCATTAGGTTGGGATGCTTGCACTGCCTTGTTTGAGTCATTCCTATCTGATGTGGTAATGTTATCTGTATCAGTCAGGTAGTGCCTGTCAGTGTCCCATAGTTTAATCACTTATTATTATTATACATAGACGAACTGATGCTCTTGCAGGAAAATGTAATTGGTTGATATTAAAGTGAGTATTCTAATGGAATATTGCATCAGCTTTATGTAGACGATACTAATATTGTCCATAAACGTGGTATTATTGAACAAAACTGTAGAAACACATTTTAGGGTCTATCTACATGCCACCACAGTAAAATAGGACTTACAGATGCATTGAAAACGGCGTGGAAAATCTATATCATGCACACATCTGACTCCATTCATCTAATGGGTGACTACCTATTCTTCTTAAGCAAAATCAAGAAGAGTTTATGTATACTGTAGTTTTAATGGAACATTTGGTAATGGCAAGAGGCAGTAACAAAACATATATGCTGAAAGGTGTATTGCAGACTGTCTCTCAGTGTAATTCTAGGTTACACATGACATGCTTAGGACATGAGAGGTGAATAAAAAAAGATATACATATCATCATTAGATAGATGGTCAGGCAAACTTTATCAATATGTGGAGCATTAATAACACTACATATCTGGAAAATATCCTGGAGAATTAGAGACATTTAGTAACGATATTTTGGTGTGTTTACTACAGCTTATATTCTCCTTCTCTGTTGAGTGCTTATTGTCTATTTTATTGTTGGTATTGCTATCAATATGCAATCACAGAGCTACAGACACGTGGGCATTTCTTGGGTTTCCCCTGGCTACTATATGATTTTAACGCTCAAAGAGCGCACTTTCTCTGTCTCTGCATTCTAGACGCTGCTGCTGCTTCCTATTGGCAGCTTATCTACTGTGTGTGGGCATCTAAGGCATACATGTATATCGCTTAACATGCAGAGACATCGATCGGAGAATTCAGTCATTAACTAAAGCAACACAGATTAGTGATTCCCCATGTGTCATGTGTGTAAGAGATCAGAAGACTCATATGCGACTGCCAACGTCTTGTGAACACTTTTGTCATCTGAGCTTATCAAGAGACAGCAAACAAACACTGCAGTTCGTTTCAGCTGCACATTGTTTCACATTTATCATACAGTGGTACGCTCTGCAGAGAGGCCCGTGACTGGGTAGAGTCGATGACTTGATATGTAGAATTTGTTTATTTGTTGTGTTGTAGTCCTTGCTCAGTCTGATTTGGGTGCTAGGGAAGTAAATATACTTCAGATTTTCGGTTGTTATTTTCAAGTCTGTTATGATAAGTCTTAGAGTAACATTATTGCTTTTTTGTACTATGATGTCATCTTTTTAAATTCTTGAGACAATAAATGCTTGAAGTTTACATTTAGCAATGTGTTGTGAGCTACACAGTCGGAATTTTCCATCGTTATTTACGAATCTTATAGGCATGTCACACAGTACTTTTGTAGACTTAGTACTTATCAAGAGGGCATTTGTTACTAAATAATGCAAAGTGTAATTTATTCATCATTCCCGCATCTCATATGTATTTTAGAATACTAGTTGTGAGTCACCATTTCTAATGCTTTCAGAAAACGTTGTGACTTCATTAAATTATAGTAATTGTGCAATAGGGCCTGCTGCTGCTGGTGTTTCATAATGATATTCTCTCTATGGTGAAAAAAAAGGTAGAGAATGAGATTTTCGCTCTGCAGTGGAGTGTGCTCTGATATGAAACTTCCTGGCAGATTAAAACTGTGTGCCAGACCGAGACTCGAACTCGGGACCTTTGCCTTTTGGAGGCAAGTGCTCTACCATCTGAGCTACCCAAGCACGACTCACGCCCCGTCCTCACAGCTTTACTTCTGGCAGTACCTCGTCTCCTACCTTCCAAACTTCACAGAAGTTCTCCTGCGAGAGAAGATGGAAGATGTCGATGCATTTGCTCTATTAATAAAAGTGGGAGGGGTGGATGGAGATCCTGATTATTTTTGAGTCAGAGAGAGAGGGATGGAGGGGAGGATATGGAGGGGAGGATTCTTGTGGGTGGTAGAAATCTGACAGAGTGTTTCATAATGTGGCAGTCTTTATCCTCAGCCACCCATGACAGCAATTAAGGCCTGGCAGGGTATGTGATCATTCATCAGCGTTCTTGCAGAAGGTACAAACTGGGGTGTACTTGTTTTAAATAAATAAAGTGAATTTCTCTACTTTCTCAACATATGATGGGGAGATGGGTCAGCAGAGGTAGGTCATTCATGCCTCAGAGTTGGTGGCAGCCGCAGCAGTGTGGGTTATTGCTTTGCACACAGATATGTATTTGTGTTTGGCTCATTGCAGCAGTGATAACTGGATGCGATGGTGGCAGTGGTGGTAGTGCTTGTCTCTGGAGTTTGTGGTTGTCTGTGTGACAGTATGTGAGCAGTGAAATGATCCCACATATTTTTATTAGTTTGTTTTAAATTAAGCGTGATACTAAGCAATGTATGTACAAGCTTGGACTTTTTCTATCAGTCTTTTACAGGGCTATTTATATCCTATAGTGGGCTACTTTACGTACAGCAACTTTATAGTGAACCACACAACAGTACAGGAGCGAGTTTCTCATACTCTTGATGTGTATTTGTAGCAGTGTGGTATTTGTTAATATATTATACTGTGTTAATTATCATATATACTACATCTCCTTGTGTTTGGTTGACTGTCTTGGAAAGTGGAAGAACATCAGTAAAATAGCAATGGGTGCTCATAATTTGCTATGATGTCATTAATTTATACACACTGTGTTGTCAAAGTGTATTATGTCATATGTTTTGTTACTGTTTACAGAGATATAATAGAGTATGTCATATTGTCATTATATTACAGAATTTATACTGATTGAAAAATACATTAATTTTAAAACATACACTATAATGTCTCACTCAGACACACAAGCGCGCGCGCGCGCGCACACACACACACACACACACACACACACACACACACACACACACACATACACATACACATACCAGTAACGCAGGGATGACTCATATTTGGTATATATTTGTATAAATTCAGTGTTATGGTCTTTATTTAACACTTAAAGACTTTGCAAGGGTTTATTTTTTGTTAACAACACACATTAGAAATCGTTTAATGCAGAATATTGGTGTGATTTGTTTAACATTTGATGTCTCTCTGAGAGTGTATTTGCTGTTAAAAATGCATTTTGAATTTTCTTCAACTTGAGATTATTGTTAAATAATACTCTGAGGTAATCACTTACCATCGTATTTACATATATCGTAGGATGGAGACGTAGGTATAGGGAAAATTGGCACAACTGCAAAAAAATTACCTAGAAATTGTAAACAGAAATTAATTATGAGAAGAAATAGTTAATTGCACTCACATGCCTTCTTAGTTTGCCTTGATGCGGCAGGTGATCCCTGATGCTTTATCATGTGCCTTCCAATATGAAACATACACCTCAAAAGCGCATCCCACATATTTCCTCTAGTCATAAAGGGTGAGGAGTGGGAATGGGAGCTTCACTCTTATTGTTCGAGGGGTAAGGGAGACAGGAGGGGAGGAAGGAGGGTATGTAGTCACGTCTGAGGGGAGGGAAGGGGGTGACCTCGAATATAACTTGCCCAATTGCCTCATGTGTAACACAATACCCCTCTTAAGGTCAAGTGTGACCTTAACCTGTGTTATCAGTGGTTTAAACTGGTTATAATCGATTATCAATGGTTTGGTCTCTTACCAAACCTGCCCTATTGCTGAGGGCTGCAGTCTGACCTTTAGTCCATCGCTGCTCCAGTTGGACCCTCAGGCATTTCTTTGAAGATGATGGTGAAGTGGTAGCGATCACATAGTGGAAACCAACAGTATCTACAGATGCTGACTCGATGACATATTGACTTGATGATGAGCCTACCTGGATGGCAAGTATTTACACACGCCAAAGTAGGTTTGTTGTGGTGGATGCATACAGTGTCCCTGGTTTCAGTAACCAGCTGGTTATTGACTGACAAGTCAATGTTAGCAATGCGGGTGCCATGGAGAAATGCCATGCCAGCATGAGGCTGTCTCATGAGAACAAGCTCTCTTGTATCAGGCTCACGCTGTTACACTTATTTCATCTAATCACTCATAAAATTCTCGCAAAGTGGTGAAACTTTCTTAAGTGTATTATAGTGCACTCTTTGAAACATTTACAAATTTAGTATGCTTTTGATACACTGGATAAAACTGCCAATGCCAGAAGGAAAAGTATTTTTAACACTATCAAAGCAATATTTAACATCCATTAATGATGTTTCAAAGCATAATAGAGAGATACAGATTAAAGAGACAGGAATTCCAGACTAAACATTTAGCCTCTCGGTTGACTCCCTTTTGTTGTAAGCAGTGGAACGTGAAAATCATGTGGAGGTTGGTATGACACAAGTGGCCTCAGCTTGCTGAGCGTTCTAGGAGCCTATAAGTGTTGTACTCTGCAGAAGCCACATCCAACCCTCCACTACATGGCACTAACTGGCATTTCAAGGTGCATCCTAGAGACCAGCTGTCACTTGTTTGAAAAACTGATACAGATGGAGATGTAGGAAAACGTCTCTCCATTTTAACAGTTCTAAAAATGTTGACTTATTATTTACATTCATGTGGAAAATATTTGAAACCTTTCCTGATAATTTAAATTCTGTATGACATTATAGAAAAACATATTTTACTCTATCTTTTGGTAGCAACACTTCAGACCCTTTAATTAAGAGTTGTGTCTGGTTATTGTCCTAGGCAAAAGAAGACTAGGTGATAATGATAAGTTATGAGATTTGTCATTGTGGAAGTGAAAGGAATGCAAATCTCTGATCACTACTTGTGTACATAACTATCTTCCACTTACAATTTCTGAAGATATAAATTTTGTACTATTTGTAGATTATACAAGTATGTGAATAAAAATTAGTACTGGTCCTGTTACTGATATATATCTGAAACATCAATGAATGGTTGTAGCCAAATGGATTATCATGGAATTTTGACAAGACTCAGTACGTACAGTTCAGTATTTCTCAGAGAACTCCATTAGCTATCAAAGTAATGAAATACAATAAGTTGGAAGTGTAATGTTTTTGCGGCTACAGGCAGGCAAGAAAACCCTTTGTCTAGAATTAAAGGAACACCTTGGTTCAGCTATGTTTGCAACGAACAAGATTACAACTGTAGGAAAATGGAGAAACTAGTATATTCTGCATATTTTCAGAATACAGTAACATGTTATAAGAATTATATCTGGTGTTAATTCTAGAAAATCGTGTGTTAATAAAATGGTTATATTGACAACTGCTTTAAAATTATGTATTTATTGATGTCCTTTGTCATTATTAATATTTATGTTTTTTAAAAGATAGCAAAAAACATAAATATCACACTAGTACCAAAAACAACCTTTACAAAGACTTCAAGAATCTAACATTAGTACAGAAACCGAGTCAGATACATGAGAATACATGTATTCAGTAACCCACCAGAGCACTTTTAAGGCTGAATTAAGGAAATTTCTATTGGGCATCCCCTTAATAGTACACTGAACAGTATCTTCGTCTAAGTCAAAAATTTAATGTTTTAAGTTAATTTATAATTAAGAGAGCACTGTAATATAGTAATGTCACATGTAATATCATTTCATAGTTTTGGACTTAAATGTGTAGCTGTACTTCTTTCCACGTGCCAGGGACTACTCACCCTGGAATCCATGGAATATAACTAATTTAATGTGAAATGACATTCTATGTTCGTTTTCAATGCAAACATCTTTTTTTCAGGGAAAAAATCATTAATGACGAAACACGTGATATTACAATTCTTCAGATTCGAGAAGAAATATTTGAAAGTCTTTTCAATATTTGTTACGAAAAGTATCTTGAGAGACAGGTCATCGATTTCACTGTACACTGCGCTCATCAGGCATTCCTCAAAGTCGCCAGTGTAAGTACCAGTGAATTCGTTTTACAGCTTCTGAGATAGAACTAGCAAACCAAGTTTTAATGGAAAGTATTTTCAGTAATATCTGAGCAGCTCCAAAGTAGAAATGACTTAGGGGAATTCATAAATGTCACTCATATCTGTAAGTTTTTAAGGATAGAATGTAACCAAAGAATTCTTCTTGATTTCCTTAATTTCTGTCACCTACAGCATGCTAGTGAATTACTTATTTGCAGATTTCTATTTTTATAGTTTTGTGTTAAATATGTGCAATTTGTCGCATAATTTAGTCTTTCCTACTAGTGACAGTTGCTCTCAGCTCACATAATATGGATGGTAGACTTGTGTTTGCATTTGTAAGTATTTTTCACGTGTACAACATTATATCAACCCAATTAATCAAAGTAGATGAACTACAAAGTATGTGAAGAATAAGACTTTTGCACTGTGCTAACAGTATAAATGAGTTTTAAGTAAAATGTGTACACTTATCTGTGTATATAGCCCTGAATAATATAACATGCAACGGTAAGTAAATGTGCAAAAAAATCATTAAAAAACTGATGTTCGAGTTAACACAGTGGACTGAAGATTCAGTAGTACTGAGCCCGGCAACACCGACATTGGACTGTTGAGGACTGTGTTGCCTGGTCGGACGAGTCTCGTTTCAAATTTTATCGAGTGGTTGGACGTGTACAGATATGGAGACCACCTCATGAATCCATGGACCCTGCATGTCAGCAGGAGACTGTTCAAGCTGGTATAGGCTCTGTAATGGCGTGGGGCGTGTGCAGTTTTAATGATATGGGACCCCTTAGACGTCTAGTCATCACTGTGACAGGTGACACATACGTAAGCATCCTGTCTGATCACCTGCATCCATCCATGTCCCTTCCGGCGGACTTGGATAATTCCAGCAGGACAATGCGACACCCCACACGTCCAGAGTGGCTCCAGGAACATTTTTCTGAGTTTAAACACTTCCGCTGGCCACCAAACTCCCCAGACATGAACATTATTGAGCAGGTCTGGGATGCCTTGCAACGCGCTGTTCAGAAGAGATCTCCACCCGGTCGTACTCTTACGGATTTATGGACAACCCTGCAGGTTTCATGATATCAATTCCCTCCAGCACTATCTCAGACATTAGTGGAGTCCATGTCACGTCGTGTTGCGGCACTTCAGCGTGCTCACGGGACCATCCACGATATTAGGCAGGTACACCAGTCGCTTTGGCTCTTCAGTGTATTAATAAGAGAAATTTAGATATTTCCTGGGCTGACCTTGCATCAACATTTGTTGTTGTTGTTGTGGTCTTCAGTCCAGAGACTGGTTTGATGCAGCTCTCCATGCTACTCTATCCTGTGCAAGCTTCTTCATCTCCCAGTATCTGCTGCAGCCTACATCCTTCTGAATCTGCTTAGTGTATTCATCTCTTGGTCTCCCTCTACGATTTTTACCCTCCACGCTGCCCTCCAATACTAAATTGGTGATCCCTCGATGTCTCAGAACATGTCCTACCAACCGATCCCTTCTTCTAGTCAGGTTGTGCCACAAGCTCCTCTTCTCCCCAATTCTATTCAATACCTCCTCATTAGTTATGTGATCTACCCATCTAATCTTCAGCATTCTTCTGTAGCACCACATTTCGAAAGCTTCTATTCTCTTCTTGTCCAAACTGGTTATCGTCCATGTTTCACTTCCATACATGGCTACACTCCATACAAATACTTTCAGAAACGACTTCCTGACATTTAAATCTATACTCGATGTTAACAAATTTTTCTTCTTCAGAAACGCTTTCCTTGGCATTGCCAGTCTACATTTTATATCCTCTCTACTTCGACCATCATCAGTTGTTTTGCTCCCCAAATAGCAAAACTCCTTTACTACTTTAAGAGTCTCATTTCATAATCTAATTCCCTCAGCATCACCCGAAATAATTCGACTACATTCTATTATCCTCGTTTTGCTTTTGTTGATGTTCATCTTATACCCTCCTTTCAAGACACTGTCCATTCCGTTCAACTGCTCTTCCACGTCCTTTGCTGTCTCTGACAGAATTGCAATGTCATCGGCAAATCTCAACGTTTTTATTTCTTCTCCATGGATTTTAATACCTACTCCGAACTTTCCTTTTCTTTCCTTTATTGCTTACTCAATATACAGATTGAATAACATTGGGGATAGGCTACAAACCTGTCTCACTCCCTTCCCAAACACTGCTTCACTTTCATATCCCTCGACTCTTATAACAGCCATCTGCTTTCTGTACAAATTGTAAATAGCCTTTCGCTCCCTGTATTTTACCCCTGCCACCTTCAGAACTTGAAAGAGAGTATTCCAATCAACATTGTCAAAAGATTTCTCTAAGTCTACAAATGCTAGAAACGTATGTTTGCCTTTTCTTAATCTTTCTTCTAAGATAAGTCGTAGGGTCAGTATTGCCTCACGTGTTCCAACATTTCTACGGAATCCAAACTTATCTTCCCCGAGGTCGGCTTCTATCAGTTTTTCCATTCGTCTGTAAAGAATTCGCGTTAGTATTTTGCAGCTTTGACTTATTAAACTGATAGTTCGGTAATTTTCACATCTGTCAACACCTGCTTTCTTTGGGATTGGAATTATTATATTCTTCTTGAAGTCTGAGGGTATTTCGCCTGTCTCGTACATCTTGCTCACCAGATGGTAGAGTTTTGTCATGACTGGCTCTCCCAAGGCCGTCAGTAGTTCTAATGGAATGTTGTCTACTCCGTGGGCCTTGTTTCGACTCAGATCTTTCAGTGTTCTGTCAAACTCTTCACGCACTATTGTATCTCCCATTTCATCTTCATCTACATCCTCCTCCATTTTCATAATATTATCCTCAAGTACATCGCCCTTGTATAGACCCTCTATATACTCCTTCCACCTTTCTGCTTTCCCTTCTTTGCTTAGAACTGTTTTTCCATCTGAGCTCTTGATATTCATTCAAGTGGTTCTCTTTTCTCCAAAGGTCTCTTTTAATTTTCCTGTAGGCAGTATCTGTCTTACCCGTAGTGAGATAAGCCTCTACATCCTTACATTTGTCCTCTAGCCATCCCTGCTTAGCCATTTTGCACTTCCTGTCGATCTCATTTTTGAGACGTTTGTATTCCTTTTTGCCTGCTTCATTTACTGCATTTTTATATTTTCTCCTTCCATCAATTAAATTCAATATTTCTTCTGTTACCCAAGGGTTTCTACTAGCCCTCGTCTTTTTACCTATTTGATCCTCTGCTGCCTTCACTATTTCATCCCTCATAGCTACCCATTCTTCTTCTACTGTATTTCCTTCCCCCTTTCCTGTCAATTGTTCTCTTATGCTCTCCCTGAAACTCTGTACAACCTCTGGTTCGTTCAGTTTATCCAGGTCCCATCTCCTTAAATTCCCTCCTTTTTGCAGTTTCTTCAGTTTTAATCTACAGTTCATAACCAATAGGTTGTGGTCAGAGTCCACATCTGCCCCTGGAAATGTCTTACAATTTAAAACCTGGCTCCTAAATCTCTGTCTTACCATTATATAATCTATCTGATACCTTTAAGTATCTCCAGGGTTCTTCCATGTATACAACCTTCTTTCATGATTCTGAAACCAAGTGTTGGCTATGATTAAGTTATGTTCTGCGCAAAATTCTACCAGGCGGCTTCCTCTTTCATTCCTTAGCCCCAATCCATATTCACCTACTACGTTTCCTTCTCTCCCTTTACCTACTCCCGAATTCAAGTCACCCATGACTATTAAATTTTCGTCTCCCTTCACTACCTGAATAATTTCTTTTATCTCATGATACATTTCATCAATTTCTTCGTCATCTGCGGAGCTAGTTGGCATATAAACTTGTACTACAGTAGTAGGCGTGGGCTTCATGTCTATCTTGGCCACAATAATGCGTTCACTATGCTGTTTGTAGTAGCTTACCCGCATTCCAATTTTTTTATTCATTATTAAACCTACTCCTGCATTTGAGTTTGTATTTATAACCCTGCATTCGCCTGACCAAAAGTCTTGTTCCTCCTGCCACCGAACTTCACTAATTCCCACTATATCTAACTTCAACCTATCCATTTCCCTTTTTAAATTTTCTAACCTACCTGCCCGATTAAGGGATCTGACATTCCACGCTCCGATCCGTAGAATGCCAGTTTTCTTTCTCCTGATAACGACGTCCTCTTGAGTAGTCCCCGCCCGGAGATCCGAATGGGGGACTATTTTACCTCCGGAATATTTTACCCAAGAGGACGCCATCATCATTTAATCATATAGTAAAGCTGCATGTCCACGGGAAAAATTACGGCCGTTGTTTCCCCTTGCTCTCAGCCGTTCGCAGTACCAGAACAGCAAGGCCATTTTGGTTAGTGTTACAAGGCCAGATCAGTCAATCATCCAGACTGTTGCCCATGCAACTACTGAAAAGGCTGCTGCCCCTCTTCAGGAACCACACGTTTGTCTGGCCTCTCAACTGATACCCCCCCGTTGTGGTTGCACCTACGGTACGGCTATCTGTATCGTTGAGGCATGCAAGCCTCCCCACCAACGGCAAGGTCCTTGGTTCATGGGGTGCGGGGGGCATCAACATTTATGCATGGCAAAGGAAAATGACTCTACATTTTAAAAAAATTGTTTTGTAGAGGTGTGCATTATCGAAACGAATGTGACCAAAAGCACGTGGCTAGTTAGATTTCTTTTTCGGCTTCAGATATACTTCATAAAACTCGACCCTGGGGAGAAGCTGCTAACAGACAATCCGTCGTGGGCACCGGACAAGGAGCCAGAACCATCTCCAATGGACCCGTGGCTGAGTTACATGGTGCCTGTCGTGAAGCAGAAGCCAAAAGAAGAACCAGAGGCACACAGCACGCCTCAGCCGTCGCCAGTTACGGAAACATCTCCCAGCAGCGTGGGAGCACCCAAGTCGGCCGATGAGGTGAGCGTCTAACACATTGTTTCCATGTCTGCATGGAAATCTCCATAGCTATAAACTGTGCAGTCTGGATTTGAATTTTGTTAGTGATTTTAAGTCACTTTAAGTGTGATGTCAGACAACGCAATTCCATAAGCAGAATATTCCTCTCATTTAGAGGGATGGCAGGTGTTTGATTGATTTCCACGACTGCTACACTCGCAAGCAGGTGATACCTCCCTTGCCCGCATATATAAAGTATACAGTAGGTTTCTATAGTAGAGAACCATCGGTAGGTGATTCCAGTGCTCAAGAACACTCTGGCCGCTTTTAATGAGCGTGCGTCACGACCACTGAAAGAACCCTTTTTGACATTAAGATGTAAGTATTAACTGAGAAATGTCACTATTTGAAATGGGAGGAGAGAGATAGAGATAATGAAGATTCACTGAGGTGAACGATGATCACAATGTGAACACAGTGATGGCTGGCAGAAAAGGTTAAACAGTTTGGTGTTTCTTGGGATTGCAGTGGGGAAGATTTGGCGTCCTGGAGGGCGTTGAGGAAAGGTAATTATGATCGTCTCTTCTCGTTTTCTGTAGACGATAGGAGTAGGTCAGTAGGTGTGGGTTCCACAATTGCAGGTTGATAGCTGCGGGTCGGTAGCTATGGGTCGACGGTTGCAGGGGAATGAGGACTGTCTGTGTCCTACTACTATTCCAGACAGTGAAAAATGGCTCTGAGCACTATGCGACTTAACTGCTGAGGTCATCAGTCGCCTAGAACTTAGAACTAATTAAACCTAACTAACCTAAGGACATCACACACATCCATGCCCGAGGCAGGATTCGAACCTGCGACCGTAGCGGTCACGCGGTTCCAGACTGAAGCGCCTTTAACCGCACGGCCACACCGGCCGGCCCAGACAGTGAACCTGGAACTGTAGCCCTGATAGGCTTCATCACAATCTTGAGTAACACGAGTTCTGTGTATGGTCTGCAAACAAATAGCCAAGAAGATCGTATGTTGCAGTTACCTACTAGAAGTCTTCTGACAGAATGTAACTTTGCAGTGTTACTTGAAAATGGCCGTAAGGCCGAAATTGCAATAGTAACAATAAATATTTTATACAGTCAACGGCGACTATGATGTCTTTTAAGAAATATTATATGACTGTGAATCCCAACCATGAGAAGTTAATCTTCTGATATACTTTTTTTCTGCCAGGATGTCTTCCTCAGATTGTTGCTTTCACCACGGCTAAAGGGTTCTCCTCCCCCCCCCCCCCCCTTTTCCACCCAAGTGTCAATAGAACGGGTTTTGAATTAATTAGGACTGAATGAGTCACTCTGAGGAACCCTTGGTCTGGCTTCTGCATCTGGACCAGGTCGGCGTGGATCTCTGCTATTAGCTACGCTACAACTAACATAGCCTCTGAATTCCTCGAAACACTCACTCCTCACTTTTTGTGAGCTGAGACGGTGTCACTTTGAGAAGTACAAATGCAGGTTGTCGCCAATAGAGATTCACAGGATTACGCTTCTGGCACAAAGCGTAAGCGTAAAAATAATTGACTTTATTAATTTGGCTTGGGTATATTGAACCATACTGCTTACAGCTCATTGCGAATATAAAATCGTATCAACAGAGAAACTGCGATAAAAATAACGTGTACAAAGATTGAAGACTATTTTAATATGTTCACACAGATTCCTTATATCTAAGGAAATCTGACATGTCAGCTATAGACGAAACAACGTAAAAAAAAAATTATAAGTAAATAGAGGCCAGGAAGCATGCACCTGCAGGTTAGAGTGTTTATGCAAGTACAGATAGTACAGCAAGTTTACATACACACGTGACCATCTCACACAAAATAAAAGAGGGTTTATGTACCTGAAGATCTTCATGGCGCAAAAAAAAAGGAGCACTTGTTGGAAGGGGCATCTTCACTTAGATGAGGTTGCGCACTAAACGGCTTTCCTGTGCTTCGGCGAAAGTATAGGAAAAAACTTAATGATTTTCATCTCTTTCTTCTTTCTTGCGCGCCCGCATCTCGTGGTCGTGCGGTAGCGTTCTCGCTTCCCACGCCCGGGGTCCCGGGTTCGATTCCCGGCGGGTCAGGGATTTTCTCTGCCTCGTGATGGCTGGGTGTTGTGTGCTGTCCTTAGGTTAGTTAGGTTTAAGTAGTTCTAAGTTCTAGGGGACTTATGACCACAGCAGTTGAGTCCCATAGTGCTCAGAGCCATTTGAACCATTTTTCTTTCTTGCGACAGTCGCAGATAAGATAGTCCCTAACGCCTATCCGATATAAGTGGTTGGTATGCATTCGTTTCAAGGTAGTTATCAGCTTCCTGCTCGACTGAAATATTCAAAACCTGGGGAATTTTAAATGACAGTAAATTATTTAGCTTAATGACAGACTGAAAGGCGCCATTCCTCTGACCATCCGTCCTCGAGCAGTTTCTATTTTTATAACATGAAAACAGAGGATGATAGACAGTCGTTAACTACAGGGCGAGACACATTGACTTCCGTCGCCAACTGGTCGACCTTGTGATTCTACGCCAATTCTGTATGAGATGGGGCCGATCGACCAGTTCAAGGATTTTAGTAAGGTAACTATATTTCTCGCTGGTAACTAAATCGAAATTTTTAGGTATGGTATCTGACAAATACTTAAAAAGTACTCAACATGCGATGAACAAATATCCCATACAATCAAGAAAACGAAAAACACTATTAGCACAATGAGATCTGTCGCTGGAACATGATGGGATGGAGATCGTTATATTCTCTTGATAATGTACAAGGGCTTCATCTGCTCAGTCTTTGGTTATGGATACCTATTACCTCACAGTGCTGCCAAACTTTTATATGAATGTGTGGAGTCTGTTCTTTCCGACACGTCCAAAAGAACAGACACCATGCATTCATATAACTCACTTTCCTAGATGGGCAATGGATCCACCTTCTTCAGTGATGCACGAGTACATCTGCCCTCCTGCAGGAATCTCAGACTAGTGAGCATGGAGGGAGTGGACAGGGACTGTGAACAGGTGGTGCTCAGTGGTAATGTGGGTAAGGCGTGCAGAGATAGTCCGTGCAGTTGCAGTAGCACTGTGCCCCAGATGGTGCAGTGGCTAACGCATCTGCCTAGTAAGCAGGAGATACTGGGTTCGAATCCCGATCCGGTACATGTTTTACCCATCATCGCTGATTCCGCGTAATGTCCTGATGCAGCTGACATCAATAAACGCTTCCCTTTCCTTCCCTACCCCCCCCCCCCCTCCCTGCTCCTTTAGTTTACGTATACTGCTAAACTTGACATGGTAGAATTTCGATGCCTGCAGATATGCCTCTGAGCAACGCAATCAGTCTTGACGTACACCTTATTAACAGAAGCTGTTGAACTTCTCCTGTATGTTAGGCGTCAGTACGTGGGCTAGAAAATTAATTTCTCCCAGGAGTTCGCAGCCTAATAGTAGATTAATCAGTGTCCTACGATAAATGGAAGACAGTATTTCAGTCATAAGATCTACACTGGGAATGTTGAGCCTTTGATTTCTACTAATGACAGCATGAGACTCAGTGAGTGCCGTCGACGACTGGATTCAGATACCTACATACTCACTTTTCGAATTCCATTTAGATATTGGAAAACGTCGTTACTCACTATTACAGCTTTATGAAAAGTTGCTTCGGTACAACCAATTCAGTGTTTACATTAATCTTTATTGGTTGCAGTGCGTTCATGGGCACGTGGATCTCAATATCAAGAGACTTCGTCTGTAGGATCATCATTTGTTGTTCTTAAGTAGAAATATATCAGTCAGTTTCACCTGCACCCATATTGTTCAATTTTTACCGCTGAAGTGATAGCGATTGGAGAGGCTCTCACATTTGATCGGCATGCAAAGTTCCAAAAACTGCTGATACTGTCAGATTAAACAAACGTATTGCGGTCTGTTGAAAACCCAAAGTGGTATAGTGATACTGCTATTCTGATACCGGAAATTATACGAGAATCGTTACAAAATAAACGAAGATGTATAAGAATCACCTTCTCATGTCCCACAATTGTTGATACCAGACAGCAGATGTTTTCGAGAAGTTGATTGCTGCTGCCATTGTCCCAGTGTGTGAAGGGAGACCTGAAGGACGATAGGGGTACATTTTCATAGGCATTCCAACACATTCCTCTGTTCTAAGGACAACTCTCAAACTTCTGAGACTGGAATCCATTAAGTCTACTGAACTGACGATGTTCAAAATTATTCTAACAACTTAAATTATTTATCAAAAATATGCAAATATATTGACAATACTGGTACAACTTACAGTACTTCCACATCTAAAATGTCTGTATTATTTATCAAAAATACGTAATCACACACAGCCTCGGATCTTAGATATTTCCGAAACGGGGTAAAAACTTGATAGTGGCAGCCCTTTCCCTTTCCTCGAGCATTTGTGATAGGACAATAAAAATTTAAAAACATGAAATTTTGAGAGAAAATTTTTCCCAGACGCTACACTCTTAGGGACCAGTTGTATAGCCACTGGTTAGCAGCTGCTTAAATTCTATGCTCGCAATAGCGCGGAAAACGCGTTCTACGAACACATAATAACGCCTAACTGGAGAATAAACGCGGGAACACTAAACCGGTGATTCTGGTAGGGTTAGTGAAGTTAACGAGAGAATAAGTTTTGACAATGGCAGGAAAAATTACAGAATTAGCGATGACAATATTGATTGTTAGAATGAGGAAACGGGGACATCACCCAAATTATGTGGAAGAATATGACGATTCAATGCTTACAAAAAAATTTTGTGCTACTACGCACACAGTTAGGCGTTATCATGTGTTCGTAGATCGCGTTTTCCGCGCTATTCCGAGCATAGAATTTAAGCAGCTGCTAACCAGGGGCTAGTGTAGTGTAGCGTCTGGCAAAAATTTTCTGTCAAAATTTCATTTTCTTGGGTACACCAAGAAGATAATATGTAATCTTTCTTATATGTTATACCTGCTAGCTGTTTATTTCCTCTCTGGTAGTCTGAATCTATGAATTTAGGTAATAATTATAATAATGCTGATCACTCGCACACCCAACCAACCACATAAACAAATAACGGTTGGCATTCACCTGTTAGGGTTTTTCTGGCTCAGCTCGTATAGCCCCATCCCCTTTTGTCTGTGGGAAAGACCCCTATTTCCAGATGCAATGGGGATTCCCCTGGGAGAGACATCACTTGCGCTATGCATGCATTCAAAAATCATCTTACCATTCGTTCAGAAATCGACTTAGAATGTGTTCAAAAATCAACAGAGATGTGTTTCAATATAATATGAATAATCAATAGACCATCATACGCTGGATGCTAGGCACTTTGTGAAACAGTGTTCATCTTCAAGAATATGAATTTGGCGTCCCATGAAATTGCCACCCCGGGCAGATACCCTGGTTTGCCCCTCCCCCTCCCTGCCCTAGATCCGGGCCTGTTATTACCAAACCTGAATTGTCTGTATTATTGTTATATATCGCACATGTCAACTACAACAATGCGCCAGCTACTGGAGCAGTGCAGCTGTTGTGTACATCTGACACCTAAAACGTGGACCCTCAAACTATGTGTTACAATGGTATTTCCCTATTTAAATTGTTCCATAACAGTGAAAAACGCATGTAGCCAAAATAACATGTTGCAGTAATAGCTTACACTATGGCTTATGCCTAAAAGAGGTTACGTTAGAAAAACTAACCAAGCACCATTTTAGGGGAAGAAGAAGATAAGTAAAATTAACATTGTTGAGTGAGTAGTAATTTTATTTTTGATCTTGAACTTATCTCTGGTAGCATATTTATCCAATTATGTCACATTTTCTGACACCATAGCACAGCAAAGTGTACTAGAAATGCTTCATTTTGATGAGATCTTTAAAGCATTGTATCACTAAAACTGCGTATTTTCACAATATGCAAGCATGACTTCGAAAGGCAAGACAGTGATGGACAACCTTCCACACACATGAAAGTTCGACCTCACTAAAAATCAATCTTTGCAACAACAACAAAAATTATCAAAGGGCATAAGGGTTATAAGTACAAAATAAAAATACATGTGGGTCACTTATCATAATATGCAGTCGTGACTACAGATTTCCGATCAGAAACAAAAATTCGATATTTGCATCAAAATGAAATTGGTTCCAGTATTTATCAAAACACACAGCTTTATTTTATAACAGTACATAACACACATGGCACTGCTGTTGTAACTTATTATTCTATAACAGTAAAAAAAGTGCACATCTCACACATTGACATGATCTAACTTAAAGGTTCAAGTGCAGTGTAAACTACATGGCATGAAATAGAATATTGAGCAGAAGTAACACACTTTCATACTGTAAATAAATGAGGGTTACTATGCTTTCAACTATCAATTTTAACTAGTTTTTAATGTCAGGCAAACAATATAGTGACTTTACGCTAGGGCAAAAACAATTTCTTGCATTGGAAAACGTTTGTCATATTCTGCTGATAATGCTAATTTACACTGTCACATAGTAGAGATTATGTGACACATTAGCCTATACAGTGCCATCTTACAGCTAAATTGTAACACTCTACCCGCCATACATCACTATGTTACAGCAAAACTTAAACAATTGCCCTATGCACCACCATGTTACTGTGACACCTCTGAGAGTACAACTGCAGGCAGCAACTTTGTGACATAATGCTTAGTGGTCCACGTAAACTGCTACATCACAAAGCCTGCAGATGCTCATTACTCAGTCGTGAAATAGTGCAAGGAAATTGTAACTACGGTGCCTAAATCACTGCTCTTTTAACAATGAAAAGTTATACTTAATGACCCATATTGCACTTGCAGTTGGTTGTTTATTATCAAACAAGTCAGCTTATTTCACAGAGACACAGTTTTGTTTGTTATTACGAAAGATACTGATTATACGCTGAGAAGGGAAGAAAATGAATTTTCTGTTTTCTTATAAAGCTAATTTTCTGTGAATCAGTATGCATTAATTACTTAGAACTGGCACCACATAAAAACTCTGACAGTAGGTTGATTTGGACTTTGCAGCTTGAAACTGAAGAAAAATTTGAGTTTCTTTTCTGTATATCTAGATGTGCGAGTATGTGATATGTAGTAAGCAATGCTTATTAAACATTCAAAGGGAAGTTTCTGTCGGACTGCACAGAAGAACTAAAGATTTTTTTTTACCATTTTCAGGGGACTGTATATCACCCACATTTTATTTTATGTTTGTCACTGAGCACAGTGTGCACTGCATCATTCATTGAAAGAGTAAAAGCATTTTATTAGAGGACATCTGCAGATTAGTGACATGCAGCAAGCAATACATATTAATCAATGAAAGGAACATCAAACAGTGGAAACTGGGGTAGGAGTATCAACAGTGTAGGAAAAGAAAGATTTCTATTTATCATAAAGATGACACTTTAAGTTGTAGACTGGCACAGTTAAAAGACACTTACACAAAGCTTTCTGCCAGATCCTTCATCAGAAAATGAGAAACACACATCATTCATTCACACAAGCAAGCACACCTCATGCACACATGACTGCCAGCTCTGGCCGGAGCTGGCGGAATTGGCAGTCGAGTGTGTGAGGTGTGCTTGCTTGTGTGAATGAATCGTGTGTGTTTCTATTTTTCTGACGAAGGCTGTGGCCAAAAGCTTTGTACAAGTTTCTTTTAAGTGTACCTATCTGCAAATTAACATGTCAGCTTTACGGTAAGTAGCGATCCATCTTTTCCTACATTGTCAATAAAACGAAATGTAGCCATACTGTGTCCAAAAAATTAAGTTTTATTTCTAATCCTTTTCAGGAGACTATGCCGCACTTAAATTTGATTTTGCACTTAGTGCTAAGTCCAGTGTCCACTGCATCATTCATTACAGAGTAGAAGCATTTGGAGGCTACTGATAGGTACAAGCAATGCATATTAAGCAATAAACGAAAATGTTGACAGATTTTGCCCAAAAAATTAAGATTGTTGTTTCTTAACATTTCCAAGACACTGTGCAGCGTTTACTCTTGATTTTACACTAGACACTGAGCAGATAACACATTGCTTCAAAGAGTAAAAGCATTTTGTGTTGGGAATATGTGGTTGTATGTGGAAGGCAGTCATAAGCGATACAGAAAAAAATGGATGAAAATCAAATATTTTATTTCAAGTTTTGGCAAAGTATTTGTAATTTCCTCTTCTTATAGCCTTGAAGAGATGCATGGAGGTTTCATTGTTTTTCTTTTTGCAAACATTATTTGGTACAATACTTGCATTTGTCCATATAATTTTCTTGAGGGCAACACTTTTAACACATCACATAATTAGCCATAACTATTTTCAAAATGAGTTCAGTTGCTACTGTCCTCTGATTTGCAGTTTCATGATTGAAGGTCTTACAAACAAACTTTTCAGGATCAAATAACTGTGTGTAGCTACAGTCACAGGATATGCACGTGAGAACCTCAAACTGCCTCTGTGCAGTTGTCTAAGTTAAACTGCTTATCAGTTGTCATAGACATATCTAGTATGAAAAAACTGTGCCCTCTATACATCAAATTTTCCTTATCAGTGAATAGCAACAGAGACCATCAGTGGGTGTTAAACCTAGGAGATCAGACTCAACATTTTTGAAATAAACTTGACTTATACTGGTATTTAAAAAATAAAGATCACTAATATTTAACTCGCTACTCTCAACAGTTTCATGACCACAATGCATCTCTACAATTCTCAACTTCCTTTGTGTACACATTTAGTTGCAAGATACTCATGAGTCTTCTTTTCAATTTTCAACAAATGCGTAATTGAGGATATGATGCTGACATCCTGATAACTTTCTATACAGACCAAATCTTGCTACCAGAGAATTAATCTGGAACTGGGCTGATAGGATGTATGACATATTTACTTCTAAGCTACAGTATTCAGTTACCACATTAATGCATATATATATATATATATATATATATATATATATATATATATATATATATATATATATATATATATATATATATATGTATATATATGAGGGTCATTCAATAATTAAAGAGACAAATTTGTGTGGAGAAAAAAGAATTTATTTCTATAAAAGAATATTATTCTACTTTTCAACATAATCCCCTTCAACATTAATGCACTTGTTCCAATGAGCTACAAACTTTTTTATTCCAGCCACAAAGAACTCTTTAAGATGATTTTTGAATTAATTTCCCACAAACTTTTTCACATCCTCATTGTCCTGGAACCTCTTCCCATTTAATGCCTCCTTCAGTGCACCAAACAAATGAATATCACTAGCTGCTAAATCAGGAATGTAAGGGGGGTGAGGCAGTACTTCCCAGCCATTTTGTCGATGGTTTCACGGGTTAGTTGAGCAATATGACGACTTTTGTTGTCTTTCTGGAAAATCTCTCTCTTGTGGCTGGCTTCACCTTGTTTAAAAGCAAATCCGAGTAGTATTGGCTGTACACTGCACTTCGAGAAAATCACAAAAAACTGGACCTTCAGCATCCCAAAACACTGTCAACATGACTTTTCCTGCTGATGCTTGGGTTTTGAATTTTTTCTTTGCAGGTGAGTTGGTGTGCTACCACTCCATGCTTTATCTTTTTGATTCTGTCTCATGATAGTGAACCCAAGTTTCATCACAAGTTAAAACTTTGTTGAGGAAGTGCTAACTTTCTCTTTCATAATGTTCCTCTAGCTCTGTGCACACTCAGAACCTTTTTTCCTTGTGTTGCCACAACAACTCCTTTGGGACTCATCTTGCACATGTTTTGAGGTAATTCAGCTTGTTACAGATAATGTCAAGGGCTGTACCAGTACTAACTTGAATCTTATAATCTCTGATTTCCTCAGTCACACGGTAGTCGGCACGAATAATGCCATCAAATCAACTTTCAAGTGAGGAAGTTGAAACTGCAGTTGGTCGGCCAGAACAGTATTTGTCAGTCACTGAGTCGCAAACATTTTTGAACTGCTCTACCCACTTGTAAACATTTGCACGATTCATACAACCTTCACCATAAACTTTAGACATTCTACAGTTTATATTCACTGGTTTCTCGCCTTCAACAAGTAAAAAACGAATACAAAATTGTTAAGGCTTTCGTGGCCACTTGTTGACAAACCGCCTATTGGCTTCTGTCTCGGGTTCTTCGGCCGACGTTCATCTAATGATTTTTCTGACGTTTCGCCAGCACGAGTGGCTGGCATTGTCAAAGCTTCACCCTCCATTGCCGGTGGTGAACTGAGGGCGAGCTCGCGGCCGCAGACTATATGTACCTGGCGCGCCAACGTCCGAGGGCTTCTCCGCGGTCATTTCCGGTGCGGTTCTCCTCTTGCTACCTGCGACGGTCGTTCGCTGCAGTACGGGAAGCCAGGATCCGTTTACCTTAAGGCTTTCCTCTTTCTTGTTGAAACTGTTCGCGTGTTTTTGGATTTCTACAGCTTCTCTGAACAAGCGCGTGTGATAGTGCTTCTCTACAGCCAGAACTTCCGTGTCGGCGAATTTTATTACGTGGTCGGTCTCATTCAGTGCGTGCTCTGCCACGGCCGATTTCTCCACCTGCCCCAACCTGCAATGTCGCTTATGCTCTTTGATCCTGGTGTTAATGGATCGTCCAGTCATTCCGACATAAACTTTTCCGCATGTGCAAGGTATACGGTATATTCCCGACATTGCAAGTGGGTCTCTTTTCTCCTTCGCCGATCTAAGACACTCTTTGATCTTCCTTGTCGGTTTGAAAATCGTCTTTACGCCGTGTTTGCGCAATATACGGCCGATTCTGTCCGTCACTCTGGAAATGAATGGCAGAAAGGCCGTACCCGACATTTCTTTTTCTGGTTCCTTGCTTCGCCGAGTGTTTGGCTCTGTTACACTTCTAATGTAATTTGTGGAGTACCCATTGCTCCTCAGAACGGTTTCCAGGTGTTGCATTTCTCGTTTGAGGTGTTGAGGCTCACATATTCGTCCTGCTCTCGTTACGAGCGTACTAATCATGCCTCTTTTCTGGCTCGGGTGGTGGTTTGACAGTTTGTGCAGGTATCGGTCCGTGTGTGTCGGTTTTCGATACACGCTGTGTCCCAGGTTTTCGCCGTCCCTTGTGACCAGCACATCTAGAAATGGCAGTTTCTTATCCTTTTCTACTTCCATGGTAAATGTTATGTTGGCATGGAGGCTGTTCAAGTGTCTCAGGAATTCACCGAGCTGTTCTTCACCATGGCTCCACACCACGAAAGTATCATCGACGTACCTGTACCACACCTTAGGTTTGCAAGTCGCCGAGTCCAGTGCCTGTGCTTCGAATTGTTCCATGAAGAAGTTGGCCACCACTGGACTGAGAGGACCAACGACGGAAGAAGAAAGCGCGACTGATGTCCTCTCTCGCCTTTCTGTCACGGTGCCGAGATGAATGTGCTACACCGAAGTTCTTGAGATGCAAGCGCTTATTCACCACCGCCCAAGCACATCGTATCTACGACAGAATGGAACGAGCTTTTCTTCGTGAGCGAATACATACAACACGGAGAGACTTGGCAAGAACGGATCAGGAACTTCTGGACATTTTCTATCAACTAAGTAGCAGAATGCATCGAGACGACTGGGACAAGATCGACAGCATCACTCACAGGAGCATGCAGAACGAACTCGAGCGCTGCACCGAGCGGCAAAAGAAAAAGTTTGAAAGATGCCGGAAGCAGACCGACAAGGCGATTCCCGACATGTCACACACAGTGGTCAACCTCACTGAACGACAATTGACCGAAGAGGAAGTGTCAGTTCTTCAAAAAGGAGGGAATTTCGCTATCATACCGAGAACTATACCTATGGAGGACATCATTGCCAACACCGAAGCAGCCATTCGGAACCTTCCTTGTGAAAGGGCAGAGGAAATACGCACTGAAACAGCCAGGATACTGCGCCGAGCAAAACCACCAGCTTGCAACCTGAAGAAAGAAGAGGTACAAGCCATTAAGAACCTCAACGCCGACAAGAGTATATTGGTACTGCCTGCCGATAAGGGGAATGCGACCGTCGTAATGAAGACCGAAGATTATGAGCAAAAGATCCGAGACCTATTAGATCCGACGACGTACCGAAAACTAAGCGCAGATCCGACGCAGCGTATCACTCGGAATACGAATCGATTAATCAAGGCGTCTTCTCTGCCGGCGGACATACAGAGAAACCTGCGCAACACAGAAGCCCTACCACCTCGGCTGTATGGATTACCCAAGATCCATAAGAACAACGTTCCACTGAGACCGATCGTTAGCGCTCCTGGCTCACCAACGTATAAACTGGCGAAACACTTAGCCTCTCTGCTCCAGCCACACGTGGGAAAGACCGACACGTACATTAAGGACTCAGGACATTTCATTGAGAAGCTGAAGAAACTGAAACTTGCGCCAAACGACATCCTGGTCAGTTTTGATGTTGCTTCGTTATTTACGAAAGTGCCACTCAGCGACGCTCTGGAGCACATCGGTTCCATGTTCCCGCAAGACATCAAAAAGCTCTTCCATGCATGTCTCACCACGAGCTATTTCACGTGGAATGGCGATTTCTACGAACAGCTGGAAGGCGTCGCCATGGGTAGTCCTCTCAGTCCAGTGGTGGCCAACTTCTTCATGGAACAATTCGAAGCACAGGCACTGGACTCGGCGACTTGCAAACCTAAGGTGTGGTACAGGTACGTCGATGATACTTTCGTGGTGTGGAGCCATGGTGAAGAACAGCTCGGTGAATTCCTGAGACACTTGAACAGCCTCCATGCCAACATAACATTTACCATGGAAGTAGAAAAGGATAAGAAACTGCCATTTCTAGATGTGCTGGTCACAAGGGACGGCGAAAACCTGGGACACAGCGTGTATCGAAAACCGACACACACGGACCGATACCTGCACAAACTGTCAAACCACCACCCGAGCCAGAAAAGAGGCATGATTAGTACGCTCGTAACGAGAGCAGGACGAATATGTGAGCCTCAACACCTCAAACGAGAAATGCAACACCTGGAAACCGTTCTGAGGAGCAATGGGTACTCCACAAATTACATTAGAAGTGTAACAGAGCCAAACACTCGGCGGAGCAAGGAACCAGAAAAAGAAATGTCGGGTACGGCCTTTCTGCCATTCATTTCCAGAGTGACGGACAGAATCGGCCGTATATTGCGCAAACACGGCGTAAAGACGATTTTCAAACCGACAAGGAAGATCAAAGAGTGTCTTAGATCGGCGAAGGAGAAAAGAGACCCACTTGCAATGTCGGGAATATACCGTATACCTTGCACATGCGGAAAAGTTTATGTCGGAATGACTGGACGATCCATTAACACCAGGATCAAAGAGCATAAGCGACATTGCAGGTTGGGGCAGGTGGAGAAATCGGCCGTGGCAGAGCACGCACTGAATGAGACCGACCACGTAATAAAATTCGCCGACACGGAAGTTCTGGCTGTAGAGAAGCACTATCACACGCGCTTGTTCAGAGAAGCTGTAGAAATCCAAAAACACGCGAACAGTTTCAACAAGAAAGAGGAAAGCCTTAAGGTAAACGGATCCTGGCTTCCCGTACTGCAGCGAACGACCGTCGCAGGTAGCAAGAGGAGAACCGCACCGGAAATGACCGCGGAGAAGCCCTCGGACGTTGGCGCGCCAGGTACATATAGTCTGCGGCCGCGAGCTCGCCCTCAGTTCACCACCGGCAATGGAGGGTGAAGCTTTGACAATGCCAGCCACTCGTGCTGGCGAAACGTCAGAAAAATCATTAGATGAACGTCGGCCGAAGAACCCGAGACAGAAGCCAATAGGCAGTTTGTCAAAAAACGAATAACTGAAGGTTATTCAACTAATGTGGATGTTTCAAGTGCACTCGCCATCTTGAAATGTATTTTTGAGGTTATAAACAAAACAATGTTGATACATCAGCTGATCAGAGTTCATCCCAGTGATACCAACTTAAATCTATAAAAGTACCAAACTTGCCCTACTAACAGTTTTCCTCCAGACCAATTTGTCTCTTTAATTATTGAATGACCCTGGTAGTAAGCTGAAGTGCTGTGCCTGTTTCTAGAGACAACTTACCATTGTCTGAGCTTAAACTTCTCCTTGTACCCAACAAAGTAATTAACTTATCTATACATGTCTCCTGCTTTTTGGTCATACACTTCTGCATTTCTTCTTTACACTGAACTCCTTTTTTAACATTTACAGTGCTTCACCGTGCTCAAATTTATAAATTTAGCTGTACCTTCCCAGTTCTCTACGTTATGAACTGACCACAACTGAATTAAATTACTTTCAACATAATCACTGAACACTTGAGTGACCAGTTTAACATTTTGCCTTTCTAAAAATGAAGGCCACATAGTTTTCATTGACACATCATAACTATCTTTTAACAACTTTTGACTGTCTGTATCACAAACTTCCCTAACTGCAACAAAATATGCATATCTAACAGCATCAGTATTATCAAAATCTGGACAACAAACTGTTTCTCTACGATTTTCATTTTCATCCAGTTATATCAAGTTACTTAAGAATGTGAACAGTGTCATGTGGATAAATCAATTGACTATCTGTGTTCACAGAACTGGCTGGTGGTAGGTTTGCAAAATGTGTAACTGTTTTTCTGTTGATGGCATTATTATCTGCAACAAGTGAAAAAGCTTCTGCACCTACTACTAAAGTCTTTACTGTATTAAACAAGATCTTTGTGTTCAGTTTCTTTATAGCCAATACATGCACAACATTTTTGGAAGGAGAAAATACTCAGGAACATAAAAACGCATGCACTTGTTGCTATAACAGCAGCGTCCAGCGTAATTACAGAAATATTTTCTCCTTTATAATCTGTATACAGTTTGATGTTTGTCTCATCTAGCATAAAGACCACAAACAGCGCATGTCGTTCTAAATGTGAAACGTCATGCTTCAAGTGACATAAGATATCACGATTACTTGGGTTCACATTTACATGGTGGATAAGCTTCCTTAATGAATTCTGGTAAGGTATAATGACAAAACCAGATGATCACAACACCCTGTAAGCATGTGGTGAAATAATAAATAACACAATAAAAATAAAAAGCTCTGCATCAAATTTATGAGCCTTGGATTGAAAAGAGATTGCAGTGTGTGCCTTCAGGAGTGAAACAACCTTCTTACACTGTTTAGCTATAAACAATTTCACACTGAGTTTTCTGCAAACAGTTATATACACAATGACAAATGGAGTTTTCACAAAGTTCAAATATGGGAACAGTACATAATCTTTTTTCAAAACTTTGTTCCACATTTCATTCACTATAACATTTTCACTATTTCTAAAAAAATTCATTAGGATTGTCAAAACTCTTTTTCCTTCTGTGTGGAAGCTGTTTCTACTCGTATGCTTTCAGATATAGCTGTTCCTAAAGCATCTGCGTCCAGCCTCTGTCTTCTTTGACCTTTGGATTCTCATTGAACATATTATTCTGAGCTCAAGCAACTAGCATTCGATAATAAACGTGACACTGCATTTTATTTCAATCTGGGTTTCTCCAAAGGAAGTGTTAATTTTGTTCCTGTTTTCTAATCAACTCCAGTGCTTCGAAATATCAGGTTACTCTGAAGAAAGTGTTTTTGACAAACCTGGCAAAGGAATTAAAAAGAACTTATTCTGTAATATTTTTGAAATGAAATACTTTTAATTACACATCATCTTGCTATAAAAATATCACATAAACAAAAGTATGTCAAACATCTTTTATAGCAAACCAAGATTAGTACTTTTCACTAATTTAAATATATTTTGTTATTCATCTGCAGAAAATGTTAATCGTCAAACACTAAAATTTTTGGGATCAGTATTTCTGGGTGCTGGAATTACTGTTGTAATTACTGTAATGAGTTGAAATTAAATAATCTATCCACACTGTCAAATAAAATTTTATGTAGCTTGTGCACTGTTCAGTTGACACTCATTGAAACACACTCAATCCAAACTATACAAATTGCACGACAATTTCAATGAAAATGTGCACCAATAATGGAGCCCTTGTGGCTATAATTTATTGTTGCATACCCCCACGTAAACACTGAAATTAACATTAATTTTTTGTTCTTGATGTGTCTCGATAGTGCTTACCATGGAACATTCTGATGGAGTGAAGTTCTCCTGTCAAATAGCATGTGTCCTCTAATTCCTCAGCTCAGAGTTCTTTGGAAATCTGAACACAGAATCTTTCTGCTGGTCCAGTAGTTATCAGTGCAGCCAGGTACAAAGCACTTATTCACCATAATGTGACAGAAAGCAAATGCCTTGCAGTGATGAAAGAGATGTATAATAACAATAAGACTTTCAGCAACACACAGGTCGACATCGATTGACTTGCAATAAAATTCTATCACCATGTTGCAAATACAGTCCCTAGCTGTGCACCATTTGGTGTGACATCACAGCGACCTAGCGAAACTGTTGGCTGGCCTTGTTTTCCAGATGTGTCAGTTAACAGTATGAATGTTCAAACAGGACATGATAGGTATAGTACACACACACAAAAAAACCACAGAGATATGTAGCTCAATATATTATGAAATACTACACTTTTATAATACATATTCAACAAATAGGTTCCAGTAACATTTTCACTTTACATATACAACATACAGATTACAATTTCAGTCTTTACTCATCTATTACTCTATTCCATAGAAGTGTAGTTATCAAAATTAATATGATAACACCTGCTATTTTATCAACACCTTCGTTCATAGCTATAAAGCTGTATGCATTATTACTCCATACATATTTTCACATTTTGAGGGACACATTCAATGTTATATCAAAGTTAGCATGATCACTAATTCATGGCCCAATCTTTGTCTTGAATGAATAATTACGTTAGTGTTGTCTCTAACTAACTGTTCCAGAATTGTACTATATGTTTGACATAATAAAAGCTGTCTACACCATAATTGTGACCCATGGAAAAATATACCTTAATCTGTTCTTGCTTACCACAGACAATGTCATCAAAAAAAAAATGGTAGCACTTCACCAGACGATATAATATCCTCCTTACTTGCAGATATGAAATATCCAGTACTATTCAAGTTTTCAGAGCCCTGTTCTAGCAATTTATACATACTTTGCTGATGAGACTTGGAATACAGATATATGGTGCCAGGCATTAAATTCAATAAACTATGACTGTTGTCTGGTATTTCAAATATGAATAAAATAAAACTTTATTTTTCTAAAAATGTAATTACTTACACTTAAACATATACAATACAAACAAAAAACTATATTTTGCTTTTATAAAAGTATCCTCTCTTGGATTTAATGGCTGGCTTACAAACTTGAGTCATGCAGATATAAGTTTTCATAGGTATTGAGAGTCTATATGAGTCTGCAAATCCCTAACCACAATTTCATTCCAACAGAATTACAGCAAGGGCTTTAGCTGCACCATGTCTTTCAGTATCTTCCGGTTTTCCTTTGATGCAATGTACTGTTGTTTAGGATCATTATCCTATTGTAATGTGGACTTTTTCCCTTTAGGTGGCATTCACATGGTATCATATGATACCGAAGTATACAGTGGTAGTGTCTGTAGTCCATATACCCTTCTTCTTTCGCAATGCATGCTGTCAAATGTCACTGAGGAATAGAAGTGCAGTAACCATGCATCATGCATTGTGCCATTGCTTGAAGTACACTTTGGATATCACAACACCACAGGGTCAAGAGTGATGTATGGAATGGGTGTTCATTGATGACATACGTAAACAAACATACCAGTTCAGAAACTATTCTGTATGTACACAACACTCTTCTGGATAATATCGCATGTAGATAAAAACAAATACACAAACCTGACATGTTTACCAGTGTTGTACTATTCCTTGCTTACACTGCTATGGTATGTTAACTATAGATAATTAGATGGCAATTATGAGATTTATTGAAAGTAATGAGTGGCATACATCTTAAACTTGAGACCATTTTCATGAAGAGGACAGGGTGGAGCAGATATGTTACATCTAATTGTATCTGGAAACAGATTACCATGTTTGCAATTTCCTGGTTGTAATCCACCTTCATTAGTAATAGTACTGATGGGAAGTTGAAGTGTATGCTTCCTGAATTTCATCTCACAAGACTTCTGAAACTTATTGAGTGCATGCCTTGAGTTTGTGAGGCAGTCATTAAAGTCAAGGGAGGATACTCTGGTGAAACTAAAATACAGTTTTTCTCTTTACATTATCTACATTCAAGTGTAAATAATTACATTTTTGGAGAAATAAAGTGTTGCTTGTATTCATATATAAAATATCTGATAACAGTCATAGTTTGTTGAATTTAATGAGTTGCACCATATGCAAGTATTCCAGATCTCTTCAGCAATATATGTAAAAATTGCTAGGACAAAGATCTGAATAATTTAATGTGGTTTCAGATGTTTTAACATGGTCAGTGATAGCTTCTTTGTGTGCAGGAGGATAGTCACATTTCCTTCCTTAGCTCGGATCCGATCCAGTTCCACACTTTAATCTGATTTGAAGAGTGCTAAAAGGTGTTTTAAAATTTTTAGCAACCTTTCTGTTCAATAGACTTTCAACAAGAACTTGCTTTGCTTCTTCCATATTTCCTGCAGTCCATTTAACTTTGTCTGGCATTCTTCCGTCTTTCTAATCATCTGAAATTTAAGAAAAAACATGAAATGGGTACTATTAGGGTAATGGGAGTCACTTGGCAAATGGTGATTCCTGTTACCCCTGATCATGGTGACTATCACTGACCAAAATGTGTAGTGGATACTATTCGTGGTAATGAGTGTCACTTGACATGGATGGCTGCCACTACCCCCAATTATGGTGAGTGCTATTATCCAAAATGGATGGTAATAAGAGTCAATTGACATGTGGACTGACACTGCCCCCATCATGATTACTACCATTATACCAAATGTATGTTTTTGTTCAACAATTTAAAAAACAATTATGCTTGAAACCCTTGACAAACCAGTATGTGATACAGAAGTACAGTTACCTTGATGTTGTGTCTGCTCCGATAGCTGAGTGGTCAGCATGATGGATTGCTGTCCTACGGGCCTGGTTTTGATTCCCGGCTGGGTCAGGGATTTTCTCTACTCAGGAACTGGGTGTTGTGCTGTCTTCATTATCATTTCATCCCCATCTGGCGCGCAGGTCGCCCAATGTGGTGTCAAATGTAATAAGACCTGCACCAAGGCGGCCAGACCTGCCCCGCAAGGGGCTTCCCGACCAATGACGGCAAACGCTCATTTCCATTTTTTGTGTAATTGTTTGCACATCAATAGAAGTAGCGAAACAGGCAATTGGTTGTGATCTGCAGTATAGCTTTGCTTATAACAAAGAAATTGAAAACGCTCTGTTTCACTCAACATCCAAAAAAGACTGGCAATATGACAAGTGCAACCCAGCATTGAGGTGCAATACAAGATGTGATGTCATGCTTATACGATCAGAAGTGCTGACTAAGAAGGCTGGTTGTGTGTGTATTATGATAATGTAGTATTTTGTAGTGTACTGAGCTACATGTCTCAGTAATTTTCTTGTGAATGATACCTATTGTGTCCTGTTTGAGCTTCCATGCTGCAAAATGGTGATGTAGGGGGCAATTTGTTAAAATTTTGCTGTAACATAGTGATGTATAGGATTTGTTACAATTTATCTATAACATGGCAATTCAAGGTGTGAAGTGTCATACAGTTTTTACTGTGTGACACCATGAGTTAGCATTATCGACACAAGATGATAAACGTTTTGTACAGCATGATAAAATTTTAACCCTGGCTTGGTGTCACTATAATGTTTGATTAACTTTGAAAATTTGTTGACAGTGGGTAGTTGAAAGCATAGCAAATGTCATTTGTTAGTGATAAAAATGTATATTACTAGGATTCAGTATGCTATTTTACTGAAGTGTCACGTATTTTATGCTGTGTGACAAGATAAGTCAAGCCTCGGAAAGTGCACTTCATATCCGAAATTTACAAACTTATGGGTGCATTTTTAAGCTTGTCTGGATGTAATCTAAAAAGTCCTAGTCCTCCTACAACTGACAGCAGGTATTTGACCATGTGTGACCCGAGACCCTAGCAGTTATGCATTCACTAATAAGCTCAGTGTACTTTCCTTCCCAGTCTTCTTCAGGTGTACATGAATAACTAGGGTGAAAGGGATGGAAAGGAAATGGGATGGGAAAGAGACAGAAAGGAAAAAATAATGACTTACAGCCATACAAGGCATTGTGTCTATGGAACAGTGAGCATTGAGAATTTCTGCTGGACTGGGACTCGAACCTGAATGCTCTGCTTCTCCAGAGTAACTGGCTTAGCTGCATCGGCAATGTGGACACACTTTTTGTCAGGCCCAAATTCCTAATTCCCTGCACACCTCACCATAACAACCCACAGTCATTAATCTCCTACTTGCAGATTTCTGATTCCCGTAGTAGTTCAAATGTTCGTTGTGCATCCGCACTCAAACTCATTTATCAAACAGCTGTCACACCCATAGAATTCCTTGTGTGACTGGAAGTTATTATTTCTTTCGTGACTCTTTTCCACCCTATTTCCTTACCATATCCAATAGGACAGATAGCACTCATATCTACAATTCCTGCAGTTCCAGTACAACATCCCCAAAGTCACCTGTCATCAGCTACATCCTCAGCCGTGCATTAATATGCTTAAGAGCACTAATAAGACATGGTACACCTCAGCGTCAGAAGAATTTAACAGAGTGCACATTGATGGAACAAGTCTGTAGAACTATCCTGTCCAGATCACCAGCTATATCATATGCCCAGTCCCTATTCAAGCTGTATCCTGCCATACCCAGTTCTCTTATCGTGTCCTCACCTGAGAAATCCGTACTTAAAGCAAGTCCTCAATCACTTGCCTCAACCCTGCACTAGTTTTGAAAATGATAGTGAGCTGGTACTCGTAACCTAGAATTTCCTATAAATGAGGGCCAACAACTGGTCTGTGGCTACCTCTTAACAGCAGTGCTTTCTTCTTCATAACGTTTCTCGCATTTATAGGGTTCCCAAGCACAGCGGGACTATGCTGGATATATCCTACTACACCTACTTCTCCACTTTGCCAGCTGCTGAAGATTGATTTTTGTGTGCGTAGTAAAATTCTCTGACCTTTTACTCTTCCTCTGAACCTTTCTGTCAGTGTCAGTTCCCAACCATCCTTCTCCCCCCTCCTTCTCTTCTCTAATACTTAGCAATTTTTCCTTGCTTACTCCATCTGTTTTGAAGGGCTCATATTTTTTTCTTTATGTTTGTTAATCACACTATTACTGCAGCACATCATGCTATTCCTGTAGAGAGCCTCTCTGGCATTCCACATGATCTCCCTACTCCGCTCCTCTCCTCCCCCTATCTCCACCACCGTGAAAGAGTTTAAATAGTTTTGTAACGCAGAATTAATTAAACACGAAACCACGCGCACGGTAAAGTATATAAATACGCGAGACTGTATATTTTTCACGAGGTCAGTAAAGTCGACTGCACTGTAAACAAACTGCAATAATAACGTAACCAATCCGCATGATAACTTTTCTTTACAAGACTGGATGCAATATGACAGCAAATGAATTAGCGTTCACTTATACCTAAAGGATTTTGATATAAAACGTTTGTGCATTGACTATCAAATGTAATCAGATCAAGGACTGTTGACAAATTTTACACAGTTTATCACTCGTAAATATTAGATCTAGATTGGGCTACAAAATTTATTCAAATAAATAATTAAAATCTCTCAACTAACTTATAATTGTGCCCACAAATATGGCACTTATTCGTATCCATCTTGAATAATGAATACCGATATAAATTA
Organism: Schistocerca nitens; assembly: GCF_023898315.1. NCBI lineage: Eukaryota > Metazoa > Arthropoda > Insecta > Orthoptera > Acrididae > Schistocerca > Schistocerca nitens. The sequence goes on along the minus strand of NC_064615.1, from coordinate 1,093,025,387 downwards.
TTATTCGTTAGTCGTGAATTCCACATGAAAATATTTAATCGAACTAGTACCCATTTACATGAATGAAAAACCAGTACTCATTTTCATGAATAAAATTTTTGACTTGTCATAAACAATAAATAGGCATACAAATCAAAGATAACGATAAAGCAAATTTCTTTTTAGGCCTTAAATTAATTTTCAGCACTTCATCAAAATATGTATTTTATTTTGAGAGATTTGCGATGATACCCTATGAAAAAGAAAAAAAGAAAAAATAATATCTTCAGTAGATGCCGAAGGGGAAAGTGGTGGGTTATATCTACCGAAAATCCTCTTCATTTCAGAATAACGATCTAAAACTTTTAAATCAAGATGTCCTTAATAAATTCTGCTTCAGTTTCTGGGAATTGGTGTTGCGTATCTACGTCAGTTTCAACTCCCGCGTCTGATTCAAGATTGCAAAATGAATTTTTTTTTAACTTTATTCTCCTATTAGTTAGCTGCTTAATCGGCATTTCCTTGGCTGTTCTATATATTTGATGTTCATTGTAAGCCTCCATTCGTCATGGATAGCAATAAAGATGAAGCATTTGTTTTTAAGTCGCGGCTAAGACGTTACTGTAATAGCTACGTATTCTCATTATGGTGCAGAATGGCGACGAAAACCTTCAAATCGTCTCTCGAGACTTTCTCGAAAGGAAATACTGGTATAAGTCAGTTGAATTGGTACGCGGCAGCAGTGAAATGCTGGGAGCATTTGAGTATGTAGCATTTTTATTTACTTTTTTGTGGTGTATAAAGGATTATAAATAATCTCTCAAATAGAATCCTCATTGAGCCACAAGGAAAAAAAGGGTTATACGTGAGAGAGAGGTAGGGGAGGGGTGTGGCGTGAGCTGATGGAGAAGTAAACAAAAATAACGTGGTGGTGTTCTACGTTATTCGCTAGTAAAAGTTAGTGGTAGTAAATAACAAACTATTATTTTGTTTTCAGAGAGGAATAGTCCTTTTATCAGTAATAGGTAGTGAACTCCCTCCCTTGTGTCTCCGTAGTTTTCGTTCATATATTATCGTAAATACTCCTTGTAGCAGTATCTAATATAGGTATTCTGAATTTACTTTGCATGTTTAGTTTTTACAGCGAATAGTGAGTTAAATATGGCAAAGTGCGTTAAATTTTATGCATATTGTGATATCAGGCTGCGCTACGGATTAGTCTGTTACCATAGCCAAGATTTTAGAAAGGGATCTACAACAACACTCCAGTCTTTTTACCTGCGGATATTTGCGAGTAAATATTTTTTGTATTATTTATTTGTTAGAATAATTAGCTGGATATAAATTCATTCGAATAATGCCTCTCAATGCCTGACCCACTGTTAGGAGCGGCCCGGCGGCCTGTCGGAGCAGCTGTACACGCGATACCAGCCGTCTACGGAGTGGCCTCCCGCAGCGGTTGAGTCGGTACTGCGGCACAGCATGGAGCCGGCGAAGCCCAAACCACCGCCAGAATCTCCGCCTAAGGTATAAATTAACCCACCACCGTAATTTATGCTTTCATATTCTCCGTGCAACTATTCAAATTCTGTGTATGTTGAAACTTCCTGCCAGATTAAAACTGTGTTCCGGACCGAGACTCGAACTCGGGACCTTTGCCTTTCGCGGGAAAGCGCTCTACCATCTGAGCTACCCAAGCACGACTCACGCCCCGTCCTTACAGGAAGCCAAAGGTCCCGAGTTCGAGTCTTGGTCCGGCACACAGTTTTAATCTGCCAGGAAGTTTCAAATCAGTGCACATTCCGCTGCAGAGTGAAAATCTCATTCTGTGGATGTTGTCTGATAATTGTTGTTGACGAAGTCCAAACCACATGTCAATACTAGTAGTGTTCATCGTTAGATGTCTACAACTGTGGAACGTCGAGATTGTCAAAACAGCGGGGCGGACCAGGACTGAAACCTGGACCGCTACCTTTCGCGAGCAGTACTCCATCGACTGGACTGTCTATGTCAGTGGCTCCCAGCCACGAACTAATGAGTCACTGGGACACCCTGCACCCATATTTAAAACCAAGTTAAAATGTGTACAGAAACTTATTGTTTGTAAATTACTTGATTGTTGGACTCCTTATTTCTGAACAGGCACTGTAAACCAGTTATCTGCTGCCTATATGTCTTATCCTCTGTTCATACATTTCGTTGTCATAATTTCTTTCACCGTGTGAGATTCCTTTAACTTCATGTAACATAGGCCTTAGTGCAGCTTGTTTTTGGTTTGGAGGATGATTACATGTTGAGTGTATTACATGTTGAATGTATTATATTGTATATGGCTATAGTTTTTTATGTTATGTCGAAGGAGTTTTAACCATGTTTCTTTGCTAATTTAATGTCATTTTTTCATTGTACGTTTTCTTCTTTCATTTGAATTTTTAAGCTTCTGGCTGTAAACAGTGGTAAGGGACACTCGATGCGGAACAGTTATTGAATGTAAAACAGGCTAAGTGATGTTCATCATTTACATTAGTCGATAGCTCCACGATAAACCGAGAAAAACCAATTCTGCCTCTAATTTCAGATTCTCACTAATGGATTCTTTGTCATTATTTGTGCATGTAAGCAGAGATTAGTGCCAAAAACATGGCAGCTACTAGCTGTAGTACGTGCCCTGTTCGTGCCAGAGAAATGCTTTCCACGGACAATTTGCAGAAATATGGTGATGACGTGGATATTTACAACTCAGACAAAAGTCCTGAATATGTTCTTGAACGCAAATAAGCTTCGAAGGTTGTTGTTAATCATGTAAATGTGAATAAGTGTTTAACGAAGTAAACAATATTGAGTTGTATCCTGTCCTTCGTACCACATCCTTCTGCATCTTCTCAGGTTTGATCTCGTTGTACTTCCAACTCTATTGGGCTGAGCATTTTCTCTATGAACCAGAGACACACTTGGGGAACTCCGCTAAAATAGAGACCTAGCAGAAATTTACGTGACAGTAAAGCCCATCCATAACATTGTGCTTAAACATAGTTTGATCCCTGAGTTTGTTATACTTCATTACTTCAAAAAGTGTGATGCAAATCTTAATACCATAAACTGACCTTTTAAACTTGTATTTTTGAGAGATTTCACAGAGACATTTCGTTAGCTTGCCCAGCAAGTAAACACCGGTAACCCAGTGGTAATTGATGTTAAGAGTACTCAGTTTGTAAGTATATAATATTACGTAACTATTGACGCATTTTTAAGAACAAAATTTTTCACAGTATGTATGATTTTAAAAATAAGTCGTTACACTAGAAATATTTGAAAACAATGAATTATGTGAATAAAAAACCACAATGGACGAACTTTAAGTACCATATTTATGAGAATTTATTGAAATTATGCTGTCCAATTTCTCAAAACAACCAACTAGTCACTTGCCATTGTTACAGCCTAAGTTTTCTTTAATGTTCGTTTGTGTCTTCTGTATTTACGAATGAAATTCATCTTTCATTTGATTCATCTAGGCATGTTAAATAGAAACACAAAATCATATACTGGCACGGGTATACTGACGGTATAATCTACAGTAGTGTACATATTAGAACCTGGCGCCTAGCTGATCAGTGCCACACATTATCATGTGTGCAAGGCAGTGTCACCTGGCGAAAAGCGCTGCTTCAAGCAGTACACGTTGCAAAGTATGTCTCTAACAGACTAAAATGATAATCAGGGTAAAAGACGACTTTGTTTGGTAGTACAGGACGATCTAACAAAGATTTTATGAGATCCACAGCGCGCACCTGTCTGGGATGTGTTAGTAAGTTCAGTACTAGTCATTATTACATCGGACATACGTATGGGAAGAACCTATGGTGCTCTGGAAGAGCAGATATAATTTCGATACCAGGTATCTAGAGAGAGAGAGGGAGAGAGAGTGTGTAGTTGCTACAGGAAAGTGGTTAAGACGTAACACAGATGGATAGACTAGTTAGTAAGTAGTGTGGGTATACGTAGAACGGTAAACTGTATTAAGAGTTGTGAAGATGCAGCTCTGAGAGATCGAACTCATACATCATTTTAAATGCAACCAGTGGCAGGAATGAGAGTAATAGATGAAACGGTAGTTGGAGTCATTCTCATAGAATAACCATATGAAAGATCCATTGGGAAGCATTCCAATTCTATTCTTGTCCTTCGTACCACATCCTCCTGCATCTTCTCAGGTTTGATCTCATTGTACTTCCAACTCTATCGGGTTGAGCATTTTCTCTATGAACCAGAGACACAGTTGGGGAACTCCGTTAAAATAGAGACCTAGCAGTAATTTCCAACACTGATGAACTACACTGTTCTTAGACTTTCTGCAAGTCGAACAGTAGAGTGGAATTCGTTTTTATCCCGCAACGAAAAATGTTGCTAACATCAGCTACAGAGGAGGCGCTAGGCCAATCGACATTAGATGACGCAGTGTAGCCGGCCGAAGTGGCCGTGCGGTTAAAGGCGCTGCAGTCTGGAACCGCAAGACCGCTACGGTCGCAGGTTCGAATCCTGCCTCGGGCATGGATGTTTGTGATGACCTTAGATTAGTTAGGTTTAACTAGTTCTAAGTTCTAGGGGACTAATGACCTCAGCAGTTGAGTCCCATAGTGCTCAGAGCCATTTTTTTTTTGACGCAGTGTTTTTTAGCATGGATATTGCGATCATTAATGTGAAAAAAAGAACTAAACTCAGCCCGAACAGGCCTCAGAAGGCCCAACGGTACCGACAGACCGCTGTGTCATCCTCAGCCGATGGGCGACACTGGATGCAGCTATGGAGCGGCATGTGATCGGCACGCCACTCTCCCGTCCGTAGTCAGTTTTAGTGATTAGAACCTGTACTTCTCAATCAAGTAACTCCTGAACAGGGCTGGGTGCACCCCGCTTGCCAACAGCTCTCGGCAGACCCGGACAACCCATCCAAGTGCTTGCCAAGCGCTTAACTTCGCTGATGTGACGGGAATCATTGTTACCACTGCGGCAAGGCCGTTGGCTATCTTGAATGTGAAAGTCGTGCAATTTTTTGTGTTGGCTTTAAGTATTATAGGGAAATTCTGGAAATATTATGGAAACCAAATTGCAAATTGGTTCCTATACCTACTACCAATATTTGTGATTTCGCCTTTTTCTGGCCATCTTCTTCGTATCTTTAGTTTTGGTTGTGTACATCACTCTTTCTTGATACTTAAACTTTTGATAAAGATTGTCATACATCTAAAAGATGTTACCTTTCTTTTGTCCTGCGACATAGTTCCCCCATGTTCCCTACTCTACAACCCACTCTCTGCAACATTTTACTATAGTTCCTATTACTCAGCCACAAAGCTAAGCGCAGAATGTTCAGCGACCAATGATCAAAGTTCCCGTTTTTCACAGGGGCAGACACGGCCGTCTCGTGGCGAACGTCCTTCAGCCAGCAGCCGCAAATCAAAAGAGGCCGCTCCACCATCTCCGCCCTCTCCGCTGCAAGCTGAGGCCAGCGACATTCGTCGAGCACGGCTCCCTCCAATCAAGGTATGTGTTCTGGTCTCGAGGTGACTTCATAGGTGCTGGATACATTCGTGAACAAGCCTGTGGCTTGTAATGGTATATGAATGACTGGCTACTGAATCATAGTACCGTGTAAGCCTTTACACGGATTTTTGTTAAAACTACAAGACCTTGAAAGCACGAATAAACCAAACCAAACGTGGAAGATCTGTGAAACAGCATACTAGTAACAAATGATGAAACTGCTGTAACTTCGATACACTGGTGAGCTATTATATCATGCTCACTGCTCACCCCCGATACTGAATGCTGCTTTGTGGCATTGCGGGTACCTGATGTAGTAAAGAAAATATAAAAGCAGAGCACAGATAATACAGGAATCATTCAAGCAACGATATGCACTCAAAACGGGAAAATCCAATGACATAAACGACTTTGACAAAGGGTTGATTAGTGTAGCCCAATTCCTAGGAGCGAGCATCCCAAAAACAGCGATGGTAGCCAGCTGTCTGTGTGCTAAAGTCGCGAGCGTCCATGGAAAATGGTTGAAGGACGGTGAAAGCCCGCTCTTTAAAGGAAGATAGGCGGTGATTTATTGCGGATCTGATGGCAGAGTATAAAGCTGTATTTCAGCGCACACTGTTCTGCATATATTGTTGGGAAGGAGGCTCCATAGAAGACGACCCATTTACGTTTCATTATTGACCAAATCAAAACGTCAGTTATTATTACAGGAGGCACACAGTCATCCAGACTGGACTATGGATATATGGAAATTTTTGCCTGATTGGATGAATCACGTTACCCCTTCCATTAGGTGAATTATCGTGCCGGACATGCCATCATCCAGGCCGCTCGAAACATGCTCTACGCCACAGAACAATGCCAATTTGGAGCAATTTTATGCTATGAGGCACATTAACCCGGGATTCTGTGGCACCTATGGTAGTACCTGGAGTCACCATGACAGCTGAGGATTACGTAAAGATTATGTGCACCTTATACCTACCTGTATATTCTTTCGCGTTTTATATCGTCCCCGACAGTAGTGACATGTTACCATTATAACAGTCCGTGTCACAGGACCAGAAACGCTCTGAAGTCGTTTGGGGATCGTGATAGTGAAATTATGTATATGCCAACAGAAACGCCCTACCTGAACCCAACGTAGCATGTCTGGGACGCTACCAGGCGTCCACAAACCACCGATCCGCAATTTGCGGGAAATGCATAACCTTTACATGGACATATCGTGCCATACACCTCCGAAAATCTACAAAGGACTTTTCGAACCCAAGCCACACAGAATTGTTGCTGTATTGCGTTTCAAAGGTGGACCAACGCGATATTAATCAGATGTTGATAATGTTTTGGCTCGTCAGTGCAGAGCACGTTTGTTTTGGGGCGATCAGGTGGCAGAAACGCCATTGGGTCGCTTTTCATTGTCGAAACACTACACACATTTCAAACTGCAATAGGCAAATCATCCCCGTCGCTGTCGTGCTGACTGACAAAATGTTGCTTGTGAAGACAGGTCTTACTTCGATTTATGCTTCAATGATGATCACTTAAGTGTGATTCACTTGCATTCTTGCTGTCTGAATTACTGCGTGACATTTCGAACTAACGTCAGATGAGGCAGCTTAGGATATGATACAATTTGCGATATGGACTCCTCATTGAGCAAAATCTAAACAGCAATCACTATGTCTGAGAATGTCTCCTCTTTCCCCTCTCCAGACAACGGTACATGTCATATGTGAGAAGCACAAAGCTTGGCCACATATGACGAGGAATGTACCAGGTTTCTTCGAAGCACAATATGTAATAATACATTTCTGGCCTCATTTTTACAAGACTTATCAACCATCGAACGTCTCGGAGTTATGGTTGATCAGAAATGTGGTCGTCGCGGTCCTCAAGCAACGAATGTTGATGCTCGGTGACTCGCATGGAAACTGCGTGGCCGAAAATTTACCATGCCCGATATGCTTACACACCATAATAATTTTTTTTCAGAGCTTGAAGACTTCATACTGCCTGCAGACTCAGAGGCAGAGGTCGTACGTGTGGTTCTGCAATTATAATCATTTGTGTATTGTTATTTACCTAATCTGTTGTACAAGGTTAATTCGAATTAAAGATATTATTTGCAGAACAATTTTCACAAACTTAAGTTAGATCCTTGGAACTATACCTACCATTGTCTGGACGAATGGTGAAGATAAGTAGTTACCTCTGCCTGGTAGATAATGATGTGTTGGTGAATGTGCCAACACCTTGGAGATAGAGGAGGCCGAAATGCACGCTATCTAACGCAGACGGGCGTGAATTCTGGAACAGGATAAGTAGTGAATTCTAATAAGAAAAGTATGCAGCTCCTCGAATACTTAACTTGTATTTATCCTTGTTGTGAATACAGCATTCTTGATGAGACATTTCATACGATAACTATCAAACTATGTAAGGCTAATGGCGCCTTGCTAGGTCGTAGACATGACTTAGCTGAAGGCTATTCTACTGTCTCTCGGCAAATGAGAGCAAAAGCTTCGTCCGTATAGTAGCTAGCAACGTCGTCGTACAACTGGGTCCGAGTTCTCGTACGTCTCTCGAGACCCGCCGTGTGGTGGCGCTCGGTCTGCGATCACACAGTGGCGACACGCGGGTCCGACATGTACTAATGGACCGCGGCCGATTTAAGCTACCACCTAGCAAGTGTGGTGTCTGGCTGTGACACTACAGATAATATTCAGTAGCTTTCTATGCACTATGATGAAGACGTCAGAACTGACGAATACTTCTATACTGTTCCTGACTTTCGATTATTAGTTGCACGGTATAAATGATATGCCATCTGTATTCCAATGTAGGTGGTGTATTGAACTGTTGCTTTATTAAAGTAGAGGTTGAACTACTAGCTATTTTCTCTTATTCAGTACTGTATTTCAAATTAGAAATCATCGTACTGGACTGACATAAAATTAGGATGGACAAAATACCCGAATGCAAATTCACTAAAGAAATTTAGAGTAAAAAGTTATTCAGACTTGAATTTTATAACAAGTGAAAGTAAGTGAACAGATAATTTCATTGTAAACATTCAAAGTCGAAGCCAGTCCTACACTTGAGTGTTGAGGCTTGGAAACAACACTGGTGTACTTGCCAAGGCTTAAATGGAGGGCAGTTTATTGCCACTTTCATGCGACCTATTTTTTTGTTGTTGCTGTCGTTTTCAGATTGAAGACGGGTTTGATGCAACTGTTCACACTTGTCTATGCTGTGCAAGTCTCTTCATATCTTAACAGCTGATGCGGCCAACACTATTTGATCGAAAGTATTGAAGTATTGCAATGCCAGTAGTGAAGCAGTAACAGCAGAATGGGTTAGTCAGGACTGCTCAGTGACTTTCGGACGTGAACTTGTCACTGGATGTCACTCGAGTAACACAGCCGTCAGGAACATTTCAACGCTTCTAAAGCTGTCCAGGACGATTGCTGGTGATGTGGCTGCGAAGTGGAAACGCGAAGGAACAACTCGAGCTAAACCAAGACTAGGGATTTTCTAGGAGCGTGGATGCTGGTTATAAAAAAAGGTCATGAAATCGGTGGAAGGAATCATTTTTGAGTGCCAAAGTGCTAGCAGCAGTCCACATAGCAGAATGAAAGCATAAGGTGCTAATAAGATTGTTGCGCAGTGGTCGAGCATATCCTCATAGTCCGCAGTGCTAAGCGATCTTGAGGTGTTATAAAGAGCGATGCCACAGGACAGTGGATGGATGGAAACGAATTATGTGTGATGAATCACTCTGTACCTTGTGACGAACCGGTGGAAGAATTTGGATTTGGTGAATGCTTAAAGAACGTTACTTGCCAACATACGTAGTACGGTGAGAGTGATATTATGGTAAGGGTGTATTTTCCGTGGTTAAAATGTGGTACCCGTATTGCGCTAAATAGAGAACAATATGAACACGTTTTACAGCATTATGTACAGTGTACGGTAGAGGAACAATTTGAAATCGATGGCTGTGTCTCCATGACAATGCACCCTGTCATAAAGCAGCATCTATGAGGCATGACTTGTGGACAATAGCATTCCAGAAATGAGGTGGCCTGCCGAGAGTTCCAACCCCAAAGCAATGGAACACCTCTGGGATCAGTTAGAATGGCGACTTCGCTTCAAACCCCAGAGTCCAACGTCGCTATGTTTCTAGTTTCGACTCTTGAGGAAGAATATGCGGCTATTTCTCCACAGACATACAGACACCTCATTGAAAATGTGCACAGCACTGCTCAAATCTACATAAAGGCGATAGGTGGTCACAACCAATATCAATGTCCAATAAATGAAATGTATTTGCAGTTGTGTACACGAACGACCATCAACTGTATAAGGGTATCACGACAGTGAAAATCTTTGCCACACTGGGACTCGGATTTCCCACTTTAGCGAGCCGCTGCCTTAACTGCTATGGTTATCCATGCACGATCCACGATCAGATCCAAGCTTCCATATGTCGTCGCTATTGCTTGATAAACTGTACTCGTACAAACATTATGTAATTCCCGTAACGGACAGGACATTTTATTTGTGTGGTGTCGACGGATAAATGCGATACTGCGGTGTTTGTGTTGTTGAGAAGAAAAATACAATGTTCGTTGAGATATGCATGCATGTCCGAAGGAACACTCCATAATTCTTCTTAACAACACAGGCACTGCAATATCGGAATGTCCACTTATAGGTCTCCAGATCCTTTTCATCAGATAATGTACATCTATTGGGCCTGCTTAAAGCAGCCAAGCGCGTATCTAGCTGTAGAGTTTTCATTCCCCTACACTTCCTTCCGTTACAAATTCTGATATTTCTTTATGTCTCAGGATGTATATTATCAGTAGATACCTTTCTCTCCAGTTATATTCAGCTCCTCTTCATCAATTATCTGCTCATCTAATCGTCAGCTTTCGTCTGCAACTCCACAATGCACAAAATTCTAACTTCATCTCTAAACTGTTTATCGTCCACTTTTCACTTCCTTAAAGGCTACACTTCAGACAAATACTTTCAGAAAAAAACTTCCTAGCACTTAAATTTACGAGTAAATTCTATGATATCACATGTTTTCTGTTTTAGAAAAGCTTTTATTGCTTTTGTCACTATTTCATCCAGTGTTATTATTTTGCTGTCGAAGTACACTGTCCGGTAAAAAATGTGAAGCACCTAGAAGACATGGTCGGATGTAAGTTTTACACAAAAACCCCATGAGCGGGTATGTAAAGGAGAGTTGGAATTCTCTGTGCAGGTAGAACGACCACCAGAGTTGTAAGTAGGCTGTTTAGGTTTTTTTTATTGGTAACGCCACCTCTGTATGAAAATCACTGGCTGTGCCGTGTGCAGTCTGTGGCTGCTTTGCATTGTTGTAATACTCGCCATTGTAGTGTTAGGCAGCTGGCTGTGAACAGCGCGTAGCGTTGCGCAGTTGGAAGTGAGCCGCCAGCAGTGGTGGATGTGGGGAGAGAGATGGCGGAGTTTTGAAATTTGTCATGAACTGCTATATATATATATATATATATATATATATATATATATATATATATATATATATATATGATGACTATTAAGGTAAATACAACGTTTGTTCTCTATTAATATCTTTCATTTACTAACTACCCCTATCAGTAGTTAGTGCCTTCCATAGTTTGAATCTTTTATTTAGCTGGCAGTAGTGGCGCTTGCTGTATTGTAGTAGTGGGAGAAACGAAGATTATTGTGAGGTAAGTGATTTAGTGATTTGTGAAAGGTATAGTTTAATGTTAGTCAGGGCCATTCTTTTGTAGGGATTTTTTTGAAAGTCAGATTGCGTTGCGCTAAAAAATACTGTGTGTCAGTTTAAGCACAGACTTGTATAATTGTTAAAAGGGGACGTTTCATATGGCGACCCTGCCAGGATACGAACCTGGAATCTTCTGATTCGCAGTCAGTTCATATTTTTTTCGGAACCATTGTGATACTATGAGAGCTTTGAATGATGTATTTGGTATGGGATCATGATTTTTGAAGTGCGTTTGAGGCGGATGACACTTTTGACATGAGCAGAGAATTTTTTTTAGGTTTTGAAACTATTGGAGGAAGCTACGACGATTTTGAGAGTTGACTGAGGTGTTATGATGTTATTTTTACGACGACGATGTGTATTATGCTGCTGAGGTATGTTTATGGTCAAGAAGCTGATGCTATATGAGGAATTTGATTATGCTACGTGTTTCATATGATGAAATATTAAAGAAGCGTCGACGAATATATGTATGTGTAATAAGGTAAGGAGTAATGAGTAGCGGTTGGGAACTCTGCCTTGTGAAGACGTATGTTGGAAACCAAGAATCGTACTTTAAGAGTTATGAAATGAAATGTTTGTATATGCGTGAATGTATCACAATGCTGACGAATATTTTTTTTTGGACACTTACATTTATAGGATTTTGTTTCTACAGATTTGCAACGCTAATTCTTGACCTGTGAAATATTTTTATATGAGACTGCCACTGTAGCGCAAACTGCTGTCGTAAATATTTCTGTACGAAAGTTAAGTGACCACCTCCACGTAATGCGTCGCGGGCACCCACCAGGGCGACAGCCGCCCAAAAAAAAAAAAGCCATTAGCCTTCCAGCGGCACAGGTAGAAAAAAAAAGGGGAGGCCATTATCCTCGCTATTGACGTTCCTTTGTAGAAAGCATCGCAAAAACGACACGGTCGAACTTGAAAACGATGAGAAACATTTCACGGCTATTGTCGTGCTAATTGAGAGAAATGCCATATGGCTAGTGAATGACATTTCACGCCTTGCTTTGCCCATTTTGTTTAATATCTAGTTTCTAGCTGCACTGCAGCATTGGTAAAAATAAAATTTTATAGATGTACTAATATAAATATTTTCTGTTTACAGATCCAGTAAATAATAGTTTTGTGATCTACTTACAAGAAAACGAGGGCACATAAATAGACATTTCCCTTCACAGGAATTGCATAAATAATTTCTTTACGATTTGGTAACTTATCTGCTAGTGTAAGTTCTCGTGGTGCATCACTCTAGTGTTAAGATGTGACATACATGGCCATTTTTACTGTAATATTTTTTCTGCTTGAGCTATGTCATGTTTAGGTATAAGTTGCTGCTGTTTGCCAGGCATAGTGTTATTGAATTTGACTTTGTATTATTCTGTTAAGCCAGTTTTACTAATGATTTATTTTTATTGTTTGCTGCACATTGCCTTAGATTAGTTGTAATATTACAATTGCTTTGCTAATTTCTTAATGCAGCTTGCTTCGCAAATCTGCGTCTTTTTTCATTGCTGTTTATATTAATTGTTTTATGTGATGCTGCATTGCCTCGTCCCTTAGTTTAGCATCTGAGCTCAGTAGATTGAAGTTAGCTTAAGAGGGGGTAGAATATATAAGAAACTAACTATGATGAATTGGAAGCAATGCATTGAGAAGCTATACGAGTAAAGTACAGAAAGCAGGTATAGATAGGACTTTTGGAAATAATTAAGAACGATGGGAGATCTCCAAGAACAAAAAAGGTTTTGTTCGCAAAATACTGGAGTACCAAAAGTTACACTGAAAACGAACCCTGTCCTTTCCTTGTGTTATCCCACTATGTGTTTGTGTTCCCTTGTGTATTTATGTTTTTCCTGTATTAATATGTTTATCTGATAAGATTTATGTTGTAGAATTTTTCTGGTACTTCTCATGTGTGAAATTAATGTTTCGAAAACTATTCTCATTATTTTATTTATCTACTTATCTCATAATTCCTGTAACATTGATGTATATGTTTATTTCTATTCTGTTGTAAAGCCTGTACTACAAATGTTATCTGTATTGTTGTGTTCTTGAATGATGTGTTTTGTACCTTTGTTATTGTGTTCTTATGTTATAAAATTGTACTTGTCACCAGTTCATCATATTATTAACTTGTAAGTTACATTTCACTGCACACGTTTCTGTTGGTCATAGTATATGGACAATATGTGAGAAGTAGGGACTGTTAGTGTTTGTATGTGTGTTAATAATTCAGCAAGGGACTGGATAACAGCATTGCTGGTTCTAAGGACAATTCCAAAAACTTTGTGAGTGCACAAGTGGTGGTTATGGACTTGCTATATTCTCCGCAAGACTCTTCGATGGTGATTGTGCACCTGCACAGTCGCAACAGATGGCTGCTGGCCATCTCTACAAGGACTACATTGGGGCTGCATCTTTGCTGACTCACCAGTACCATTATCTCTACAAGGACTGCAGTGGGTCTGCGCCTCTGGTGGCCCACCAATACCGTAATCTCTACCAGGACTACAGTGGGTCTGCTCTGTGATGACCCACCAATACTCTTCAAAACTTCGACTGACTCTGTTGTGGGTTTGCTCTGTTGTGGCCCATTACCTGTCAGCATGTCAAGAGTCAGCACTGTCTTTCCGTTGGAAGGACAACGATACTTCTTCAAGACTGCATGGAAATCCACTACTTCCGTGTGCATTTTCTTTTACTGCTCAGACTTTGAGAAAAACACTGCAATGTGATGAATGATCAGGACTGTCTTTATGGACTGTGAGAAAATTTTAGCTTTTGACCAACATTGTATCAATAAGTGTGTGCATTTGATTTCTTTGTTATTGTAATTACGATTATGAAAAATTTTAACAAATATGTTTTGGCCACTGCCCCAACCAATTTGTAAAATTTTTTGTGGGGAGCATGGGGGCTATGTAAGTAGGCTGTTTAGGTTTTTTTTATTGGTAACGCCACCTCTGTATGAAAATCACTGGCTGTGCCGTGTGCAGTCTGTGGCTGCTTTGCATTGTTGTAATACTCGCCATTGTAGTGTTAGGCAGCTGGCTGTGAACAGCGCGTAGCGTTGCGCAGTTGGAGGTGAGCCGCCAGCAGTGGTGGATGTGGGGAGAGAGATGGCGGAGTTTTGAAATTTGTCATGAACTGCTATATATATATATATATATATATATATATATGATGACTATTAAGGTAAATACAACGTTTGTTCTCTATTAATATCTTTCATTTGCTAACTATCCCTATCAGTAGTTAGTGCCTTCCATAGTTTGAATCTTTTATTTAGCTGGCAGTAGTGGCGCTTGCTGTATTGTAGTAGTGGGAGAAACGAAGATTATTGTGAGGTAAGTGATTTAGTGATTTGTGAAAGGTATAGTTTAATGTTAGTCAGGGCCATTCTTTTGTAGGGATTTTTTTGAAAGTCAGATTGCGTTGCGCTAAAAAATACTGTGTGTCAGTTTAAGCACAGACTTGTATAATTGTTAAAAGGGGACGTTTCAGAGTGCACGAGTGTTGTATAAGTTTATTGTTGTTCAAGTTTAGTGTTGTTACCAGCTCTGGTACAATGTACAGGGTGTTGCCGTAAGAGCAGATAGGGAACCTGGGGTCGGAGAAGCAGCTTAAGGAGATATGGAAGTAAACTTGTCTACAAAAAAAAAAAATGGTTCAAATGGTTCTGAGCACTATGGGACTCAACTGCTGTGGTCATAAGTCCCCTAGAACTTAGAACTACTTAAACCTAACTAACCTAAGGACATCACACACATCCATGCCCGAGGCAGGATTCGAACCTGCGTCCGTAGCGGTCTTGCGGTTCCAGACTGCAGCGCCTTTAACCGCACGGCCACTTCGGCCGGCAAACTTGTCTACCGCTTTGTCTAGCATTACTGTTTTACAACTAACATGCGTACAAGTTTACGCGCACTGTGCTGTTTATTTACATGAACATTATTTATTTCCTGCAAGGAAACAAGGAGGACGAGCCTGATTATTAGAAAGTCACGATGGAGGTTTTGTTTACTTTACTAGTCCATAAGGTGGCTCAGTTGTATCGTGTTTTAATTGTCCTATGACAGAACGTGCTATGAATCAACGACAGACCTATTTATTACTCAGTGCCATTCAGAGACGTACAGTACAGTAAGATGGAGCAGTACTGGTACAATTTTGCAGAACTCACTTACATGCACCTTATGTATGGGGAACTGCGTTGTAATGATCTTACTGCTGCTGTACAGCAAACGATTTCCTACCAGGCATCATACATCTCGAGTGTTTATTTCTCTCGATCGACTAATCGGGGAGACTAGTGCATTGGAAAGAAAACAAGAGGGACCTGGCAACATGAGAACCACTCGCAACAAGATCCCTATCGGGATATACACGGTGGTTCATTGATCGTGATCGGGCCAAATATCTCACTACAAGTACTCCTCGCATTGCACGTGAAATGAGCGCTGCACGTACTAGCAATGTGCCGACTACTCCACGAACAACAATTTCACCCATATCACGCACAACGAGTTAATGCAGTGCTTGTGACCGAGTTTGCACCAAGGGTCGGATTGTGTCATTGGTTGTTCCAACATTGGACTGGTCGACCACATTTCCTTATGATCGTGCTGTTTACTGACGAGGCCTCATTTGATTGCGATGGTATTTCGAACAGCAGGAACAGCCATGTGTGGGATGAGGAAAACTTTCACGCTGTAGCAGAGTCACGCCATCAAGTACGTTATGCAGTGAATATCTGGGCCGGCATTATAGGCAATAATCTTATTGGGCCCTACATGGCCGTCTGAAAGGCCAGGTGTACTCAAGGTTCGTATAAAGGGTTCTACTTGAGCTGTTGGAGAACGTAGCCTTAGCTGTTCGTGAGAGGATGTGGATACAACATGACTGCGCACCGCCTCACTTCAGTGTGGATGCCTCCAACGATCTCAGTACTGTATTTTCTGGTCGATGGATTGGAAGTGGAAGTCCTGTTCCATGGCCTGTGTTGTCACCTGACCTGAGGCCCCCTGATTATTTCCTATAGGGATATATAAATTCACTTATGTGTGTGATCCCATTGGATACAGAGATGGAATTACTTGCCAGAATTGTAGCTGCCTCTGATATGATTCTACACACACCAGGGATATCTGTAATGGTGCATCAGAATCTCGTTCACCGATGTCATGCATGCATTGAGGTTGATGGCCGTAAGTTTCAGCACATTTTGTAAGATACACTAGAAATGGTACGTTCACTGCGTCAGCGGTGGTATTTCCAGTTAACTGTAACTAACGTAAATAAAAAAGTGCAGAATAATGTGACTTAATTCCTATTATCTCGTTAAGCTGGCTTCTCTGACCCCAGGTACCCTATCTCAAATTGTTCAGTTCAAAATGGCTCTGAGCATTATGGAACGTAACATCTGAGGTCATCAGTCCCCTAGAACATAGAACTACTTGAACCTAACTAACCTAAGAACATCACACACATTGAAAGGTGGCTACACTGAGCCACAGCGCCAGAGATCGCTAGAGAGCATTGTTCCGCCGCCTCCACGCGCAGTCATTATTGAGATGTGCTAGAGGTCAGTGCTTGTCCAGGACTCGTAGTAGTCAGTTGGTGTTCAGATGTGCTAGTAGGGAGTGCTTGCTGAGATGTGATACTGAAAGGTTCTTGTTCAGGTGTGGTAATAGCGAGGCGGTGTGGAGATATATTGTAATTATGAGAGTGATTTTGGTCAATATATGAAGGTAACGAAACTTGATTTATTTTTCATTATTTCCATGTTTTAAATAATGTGTCATTACAGGTTCAGTCAACAAAGCATCTGGCTTGGGTTCTTGGATTAGAGTGTAATTGTGGTTCTCTTGAGTAATTATGGTATTTGTATTTTCTTTAATTAATTCAGTATAATGTTATTTAAAAATTGTTGTGTTGTTGAAGAAGAACCGTGCCAGATGCGTACGTTGAGTCACACTCCCACACACAGAACAGTTACTCTTGTGCTTGTTGTTGCGTTGGTTTTATAGTTGCTGGGGGCTTAATTAATTAACTGTGTTAATGAAAATTTCCATTTCATTCTTTGTTATTGTTCTAAGCAGTCAGATTGCGTAACAATAACAGTCAGGGCCAACCGTTACGAGACTTCGTAATCGGACAGACAGCTACTAAAGCAAAAAAAAAAAAAAAATTAAAATTATTTGCATTAATATTTTTATTAAGCCCTTATGCACGTGGCGTCCACTGCTTCGGATCGTCCCTTGGAATTCTTCTGATTGTAGAAATAGTAGACAGTAGGATTGTTGTAGTAATTTGTAGTTAGTAATTGTAGTCTATATTGCATGTGTAGATTTGGTAATTAGCATTCTTCTAATGGTATTTTTCAAAATTTAATTTTTATTGCCTTGTATACGCGTTTGACAATTTAATGCAATTATTTCAATTGTTCGTTAATCGTGTTTGAGGGAAGCATTTCGTGTGAAGGGTATTGTTGGAGATAAAGAGTCATTGTGTGTAATTTTCATATAGTGACGAGTTTTGTATATTTTGTAAATGATTACGCGATCAATGAAAAAGGCAAAAATGATGAATAGTGAGAATGACGAAATTGTTGACATGGCGAACTCGCCAACACAGGAGAACAGTATGTTGAATAATGAAGTGGAAATCAATTTAATAAGTCGGGAAAGTAGTCCGGAACCATTTCAAAATTTTTCTCAATCAGAAAATTCACAGAATACGAGATTAACGATAGAAAATTCTGGAATAGCATCAAACACAGATAGCTTTACAGCTATGACGAATGAAACTGGTTTTGCGGGAAATGTTAGGGGCGAAAGGAATTGCGAACAAGCTAATATGGAGCAGTTGATGGGTGCAATATTAAATTTGGGATCACAAATAGGAACAATTAAAACACAGATGGGAACAATGGAAACACGGTTAGACTCACTGGGATCACAGTTACGATCTGAATTAAAAACAGATAGGGGAACAATGGAAACACGGTTAGACTCACTGGGATCACAGTTGGGATCACAAATAGGCACAATTAAAACAGAGATGGAAACAATGGAAACACGGTTAGATTCACGAATAGGGGCATGTTTCAAAAATATGAAAGATGAATTAAAGAAAGAAATCAGAGAAGAAGTACAACCGATTTTGAATGCTCACAATAATAGATTAATTGCAGTAGAGATTAGACAAAGGGAACAGGATAGAGAACAGGAGGAGAGAGATCGCGTGATAGTACAGAAATTTTCAGAGTTAAATTTACAACGTGCACACGATAAGGAAGAAATATTTGAGAGAATCGAGGAATCCGTACCAAATGACAGATTAAATAACCTAACACAACAATATGAACAGTTGCGCCGGCCGCGGTGGTCTCGCGGTTCTAGGCGCGCAGTCCGGAACCGTGCGATTGCTACGGTCGCAGGTTCGAATCCTGCCTCGGGCATGGATGTGTGTGATGTCCTTAGGTTAGTTAGGTTTAAGTAGTTCTAAGTTCTAGGGGACTTATGACCACAGCAGTTGAGTCCCATAGTGCTCAGAGCCATTTGAACCATTTTGAACAGTTAACTACCAAATGTGTCAACACTGAAACCCGAGTCGCGACACTTACGGAAGACGTAGGTAAACAGAAAGAAAAAATAGGTGACTTATCGGAAAGAGTTGAGGAGATTTCAGATAAATTGACAAGTCTTAGTTTACATGGGGACAGAGATTCAGATGATACAGCTCCATTACCATTTGCAGAAACCGAAGAGTACCAGAACATAAATAAGCATGTTGAAAATCAGGGAAAATTTAATGAACGCGTTAAAAAGGAATTTGAGGCATTACAAATGCAAGTCAAACAAACTGAAAGCGAAATCGTAGGAAAAGATAGCAAAAGAAATTTGGAATCACAGATAGCAGAGGGGTTTGAAGAAAATAAATTGTTTCATTTACGGGATGCAACAAGAGAGCGCCAGGCGCGCGAACTTGACAATAATCGACATTCAAACTGGGACAGACGCGGTAGGTCTTTGTCGCCGCGAGACGGAAGCTTTGACTGTAAACACTTCTTGACTATTCGGAAATTTAAGATCTTTTGCAATTCTAGGAATGACATACGTCCATGTTCATGGTTGGATCGATTTACGTGCGCACTTCCGCCAGATGTGCCACAGTGTCACAAACTGAAATTTATGTGCAGCTATTAAAGTCCTCAGGGGATTCACTACACTAAGTGAATATGTGCAGTAGCGATCACAGGGCCCCGAGCTGTAGTGGTGCTATTTCCCTTTTAGTTTTCTGCACCGCTCCCTACTCTTTCACTATTCTTTGCATCTATAAAAACAATTCTTCTACTATCCATCTATCTAGACAGTAGGTAAAGATTAACCGGATTTGACTGTTTTACCCAAACGTGACTTCGGGAATTACTATTTGGACTTACTGTATCTTCAGCAGCATTCATTCGTAATTTAAACGAAATTTTACCTGTTTATCTTCGTGACAATATTACTTCATATGTTGACGACATTCTTATTGCTAAACGTTCTTGGAGTGAGCATAACAAAATTTTGGATTCATTATTACGTATTTTTGCAAGAGTTGGCATTACAGTGAATTTGAAAAAATCTGAATTTGGTCGTTCACAGGTAAAAATTCTCGGTCACATTATTTCTACAGAAGGTATTCTTCCTGATCCAGAGAAACTAGACGCTATTCGTAATTATGCTGTTCCTTCCACAAAACGTGATGTTCGTAGTTTCCTTGGTGTCTGTAATTTTGTTAGACGCTTTGTTAGATTGGATGATTTGGCCACACCTCGTTTACACATTTCAGTTATGCATACTTTGGTCCCAGAAAATGCTTTCATAAATTACGAGAAAATTGTTACTTCAGTAATATGGAAAAACGTATTCGATCTGTTCTTGCCAAATGCAAATTATGTCAAAAGGCTAAGCCGCCAACGGTTTCTCACAGAGCACCGTTGTTTCCTATCATTCCAGCGAAATTAAAGGAGATGGCTGCAGTCGATTTGTTCGGTCCAGTGGTTCGTTCTACTAATGGTTTTGCGTACATTTTTGTAGCAGTGGAATTAACATCAAAATATGTGTGTTTTACACCTTTACGCAAAGCAACAGCTCGTTCAGTATCTAATGCTTTCATCAAACATTTTCTTAAAGAAGTTGGTCATGTTGATAAGGTTATATCAGATAATGGATCACAGTTTCGCTCTAAAATTTGGCTTCGTACTCTACGGCGTCGGAAGATTAAACCAATTTTCATTTCACTTTTTCACCCTCAATCTAATGCTTCAGAGAGATGGATGAAGGAAATCAATAAATTGTGTCGTCTTTATTGTCATCAGAATCACAGAACGTGGGATCAGTATCTTCATATTTTTCAAAATATTCTGAATGAACTCCCTAATGATTCAACTTCTTTACCGCCTACACTGATATTAAAAAATAAAGCACCGACAAATCGCATTTCTGAAATCGTTCCTTTTCCGCCTTCACGAAAACTGCGGCATTCTGAAGTTGTGAACCTGGCCCTACGAAATATTGCATCTGCGGCTGCAAGAAGAGAGAAATCAGCTAAACGTCCTGGTCGTTTAAAAACTTTGTCAGTTGGTCAGAAGGTATTAATTAAGTCTCATCGTTTGTCTCACAAAGGAAAGGGATTGTGTCGCAAATTTTTTCTGCTTTATAACGGTCCATTTAGAGTTCGCAAAATTATTCATGATAACACAGTTGAAGTAGAAACTCTTAAATCACGACGCTCTAAAGGAATACATCATATATCAAACGTAAAAATTTTTGTGGAATGACCTACTTGTGAGAAACCAACAGTTTACGTAAACATGGAGAGAGTACAAGGATACCGCGCTGTGTTTTGGCGGCGGCACATACTCAAAGCAACAGTCAGTCTGCGCGCCGCACAAGGCAGTCGTTAACCGCAAACAATCACTTCCTACGTCACGCGCCTACAGCTGATCGAGCGCTCAGTGCGAATGCACTGACAGACATAAATAAATACACAGTTTAATTTCTCCGAATAAATTCTGTATAAAGCTATAAGGACTTCATAAATTATGTTATTAACGTTCAGTATTTTTCAGGATACGGTTGTATAAAGTATTTAAGACCTTCAGGTAAATTCTGTGCGTGTCCGACGTTAAGACGACTTGCTTTGGAGAAAATTTTCAGGAAGAATGTCATTTCGAAGAAGAAAGTAATAAACAAAAAAAGGTAACGGTTAATTGAGTTTATTTTTCAGGTAACATATTTCCACTTAGGTACGTACTTTAGACGTAAATTGCTGCTTGCGATTACGTGATTCATACTTTGTGCTAAATTTCATGTTCTATGAATTTACTTGTGAAGCGACGTGCTTGTGTACATTTGCTGATTTTGACAATTATTGATTAATGAACAGTGTTATTACTTGTGTATATTATGCATCGCTTGGCTGCTATGCTTTTTCACTGATGTCATATTTTTCTATTATGTGCCTGCTGTGCTTATTTATTTAAATTATAATTGTCACCTGATTAATTGTGCTGATGTGGTTAGATATGTAAGTTATACTTTGTGATTTATCTGCTTGCGCCTTCATGTTTACTTATTAAGATTACATATAAACATTTATTTGCTTATGCTGATATGATGCTAATGACCTGTTTATTATGATAGATAACATATTTGCTGCCTTGCTTATGGATTGCATATTTACACATTTCTGTTTTGTTGTCATAACTACTCTTCAATTTAGTATATAGAAATGCTGATAGACTGTGTACGTACATAGAGTTTAGGTCACACTATTGTATTAATTATAGATTGTTCGCTTGGCAGAGCCTCGTTGTAAGAATTGTGCTGCATCCACTTGTTGACATTCTGTTCTCTACTGGTATATTTACTCGCTATTGCATGTTTTGCTTACGCTCAGTGCCTTATATTTTTAAGATAAGAAAATGAACTGCTATAATTCGACGAACGACATTAGTACAAGAAAGTCATAGAAGTCACATGAGCTGAGGTTTTATGGAATCTGTATAAATTTATGCTAATAGGAAGGAAGCTAACGACATGACAGACCAAAACTAGGTTTAGACCATTGGCAGTATTACACTGCATTTTCGTGAGCAATTGAAATAGGAAGTGACACTTGACACAAAAAATTTTCCACATGTTTGCTTCTGTTTGCCATAATTCTTGAAGTGGTGTACACACTGTGAAATATTATGATCATTCACACTCCGTAATCGTACTTAATTACTGAGAGTTATTCGAACTAAAGTGTGTTAGAGGTCATGTATGCATTTCTTTTATTTAATGATGGACAAGGAACCAAAATGTATCTTATAATTTATAATGAGTAGAAAATTTGGGTCAGATGGATTACACAGAGGTTGGGTGTGGACACTGTGTCTTCGGATTGTATGGGATGCTGAATTGAAGTTGCACTAGGATTTTGTCTGTACTTGTTCGAGGAGACTGACTAGAGGAAAGAGTTGTTATGGAAGTGAAATGATATTGGCAATAAGGTTTATAGGTATCGACGTATTGAAGATTTATTATTGAGGTATTATTGAGATTATGTGAAGTTGAAGAGGTATTAGTGAAGTATTGAGATAAGATTAAGTGATGATTATTGGAGTTTTCGTGGACAGAAGGTAAGGTAAATGATATTGAAATGATATTGGTGCTGAGGTTTATATGTATCGACGTATTATTGAGGTATTGAGATTAGGTGAAGTTGATGATTATTGGAGTTTTGGTGGATAAGAGGTAAAGTAAATAAGGAGCATATTGTTTTTGTTGGTTTATATGGAACAAGGAGGATGAAGATGGCAGACTAGAACACTAAAGTGGAAGGAAGATTGTCTATACACACACTTTGTTAAATCACTATGCAGTACATATTTTTTTTGGGAGAGAGGAAGCAGTTGCATATCTTGGCTCACTGACAGTTGTTCAGCAACAGTACAATTTGATCTGGCTTGGCAAACATTGGTCTTGACATGATGACTATGACGTTGACTAACTATTATTGACTGTTATACATTGCTGCCACTACTACTTGATACACATGATGAACATAAAATTTTGACAGAATTGCATTTACACAGTTAACACTTTTCAATTACACAGTAGCAATAATGTGGATGAAAGATGAGTGAGTGTGTTTTGTGTGTTTTCCTTTTATAATCCCAGAGAAGTGATCCCAACCTATCTCCTAAATATTATTTCACTTGTTTGTTGTGGCTTGCACTGACACCCATAAATATTATAGGTTAACTGTTATTGTGTACTGTAATAGTTAATGTGACAATTACCTGATATCATTTGTGTGTTTATTATGATTTGTATGTTTAGTGTAAGAGCATTGATTATATTTTGTTAAAGAAATTGTATGTGCATTCAAACTATTGTTCATGACTGAACTGTCTCAGTAGTTATGGTGAATAGTATGGACTGTTACTTGCACTTTTTCTACATGATTGGTGCCACAAGGACATGTTTAATTTCTGCTGATGAACTGTGTGATCAGTGATTGTAAAAAAAAATTATGGACTGTTACTTGTACCTTTTCTACAATATTGGTGCCACTAGGACATGTTTAATTTCTGCTTATAAACTCTGATGAACAGCGTGATCAGTGACAGTGTATTTTATTGAACTGCTTCTGCTGAGAAATGTGACTTGTTGCTGTGTGTACCTGCTCAACATTGCTGGGTACCACTGATGGACTGTTTCTACTGAAAAGATGTCACCTGTTGCTGTGTGTACCTGCTCAACATTGCTGGGTACCACTGATGGACTGCTTCTACTGAAATGGTGTTACTTGTTGATGTCTGCACCTGCTCAACATTGCTGGGTGCCACTGATGGATTGCTTCTACTGAAATGAAGTCACCTGTTGCTGTGTGCACCTGCTCAACATTGCTGGGTGCCACTGATGGACTGCTTCTACTGAAATGAAGTCACCTGTCGCTGTGTGCACCTGATCAACATTGCTGGTGCCACTAATGGACTGCTTCTACTGAAATGGTGTTACTTGTTGGTGTCTGCACCTATTCAACATTACTGGGTGCCACTGATGGACTGTTTCTACTGAAAAAATTTCACTTGTTGGTTTTTGCACCTGTTGACCATTGCTGGGTGCTACTGCTGGAACTGTCAACTACTTGTTTCTTGGGCTATGGAAAGCGTTTATGTGAATATTTGTATAAACTGATTTTTTGTGTATTACTGGTTGTGAAAAGTTATGAGACTCTTACCTGCACATATTCGTCATTGCTGACGCTATTGATTGAATTGTTTAACCACATAATACTTGTGTAAACTATTATGTAAAGTCACATGTATGAAAGAATTTGTATTGCTTTCTGTATTCTATATAATAGGTTATTGAAAGGTCAGTGCAAAGCCAAAATTTTATCTAGTTATGATATTTACGTATTAATATTATCTTTTATTTTTGTCTGTATTTTTTTGACGAATTTGGTGGTATTTTCACCACCAATGCTGGCAAAAATACCATCAAATTCTAGCCGTGGAGGAAGGGCATATGAAAGGTGGCTACACTGAGCCACAGCGCCAGAGATCGCTAGAGAGCATTGTTCCGCCGCCTCCACGGGCAGTCATTATTGAGATGTGCTAGAGGTCAGTGCTTGTCCAGGGCTCGTAGTAGTCAGTTGGTGTTCAGATGTGCTAGTAGGGAGTGCTTGCTGAGATGTGATACTGAAAGGTTCTTGTTCAGATGTGGTAATAGCGAGGCGGTGTGGAGATATATTGTAATTATGAGAGTGATTTTGGTCAATATATGAAGGTAACGAAACTTGATTTATTTTTCATTATTTCCATGTTTTAAATAATGTGTCATTACAGGTTCAGTCAACAAAGCATCTGGCTTGGGTTCTTGGATTAGAGTGTAATTGTGGTTCTCTTGAGTAATTATGGTATTTGTATTTTCTTTAATTAATTCAGTATAATGTTATTTAAAAATTGTTGTGTTGTTGAAGAAGAACCGTGCCAGATGCGTACGTTGAGTCACACTCCCACACACAGAACAGTTACTCTTGTGCTTGTTGTTGCGTTGGTTTTATAGTTGCTGGGGGCTTAATTAATTAACTGTGTTAATGAAAATTTCCATTTCATTCTTTGTTATTGTTCTAAGCAGTCAGATTGCGTAACAATAACAGTCAGGGCCAACCGTTACGAGACTTCGTAATCGGACAGACAGCTACTAAAGCAAAAAAAAAAAAAAAATTAAAATTATTTGCATTAATATTTTTATTAAGCCCTCATGCAACATCTATGCCCGAGGCAGGATTCGAACCTGCGACCGTAGCGATCGCGCGGTTCCAGACTGAAGCGCCTAGAATCGCTCGGTCACGCCGGCCGGCAAATTGTTCAGTTGAGCATCCTTTATGTCATATTAAATTTTTGCACGCTCTTATGGAAACACTCTGAATAGGGGACATGTACAGTTCCGATGCTAAGTGATCTCTGTCAAGGGCACGGAAATGCGACGTTTTCATGTGAGACAGCATTAGCACATCTGACAGAGTTTCAAGCAGGCCTCACTGAAGGTCTACATTCGGCTGGCTGGTCGAGTTTTGAAGTACACAGATTTTGGAACATTCGGATGTGGCGGTACTCGTTAAGGATCTAGTTGATCACGTCTGATCACTGCGAGGAAGTATCGCCATATTCGACATTGTAAATCAGTCACATCTGCGCCTGCCAACCGAGAAAAAGTAATAGACTCCCTGTAACAATCTGTGTAATCTAACCCATTAGTCAGAGACTAGCAGGAGCTGGGCTAGGGAATTAACGTCCCTTGCGCCGACTGCCGTTAACATCACAACGGAAATGGTTTCGTTTTTTGTGGTGCCATGACCGGGAAGGGAAGCGTGCACTGCTCATGAATGTCGTCACACTGTGTTGAGTCAGGAATCACGATTCTGCACTCCCTTAGACAACCATGAGGTAACGGCGTTGCCGCAGTGGATACACGGGTTCCCGTCAGATCACCGAAGTTTAGCGCTGTCGGGCGTGGCCGGCACTTGGATGGGTGACCATCCTGGTCGCCATGCGCTGTTGCCATTTTTCAGGGTGCACTCAGCCTCGTGATGCCACTCGAGGAGCTACTCGACCGAATAGTAGCGGCTCCATCATAACGACCAGGAGACTAGTGTGCTGACCACACACCCCTCGTATTCGCATCCTCATCTGAGGATGACACGGCGGTCGGATGGTCCCGATGGGCCACTTGTGGCCTGAAGACGGAGTGCTTTAGACAACCATCGTCGGCGAGTACGACGGCGATCCGTGGAGAGGTTCCATTCTTCCAATGTTTTGGAGATGCACAGCAGTGTTATACCTGGGGTCATGGTGTGGGAAGCCATCGTGTGTGACTTCAGACCATGACAGCTGGTACTGATTAACAGGTCTCTGGTGGTACGATGGTACATGACAGACATTCTCCGTCTTCATGCGTTTTCTCTCAGGTGATAGCATCCTGTTGCTATTTTTCAACAGGAAAATTCTCAACCACTCATCTCGACTAATTGTCTGCGTGATTTTGAGGCTCCCATGGTCAGCAAGATCTCCATATCTATCCCAAATAGAACATGTGTGGGACCAGCTTGGGCTTCAACTTCGTCCGTGTGCCTGTCCCCAGGATATCAACGACCAGTTGCAAGAGTATATGGGCAATTTCTCTCAGGCGAGGATACAAGGGCTTTAAGACACCCTTCCCAACCAAATCATATATGCAACGAAGCCAGAGGGGCTCAACATCACACTCGTGGCCTCATTCTGCCAAGTTTTTACTGATATTGGACTCGAGTTTGTAATCACTGAAATAAAATCACATGCCCTCTCACCCCCTGAAATTTATTTTCGTTTCCCGCTTACCTACTGGGTGCTTCAATGTTTTTTTTTTCAGGCACTAAATTAAACTGGCCGGCCACTGTGGCCGAGCGGTTCTAGGCGCTTCAGTCCGGAACCGCGCTGCTGCTACGGTCGCAGGTTCGAATCCTGCCTCGGGCATGGATGTGTGTGATGTCCTTAGGTTGGTTAGGTTTAAGTACTTCTAAGTCTACGGGACTGATGACCTCAGATTTTAAGTCCCATAGCGCTTAGAGCCATTTTAACCATTTTGATTTTGAATAAAACTCATCCGCTACTTCTAGTGCCACATTTCCTTATCTAATTAGCTCAAAGTTCTCAGATTTAATTCGACTATATTCTATTTCCATTGTCATACTTTTGTTGATATTCAGTTTATAAACTCTTTTGAATGACACTTTCCATTCCGTTCAACTGATCTTCGCCGTTTATGATAGAACCACAATGCCACTGGCAAACTTCAGTTTTTTTATTTCTTCTGCCTGAATTATAACTCCCTTTCCAACTTCCTTCTTGGTTCCCCTTGCTGCTTGTTGAATGTATTAAGCGAATGATAAAGGGGATAGCTCGCAACCGTGTCTCAGTGTTTTCTCAACTAATGCTTCCGTTTCATGTTCTTCGACTCTTATAACAGCAGTCTGGTTTCGGTGCAAGTTGTATGTAACCTTACACTCACAATATTTTATCTCCATTACCTTTCAAAGAGTGTATTCCACTACATTCAGCAAAACTCGTGAGGTATGTTGTTGGAGACACACGGGAATTAAAGATATTACCTACCAGTGGGCACTGATTTATATCAATGGAGATAGTTGAAAATGTGTGCCAGACTGGGATTTGAACTTGGGTCTTCTGCTTACTAGGCAGATGCACGGACCACTATGCCATGCTGGCACAGTGGTCATCACAACTGCATGGACTACCCTAGCATGCCTCCCGTCAGACCCAGATTCTCAACTTATCTACCCACAAAACTGATGTAGTGTCACTTGCCCGTTATCCTCACTGCTCACGGCATTTCGCTGATTCCCGAAAGAACTGGCACCACACATACGGTATGTTATTATTTGTGCTGTTATAACTGAGCATAGAATGAAAGGAAGAAGAGTGAAACTCATTGTCGATTACCTTCCAACATCCTCATATAACAACGTAGAAATCACGAAGGGAAACGTCCCCATCCGACAGACGATCACCACGAACAACATAACAAGCCCTCACTCTATGAATGCAGCAGATGGATTTGAAACATTTCTAAGACGTTAGCTCAAAAACGGGTAAAAAAGAATGTCTGCGAACGTGTGTGGACTTAGTTTCAGATAAAGTGGGGAATGACAGAATAAGTCATATCAAACTAATAAAATAATTTTGCTGTGAAATAAAACCAAAACAATAATCGAAATAACAGCATTTCATATGAAATCGATCATCAGTATATACCAAAATCTGCTGCTGGGTAATAACGCTAGCCAAACCATGTTACCCAACTCAGTGTATTGTAACATTCTCGGATGCTGAAATTTCCTGGCAGATGAAAACTAAGTGCCAGTCTCGGACTCCAACCTTTCGCAGGTAAGTGCTGTGAGGGCAAGTTGTAAGTTGTGCCTGAATAACTCAGTTCGTAGCGTAGTTGCATACGAAAGGAAAAGATCCCATGTTCCAGTTCTAGTCCAGCACGCAGTCTTAGCATGCCGGCCGCGGTGGTCTCGCGGTTCTAGGCGCGCAGTCCGGAACCGTGCGACTGCTACGGTCGCAGGTTCGAATCCTGCCTCGGGCATGGATGTGTGTGATGTCCTTAGGTTAGTTAGGTTTAAGTAGTTCTAAGTTCTAGGGGACTAATGACCACAGCAGTTGAGTCCCATAGTGCTCAGAGCCATTTGAACCATTTTAGTCTTAGCACATTTTGGGCGGGAGTCTCTTTTGGGGAGTTCGGTCGCCTGGTGCAAGTCTTTTTATTTGAAGCCACTTCGGCGACTTGTGTGTCAATGATGATAAAATGATGATGAGGGCAACACAACAACCAGTTCCCGAGTGAGAAAATCTCCGTCCTAGCCAAGATTCGAACCTGTGCCCCTGGTATGGCATTCATCTACGCTGGCCACTGTGCTATGGAGGCGGACTCAAGCAATTTTAATCTACCAGAATGTTTCAGATCCGCACAAACTCCACTGTAGGGTGAAAACTCATACCAGATAGTTGGATGTTCGAAGGCATGCTGTCCACAAACTTTATCGAGATGTAGCTGCTCAAGCTGGCCCCACTCTTTGACACTGTCCCTTCTGAAGTCATCGAGTGCGTGAGCACGGAGCGTGCGACGATTTACTGGAGGCATGCTCGGCTAGTTCCATGTCAGCAGGCACTGCATTGCACTTTCATTTTATTTATTGCTGCCTTCTGGAGGAAGGTGTTCAAGACATAGGCTCAATGTGCTCGTGAATTAACGTCTTGAAGGACGAACCCATTTGCCATATTGACTGTAGGACTGGACAATTGGTTGGAGGATCCTGCTCCGATATTACTCCAGCCCTCAAATTGCTCTAAACAGTAATAGTCTCCGTACATGGTACTGGCCCGAAACATGACTTATTGACCTCCCAGATGCAACCCAACAAAAATCACGAAATACGCTAGTTTTGAGCCTGGGTGAAACTATTTTGAGCAATTACGTTTGGCTATCAGGAACTTCCCACCACCGCCTATGGCTAAAAGCAGCTGGTGTTTTTTTTTTTCCACCAGTGCTGTAACTAGTTACTCAAAGGGTTGAGCACCACAGTAGCTGCGTACGTTACCTACCCTGACTACAAAGGCGGATACGGCTATCAAAAAGGAGATAAATTACACGTTTTAAGAAAGTAAAAATTGAAGAGCGCACTACTGAATTTAAACAAGAAACAACTTTTTATAGCAAGCGTTATTCTGCAACAACAACGCTATAATTCCAGAATGAGATTTTCACTCTGCAACGGAGTGTGCACTGATATGAAACTTCCTGGCAGATTAAAACTGTGTGCCGGACCGAGACTCGAACTCGGGACCTTTTGCCTTTCGCGGGCAAGTGCTCTAACATCTGAGCTGCCCAAGCACGACTCACGCCCCGTCCTCAGAGCTTTACTTCTGCCAGTACCTCGTCCCCTACCTTCCAGAAGTAAAGCTGTGAGGACGGGGCGTGAGTCGTGCTTGGGCAGCTCAGATGGCCCTAGCACCTTTCTTCTACATTAGACAATTCTTCCTTGAATTAAGCTAAATCCGTACCGCACTACTACCCACACGCTTGATGATGACAAGGGCTATATATGCTGCCATGCAAATGAACAGGACGCCGAATGTGATTGAAAGCAAACACCCCACTACAAAGTGGCGTGCTGTGTGGCAGGCAGTGAATGCCACCACCTTTGATACTGACGTGCAATCTGCATGGTATGTAACTGTTAATGGGAAACAGTTGCGCCAGTCCCGCCTACATCATATCCACCTCGCCGATTCACCCTTGTGTGCCACATGCCAAGTGACTGACACGGATGAACATCGTTTCGAATGCGGGTCGGCAAAGGACGTTTTGTATTGGTGCGGCAAATATTGGCTTTTCTCACACGCACGACTCCCGACAGGATAACGACCCGATCACTTCTTTTCCCCGATGAGATGTATTTCCCAAGAGCAAAAACGAACTCAGTGACGTGGATTAGCGGCCACGCTGTTCACTACCTCTTCGGTAATGGCGAAAAACAGTCCCAATTTTTGGTATTACCTCAACGAACGACATTGTGCGATCGTCAAGAACCCTAAACACAGGTAATATTTTTCTAATTTTCTTTGGAGCCCATTCCATAATACGCCCCGCAGCTGGATTATCGATGACATGAGAATATAACCATAGCACCTCTTTTCAGTTCCTTTTTTACGAGATTGAATAAACAACGGAAACAACACAGCAACAAGACGACAGTCATCGAAAAATTCTCAGCGGGCTATAGTATGGAGCATCCTTATGCCGTAACGGGACGACTTCCTATTATTCTGTTTATGTAGCCGAAGAGGAACGGCTTTCCTTTATCCATTTGTATAAAAATGAAATAAAAATAACAAAAGAAAAAACAGAAAAACAAACCTTCCAAAATCATTTTTCGTTTTTTTATTTTTGTAAAAAAAATAAAAAAATAAAGAAAATAAAAAAGAATCCCACAAACACTTACTTTTTAATTATTTTTTTTCATCACTGATCTCATTATTAAAAAAAATGGTATAGCACTTGCCCACGAAAGGCAAAGGTCCCGAGTTCGAGTCTCGGTACGGCACACAGTTTTAACCTGCCAGGAAGTTTCATATCAACGTCATAACTGTTGTGTTTTAATTTCTACTCTCCACGTCATCTCTATACTCAAACTCCAAATAGTTGGAGATGACAACTACGTTGTGTTTTCTCTTACTAGGATTTAGTTTACAGGTTGTCTTCTTTTTCTATACAGTTCATTGCAATTGCAAGCTGATTTTGCATTTCCAAATGTAGAGAAACGATCAGTTTGGTGGAGTCTGAGATCGCGTTATTCTTTTACTCGCCGTACGTTTTACCTACTTTATCATCTTTTTCGTAAAAAAAAAACATGAAGAAAATTTCTGAATTCATTTTCCTGTATAGTCTGTAGACCACTGTACAGCACAGTGGAGAATGACAAGTTTAAGCTAAAGTGTGTGTGCACTTAGAATTCTTTCGTTAAAGAGGGATTCTTGAGCTGAATTTCAAACTATTTTTCTTGATATGTAGCGTCTACTGACATGTTTCGATTTTCTGGACCCGTTCTCAAGAAGTAAAAGTAGATGTTAATCGGAACACACGCTACTTACAGCACTTTCATTTATTGCAGTCTAAATCGGAAATGAAGAAGGCCAAGTCTCGAGCAGGATCTCCGGCATCGATGGAAATCCCCCGCCCACCTGTGTTGCCCCTCTCGGCTCTGCCACCGTCAAGGTATTTGTTTAATAATATGATAAATTTGTTACATCTCACTTTTTACTTTTAAGTAGAATTTTGACCAGCTCTGTTTATATCAAGATTTCTAGATCAACTCAACAATTTGCACCCCATCAACTACACAGGTAGCTCCTAAAGAGTAGAATACCTGAATTTCAAAATCCGTAAAATTTATAACTATTTAGCCATTCAGAGACGACAATATTTAATCAAATATTTTTGCACTGTCTTGCGAAAATTAGAACTGAGATAATTAACTTGCTACTACTGTCTATTGTGATGGTCGCAAACGACAAATACTTAATGTCGTTGCACGAAGTTATGATGCTTGACTAGGCATGAAAGGGGGGAGGGAAGAGATGAGAAATAATTACTCATGATGAATCTCGAGGAGGCTAAAAGCACAGGTGAATTTGCATGTTCCTGCAAAGCAATCATCGTAATACTTAGTGATCCCAACAGGACGAGCGATAGATCTATGGTATAGACTCCGTTCCAGACCTTCTCACATCGCAAATTTCAGATGTGATTATCAAGAACTGAACTCAAGATTTCCGTATTAGTTGCCATTTGCGTAGTGGTTAGCGCCACTGTCTACTTATGCAGGCCTGTCTTTCTTGTACATTATATGGATGTTTTATATTAGAACATGCACAGAAAAAGCCAATTTTCCTTTTTCCCATTTCCTTCTTTTCTGCTATTTAGACAACCTAATTACCATAACTCTGTCCGAATGACTTATAGATTATATTTCCTATGTTGTTTTGCATTCATATATTGAGGGGGAAAATACATTAATACAAAGATGACATGAGACTTTCGAACTACATGCATTCTGCTTCAACATGCGTTATCGCTAATGGTAGTGCTTTGACGTATTTTCCAATAGATCCATACACAGTTGCAGTCAGATCAAATCACGGGATAGCTGTCGTAACATTACCACGCTTCCGCAACCTGACAGACTGCCCGACTGAAAAATAACTGCAGCAAACCGAGACTGATCTTCCATAAATGATATTCTATAAATTCTGTATTGACTTCACGTCCTACCAGACCATGTTGTGAGCCCAACTATAACGCACCACAAAAGAGTGCTGCAGTCTCACTTCATATATAAGAATTTCTCGAAACAAACAATTCATTTGCTAAGAAATTTAATCAGATATTTATTTTTACAGTACCTTGTCCTCTATACAGTACCTGAAGATTCTCATCTGTCGACTTGGCTACATTATTTTACTTGACCTTTTCTGTTTCCATCTATCGAAACGATTCATCAGTATCAGTATGATAGGTTTTTATCTCGGTCATCTCTTAGCTGAAAGATGTGCTTGTGTGGAATATGGGATGCAAATAAACACAGCAAAAACAAAGTGTATGGTCATCAGTACAATATACAGACTGTCCAGCATTAAAATAGGACAATCTACCATTAGCCAAGTAAGTGAATTTAAATATCTTGGAAGCACAATAACTGAAGTCTTGAGATGTCACCAGGAGGTGAAAGCTCGAATCGCCATAGCGAAGGATGCATTCAAAAGAAAGAGGAGACTCTTATGTGGCAAATTAGATAAAGGTGTAAGGAAAAGGCTTGGCAAATGTTTTGTCTGGAGTGTGGCACTATATGGGGTACAAACATGGACGCTGAGACGAGAGGATGAAAAGAGGTTAGAAGCATTTGAGATGTGGATGAGAATGGAGAGAATACGCTGTATGGAAAGAGTGAGTAAAGAAAGAGTGTTGGAAAGGGGGGGGGGGAGGGTGAGAGAAGATGTCTGCTGAAGGTTATAAAAGAAAGGAAAAAGAACTTGTCGGGATGTTCATTGAGAAGGTAGTGCTTGCTAGCAGATGTTTTGGAAGGATTGGTTTTTGGGAGAAGACTGAGAGGAAGAAGGGGATACAAGATAATAGACGACAAAGGGAAGAGGAAATTACGCAGACCTGAAGAGGATGGCAGAAGACCAGACAGCCTGGAGAACTACCATGTGAAACCTGCCATTTGGCAGAACACTGATGATGATGATGATCTCTTAGCTCTAGTAATTAAGCAACTAGCATGATTTCTGATGTGATCCATCTACCTTCCGACATGCCATCATCTCGCTAATCTCTTATCGTTAGGAATTCAGCAAAGAATTTCCTTTGTTCAAGTATCAGTCTTTCGCCTCGCTGCAGGTTCCAACAGCCTCCACTTTAAAAAAAAGTACTAGTTACGCTTTCCTGTCACTGCAAGTAACTACCACCATGGAGCTTTCCATTGCTGTTGAGCAATCCCTGGAGTGTCACAGTTGTCACAATAAATTGAGTCTCTCATTACCTTAATTCTCAGAGTTACTAATGCGACAGTATATATATGCTGAGAGAGCTTGGGGAGCATGCCTGAATGCGCGAGCCAATCAGGCAGCCGGTGACAGATGAGCGCTGTCAGAGAAGATTGCCAGGTGAGGGGCGTGCGGCACTTGCTTCTTGCAGCTGTAAGAGAATTGGTTGCTGATTGGCTAACGTTCATGACTTCATACAGGACACGGACAGTCTTTAACAGACCTGCCTAGTGACTTGTCCTGTAAGGAGAATTATCGACATTTGAACTATCCCTTTATATTCCTGCCTAACCACATCGTCGGAAAAAGCAACGTATTTGGAAATAAACAGCTAAAGATTTGTGACAAACAAGAATAAGGATGTTATTTCTGCTCATTCAATTCGCAGCAAATTAGGCTGTAATTGTAGGTTCTTGCCTAACCACACCCTCGGAAATCGCGACATATTCGGTAAAAGCGCCGAAATTTTCGTGACGAACCAGAATACAAATGCCACTGCTGCTCGTTTCACTGGTAGCAATTTCCTTTTTAAACAGAATGAAGACACAAAAACGAAGTAACTCATCCATGAAGGAATGCTCTCTTATATATAAATAACATCGAATATTGCAGAACATACTTATATTCCATTAATAAGAAAGTCACAGAACATTTTACAAATGTGAAGATGGGAAAAAATAATAGAGTACTACGTAACATAAACCTATAACGATTGGCTTTATAACCCTTTACACCTGCCCATTACACAATGATGAGTACACGAAAATTCAGACATTATCTATCATGTAACGATGTCATGAAAACTTTTACCACCGATATGTCATTAAGTGAAAATTAATTATAACAAATCGTACCATGAGTGACGTGCTTATGATAAATCTTCAGTGTGCCATTGGCTTGAAATGGCATACTATCATAACATACATTTTATTACAGAAATACAATTATAAACAACGAACCCTAGGGCATCCAACTTATATTGAGTTTAGAGGTCGCTTCGAGTTGCTCTACGACATCATGAACGTTAGCCAATCAGCAAATCCAATTTCATGGCATCCACGAGATGCAGTAGCTTGTGGCAGGAGGTCACAGGAACTCCCGCCTAATTGCCATAGAGCGCGTCCATTATGGCCGACTCAGTTGAGTTGCCAAAGATGTGAAACCATCACCATGTACGAGGGGCGGTCGAAAAGTGCCCAGCCTGAGATAGTCTCGCACAAGCAACAGCATCTTCTTTTATGGTGGCCCTTTGCGGGTACGCAAGTCAAATTTCGCGGCTACAGCTTTGTTAGTTTTGCCGCAAGGATGCGTTGTATACCGTAGTGTAAGCAAAATAACGAATATCGAGATAATCGAATATCGAGATAATCGAAAATCCTACTGTGATTGAATATCTTCATTTGAAGGAAATGATGGCCAAGAAAATTGCAGAGGAGATGTGGAATACACTTAAGGACAGTGGTCGTCTTATGCAGCAGTGAAAACCTGCGTGTCCAACTTCAAACGTGGAAGAAAGATTGTGGAAGATGCGCCAAGGAGCGAAAGGCATGTCATCGTTGCCACTGATGAAAAGTGAGTGAAGTTCACAATACGATTTTGCAGGATCATCGAACAACGTTGCAACACATTGAAACCACATTTGGAATCTCCCACTGGCGTGCTCATGCCTTTGTTGTGGATATTTCGAGAAAGCCGAAAGTTTCATCTCGGTGGGTCCCGAAAGACTTGAATGCAGATCAGCGACGGGAGCGTGTGCACTGTTGTGAAGAAGTCGTCCGCCAATTTGAGGCCGATAACGACGGCTTTCTTGCAAGGTATGTGATAATGAAACAAAGGTGGGTTCACCACTTTGACCCTGAGACAAAACAACAGTCGTAACAATGGAAACTCCAAAAAAATTCCGGGTGCAAAAATCAGCCGGTAAGGTGACGGATGGCATCCGTCTTCTGGGATACAGAAGAGTAATTATGGTGGGAACCTTACAAAATGGCGTAACTGTCAATGCATCATAATATTGTACCTTCGTGCGTCGTTTGAGAGAAGCGATAAAGAAAAAAAATGGCGCGGAAAATCGGCGCGCGAAGTTCTTTTGTATCAGGACCACGCACCGGTGCACAAAGCCTTCGCTACACTGGAAACTCTGCGTGACTGCGGGTTTGAATTGTAACGTCACCCGCCATATTCTCCAGATTTGGCTCCATCAGACATTTTTCTTTTTGCAAACCTAAAAACAGACCTCAAAGGGCGGCGATTTGACAATGATGATGCAATGATTGATGATGTGAACGCTTGGCTGGACTCGCGATCGAAGACCTTTTACTTGAATGGTTTGCAGAGGTTATCTGAATGTGCCCGAAAGTCTATTAGTGTACACTGGAATTATTTTGAAAAATAAATCGGTATTATGAAATTTCTGTCATTCTTTGTTATGCTAGAAACTTTTAGACCCCTCCTGAGCGTTTTACACTGAAATTAAAAGTAGTAGGCCTAAGACATACACTGTCTGTGTAACGCTTCAGAAGCATATGTGCATCGCTTATATCATTAGACGACAGAATATATGATGATCTATAATCACTTTATCACTTAATTAATCCGAGAAAACTATCAAACATCCAGACACAATTGATAATAAGCTATGGTGTAAAAAAAATGGCTCTGAGCACTATGGGACTCAACTGCTGAGGTCATTAGTCCCCTAGAACTTAGAACTAGTTAAACCTAACTAACCTAAGGACATCACAAACATCCATGCCCGAGGCAGGATTCGAACCTGCGACCGTAGCGGTCTTGCGGTTCCAGACTGCAGCGCCTTTAACCGCACGGCCACTTCGGCCGGCTTATGGTGTAAGGCTGCGTAATTGAATATTAGGTTGAGATATAGACATTACGTTTGATAAAATCCAGTTACGTAAATTATTTAAATTAGGAATGCAATTTAAATAATAAGAACATACTATACGGAGAGCATCGTTTTGAACACAAAAGCAGCAAGAGCAGGAGTAAACCTCTAAGAAACATATTATACATGCCCACTCATCACTAGAATTTTCATTGTTTCTTTTTCAAGCTCCAGCAGCATCTGTTTTTGCAGACTAAATTATGAGAATTCAGATGTGCGAATTATGCAAACAACTGTTGTTTATAAATGCTCCAATATGTTTCAGCACTTCTGTGCCATCATCACTGGGTTCTTTTTATTCAGTTCTGTAAAATGCAAACATATTGGAAGTACTAATTATTCTAATGAAATTGGGTTTAAAACAGTTTATGTCGCTTTTGGTTATTACCTAATTTTCTACATTGCAGAGTTGTATAAGACCCTCTTTACATTATTGTATACCCAGTGCCGGTTTAAAGCTCAAGTGACACAAGCAGCGAAGAGCAAAATTTGTATACAAGCCGCATCACAATTAGTAATGAAAAATGACACGGGTGATGGTATAAGAAGGAGTGGGGGAGCTTCAAATGATACGTCGTTTGTGTAGAAAAATGTTCTCGAATGGGCTACGCCATTTAATTGAAGATGACAGAACTACCAGTACACAGTATTGTAAAGAGGACCATACAAAACCCAACAATACCTCTGTATATAAAAGGAGATGTCCTGACTATATGACTTATCATAGGCCAATCTAAATCGCTAAGAAGAGAAACTTGAAATTTGGAGAAGGTGTTGATCGTATACTGTATGCATCGTTTCAGCGGGGATTTTTCGAAATTCTACCCCTAAGGAGATGAAATAGAGGGTGAAAAGTTTTTGAAAATACGTCGCTACTAAGTCAATTTTGAAGATAGAACTGCGAAAATTGGCATTTGGTTTCTCAGTCAGAAGTAAAAAAATACATGTTGTAATGGTACTTGAATTACGTAACCATTACGGCACCTCAACTGAACCTCTCGATACCAGTAATATTCTACTGTGTTTCTGTAAAGCAGTTGACATATTTCTGAGACAACATTCAGCTTTGTTTTCATTAATGTAGAAGTACTTTGATTCATCGATATGTTTATACTGCAATGATATTATTCTTGTGTGTATTCTTTCTTTGGTCACTATGATCTTTGACATACTTGTAACTCTGATTTTTGGGCGCGTAAGCGAATATTAGTTAGTTAGAGAGTCGGACCTTGAGAAGGTCAAGTCTTGGACGTCATGTTGAAAAGACGTATATTGTAGTCAGCTTATAAAATGTGAACGTTTAACGGTGAGGAAGATGTTTTCAGGTATGTTTTGTATTGTGAAGTGATGTTTTGTGTGTTACGTGATACTGCAACAAAAGCAATAAAAAAGAAGTGTAACTTAAATTCGGAGTGCTGATTACTTTTTTACATGACCATTGTGCTAACTTTCAAAGGTTTAATCTTCAAGAATGGTTTGTGAAACACATCTATAAAACTTTTGAATATAGCAGAACAAAACCTAGGCCTCTTTGCATCCGAGCTTGGAATCATCACCACCTAGATTTTCGACGATTGTGCCATGATTTTACGAGACCAGCGTGGGAAACACGACAAGAAGAGTGCCTAGTTTATTCATTATTACATGAAATGACTTTATTAACAGTGCTCTAATGACACCTGCCACATAATAACTTTGTTGTTGCCCGAAAATGCAGTATTTAGCAGCGTGAGCAACACCACAATCATTATTAAATTTTGGCCTTTGTTGTTAGAATGTCACACCATTTTTGAAAATTCGACCACAAATGAGGTAAAAAGAACTGCTACAGCATTTTTAAAGCTGCATTTCTGAAAGCTGATATTTGAGTTCTTGATTAGGAATTTAAAAAAAAATATATGTATGAGTGTTTTTGGAAATTCAACCTTTAAGGGGGTCATATAGGGGATGAAAATGTGTATGAAAATATTTCGATGTATTAAAACATTTTTAAAGATATATATATATATTCCTGTCTTATCAAAGTGAAACTCAAGTCAGGTACTGGCAGAAGTAAAGCTGTGAGTACCGGCCGTGAGTCGTGCTTCGGTAGCTCAGTTGGTAGAGCACTTGCCCGCGAAAGGCAAAGGTCCCGAGTTCGAGTCTCGGTCGGGCACACAGTTTTAATCTGCCAGGAAGTTTCATATCAGCGCACACTCCGCTGCAGAGTGAAAATCTCATTCTTTTACTGTTTTGTCAAACATACAAATAATACAACAGAAACCTAGAAACCTGGCTAATAAAGTGTGATTTCTCGTAAGCCCATTGAATATCAAGAACCACATACGTAAAATCGTTCAGTCGAAAAGGCGTCAGTGTTACAACTATTTCATCAGTCCACCGTAATGTAAAAGAACGCATCTGATAATATGTGAACTAGTGGAGCAGGGCTGGTTCAAGCCAAGATAACGATCATATCTCAAGGTCATGCCCATGCTTTCGAGAAATCCACCCACCCCTCTCTGTCCATGCATCTAGGGCAATTTCGTGAGTTACTTTCAAGATCAGGATGTAACCTGATATCCATCACATGTCAAGGTAAGTTCCCACCAAGGTAACCCACGCATCTTGGGAAACTGCATGAGATAAAAGTTAAAGTCTCCCATTCACTGTGGCAGTTATGTAGTCCATATAACGATCTAAGACGTGGTCAGCCTTCCCACCACTAACCCAGACGAATAGGATGGCTTAAAGAGGCGGAAAACCCCTCTCCTCCCCCCATACTCTTTAATCAAGCTCTTCCTTCCCCCTCCTCTTTTTCTCTTTAGAGCAGTTGTATGTGCCTTGTCATTTACCTTGTAGTGAAACGATCAGGTTGGTCTGGGATCAGGGTGTGGGTATTTGTTGTCAATAATAACAGGTATATTACAAAGTAATTTCTAGTTTATTAACAATATCTTTTCAAAGTTTTTTTCAATACTCTTTTGTTATCTTTTTTATTAACGATAAATTTTGAAAGTTATTTTACAATACATTATTTTTTGGGCTTTAACAGATAAACACTTACAGATATACATATATTTTTAAAAAACGAATACTATCAGGAACAGAGATTTTTGTTACATAAAGATATAAACTAATGCTAGTAAAGAAAGACTCTACATGCTACATTTCCTATGGCAAAGTCGGGACTATACGGTGGATTTTCCAGCGTTTCCCACCGAAACTGCTGCAGTGTCGTCTTCACCGCATCGCCCATGTGTGGGCGGGCATTATCATACAGAAGGATAACGCCATTGCACAACATGCCCATGCTAATACCCAGTAACCGATGGATCTCGTCCACGATGATTTTGCGGTAGTCCGAGACTAAAGCATTCACTTCCGCAACCATTTCTGATTGGTTTTGGATAATTTTTTTTCATATAATTCAGTTTTCTTTTTACAACAATAATTTCTTTGTACAGTTGTTATTTTTTTATATACGAGGTTCATTCAAAGGAAACCTGGTCAGTGCGTCTACCTTAGCCTTACACGTAATGTGGCACCACGTAACTGCTGGTATGGTGGCGCCATCTATTGGTACAGAGACTGACGCGTGTGCACTGTTTGATGTTGCATAGCGCCACTGTGGTTTCACTCCGAAGAGAAGTTTGTCACACAAGTTATCTTCCACTGCCGAACATGCAGACGAGTAAGCAGGAACAACGAGAAGTGGTTCGATTTTTGCGGCGGAGGGAGTTGGAGGCCGTGAAATGTATCGACTGATGAAGGCTGTGTACGGTGAGTAGTCTGAGTCGTTCAGGTGTTGTGGAATGGTGCAAACGATGCCGTCAAGGGTCCGAGTCACTGGAAGACGATGCTCGTCCTTGACAGGCTCATCGTGTCATCATTTTTTAGTCCTGGACAACCGCAGAATCACCGTGGACGAGATCCATCGGTTACTGGGTATTAGCATGGGCATGTTGTCCAATGGCGTTATCCTTTTGCATGATAATGCCCGCCCACACACGGCCGATGCGGTGAAGACGACATTGCAACAGACACTGGACTCGCATTCGGGAGGACGACGGTTCGATCCCGTCTCCAGCCATCCTGATTTAGGTTTTCCGTGATTTCCCTAAATCGTTTCAGGCAAATGCCGGGATGGTTCCTTTGAAAGGGCACGGCCGATTTCCTTCCCAATCCTTCCCTAACCAGAGCTAGCGCTCCTTCTCTAATGACCTCGTTGTCGACGGGACGTTAAACACTGACCACCATCACCGCGACATTGCAACAGTTTCGGTGGGAAACGCTGGAACATCCACCGTACAGCCCCGACCTTTCACCGCGTGACTTTCATGTGTTTGGGCATCTAAAACAAGCTATTCGCGGACCCGATTCGCAATGGACGACGAAGTGTGTGACTGGGTCCAGGCCTGGATCCGACATCGCCTACTATCTTCTTCAATGGTGGAATTGACTGGCTAGTGTTGCAATGGGATAAAAGTGCCAACAGTTTTGGCGACTATTTTTTAGTATGTACTGTGTATAACCACATTTTTGAGTTAGTAAAATCATTACCGTTATGAAACTACATGACAAATTAAAATTGTGTGTCGAACCGAAACTCGAACTCGGGACGTTTGCCTTTTGCGGGCGATTGCTCTCAGATGGCAGAGCACTTGCCGGCGAAAGGCAAAGGTCCCGAGTTCGAGTCTCGGTCCGGCACACGGTTTTAATCTATCTGTTTCATATCAGCGCACACTCTGCTGCAGATTGAAAATTTCATTCTGGAAACATCCCACAGGCTGTGGCTATGCCATGTCTCCGCAATATCCTTTCTTCCACGAGTGCTAGTTCCGCATGGTTCGCAGGGGAGTTTCTGTGAAGTTTGAAAGGTAGGAGACGAGATACTGGCGGAATTAAAGCTGTGAGGACGGGGCGTGAGTCGTGCTTGGGTAGCTCAGATGGTAGAGCACTTGCCTACGAAAGAAAGACGTCCCGAGTTCGAGTCTCGGTCCGGCACACAGTTTTAATCTGCCAGGCAGTTTCATATCAGCGCACACTCCACTGCAGAGTGAAAATTTCATTCTCGTTACCGTTACTTTACGCAGGTGACCGGGTTTCATTTGAATCCAGTGATGGTGATCCAGTAATGCTCTTAGAAACTTTCAGGGATGATAGAGAACAGTAAAAGTATCAATTTGAGGAGAGGGACCCTGGTCCAGAAATGACCGGTTCGAAAGTTATAAGCGAAAATCGGTCTGATACCTCTGACAGTGGAATATGTGCTCCGGTAATATTGTTGCCAAGTTTGTAAGACGATAATATGGACCAAAATAAGAGAAGGTGTCTAGTAAACATGGGTTCTAAAAATTATATGTTAAGAGCTAAGAGCACTTGTTTATCTCCGGTACTGTGAAACATATTTCTCCTATTGTAAGCTCTTTGGTTCCCGCATTTTTGGAGGAGGTCGTATGGACCGAAATAACAAAAAAGGTTCTGTAAATATGGGCCCTATAATGCATACTTTAAGAGTTATGAGTACTTGTGTAGTAGAAGAGGTCTGTTTTACAGTATCGAAGATGAACTAATACTCCTTGGGGTTACGGTTTGCATTTTGGAGCCCATGTTGCCAAACATTTTTTCTTGTTTTTGTCCATCTGTGAAGAGTACCTACTTTGCAATCTTAGCAGCAGCAGTACCGGTACATATACTTCACTGTCAGTGTGTCACAGCGATTTCAGCTTTACAGTTCTGACCTCGGTCGTTTCTGGTTACCTCAAATTCATATATTCATCCTTGTCCATCAGCCCTGAAAGTTTGTAACATCACGAAATCACCCTGTATAGAGACTTTCACATGGTAACACGCACACACACGCACACGCACGCACACACACACACACACACACACACACACACACACACACACACACA
Source organism: Schistocerca nitens (assembly GCF_023898315.1). NCBI lineage: Eukaryota > Metazoa > Arthropoda > Insecta > Orthoptera > Acrididae > Schistocerca > Schistocerca nitens. The sequence goes on along the minus strand of NC_064615.1, from coordinate 1,092,982,030 downwards.
CATAGACGGACAGTTAATTCATACGTGTACTTACAGTAGTACACGTGTACAATAATTGTACGTACACGTAGCGGAACGTGGAATTCCACGTTGTGACGTCATCAGCTCCACGAACGTTTTCACGTCCCATGAGAGGTGGGGAAGAGAGTAGCTTGGTGCCAATCGTCTTCGTCCTCCATCACAGTTTTCCGCAAGACGGTTCACTCTCAATACTAGCGTACGATGAGAGGGACAAAGACGAGCAAATTCATCCTCCTCACGGCGCTAACGTGGGGAGAGGAAATGAAACAGGCTTTCTCCGTCTCCTATTGTTCCTTTTGAATGGTGCGAGCAAGTAATATTCTTGAGAGCGCTCTTCTCTTCCCACTTGCTCCACGGAATACATATCTTTATATCTGCAGCCCTTTCGCAGTATTCTAGTGGCGAAATTCCTCTCGCTATTTGGTCCAGTCTTTGTATGGAATTGAATTATCACATCGCTGACACAAACACTACACTATGCAACATACGCACTCATCACATTCACCTGCACGAGACATTTAAAACTAACACTTTTGGCCAGACAAGAGTGGTTGACGAGAAAGGTTGGCACTAGTTGTCAGTCTCAATAAATATACACTCCCACTATATGATGAAAATACCCATCAACACAGTACAGTAGCAGCAATTGTAAACAATCCCTATGACCACTGCAACTCTTAACAGTTTTATTTACTTAACGCAGAAGCAGATTTACGGCTAATTTTACTCAAGCCCCCTCAAAAGACTGAATGGGCCCTTATCCAGACCTCTCCTCTACATAAAAACTAAAGGTGATCGTCAGGATTAGAAAGCGGGAATTCGCGTCAATATCCGTAGAAGTTATATTAGTAGATAACGCATGTGGCTTATGAACGTTAACGTTATGTTGAAAGTCAATGAAAAAGACAGTTTCTGACAGACAACTGCATAAAATAATTTTTCATACAACGATGCTTGTTATAAATTGAAGTTCTTCCAACATCCCTCGCCACCTGCTGATACCTATGATGCTTGTTACCCACCCATACAGACTCATATTATAGGGCACCTGGCTAGAATTCCTCAGAGTCACTCCTTGCTTCAGTGTAGGTTCTTTTCCAGCACCCTAATACGTCCTTGGAGTTCAGAGCACATCTACACTCCCACTTCTTGTTAGATAAGAAGGTTATTAGGTAATAAATGGATGTAAAGCACGGCAGATTCGCTATCAAGGCACTGTTTTCAATTTTGACCTCTTGAGATGGATTGTTGAATGTATATAGTGAGAGAGTGTTGCACACTGGCCAGTCTGCCTTTTGAGGCGGTTTTTGCCATTTGTCTAGGATAATGCTGTGCTGGTATTCAACTGTTTAAATACTCACAAAACATCACATTCTTTCGAAGGAAGGTGACCCGCTTCACCATTCTCTTCAAGGGTTGCTAACTGTTATGAAATGGAGGCCATTTGCGAACGATGTTAAAACAAAAAATATTTTGTATGTCATGAATGGCAGATTATTACAAAGATTGGACGAACGGTGAAAAAGAGTACGGCTTACTTATAGGAGTATCAGCTTGCATATAGGTAAACTTCATTTTATAACTTAATAATACGAATGTCCAGTGCATTGCAGTCTTGTTTTTAGTGGTTTTAACTACTTGCTTCAAAATGTATAAATAATATTAGCCAGGCAGTTAGGTCATCAAATCTGATTATGTGTGTTCGTTGGAGCCAGTGGGTAATGGAAGCTTAAGGGAATGGTTCACTTTGAAAATTTCAAAAAAAAAAAATTAGTTTTGTTGGCTAAAATATGTTCTTTGTCATTTCTATTGTAGTGTTCATACCCAGTCGACAGAAACGCACCGTTATCGAGTTACAATGCGATTTGTAAAAAGGGTCCCCGAAAACCACTCATAGCAGAGCAAGAAAAAGTCCACATCGCGGCTAACGTGGCAGCATGTAATTTGAACAACGTTGTAAAAAGCATTATGGAAACTATGAATGTGGTCACACGTGAGATCAGGGCAACATGTTACAACATCTGCACAAAAGCGGACGAACGGCTGCAAGAGATCCTTCCAGCAGGTGCACCGGTTACAGGGAGCGTCCAGTGTGGACATATAAATGTAAGGAATAAAACTGTGGAATCGGACTAAGCATTGCTTTTTATTTTACTGGAATGCATGAAAAATAGGTTATTTTCGTGATTTTTTTTCAAGTGAAATTCAATGTAATGCTACATTTGATGATATTCTTATGTTCTTCTAATTTTTGCATTTCAGAAATCAGTTTTATGAATTCAAAGAGGACGGCCCCATTAAATATAATGCACTTAGAAGCATTTAAACATACATGGGAAGCGCCCTCTGTCATGCACTTCACAGTGATTTGAAAGTATGGATGTAGATGCAAAAGTGGGTTCAAACGCTAGTTAAGCTATGGAACCATGTCACAATACACATGTCACATTGGTGAAAACGAAGCGTGTACACCCTATTACCTGATTTGTTTTCGTGGAAGAAATTTTCCAACTTTGATATCTATTTTTACATGGTTGCCTTTATTTTCAGAGCTTTAGATAGTGCAGTATTCCAGATGTCCAGTAATTAAGCTTCACAAAATTCTGCAACTATTCAGACATCCACTATTGCAAACACTCTCATTTCTTCAAATTGATTAACTTCTGGAGTCTTGAGAATTGACATCTTCTTCCTTGCTTTTTCCCACTCGAGGAATGGCTGTCATAGTGCTGCAGCAGCAGTTTCAAAACTTCTCGAAGAAAGACACCTTTATGCAATTACAATTTTCATTTTATATTTTGCAGGAATAACACTGAATTTATTTAAACAATCTCACATTTCTAAAACAATTTTGCAGTAGTTCTTGGTCCTGCGGGCCTCTTTGGAGCTTCTGTCACCTGCCGCTGTGCTCACTCCATACGCTTTTCATCCGCTTTTGTGCAGAAGTGTAATAGACTCATCCGATCTCAAGTTCGAGCACTTTGGTAATTTCCATAATGCCTGGTAGGTCAACCGCATACATTCTTAATGAAATTCACTACACAACTGATAATAACAAATATGCACAGAATTCCATTCGGTGTTTGAGATAAAGCAGAAGAGCAGTTGCTCCTGATTTTTGCTAAGCATGGAGAGTTTACTTTCACACTGCAACGTGAAATGCAGAGGCGATAATAACTGCAGTGCTGGAGTCAGATATGCCCTACTTCTCTTGGAGATGATCCACGTGAAGGACTTTCCAGAAACAGCAACCACAGATAAAATCGGAAAACAACGCAATTCGTACTCGACTGGCTATTCATCGTATGTAAAACACCCAACAGGCGTATCAAAGAAAGAAAAATGTGCGAAATGGGTGAGGTCTTTTGTGAGTGTAATTCTGAAACTGTGAAACTATATGTTACTGGGGATAAGACTTTGGTCACAACATCACACCAGTAACAAACATGCAGTCAAAGCAATGGGTAGGGCCCAGCAGACCTGTGCCAAAAAAGGTGAAGCTATCTCTGGGAAGCGGAAGATATTCTTCTTACTGACTCCAGTAGGCGAATATTGCGCAAGTGGTCTGGATCAGTTTGATGAAACGTTATTTATTAGGATGCCTTTCTTCAGAACTATATACCAGACCACGAAAGTACTTCGGCATAAGAGAATTGCGGGATTTTAAGTAAAGATTGTTGAAACATCTACTCTGCTCATCAGGGTTCAATGAAGAGATTAAGACACTGCTTGATTTGATCTTCTTGAATCTCACTTCAGGGATAGATTCGTATCTCTTGAAAGCAGTGGACAATGTGAGTTGTTCTAAAAGGGAAGTACGTCAAAACGCAAGTAAAACCTACATTGTTCTTCACTCAAAATGTAATCTATGGAAAATCGTGATGTAAGTGTTACATTGTTTGACGGGTAATTCTCATTGAATGCATGAAAAATAGGTTATTTTCGTGATTTTTTTCAAGTGAAATTCAGTGTAATGCTACATTTGATGATATTCTTATGTTCTTCTAATTTTTGCGTTTCAGAAACCAGTTTTGTGTCCGTATCGGACGTTCCATGTAACCGCTGTACAAACTAGAAGAACACTGGTCATTGGCGGCAATTCCCGAAGCGTCCTATTGGACTTGCAACAAAATAATGTTGTATAAATCAACATTTTCAATATATTTTCTACAAGCATAGGTAGGGTAACTGAAAAATACTAAGTTATTACCAAATGGTGACGTGTTGAAATAAGTATCATATTTTTCGCACTAAAAATCGGGACAAATGCAAGCACCGAAACAGACTTTTGGAGATATCTCTAAACCGTTATGTGCGCCGATGGAGAATTCTTTTTAGAATGTCGGCATCAAATTTTGATCAAAATCTTATTTACTGTTCTCAAACTATGTTCCCCCCCCCCTCCCCAAAAAAAATTGCAAAATACAGTTTCGAGAAACACACGTTTAAAGTTTTGGGCTGTATGTTTTGTACTTAAGTTAAACAAACCTCCAGTCAGTGATCCCTGGACCATACAGATATCCTTCCAGAACCAAAAGGAAGATGATCTTCATCTTCTTCATAGCGATGGTGGTCCTGCGGGCCTCTTTGGAGCTTCTGTCACCTGCCGCTGTGCTCACTCCATACGCTTTTCATCCGCTTTTGTGCAGAAGTGTAATAGACTCATCCGATCTCAAGTTCGAGCACTTTGGTAATTTCCATAATGCCTGGTAGGTCAACCGCATACATTCTTAATGAAATTCACTACACAACTGATAATAACAAATATGCACAGAATTCCATTCGGTGTTTGAGATAAAGCAGAAGAGCAGTTGCTCCTGATTTTTGCTAAGCATGGAGAGTTTACTTTCACACTGCAACGTGAAATGCAGAGGCGATAATAACTGCAGTGCTGGAGTCAGATATGCCCTTCTTCTCTTGGAGATGATCCACGTGAAGGACTTTCCAGAAACAGCAACCACAGATAAAATCGGAAAACAACGCAATTCGTACTCGACTGGCTATTCATCGTATGTAAAATACCCAACAGGCGTATCAAAGAAAAAAAAATGTGCGAAATGGGTAAGGTCTTTTGTGAGTGTAATTCTGAAACTGTGAAACTATATGTTACTGGGGATAAGACTTTGGTCACAACATCACACCAGTAACAAACATGCAGTCAAAGCAATGGGTAGGGCCCAGCAGACCTGTGCCAAAAAAGGTGAAGCTATCTCTGGGAAGCGGAAGATATTCTTCTTACTGACTCCAGTAGGCGAATATTGCGCAAGTGGTCTGGATCAGTTTGATGAAACGTTATTTACTAGGATGCCTTTCTTCAGAACTATATACCAGACCACGAAAGTACTTCGGCATAAGAGAATTGCGGGATTTTAAGTAAAGATTGTTGAAACATCTACTCTGCTCATCAGGGTTCAATGAAGAGATTAAGACACTGCTTGATTTGATCGTCTTGAATCTCACTTCAGGGATAGATTCGTATCTCTTGAAAGCAGTGGACAATGTGAGTTGTTCTAAAAGGGAAGTACGTCAAAACGCAAGTAAAACCTACATTTGTTACTTAAAACACAGTTTTCCACTGCCAGGTCAAAGACATCTCTTCACGCACTTGTACTGTTAACGAAGTTAAATTAATTTAGTGCTTAATTGTACCTTAAGTGTGCCAGAAAATGGACAGACAACCCTTATTACGCGTAAGTTACGAATGTAGTTTCAGTTCAGTTACTGAATAGTAGTAGTGTTGTGAACTACACATCGTTACACAATTTTTTGTGTGGTCAAAGTATTAACAAGCAACTAACTTAAGTATATAACGGCAGGTAAAAAAAAGACTGAAAAACTTATAAGGGTGTTTCAGAATAGCCTGTGCTGAGAAATAATTGTATAGAAAAAATCCGCTGTCAAGTTAATTAGCATTGGAGGTAGCTAATCAGGCTTTTGTGTGCACAAAGTGGGCCACCTGATACAACTAGTGTTAGCTGTTTTCATAACTCAGATAGAGACATCGAAGGGAAGCAGTGGTTGGGAAGGAAGAGAGACAGGGTTGTAGCCTCTCCCCGATGTTATTCAATCTGTATATTGTACAAGCAGTAAAGGAAACAAAAGTAGAATTCGGAGTAGGGATTAAAATCCATGGAGAAGAAATTAAAAGTTTGAGGTTTGCCGTTGACATTGTTATTCTGTCAGAGACAGCAAAGGACTTGGAAGAGCAGTTGAACGGAATGGACAGTGTCTTGAAAGGAGGATATAAGATGAACATCAACAAAAGCAAAACGAAGATAATGGAATGTAGTCTAATTAAGTCGGCTGATGCTGAGGGAATTAGATTAGGAAATGAGACACTTTAAGTATTAAATGAGTTTCGGTGTTTAGGGAGGAAAATAACTGATGATGGTCGAAGTAGAAAGAATATGAAATGTAGACTGGCAATGGCAAGGAAAGCGTTTCTGAAGAAGAGAAATTTGTTAACATCGAGTATAGATTTAAGTGTCAGGAAGCCGTTTCTGAAAGTATTTGTATGGAGTGTAGCCAAGTATGGAAGTGAAACATGGATGATAAATAGTTTAGACAAGAAGAGAATAGAAACTTTCGAAATGTGGTGCTACAGAAGAATGCTGAAGATTACATGGGTAGATCACGTAACTAATGAGGAGGTACTGAATAGAATTGGGGAGAAGAGAAATTTGTGGCACAACTTGACGAGTAGAAGGGATCCGTTGGTATGACACGTTCTGAGGCATCAAGGGATCATCAATTTAGTATTGAAGGAAAGCGTGGAGGGTAAAAATCATAGAGGGAGACCAAGAGATGAATACACTAAGCAAATTGAAAAGAATGCAGGTTGCAGTAGGTACTGGGACATGAAGAAGCTTGCACAGGGCAGAGTAGCATGGGGAGCTGCATCAAACCTGTCTCTGGACTGAAGACCACAACAAAAACAACAACATATCCTGTTCACGCTGCATGATACGAACACAGCATTAAGCACCTAGTTGAAACCAACAGTAAAAAAGATAAGCCTATTGCTGCCTGTAGATGGCAATGTTTTCCTGTTCTCTGATATTTGCTCAGTTTGTAAGAAATGTTGGTAACCTCAAACACATTTTTACATTGACTTAAGTAGCCCTCCATTTAGATAGCACGTTCCGGTTACAAGTGAGACGAGCTATGGTGGTGAGAAAGCCGGTCGAAGTCTGACGCCACAATTCCACGAGTAACTTTACTGCATAATAAATGCAAACCCTTTTTTTCTTGCTGCCGAATAATATTAATTTTCATTCCAGGCGTGTTTCACCTTTTGATTTAAAAGCACCTTCATTGTATTTGTTCTAAAATACACTGAAGGTGTGATGCTTATAGATTTAAAACAATTGTCACTAAAAACAATATTTACGAGAACAAAATGCTACAGTTTCGATCATCTGGTCAGATGAGACGAAACGCAGGTTTGGTAGGGCAGATGACTAACTGTAAGCAACATTTCACCAAAGTAAAACTCTCGGAGTGGGCTGTTTGGAATGTATAAGCATCACAGGTAGAATAAAGTTGTGGTCTTCCGGAAAAAATACGCTGGAGACTTGTTTATTATGAAGACAAACGAATCTGGAACGCAAATAAACGTTATGCAGTACGAAAAGCCCATTTGAGGTTATAAAGCGAATATTTAAAAACTTGCAATATATTTCTACAGCAACCAAACAATGAAATGGACACACACACACACACACACACACACACACACAATGACTGCCACCCATTATCAATATTTAAATAAGTCGTTTTCCGATTGGCGTTATATAGCGCCAACAGAGACAAGGAAATGAAAAAATAAGCAGCGGAGGACGCATGCGCGTTGCTCGCCTCGCTTCACCTGTACTTCCACTCTCCCGCCGCCGCACTCGTTGCGGCGCTGTTCCCGCTTTCCTGCGCTGTCCCCTTTCGTTCCCCTCTCTGGGATTTTCCACTGCCACCCCGTGGTGGTGGCAACGGACCCCTCAATGGCTGCCCGGCAACAGTGCGCTGGGTCGATGGCGCTGCTGCATCGACCTTGGCCGCCAAAAGCGCTTGCAGGCGGAATACCTTGTGCTAGGTCGGTACAGCGCGGACGAAACCAATTGCGAGGGGTGGTCGCCAGTGCGCTGTGTCGTGGGGGCAACGAGAACACTGAAAGCTGGCAAAATTGCATTTGCATATTCGTGACCGCGGAATACCACAGCTCTCCTGCCTGTAACACAGTCTGTGAGCATTCCCTCAGTCACATGCATTCACTCTACATCAACGTGCACACTTTGAAAATCACTGCGCACTGCATGGAAGAGAGTACTTTGCGTGGCATCAAACAACCCTGGGTCGTTCATGTCGGTCTAAGGTTAGAAAATTGCGACTGCTTGTGACAAAAAAGGATAAATTAAAACAATTATCTGTGTCAATCACTTTTTATTTACTCCCACGACGCCTTTCGAGGACGTACACCCTCGTCTTCAGATGGTTTATTGGATTGTCTTACAGTTTTATTTGCTGGAGGTAGCCACTTGTCTGCTTTGAGGGTCATTTCGCTATAAATAACGTATAATCAGCGCTTGTTAAGGTAATATGGCACTATGGTAAGACATTTAAAACAATAATAAAGATACTCACAATAGATTCCAGCAGAAAGAACCCTTAGGTCCGTCTAAATATACGCTGCCACCTTTAGATGTCAATACAAACACGAACCAATAACGTAAACAATCCAGAGATTATCCAGATGTTGAGATACAATCAGTGATCTCTATACTATCTGGATGCCGAACTCCACTTGCCTGAACGTGCCGGCCAAAGATGTTCGTACTTAGTTTCCCGCCTAATCATACCATGCCACGAGAATGCAAAATGAACATACTCTCTGATTCGGCTCCCACAGCCTGTCCATTGCATATTAATGTAAGGTTCAAAGACAGAAGTTAATATAGAATTCTTTATCTTATATGGACAGGTCTAAATTTTTTGTCTAATAACAATATGCACATGACAAGAATCTGCAGGCACGTCGAAATTCCATGCACTGAGGTCAGAGATCTACATGAAGAATGTATAGGTTCACTGGGCATAGTGCTTTGTAAGTCAAAGAGCTTTCATTACTAGCGTACAGTGCGAATCAAAGATACTAGTAAATATATAATTTTTTTTTATTTCGGTACAAACTGTTTGCTTAAGAATATTATCATTGTAAAAAATAAAGATATGAAAAATAAAAGATACAATAATAAACCTTATTTAATCATATAGACTGGTGACTGCTATGTTGCAAGGAGTAGCTAGTTTGGTGATGTGGGAACTGCTTTATAATTTAGGTCACTCAGTGACTTAAAAGTTACAGTACATCTTCGAGTATGCTTGAGAAGCTGCTAAAGAAGTTCATTGCGACTGTCTCAGCTTTGTCATTAAGTGTGTGCTGCCCATGTTTTCTGTTGTGAAAAAAAAAATCAAGTTGTCTGTAGAGGCTCAGTTTGTGCCCTTGTTTTATCTACATCTACATGGATACTCTGCAAATCATATTTAAGTGCCTGGCAGAGGGTTCATCGGACCACCTTCACAAATCTCTATTATTCCAATCTCATATAGCGAGCGAAAAGAACAAACAGCTAAATCTTTCTGTACCAGCTCTGCCATATGTAAACAGTTGTAGAGCTCCGCCATGCAGTTCTATACCACAGTAAAGTATTTCTTGGACCGCAAACGAATAATTCTTACAGTGACGTCTCCTTTCTGCCAAATACTCCAAACGACAACTTGTAAGTTTCACAAGGTTTGGGCTGCAGGCTCATAGAGGTATGTTCGAAAGTCAATATGTTTTTTATACACCTTTTTCCTATAATATTCCTTCGCAGTGCTAACTAAGCCTCGTTTTATTGTAGGCCTAGTGCAAAGGATTATTGGCACAAGCTGTCTCAATTTTTTGTGTTAATGCATGTTTTAACCATCTAGAAATTACGAGTGATTTTTAAATCAACAGGGAGGGACAAAGTAAATGATTTCGTTTATTATGCTTTTAACTAAAACTGTATTTCAAGGCCATGAGGTCAATATAAATTCCTAATGGATGACAGTGTATCTGCTGCCGTTATGCAAATTTTGACAAGCATTAGATTAATATACTAATGCTTGTAAATATTACAAGGTAATGGCGGGACTATTAGAAATGCATGCAACAGCCAACATGGCTGTTTAGAAGGCGCCACTACACCTATGCACGTTCTGTCTCTCTGTGGTTTTAATAATGGGCTTATATGTGCCATACCCCTCACTTGAATGAAACACCTTCTGAATAGCTCTCGGAGGACCTTAACGGTACCGACCGACCGCCTTGTCATCCCCAGCGTATAGGCGTCTCTGGATGTGGATATGGAGGGGCCTATGGTCAGCACACCGCTCTCCAGGGCGTTGTCAGTTTCTGTGAGCAGACCAGCTACTTCTCAGTCAAGTAGCTCCCAGTTTGCCAGACAAGGGCTGAGTGCACACCGCCTCATTTGAACTTCTTTAAATGTTATGTCATGTGCACGCTTCCTTCAGGTTTCTGCAAAAAGTAGTGTTTTATGGCCAGATGATTTAAAAACTAGGTTCTTAATAAAGACATAAAATGAGACTGACATTAGACGCTTGAGAAAGGTGCTACAGATGAAAAGTCATGAATGTGAGACGATAATGAGGGCGTTTGTTTTAACTTCAGACTGCTAAATATCTCTAAAACGACGCATTGTACAAAAAAAATGTTGTAGGTGGATAGTTAACATTAAGGTACGCATATTACTATAATACAACAGGCCACCTCCTTACCACCCCTCCTGCATGGGCGGGATCATCTTTGTATTTTTAGATGAGAACCCCCGCATTTTAATGCATACTCAGAAATGGATTCTACTCCAAAAATTACATAGTTTACTCAAACCATTGTTTTCCATTCGTGGTAGATACCGCTGTAATCTACAAATATCAAGTGTGGTTGTTTCTGCCATTAAGAACCGACGCATTTGATTCTACGTTCCATTTGCGATATAAATATAAACCTTTATGTTCTAACGGCTGATACTTATGTTCGAAATTTATTTCAGTGTTGCAAATTTGGTTATACTGTACAATTGTGAAATTCAGATTCGATTCATACTGCGCATAATAAAAAGCTCATGGCCAGAGGTGTAATGTGGCAAAGCACCAAGATGCACTTCTCAGCCGTTGTCGAGAAAACCGACAGTTAAAAGAAACCGTTGCCGTGAAATACTCTCTACGATTACTAATTTCCTATATCGTCGTGGCGTAGTGGTACGCGCTCGGGTTCGTAATCTGAAGGTCGCGGGATCGAATCTCGCGCCATGCAAAATCTTTTTATTATTAGTTTATTGTAATTCAAATATATATATATAAGCTATTAATGAATTGCTTATGCATGTTGGTGAAGGCGGATCGCTCTCTTATTGTACCGCCTCCATTTTTCCGTTTGTTTAACAGGGTGTACCAAAGCTCTCTCACGTCCGCACTGATTTTCGACGATGTTATAAGTTGCGCTAGGGACCGCATCTACCTTCTTTCGAAGTTAGCAGGCAACTACGCTGTTATGCGGCGGCTCGTTTCGGCCCATTCAACATCTGTCCTTCAAGTGTAACGAGCGAGTAACGGAGTTTATATTTCATACCTGCCGCAGCAAATTTGTGTTCGTGGGGTTTCTATTCTAATTCGAACGTTTGACTTACGGTATACGTATTCGTTTCGGAATACCGTTTCTACGTCTTCCGTTAACTATACGTGGTTAACATTATGAAGACAATTAATAACATTTGTGAAATACAACTTTGTTTACGGAAAACATAATGATGTTCGAAGTCGCCAGTTTTTCCACGACAAACGACTTTCAACAACTTATTATATGCATAGTTGTTGCAACTGATTGCCGGAAATTATATATATATATATATATATATATATATATGTGTGTGTGTGTGTGTGTATACACACATTTGAATTACAAAAAACAAATACTAAAAAAAAAGGTTGCATGGCGCGAGATTCGATCCGGCGACCTTCGGATTACGAACCCGAGCGCTACCCGAGCGCTTACCGCTGCGCCACGACGCTGTAGAAAATTATTAATCGTAGATAGTATTTCACAGCATCGGTTTATTTTAACTGTCGATTTTCTCGACAACGGCTGAGAAGTGCATCTTGGTGCTTTGCCACATTACACCTCTGGCCATGAGCTTTTATTATGCGCAGTATGAATCGAATCTGAATTTCACAATTGGCGGCCTCCCCTTGTTAGCCAAAGGTTATGCTAACTAGCGTCTCTGCAAATGAGATCTCTGAAGCTGTAACAAGTGAGCCATTCCTATTAATGTCGGTTGTAGAACTGGCCAGTGCGCTAGCTTGTCTCGTAAGACCAGCCGAGTGGCGGCGCTCGGTCTGCTAGCGTCGACAGTGGCGATTCGCGGGTCCGATGTGTACTGACGAACCTCGGCCGATTTGAAGCCTACAACCTAGCAAGTGTGATGCCTTGCGGTGACGCCACATTGACCACTCCCACGTAGGAGGGGTAGTTAGAAGGTGGCCAGTTGAGCAGACATGTGTCCCCTTTACTAATATTAATGGAGAGAAGTCTTCCGAAGTAAGAGTGATTTCAGGTGTGCCGCAGGGGAGTGTCGTAGGACGGTTGCTATTCACGATATACATAAATGACCTTGTGGATGACAACGGAAGTTCACTGAGGCTTTTTTCGGATGATGCAGTGGTATATTGAGAGGTTGTAACAATGGAAAATTGTACTGAAATGCAGGAGGATCTGCAGCGAATTGACACATGGTGCAGGGAATGGCAATTGAATCTCAATGTAGACAAGTGCAATGTGCTGCGAATACATAGAAGGAAAGATCCCTTATCATTTAGCTACAATATAGCAGGTCAGCAACTGGAAGCAGTTAATTGTATAAATTATCTGGGAGTAGGCATTAGGAGTGATTTAAAATGGAATGATCATATAAAGTTGATCGTTGGTAAAGCAGATGCCAGACTGAGATTCATTGGAAGAATCCTAAGGAAATGCAATCCGAAAACAAAGGAAGTAGGTTACAGTACGCTTGTTCGCCCACTCTTGAATACTGCTCAGCAGTGTGGGATCCGTACCAGATAGGGTTGATAGAAGAGATAGAGAAGATCCAACGGAGAGCACCGCGCTTCGTTACAGGATCATTTAGTAATCGCGAAACCGTTACGGAAATGATAGATAAACTCCAGTGGAAGACTGCAGGAGAGACGCTCAGTAGCTCGGTACGGGCTTTTGTTGCAGAGTCAAGCAGTATATTGCTCCCTCCTACGTATATCTCGCGAAGAGACCATGAGGATAAAATCAGAGATATTAGAGCCCACACAGAGGCATACCGACAATCCTTCTTTCCATGAACAATACGAGATTGGAATAGAAGGGAGAACCAATAGAGGTACTCAAGGTACCCTCCGCCACACATCATCAGGTGGCTTGCGGAGTATGGATGTAGATGTAGATGTAGATTAAATTTTCAGTCAGAACTTTTTTTTAGTATGATGAGTCGTTTTAGAGAGAGACTCTAAGACGAAAAAAGAAAAAAAAAAGGAAAAGAAACGACGCACCACAGAGGAATTGTCTGAATGGTCCGGTAATCGATAAATGTGCTGTACACGTACAGACGAACAAATGTTTAAATTTTCACAAAAATTTAGGTTTGTATTCCTCTACTGTTTTGGGGCGTCTCTAGACACGTCTCCGACTTGGAATCTCACTGACTGAAATAGAATTGTTTTCAGCGATGAGTCCGCTTCCAACTAAGCCCCAGTGACCAACGAAGATACGTCAGGAGGCGCTCTGGACGGCGGTAGGATACCAGTCTGGCTGCCGTCCGCCCTACTGCCTGACAACCAGGCAGTGTGCGATTTACAGGGGGGGATGGGGGGGGGGATTTCCACCCCTCTGCATCAGAGCATCCCCTCCTCTGGTTTTAGTTTATGCATGTCAACGTGGGATGTTAATTTCCCACCCACTGGTGTAAAACTTTACATATAATTTAAATTTGTGGAGCCGAACACTGAAAGTTTTAATACAGTCTATTAATACTATTAATATATTTGCTCATTAATTTTGAAAAAGTGTTATGTAGTAGTTAAGCATTTCAAAACATTTAGAGCTAAATCATCATTCTCATGTTGTCATTGTTGCTTTCGTCTAAGGTGCGTCATCCATTTACTTGCGAGCTTGCGAGGGAAGTAGTATGGCAGTCATACCGCAGCAGTCGTACCGCAGATTTGGGTGAGCTGGGGGCTGAAATTCCCAATCCGGGCCCTGACACAAGTGTGTCCGGGCCTGTAAGAACTACGGAATTTCAGGATGTCATTCAAACAAAGCAAAATTTCTGATTTCCTTAAGAGCAGTGCATTACCTGATACGTGTACAAACTCTGACAGTCAGGATACTAACAGTGGTGCTAAAAGAGTTAAAATAGACAGTGAATGTAAAAAAGAAAACGGTAATGATGGTGCTAATACAGGGGAAGAGACTGAATCTCCGGTGACTGAAAACTGTGACACGTCTCAAGGTAGGAATGGGAGTAACAATGCTCTTGAGAGTATAGTAGGAAATTGTGTTGCCTTATCACTTTTTCAAAACTGGCAAAAGACTAAGCCGTGGCTGTCCGTAAATGACAAAAACTTAGTAATATGCACAGTGTGTTCACAAGTTCGTGAACTTAAGGTGGAAAGCAGTGAACGTGTGCGTATCGATAAGGTGTTTTTAGCTGGTGTTTCTGCTAATAATGCCAAAAAACTTAATGATAAAACCGGGGATCATGGAAAGTGTAAATCACACATGAAGTTCGTAGAAATCATGAGTATAAAAGAAAAGTTTAGAAAAATGCGTGAGTGAAAGTGAAAAGTTGTGGGAAAGCAGCATCAAGAAAAAGTAACCGCAACTGCTTCGTTGTTCAGATCTGCATATGTAATAGCTAAACAGAAATTATCATTCAAATCTTATCCAGCAGTAATCGAACTACAAAAGTTTAATGGTTTATCAGTCGGTAATATGCTTCATTCTGACCATGCATGCCGAAATATCATTATGTTTGTAGGAGAAGAAATGAAAAAGAATCTTGCTCACTTCCTTGTAAAATCGGGTACAAACTTTAGTATCATGATGGACGAAAGTACAACGGTTTCCAATAAAACTTGTTTAATAATATATTTACGTTTGTCCTTTGAGGGAGTTGCTTGCATATATTTTTTTGACATTGTTGAATTAGAAAGTGGGACGGGAGAATGCATTTTCAGCACACTGTTAGCAGTTCTTGAAAAGTCTCGCAGCTATTAAAACTAGGCCGTATTTTTCGCGTACGTCGGGTTGCTTCCTCATTTAATGCTGTTCGACATCTTCTTGACAGTCACAGTTCTCTTGTCCATCTTTTTGAAAAACTGAGACATGATGGTTCCCGATCAACTCAGGAGAGATCCAAATTCGAAGGTTTACTAAAACATCTCACAAAGTGGTTGCTTGTAATGGAATTTGTTATGCTTTATGAGGCCCCAGAAGTTCTACAAGTATTATCATTCTTTATGCAGAACAGAAATTCTTCAGTCCTTAAAGCAAAACAGGAAATTGACGTGGCTATAAGAACTCTTGAAACACTGAAAACAAATGACTCGCCACGTATTAGGATGATAGTACAAGAGTTGGAGGAAAAGCGCTCATTCAAAGGGGTATTAATTAAATAACCTTCTTGTGATGAATATAAAACCATCTTGTGATGAATATAACAGATTTCAGACATTTCGGAAGAAATTTTTTCAGTCTTTGGTAGACAATATAAAAAAGCGCTTTGAGGACCTGGATTTCTTTTCGGATGTAGCCGTCTAAATTCAGATACATGGCCTTCAGACGATTATGAACGTGTGTTTTATGGTGACATGTCAATTTCTCGCTTCTGTAACAAGGTGGATTTCAAATTACGTGAAAGCACGTGTGCGTTACTAGTTAAAGATTTTCGGATCTATAAAGAAAATCCTCAACACATTCCCAATTCTGTGAAAGAACTTGTGAAAGCAGTCGAAATTATACCTATATCTACGGCTGAATGTCAACGCGTATTTAGTGCCATGAATTTAACACTGACTGATCAGAGAAATCACTTACAAATTCCGACACTTTCAAATCTACTTTTCATTTCAATAAATGGAACTCCACTGCATTGCTTCGTTGCAGAAAAGTTTGCAGCAAGGTGGATCAAGTCTCAGCACCATAGTGCCCTTGACAAACCAACAGGCAAACCCTCGAATATTCAGGAGCACTCTCATTCATCTCGTCTCTTCAAGTAAACTCGATATGTTAAAATGACTATTAGATACTGTAGTATTAGCTGAACCGGCCATACTTTGCTGTGGCTTTGTCATAATACGATGATTTAACAAATTAACATTCACTTATAATTTCAGTGTTAAAATTAAGCACAAAACAACACAAAAATTTTAATTTTACATTTTATTCATCTCATATTTTAGTACAGTTTGAGTATCGTGTATTACATGAATCATTTAAAAAGTTGTTAATTGACAACATATGAAGATTTATTAATTTTATAAATGAGGTAAATAAACTCGACATTGCCCGGATGTCTCTACTTTCCCCTTATGTCCATCTCCTTCTTTGCCGACTCACCATCTTCTCCTGCCTTTCTCTCTGTCTATCTGCTTCTCTCCTCTATCACCTCCTACCCCCTCCGTCACTTTCCCTTTCACTAAGGTCAATTCCTCTCCCCCTCTAAGCCAATCTCCTTCTCCCCTCTCTTTTTGTCCCTGTGACATCCAACATTTACATACTGAAAACAGTTATTTGCGTCTACAGTTGCCATAAGGACAATGCTGAATGTTTTTTTGTAACTGATGTATTCACTTCCAGTATTCGGAGGACACATAATTTGCACATGTTTGCCATATATGGCTCCTATGCAGTGAGGGAAATTCCACTTCTTTTCGAAATTTCTTGCTACCTTCTGCCATTCTTCAGTATCCTTTGGAAACTGAAAAGTAAAACATACTCATTACTTCCCTATTTTTTCAGACTGATGACACAGAGGACACAGTATCAAAAGATGTCGGCGATATAGCTCTTGAAGAACATGTACCTCCCACATATGTGAAGCACGTATTTTCAAATGTTCTTTTTAAAGCGGCCTTGGGGGAGTATGAACAGCAAACATGGAGCATCGAAACATTGGTTGCAAAACCTAGCTATGAAATTGTATATGTGGACAATAATAATTATGACGAATTTATTCAAACAGAAACAGAAGAGCTCGAATTAATTCGATTTTAGAAATAATTATTTTTAACAGTTCTTTAATATCCATTTTAATTTGCTTAAAAATGCCAATACAACATTACTTAAATGAAATCAGTATTGAATGTTCCGTGCTTACCTTTACGTAATTCTTCAACACCAATGAAATAGCTCCACATACTTCTGGCACTATGAGGGAAATAGCAGAATATGATACTTTTAATAAGTACATTAGTGACTTGTATGAATCGCCAGTAGCTAAAAATCGTAATGTGATGGCCCATCGAATTCTTGGTGAAATACTGTCTTGGTAGTCGCTATCTTTCTTTACAATAAGAGGTGTAGTTAACTGCAGTAAGTAATTAAAGTCTTCAGTCGACACTCTCGTAAAATCACTAAATAACGCACCACCGTCTGCTTCTAGTTTCTAGGATACTATTTCGTGGACCTTCTTTAAATACTCTACTCTTCCACTATCGTTTTCTTTTCCTTTGGTTTTCATTTCCGTTGTTAGCTGCATGTGCAAGTACCAAGTAGGCCGCCGCTGCGATCACTTTATCATCCATTATACTGCAAGACCGACACACGTGTGGCACAAATTCTGTTGCTTTGGTATAAATTAACCTGCCGAATGCAAAATACGCCGCAAGATGTTGCCTGTTGTAGCATGCTACAAGACGACGCACGTAGCATGCCACAATGTTGCAAGACGTCGCTCCAGCGTAAACGAGGCTTTAGGGTCTGTATTGTATGGTGAATGTGATGTGTTGCGTACGAAACTAAAACCTGCAATCAGATCCAAACGTCGTGGAAAACTGCGAAGAGGTGTCATCCTGCAGCAAGATAACGCTCGCCCACATTCTGCCAAACGGACAGCCGACGCAATAAAGGAGTTGAGATTCGAGGTGCTGGAACATCCACCATACATCACAGATCTGGCTCCAAGTGATTTTCACATGTTTGGACCCTTAACGGAAGCACTACAGGGAAGAAGATTTGAAAGTGATGAAGACGTCATTGCTGCGGTGCAAAATTGGTTACAGATGCAACCGAAAAACGTATTTTCTGATGAAATAAAAAAAAAAACTCGTAAAAAGTCGGGAAAACTGCATTGAAGTCCAGGAAGGTTAAGTAGAAAAATAACGCATGTTTCAGTTTTCTATCATCAGAATAAGTACAGCTTTTCACAAATGTGGCTTTACTTTTTGAATTCCCCTCGTATACCTGTATATAGATGATTTTGTAAATAAGCTTTACCTATAATGTACTTTTAAACGTATAACAAGGGATGGCTTTTCTGATAGTGCATATGCGTGAATAGTGAGTTTCGGCGTTAACATCTATTTATAAATAACTGTTTAACCATGGGTAACGCCACGGTCCAAGCTAGTAACATATATAATAATACTAACCCCCTAAGACATCCCCCCCCCACTGGTAAAAGCACAAATCGCACACTGCAACCAGGAGAGATGGTCTGGGATGTTGCCATCCACGGCACCCTTACAGCATAGCGGTACATCGACGATATTCTACAACCCGTTTGGTTGTCCTTCATGGCAAACCATCCTGGGTTTACATTTCATCAAGATCACACCTCTCCCACACGGTGACTATTTGTCTTCGTACTTACGAAAACCTACGTTGGCCAGCAAGGTCGCCGGTTCTCTCCCCAATTGAGAATGTTTGGAGCATTATGGGCAGGGCCCTCCAACCAGCTCGGCATCTCGACGGTCTAACGCGCCAGTTGGACAGGATATGGTACGATATTTGTCAGGAGGACATCCAACACGTCTGTCAATCAACGCCAAGCCGATTAATCGCTTGCATAAGGATCAAATGTGCACCAACGTGCTGCTGACTTGTTCAATTTGTGAAGCTTTCTCTCTTGAATAAGACATCCAGTTCTTCTGAAACTATCAACATTAGTCTGCCCATACGTGTACACCGCATCTACCTACTTCCGTGGCATTCGGATACTTCCTTCGTGGTGCGTCAGTTTTTTTTTCTCAGAGTGTAATTAGTTGTATGAATTTAAAACAAACACCCTGAACACTGGACTACCTCTTAAATAGTTTGCCAACTTTTCTCTTTTGTTTCTTAACATATTTTCAGTTTTGTATCTATGATGTGTGTATGGAGTCTACTCAAGAAAAACTGATGATGGGGTGATAAATGCGACGTCAAATGTCAAAGGAAAATGTCATTTTAGTTTTCATCGCAAAGTTGTTTTTATGTGGTTTACCGTCTTAGATTAGTCTGATGTAATATGCGGTTCAGGGCATTCACTGGAGATAATAGCAAAACGCGAAGAATAATCTTTGTTTCCAGCAGACTGAGTAACACTGCTGTGGTACGCCATTCAGTGTGAAGACACGTTTTTGCACGAAACACTCCTTTCTTAGTTTTTGTATGGGCTGACTCCACTCAGACACTACGGGGATAAAATTGCAAATAGATGCAGAAAAACCAGAGAAAAGGCACCAGACGACTCATATGAATGATACCAGGAGCTTACAAACTTTTCGCTACTGCTAAAGACTGAATATCATTCCTCATTCTATAAATCGTGTAATTTATGACTGCAATGATCTTTCACCTTATTTATGTCATTTCATTGTAAGCTAGCCAGTTATGTTATTGTTTTTGTGCACTGAATGAAAAACAGTGAAAAGAAACAACATTAAATAAAGAAGGCAATTTTATGATCTTTTTTGTTTGTGAATCTGTAGTATAGTTACGCAAACATTAATTCTCATTTGTCAGCGAGCACCAGATCGGTGCCTTGTTCTGCATTAGACGCGAATCACAAAGTTCTAATAAAGTGGTGAAATAGATGGCGAAACTTCTTTCCAGCTGTTTCGGCTAGCTGAAATAGAGTGTGGAGTTCAAGGGAAAACGACTAGACAGGAAGCAGAACAGCCGTAATGCCTATTTACTAAGTATATCATTTCCAGGCGACGGAACTTGCAGCAGACAAAATCCTATTTCTGGGAAAGGTTTTGGCTGTCTTGTATACATGTTCAGTCTGAGTCGATTTCACTAGCCCGATAAAATCGGTTTTGCGAGCATCAATTGTCTATAAACTAAGTGCCCGATTTCGTCTGCGTGATGAAGTGAGTCTGTCATTACTTCCGTAATATTTTTAATAACGAAAGCGTACGGTTTACATAGTAAACGTCAGTGAGCTCTTAAGGACGAACAAAGGAGAAGACTGTACAGGAAGAGATGTTTAAAAATCTTATCCACGCCGATGAAAGCGTTCGAAACTCTTTTATTAACCCAATTAAATTACGCACGTAGTGGCAAAAAACGCGAAGTGGAGAGTGGTGTAAGATCAATGCATGCCAACATTTTAGAGACTTGGAATGACTCGTAAAGTTTCAATGAGTACAGACACATTCATGTTTCTATGCACACAATTAGCTAATGTTTCGCCACCAGCCATTAATTGTGTACAAGAGCTTTTGTCACTAAAAGAGAGGGTGATTATAGCAGTTAAAATATTAGCGAACTACGCAGAATGTAGGGTTGTTGCCAAACAGTCCGACTTTTCTAATCTAATACATGCATATACAGGTATACATAAATACCAGTTAATAAAGGTAAAATATACTTCCCTTAATTAAATACAGGAAATAAGTAACTTCGTGCTCAACCAAATATTCATTTTCCGTTACCTCACATAAAATAGCTTTGCTCAAATTAACTAACATTTTTAAACGAAAACAGGTACCTGACAATGCAAATGCGTTTAAAAAATGGTAGAATATTTAAATGTGAGTGCATATCGAAAGCAGAGTGTTTATATGACAAACCAGAAGCGACGTTTACGAAAATCAGATAACACGGTGGTCGTAGGTCCTCAGGCCTGATCCCTGATCGTGAAGCTTCCTTTTTTCTTTTCTTTGCTGTAAACGTTGTAGGAGTGTTATTTTTGAAACAGCACTTAAAAAGCTACTGTCGATTCATTTGTTTTTTTTTGTTTCGTATCACATTGTTTCTATATTAATTTTGACTCCTTCCATTACCTGCTGCAACTCATATGTGTAGTTAACGTGACTGCAGAATGATATTAGAGACTTTTCTAAGATTCTCTAAACTATGCTGAATTTTGTTGTTGTTGCTTCCCACTGTTGTTCCAGGCTTTTGTAATGACTGTGAGGTGAGCATTACAAGTGATTCTTTATTCAGGGTGGGGATGGTTTTCTTCCCCAATGTTCTTTAAACTGTTCTTGCCTCCGGCTCTAATAACCTTGACGTCAACGTGAGATTCATTTCTATCCATTTCTTCTTTCTTTCCTTTTTTTAATCTTTTGGAGTTCCGTTGTCTGTGTTTCATTTTTATAACAGCGATATCGGTTTTTTTTTTTTCAAAGAAAAAAGAAATATTTGCTCCCTCCCAGTAGTCTTCAAACTATGCGTCTCCTGGCTCAGTAAATAAAAAGAATTTAATTATGCATGCCGATTTATGCAGAGTGAAGAAATATTGATTGGATTATTGACAGTGAATGAAATTATCTCCCTATTTCAGGAAGAAACACTTTGTTTATAAACAAAAATGTATGGCTTCTCGGTAAGCGAGAACACTGCAAGAAGCTATTGCGCGAGATGGCACACAGGAATTTATCTCATCAGCAACGGCCAACTCTGTGTTTTGAAGTCGGCTGGAGAAGATTCCATAGTTTGTTTTGGTTTTCTCCACGAGCCGGAGGAAAGTTATGACACAGCCCAGAGATTAAATGGGCGTCTGCCGGCCTTCACACCACACGCATTTACTGATGACGCCACACCATACGTGTTGCGTCGTATTTCCCGTGTGCAATCGGAAAATCGTATTGAAATCCCCGGGTTTAAACGATAATCAACTGATGGTCCTATCTCCGCCACTTCAGTATTCCTTACTCTTTTTACGTTAATGAATGAAATAGTGTTCTCAAAAAGGAATACATGAACTTTCCACAACTGATTTGTTTTCTGCATCACCAGCTATACTCAATGAATCTGTGGTGTGCGAATAATGACTGCCTATCATGCGCTATAGTTACACATCGTACAGGATGTTTTAACTTGAGTTAACTAATTACACTGTAAGAGAAAAGAAGCCGACGCACGACGAAGGGATTATCCGAATAGCAAATCATCCTGGGCTTATATTTCAACGTGTTAATGCCCATCCACGGTCGGCGAGAGCTTCTACTATTTGTCTTCGTGCTTACCAAACAGTATCTTGGCCAGCAAGGTCGCCGGATCTCTCCCCAATTGAGAACTCTTGGAGCATTATGGGCAGGATTCTCTAGCCATCTCGGGATTTCGACGATCTAACGCGCCAATCGGGCAGACTTTGGTACATTATTCCTGAGGACGTCACCCAACAACTCTATCAATGAAGGCCGAACCGATTAACTGCTTGCGTAAGAGTCAGAAGTGGACTAACGCGTTGCTGACTTACTCTATTTGTGAAGCTCTTTCTCTTGAACAAGCCATCCAGTTTTTCTGAAATTACAACTGATACTGGTATAATTACACTCTCTGTGAGGAAGTAATGCATAGGATGTTGGAAAAAATCAGTTAACTTAGGTAAGTACGTCAAAAAAATACAATACTTTCACGATGCTTATAATGCAGTAACAAGAGGTGAAACGTATTTTGACAAACGTGGGCTACACCCTCGTTCATTCCAGGAATTATCTTCAAGGAAACCCAGCAATAGCCTTTATTTCGGCTAGTAAAAGAAGAATATTTTGTGACAGACACCCGATACTTCACGTGTGTGTGATTTTTTATGTAACGTCTGTCTTTGAATATCAATAAAAATTTTCTAAATGTTAGACGTTATTCGTTTCACTTATTGTAATCGTCTTCAATAATCTGTAATAAAAGTCTAATGTTTTCTTCAGTCGCAAAGGAAATCACAGCTGATTTCAACAACCGACGAAATGATAGCATAAATAGAAAGTGCTAAAATCTCTGATTTTTTGCTGTAACTGAGAAGGTGCAATCAGCGAGAGTTTTTTATTATCATCTTTGAGTTCCTATTGAACGGGGCGATCTCGATTAAGTGTAGGAATCAGGGCGTTTCGGAACAAAAATTCCATCGCACAGTAATAGCAACGCACTGCGCGTGAAAGTTTAACATGCTCCGAAACCGGTTGGTTGAATTTCTTAAAATAATAATTAGCTCCTAACTTGTGCTTGTATGATGAGATTAAAATATTTCGTTACATTTCTTCCCAATTGATTTCTAAGATGAGACACAAATGCACTTAATGAACGACCTGCGCACACCTGTAGTATGTATTCTGTTAAAAACTGCTACTTTTGTTTCACTTTCATAGCACCTGACGTCCGCAGCTCGTGGTTGTGCGGTAGCGTTCTCGCTTCCCGCGCCCGGGTTCCCGGGTTCGATTCGCGGCGGGGTCGGGGATTTTCTCTGCCTCGTGATGACTGGGTGTTGTGTGATGTCCTTATGTTAGTTAGGTTTAAGTAGTTCTAATTTGTAGGGGATTGATGACCATAGATGTTAAGTCCCATAGTGCTCAGAGCCTTTTGAACCATAGCACCTGACCTTTTTCGAATCAGCCCGTATTTATAATAACCTTCAAACTCAGTCGTAGCTTGAATGCAGTTTCTGCTGCGCTTGTTGGTACAGTACTGGGCAGTGACCTGGTTGGTCGTACCTTCCTCAGACAAATCTTTTAAGAGACTGCCCTAGAAAAGTTTGGGTGCCAAATTCGTTGCAACAAAATGGTCACAGCCCTCAGACCAGCAAAATAAACATGCAACAAGAATTGCATCTCAAAATACACGAAACTGACACTAAAGCAGTGCCATGAAAACAGAGTCTCTGTATGGTGCTGGAAGAGTAGCTTCAAAAACAAAAATTGACTGAAGAATGCAGAAGAAAACGACAAGTATTCAAGAAAATTTCAAGTCCAAATCTTACTGAAGAAGGAACATTTAGAATAAGAGTTAATCCTAACAACAGCAACGCATGTCCCATAACGTGTATAGCTAAGCGGTCGGGGAGGGTTACTTTAAGCCCATAGCAAAAAAATCGTTTATTGTCGTTACATTTTATAAACAACATGTTCCATAACGTGTATTGCTAAGCGGTGGGGGAGGGTTCCTTTAAGCCCATAGCAAAAAAATCATTTATTGTCGTTACATTTTATAAACAACATACTTTTTAAATAGGTACTGATGTATAACTAGGGTCTAGTACCTGATTATATATTTTAGCACAATCTTAGCAATACCAATGCATTTTCATAACGTGTACATCGAGGGAAGGGTTCCTTATGACCACAAAAAATTTAAAAAATTCGCATTTCGTTAATTCTCGTTGATCTTTGTTCGCAACATATTTTATAAAGGTATATATGAATACGACATTTGTCATGAAAAGTCACACTCACTACTGAGATTTAAAATTTTAGGTTAAGTTTACTGAAGAATGTAAAACAATTACGGAGTCTGGTATAAGAAATCATTAAAAACATCAGATTTTTAAAATTTTAAAATATAAAGTACATGACTAGATTGCGATATTTTCAAAAGTTGATCATAAAGTGTCCCCCCTCCCCACCCCCTTGGCATTGCAAAGATTAAGGAAATTCATATGTATACCGATATTTATTGTGATACAAAATACGAAGGCTTAAATTCTGTGCATATATCGAAAGTATAGGAGAGATTAACTTGACAAATTAGCAGTAAAACTAATGTTGAGACAATAATATAAACGCGGCATTAAAAGAAGACCTGAAAGAAACAGGAACAACACAACAGTTAATATAAGACAAGGATATTTTAGGGAAATAATTATCGAGTGGACTATTAGCTAGGTATAAGATTTGATTCAGTTGATGTGAGTATAAGAAAAGAGCTTACTGAGAGAAGATGAAAGTAATGTGAGCACAAAGAAAGGCTAAGGAAATGTCAGAAACATCGCTTGGTTATTCAGTGCGTGGTTAGTTGGGCCCAAATGTAATCATATAATAAAAAAGAGTAGGAGATACTGAATACTCTTGTTACATTAATTTTTTCAAAATTTCATCATCCTTCGTTTTCCCTGTAAATATTGCAACCACAGATTTCTTAAAAAGAGCTTCTGTAGCTTTTATTAATATGCTAGTATATCCATTATTATCCTAAGATTGCTTTTGTTTACATAGTCAGTTGCATTAAACGATATCAGCAGATTAAATTCCCAATTTTTCGAGTGACAAGTCCGCTGCGTCACTGTTCTTTGTTCTCTGAGCGGCTCCCTAGAAAGCATTGGGGTAGGTCGAGGACCGTGACTAGGGTAAGGGCTGACAAGAGGGAGTGGGGGCCAATATTTGTGCTGTCGTTGAGCTGGGAGCAAAAAGCAGCCGACTCCCCGGCGCGATTCAGTTTACGTCCCGAAGGGAGGGGGGAGCAGCGGGTAAGCCGAGGGTGCGAGATGTGCGCTCGTTCGCCGCCTGCAGCGCCGCCCGCCGTCTTTTACGGCTTCTTCCAGGCCGTCCTCGGCAATCTTCCCTTCCCTAGGGCAGCGAACGTCCTCCTACCGAGCGGGTGTAATCAAAAGCGGGGTGTGGGTCCCTCATAACGAAATGCCCGCCTCCAGGTTTAAGCTCCCTCTGCGCTTGCAGAAGTCGTCAAACATTGCGATGGAACTGTAAAATGTGAAATATTGCTTAATACGACTTTATTCTATCCATGATGGTTCGAGAACTCTGTAGCTGTTTTCGTAAATATTACTGCAGAAAAAACCGCAGCCAGCCACATTCTTTGAATGAATAATTTATTTCACTGTAGCTAGTTTCGCTCAGGGAGGATTTCATGTGCAAATTTCATATTTCTGTCCTATAGTATAACAGAATATTCATGATTTTCCTGCTTACTAAAGCTTTTACATTACATATGAGGGTGCATTAAAAAGTAACTTACGCGCACACATTACTGATGCAGGAGAAGTAGCTTTTGCCGGCCGCGGTGGCCGAGCGGTTCTAGGAGCTTCAGTCGGGAACTGCGCGACTGCTACGGTCGCAGGTTCGAATCCTGCCTCGGGCATGGATGTGTGTGATGTCCTTAGGTTAGTTAGGTTTAAGTAGTTCTAAGTTCTAGGGGACTGATGACCTTAGATGTTAAGTCCCATAGTGCTCAGAGCCATTTGAACCATTTGAACCATTCATGCAGTCCTTCTTCGTATCCATTCAGTATCCCCTGTTAGTTCTATTTGGTGTGGGTATTTCAGTAGGGGTAGTACGGGCATTTTTGTAAGCAATCTCGTTTGTAGACTGACTGCATTTACCTACCACTGTACAAGCTAGTACAGAATTTTCATTAGTTTTTGGCTTCAATGATTTATCTTACATAATCAATATACATTATAAAAGTAAATGGACAATGTGCGTTCTGCTAAAACTCAGAAACCAGTCCCGGTACGATCAAGGGGGTTTTATGGTAACCCTGTACCCCCATCCGCGAAGAAGATTCCCGTTTTTACCCGAATGGCGTGCTGCTGAATCAGAGGCTGAGACGGTTCTGCGACCATATGGGCTGCAGATTCCTCGACTTGCGCCATAGGGTGGTGGGGTTTCGGGTTCCGCTGGATAGGTCAGGAGTCCACTACACGCAGCAAGCGGCTACACGGGTAGCAGGGGTTGTGTGGCGTGGACTGGGCGGTTTTTTAGGTTAGATGGCCTCGGGCAAGTACAGAAAGGGCAACAGCCTCAAAGGGTGCGGAGCAAAGTCAGGACATGCGGGGACCAAGCAGCAATCGGTATTGTAATTGTAAACTGTCGAAGCTGCGTTGATAAAGTACCGGAACTTCAATCGCTGATAGAAAGCACCGAAGCTGAAATCGTTATAGGTACAGAGAGCTGGCTTAAGCCAGAGATAAATTCTGCCGAAATTTTTACAAAGGTACAGAAGGTGTTTAGGAAGGATACATTGCATGCAACCGGTGGTGGAGTGTTCGTCGCTGTTAGTAGTAGTTTATCCTGTAGTGAAGTAGAAGTGGATAGTTCCTGTGAATTATTATGGGTGGAGGTTACACTCAACAACCGAGCTGGGTTAATAATTGGCTCCTTTTACCGACCTCCCGACTCAGCAGCGTTAGTGGCAGAACAACTGATAGAAAATTTGGAATACATTTCACATAAATTTCCTCAGCATGTTATAGTCTTAGGTGGAGATTTCAATTTACCAGATATAGACTGGGACACTCAGATGTTTAGGACGGGTGGTAGGGACAGAGCATCGAGTGACATTATACTGAGTGCACTATCCGAAAATTACCTCGAGCAATTAAACAGAGAACCGACTCGTGGAGTTAACATCTTGGACCTACTGATAACAAATAGACCCGAACTTTTCGACTCCGTAAGTGCAGAACAGGGAATCAGTGATCATAAGGCCGTTGTAGCATCCCTGAATATGGAAGTTAATAGGAATATAAAAAAAGGGAGGAATGTTTATCTGTTTAGCAAGAGTAATAGAAGGCAGATTTCAGACTACCTAACAGATCAAAACGAAAATTTCTGTTCCGACACTGACAATGTTGAGTGTTTATGGAAAAAGTTCAAGGCAATCGTAAGATGCGTTTTAGACAAGTACGTGCCGAGTAAAACTGTGAGGGACGGGAAAAACCCACCGTGGTACAACAACAAAGTTAGGAAACTACTGCGAAAGCAAAGAGAGCTTCACTCCAAGTTTAAACGCAGCCAAAACCTCTCAGACAAACAGAAGCTAAGCGATGTCAAAGTTAGCGTAAGGAGGGCTATGCGAGAAGCGTTCAGTGAATTCGAAAGTAAAATTCTATGTACAGACTTGACAGAAAATCCTATGAAGTTCTGGTCTTACGTTAAATCAGTAAGTGGCTCGAAACAGCATATCCAGACACTCCGGGATGATGATGGCATTGAAACAGAGGACGACACGCGTAAAGCTGAAATACTAAACACCTTTTTCCAAAGCTGTTTCACAGAGGAAGACCGCACTGCAGTTCCTTCTCTAAATCCTCGCACAAACGAAAAAATGGCTGACATCGAAATAAGTGTCCAAGGAATAGAAAAGCAACAGAAATCACTCAACAGAGGAAAGTCCACTGGACCTGACGGGATACCAATTCGATTCTACACAGAGTACGCGAAAGAACTTGCCCCCCTTCTAACAGCCGTGTACCGCAAGTCTCTAGAGGAACGGAGGGTTCCAAATGATTGGAAAAGAGCACAGGTAGTCCCAGTCTTCAAGAAGGGTCGTCGAGCAGATGCGCAAAACTATAGACCTATATCTCTGACGTCGATCTGTTGTAGAATTTTAGAACATGTTTTTTGCTCGAGTATCATGTCGTTTTTGGAAACCCAGAATCTACTATGTAGGAATCAACATGGATTCCGGAAACAGCGATCGTGTGAGACCCAACTCGCGTTATTTGTTCATGAGACCCAGAAAATATTAGATACAGGCTCCCAGGTAGATGCTATTTTTCTTGACTTCCGGAAGGCGTTCGATACAGTTCCGCACTGTCGCCTGATAAACAAAGTAAGAGCCTACGGAATATCAGACCAGCTGTGTGGCTGGATTGAAGAGTTTTTAGCAAACAGAACACAACATGTTGTTATCAATGGAGAGACATCTACAGACGTTAAGGTAACCTCTGGCGTGCCACAGGGGAGTGTTATGGGACCATTGCTTTTCACAATATATATAAATGACCTAGTAGATAGTGTCGGAAGTTCCATGCGGCTTTTCGCGGATGATGCTGTAGTATACAGAGAAGTTGCAGCATTAGAAAATTGTAGCGAATTGCAGGAAGATCTGCAGCGGATAGGCACTTGGTGCAGGGAGTGGCAACTGTCCCTTAACATAGACAAATGTAATGTATTGCGAATACATAGAAAGAAGGATCCTTTATTGTATGATTATATGATAGCGGAACAAACACTGGTAGCAGTTACTTCTGTAAAATATCTGGGAGTATGCGTGCGGAACGATTTGAAGTGGAATGATCATATAAAATTAATTGTTGGTAAGGCAGGTGCCAGGTTGAGATTCATTGGGAGAGTGCTTAGAAAATGTAGTCCATCAACAAAGGAGGTGGCTTACAAAACACTCGTTCGACCTATACTTGAGTATTGCTCATCAGTGTGGGATCCGTACCAGATCGGGTTGACGGAGGAGATAGAGAAGATCCAAAGAAGAGCGGCGCGTTTCGTCACAGGGTTATTTGGTAACCGTGATAGCGTTACGGAGATGTTTAGCAAACTCAAGTGGCAGACTCTGCAAGAGAGGCGCTCTGCATCGCGGTGTAGCTTGCTGTCCAGGTTTCGAGAGGGTGCGTTTCTGGATGAGGTATCGAGTATATTGCTTCCCCCTACTTATACCTCCCGAGGAGATCACGAATGTAAAATTAGAGAGATTAGAGCGCGCACGGAGGCTTTCAGACAGTCGTTCTTCCCGCGAACCATACGCGACTGGAACAGGAAAGGGAGGTAATGACAGTGGCACGTAAAGTGCCCTCCGCCACACACCGTTGGGTGGCTTGCGGAGTATGAATGTAGATGTAGATGTAGATGTAGATAATGGTTGTGAATTTTCGCTCTCTTGAAGCTTATGAAACATTCCAGAATATTCTAGAATATTCGAGAACATTCGAGAGTATTAGAGAACATTCGACAACATTCCACAATGTTACACATTGATCCGGAATATTATGGAACATCCGGGAGATTCCAGAATGTTCGGGAACATACCAGAACATCACAGATCATTGTGGAACATTCCAGAACACTCTCAAACGTTGTGGAATGTTCTGGAAAATTGTGGACCATTCGAAGCCTTTTTGGTATGTTCTGGAATTAGGAGGAGGAGGAGGAGATTACTGTTTAACGTCCCGTCGACAACGAGGTCATTAGAGACGGAGCACAAGCTCGGATTAGGGAAGGATGGGGAAGGAAATCGGCCGTGCCCTTTCTAAGGAACCATCCCGGCATTTGCCTGAAGCGATTTAGGGAAATCACGGAAAACCTAAATCAGGATGGCCGGACGCGGGATTGAACCGTTGTCCTCCCGAATGCGAGTCCAGTGTGCTAACGACTGCGCCACCTCGCTCGGTCAGTTAGTTACTGGTGGAGATACTCATGGTAGGGCTATATGAAGCAAGACCCTTCGCGGGCTCGAACGTCAGTTTCTTATCAGTGACAAAGGGAGGAACTGAAAAAGTAGTGCAGTGAGTGAATAAAAACAAACAGTGAAGTGTGAGTAGTCAAAGTGATACAGTGTCTGAACATAAAATGAAAATAAGGTGTGAAAAGTATATAAAATGTACATAGTGTATGTGTTAATAAATAGCTGATTTGATTTATTTTGATAACGCCCAAACGTAAAAGAGGAAGAGATCTTGCCAGTTCTGCAGCAAAACGTCGAAAACAAAAAGAACAACGAAAAACGTAACAGACAAAGGACGCAAAGCACGTTTTAAGTTCCCAACGAACGACAATGAGCACCGTCAGAAGCAGAGAAATCGAAGAACTACGAAACGAACGAACTGAAGAATTAAGAATTGCGACACAAATTTATTCAAACTACCACACAATCTCACATAAACTGTCCGAGAAGCCCGGTACCTCAGCTAGTTCTAGCTAATTATGAAATATAAGCTTGATATCGACTCTCCTTGAGGGTGGAGCATCGCATGGAGAAATGAAGTTGACCAGCCACATCACTCGACTGCGGATGAAGCTCCGGTTTATTGAGAGAATGAGGGGAAACTGCAACTCGTCTTTCTAAACATGTATCCTGAAACCATTTTTCATTGTAGTTCATTTGCTGAGATCATCTTCATTTCGTGTCGTAGTAAAATGAGTGTTTTCATTTGCAAATAACACTGCACCTGTTGCTGCTACGTGGAGCGGTAAATCATATGTAAATTTTTAAAACACTATTTACGTCAAACACGAATCCTGTGATACCCTACAGTATGTTTTTCTGAACATCGAAACATAGGCTTCATTTTTACGGACGTCCACCCTGCGTCCGACAGGCTATATTTGAACCAGTGTTACGCCATTTACGATATAAGAGTTTAGTGAAAAGCAGATAATGACGATTAACGCTATGGGTCGAAACAAACCTACTATTTGTTTCGCAGTAAGGCAAAAAGAGGAGGAACTAAGGAATGACTTACATCAGTCATTCTCATCGTAGAAAACAGTTTTTATCTTGAAACGGAGATCTTGTGATGGAATGTCAGGAGAGATGATCAAACAAGTTTTCTTCAGCTACACCATTTCATTTCCCATCGTAAGCTAGCTCAAAAAACAAAAATACAGTAGCGGAATACTGAAGTTGTTAATAGATATGTTGTACATGATGTGAGTATTGTTTTAGAGCTCAATTTTAAGGAAGTTCTCTCAGAGTGTACATTTTGCATTTGATCAGGCTTGAAATTTCTTGCCAAACAGACGGCAAAATGCAGGAAATGGAGAATGGATGGAAGTTATACGGCAGTTATGTTAATTTATTGCACAGTGGTGGGCACGATACAAGGAAGAACATCGGGCGGCGAAGGAGAGAACATGTTACTGTGTTCGCGACGTAACGCAGATTTGTCCCAATAGGCAATAAATATATGAGTCTAGTCCCAAACGTTGGTTGGGAAAGGAGTGAGACAGGGTTGTAGCCTATCCCCGATGTTATTCAATCTGTATATTGAGCAAGCAATAAAGGAAACAAAAGAAAAGTTCGGAGTAGGTATTAAAATCCATGGAGAAGGAATAAAAACTTTGAGGTTCGCCGATGACATTGCAATTCTGTCAGAGACGGCAAAGGACTTGGAAGAGTAGCTGAACGGAATGGACAGTGTCTTGAAAGGAGGGTACAAGATGAACATCAACAAAAGCAAAACGAGGATAATGGAATGTAGTCGAATTAAGTCGGGTGATGCTGAGGGAATTAGATTAGGAAATGAGACACTTAAAGTAGTAAAGGAGTTTTGCTATTTGGGGAGCAAAATAACTGACGATGGTCGAAGTAGAGAGGATATAAAATGAAGACTGGCAATGGAAATGAAAGCGTTTCTGAAGAAGAAAAATTTGTTAACATCGAGTATAGATATAAATGTCAGGAAGTCGTTTCTGAAAGTATTTGTGTGGAGTGTAGCCATGTATGGAAGTGAAACATGGACGGTAAATAGTTTGGACAAGAAGAGAATAGAAGCTTTCGAAATGTGGTGCTACAGAAGAATGCTGAAGATTAGATGGGTAGATCACATAACTAATGAGGAAGTATTGAATAGGATTGGGGAGAAGAGAAGTTTGTGGCACAACTTGACTAGAAGAAGGGATCGGTTGGTAGGACATGTTCTGAGACATCGAGGGATCACCAATTTAGTATTGGAGGGCAGCGTGGAGGGTAAAAATCGTAGAGGGAGACCAAGAGATGAATACACTAAGCAGATTCAGAAGGATGTAGGCTGCAGCAGATACTGGGAGATGAAGAAGCTTGCACAGGATAGAGTAGCATGGAGAGCTGCATCAAACCAGTCTCAGGACTGAAGACCACAACAACAACAGTCCCAAACGAAAAATGTGGGATATTAGTGCGTAACTCCAGCGCCGAATTACATTGGATACACTAGTCTGATAAAATTGGACGTAATAAAATAAGCAAAACGTTGTTCCTCACACAACAATAAATAGGTGCCATGAGCACCATTGTAGATATCACACAATTGTGCATGCTTCTCGAGACGCAATAACTGACACTGAGTGAAACACGATATAATTTCAACACAAAAAAGCAATTGCTTGTTTCCTCAAAAGTGAATATTATCAGATTGTTAAAGCCTTATAGTAGTTAAAGCTAATAATAGAACAAAAACAAGGAAGTACTTCAGAGGATTTGCCCTGCATGTGACTGCATCATCACAGATCATTAACAAATAATATGACGGTCATTGTAAAAGGGAGAAAAAATGTGAACATCTAGCTGTATTATGAGGCTATGCTTAAGTCTGAGTTCCGATTCATCTTTGTTTTCTTCTGACCTTTTTATCGGGACGTTCAAGACGTCGGTGTTCATATCTTTTGTTTGGAGCTTGTCCATCTATTTACTCTCTGTAAATGAGCAGTTTCCCGCTCTACTTACGAGCAAACTTTGTTCTTGATCAGTTTTCGTACCACACTTATCCTTTCTATTCATACCACACATACCTCTCCACATATATCTTGTAGGATCAACTCAACATGCACCTATTTCGTAACGCTCGTTTTAAAATGCAAAAGATGGTGTTGCAAAAATGGTTCAAATGGCACTGAGCACTATGGGACTTAACTCCTGAGGTCCTCAGTCCGCTAGAACTTAGAACTACTTAAACCTAACCAACCTAAGGACATCACACACATCCATGTCCGAGGCAGGATTCGAACCTGCGACCGCAGCGGTCGCCCGGTTCCCGACTGTAGCGCCTAGAACCACTCGGCCACCCCGCCCGGCCGATGGTGTTGCAGTAGGCTTCTAGTAATGCAAACCGTATGCACGCTGGTTGCCTTCGGGTGTTTCGCGGTTTGACACAGAAATTCATAAGATCAGACAAACGATAAAATGTTGCTAACAGGAGCGCATGTAAATGTTCTTATTTTTTTCAGGATAAATTTCAGTTGCAAATCAATTTTGTTATGCTTTACTAGTTTCAACAAAGCAGTAAATCATAATAAAATTTATTTGCAACTCATGACTGAAATTTATCCTGAAAAAATAATATTACATTTGCTGAAAATTACAGCCATGAATAAAATACACTACTGGCCATTAAAATTGCTACACCACGAAGATGACGTGCTACAGACGCAAAATTTAACCGACAGGAAGAAGATGCTGTGATATGCAAATGATTAGCTTTTCAGAGCATTCACACAAGGTTGGCGCCGGTGGCAAAACCTACAACGTGCCGACATGAGGAAAGTTTCCAACCAATGTCTCATACACAAACAGCAGTTGACCGGCGTTGCCTGGTGAAACGTTGTTGTGATGCCTCGTGTAAGGAGGAGAAATGCGTACCATGACGTTTGCGACTTTGATAAAGGTCGGATTGTAGCCTATCGCGATTGCGGTTTATCGTATCGCGTTGGTCGAGATCCGATGACTGTTAGCAGAATATGGAATCGGTGGCTTCAGGGGGGTAATACGGAACGCCGTGCTGGATCCCAACGGTCTCGTATCACTAGCAGTCGAGATGACAGGCATCTTATCCGCATGGCTGTAAAGGATCGTGCAGCCACGTCTCGATCCCTGAGTCAACAGATGGGGACGTTTGCAAGATAACAACCATCTGCACGAACAGTTCGACGACTTTTGCAGCAGCATGGACTATCAGCTCGGAGACCATGGCTGTGGTTACCCTTGACTCTGCATCACAGACAGGAGCACCTGCGATGGTGTACTCAACGACGAACCTGGGTGCACGAATGGCAAAACGTCATTTTTTCGGTTGAATCCAGGTTCTGTTTACAGCATCATGGTGGTCGCATCCGTGTTTGGCAACATCGCGGTGAACGCACATTGGAAGCATGTATTCGTCATCACGATACTGGCGTATCACCCGGCGTGATGGTATGGGGTGCCATTGGTTACACGTCTCGGTCACCTCTTGTTCGCATTGATGGTACTTTGAACAGTGGACGTTACATTTCAGATGTGTTACGACCCGTGGCTGTACCCTTCATTCAATCCCTGCGAAACCCTACATTTCAGCAGGATAATGCACGACCACATGTTGCAGGTCCTGTACGGGCCTTTCTGGATACAGAAAATGTTCGACTGCTGCCCTGGCCAGCACATTCTCCAGATCTCTTACGAACTGAAAACGTCTGGTCAATGGTGGCCGAGCAACTAGTTCGACACAATACGCCAGTCACTACTCTTGATGAACTGTGATATCGTGTTGAAGCTGCATGGGCAGCTGTATCTGTACACGCCATCCAAACTCTGTTTGACTCAATGTCCAGGCCTATCAAGGCCGTTATTACGGCCAGAGGTGGTTGTTCTGGTACTGATTTCTCAAGATCTATGCACCCAAATTGCGTGGAAATGGAATTACAAGTCACTAATAGTGTAATATAGTGAATATCCGTTTATCTTCTGCATTTCTTCTTGGTGTTGCCATTTTAATGGCCAGTAGTGTAGTTATTGATTATATCTCATTAATTTTCGCGACTTTATATATTCCACGCACGTAGTCTTTGCATATGTTAGTAATTCCTACATATTACAAAGTGATGCTGACTGCTTAAATAATGTCATCAGTGCAAAGTTGACATCTTGTTGAAGACATGGACCATGTAAAAAACACAATGTAAGCATGATACTCATAAAGGCAGTGAAATGAAAGCTGTTCAACATTATTTGTGGCTGGTTGCTGTCTGCCTCAGCAAACATTAACTGAACAATGTCTGTGGAATACTATATTTATTGAGGATAAAATAACAACGTCGCTATATTAAATATCTCGATACACATGTCACGTTAAAGCCACATAAAAACATTATCACCATTTTCTTCATCAGGAAAGCAACTGACCGTCAAAGAAAGAATAACACAGATAAGCATAATGTAATTTGCCCTGTCAGCTCTGTACTAATATTGAGAGACTATTCCATGAAGCCAAACTGCGAAGGGACCAACGAGATATATGGGCCCTGTGACGTACATTAGCACATGACACTACAGGTCTTACGAGTTGCAGCGACCGTCTCTGGCAGGGAGACAGTTACTACTTCACACCAGTTTAATCCTTCATAGCTGTGTGTTTATACAGCCAAGCTCTCGATAGCTGATGACAAAGTGAATAACTTTAGTGGGTATCTTTTCATTCACATCCTTATGTCCCGCCTGATCCAGAAGCAGCCAAGCATTTGCGATGAATGTTGGGCAAGGCAACTAGTGTGACGTTACTAACTCGCTACGGGTCGCGTATTTCTCGTGGGCCCCGAGCCGTGACACATGACGTCACTGCCGCCATGATACAGTACGGACACTTTAACCTGGCAGTCGGTCGCGAACGTAAACAAACGAAAACAGATCATCGCTGGGAGAGAAGCAGGATGGGGAACAATCTTGCCCCGCCTCTCACAGAGCTAGTAAGTAGCCAGCTTCCATTATCTATGTTTCTGCGAAAGCAGAATCGACACATGGTGACAGCGCTCGCAGGGTCATGGAAGTTTGTATTCGAATTCTGTGATAGACACTGAACATCCTCTCCACTCATTTCAGAATTTCCAATAACAACGAGCGACGTACAACACAAAGTGAATATACGGAACATTAGGTAATGGCTAGTGCAACTGTCTGATTAGGTTGGCGGTGCCATAAACGAGATAAATGGTTCAAATGGCTCTGAGCACTATGGGACTTAACATCTGCGGTCATCAGTCCCCTAGAACTTAGAACTACTTAAACCTAACTAACCTAAGTACATCACACACATCCATGCCCGAGGCAGGATTCGAACCTGCGACCGTAGCGGCCGCACGGTTCCAGACTGAAGCGCCTAGAACCGCTCGGCCACACAGGCCGGCTAAACGAGATAGTACAGGCCTGACCTCTAGTGATGTCTTAAGCAACCATATTTCGAAACATCCCCCACCGAAAAGTACCACATTAGGATGTGTACAAATTAGTCGGCGCAACTGTCAAATTCCTCCGTTTGACAAGAGGAATGAAATTACTATTTACTGATACTACGCGGCGCTGTCTCGTTTTATTTTAAGTTCACTGGTAATATTGGTTAGTACCCACTAATTCTTCTCTGCAAGATTAATTTGGCACCTGTTATGTTGCTTTTAAACACCTTTTTTTGTGTCGTTGCTGACAATCTGTTCTGATGAAACTTCTAGAATTTCGTATTTCTCCAAAAGAAAGGTTAAGTCTTCACTTTGAATATCTAACTAACTAAATTACGAAACACAATACTGTCACAAAATGAGTAAAGCACTGGCATGAGAACGATATAAACGTCATCCATCATCTCTGGCCATGGTGTTCACTACTACATCATTTACATTTATGTCATTCTTAACTTCGTGATCGTCAGTTTCTTTTCTGAAGAGAACGGTAGGTATTGTCAAATACTCGAATTTTTAAGGAGAATTAACACGACAGCTCTACAGAGAACATGTAATACAATAAATCTGCCGAGAAAGACTTCATTGTTATAATATAGTAATTAAGTTAATCGGAAAAAATTGGCAACCCCTTAGAAAGGTCACTTTGGAGAGCTATAGATATTATAGAACATCTAGCAGGCGATCTTGTGATCTTCCACTCCTCACGGAAGTCGTGGCTGTGAAAAGGTATGTGTGTGTCTCTTGTATCGAGTCAGCGCCGTAAGATGAATCGACGTAGAGTCGTGACAGAACGGCAGAAAGAAGGTATCGCGTTTGGACGTACCCATGTCCATACCATGAATGAAGTTTGCCCGATTTGTTGGTGTATCAACATGGAATATCCAGCGTCTCGACAAGGGACGGTGTAGCACTCGCAGTTATATAACAGGACATGCGAACGGTGATAGCATAAAGATGGCAACTGACAGGGACTGGAGACGAGTGTCATGCCTTGCCAGTGAAGTCAATTTAAATCCAACGGGACTGGCTCCAGTCAATGAACTTCCAAGCGAAAATTGTAAAGGGAACTGTACGCAATGGGTACGTGGATTCAGGTACCTTTCAAGAGACTACTACCCACAGCAAGGTGTGGAATTCACCGAGGCACAATGACACGTTTATCCGGCAGCATGTGGAGGTGGCTTTCTGATGTTATGGGATTGATGTTCGTCATCCCTGTCTTCCAAGACGACAGCAGCAGTGTTCACAGGGCTGCACGCCTGCGCTCTTGGTTTGGCAAACGAACAGGCACGTTATAGTACCTCGACTCGCCCGCTAAGTCAGATGCACAAAAATGTTTGGAACTAAGGGGCCATTCAATAAGTAACACAACACATATTTTTTTCCTGAGAGCAGGTTGATTTTATTCAGGATTCCGACACACTATATTATTCCCTACTCTTCTGGCTATAAAATCTTATTTTTCAGCATAGTCTCCGTTCAATGCAACGGCCTTACGCCAGCTTTTGGTAAGGGCTGTATGCCCGCACGGTACATTCAACTGGTGGAGCCAACCGCTTTCTGCATCTGTTACCTCCCCATCACCCATGTACTACTCCCGTGGAGAGCATCTTTCATTGGGCCAAACAGATGGAAGTCGGAAGGTGCGAGATCCGAGCTGTAGGACGGATGAGGAAGAACGGACCACTGAAGTTCTGTGAGCTCTTCTCTCGTGCACAACTTGTGTGAGGCCTTGCGTTGTCATGAAGAAGGACAAGTATGTTTGCACTTTTGCGCTTTCGAACACGCTGAAGTAGTTTCTTCAACAATTTCCTGAGCATAGAAGAATACACTTGAGAGTTGATCGTTGCGCCATGAGGGAGGACATCAACAGGATAACCGCTTCAGAGTCCCAGAATACCATAGCCATGACTGTACC
Source organism: Schistocerca nitens (assembly GCF_023898315.1). Taxonomy (NCBI): domain Eukaryota; kingdom Metazoa; phylum Arthropoda; class Insecta; order Orthoptera; family Acrididae; genus Schistocerca; species Schistocerca nitens. The sequence continues at coordinate 1,092,943,161 of NC_064615.1, read as the reverse complement.
AGCTGAGGGTGCGGCTATGAACTTCTTCTTCGGAGGAGAGACGGTGTGGCGCCCCTCCATGGATGGTCGTTTTGGTTCCGGTTCGAAGTGAAAAACTCATGTTTCATCACCTGTGGCGATGTCCGACAAAAAATTGTTTCCATCAGCCTCGTATCGCGGAATCAGGAACAGATGGTCCTTGGTTGATCCTTATGGTCTTCTGTTAGGCAGTGAGGAACCCATTGGGCACACAACCTTCAGTATCCCAACTGGTGGAATAGTGCGTCCGTGCTACCGACAGAGATGTCCAGTTGAGCAGCAAGGTGTCTGAGTGAGATCCGTTGATCACCTCGAATGAGAGTGTTCACATGTTCCAACTTTGTTGGGGTCAATTTTGTGTGTGGCCGGTCGGCACGCAGGAGATCGGACTGGTTTGCGCGACGTTGTTGCTATTATGACAAACGCCTCGCCCAATGGCTCACCGTGCTTGTGTTCACTTACAGGTCTCCACTGACATTCTGTAGGCGCGTCTGAATATCGGCGATGCTTTGGTTCTCCGTCAAGAGAAACACAATGACAGCTCTCTGCATGGAACGCACCTCCGTTACAGACGCCATTTTGAAGACTACGTATAGTGCCACCAGCTATCGGAACTTAATCAACCTATAGAGGCTGAAGCAGGAAGCAAGAATAATTGTATACATCAATCGTTTTCCAATGTTAATGCGTATTATCTTTCCATCACCCCAAAATGGTACACACTTTTGCCGCCCAACGCTCTGCTGCCCAACGCAACGATTGTAGCGAAGCAACTGATGCCAGCCTCATTTACAAGTACATACTGGAATGTCTACAATATCAGAATTAATCTACATCTACGTTTATACTCCGCAAGCCACCCAACGGTGTGTGGCGGAGGGCACTTTACGTGCCACTGTCATTACCTCCGTTTCCTGTTCCAGTCGCGTATGGTTCGCGGGAAGAACGACTGCCGCAAAGCCTCCGCGCGCGCTCTAATCTCTCTAATTTTACATTCGTGATCTCCCCGGGAGGTATAAGTAGGGGGAAGCAATATATTCGATACCTCATCCAGAAACGCACCCTCTCGAAACCTGGACAGCAAGCTACACCGCGATGCAGAGCGCCTCTCTTGCAGAGTCTGCCACTTGAGTTTGCTAAACATCCCCGTAACGCTATCATGCTTACCAAATAACCCTGTGACGAAACTCGCCGCTCTTCTTTGGATCTTCTCTATCTCCTCTGTCAACTCGACCTGGTACGGATCCCACACAGATGAACAATACTCAAGTATACGTCGAACGAGTGTTTTGTAAGCCACCTCCTTTGTTGATGGACTACATTTTCTAAGGACTCTCCCAATGAATCTCAACCTGCCACCCGCCTTACCAACAATTAATTTTATATGATCATTCCACTTCAAATCGTTCCGTACGCACGCTCCCAGATATTTTACAGAAGTAACTGCTACCACTGTTTGTTCCGCTATCATAAATCATACAATAAGGGATCCTTCGTTCTATGTATTCGTAATACATTACATTTGTCTATGTTAAGGGTCAGTTGCCACTCCCTGCACCAAGTGCCTATTCGCTGCAGATCTTCCTGCATTTCGTTGCAATATTCTAATACTTCAACTTCTCTGTACACTACAGCATCATCCGCGAAAAGCCGCATGGAACTTCCGACACTATCTACTAGGTCATTTATATAAATTGTGAAAAGCAATGGTCCCATAACATTCCCCTGCGGCACACCAGAGGTTACTTTAACGTCTGTAGACGTCTCTCCATTGAGAACAACATTCTGTGTTCTGTTTGCTAAAAACTCTTCAATCCAGCGACACAGCTGGTCTGATATTCCGCAGGCTCTTACTTTGTTTATCAGGCGACCGTGCGGAACTGTATCGAACGCCTTCCGGAAGTCAAGGAAAATGGCATCTACCTGGGAGCCTGTTTCTAATATTTTCTGGGTCTCATGAACAAATAAAGCGAGTTGGGTCTCACACGATCGCTGTTTCCGGTATCCATGTTGATTCCTACAGAGTAGATTCTGGGTTTCCAGAAACGACATGATACGCGAGCAAAAAACATGTTCTAAAACTCTACAACAGATCGACGTCAGAGATATAGGCCTATAGTTTTGCGCATCTGCTCGACGACCCTTCTTGAAGACTGGGACTGCCTGTGCTCTTTTCCAATCATTTGGAACCTTCCGTTCCTCTAGAGACTTGCGGTACACGGCTGTTAGAAGAGGGGCAAGTTCTTTCGCGTATTCTGTGTAGAATCGAATTGGTATCCCGTCAGGTTCCTCTGTTGAGTGATTCCAGTTGCTTTTCTATTCTTTGGACAATTATTTCGATGTCTGCCATTTTTTCGTTTGTGCGAGGATTTAGAGAAGGAACTGCAGTGCGGTCTTCCTCTGTGAAACAGCTTTGGAGAAAGGTGTTTAGTATTTCAGATTTACGCGTGTCATCCTCTGTTTCAATGCCATCATCATCCCGGAGTGTCTGGATATGCTGTTTCGAGGAACTTACTGGTTTAACGTAAGACCAGAACTTCCTAGGATTTTCTGTCAAGTCGGTACATAGAATTTTACTTTCGAATTCACTGAACGCTTCACGCATAGCCCTCTTTACGCTAACTTTGACGTCGTTTAGCTTCTGTTTGTCTGAGAGGTTTTGGCTGCGTTTAAACTTGCAGTGAAGCTCTCTTTGCTTTCGCAGTAGTTTCCTAACTTTGTTGTTGAACCACGGTGGGTTTTTCCCGTGCCTCACAGTTTTACTCGGCACGTACCTGTCTAAAATGCATTTTACGATTGCCTTGAACTTTTTCCATAAACACTCAACATTGTCAGTGTCGGAACAGAAATTTTCGTTTTGATCTGTTAGGTAGTCTGAAATCTACCTTCTATTACTCTTGCTAAACAGATAAACCTTCCTCCGTTTTTTATATTACTATTTACTTCCATATTCAAGGATGCTGCAACGGCCTTATGATCACTGATTCCCTGTTCTGCTCTTACAGAGTCGAAAAGTTCGGGTCTGTTTTTTACAGTAGGTCCAAGATGTTATCTCCACGAGTCGGTTCTCTGTTTAATTCCTCGAGTTAATTTTCGGATAGTGCACTCAGTATAGTGTCACTCGATGCTCTGTCCCTACCACCCATCCTAAACATCTGAGTGTCCCAGTCTATATCTGGTAAATTGAAATCTCCACCTAAGACTATAACATGCTGAGAAAATTTATGTGAGATGTATTCCAGATTTTCTCTCAGTTGTTCTGACACTATTGCTGCTGAGTCGGGAGGTCTGTAAAAGGAGCCAATTATTAACCTAGCTCTGTTGTTGAGTGTAACCTCCACCCATAATAATTCACAGTAACTATCCACTTCTATTTCACCACAGGATAAACTACTACTAACAGCGACAAAACGGTTGCATGCAATCTATCATTTCTAAACACCGTCTGTGCCTTTGTAAAAATTTCGGAAGAATTTATCTCTGGCTGATGGTGCCGTCGCTTAGCAGCTCTGTGCCGTCCAGTCGTCCTCTGATGGCGTCTGCTGCGGTCATTCGTAGCTAGCTACATTCGCTGATTACATCACTAACTTCCTTTGCTACCTCAGCGCCTCTGATGTTAAGTCACCTGATTACACACCACTGGAAGCAGCCTGTCATCCACGTGGTGACGCTATTTAATTAAATTATAGTTTTTAAAGTGGTTTTTATTATTCTAGACAGCTTGGTAATAATTTGAAGCACTTTTATGTAATTTTGAGTGTCAGCTTCATTACAATCACATATACAAAGCAAACTGCATTAGCTTATGCAGGCATGCCCAGCTACATAAGTCCTGCCACTAACTAGCCCCACAATGCCGCTTGACTGTCTTAGCCAAGTGGTGTGACATGTGGAAACTTCAAGTACATCCACAGAAAAGCCAAGCCACCCGCTATGGCTTCACCATTAGGTATTTCAGTTGTCTAGACTTCCGCCTCTGTATCTACAACCAACACAACCCTCTGGCTAACATGGTAAAGTACTTAACACTAACTCTTTACAGAAAACTAAGAAGAAGGGCACACCACCTTACCATTCAGCACAAAGTTCAAAATAGAGTAAAGCTACTGGAAGGCCACACCTGGGGTCTGCATCCTTCTATCATTATCCTCACCTATAAATCCCTCTTCTATCCCATCCTAACTTTTGCCAATATTGCCAGGATCTCCACCAACCCTAAATTCTACAAGTTCCTGGGAAACCTGGGAAAACATGCACTCCACCTTGCTTTTCACATCAACCTAACTTCACCAATCCGCATTTTATACTATGTCGTCCACTGGCCACACCTTCTTCTCTTTCTAGAGCACCGTTGGATCTATACATTTATTGTAAGGCCCACTTTCAGCATCCGACATCCCATTCACGGTTCACCAATCCAGCTACCCTGCTGTGCCACTACTTTCATATTCAATCTTCCATGCATCTTCATGCCTTATTCACCCTCTTCCACAAAAATTTCAACTAACTCCCACTACCTGAACATGAAATCTGTCCCAAGTTATATCCCTTTTTCTGGCACTTGTCACAATGCTCCACTTCACACCATTCTTCCATTTGCCGTCTCCCTCTTCCTCCACTTCACTGACGCTGTCTGTGGTACCACAGGGCTCCATAGTGATAGTCATCATTCCACCTCCATCATGTCGATGTTCATTCTCCGTTACACAACAGCATATTAGTGCGGTAGAGTGTACTGATACCATCCCACAGCATAACAAGGTTGGAAACGTACTGGCAAATTTCCGTCTGACACAGGTAATGGCCACGCAGAATCTGGTAGGTCAAACTGCTTTAGCTTATACAGAGTCACCTAGCTACATAAGGCCTTCTACTGGCTAGGCCCACTATCACACCATCCAACTCTCCCATTCCACCCTCCGATTGAATCACGTCTCCAGTGGCTCTGGACTGCCGCTGTTATATAGGATGGCCGGCAGTAGTTGCTCTGCCCATTTGTACTTGGAGCCTCATCGCTACGACACGATCCTAATTGACATTGTGATAGCTGGACTCTATTTCTCGCTGCGTTATTTGTAATGAATCTTTGATTGGTTAGAGAAATAAAATTGAAGTAAATTTTCTGTGATAACTTGTTCGCTAATCATTTCTCCTCCTGACCAGCTTCCCTCTGATGAAAGTTGCCACACCACTCTGTTTCCCACTTCACCTTACCATTGTCTACAAAGTCGTACACAACGAATAGTATCGTGGGTGATTGTATTTTAATTGTAATTTAAAATAGTCTGAAAAGTTTAAATATATTATATTTTTCAGTCATTTATTTTTTTAAAATATCGTTTATTGTCGCACCTTTTTATGTATTTCCAAACTTCTTTTAAATGTGTATAAACTTTAGCTGATGATTTTGTTCACTGCCGCCCATTCTTGGGGAACCAAACTAATAACAAGAAAGAAATTAGCCTCATTTAGTCCTCTACTAGGAGACGTGGAAACATGCGCAGGAATTATACGATACAATTTTTGATTTGTTTCTGTATGTTGTTTCTGTTTCGTAGGGCTTCTGAGAATGACATAACTGTCGATACCTGCTGTTAGCCTCTGTAATCAAATTTAGTTTTCTCGTAGAAGTTCCATGTCGACAACATGTCAAAAGTGAAGAAATCCCTTCCTTAGTGCTCAGACAGTTTCTCTTGGCTGTTGCGGTTGCCGAACGAAAATAAGTTGGGGCTGTATTTAGGCGGTCCCTTTGTCACTCACGGAAATACACTGGCGTATTTTGCAGTTAAGGTAGGACGTTGAAGAATGCGGGGTGTCCTGCAAACGGCTACCACGTGTGGACGGCATACAAGGGCGCCTTTGTGCGGCAGAGCAGGTTGCAGGTTGGGACGTTCCACAGCCCTACTGGGCCCACTCCCCGCTGAGAGTGGCGCACCGCCAATATTTTTCTCTGTCACGAGCGCCCCCTTCCCCCCGCTAACCGCTGCCGCGATTCAATTTTATGGGAACCAGCTGAGGACGCAGCGCAGGGGGGCTGGCATAATGGCTCGCAGGAGGGTATCACGTGTCGCACAACTGCGGCCCACGTTCTCGTTAGTGTTCCCCCTCATCCGAGCGAGGCGCCACCTTCAACATAAAAAGACAAGAAGTTTTTACCACTTAGCCTCAAGAGACCACACGGTCTGAAATATCTACTTCTAACGAGAATGGCCGTACATTTTGTTCTGGATATCAACGTTGACTGGAACACACTCCTCGAAATTCTGAAGATAGCAAGGACGCGAAAGGTTATTTACAACTTGTACGGAAACGAGGCCGCAGCTACACTGACTGAAAAAAAACTGCAGCACCAAAATATAATAAATGTACAGTAACGATTTTCAGGAATACCTTTGCCTAGTATAGTAAAGTGATTAACATTGCAAGACTGCAAGATCACAGGTTAAGACAAGCCATTGCAAATGCGAAATGCTGGTACATTAATAACCGGTATAGCTGCTAGAATGCTGAATTTAAGCATGAAGACGTGCATGCATTGTGTTACGCGGGTGCCAGATGTCAGTTTGTGGGATGGAGTTCCATGCCTCTTGCACTACGTCAGTCTATACAGTGACGCTGGAGTTATCGTCCGATGATGTCCTGTGTGTGCTCGAGTGGAGACAAATCTGGTGATCGAGCAGGCCAAGGCAACATTTAGACACTCTGTAGAGCATGTTGGGTGGGCGAGCGTTATCCTGTTGGAAAACATTCTGTGGGAAGCTGTTTATGAATGGCGGCACAACAGGTCGAATCACCAGATCGACTTACGAATTACTAGTCTGGGTGCATGGGATAACAACGAGATTGCTACTGCTGTATTGCGAAATCGCACCTGAGACGTTAACTTCAGGTATAGTTCCAACACATAGAGCATGCAGGCAGGTTGGTTGCAGGCATCAACTGGGCTCCTTGTAACTAACACACGGCCATCAGTGGGGCCGAGGGAGAACCAGCTTTCATACAAAATACCAGAATGAATTTTCACTGTGCAGTAGTGTGTGTGCTATTTTGAAACTTCCGTGCAGACTAGAACTTTATACTGCGCCGAGATTAGAATCCAGGACCTTGCCTTTCTCGGACGCTGCACTACCCAAATTTGTGCTCAGTTTCTAATGATGACGATGTCGGTGGGAGGTCGAACTTCTTTTTGATTTATTTCTTCGCTTCCATGCAAACAAAACGAGCGTATTGCTGTGTGGTCACGAAGAGCGTATTTGCCCAGCACTTCATAACATTGGGGAATAATTTGTTAAAACAACCCTTCACAGGTTCCATTTGCCTTATAATTTCGTTACGCACTGAATGATTTTTTATTGTCCATATTCGACATTTTAGTGACAGCTAGGTTAGAGATATGACATTATCTGATATTTGGGATTTATTAGGAAAGAATAGGTCGAAGCTATGCAGAGAAGCCAACAATGACACAAACTGACCATGGAAAGCACGAAAAATTCAAATTATTTAACAGAGTAGGGTTCATACTTGCAGCCTTACAACCGCAACGGAAATAAAAGGGAGTAAGTATAGTATTTCAAAATTTTGCAAAAACAGCATCTAAACGGTCGTATATCTGCGACTATCTCTGCAGTCTTATTACTTATTAGCTACTTTTGTAGCTTGAACGATATCGTGTCCAGAAGGTTCCCTTGATAACTGACGCCTTGGACGGTCGACGTTGAAGAATGGCGGTGGAAAGGTTGTATTCCGGCTGTCCGATCGCAGTGACGGAAAACACTATATTTGGTAAGCATGTCTACGATAGTTTGATGCATACTGGTCTTCATCGCCAAAACGTGCACACCAACAATGTGTTCATTTCAAGTTCAATATAGTAATGTCAAATCTTCGAGAAGAATAGTCGCTGTGGTTCGGTTGTGTTTCAGTCCCTCCTTGCTGACAAAGGCAGCGGTAAAGTCGCGGCCAGAGTGGGATACGGTCAGTGTACCACGCAAAATACCCATTCATTCCCATCAAAAGCTGTCATTTACGAGCAACGTATCACTGTTGACAAGAAGAGACATTTATTATGCTTGAATGCAAAAAAATAATAAAAATAAATCTTACACTATGTACCTGAACTACCCTCATACGACCTAAAATTCGCTTAATGAGTCTTGAATTTCAGTAATACCTGAAGTTTATGACACAGATGACAAGCTTTGCTGTTATTAAGAAACTTTCAAGTTTTTATTTGCATTGCTCTGCATTTATACTGGTTTTGGATTGTACAGCTTTATGCAGCTCTATACAAAATAGTAACCTATCACTATTGTATCTTCGCACTGCTGCTACGGTCGCAGGTTCGAATCCTGCCTCGGACATGGATGTGTGTGATGTCCTTAGGTTAGTTAGGTTTAAGTTCTTGGGGATGATGACCTCAGTCCCATAGTGCTCAGAGCCTTTTTTTTTTTTTTTTTTTTTTTTTTTTTTGCCATTTGAAACCCATTTCAACTATTGTATCCCGAAATAATATTCTTAGCGTGAAACCTGATTTAAGAATAATACACTGAGACTCCGTCCGAACAGGCCTCTGAAGTCCCGACGGGGCCGACCGACCGCCATGTCATCCTGAGCCCAGAGGGACCACTGGATGCGGAAAAGGAGGGGCATGTGGCCAGCACACCAGTCTCCTGGCCCTTGTCAGCTTTCGTGACCGGAACCACTACTTCTTAATCAAGCAGCTCCTCAATTGCACTCACAAGGGCTGACTGCAACCCGTTTGCCAACAGCGCTCGGTAGACCAGGACGGTCACTCATCCATTTCGGTGAACTGACGGGAGCCGGTGTTAATACTGCAGCAAGGCTTCTGGCGATTTCAGAATAGTATTCTGCGTAAAGAAAAATGAAGCCGTCTTAAACTGAAGTATCAAATTTGGTGCTATTGGAAGTGTTATGATACTGCTGTTGTCAGGCACTTGAACGAACCCATCTGGACATAATTATCGCAATGCCTACTATTTAACGTAGATTGCAGAACATGGTGTAGTTAGAACTCTTCCACTTGCTCATTCACACAACGCCTGGAGCGGAAGTTAATTTCATTAAAAATAAATAAAAGATTTGTTGTGAAGTAAGACTGAATATCGTATATTAGACAGACTTAAATTGTGCGTTTTAGAAGTTTCATAGGGCTGGGATTGTGGTCTTGGAGAAAGTGCATGTGTACGCGATCGTATTCTGCCCTTAAGTGTTTGTGACTGTTGGCTGGTTCCGAAGCCACAGGAAGCTCATTATTAGACACAGACATCTACTATACATTACAGCGTAATCATAGTGTAAATTGTGGCGGAAGTCGTAGAAATGAGGTGGGTACGAAAATGGTTTGATGACCTAAAAATCCACCATTTGTGGAAAAGACAGACTCGCCTACCAAGATGCATAAACAGCATCCGGAAAGCGTTAGCATAATCAGATTGATGACAACGACACATTTAAATTTCGTACATTTAAAATGCATTTATAATTTTCATGATGATGTGCATGTTGTTTATCTTGAAACAAAGGTAAACATCAGCATCCGACGGTGGTGATATTGATTTTTTGAACGATCAAAAATAGTCTCGGGGGAGGGGTGTGTGGGGGGTGGGGAGGGTTCCCGCTTCTGCTAGAAGCATCCTTAGACTTTATCCTTAATTACGGGTGATAATTAAATCCACGATCATGCCATGAAGAACACTTAGTTACTTAATGCACGTGTGGAGGCTCCATATTTGTCCTCCTACCCTCCCCTCCCTCCACCCTTGTCACCCTCTGCATGGCAGTGAGGCTCACTGGTCGTTCAACTACAGAGGCTCACTAATAATGAATGATACCTTAGAAAACAAAATGATTACTAGGAAAGAAGGAAATCATCACTTTACTCTCATTTATTCGTGACATTATTGGTTTCGAGTGGCAAAGCTCATCCGCGACATCTGAAGATGAACCTTGATGTTCGTAAACGGTAATGGTATGAATGAATGTAATTAAAACTTATTGATTGCTGTTCTTTCTCGTTAAATATTTTACATTTATAATCTGTGTTATGCACTGAGGCATCAAATGAAACAGCTTTTCATTTTTGCTCAAATAATAATGATACTTCCCAGTTCAAGTCACTTTCGCCCGGTTTCTAAATGTAGCAAGAAGTGTTCACTAAAATTCATCACGAATTCGTGATGAATTCTGTAGCTTTCGGTCGATTTTTCGCTACCTGCGACTCATAACGTACACTAAGCAAAGAATCCTCGTCGTCCTGCACTACGCCAGAGAAAAGAAGCAATCGTCTTGTCGTGAATGCTTAAGAACTATTTAGGCTGGCTGCCCATTCGTCCTATGTCGCAGCACAGCATATGAAACTTGATTAGCTTAGATCAGATGTACTTTTTGTTCCATAGATCCATAGTGAGGAGCTGCTCAAGGATGTAGAACATGTCACAGGCGAAATAAACCAATCATTATAATTACTGTTAGGGGCTAGTAAATTTGTCATCTTCGGAATATGGAGAGCAACAGCTGAATTGCTACGTCTGACATCTTCCACAATCCTTTTGCTTATAAAACATTTAAGTTAGCATGCTCTAGATTTTTACAACACTTGTTGAGAGACAGATTAATAATTTCACCTTTACAGGTACAGTATGAAAATGATCTTTTGTGAAGTAATGAGGAGTAATGACGTCAACCGTTCTTAAAAATAACCCACGAGTAGACATATTACCTATTACCTATTGAATCATAGGTTTCTGAATTTTTTTCCAGCCCTTGCTAGTGTGAGTCGATGATGGAAAACAAAAAGTCCAATGAAGCTAGCCAAGGCCTCCTGATACACATTGCGGATTTCCTCTACAAAGAGTTGGTTAAAACCTGTATGCCTCATCCAGTAGTGGGAACTGGGACATCCCGCATAAGGAACCGGTTCCCTATCACCCTGCTTTCGCCATGCAGATGTAACACGCTGTCGAGACTCTGATGACAGCTGAAATGATTTCAAGAATACTAACGTGAGCAGCAAAATACAACTCAAACACTATTTCTGAGCAACGCAAACAATGGTCAGTTTCCTTCAGCATCTTTTGCTGTGGTGAAAATAAAAGTAATTCCGACTTTAAGTCTAAAGTAGCTGAGGGTCTAGGTTTAGAAGTTATTGAAGCACTCGACCATACACTTCAGCTAAATTGCGACCAGCCGTATGCTTTGCTACCTCCTGCTGAGGTGAACAGGTGCGCGTGTATTAGATAAGTAACCATTCGAGAAAGGCAATAGGAGTAATCCACTAAACTACAGGCCCAGATCATTAACGTCGATATGCAGCAGGATTTTGGTACGTGTATTGTGTTCGAACATTATGATTTAACTCGAAGGTGACGGTCTATTGACACACAGTCAGCACGAATTTAGCAATGTCGTTCTTGTGCAACACAAGTAGCTCTTTACTCACACGAAATGTTGAGTTCTATTGACAAAGGATTTCAATTTGATCGTTTTTCTAGATTTTCAGAAGGCTTCTGATACTGTACCTTACAAGCGGCTTGTAATTAAATTGTTTGCTTATGGAAATCGTCTCATTTACGAGACTGGATTCATGATTTCCTCTGAGAGAGGTCACAGGTCGTAGTATCTGAGGGAAAGTCATCGAGTGAAACAGGAGTGATATTTGGAGTTCCTAAGGTACTGTTATAGGCCCTTTCCTGTCCTTATCTACATAAACGATTTAGGAGACAATCTGAGCAGCCGTCTAAGGTTGTTTGCAGATGGTACTGTTGTTTATCGTCTAGTAAAGTTATCAGAAGATCAAAACTAATTCAGAACCAAAATATAAGATATCTGTATAATGCAAAAATTGGAAATTCACCATAAATAAGGTAAGTGTGAGGTCATTGACATTAGTGCTGAAAGGAAACCTTTAAACTTCGGTTACACAATAAATCAATCAAATCTAAAGGTCGTGAATTCAGCTAAATACTTAGAAATTACGGTTACAAAGAATACATAGAAAATATTATGGCGAACGAAAGACTGTGTTTTACTGGCAGAACTCTTATAAGATGCAACAAATCTGCTAAAGAGACTGCCTACACTGCGCTTGGCCGTCCGGTTTTGGAGTACTGCTGCGCGGTGTGAGAGCCTTAGCAGACAGGATTAAGGGAGAACATCGAGAAAGTTCAGCGAAGGGCAGTACGTTTTGTATTATAGACAAATAGGTTCAAATGGTTCAAATGGCACTGAGTACTATGGGACTTAACATCTGTGGTCATTAGTCCCCTAGAACTTAGAACTACTTAAACCTAACTAACCTAAGGACATCACACACATCCATGCCCGAGGCAGGATTCGAACCTGCGACCGTAGCAGTCGCGCGGCTCCGGACTGAGCGCCTAGAACCACGAGACCACCGCGGCCGGCGACAAATAGGGGAGTGAGTGTCACGGATGGACATGGTATAGGACTGGAGTGGAAATAATTAAAACAAAGGCGTTTTCCGTCGCCGCTGGATCTTCTTACGTAATTTTAGTCACCGTCTTTCTCCTCCGAATGCGAAAATAATTTGTTGACGCTGATCTACATAGGGAGAAACGATCATCATAATAAAATAAGGGAAATCAGACTCACATGGAAAGATTTAGGTTTTCGTTTTTTCCGTGCGCTTTTCGATAGTCTTTTGTCCACGATTCGAAGTAGTCTGAAGGTGGTTCGATGAACGCTCTGCTAGGCACTCAAGTATGATCTGCAGAGTACCTGTACAGATAGTTCGAAGTTTGGTTCCAGTCCACGGGGGTTCAAATCATTCGCGGTTTGGGCATCGCTCTTTTCCAGTGACAAATTATGCGATGGTTCCAGATCATGCTCAATACATTACATGTGCTAATAGTAATAATCTGATGAAGAAAAAGTGACACCGATTAGGAAAGAAGGGAGATGAAAAAGAAGAAGAAGAATTCGTGTCCGTCTTTGCTAAATACGAGCAAAAGTCATGTCACTGAAGTTTTGCATCGATTCATTTGAAAGAGTAATTTTTACCGACGAGTGAATAAGACACTACAGTAAATCACTTAGTTTCTTATGGACTAAAGAAATACAAAGCATTCGTGTATAACACCCCAGAGACTACGGATTTCCATACTCTTAAGAACTCTGAAAAGAAATTATATCAGTAAAATAACATCGTTGCACATTCAGACGAAGGCAACATTATTGTGCTTCTGAACAAGTGACTGCCTGCAGAAAGCCGATGATTTCTTGACTCTCGTTTGCTTCCAAGTCCACCCCAAAGATTAAGTTAATCAAAGACGAAATTAAATGTGTAACTAATTGTTGCAAAGAACATCTTCTTGTTTTTAGGCAAAGGTACTAAATAAAATGAATCTACTATCTCCTAGACTGGATAGTCTGCTAAAACCAGATGGGAAAGGCGAAAGAATTTGTCCAATTGTACCCTCGTTCATAGCTCCATCCTACATACTAGCAAAGAATGCGGGACACTTTCATTAAAAGTAAGATAAAATTCAAACCAAAGTATGTTATTTCTAACTCCGTGAAAATTGTAAATAAAATAAAAGCTTTACCAGTCTCACACAGTGGTAAGTCATTATTTTTTGTATATGTAGTTTATTTTACCACATACTGGAACGCTGTATAAAACGGACACAAAAAATACAAACATATGTGAAGGTTGCCGAATTCTGACTCCACATTTCCTGAACATGTACTGATTGAAGGTCACAGCTGCCAACTACATTCCCGTGCCCGCCACTTGACAAACAAAGGGCGAAAACTGAATTTGTTGGAAGCCCAGAGATAAATAAACACCTGACATACAGTCCTCATTCAATAAGAATTGATCAGTTAAAAGTTAGTATTTCCTCTTCCCAAAACTGCAAGTAAACCGCAGATTTTTTTTATTTCTTCTCACTTTGTTTGCTCTAGTATGTTCCTCCATTTTCATTGTATTATTTATTCAATCGTGGTCGTCAGTTTCTCCCAAATTGCTATATATTTTGTTGTTTATCATACATCACTCTTCTTTACAGTTAGTGTGATATACAGTTTAGCTCATATATATCCAGTTTTACTTTCTCAGTGATATCGTTTACTCTGTTTCTACATCACCATCCAGAAGTAATACTTTTCAGGCACAAGTGTAGTATCTTTTAGTGTGCTTCTACAGTACTGTACTGTCTCTGATGACAACATTCAATTAGAATCTGATAATGATCCTGAAAGCCGTAAACCGCTTAACTAAATAAATTAAGTTCGTGGGACATACCCAATTTTGTGTTTTTGATTTATAGTTATTAACTAATTAATTAATGTGATAACAATTTCATCTGCCCCACCTCCGCCCTGCTACCCACGATTAGCATATTAGGTATTCCTTGATGCTTCAGGATGCGTCCTATCGATCTATTCCTTTTTTTTGTCAAATTGAGTGCCTACCATAAAGCTCTTTTGTCCATGATTCGAATTAGCACCTCTTCTGTAGTTATTCGATCTACCTATTTAATGTTTAGTATTCTTTTGGAGCACCACATTTGAAACACTTCTATTCTCTTCTTATCTATACTGTTTATCGTACAAGTTTCACATCAACCTAAGGATAGATCCTAGGCAATTGCTTTCGGAGAATAACCCTTGATACTTGATTTCATTACAGAAATCAACATATTTCTCTTTAAAGGATCTTTATCTTGCTTTTCCGAGTATACATTTCATGCCTTCTTTATATTCATGCCGACTGCTGTGGCCGAGCGGTTCTAGGCGCTTTAGCCCGGAACCGCGCTGCTGCTGCGGTCGCAGGTTCGAATCCTGGCTCGGACATGGATGTGTGTGATGTCCTTAGGTTAGTTAGGTTTAAGTAGTTCTAAGTATAGGGGACTGATGACCTCAGATATTAAGTCCCATAGTGCTTAGAGCCATTTGAACCATTTAATTTCAACATCCTTGCTTATTTTGATGCTTAAATAGCAAAACCTGCGTAATACCTCTAGTATCTCGTATTGTAATCTATTTCTCTCATCTTGCCTTCATTTAATTCGACTACATTCTATTGCTCTCATTTCACTTTTGTTGATGTTGATAACTTGGTATAACTTCCATGATATTGAGATTATGACATTTTTCTTGACTTCTGAGGATATTAAGCCTGTCTCATACACTGACGGGCATAAGCGACCGCAGAAATTTATCCAAGAGAGGGTAAAATCCTAAAATGTCCGTTTTTGACATAATTGATTTGACGAATCTGAGCACCTATCGTGCCCCAAGAAATGAATTTTATAAGAGATACACAGCAGTTATTTACCAAGCATTCACTGAAGGGAAAAGGATTAGTTTGATACTTAAATTGTACTCATATTGCATTAGCACATACAAAATACATCGTTTTATATTGTCAGTATAAATAAGAATTACGTCTTTTTAACTCAACGATCAGGAATTACATACTTATAATAATCTTGAGAGTCTGCAATGTGTTATTCACGAAAGAATTTTTATTCTTATAACAATATCTAGATTAACACAGAAAATAAAGTATATAACCAGAAAAGAAAATTTGGATGATAGATAAAATCGTGTTGAAGAGAAATAAAAATTATCAGCAAAACAGTGCCCTATTAATAGTCCTCGAATTAGACTCCAGGACAGTTCCGAACCCGCAGCCAAGCCAAGAAAACTGAAGTAACCCGTCAACAAAGTAACAACCAAACAAATAAATTAATATTAATATTGATAAGGCCACAATATTTCCCATAAAAAAGCACTCCGTCTTCAGGCCACGAGTGGCCTACCGGGACCATCCGACCGCCGTGTCATCCTCAGTGGAGGATGCGGATAGGAGAGCGTGGGGTCAGCACACCGCTCTCTCGGTCGTTATGATGGTATTCTTGACCGAAGCCGCTACTATTCGGTCGAGTAGCTCCTCAATTGGCATCACGAGGCTGAGTGCACCCCGAAAAATGGCAACAACGCATGGCGGCCAGGATGGTCACCCATCCAAGTGCCAACCACGCCCGACAGCGCTTATCTTCGGTGATCTCTCGGGAACCGGTGTATCCACTTTGGCAAGGGCGTTGCCCGCAATATTTCCCATAGCTTTCCGAAATACTGTCTCTGCGGATCAGCAGAATTGCAAACAATCATTGCTAGAGACGCGTTTGAATTCTATAATGAATAAGTCCATTCCCCTAGATTCTAGGGCCTCCTTTTGCCGCCTCTCTTGCGGACGTCTATGCTGACAAGATATATAAGGGAAGGAAAGACGTATGGGGAATAATTCTAGCGACGATACTGGCAGCAGATGGAGAAATCCAGAGGACTTGCTTGATGAAGTGTGTAACCTCCCCGCAAAAATGAATGATAATACTCAAATGTAAATGGACATATAGCTAAGTGTAACCTCCCCAGAGAAATTTTAAACACAATAATTGAATGTTAACGAGAATAGAATCTAATGTAACCTCCCAGCAAATAAATTAAATGACGATGACAATTAAATGAAAAATAGCAATCTGACTCAGGTATAAGCTGCCCACAAAATGTAAGTCAATTCAATAAAAAATGAAATCTCAGTGACAATGAAAACACAAATAGACCGAATGTCGATCTTAGGCCCTGTTCACTAATTAAACTCAAATTCTTACCTCAGTAAAACTGCATCTGCTCTTATTTTTCGCCATAGCTTGGAGGAAATACATCGCAAATATTTTGAATTTAAGGGAAACTTTTCTTTAAGGAATACCAAGGGAAATATTTCTTTCAATAAAATGTTTGTTTTGCTAAAATGCTTGGTTTGAAAACAAAATTATTATTGGGGCAATTCTTGAACAAATTAGTTACAGTTGATTTACATTACATTATCTAATGTGCGCAATGCTGCTTCATTACCTTATTAATAAAATATACCTTGTCCCGAATCTTGACCAGAGTGCCATGTCGACGCCCGCCGACTCCTCACACACAACTGCCACTATCTCTCGCGCGCTACTACCACAGACTACGTCATCTCGCATGCGCTACTACTCTCCAACTGCTAACTCACAACTGAACTCTCTCGTAACTCGACTGCAACTGAACTGAACTCTCGCGCGGTCAAGCGCAGACTAGGAACGACAAATAGCTCTCTGGTCAGAGACTCTGCAATGCCTCGCCATCGCCGCCACACAACATACGTGTTTCATAACCCTCCACTGGGGGGGGCAAAAATTTGGCAGCGATGGTGAGTCATTTGGACTTGCCAAGCGCGGCAAAATTTTTTTCTTTAATTAATCAACTTTTACAATTTACAGAATATTCAGATGTAGTACATGAATTAAATGTGGTGCACATGCACCGAGTACAAAACATTTCAGACAAAGACAAAATATAAGTACAAAACATATCAGGAAAATGTATATACATATTATTTGATAGATAACAAAGTGCACACGCACTGAAAAAATTCTTTAGCATTTTCAGAACAAATAAACAGAATGGCAAAAAATCATGTTGACAAGTGACATGAGTGCACATGCACTGCAGTTCAGAACATATCAGCAAATGACGAAATGTATATACAATGAGTAACAAATGACATAAGTGCATACGCACTGAAGTATTGAACATATCATAAAAGGTATACAGAATGAGTACAAATCATATTGAAAAATGAGAAAAGTGCACAGGCACTGAAGTTCAGTAGGAAACATATTAACACATAACGTAAGTGCACATGCACTGAAAAACTCTTTAGCATTTTCATAACAAATAAACGCAAAGGTAAAAATTCATTTTGACAAGTGACATAAGTGCACATGCAGTGCAGTTGAGAATATATCAGCAAATCACAAAATGTATTAATAAACGGCAAAAATACTCTCGCACTGTAGTACAGAGCATATCAGAAAGTCACAAAATATATACGTAATGAGTACAAATGGCATAAAGTGCACACGCACTGAAAAACTCTCTAATATTTTTACGACAAATAAACCTTATGAGTACAAATTATATTGACAAATGACAAAAGTGCACACGGACTGTAGTACTCTCTAGTATTTTTCTACAACAAACAAACAAATCAAGGAGTGTAATAAAGGGCACATGCACTATAGAAGTCTTTAGCAATTTCAGGATAACTGATCTTATTAACAAAAGAAAGGAAGTGCACACGCACTGTATATGACTTTTTCATTTTCCAAGAATTAGGGAAGGAATAGGAAGGATTGCATCATGGTTGTAGCACTTAGGTTGCACGCAGCTGCACTGAAAGTCCATATCTTTCCACAGAAGTACAACGCCAAGTGAGACAATTTGCAGTTCTTTTCCCAGAAGTATTTATCAGCGTATCCAAGACACCGAAATTTCGTAGTAATATTTCCTGTTATCATTTTGGCAGTACATCAGGTACACCAAACAGTGGGACCATAATAACGTCTTCATCGCTCACGGTGATGGACAGCATGTCGTGTCAACACCACGCTCTTACAACGCACACCAACGTAGAATTAGTGCAAAAACCAAATATAGTGCTCCATGATCATTGGGAGGGACAGGACAAATGGATATTACAGTAATTCCAGGTAGTTAGGTCAGAAGGTGAAGGACATTAAGTCACAGACTAGTCTTGATTAAGAATTACATTAGTAGTTTGCGGCATTCATAGCCCAGTTATTGAACATTTCTGTACCATGTATTTAGTATTACAGAATAATGTTCATAAAATTAAATTATTGGCATCATGGGTAATCGTATTACAATAAACAGTGGCAGTCCTTGGCCAGTTACAAAGCATATTTAGTATGACAGAATAATGTTCATCAGAAGTCATCATTGAAAAGGAGAGTCAATTATTGGCATAGCATTAACATAATTCATTGAGTTATACAAATTATTGGCACTCATTGGCCAGTTACCAAAACATGAAAAGTCATAATTGAAAACACGAGCTAATTAATGGCATAATTATTAACATAATTCATTTAGTTACATTAATTATTGGCACTCAGTGGCCAGTTACCAAAACATGAAAAGTCATCATTGAAAACAGGAGCTAATTAATGGCATAATTATTAACATAATTAATTTAGTTACATTAATTATTGGCACTCAGTGGCCGGTTACCAAAACATGAAAAGTCATCATTCATTTAGTTATATTAATTATTGGCACTCAGTGGCCAGTTACCAAAACATGAAAAGTCATCATTGAAAACAGGAGCTAATTAATGGCATAATTAATAACATAATTCATTTAGTTACATTAATTATTGGCACTCAGTGGCCAGTTACCAAAACATGAAAAGTCATTATTCATTTAGTTATATTAATTATTGGCACTCAGTGGCCAGTTACCAAAACATGAAAAGTCATCATTGAAAACAGGGGCTAATTAATGGCATAATTAATAACATAATTCATTTAGTTACATTAATTATTGGCACTCAGTGGCCAGTTACCAAAACATGAAAAGTCATCATTGAAAACAGGAGCTAATTAATGGCATAATTAATAACATAATTCATTTAGTTACATTAATTATTGGCACTCAGTGGCCAGCAAGTATTGCATAGTATAAAACATTGTTCATCATTCAGTATTATTCAGAACTCTCTTAAATGGGTAGCATTATTTGGAACTGGTGATTGTTTGTTAGCAATGCATTGCTTTGGGTAATTATAAGGGAAAGCAAGAAGAGAAAAAGAAAAAAAATTTGCTTTTGGGTTGTGTCTGTAAATGAAAAATGTGTAACGTCATTCGTCATGAGTCAGCTGTAGCAAGGTTGTGACACAACTGGGTAAACAATGCAAGTACTAGTATAGGTTTAATAAGTAACAAGTTTAGTAAGTATCATGAAAGGCTTCTCCTGAAAAAAAATACAAAATGGATTATTGAGCTGAAAGAAGAAACGCAGACTATGCTGAAAAGTAGTGAAATGTGTATAAAAAATGTGTTCCATAGCTGTCCTTTCCAAAACCTTCAGTCATCACACCATACGATACAAAACATACTGTCAAAACAAACTGCAACAAATACTTAAATAACTACATAGCATAAATACATAAACTTCAACATCATCCTCATCTGTAAAGAAAAACTTCATTATCCATATTATCATAACTTCATTATTATCATCACCTGTAAAGAAAAACTTCATTATTCATAGTAGCATATTCTTCATCATTATTCATCAGTATTCATTATCATCTGCAAAAAAATCACTTCATTATTCATTACACAACTATTCCTTTTCTCTAGCATATTTCATCACTTAAAACTAAGATGTGTAGTTCTGTCTGACAGCCTGCATCAATCGCCTTGTATTCTGAAAGAAAAAATTAGTTAAGACTGCTATTCTACGATGTGTATAGTATATTCTTGTTAATGCTTGTTAATTCTGATCCATTTACTCTTCCTCATAAGGTGTTTGTATCTTCTTTCGTCTATTCCGTAGTTGAAATTCCCATTTCTGTTTAATTTATTTCCTTCACGCATCATTTATTTCTGAAATTGATGAACAAAGATTAATGCCTTGCATTTAAATCATATACCCACTAAATAATGACTGGTTAATGGTGACACAATTGAGCATACAGCATAACATGACAGAAAACGTAATATGTCAAAAGCATAGACAGTGTTCAAAGGCAAAAATGTACAGAGAATATCACAATGCAGCAGAAAAAAAAGAAAAATGTAAAATAGTCACGATGTTGAGATATCACAGGGCAAAAAGTGTGAAAGTCAACTGGTGTGTTATACCTTAACTATTTCACAGTGCATACAAACAAAACATGAAAACAATCGTACATACATAAAAAAGACAAAATGTGACGTTCGTTGTGTTCAGCTTGTATGTAGTGTAGTTAATAGAGGCGATAATTAAAGACTTTAATGGAGAGAGAATTTGATAAAATTAATACGTCACTACATAGAATTGCATAATTATTCATAAAATGCGTAAGTTCATCTGGAAAATATGCACGGTCTGATGTGTAACGACAAGAAGAGCGACCTGCTAATCTTACCTTGCCGGGCACTTGCCAAGAAAAAATACGATAATCATCAATAAGTAGTCATGTGGATATAATTGCAGAAATGTTCATAAAAATTAGTAAATAGCATTACAGTGTGATAAATCGTAAAGTATGTTCACTCAATAAAGGGTTTTATGTTGGATAAGTAGTGGTTTCCTTTCGATTTTCTGGTTCTCAGAGTTTCTACGTGTACAACATTGGGGTGAGGAATGCTGCGAATCCGATATAGACCTGCGTATAGAAGTTCAAATTTACTGCACTTACCTTTTATTTTGCTGGATAAATAGTGTGTTCGTACTAATATCTTCTGTCCAATGTGAAAGTCTCGGCGTGTACAAACCTGTTTTTGCTGTCTTCTCCGGCGCTCTGCGGCACGTTTGATGTTGTTCAGCGCAATGTCAATTATTTCGTGGTGTCGTAATCGACGAGATGTAGGAAATGTTACTAATTCTTTAATTTTGTTTGGTGGTTCAACGTTTTTCAGTATAACAGACGGAGATAGCATAGTGGATTCATTTGGAATGGAATTAATTACATCTTGGAATGAGAATATGTGTGTGTCCCAATCAATATGTCTTTTGTGCCAGTATATTCTACACAGTTTACCAATTTCTTTCATTAATCGTTCACAAGGGTTCGAAGAAGCATGGTACTTGGATATATAGATCGGAGAAATGTTTCTAGCTCGTAACATGCGTGTCCATATAGCAGAACGAAATTGTGATCCATTATCAGAAATTACTCTCATCACATGCCCTACATGAAATAGAAAATGTTTTACAAATGCTTTCGAAACAGTTTTAGCAGTAGCTTTCCGTAACGGAGTGAAAGTAACAAATTTTGAAGTGAGTTCAACAGCGACAAAGATGTAGCAAAAACCTCTGTTAGTTCTCGGAATTGGACCAAAAATGTCTACTGCGGCCATATGTCTTAATTTAACAGGTATAATGGGATATAATGGAGGAATGTGTGAAGTGGTGTCTGACTTAGCTTTCTGGCAAATTTTACATGACGCTAAAACTCGCCGTATACGTTTTTCCATGTTGGTAAAATAACAGTTCTGTCTCAGTATAAGAAAACATTTTCTGGCTCCGTAATGTGCATAACTTAAATGAGTATACCAGATTAATTTGTTAACAAGTTCGTCAGGAATGCATAATAACCAATTGTTGCTGTCTGGAGGAGAGCGGCGAAACAGAATGTCATTGCGTACAGTGTAGTGGTTCCTAATCGTAACATTATTCTTATTTTGCCAGAGGTGTTTAATTTCTTTCCACACATTGTCTTTACTTTGCTCTTGTGCTATGTCCTGTAATGACGATGAAATAAAATTTTCAAATGCAACTTGCTGAATGTACATAACGCTGAAATTTGCTTTGCAGAAGTTGGTTGCTACATCTTGCTGATTGTTGCTGAGAGAACGCGATAGTGCGTCTGCTATAACATTTTGTGTGCCGGGAATGTGAACAATCGTAAAATTAAATTCCTGTAAATAAAGTTTCCATCTACTTAATCCGTCGTGAGTAAATTTAGCTGAAAGTAAAAATTGTATCGCTCTGTGGTCTGTGTAAACGGTGGTATGTCTGCCATAAAGAAAGTGCCGAAATCTCGTAAAAGCCCATACAACACATAATGTTTCCAGTTCTGTAACGGAATAATTTCGTTCAGCAGTTGACAGAATGCGGCTTGCAAATGCGATGTTTTTGATTACTGTAGAGCCATCTTCTTCAATTTCCTGGAAAATATGTACGCCTAAAGCGGTGTTAGAACTGTCTGTGGCAATAAAAAAAAATTTCTGGTAAGATCTGTGTGCGATAAAAGTGGTGTATTCAACAAAGCATGTTTCAAATAACATTCTCGTGAACAAAATTCTGCGTGTCAAAAGTATTGCTTACGTTACTGGAATATGCAATCTGTGCTGTATCTGGTTAAATTCTATCGTACGTGTTATTATTTATTTTACGGGAGGATGCTGTGGCATTTCGACTATTTGAACTGCTCTGTTATTTCTTCCTGACGTGTTACGCTATAGATGACACCTGTTGTCTAGTTCATTCATGATAATATGTTGTTGCTGAAGTTCTAGCTGCTGAAAAGATCGACTGTTATTAAATGTACGCTGAAAATTGTGCTCATTAATTTTACGTTTGTCATAATAGTCACTTCTATATGGTGCATTTGCGATAGGAATTGAAATAGTGTGTTTCTATACGTAGTTATTTCTTTGCTGCTGTGCGTTACTATTTGTTGTAGCTGAGACTATACGTGCACGCGGCGAAACATTAAAGCTTGGTTGACCTTGTAGACTGCATTGTTGGTTAGGTATGTTAACCGGCTGGTTTTGTTGCTATTGCGGAGAAAAACCTCTATTGTACCAAAATGTGTTCGCTATTGCTGATAATTTTACACGTACTGATGATTAAAATTTTATCTGATATCAAAATTACGCTGGTAGTTCTGGAGTGCCTAATAAAAATTGTCACTTTCGGTAAAAGTTGTCTTATCGGGTTTTCTTCAGTCATTTTTCTTAATTCTAGGTAGAGCAATAGTTAAAGAGCTGTTTTGATAGATATAAAGGATAGTAGAAGAGAAGGCAGCAGTGCAGAAAACTAAAGATGAAACAGCACTACTACAGCTCGGGGCCCTATGCACGCTACTGCACATATTCATTAAAGCGTAATGAATCCCCTGAGGTCTATTACGCGCTGAGAATAAATTTTAGCTTTTGCGTTGCAGGCAATAGCGGTAAAAATCCAAAACAAAATTGTAGTATCCACTTCAAGGCTAATTCCAATTTCTGCATTATAGGCAATAGTGGTGAAAGTACAAAAATAAATTGTCGTATACAACTCAAAGCGTGTACCTGTACTCTGTCATTATTAAATTCCTTAGATTTTCTTACGAATAAAACTTGCTCGTAATCTACGTTCTCGTCACTGAATTTGAGAACACGTTCAGGTTTGTGTGAGAATCTGTTTGTCTGTATCATTTCGTACTTCAAGTTGCGTAGCTTTTCAGATTTTAAGTCGCGTAGCTTTTCGGATTTTAAGTCGCGTAGTTGCTGTAAATTGTTCAAATTATACGCGCTGCGTGACTCTGACAAATGCTCGCAACGTGGCGGATTCTGTGACGTATTGGGGACGGCAATAGTTTTCAATTCTGTTACTTTAATACTTTCGTCAGTTTGGTTGTTGTGTCGTTCACTTTTATTATGGACATCCGTATTCAGAGTGTGTGAAATTTCTGGTAACTTTAAATTAAACTCGTCGCGTGTCTGTACTGCGTTTTTCAAAAAATGGTTCAAATGGCTCTGAGCACTATGGGACTTAACATCTATGGTCATCAGTCCCCTAGAACTTAGAACTACTTAAACCTAACTAACCTAAGGATATCACACAACACCCAGCCATCACGAGGCAGAGAAAATCCCTGACCCCGCCGGGAATCGAACCCGGGAACCCGGGCGTGGGAAGCGAGAACGCTACCGCACGACCACGAGATGCGGGCACTGCGTTTTTAGGGCATTGTTCAGTGACTGCATTAATTTCGTGTATCTGTGTTGCGTTTGCTGAACATTGTTCAGTGACTGCATTAATTTCGTTTTTATGTGATTCTGTTGTACCTACACGTGTACTAGTTAATTCTTGTGCAACAGTGCCAACTTCTTTATTACTGTTATTAGCACACGCCTTAGTATCCTCACGTAATTGTACTTTAATGTCCTGACATTGCACGGTAACAGCTGTAATCTGTTCACTAACTTGTTTGTTCTGTTCGTTAAGGTTGTCTTGTTTACCGTTCGTCAGTTTAATACTTTCAGAAAATTGTTTGTTCCGTTCTCTAAATCGTTTGTTCTCTTCTTCAAGTCGTTTGTTCTGTTCATCAAGTTTTTTTGTTCTGTTCATCAAGTTTGTCATTAAGTTGTTTAAACATTTGTAGCAAAAATGCCATAATTTGATCCACAGTAACATTGCCTACTCTATTCTCTGTACTGTTTAATGGCGTACCTGCAATTGTCGCGTTTTGTGTGACCATTTGGTCATTCTGTAATTTACAGAAAGGTTTCCCCATCGGATGTGCACTGTGCGTCATTATCTTGGAATTAAATAGATCTGTCCTACTTTGAGTACACTGATCATTTTCATTCGAAAAATTTGTCTGTGCGTTACTTGAATCTTCCAAACCGGGTGTGTTAAGCTGGGCAGCGCTCATTACAATAGGGCGCCCCGCGTCATCGATTGTCGTCAAATTAACAGAGGAGACAATTGAGTTCGTTCGTTCATCAGTAAGGTAAAAATCATCACTAGT
Source organism: Schistocerca nitens (assembly GCF_023898315.1). Lineage (NCBI taxonomy): Eukaryota > Metazoa > Arthropoda > Insecta > Orthoptera > Acrididae > Schistocerca > Schistocerca nitens. The sequence goes on along the minus strand of NC_064615.1, from coordinate 1,092,917,804 downwards.
GGTTGGAACGCATTGATTGTCAGTGAACGCAGGATTGTCACCATTACACTGCGTGTCACAAATACTATCGGTAAAGTTGTTTAAGTCGGTAAATTCATTCATAATACCTCGCGGTATACTATTCATAGTCTTTCGCGGCATTTTTACAATAGTCACAATTATTCACACATAAAATAAGCACAATGCAAAAAGCAATAAACAAAAATACAACAGTGCAACGAATTGCCGATGAACTGAGGAAAGAAAGTCACAAAATTAGTAAAAGCGTTGCGCCAAATGCTAATTATATTTAAACAAATAAGAGCAGATATCTGGCTACGTTTCAGAAGATTCTCAACGAAATACGATCCTGGCATGGATGTCGCCAAGTGTAACCTCCCCGCAAAAATGAATGATAATACTCAAATGTAAATGGACATATAGCTAAGTGTAACCTCCCCAGAGAAATTTTAAACACAATAATTGAATGTTAACGAGAATAGAATCTAATGTAACCTCCCAGCAAATAAATTAAATGACGATGACAATTAAATGAAAAATAGCAATCTGACTCAGGTATAAGCTGCCCACAAAATGTAAGTCAATTCAATAAAAAATGAAATCTCAGTGACAATGAAAACACAAATAGACCGAATGTCGATCTTAGGCCCTGTTCACTAATTAAACTCAAATTCTTACCTCAGTAAAACTGCATCTGCTCTTATTTTTCGCCATAGCTTGGAGGAAATACATCGCAAATATTTTGAATTTAAGGGAAACTTTTCTTTAAGGAATACCAAGGGAAATATTTCTTTCAATAAAATGTTTGTTTTGTTAAAATGCTTGGTTTGAAAACAAAATTATTATTGGGGCAATTCTTGAACAAATTAGTTACAGTTGATTTACATTACATTATCTAATGTGCGCAATGCTGCTTCATTACCTTATTAATAAAATATACCTTGTCCCGAATCTTGACCAGAGTGCCATGTCGACGCCCGCCGACTCCTCACACACAACTGCCACTATCTCTCGCGCGCTACTACCACAGACTACGTCATCTCGCATGCGCTACTACTCTCCAACTGCTAACTCACAACTGAACTCTCTCGTAACTCGACTGCAACTGAACTGAACTCTCGCGCGGTCAAGCGCAGACTAGGAACGACAAATAGCTCTCTGGTCAGAGACTCTGCAATGCCTCGCCATCGCCGCCACACAACATACGTGTTTCAAGTGACAGACCAAGAAACAGGAGTCGACAGGGAAGAGATAGGGAATTCAGTATTAGAATCAGAATTTAAAAGAGCTTTGGAAGACTTAAGATCAAATAAGGCAAAAAGGATGGAAAACATTCCATCAGAATTTCTAAAGTCATTGAGGGAAGCACGATAACGACTATTCACGTTGGTGTTTAGAATGTATCAGACTGGCGATATACCATCAGACTTTCGGAAAAGCATCATCCACGCAATTACGAAGACAGCAAGAGCCGACAAATGCGAGAATTACCGCAAAATTAGCTTAGCAGCTCATGCATCCGAGGTGCTGAAAAAATAGTATGTAGAAGAATGGAAAAGAAAATCTAGGATCTGTTAGATGACGATCAGTTTGACTTAAGAAAAGGGAAAGGCGCCAGAGAAGCAGTTCTGACATTGTGGTTGATAATGGAAGCAAGACTGAAGAAAAATCAAGACATGTTTGTAGGATTTGTTGACCTGGAAAAACTTTGGACGAGATGTTCGATATTCCGAGAAAAATAGGGTAAGCTACAGCGAAAGACGGGTAATATAGAATATGTATAAGAACCAAGAGGGAAGTATAAGACTCGAAGACCAAGAACGAATTGCTCGGATTAAAAAGGCTGTAAGACAGGGATGTAGTCTGTCACCCCTACTGTCCAATCTGGACATCGAAGAAGCAATGATGGAAATAAAAGAAAGGTTCAAGAATAGGATTAAAATTCAGGGAGAAAGGACATCAGTGATAAAATTCGCTGATGCCATTGCTGTCAAACGTGAAAGTGAAGAAGAATTAGAGGATATGCTGAATGGAACAGACTGTCTAATGAGTACAGAATATGGATTGAGAGTAAACTGAAGAAAGACGAATGTAATGGTACCAAGAATGAGAACAGCGAGAAACTTAACATCATAGTTGGGGAATTATGATACCTAGGCAGCGAAGTAACTCACGATGAACAGAGCAAGGACGACCTAAAAAATAGACTAGCACTGGCAGGAAGGACTTCCCTGATCATGAGAAGTCTACTAGTATCAAACGTAGGCCTTAATTTGAAGAAGAAATTTCTGAGAACATTTGGAGCACAGCATTATATGCTAGTGAAACATGGACTGTGGGAAAACCGAAACAGAAGAGAGTCGAAGCGCTTCAGGCGTGGTGCTACAGAAGAACGTTGAAAATTACCTGAGCTAATTACGTAAGAAATGGGGAGGTTCTGTGCAGAATTGGAGAAGAAAGGAATATATGGAAAACACTGCCAAGAATAGATGACAGTATAATAGGACATCTGTTATCAAATCAGCGAATTATGTCTATGGTATTAGCGGAGCTGTAGAGTGTAAAAACTGTTGAGGAAGACAGATATTAGAATACACCCAGCGAATAATTGAGGAAGTAATGGAGAGAAATTTGTAGCAGGGTGCATCAAACCAGTCAGAAGACTGATGGTTAAAAAATAGAAAAAAAAGGCAAATCTGACAAAGTGAAGAGCTTAATGGCCCGACTACTGGAAATGAGCATCTCAGAAAGGAGAAGCTGGTCGGCTGTTCGCGTTCTACCGTTGTGAGAATCTATGGAAAATAGATAACAGTGAACCACGAGTTGGCGGCAAGCTGCTGACATTTACACCTCAATACAGAACGGAGAGGACGGAGGCTTACTGCTCTGAAAAGCAGGATAGGCGACAAACTGTGATAGTTTTGACGAAAGTGTACTGTGCTGGTGCCCGCCCAAGTGTTTCGGAGCACACTACTCACCCCACGTCCGCACTCGTGGTCTAGTGACGACGACACAGTAGCTCAACGTGTTCGGTCAGAGGGCTGTTCGCCCTCTGTAATAATAATAAAAAAAAAAACTGAGTAAAGGAGTCAACGATGAACTTGACCGGATGTCTTGTGACGTCCGCCTAGACCAAAACGCAACGAACAAACCGAACAAAATGAAAAAAAAGTGGCTATCGTGGCTGCCTCTGGATCACGGGGTCCCGGGTTCGATTCCTGGCCGGACTGGGGATTTTCACTGCACAAGAACTGGGTGTGTTGTTCTCATCATTTTATCATCATCATCTTTCTTGACAGTGGCTAGACTGGACTGTGAATAAAGAATTGGACTGTGTAAAAATTGGGACTTTGTACGGGCGCTGATCACCGCGCAATTGAGTGCCCCATAAACCAAACATCATCATCATCATCTGCTTAGCGCACCTTGTTGAACAATGGGGCCGCAGCAAACGACCTACACCTATTCCACTGTGGACCAAACGATATCGTCATTTACGATTACAGTGTGCTCTGTATCATCGAGATTAAACTGTGGCTGAATGGAAGCGTGCTGTCTGGTAGGATGAATAAACATTTCATGTTACACTAGGTAGACGGTCGTGTCGGAACACCATCATCCAGGCGAACGCATGCACGAAACATGCACAGGCCAGTGGAGCAGTATGACACTGTGTGGGGCATTCATCTGGGCTTCCATGGGACATGAAGTAGTAATCGAAGGCACCATGACAACTGCGACCTACGTGAACATTATTACGGACCACCTGCATCTTTTCATGCTTGGTTTCCTCCATAACACAGACGGCATTTTCCAGTAGCAAAATTGTCCGTGCCACAATGTTTGAATCATGTTACAGCGGTTTGTGGCGCATCGTACTGAAGTCACGTTGATTTTTGACCACCAAATTCGCCTTATCTGAAAGAAATGGAATACGTCTTTCCTTGATAAGTTTAAAGATTCAATCTCGTGTTTCATCAGTTCCGGCGTTTATTAGTTTCTAATTCTCTTACAAGGTCAAAGCTGATCACCTGCTATGCTATTTTCATTTTCAAGCCCCTATCTCTCTACTGAATCTTCGTGCAATTTCTCTATTTATCGACCCCATCTCTCTCCATCTGAGAATGGATGATATGTGGATCCGAAACCGATTGTTCGTATTTAGTTTGCGACCTCTTCCTGTTAATGAAGAAACTGACTATAAAAGGAGATACGCAGAAAGTCTGATTGATGCTGTGACGCCTCTGTAGCAGAATGAAGCCGGAAAGCCTCCCTTGCCGTAGCTACAGTCGTATTACTGTGACAGGAAACTTAAAGACTCCGCTGGGCTTGGAATATTTACAGCGCCTTAGGAGATGGTGGCTTTCGACACCCGAGGGCAGGCGACAGGCTCCAAAAGCTAACGGGCAGGAGGAAATCTCCGGCCGCCCGCTTCTTATGCATCAAAAGCCCGGCCACGGAACCGCCTAGGAACGACAAAACCAGCCGCTCCAGCGAATGAAAAATGTTTGCGTGCGACGCCCCACTGCTTTCAGCCTCCCGTCTGCGTCGTAGCCAGCAAACCGGCGGCTTCCGTCACGAAACAGGATCCTCTCTCAACCGGGAGCTGAATCCAGTTTCAGAAGGCAGTCATTGGTTGCTGGTTGGACGCATGTTTTTTCAGCCTTTATCTTGCTGTTAGTTCCACTGTACTTCCGTACAGCGGTGGACAGGGTATCAACCCATATAAATAAATACATGTCAATATACAGGGTGGTCCATTGATAGTGACCGGGCCAAATATCTCACGAAATAAGCATCAAACGAAAAAACAACAAAGAACGAAACTCGCGTAGCTTGAAGGGGGAAACCAGATGGTGCTATGGTTGGCCCGCTAGATGGCGCTGTCATAGGTCAAACGGATATGGACTGAGTTTTTAAAATAGGAACTCCCATTTTTATTACATATTCGTGTTGTACGTAAATAAATACGAATGTTTTAGTTGGATCACTTTTTTCGCTTTGTGATAGATGGCGCTGTAATAGTCGCAAACGTATGAGTACGTCGTATCACGTAACATTCCGCCAGTGCGGACGGTATTTGCTTCGTGATACATTACCCGTGTTAAAATGGGCCGTTTACCAATTGCGGAAAAGGTCGATATCGTGTTGATGTATGGCTATTGTGATCAAAATGCCCAACGGAAAACGGGAAGTGTTCAGCCACATGTGAAACGTCAACCACAACCTGCAACAAATGATGATGCCCAAGTAGGTGTTTTAGCTCCTGTCGCGGCTAATCCGCAAATCAGTAGCAGACAAATTGCGCGAGAATCGGGAATCTCAAAAACGTCGGTGTTGAGAATGCTACATCAACATAGATTGCACCCGTACCATGTTTCTATGCACCAGGAATTGCATGGCGATGACTCTGAACGTCGTGTACAGTTCTGGCACTGGGCACAAGAGAAATTACTGGTCGATGACAGATTTTTTGCACGTGTTCTATTTAGCGACGAAGCGTCATTCACCAACAGCGGTAACGTAAACCGGCATAATATACACTATTGGGCAACGGAAAATCCACGATGGCTGCGACAAGTGGACCATCAGCGACCTTGGCGGGTTAATGTATTTTGCGGCATTATGGGAGGAAGGATAATTGGTCCCCATTTTATCGATGGCAATCTAAACGGTACAATGTATGCTAATTTCCTACGTAGTGTTCTACCGATGTTACTACAAGATGTTTCACTGCATGACAGAATGGCGATGTACTTCCAACATGATGGATGTCCGGCACATAGCTCGCGTGCGGTTGAAGCGGAATTGAATAGCATATTTCATGACAGGTGGGTTGGTCGTCGAAGCACCTTACAATGGCCCGCACGTTCGCCGGATATGACGTCCCCGGATTTCTTTCTGTGGGCAAAGTTGAAGGGTATTTGCCATCGTGATCCACCGACAACGCCTGAAAACATGCGTCAGCGCATTGTCAATGCATGTGCGTACGTTACGGAAGGCGAACTACTCGCTGTTGAGAGTAATGTCGTTACACGTATTGTCAAATGCATTGAGGTTGACGGACATCATTTTGAGCGTTTATTGCATTAATGTGGTATTTACAGGTAATCACGCTGTAACAGCATGCGTTCTCAGAAATGACAAGTTCACAAAGGTACATGTATCACATTGGGACAACCGAAATAAAATGTTAAAACGTACGTACGTTCTGTATTTTAATTTAAAAACCTAGCTGTTACCAACTGTTCGTCTAAAATTGTGAGCCATGTGTTTGTGACTATTACAGCGCCATCTATCACAAGGCGAAAAAAGTGGTCCAACTAAAACATTCATATTTCTTTACGTACTACACAAATATGTAATAAAAATGGGGGTTCCTATTTTTTTAAAAAAATCCACAGTTGATATCCGTTTGACCTATGGCAGCGCCATCTAGCGGACCAACCATAGCGCCATCTGGTTTCCCCCTTCAAGCGAGACAAGTTTCTTTCTTTGTAGTTTTTTCGTTTGACGCTTATTTCGTGAGACATTTGGCCCGGTCACGATCAATGGACCACCCTGTATATCAATTTCATACAAGTGGTATTTATGTTCAGGGCCGGAATTACACACAGTGTACAAGGCTTAACCCTAGGCGAAAAAAAATCATTTTAATAGTGTGGTGTAGGCCTCCCTTAATAATGAATAAGATCGACACCTCATCCGAGTAACATTGTAGGACAGATCTGAGTCCTCCTCTGCTCTGTCACTACAGTGGAACAGAGTAACACGTCGTACACTATTAGGGGTGACAGTCCGTTGCCGTTTATTACAGTATGTGTTACGTGCTCGTCCTCCAGTTCTACATCCACACCTTTATTTAACGAATTTGCAGAAACATGCTAGATAGCAATGGTGTAGGGTACGAAGTCACTGGGAGCAAGAATGGCATCACATAGTGCTTTCAGACGAATCCAAGTTCTGTTTGTCTGAAAATGATGGCCTCATTTTGGTTCGCCAGTCAGGGCAAGTAGCATCATAGTGACTGCTTTCGCGCAAGACATACAGCGCCTAATCAAAGCAATATAGTTTCGGGTGCTATTGGGTACATCCATAAATCACAGTTGGTGCGTGTTCAGTGCACTGCTACCAGTGTGACCTACATGAATGACGTCCTGCGACCCTTAGCCATACCCTTTCTGCACAACACCTCAGACATCATTTTTCAGCAAGACAGTGCACGACGACATGTTGCTGCACGAACACGTGCCTTTTTGGTGTTACAGGATGTCAGCCTTTTGCCCTGGCCCACCATATCATCAGAACAGTCGCCAATCGAAAATGTGTGGGATATGGTGTGTCTGTGTGAATTCTTAAGAGACCAAACTGCGGAGGTCATCGATCCCTAGACTTACACTCTACTTAAACTGACTTACGCTAAGAACAACCCACACACCTATGGCCGAGGGAGGTTCAAATGGTTCTGAGCAATATGGGACTTAACTTCTGAGGTCATTAGTCCCCTAGAACTTAGAACTACTTAAACCTAACTAACTTAAGGACATCACACACATCCATGCCCGAGGCAGGATTCGAACCTGCGACCGTAGGGGTCGCGCGGCACCAGACTGTAGCGCCTAGAACCGCTCGGCCACTCCAGCCGGCGCCGAGGGACAACTCGAACCTCCGGCGGGAGGGGCCGCGCAATTCGGACAACCATGGCACCTCAGACCGCGCGGCTGGGATGTGGTGAAACGACGTGTACAGCACTGTGAGCCAATGCCAGTCACCATAGACGAACTTCGGAACCAGGTGAATGCAGCACGGACGGCTATACCACAAGACGCCATTCGCGTCTTGTAGGCGTCGATGCCGTCAAGCATGGAACTAGTTATCAGGGCACATGGCGGACCCTGTAGGTAACAGGACACACGCTGAACCAAGCTGACTGAAATGCTAATAATTTCTGCAGAACATGCTAATGTACATGTCATGCCGGCCGGTGTGGCCGTGCGGTTCTAGGCGCTTCAGTCTGGAACCGCGTGACCGCTACGGTCGCAGGTTCGAATCCTGCCTCGGGCATGGATGTGTGTGATGTCCTTAGGTTCGTTAGGTTTAAGTAGTTCTAAGTTCTAGGGGACTGATGACCACAGATGTTAAGTGCCATAGTGCTCAGAGCCATTTGAACCATGTTTTTGTACATGTCATGTCAATATGATCGTTTTACCTCTAGTCGATCAAGGTGTCCTGTTTTTTTTTTTTCTGAACGTGAGTGTATTATGGAAGGCCAAGTAGTTTTTATTGAATGCTGAACTACACTTCCAAGTGACACTGAAACATGACACTATTTTCCAATACGTTAAGTGTGTCTGTAAGCTACGATTGGAACGTTCTACCAGTCGTTCAACTCTTCGGCGATAGAAACCCACTCCTTGGTCACGGAGTCGTTCGAGAAATGCTGGAAAATCGAAAACTTTTGCGAACCGGTTCCACGATTCTCATCTCTGGTAGAGGGCCTTCCTCCCTGATCAGCATCAGCCATGTCCATGCGGCCATGGTCAAATTGCTGTCACCACTTCACCACGGTGAGTCTGTGGGCAAGGGGGGACCGCTCCCCGCTCCCCTCCCCCAAGCTCTCAGAGAAAGGAAAAAATAATACGTAGTCAGGTGCTTTTCATTCAAAAAAAGATTTAAAAGATGCTATTACGCAGTTTTCTAACAGCGTTGCAAATGAGAGTGTTTCATGGCTACTTCAAGTCGCCATTCGTCTTCCAAAATATTGAAAACACTTCATATTTCCCAATTTGCCCGCCCCTCCTACAAACCCTCGTATGGGTGCTCTGGCTGTGTGGAATTTAGACATTTTGTCCACAACTAGCGTACCGACCGGCGTTCTTCAACTTTGTAGTACATTTCAAGTTTCCGCGCCATTTCACTCGAACGCTGTGATGCGAATGTTACCCGTACCGCAGCAGAACTGTGTCTGCAGGAAACCCAAAACCTGTACTCTCTTCTGACAATGTGCAACTCGCGACGCGCAATGGTCTTAGCATGATACGTCACGTATAACTTACTTTTGTAAATCGTCTCGCAGGTACGATTTCCTTGAATGACATATTCCTTTTGTTATTTCATGTCTGCCTAACACACAAATTTGCTTGCAGGTACATTATGACGTTTTTAAACTGAAATACTGATTTTGCGTGAATACGAATCTCAACTTTATATACGTTTTATTAAAGAAACGCAGTTGTTCATAGCCAAGTTAGTAAATCGTCTTGGATACCTCAATTATTTATATTCTTTTTCTATATCATAAATTTCTTTATGTCGTAACTTGTATAGTAAAATTATACGCATTTAAATAATAAACGTTAAACGCAACATTGTAAACTGTTAATTTGAAATTTTTTGTACAGTATACTTAATTAGTTATCTGGTACAGCCACACCAAAGGCTCGCTGCACGGGTCTATAGATCCTAAATACGCCCCTGTTTATGTTGCAGGTACGTGCAATCGAAAAAAAGTGCATTTTACGTTCTGTCAGGCGTGTTTCAACTCAGTTTCTTCAGACATCTTCAGTCGCCTGAGTACATACACATTTTCATTTAGATGCAGCACTTATAACTTATATGCGTGCAGTGATATCGTGTCTACAAGCTACAACCAATTCTATCACTGGCAGTTTCTTCCTCAACCTATAAACCGATCAGCTAGAACGTTATGACCACCTATCTAATAACCGGTACGTGCACCTTTGCCACGGATAACAGCGGCTTCGCGTCGTTACATGGAAGCAGTAAGTCCTACACGTCGCTGGAGGGAGTTGGCACCACATATGCGCACACAAGTCACTTAATTCCCATAAATTCCGGTGAGAGGGGTTATGAGGGCTGACGCCACGTTCAATCGCATCCCACATGTGTTCGATCGGTTTCAGATCTGGCAAGTTGGGGGGCAGCACACCAACTGGAACTCGCCTCTCTGTTCGTCAAAATGCGCCATCACACTACTGGCCTTGTGACATGCGCATTATCTTGTTGAAACTGGATCGTCATGAAGGAGTGTATGTGGTCTGTAACCAGTGTATGATATTCCTTGGTCGTCACGGTGCCTTGCACGAGCTCCAGTGGACCCATGGGTGCCCAAGTGAATGTTCCACAGAGCATAATGGAGTCGCCGCCAGCTTTTCTCTGTCCCGCAGTTCAGGAGTCAAGGAGCTGCTCCCCTGCAAAATGACGGATTCGTGCACTCCAATCAGCATGATGAAGAAGGTATCCAGATATATGCACATCAAAAAACGTTTTGCGTCATCTCGGTTCCGAGAGTTCCGGAACCTGTACAAAAATTGGAATAGAGATCAACATAAACATTATTTCCGCCCCTTTTTATTGCTCATGAAAACCACGCATTGCATGTTGTACCACCATACAACGAGACCTTCAGAGGTTATCGTCCGGATTGCTGTACACACCGGCACCTCTAATACCCAGTAGCACGTCCTCTTCCATTGATGCTTGCCTGTGTTCGTCGTGGCATACTATTTACAAGTTTATCAAGGCACTGTTGGTCCAGAATGTCCTACTCCTCAATGGCGATTCGGCGTAGATCACTCAGAGTGGTTGGTGGGTCACGTCGTCCATAAACAGCCCTTTACAATCTATCCCAGGCATGTTCGATAGGATGCATGTCTGGAGAATATGCTGCTCACACTAGTCGAGCGATGTCGTTATCCTGAAGGAGGTCATTCACAAGATGTGCACGATTGGGGTGCAAATTGTCGTCCATGAAGACGAATGCCTCGCCAGTATGCTGCCGATATGTTTGCACTATCAGTCGGAGGGTGGCATTCACGTACCGTACAGCCTTTACGGCACTTTCCGTGACCACCAGAGGCGTATGTCGCCCCACATAATGCCACACCAAAACAGCAGGGAACCTCCACCTTGCTACACTCGCTGGACAGTGTCTATAAGGCGTTCAGCCAGACCGAGTTGCCTCCAAACACGTCTCCGACGATTGTCTGGTTGAAGGCATATGCGACACTCGTCGGTGAAGAGAACGTGATACCAATCCTGAGCGGTCCATTCGGCAAGTTGTTGCGCCCATCTATACCGCACTGCATGGTGTCGTGGTTGCAAAGCTGGACCACGCCATGGACGTCGGGAGTGAAGTTGCGCATCATGCAGCCTATTGCGCACAGTTTGAGTCGTAACACGTCCTGTGGCTGCACGAAAAGCATTATTCAACATGGTGGCGTTGCTGTCAGGGCTACTCCGAGCCATAACCGTAGGTAGCGGCCATCCACTGCAGTAGTAGCCCTGGGGCGTCCTGAGTGATGCATGTCATCGACATTTCCTGTTTCTGCGTATCTCCTCCATGTCCGAACAACATCGCTTTGATTCACTCCAAGACGCCTGGATACTTCCCTTGTTGAGAGCCCTTCCTGACACAAAATAACAATGCGGATGCGATCGAACCGCGGTATTGACCGTCTAGGCATGGTTGAACTATAGACAACACGAGCCGTGTACCTCCTTCCTGGTGGAATGACTGGAACTGATCGGCTGTCGGACCCCCTCCGTCTAATAGGCGCTGCTCATGCATTGTTGTTTACATCTTTAGGCGGGTTTAGTGACATCTCTGAACAGTCAAACTGGTTCAAATGGCTCTGAGCACTATGGGACTTAACTTCTGAGGTCATCAGTACCCTAGAACTTAGAACTACTTAAACCTAACTAACCTAAGGACAACACACACACCCATGCCCGAGGCAGGATTCGAACCTGCGACCGTAGCGGTAGCGCGGTTCCAGACTGTAGCGCCCAGAACCGCTCGGCCACTCCGGCCGGCTGAACAGTCAAAGAGACTGAGTCTGTGATACAATATCCTCAGTCAACTTTTGTCTCCAGGAGTTCTTGGAACCGGAGTGATGCAAACCTCTTTTTCACGTGTGTATCAGACGATGCAACCCTCTGCCACTGCACCAACATCCAGTATCTGTGGTCATGTGCATATTTTCGTCGTAGTTGCCGATGGTACATACATGGGTTGTCGGCTGCGAAGGGTCATCGTTAGGAGAGTTCGGTGCACTGTGTGTTCAGACACACGTGAACTCTAAAAAATGGCTCTGAGCACTATGGGACTTAACAGCTGAGGTCATCAGTCCCTAGAACTTAGAACTACTTAAACCTATCTATCCTAAGGACATCACACATATCCATGCCCGAGGCAGGATTCGAATCTGCGACCGTAGCGGTAGCGCGGTTCCAGACTGAAGCGCCTTGAACCACTCGGCCACTCCGGTCGGCACAGGTGAACTCTGCCTGGCATTAAAGTTTGGTATTAGTTTCGCCACAGTTTGCCGCCTGTCCTGCTTTACCAGTCTGCCCAGCTTGCGACATCAGACATCTTTAATGAGGGGTGGCTGTCCATTCTCAGGACGTCTGGACGTGGATTTATCTTGGTTTCGTCACGTATTGAAGACACTCACAAAAGCACTCCTCGAAAATCCGACATGCCGTGCGGTTCCCGAAATGCTTTTTCCGTTCCTCTGGGCCATCACAATCTGCCCTCGGTCAAACTCAAATAGATCGCGCGTCTCCCCCATTCTACACACAGACAGCACGCTCTATGATGCTACATGCACCGTACGTGTGTCTGACTAACAGTCGTTTCTCGCCAGGTGACGCTGCTATCTCCTGGACGGGTGTATATCGGTAGTAGGTCGGTGGTCATAATTTTATGGCTGATCAGAGTAAGTGTTCGTTTCCCCCGCGCGCTGTTGAAGAGTGGAACAGTAGAGAAATAGCTTGAAAGTGGTTCGATAAACCGTCTGCCAGGCACGTAATTGTGAATTGCGGAGTAGTCATGAGATGTATATTTTTCAAGACTCGTGACCATGTTGACCATTGGAACAGTGTTTCAAATTTGAAAAAAAAAATTTTTTTTAGCGTTTTTGGAGTAACGCTTTTAATTTTACAAAAAGACTGCATCATACATAAAGCGAACGTTTTCGTTTCAAAATGGGATAAGAAAATATATTAAACTTCTATTAAAGGGGTGACTAGAAGCGAAAGTCTGAGAAGTATTCGAAAAGACGACATTCTCCCCAGCTGTAATCTTTTCATGGCTGCTGTGACACTGCAGTCTTTACACTCTTTCAAGTTTCCTATTTTACATCTGCTGTAATTACTTTTCTGTTCTTTTCTTCAATAAGGCAAAGTGTTCTCTTAAAGGCTGACAGAAAACGTGTGTTTCCTAAGCATGCAGTTGTAATATCTGTGTAGAAACCCATTTTGGGAGTAAATTATTTGCTGTAGGAATTAACGTATGAAATATCTCTATAAGGATTAGCAGGTAGCTTGGGTACAGTAATAGAAGACTCAGGGAGAAAGTAGTGAGAAAACACTTGGCTTTTGTGTAGGAGAACTGAATTGCTATCATAGTTCACACACCTTGAGGTAGGTTTGTAGTGTTTTGCTTCAATCATTTAAATGAAATTTCGGGTTGCTTCCTTCAGAAAGCCAGTCTGAACCGCATTCTTTCATTTTTTTGGATCCTGCGTGACAACAGCGTACAGTAATTCAGTTGTTGCTGGAACTTTTGCGCTATCTATAGAGAGACAGAAATGTCTTAAAGATAACAGTATGATTCATTCATTCAGTACCTATACATTCGTATCTTTGTTTTGACTGATTTTGCTATCATAATCGTTATATCTGAGTCTAAGGATTTCAGATCTGAGCCTCCTGTATTAGCTATCGAACATCTTTTCTGTGAATAACAGGACAAGAATTCTTCATTTCATGGTTCGCTTCGAAACACGCTGAGGATGAGACGGAACTTGAATATATAGTAAAGATATTTTATTAAGGTCTGTTATACTGCAGAGATTTATATGTTGATTTAACGCAGTCAAGATCGATATGGAAAAATGCAAGTTTCAGTACTTACGACTTCCATTTACAAGAAGCAAATATTTTCTGACGCTCCTCTTCTTACAACATTAAATTCTAGTTCGTTTGCCTTTACCAGTTTTTTCGCTATTTCCTGAGAAACCCGCTGCTAGTAATAACGCGGGGTTCTTAATTTAATTTTCCTTTGATCTACTTTCTCTTTTCATTTCCAGCCTCTGGTACTGCAGAGCTACCAAATGGTCTGCTTTGATCAGAGCGGCGCGCTTAATGGAAGCCAGTCCTGTGGCGGGGCACAAAGCGTTCGATCTCTCGCGACCGCTGTTCAGTGGTTGCCTTTGCTCTTCCTTTAAGCTTGACTTTAATTTCCCCACTCGTTCATGAAATAAGATCGGTCTGAAAGTATCAAAATGAATTTTTGAGCTTGTCTCATTTTATTGCTATTTTATTACCGAGTCCTTAAGAATTATTCAACCATGACCCAGTAGATTGCAGCAGTTTTTCAGTATTAGCAACACTTAAAATTAGAACGAAATTTTAATACAGGAATTAATAACATATGTACTTAGTATGTAGCTGAGTGTATGGAAAAACGAGTTACTCAGGTTAGTATTGGCTACATAAAGTAGCCAGTCACTTTAGTGGTCGTTACTGGACAGCGTTATATGTTTAATTACCTATTCGAGGATATTTTACAAGTCCACTATAATTTTTTAGTGAAAACAGGAGTCACTTTCTTAGAGCATTCTGAATTTTAGCTCTTACATTTTCGATTGACTGTGTTTCAGCTGGCAATACAGCAAAAATTTTCATTGCTTCTACACGGAGACTGTCCCTCATTTTGAATAATCGTTAGTTTCGAATATCTCATTATTCTAATGAATACTGTAACTGTGTGAATATCATGCCTTATACTAATGTTTTTTTTCTCTTTTTCTCTACTTGAACCAGTTGAAAGGATGTTGAAAACAGCTATTACTCATGACTGATTAAAGACACGTTCACAGTGATTCAGTTGCTCACAAATTAGTTTCTTCTGGAGTACTGGGGCAAATTACTGCCTGTGTATTGTTCTCAAAGCTGTGATCCATAACTCTTTCGTCTTTGTTTGTTCAATTTACGTTTGCTAAGAGGCTGAATTTGTTCCTCTGTTTAATCTGGAATGCTTATTAATATAGGCATTTTTTATTTTTCCAACCTGAAAAATTCTTTCTTTCTATAGTTGGCTTATTTTTATTCGATATCTCAGCAGCCTATGAACATATGTGATACGAAATTGACTTACCACCGTCACATCACGTACAACTTCCTTATTTCCAGAATAAGATTTTCACTCTGCAGCGGAGTGTGCGCTGATATGAAACTTCCTGGCAGATTAAAACTGTGTGCCCGACCGAGACTCGAACTCGGGACCTTTGCCTTTCGCGGGCAAGTGCTCTACCAACTGAGCTACCGAAGCACGATTCACGCCCGGTACCCACAGCTTTACTTCTGCCAGTATCTCGTCTCCTACCTTCGAAACTTTACAGAAGCTCTCCTGCGAACCTTGCAGAACTAGCACTCCTGAAAGAAAGGATATAGCGGAGACATGGCTTAGCCACAGCCTGGTGGATGTTTCCAGAATGAGATTTTCACTCTGCAGTGGAGTGTGAGCTGATATGAAACTTCCTGGCAGATTAAAACTGTGTGCCCGAGTTCGAGTCTCGGTCGGGCACACAGTTTTAATCTGCCAGGAAGTTTCTATTTCCTTATTGTTTGGAAGGAAAAAAGTCGCTTTCATTCGGTCACTGACAAGTCTGTTTTCTGTACGATTTCATTTGGAAGAATGTATTAACAAATGTTTGTTTTCTGTAACTTCTGCTATGATATTCAAATTCTCTCAGTGTCGAACAGTAATTTTATTACCACCTTCGTATTAAAATCTCACGTCATCATCTTACAGTGGGGTTTACTCTCGTTTAAGCGTTTGTGTAACGTTTCGTAACTGGTAATTTCGTTTTGTGCAAGCGAAGCTTTCTGCTTCTCCATCATATGCATATGCTTTTTCCTCCTCTCCCATTTTCCTCGTATTCCGCGGCTGAAATTTAGTGCCTAAATGCTGCTGCTCCTGCTACAAGAAAACGTATCTGTTTCTTTCCTTTCTTTGAAACACTAAGGATGATGAAAGACTCAATGATTCAAATCTTGTTCAGCTGTTTTATCGGTAGTATCTGTCTTATTCTGGATCCTACTAATAACGCATGATACCCTGAATCAAACTCTGTGGTTTTCAGGACAGAGTGATTCTTAAACTGGAATGGCATACCGGAACACTTTATGCATCTCTAAGGGTTATTGTCTGTCATTCCCGGACTATCCAGATTTAAGTTTTCCTTGGTTCCTCTCTGTCTGTGTAGATGAGTGAATGTTGAAATAGTTTCCTAAACACAGTACATCCACTTTCCTTCCCATTCGTTGTCGAGCTGACTACAATGTGTTATCTTACGCTCTCGACGAATATCGGGCGCTGATGGCCGCGCAGTTGAGAGTCCCACTAACCAAAAATCATCATCATCATCATCATCATCATCATCATCATCATCGTCTAATATGAGACGTTAAACTCCTACCTACTAATTCTTTTCTGCGTAAGTCGCCATAACAATGAGTAAGAAGTGTTATCGCTTACTGTGGTAATGACATATTAGAATATAATTTAAAGAAAAAATAATAATTTTCGACATAATCTGTTATCTTCATCAGCGAATTTTCTTCAGAAAATAAATCTTTTCCATACGATAAACGTATCTCCTCTCCACATAGATGAACTCGTACACCATGGATATGTGAGCAGACGCATTGCCCTGGTGCAGAAACACTTTTATGCCATTCTTGCCCGCTTCTGCTTCAGCTTATCATGCTGAGTTGTGTTATTATTTTACTATCAATCCAGAAACCTGTTGGCATCACTTTTCTCCACCAACAAACAATTTTTGATGCTTTGTCACTTTCGAAAACGCACTTTAGTTTTTACTCAATGGTGTAAATGTGGAACCAGAGACGCCCTGCGTTATATGTCAGCCTTCAGTTTTTGCAATGTTGCTTTCTGGTACATTTTGGTCTGGACTCAGTAAACATAGTCCCCGTCGTGCATTGAGCTGCTACGTATGTCATATTTCATACAATCATTTAATTTAATTTTCATCTAGGATATTACGTACACAGTAATATGAGACGCCTCGCATCTCATTGATCTACAAGGCTGTGTCTTCAAAATAAGTGTAGAGGCGGAGGTGGATGGTCTTTAGAGTTGTGGTGGAACTGGGTTGTCAGAGGTAAGAAAGCTAGCAATTCTCCATTCTGCACGGAGTTGCAGTGCAGCGACGAGTGGATGTTTAGTTGCCGTTCGCCGATTTGCCATGAAAACAGCATCTTTTAGACATTTTATTTACTGCTCAGAAAACTACAACAGTTGTATGGAATGTCGAAAAAGCCAAGCGTAAGCTGGTCAGAAAGCCGCTTGTCTCTGGCCGCCCATGGAGTCGCTCGACACCGGCCGCTGTGGCCGAGCGGTTCTAGGAGCTTCAGTCCTGAAGCGCGCTGCTGCTACGGTCGCAGGTTCGAATTCTGCCTCGGCCATGGATGTGTGTGATGTCCTTAGGTTGGTTAGGTTTAAGTAGTTCTAAGTCTAGGGCACTGATGACGTCAGATGTTAAGTCCCATAGTGCTTAGAGCCATTTGAACCAGTCGCTCGACCGGTGAAGTGATAACGGCACAAATTTGGAAAGGACGCTGACTCCAGCAACGGACGTGATGCGTATCATATTAAAAGATGTTTTATTCCTTTTTATTACTTTTACAAAGAAACCTTCAACCTGTAAGAAACTCTTACATCACAAAATATTATCGTAGTATCAATGATTGAAAAACGGATGTTCATTGTAACTCACAGACAGTGCATGTAAGTCGTAATAAATATCCTCTGTATTGCCTCCCTTTTTTTGAGAAACAAACGATGTATTAGGAAGATGACATTTCCTCTTCTGGCTTCTCACGTTCCTTCTGTCACTCGATGGATTAGGAAGTTCGTGTTGTCATTCCTGTGTAATAACTGATTTATCGAATAATAATAATTTTATTCATGAATAATGGCGTTTTAAATTATTGTAGAAACCTTTTGCTACTACCACATTAATATTACTTGATTTATCTTCTACTTTTCAGATAGATGTATCAGGATATTTGTCATCTAACTGCTCATCTGGAAAAGATGTGGAGAATAGATTACGTGCTGCCCACGTAGCATTTGGACGTCTTACAAAGCGTGTCATCCTGAATAAAGACCTAACACTGTACACCAAACTGATGGTGTACAAAGCTGTAGTCATTTCCACCCTGCTATATGGTTGCGAAACCTGGACGTTGTATTGCTGTGATCTGAAGAAACTAGAACGCTTCAACCAACAGAAGCTAAGATATATCATGAACCTGAAATGGGATGACTTCATATCCAACACGGCTCTTCTTGAAAAGCAAAAATGTGGAAGCTGACAGTCTGCCGCACAGGCGATGGCGCTAAGAAGCTGCAGGGCCGCGGGATCGAACTGTAGACCACCTGGGTAGGAGGCCGACTGCGGCCGAAGTAGGCCTGCAGGTGACCACCGGTCCACCGGTTACATGGCGCTAAGTCGGCAGCATCGAACTCGGCACGAGCAGTATGTTCAAACGGCTCTGAGCACTATGGGATTTAACATCTGAGGTCATCAGTCCCCTAAAACTTAGAAGTACTGAAACCTAACTAACCTAAGAACACCACACACATCCATGCCCGAGGCAACATTCGAACCTGCGACCGTAGCGGTCGTGCGGGTCCCGACAAGCGCCTAGAACCGCTCGGCCACACCGGCCGGCGTCCCCGTGGGGAACAGAAAGCAAACTTTACCACACATGTAGCTTATTTGACAGAAATCTCAGTGTATAGCTATATTATTTGCACTGCAGTCACATTTGCAACATTCGAGAAACGTTTGAATATCGATATGAACCGTAACAATATAAAGCTTTGTATTTACATCGTAAATGAAATGTAGAAGCAAATGCCTTGGGTCTTAATTGCAAGGTCAAGCACACCTGATTCGATTACAGCACCATCTGCTAAGAGTGTGAAACAACGATTTGAGTAAACCGTACGTATTTTGTGGCGTAGAATCTGAATATGCAATAAAAATGGGTTCCCCATTTGAAAATAGGAAGCTGATTCCGCACACGCAGGATGTCTGGTTAAGATATGGCCAGCTGTAGCACAGAGAGATGACCTCTACACAAATATTGTCTTTCCACCTAGAACGTTTTTTTTTCGTATGATGTATCGTTTTCGAGATATTTAGTTGGCGCAAATTAAAACAAACACCCTGTATATAAGGACTTGGCCCTCCTTGTTTTACCAAGGCACTGATTCCCGTCATATAAGCTGCAAGACAGGCACGGCTCAAACGTGAAGCAATTACGTCACCCAAGTGACAGTGGCTCCGCCTTTCTGTTGCTCCGATGATAAACAGTTCTGGTCCCTCTGCCGGCCGGGCTATGTGCTAACTGCTTGACACCGTGGTGACACTTTTTGTACAGCAGGTCAATCATGATGTAAGCGCCTGGCTCTTGCACTACCCGTGGCAGCATTCGTATTTTATTCAGTCGTGCCAACCAAATTATTTGTTGCGCAACGTATGTCATTCTTATATTAAAGTCCCACCCGGAGAGCCGCGCGTGGTAGTACGTCTCTTCTGGGATTTCGACAGTTTCACTGGTCCCATATCAAATCTGCCCGGAGAATTAACGACGAGAGCCGTTGTGTTGGCTGGCCTGGATTGGTTTTTATGCGGTTTCCCACATCTCACTGAGTGATTACTAGAATGGTA
This sequence comes from Schistocerca nitens, assembly GCF_023898315.1. Classification (NCBI taxonomy): domain Eukaryota; kingdom Metazoa; phylum Arthropoda; class Insecta; order Orthoptera; family Acrididae; genus Schistocerca; species Schistocerca nitens. The sequence goes on along the minus strand of NC_064615.1, from coordinate 1,092,898,011 downwards.
CTCACATCAGCTACACGATTCGCAAACATTCAGAAAACGTTCGCATTGTTTCACACGAATAACAATATACGCAGACAGCTGGGCCACACATTCCATCCCGAAATAGCGGTAATGTGTTAGTGACAGGAAGGACGTGTGCTCTCCCCTTAAATTAATCATACCAGATCCAATAGTAACCATGCCGACCCAGTGTAAATGCAAGACACAGGCACATGGAAAAGAAGAAGTCTTTATTCACTTCTAAAAAAAGTGTTACACCGATCCCAGCTAACAAGTCTCAATAGACAACTGCACATTACATTCTCAAAATTTCGCGCTAATTCGCAGAAATTTACTAAAAATACTAGTAGGGACTTCTAACCAATCTCAAAGAAACTTAAGTCGTCTAGACGCAGATTCACATTCACCGAACACAGCAGTTAATTACTTTAATCTGCTTTCCATATGGTCCTAATCTAAGATTGCAAGCCGGATACCAACGTGAGTCTCGTTTGATGAATGTTCCTCGCATTCAGACTCTAATCGACTTGCAGGATTCTGGTTACAGAGTACTGCAGTTGAATACTGATTCTTAGACCGACTTAATGATCGAGAAAACCAGTTTTCATCTCCATTTCTGTAGTGAATTTAATGGTGGGATAGAATTCCTCATTCGTTCGACAGATTCTTGCAAGCGACTGTCTTGCTACATGACAGAAGTAGTTCCATGCTACACTTTCAGGCCCAACACCAAGGAGGAATGAGATTTAGCGATGAATATGATCTTGTTCCAATGAAGTGCATTTGTTATTATGTGCGTAACCCTCATGTCGACATTCGTCTCCAGATAGATATTTATAAAAAGAGTATTTGTACACACTACTATTGAAGGTGGTGACAATTACATGTATGTCTACATCTATACTACTGGTCACTTAAATATGCCTGGCGGATGGTAATTCTGGTACCACTGTCATTTGCCTTCCAGTCTGTTCCATTGCCGGCCGTTGGCGGCTGAGCGGTTCTAGGCGCTTCAGTGTGGAACCGCGCGACCGCTACGTTTGCAGACTCGAATCCTGCCTCGGGAATGGATGTGTGTGATGTCCTTAGGTTAGTTAGGTTTGAGTAGTTCTAAGTCTTGGTGACTGATGACCTCAGATATTAAGTCCCATAGTGCTCAGAGCCATTTGAACCAGTTCCATTCGCAAATGGTGCGTCGGAAGTATTACTCTTAACACGGCTACGTATTTGCTCTAATTTTTCTGAATTTCTCGTCGTGGTCATTTCGCGAGATGTACAGCATGTGCGAGTAAGTAACATGTTGCCCGTTTCTTGCTGGAACCTACGCTCTCGGAATTTTGCTAGTAAACCCCTCCGTAATACGCGACTCTTTTATAGCGTCTGTCAGTGGAATATGTTGAGCGTCTGCGTAACGCTCTTGTGCTTAGTAAACTATCCAGCGTCAAAATGAACTGCCTTCGTTGTATATTCTCTGTGGTGTCACAGCCAGACACCACACGTGCTAGGTGGTAGCTTAAATCGGCCGCGGTCCTGTAGTACATGTCGGACCCGCGTGTCGCCACTGTGTGATCGCAAACCTAGCGCCACCACAAGGCAGGTCTCGAGAGACTGACTCGAACTCAGCCCAGTTGTACGGACGACAGAGCTAGCGACTAAACGTACGAAGCCTTTCTCTCTCATTAGCCGAGAGACAGAATAGCCTTCAGCTAAGTTAATGGCTACGAACTAGCAAGGCGCCATTAGCCGTACAGTGATTGTAATTAAAGTCTCCTTTGTGCGATGTACCACAATGAGTGATTAAAGATAAGTATGATACCAGCTACGTACTTTTCTTCATAGCATTAATTACGTATCCTGTTCCAGTACTTCACGCCCGTCTGCGTTAGTCTAGCGTGCCTTTTAAGCCACCTCTATCTACAAGGTGTTGGCCCAGCTGCCGACACATCATTCTCTCCTTCTTCCATTAATACAATCTTTCAGGATCTCAGATTGCTGAGCGATACTCAAGAAATGGTGTTACAAGTGTATGGTAAGCCACGTCTTTAGTGAATAAATTACATTTTCTTAATATTCTACCAGTGAGTCTCAGCCTCGCATCTGCTCTCCCTATATGTAGTTTTGTGTGTCCATTCGACTTCAGGGCGCTGCGAACGATTACTGCAACATATTTTACCGTTGTTTCTGTTTCCAGCGATTTTTCGGCAATAGCGTAATCGAACAGTAATTGATATTTATGCGCAAACAATACATTTATTTATGTTTAGAGTCAACTGCGAGTCCCTGTACCGATCATCGATCTTTCAGAGACGTTCTTGTATTTCGCTGCAGTCTTCTAGCGTTGTAACCTTCCCTATGGATCAGCCTGTTCAGGCGGTGGCTAGGCGAGCACTAGCCCCCTCGCTCGCTCGTCGCGTCGATCGAGAGCGCTCACGATAAAATGGGACAGTAGGACGTCATTATGTAGCGAAGGGGAAGTGCGAACTGTGCCCTGTCAGCAGAGGAATAACTGTGTGTTACGTTCGCCATAGCCTTTGACGCAAGCAGTGTAGTTAATGGTACACTGCTGAAAGTAAGGGGAGTACCTCTTTTTAAACATTTTAGGAACTTCAAAGCGAGCATCAGACACACCAACATCGGTTTACAAGACGTCAGTGCAGGATGCCTAGCTACAGTCAGAATTTATAGATCTGTAGTGTGAGAGGTCGTTAGGTGACAAATTTGGTAATAAAACTAGTCTTATAGACTCGCATAAAAGTTGTTCTCAACATAAATTTTCTCGACTTTACTAGTTTGCAGCAATTATTGTGGATGATCGGACCAACATAAACCTGCCTGTGTAAGCAACGTTAATGCGCAATGGAAAAATGGAAATGGGGGTTTGGCGTCATTGGCCGGGAGGCCCCTTACGGGGCAGGTCTGGCCGCCTTGGTGCAGGTCTTATTACATTCGGCGCCACATTGGACGACCTGCGCGCCGAATGGGGATGAAATGATGATGGAGACAACACAACACCCAGTCCCCGAGCGGAGAAAATCCCTGACCCAGCCGGGAATCGAACCCGCGCCCCTTAGGATGGCAGTTCGCCACGCTGACCTTTTTTTTTTTATCGTTGTGTTTGGTCGCTGCGGACGTAACATGAGATGCGTTTAAGTTCGTTTGTTGAGCCTTCCAATCAGTTTTTTCATTACAGAAGCCAACCAGCAGTCTGACCGAACACGCTGAGATACCGTGCCGGAAAAACCTACCCACAGAACCTGATTCACATACTGCATCTTAAAGGATTGTCTTGGTAATAACAGTAGTCAGAATGTGGTACCAAACATTGACTCTTTAGTTGAGATTAGATTAGATCAGATCAGATTTACTTTCATTCCAATTGATCCGTAGTGAGGAGGACCTCCAGGATGTAGATCGTGTCAGAAAAACAACAATACATGACAAATATTTATAACTAAAACAAATAAGCTAATGTACCACTCCACAGGTCCCAAGTGGAATTATCGTCATTTTTTAATGAAAACTATATGAAAGTCATTTTACAAATACAAATGCACTGAATTTAAAATAAAAAAGTTTATTTATTTATAATGTAATAAACGTGTAATACAACTACGATAATACTTATTTACAACGAACACATTACTGCACTGAAATGGTGCAGAAGTTACATAGCACTTATATATATTACACAAATGAGTGGGTTTTACTGAGAAATTCATCAATGGAATAGAAGCAGTTGGCCACCAATAAATCCTTTAGGCTTCTCTTAAACTGAATTTCATTGGTTGTTAAGCTTTTTATTGCTGCTGGCAAGTTATTGAAAATGTGTGTTCCTGAATAATGCACACCTTTTCGTACAATACTGTGATTTTAAATCCTTGTGAAGATTATTCTTATTTCTAGTATTGATTCCATGAGTTGAGCTGTTGGTTTGAAAAAGTGATCTATTTTAATGACAAATTTCATTAAGGAATAAATATATTGGGAAGCAGTAGTTAGTATCCCTAGTTCCCTAAACAGGCTTCTGCAGGATGTTCTTGAGTTCACACCACATATAACTCTTATTGCACGTTTTGGTGCCCGGAAAACTTTAGCTTGGCTTGATGAATTACCCCAAAAATAATCCAATATGACATTATGGAATGAAAGTAAGCATAGTATGCCAGCTTTTTCATTTTTATATCCCCTATGTCTGACACAATTCGCATTGCAAATAGAGATTTAAGACGCTTCAGCAGTTCTGTGGTGTGCTCCTCCCAGTTGAATTTATCAACCTGTAATCCCAAGAATTTAACACTTTAGTGGAAAGCAAAATATTTTGCTTTAATTGACGTTCAGTGTTTTGCTTTTAACTGGATAAAGAGGCTTGGCGGAGGATAACAGGAATACAACAATATGTTGTTATTAATCAATACAAAGATTAATTAGTAACAACATATTGTTGTATTCTTGTTATCCTCCGTCAAGCCTCTTTATCCAGCGCATCTTCCTTGCCGATGCTGCGATGTTCCATTACTCCATTTATGTGCCAGAATGAGATTTTCACTCTGCAGCGGAGTGTGCGCTGATATGAAACTTCCTGGCAGATTAAAACTGTGTGCCCGACCGAGACTCGAACTCGGGACCTTTGCCTTTCGCGGGCAAGTGCTCTTACCAACTGAGCTACCGAAGCACGACTCACGCCCGGTACTCACAGCTTCACTTCTGCCAGTACCTCGTCTCCTACCTTCCAGACTTTACAGAAGCTCTCCTGCGAACCTTGCATAACTAGCACTCCTGGAACTTCCACTCCTGGAAGGTAGGAGACGAGGTACTGGCAGAAGTAAAGCTGTGAGTACCGGGCGTGAGTCGTGCTTCGGTAGCTCAGTTGGTAAGAGCACTTGCCCGCGAAAGGCAAAGGTCCCGAGTTCGAGTCTCGGTCGGGCACACAGTTTTAATCTGCCAGGAAGTTCCATTTATGTGGTCTGTCCAAGAATGTCGTGGTCTTCCGCGCTTACGTCTGCCGAGTGGTTTCCATTCATAAACCTTCTTTGGCCACCGATGATGTGGCATTCTCATCATATGCCCGTACCATTTTAATGATTTTCTTTCAATTCTATCTGTCACTGTATCATGTGCCATCATTGTAGCTCTTACTTCATCATTAGTTTTTATTTCAATTCTTGATATCCTGGCACTCCTACGCAAATAATCCATTTCCACAGCTATTAATCTTCTTTTGAGATCCCCGTTTAAGATAAATAGTTCTGATCAATAGCATAGCACTGATCCAACCATTATCTTGCGTACTCTTTTCTCATTGCTGTTGTTTAACTTGTGAATAAAATATTCACGAAATACAGGTTGATGACAATTTCAACTTCGTTCGAAAATGACATTCGTCATAAGGCTGCGTCAGTCGTAAGAAATATTGTATTTAGTACTTAGCTGTCCCATCTTCTTCACATTATGAAGTTTCATTTCATTGTCGTTTCTCACCAGTGCAATAGCCTTAGGAAATAAATTTGCCACGAAAGGCATTAATTAGCCACCAAGAACAATATGTCTCCGTAGAACTGACAGTAGCACCTGTAGAATAGATTCGTTGACAACAGTTTCACGTGCAGCGTTGACGTGCCGAGTCCTCCCCCCCCCCCCCCCCCCTTTCCACTACCAGCCATGAGTTGATCTGTTGCTCGCTCACAGCTGAGACGTGAGCGTTAGTCAGGTCGCCCGAGCAGATCGATAAACGTGACTGCTATAGACAACAACATCATTGCTAACGGGCTCAAGGAGTTTCCAACGCTCTCTCTTACGTCATTTATACACTGACAAGGGAAGGCCGCCAATTGTGAAATTCAGATTCGATTCATATTGCGCATAATAAAAGCTCATAGCCAGAGGTGTAATGTGGCAAAGCACCAAGATGCACTTCTCAGCCGTTGTCGAGAAAATCGACAGTTAAAAGAAACCGTTGAGGTGAAATACTCTCTACGATTTGTAACTTCCTACAGCGTCGTGGCGCAGCGGTAAGCGCTCGGGTTCGTAATCCGAGGGTCACGGGATCGAATCTCGCACCATGCAACTCTTTTTTTTAGTGTTTGTTATTTGTAATATATATATATATATATATATATATATATATATATATATATATATATATATATAATTCACGGCAATCAGTTGCAACAATTATGCATATAATAAGTTGTTGAAAGTCGTTTGTCGTGGAAAAACTGGCGACTTCGAACATGATTATGTTTTCTGCAAACAAAGTTGTATTTCACAAATGTTATTAATTGTCTTCATAATGTTTACACGTGTAGTTAACGGAAGACGTAGAAACGATATTCCGAAACGAATACGTATAGTGTAAGTCAAACGTTCGAATTAGAGACCACATGATATATATATATATATATATATATATATATATATATATATATATATATACAAAAAACAAATACTAAAAAAAAATTGCATGGCGCGAGATTCGATCCGGCGACCTTTGACTTATGAACCCAAGCACTTTCCGCTGCGCCACGACGCTATAGGAAATTGTATATCGTAGAATATTTCACCGCAACGGTTTCTATTAACTGTCGATTTTCTCGACAACGGCTGAGAAGTGCATCTTGGTGCTTTGCCACATTACACCTCTGGCCATGAGCTTTTATTATGCGCAGTATGAATCGAATCTGAATTTCACAATTGGCGGCCTCCCCTTGTGAGGTTGCAAAATTCATGGGCTACCTCCTAATACCGTTTCGGACTTCCTTTTTCCCTATGTAGTGCAACTCGACGTGGCACGGACTAAACAAGTCGCCGGAAGTCCTCTGCAGAAATATTGATCCATGCTGCCTCTATAACCGTCCATAACTGCGAAACTGTTGCCAGTGCAGGATGTTGTGCACAAACTGACCTCTCGATTATGTTCCATACATGTTCGATGGGATTCATGTTACTCGATCTGGGCGACAGAATTATTCGTTAGTTGTCCAGCATGCTCTTCAAACCAGTCGCGAACAATTGTAGCCCAGTGACATGACACCATCGTTGGGAAACATGGAGTCCACGAATGGCTACAAATAGTCTCCAAGTAGCCAAATATAATCATTGCCAGTCAATGATCGGTTCAATTGGACCGGAGGACCCAGCCCACACCATTATGGAGCGACCACCAGCTTGCACAGTACCTTGTTCACAACTTAGGACCATAGCTTTATAGCGTTTGCGCTACGCTCGAACCCGACAATCAGCCCTTAACAACTGAAATCGGGTCTCGTCTGACCCGGGTTTTTAGTCGACTAGGATCCAAGCGATATTCTCATGTGCACAGGCAAGGCGTTGCTGACGATGTCGTGCTGTTGTTAAAGACAGTCTCGTCGGTCGTCTGCTGCCAAGCCCATTAACGCGAAATTTCGCCCCATTATTCTACCGAATATATTCTTCGTACGTGCCATGTTGATTTCTGAGGTTATTTCGCGCAGTTTTGCTTGTCTGTTAGCACTGAAAACTCTACGCAAACGTCGCTGTTCTCGGTCGTTAAGTGAAGGCCGTCAGCCACTGCGTTGTCGGTGGGAAAAAGTAATGCCTGAAATCTGGTATTCTTGGCCCACTCCAGACGTTGTGGACCTCGGCATATTGAATTTCCTAACGATTTCCAAAAATGAATGTCCCATACCTCTAGCTCTAAATATCATTCTGTATTCAAAGTCTGTTGATTCCCATCCTACGGCCATAATCATGTCTACAACCTTTTCACATGAATCACCTGAATGCAAATGACAGCTCTGCCAATGCGCTGACCTTTTATACCTTGTGTGTGCGATACTACCGCTATATGTATATGTGCATATCTTTATCCAATGACTTTTGTGACCTCAGTGTATAGATAGTAAACAATAACGAACTATGATTCCCCCGGGGTCAGGGATTTTCTCTGCCTCGTGATGACTGGGTGTTGTGTGCTGTCCTTAGGTATAAGTAGTTCTAAGTTCTAGGGGACTGATGACCAGAGCTGTTAAGTCCCATAGTGCTCAGAGCCATTTTGATTCTCCCCTGTGGTATTCCAGAAATTACCTGTTACATCTGTCGATTTCGTTACGTTAATAACAATGGGTTGAGTTTTGTCTGCTAGGAAGTCCTGAATACAACAACCAGTATGGTCCGATACTCGTTAAGCTTGTATTTTTTCGCTGAACTGGAGTGCCGAACCTTATCGAATATCTTCTTGAAGGTATTAACCAGGGCACCATTGTCTGCTGCAGTCTGGACGTCACGTACGAACAGGCCGACGTGCGTAGGGACGTACAAGAACGATACAAAATACACTGACGAGCCAAAGAAACTGGCACACCTGCTTAATATCGTGTAGGACCCTCGCAAGCACGCAGAAGTGCTGCAACACGACGTGGCATGGACTCGATTAATGTCTGAAGTAGTGTTGGAGGAAACTGACACCATGAATCCTGCAGGGCTGTCCGTAAATCCGTAAGACTAAGAGGGGGTGGAGATCTAAATGGTTCAAATGGCTTTAAGCACTATGGGACTTAATAGTTGAGGTCATCAGTCCCCTAGAACTTAGAACTACTTAAACCTAACTAACCTAAGGACATCACACACATCCATGCCCGAGGCACGATTCGAACCTGCGACCGTATCGGTCTCGCGGTTCCACACTGGAGCGCCTAGAACCGCTCGGCCACTCCGGCCGGCGAGGTGGAGATCTCTTCGAACAGCACGTTTCAAGGCATCCCAGATATGCTCAATAATGTTAAAGTCTGGAGAGTTTTGTAGCCAGTGAAAGTGTTTAAACTAAGGAGAGTGTTCCTGGAGTCACTCTGTAGCAATTCTGGACCTGTAGGGTGTCGCATTGTCCTGCTGTAATTGCCCAATGGACGTGAATGGATGCAGGTGATCAGACAGGATGCTTAAGTACGTGTCACCTGTCAGTCGTATATAGACGTATCAGAGGTCCCATATCACTCCAACTGCACACACCCCACACAGTTACAGAGCTTCCACCAGCTTGAACAGTCCCCTGCTGTCATGCAGGGTCCATGGATTCATGTGGTTGTCTCCATACCCGTACACGTCCATCCTATCGATACAATTAGAAACGACTCTTCCAACCAGGCAACATGTTTCCAGTCATCAACAGTCCAATGTCGGTGATGACGGGCCCAGGCTAAGCGTAAAGTTTTGTGTCGGGCCCTCGCCTCCGCAAGCCCATTTCGATGATGTTTCGTTGAATGGTTCGCACGCTGACACTTATTGATGGCCTAGCATTGAAATCTGGAGCAATTTGCGGAAGGGTTGCACTTTTGCCCCACTGAACAATTCTCTTCAGTCGTCGTTGGTCACGTTATTGCAGGATCATTTTGCAGCCGCAGCGATGTCGGCTGTCTGGTGTTTTACCGGATTCGCGATATTCAAGGTACACTCGCGAAACGCACGTATGGGAAAATCCCCACTTCATTACTACTTCGGAGATGTGTCCCATCGCTCGTGCGCCGACTATAACACCACGTTCAAACTCACTTAAATATTGATAATCTGCCATTGTAACAGCAGTAACAGATCTGACAACTGCGCCAGACACTTGTTGTCTTATAGAGGCCTTGTCAACCGCAGCGCCGTATCCTGCCTATTTACATATTTCTGTATTTGAATACGCATGCCTATACCAGTTTCTTTAGCACTGCAGTGTACCTTTGTAGTTTTATTCATTATTTGCTTTCGCTCATAATTTTCTTCGTAATTCGTAAATTCATTCTAAGTCTTTTGAAAAGTTCGTTACGTCTTCTACAGACTTTTTCAGCCAAGTTTACGGAGAGTTTCCCTTGCCGAGCTTGAAATTCCAGATCTCCCAAATCCTGTGAAAGATATTTGAACACGAAATGTCCTCTTTCTTACAGGAATGAAATGAAAATTACTGTTACTTGATGTACACATATATCAGCGGCTTTACTTCACCTTTCGCACATGCCCTGAGATCTTGACACTCACGTCCGAGCGTATCGCCTTGTTTCGCAACGCGGCGCATTTACAGAGAAAGGAACACGCCCTGAATGTGTGCCATTGCCACAGCTTTTCTTTTCACAGAATTAATTTATAACTAATTTTTATGGAGCTTGCGGCACAATTTACGAGAACTAGTTTCGCAATTTTAAGTTCAATGCAGTTTCATGAAAGCGATGGCTCGTCTAGGAGCTGTTCTGAGATGTTCTCATGGACCAGGGAGACTTGATATTAAATAGATGGGCGCCTTCTCTCTTCTATAATCCGTAGTTTGAGGATAATGAACGAACTATTCGCTTCACTGGTGAAGTTACAAAGACGTTGATTACTGTTTCAGTCAACATTCAGGTTTAATACAAACTTGTTGAAGTTAATGTGTCTCTTGGCCGAACACGCATCCTTAGACAACAGTGAACAGGTTGGTTCCATTCCACGAATGTGAGACATCGTAAAATTTCACTTTGTCTGATACCATTCATGGCATACTCTTTGGACAAATGGTAAAAAATAGAACTGTTTTAATTTAGTTTCTTCAGCCACAAGGACAGGTTGGCCCACCTATCGTAACAGGACCACAGTATATCCGCAAGATAGCATAGCTCTAGTTTTGACGGCAAGGCAATAAAGTCATAGACTTGAAGCTGTGAGTACTGGACTGAAATGGTTTTTCCGTCGTTCCATTCAAATGAATCACTTTGGATCGGTGGCTTTAGTAGCGTACTTTGCTCTCAGAGGAGTTTGCGCCTCCCCCCGCCCCAGGTCAAAAACACTATTTTGTTTGTCGTTAATACTTATCACTGCTTAGCCTGTTTATTTCTGTATTGAGATGAACACGACTTTGCTATGAAATAGAAGATATTCTTTATTGTGTGATACAATTCAAAAATGGGAAAAAGTCACATTTCTTGCAACGATAATGCGATTCCCTTTTCGTTGTTTCACTGCCGGTCACTGAAAAACAGCAAACGTGAAATATAGCTTGCTGTTTACACCTTTTTTTCATTAGCTCGTTTGGAATAACAAGAGGCTTCATATAGTAACCGAAAACAGGAAACTAGTGTCTCTGAACCAAGTGGAGGTAGCTCTTACGTAACTGTTGCTCAAAACTGTCCAATGTGAATCTTCTCAAGATCTCCTTTGCTTTGCCATTTTAGTATCTTCCGGTCCATTCCCTTTTTGTTGTCTTTCTTCTTCTTTTTCCTTCTTTCTTCTTCGGTCTCTTTCCCCTTTCTTTTGCTCTTCCTCATTTCTTTCAACTGTTTCAGAGATGTGATCTCACGGAAATGTCGCAGGGCATACGCGCCGGCTGCCATACCCTTGTTAAGCCGCTGTTCTGGATTGTCAAATGTTTCTGGACAGCCCTAGTTACTTCCGTTAGGAGACACAGGTATACCCACTTGGATGACGGAGGCGGGTATTCTTTTTGCACTTCGGAGAAGCAGGAGGGGGAACATTACGGCGCCTTCCTTTATCGTCCTCTTTGCTCATTTTTTACCACAAAATTTATACAAAAACCCTTTCCAGCACAAAAGTGATTCAAGGGTCATAGACTTATCACAGCACTTCCTTTAGAGCAACCGATTTACCTTCTTGGCGTATGTGAAAAAGCCTTGAACAGTAAAAAGTGAAATAAGTTGAACGAACTTCTCCGAGGAACGGGAAGGAACTAAAAAGAAAGAAGTGTTATTTGCAGTATTTACGAAAACCAATCGATATAATCAAATTGAAACACGATAAACGCGAGTCTGATTTAGAAGACATTTATCGCCACTGATGTTTACCCTTGGAAAGAAACTACGAAGGAAGTGAAAGAAACATTCTAAAACAGAGACGAAAGTGCGAGGAACACATAAGTCTTAACATTCACAGACACTACAAACATTATTGTTGAAAGTAAGACTGTACTGTTGCATGGGATTGATTTGAGTTCATATTGTTGCGTATAGGTTTTTCTTTGTTCTAGTGAAGCAATTCAGCTATTTTAACTGATGTGAGGTATAATATAAAAAAGGTACAGTATAAGGTATAGTATAAAATTATAAATATAAAGGTACGGTACAAAATTTCAAAGCCGATATTCCAAATTTGATATTATGAACCTCCAGCACGTGGGGTTTTGTTAAATATTTCAGTGATACCTAAGGCAGACTACCAGAAGAATAACCACTTCAGTTTGTTTCAATATTTTTATTTACCTTGAAGGTGTAATCTGCGAGTATGCGACTTTCACGTTATAGCAATTTATTCAACAATCTTATGATGGCCTCTTCGAACGATATACGCGCTTGACTTGTCTACAGTATGTAGTGGAGTTTCATTTGAAATTCAGAAACTGATTAAGCAGGGTTGGCTGACAAGAAATTTTATCTAATATGTGAACCCAAAATGCTGGTAAAAGGACGCTGATGACAGTTTGTACAAAGCAGCAGTGAATATGTTTGTGGTTATTATTATATGCCCACTTTGGTTACGAGACAAATCGTTTATGGTAGAGCGCTAGTACCAAATGGCCAACGGCCTTGCCGCAATGTAACACTGGTTCCCGTCAGATCACCGAAGTTAAGCGCTGTCGGGCTGGGCTGACACTTGGATGGATGACCATTCGCTCTGCCGAGCGCTGTTGGCAAGCGGGGTGCACTCAGCCCTTGTGAGGCAAACTGAGGAGCTACTTGATTGAGAAGTAGCGGATCCGGTCTCGGAAACTGACATTCGGCCGGGAGAGCGGTGTGCTGACCACATGCCCCTCCATATCCGCATCCAGTGACGCCTGTGGGCTGAGGATGACAACGGCGACCGGTCGATACCGTTGGGCGTTCATGGCATGTTCGGGAGGAGTTTAGTTTAGTTTTTTACTAGTACCCCATGAGAAGTGTTGTATTAAGAAAGCACAAAGTTATTGTGGGATGATTTTTGGTCAACTGTCTCAAAGCGTTCATACGAATCCATGAACTACATGTAAAGCAAAGAGCGTTGTAACCCCACTATGTCAGTTATTACTCTGGTCAGTCCATTCCGAAACCTTTTCTTGCTGACACCCTCAACTGCATGTTCACTGTTCAAGCAGTACAACCTCAGCATCAGGTATGACATTCTAATTTATTACCTCTTTACCATTCATCTATTTGCAACATCTTTTGCAGATAGCATCCACATATACCACTGAAAGAACGTGCAAAATTAAATCATTCTACCCTATTACAGTTCAGGAGATATGACGTCATAATATAAGACGCGTGCACAAATAGTTGTTCTTAAAATGGAGTGCGAATTACCCAGACTAAACACTAAACTATATCTTACACAGTACCAAAACGGTCTTAATGGTCAGTAGAAGAGATTTGTTTCACAGTAGCGAAGATGAAAAAGTGCTCATAGCTCTTAAGGTAGACAATTTTCAGGCCATGTTCACTAGCCATGTTTACTTCGAATGCCATCCTGTATATCCGTGAATACTGGCTATTCCTGCTGGTATACCCTGTATATGAATTACGTTATTTTTGTTGTATTTAACTTACTATACCATGACATATACGAGGGTTGCCCAGAAAGTAATGCACCACATTTTTTTCTGTAACAATTCTTTATCGAACATAATGAGAATTACACACACGAAAGAATGGTGTTTTAGCTACATACCCTGTTTTTCCACGTAATCTCCAAACCGTTCTACGGCCTTTCTCCAGCGCGAAACAAGGGCGCATACGCCCTGTCGGAAGCAATCCTTGTCCTGATGGCGGAGCCAGTGCTTCACTGTGTAAACTTGATTTGCTGATTGACAGATGAAGCGCCAACTGCCGAGTCGTAATGCGTCTGTGCTCGCGAAATGACATCAGCTCGCTGCAACATGTCAGATGTGACAGACATGGATGGTTTCCCCGACCACTACAAATCGCGGAGCTCCGCCGAACCGCCTTCTGATGACCTCACCCTCCACGCCCAGCGACTGACTGTATTGTCGACAGCAGATGTTCCATAGACTTTGCACAAGCGTTTGTGAATATTCCCCACAGTTTCTTTCTCTGCAGTAAGAAATTCAGTGCCGACATGTTCCTTGTAACGTACATCACTTACAGACGCCATTTTGGAACTGTCCTGCAGCTACACTATCTGTCGGAAGTGACGGAAACTTGGCGCGCTCACTCAGGAGATGTCAGATAATACACTACTGGCCATTAAAATTGCTACACTACGAAGATGACGTGCTACAGACGCGACGTTTAACCGACAGGAAGAAGATGCTGTGATATGCAAATGATTAGCTTTTCAGAGCATTAACACAAGGTTGGCGCCGGTGGCGACACCTACAACGTGCTTACATGAGGAAAGTTTCCAACCGATTTCTCATAAACAAACAGCAGTTAACCGGCGTTGCCTGGTGAAACGTTGTTGTGACGCCTCGTGTAAGGAGGAGAAATGCGTACCATCACGTTTCCGACTTTGATGAAGGTCGGATTGTAGCCTATCGCGATTGCGGGTTATCGTATCGCGTTGGTCGAGATCCAATGACTGTTAGCAGAATATGGAATCGGTGGGTTCAGGAGGGTAATACGGAACGCCGTGCTGGATCCCAACGGCCTCGTATCACTGGCAGTCGAGATGACAGGCATCTTATCCGCATGGCTGTAACGGATCGTGCAGCCACGTCTCGATCCCTGAGTCAGCAGATGGGGTCGTTTGCAAGACATAACCATCTGCGCAAACAGTTCGACGACGTTTGCAGCAGCATGGACTATCAGCTCGGAGACCATGGCTGCGGTTACCCTTCACGCTGCATCACAGACAGGAGCGCCTGCGATGGTGTACTCAACGACGAACCTGGGTGCACGAGTGACAAAACGTCATTTTTTCGGATGAATCCAGGTTCTGTTTACAGCATCATGACGGTGGCATCCGTGTTTGGCGACATAGCGCTGAACGCACATTTGAAGCGTCTATTCGTCATCGCCATACTGGCGTATCACCCGGCGTGATGGTATGGAGTGCCATTGGTTACACGTCTCGGTCACCTCTTGTTCGCATTGACGGCACTTTGAACAGTGGACGTTACATTTCAGATGTGTTACGACCCGTGTCTCTACCCTTCATTCGATCCCTGCGAAACCCCACATTTGAGCAGGATAATGCACGACCGCATGTTGCAGGTCCTGTACGGGTCTTTCTGGATACAGAAAATGTTCGACTGCTGCCCTGGCCAGCACATTCTCCACATCTCTCACCAACTGAAAACGTCTGGTCAATGGTGGCCGAGCAACCGGCAATCACGATACGCCAGTCAGTGCTCTTGATGAATTGTGGTATCGTGTTGAAGCTGCATGGCAGCTGTATCTGTACGCCATCCAAGTTCTGTTTGACTCATTCCGAGGGGTATCAAGGCCGTTATTACGGCCAGAGGTGGTTGTTCTATGTACTGATTTCTCAGGATCTATGCACCCAAATTGCGTGACAATGTAATCACATGTCAGTTCTAGTATAATATATTTGTCCAATAAATACCCGTTTATCATCTCCATTTCTTCTTGGTGTAGCAATTTTAATGGCCAGTAGTGTACGTACATAACGTTTCGCATTCGCAGCATTGTTTTCAGATGAGAAAAAAGTGCGGTGAATTACTTTCTGGTCTACCCTCATACAATATCCTTGTAAATGTGATCCACGATAAAAAAAAAAAAAAAGAAACTACTACTGTTGTTAAATACTGTTAGTTGGAGCTTTGAAGCATCAGATCTCGCTTTGGATTGCTCTTATAAGTGGACATGTCTCACGTCGATTTTGCTGCTTGGGAGATGTGCTGCTGTTTGAACAAGCAACAGAAGACCCGCAGTAACTGCGGCTGCGTCCCCGCTTCTCCCGCGATGAAAGGGAAGGTCCCACGCGGGCTGGTGTGTGTACGTGGAGACCTACATCCGCGACGAGCCCGGCTCCTCAGAGCTCCTTGACCTTCTGAACCGGAGGTCCAGGGTGGAGGCGAAGCGCGTTCACATCAGGTCTTTCATGCGAGTTGAGTAACTAAGCGAGGAAAACAAGTGGCCACTCACTACGTAACAGGTGTTCCGTCCGTGTAATACTCTATCGAAAACAAAACAAGGCTATGGCCAAAGTGAAAATAATGTTGCCTTCGTAGCTGAGCGATTACATCCGTTCTCAGTAGACCGTCACTAATTCATTATAGGAGGAAGGAAGCTATAAGAACATATAAATGAAATGGACTACGTATATAATATTAGAGGCGGGTAAAGGACTGTGAGTGTGTAATCAAAACATTTAGTTATATAAGACTGAATAATTATGGAATTAAAGGAATAACCAACAAATAGTTAATATCATGAAGAATGTAAAATATTGTGGTTACATAATTCAACAACTGTAGACAGGAAATATTCTTCTGATTGGGAGAATATCATTTATGGAGTTCTACAAGATTCAATATTAGGTCCAATGTTACTTCCCACATGTGTAAAACGGTTTCCCCTTATTGCATATAAAAGTAATTAGTTCTTTTTGTACCTGTTAGAAGTTTTGTGATCAGTTTCAATAACACAGAATAGTGTAGGAAATTTTCAATATTTAGTCTAAAGGATTTGTTTATTGTTTGACTCTTAATCTGATCAAGAGATGTGGCCATTAATTGCACACATTGATCACGTAGGCTGATGTGAGGATCAATGAACTATACTTGACGGGATGTATCTGGAACATCTTAGGGGATTAGAAAGTTAATCGACAGGAATACAATTAAATACTTAGCTTTAATTCAGCATCAGCGGTGAACGTAGATCTTGACTTTGTACAATAATATTTACAAGTGCAGTTATAGACTGAAGTGCGAATACTTCTTTACAATTCTGATTGCTTCACACACATAGATCAATTGTCAATGGATAAACTGTATGTGGCGTCTGGCTAGGTCGTAGCTACTGACTTAGCTGAAGGCTATGCTAACTAGCGTCTCTGCAAATGAGATCTCTGAAGGTATAACAAGTGAACTATTCCTATTAAAGTCGGCTGTAGAACTGGCCAGTGCGCTAGCTTGTGTTGTAAGACCAGCCGAGTGGCGGCGCTCGGTCTGCTAGCGTCGACAGTGGCGACTCGCGACTCGCGGGTCCGATGTGTCCTGATAGATTGCGACCAATTTGAGGCCTGCAACTTAGCAAGTGTGGTGCCTTGCGGTGACACCACACTATACATCCCTCACTATAGGATACACACTCATTTTCTGTGCTAATGCCACAACATTAGCCACAGTAACATTACACTGCAATATATACACATTTTACACAAACAGTGTAGTTATCTTTTATATCTGTACAGCACCTGAAAAAATTGTGGTATACCTACACTCACACTGGCTATATGTCTCGATTCTCCTCAGTCCTAGGAAATTATCTGACAAAGTCTTCGAATCAGCGCTTCTGGAAGATGCTGCATTCTGTCAAGATTCTCTCAAACAATTGTTATGAAGGTCAGGTGTCCAGCCCTATGTGATAATGAATACCGTACCTGCGGATGTAATGCTTGGAAAGAAATCACCGATGCGGGTTGGTGTTCTGTAATCAAGATCACTATCGATAGAACAAGGAAAATCCGAGGGTGCCGATGAGTGAACGTATTGTTCCAGCTGTATTGCCAGTCCTGTTTGTACACTAGCAGGTCCAGTTGGACACTTGCATTGCTATGTTGTGCAGCTGCTTACGAAATGAATCTGTCACCACTTACGTTCAGATATACTCCTCAGTGCGTTGAAATTATAATTAACCATGTCCAATCTATCATTCCATTATGACTAGACAACTGGAATTTTTTGTTTTTACGTGAATAGCAGTTTGATTACTTCCCACAAACGCATGTCAGAACATAAGCCAAGGTACGTGTACGTTCAAGCAGCAGCATAACATTTCTGACTATGAATTATAGGTGTATAAAAAATTATGATACATCCACACTTGCACCAGCTAGGTGTCATATTCGCACTGCAAAAAAGCCTCCTGTCATTACGAATTTGTCAATGAATAAAGCATGTAATTACAATTTAAAAAATCCCTAGAGTCTTTTCGGTTTATCGATTTCACCACTTCCACGAAACCTTTTGGTATTTTCGATACTTGTAAATCCAGCCACCACACAGTGGAACCCTCTGTTTTTCCTGACTGGGAAATCATTGTGAGCCATTGAGTAACTACACTACTGGCCATTAAAATTGCTACACCACGAAGATGACGTGCTACAGACACGAAATTTAACCGACAGGAAGATGATGCTGCGATATGCGAATGATTAGCTTTTCAGAGCATTCACACAAGGTTGGCGCCGGTGGCGACTCCTACAACATGCTGACATGAGGAAAGTTTCCAACCGATTTCTCATACACAAACAGCAGTGGACCGGCGTTGCCTGGTGACACGTTGTTGTGATGCCTCGGGTAAGGAGGAGAAATGCGTACCATCACGTTTCCGACTTTGATAAAGGTCGGATTGTAGGGGACTGATGACCTCAGATGTTAAGACCCATAGTGCTCAGAACCATTTGAACCAATTTTTTTTTTCGGATTGTAGCCTATCGCGATTGCGGTTTATCGTATCGCGACATTGCTGCTCGCATTGGTCGAGATCCAATGACTGTTAGCAGAATATCGAATCGGTGGGTTCAGGAGGGTAATACGGAACGCCGTGTTGGATCCCAACGGCCTCGTATCATTAGCAGTCGAGATAACATGCATCTTATACACATGGCTGTAACGGATCGTGCAGCCACGTCTCCATCCCTGAGTCAGCAGATGGGGACGTTTGCAAGACAACAATCATCTGCACGAACAGTTCGACGACGTTTGCAGCAGCATGGACTATCAGCTCGGAGACCATGGCTGCGGTTATCGTTGACGCTGCATCACAGACAGGAGCGCCTGCGATGGTGTACTCAACGACGAACCTGGGTGCAGGAATGGCAAAACGTCACTTTTTCGTATGAATCCAGGTTCTGCTCACAGCATTATGATGGTCGCATCCGTGTTTGGCGACATCGCGGTGAACGCACATTGGAAGCGTGTATTCGTCATGGCCATACTGGCGTATCACCCGGCGTGATGATATGGGGTGCCATTGGTTACACGTCTCGGTCACCTCTTGTTCGCATTGACGGTACTCTGAACAGTGGACGTTACATTTCAGATGTGTTGCGACCCGTGTCTCTACCCTTCATTCGATCCCTGCGAAACCCTACATTTGAGGAGAATAATGCACGACCGCATGTTGCAGGTCCTGTACGGGCCTTTCTGGATACAGAAAATGTTCGACTGCTGCCCTGGCCAGCACATTCTCCAGATACCTCCCCAATTGAAAATGTCTGGTCAATGATGGCCGAGCAACTGGCTCGTCACAATACAATCACAGACAATCACCGTGACACTGAATATAGACAGTGATCGTCAGAGTGTATAGTATCAGACCAACAGGGCGGTTACACGTCGCCGACGGTGCAACCCCTTAATAAAATAACCGAATTTTTAATGTGATTCGGCTAAGGAGCATGTTTTGAAACAGGTATTTGCCACTCCCTCACGCCGCCGCCGCTCGATATTTCTTCGGTATTTGTAACACATTTTGTGTCGACGCCTTGTCAGAGTTTCAGAGATATCTCGACTGTGTTATAGGCGATGGTTGGTTGAGAAGGATCACGAACAGTAGTAGATGGTGTGCTGATTGGGGTCATAAGAAATGTACACCAACTTTTCAGATCTCTAGTGCTATGCTTTCGGTAGAAATGCTGTCTGGGATTTGGAGTCGAGTTTTTCCATTCAACCACATACCTGCGTTAGATCCTACAGAGAAGTCCTTCAGTGATTACAGCCACTAGTGAATCATATTTCTGGCACTCTCATATCTCGAAACGAGTCACCTTTCACAAACCTATCTGCTACAGTAAAATTTCAACATGGTTTTAGGTAGTTCCTATGCATCTTGCAACTGTCCCTCAGACTCTGAGCTACCATCCCTGCAGCTTTGCGCAAGTGCTCGCTCCAATCTAAGTCAGAAATGAGTAGACATCGGAGAAAGCTATATCTATCAATCCATATAGAAACAGACTGAGTTACTGCGACAGGACTGTTTTGAACATTCGGAGGAAACCCGAACTGAGAGAAGGATGCGGATTTTTCTACTGCACTGTGGTGCATCCCCAAACTACATACAAGTACTATAGATGCACGTCCCTCAGGGCCCATTCATGTCTATCACAATAACATGCTATCTTGACAGGATGCAGCATCTTCCACAAGCGCTGATTCAAAGACTTTGTAAGATAATTTCTGCACCATACAACAGAGAAAAAAATTACGAACTATAAAAGCTCCACTAACTTCATCTGACAGAGAACTCAATAAGATTTTTGCAGCGTCTCTCTCCTCCAAAAAATCGACAATAATTATCGTCTGCTTTCCGGCATAGAGAACATGTAACGATCCTATTAAATATACAGCTATTGATCCATTGCACAGACCAGTGTAAAGGTGCATCTCCTGTACTCTAGGAGGATGACCGCATCCCGCAAACTATACCATAAGTCGAAGAGACCCTCCCTGTGACTCTGTTGTTTGAAACATTTTTTTTCTGCTGTAGCACGCTTTGTACACTGCCATATATTTTGTTTTTCCCCCACGACTTCAAGGTCTGTGTCAGGTTCTAAACTGATATTAGCACACACTGATAAATTGCTTCTCACAGAAAAGTAGACGTCGCACAGAGTAAGTCATGTTGCTCCTGCTGCTACGATAACACACCACACACACTGGATAAATTTAAATAAAAAGACAGTCACAACATATGAAAACTGGAAGAATTTGGCAGTGTTCTGGAGAGTTTCGAAACTGTTGTCCTAAAACGATTGATAACCTCTACATTTAAACTCATCTATCACAGTGATCGAACAGCTGATGGCTCTACTTTCCATTTCAACTGATTCCTCATATTGCAGTCATGTACTTGACAGATTTTTTGGTGCTATCCACCCCCAGAAGGTGTTGTCCCTCCACCAAAACTCTTTCTCCAACTCAAATAAGCGATGTCAATCACTATGTGGTACCAGTGGGTGGATGGTCTGGAAAAGACGCCATTGATGTACTCTAATAATAAGCATCACAGCTGATAGTGTGAACAATTTTATATAGACTAAGATGGTATCTGTTCTTTCGGACATGTCCGAAATAACAGATACCATCTTAGTATATATATAGTCAAGGCTCACCGGCCACTTGACCATCTTCTTCTTCTGTGCGAATGCACAAACAGAGCCCGAACTCTTAGGGGAATCGGCAACGCGCCGCGAGTAATGAGTATAATGGGCGGGGGCACTATGAATGTAGTGAGGGACAATACGTTGAGAATGTGGGTTTCGAGGGAGGCGTGCCAGAGATAAATCCCTGCAGTCGCACTATCCTCTGTGTCCTCGGTGGCTCAGATGGATAGAGCGTCTGCCATGTAAGCAGGAGATCCCGGGTTCGAGTCCCGGTCGGGGCACACATTTTCATCTGTCCCCGTTGACGTATGTCAACGCCTGTAAGCAGCTAAGGGTGTTCATTTCATTGAACGATTTTAGCGATTTTACAGTAATTTCAACACCGAGAAATGATGCGACAGTATGTTTCCCAATTTCAGTACCATAGCTAAGCTGCTCCCTCTCTACTTTGCGAGTATTGTTGCGAATGTAGATAGATGACTGTGCAGTACGTCAATTCATTGTTAATTCTCGAACATACACATCATCAAAGTATACCAGACATCACTCTACATATTTCTAACACATCGAGCATAATGCTTAATTTACGATCTATCTCTATGCGTATGGGAGTCACAGAGCATTCTTACAGTCTTAGGATAAAATCAGGGATTGAAGGCCCCCCTAACTGTCATTGACCAACGCACCCTGCAGCACCGTTACCGATTTAATCTGCAGCCGACCAGAAGTAGACACTACATTCCGCATCTCGTGAATGAATAGAGATTGCCGAGTCCTCGCCCATCCAAGTGCACAAGATTTCTGCAGATACAAAGAAGTTAGCAGCCCTTATCGATGTATAGAGGTAGATTTGAAAGTTTTGTGATGTAATAGCAGACGGTTAAAAAGAACAAGAAACGGGTGATTTTTGTGCTTATGGAGCTCCATGTGGATGGCGTTTGAAGCATTTTACGTAAATCATTGACGCTACCTATTTTAAAGTATTTTCTAGTGTCTAGGCTCAGTACCAGGAGGGTATTAATAAGAGGGAACATAGACACACACACACACTCCTAAGGCAACACAGTACTGCACTTAAAACAGGCAATAGGTTAAGTGCCCGTCAATCAAAATGAGGGATCCTTTTAGCAGAACAATCGGCTATGTACCTGTCAATAAAAGGAGAACGATTGATTTGCCCCTGAGTGCATACCTGCCCCTGATGTAAGCAACCTGCACTAACAAAATGGGATTGTACATAGTGTCTTCTACTACAACCATTGTGCCATCTGAGTTCCCTCAATCACTACGAGCCGTGGCCTGAAGTCGTACCAGATGGCGCGTACACAATGATGGCAGGACTAACACCACTGTGCCTCCCCAAAACACTGGAAATGTGGCACCTCTCCCCTAGTCGCAACGATACTTGCTGACGAAAGTCGTCGGGATTCATTTCTAAACACAACACGACGCTATTCGTCAGCAGTAAATGTTTCACGGTTACCGCTCCAAGCTGGCCGCTGTGGCCGAGCAGTTCTAGGCGCTTCAGTCCAGAACCGCGCTGCTGCTGCAGTCGCAGGTTCGAATCCTGCCTCGGGCATGGGTGTGTGTGATGTCCTTAGGTTAGTTAGGTTTAATTAGTTCTAAGTCTAGGGGACTGAAGACCTCAGATGTTAAGTCCCATAGAGCCTTTTTTTTTTCCACTCCAAACGCAGCCGTTTGTATTATAGTGTTAACTGCAGCCTACGTATGGGATGCCAACTTCATACTCAGTCTGCTGCTAGTGTCTGACCAATCGTGTAGTACGATACAGAAAACTGCAGGGAGTCCATGACTTCTTCTCGGTGCAGATGTGATGGCACTACATTGTGCTTCGTGCACAATACGGTGATCCTCCCTTGTGGTGGTACACGTGGTCGATCGGAATCTTAACGACAAGTACACATGCCCTCACATTCCCGTACAGTCCAACATCGAGCCACTGTCACATCCAAATGAGACACAACTCTAGATACTAAACGATTTGACCAACTGGTAAAATGGAGACCAAAAATGAAGCCACTTTCAGACTGTCAGCTGCTGCTATCTCTCACACGAGTACGTGGTATCTCCTTGTCCTTCTTTGTGATCACACAGCATCTGATGCTCTTCATGGCCCTTCTGGACGCTACCAGTCTGCTAACATCACTAAGCAAATAAAAAAATAAAAATAAAAAAAGCACTATTGTTTTATGGTGGTCGTCCTACCATTCACAGAAAATTCAAATTCTAGCCGTTTACATCACCACCGATAGTGTCGACCTGTGTAACTGGCATCCGACTACGTCTTCTTGGTGCTTCATTTTTTTTATTCGGTGGTGTATGTGGTGTTAAGCCGCAGTCATCTTGTAGGTATCCATGAAGCCGCAGTCATTTTGTAGGTATCCATGAAGCCGCAGTCATTTTGTAGGTATCCATGAAGCCGCAGTCATCTTGTAGGTATCCATGAATAATAACCCATCAAAATTTGACAAGATTGGTGATGTCCATACCTCCAACACTAGAAAAAAATTGGACTAGGACTCGCGCACTGATGTTTCCGTACAAACTTATGTATGTAGGCTGTTTATCCATACCGTAAATCGAGAATCTCGACGTTTTTTGTTGTTATCGACATTGATAGTGGCAAGATATCGGTCACAGGGATTCCAAGGCTTTCCGGTATGTTTTAATCTCAAGTTTCAAGTTGAGTAACAAATGACAAAAAAACATTTTCTTCGTTTGATAGAATTTCAAATTAAGAATTTTCTGATATTTTTCCTTTACTTGTACATTGAAACCTTACCTCTTGCCAAATTTCATCATTCTAGGTCAACGGGAATCATGTTACAGATTTTGATGAGCGAGTTTTCGAGTATCAAAATCTGTGACATAAATGGCGGTAGCTTTGGATTGCATTGGCTTAGCAGCTTACAATTTTTGCGCCGGTAAGGTACCATGACCTTAAAGTGCGACATAAACTTGAGATTGATACGCCAAACTGCTCCAGAGAAAAAGGATTCTTAACTGTTGGACAGACTGATAACCAAGCCATGCAACATGGGTTTCGTTTTTTCATTCTGGCGCACGGAACCCTAAAAAAAGACTTTTATTACCAATTATTAAAGTTGTTGGTGGCTTAAAATGGAGTTCATTAAGCGGCAATAAAAGTTTTTATCACTCTCCATTAACGTAAATGTCTGACAGGTAGCAAAACAAGTTTTAAATCTAAAACTGTTACCAGTTCATAACGGGGTTGGTAGAGAACGAGTGTGCTTGATACGAAGAAACACGCAATCTTAGTTTACATTTGACTGCGCCACCTGCCAAAATAATGTAATTTGCTGCTTTCTTCTTATTTCCAGAGTAGGTTGTCAGTTTAGGGACAAATCAGGTTACTGTTTTTTAAATACCTTTCGGTCATCTCCTGTTTTATTCTGTTTTACAGGCCGCTGCGCAGTGCTTTTAAAGCTTTGACAAGGGGCGTTTACCTGATGTGATATTTTATGCGTGGTGTCACGCGTACCCATCGCTATCATATATCAGTAAGTTGTTTGTTTTCTTCCTAATCCAGTCTCGCTAAATGGGGTGACGCCATTATTATGAAATTTTGTGTTTCTTTGTAGGATCCAAAGCTCGTAGTCTAGTGGTTAGCGTTGCTGCCTCTCGATCACGGGTGCCCGGGTTCGACTTCCGGCCGGGTTGGGGATGTTCTCCGCCCGACGGCTGGATGTTTGTGTTGTCCTTAAAATTTCATCATCATTCGGGAAGATGGCGAGACTGGACAGTGAAAGATTGGGAATTTGTACGAGTGCTGATAACCACGCTGTTGGGCGCCTCACAAACCAGAAATCATCATCATCATCTTCATCTTCCGTAGGGCAATCCCAAGACGCCTAAATAAAGGTGAAAGGGGTCTCTGAGAAATAACTAGAAAGCTTTAATACTGCAGCAAGACTGCTTGTTTCTTCATATTTTGAATCTAACCTAAAATCGATTCATCTGGGTACCTTATCCATTTCTATACACCAGTTTTTCTTTAAAAATGGTATCCTGTAAAAGACAGTATGAAAACTTAGTTTCGAATGTAAGTGAATGATTAGAACTAAAAAATAAAGTTCATTAATGTGGGCTGTGATGTTCAACCCAACCTTCGGGTCAATGAGAGCTTTACTTTTTTTTTTACTTAATCGCTTGTATAATGCTGTTTATGATTGTATTCGCGAGTTCCTTGCAGACGAACTCAACACGTCTCTCGGAAAGGAACGAAATCGACAGACGTAAAGGTAATATCAGGAAGACCCCCAAGGAAGTGTGACAGGACCCTTACTATTTACAATCTAGACAGATGATCTAATGGATAAAGTCGGAAACTCTTTGGGGCTGTTGGAAGATGATGCGGTTATCAACAAGAAGATTGCGTCGCCAGAAGACTGTAGCGATTTGGTGCAGGAAGTGGCAGTTGAACCTGATGGTAAATATAGGAAACATACTGCGCATAACTAGGCGAAGAAATAAACTGCTGTACAATTGAACTGTTGGCTACAAAACACGGAACGGTAACTACCGTTACAAACCTAGCAGTAATCATCCGAAGCGACCCAATTTGAATGACAATATGAAAAATAGTAGGACCAGCGGATGCCATGCTCAGAGTCGTAGGAAGAATCATTCATCCACAAAAGAAGTGGCTTATAA
Organism: Schistocerca nitens; assembly: GCF_023898315.1. NCBI lineage: Eukaryota > Metazoa > Arthropoda > Insecta > Orthoptera > Acrididae > Schistocerca > Schistocerca nitens. Next base: position 1,092,872,091 of record NC_064615.1, on the reverse strand, counting down.
AATACGCTCTAAGGTTAAAAAAAGCGATACACCACGAGAGAGTTATCCAAATTGGTTGGAAATCGATAGAAGTGATACATGTACAGACAAACAAATGATCACAATTTCAGACAAACTGGAACATTTATTCAGGAGAAAGAGCTTCACAAATTGAGCAAGGGAATAACGGGTTGGGCCGGCGGCTGTGGCAGGCTCGAATCCTGCCTCGGGCATGGATATGTGTGATGTCCTTAGGTTAGTTAGGTTTAAGTAGTTCTAGGTTCTAGGGGACTGATGACCTCGGATATTAAGTCCCATAGTGCTCAGAGCCATTTGAACCATTTGAATAACGTGTTGGTCTTTCTCTGGCCATTGTGAAGCAGTTATTCGGCTTAGCTCTGACTGAGAGAGTTGTTGGATGTTCTTCAGAATGATATCGTGACAAATTATATCCAAGTGGTACGTTAGTTCGTCAGATTTCCGAGCTGGTTGGAGGGTCTTGCCCTTAATGCTCAAAATGTTCTCAATCGAGGTGAGATCCGGTGACCTTGCTGGCCAAATCAGAGTTTCGCAAGCACGAAAACAAGCAATAGAAACTCCCATCGTATGCGAAATGCTGAAATGTAAGCCATGATGGCTTGCCATGGAGGACAACAAAACAGGACGTGGAATGTCGTCGACGTAGGGCTGTGCTGTAACGGTGTCGAGGGTGACAAGCAAAGGGGCGCTGTTACGAAGTGATACGGCAGCCGAGACCAGCACTCCTCTTTGTCAGACCGTATGGCGGTCGACAGTCAGGTTGATACCTCACCTCCTCCCAGGACGGCTCCAGACACATCGTCGTTGGGCCGGCCGCGGTGGTCTCGCGGTTCTAGGCGCGCAGTCCGGAACCGTGCGACTGCTACGGTCGCAGGTTCGAATCCTGCCTCGGGCATGGATGTTTGTGATGTCCTTAGGTTAGTTAGGTTTAAGTAGTTCTAAGTTCTAGGGGACTGATGACCACAGTAGTTGAGTCCCATAGCGCTCAGAGCCATTTGAACCATTTGAACATCGTCGCTGGTCATCGGGGCTCAGTTCGAAGCGGGACTCCTTAATCAAAACAATTCTACTCCAGTCAATGTTATTCCTGGGCGAATATGCCAGACGACACTCCAAATGAGCTCGCTGGTGCACTCAAAAATGGTTCAAATGGCTCTGAGCACTATGGGACTTAACCTAAGGACATCACACACATCCATGCCCGAGGCAGGATTCGAACCTGCGACCGTAGGGGTCGCGCGGTCCCAGAATGTAGCGCCTAGAACCTCTCGGTCACTCCGGCCGGCTGGTGCACTCAGGTCAATGGTAGTCAGCACAAGGGAAGCCGTGAGCTCAGCCTCTTTTAGCCTCCTATTAATGGTCCTTGTGGCCACTGAGGAACCTATTGAACGTCGAATCGATGGTAATGATGAGTCCGGGGTTCTGAGTTCCTCTCTGACGACTGCTCTGTCCTCTAGTTCTGTCGTCCCTCTTGGTCGACTGCTTCCTTCTTGACGCTGTGTTTGGCCAAGATTCACCCATTCATGCCAACATTATCCAACAATGGGATCACTCCTACCGAATTATCGAGCGTTTCGCCGATTACTCCCACCGGCTTCTGTGACCTCAACCATAGGTTCTCCCTCAGATGCTGACATCTGCATATATTGTTTACGCGCCCTTCTGTGAGGCATAGTTACTGTTCAACTTAGTACACGGAATGAAATTCACAGGGTCTTTATGTCCTGGGATCGGCATGTCCCCTGTTTACCATCCTTGCCAGCTATACAGTGAGACTGCGCTGCAGCGTCCCACATTGATAAATCGGCCACCAAAGTTTATGATTTTACCATTTCCGTCGATAGCTGTATGGAGATCAATTTGTGACCAATGTGCGTAACACCTTCGTTGTGCGTCTTTTTATCTTAGAATGCATATTTCAACGAAATCTTGACTATTGTTCATCAATCTGCAACCCTTGCCAGGTTTGTATTAATAGAAGAGATAGACAAGATCCAATGAAGGGCGGAAAGTTTCGTCTCGGGATCGTTTAGTCAACGTGAAAACGTTACGAAGATAGTCAAAGAACGTCGGTGGTAGGCGCTATAAGAGAGGCGTTTTACTTCGCGAAGAGATTTGTTATCCAAATTCTGAGAGGTTTCACTGCGGGATGAACTGAGCAACATATTACTTCCTTCCACATATGTCTCACGAAATGACCACAACGAAAAAATCCGAGCTAACGCAGAGGTTTACCAGTAACCATTCTTCTCACTTTGATTTCGTGAATGGTGCCTGGAGGGGGGCGGGGAGAGGGGGGCAACAGAAAGTGGCATCAGAAGTACCTCCGCGACACATGCGAGATGGATTGCGGAGTATACATGTAGATGTAAACGAACATGCACTGTGCTGTTCAAACTAAACTTCGGGTCGATGACAGCTTCACTTTTTTCTACTTAACTACTTGTAGCCTCACTCAAAGCGCAACCTCCGACCGCAGAGTTGCGAATTGCCCGTGGGAACTGCGGAGGGCGGAGCTGGAGGAAGCGGAGAGAGCCACATCGAGATGTGTGTCACGCACGCCGCGCCGCGGCCTTTCCGAGCACGGCGACCGCTGCGCCGCTCACGCACTACACGCAGCTTTCTACAAATGCCGCGTCGCCTCCAGACGGCCACTCAAATTGATGACCCTTAATAAAGCGGCTGTTTTGTGGGCGCGGCCGGCCTGGCCGGGCAGGGATTGGGGTCTCGCAGCTGTGGAGAAAAACAGACGGACGGAGATAAATACAGACGAAAAGAGAGGAGTGGAGAGCGACCTGTCCAGTCCGTCGCCGTCCTGCTGGTGCTTCCGCACCGCCCACTCTCTGCGATCTCCTCTACTAACTCTGTACTGTGACCACATGAGTGCATAAATTTTCTTCATGTGCTCCATGCCTGCAAATTTAGCACAAAGTGCTCCTCGACGTACAGAACAATGAACCCCATCTGTTGTTCGTTGTAATTTTTTGCTCTTTCATTGTCAACTAAGCATTTAAAATTTTTCTACATGCTATTGTAATGTCGTTCCATAGCAAATGTGAAATACAAGTCGATTGTGCGATTGCATAATAGATATTGAGAATTCTCATCCCTGTCTTGTCACTCCCATTCATTTTTAAAGTCTTGGGGTAACAGATGGCTAGACTGGCTCTTTTTGTGTGAACAGCCACTGGGCCTGTGAACGTCCATACTGCCACAATTGAAAGGTAAATGATGATGATGATGTTTGGTTTGAAGGGCGCTCAACTGCGCGGTCATCAGCGTCTGTACAAATTCCTAACCTTTGCTCAGTCCAAACTCACCATTTTCATGAATGATGATGAAATGATGAGGACAACACAAAATACCCAGTCGAGGCAGGTGAAAATCTATGACCCTGCCGGGAATCGACCCCGGGACCCCGTGCTCGGAAAGCGGGTATGCGACCGTGAGACCACGAGCTGTGTCCAATTAAAGGATAAAGGGTTAACAGCGCAGATTCCACGATTCTGCCGAAGTGATGAGAGTTGTACTGACCGATAACGCCATGTTACAATACCAAATAAAATGCCGCGCGGTACTGGGTGCTTCCGAGAATGACCGAGCAAACCGGAGACAGGTCGAGCGTCAGCCCACACGCTGCCCACACACTCACTCTTGTGCGTCTTGGCACGCCGTGGCCGGTCCTGCCGTAGAGCTACCATGTTGTGGCGATGTTCATGGCTAAGGTTTCCCTCCAGATCCAAATAATCACAGGTAGTTTCTATGGGATTAAGATCGGGTGATCAAGCAGACGAGTTGACGTGTGATAGGTAACCTGAGTGTTCGTACAACCGTGTATGTATGCACGCATACAGCTCTGTGAACATGGCTGTTGTCATCTTGGAAGGTGGGAGTGTCGGGACATATTTATCATGTAGATGTAGAAGAAAGGGCAATACTTGGTCACCGAAAAGTTTGAAATAAATATCCTGCTTCATGTTCATGCTAACCTGAATGATGTCGCGTCCCGGCACAGCCTCACTATACCAGAATGAAGTAAGTGCGAACTGCGTAGCGCAATTGGGACGTTGACGACAATGGGTTAGTTACAAATTGCTGTTAACCTTTATATCAGAGATGAGAGGGAGAGAATCTCCTTGGTTTGAAGCAAATAAGTTTCCTGAAAATAGGTTACAGAATTGCAATAGGCAGAAAAGATTGGTTAATTTCTTTCAATTTTATTCTCACATATGCTTATGTGAGGTGTTGGACCATGAAGCCCTTAGTAAGATTCAGTCTATTTATTCGGACTTGCTACTTCAAAGCTAATTGCCGGTACTTATAAGAAACAAGTACAAAGCAATCACTTGTTCTTGGTTAGCACTGAAATCTCTCTAAGTAATTGAGATAAAGACTGACAGCCTCTGTTCAACACTGTTCCAATGAAACTCTAAGAATCCTACTTGACCTGCAGTTCGTGAGTGTCCACCAGAGTCTATCGCCGTCTTCTCGTAGTTGAAGTCTTTATCAGTTGTATCGGCTGCTATGGGCCTACTCGGCTCTGCTGGCGTCTCACTGTGGAATCTCCAAACTGCTGGCACTGGCTCTGATTTTGCATCTGAATCTCTGCCTCAGGATATTCCGCTGCCTGGCCTTTTATTTCGTTTCTCATGTACTTGGGTGCACGCGAGTTAATTTGTTTCACACGACCCTTTCATTTCTAAGTGATCGGGTTGCACAAGAATGCCTATGGTTCCACACGACACTCTCGTTTCTAATTGGTCGGCTTGTGCAACAATGCCTTCGGTTCCACACGACACTTTTATTTCTAGCTGCACACAACTTAATTTGGTTCCACACGAATCTTTTCTGCACGTGACTGACACTCTCTCTTGCTGTATTATCGCCCTGGTGTTTGCGTCTTCCTTTGTGCAAGTTTGATTCATGCTGCTTCCTCTGGCAGGAAGTCAAACACTAAGTTATTTGATCAAGTCATACTTGGCAGCTTTCGCCGCTTATCTTTTCCCTACGTCCTGGTGGACTATTTCTTAATGTCGGCTGGCTGTTTGCCTATGGAGCCTGGACTCTTATTATACTCACAAAAGCAAGAATAAAAATAAAAATTTTCTACGGTCACAACAATGAGTGGGTCCAAGGCATGCTTAGAAAAACGCCGTCAAAACGTAACAGAGCCGCCTCCAGCATTAATTGTCCTACACACACTGCAGATCAAGCTCCTCATTGGGTCGTTAGTGCATTCGACGACTTACTTCATTGAGGCAAAGTCGCGCCTCACTAGACTAGAACACACACGCCACCATTTATCTACTATTGAGCTCGTCGCCAGGACGTGAAAGTCCAAGGGGCATCTACCGGCCGCCATGTCACCCTCTGCATGGTGACTTCATGCGGATGCGGTATGCAGGGGCCCGTGGTCAGCACATCGCCCTCTCGGCCGCTTTTCAGACTTTCCAGACCATGGAGCCGCTACTACTCGGGCGAGTAGCTTCTCAGTTGGCATCACGTTGCTGAGTGCACCCTTTGCCAGTCCTCCCACAAAGGAAAAGTCTTTGGCAGTACTGGGAATCGAACTCCGTCCTCCGGAAGGCAGCTAGCTGGGCTGAGCTTTCAGGTACGGAGGCGGACTCAATCATTGTGCAGTTTGTTGTTTGGTCCACTGACGACTTGCATCTTCATGTACTGCTGCGTCAAACGGCCTCCAGCCTCCTTCGCAATATTCGCTCGGAAAACGGTTGTGAAGGACCTACATTCACTGACATCAGCAGTTCGTATTCGGTTTTATACCTATTATCACTGACAAGGTGTGACGCTAGTCTCCGGTCCTAGTCGCTTAGGATAATTTTACGACCAATGAACGATGTCTTTCGCGACGGCACTCTTGTATAAAACTTTCTCGGAGTTCTTGCCGCGTCAGTTCAGTGTAAAACCTCGACCTTTGGACGATTACCTCCGCTTTGGTCTCTTCATATAGCCGATACAGGGTTTCTGACTGGTCGGTAATTACGTAATGCTCTCGCAGATGGTGTCAACATCTGCGTTGATGGAGAGCCGCTCCCGTGGTAGCATAAACTGAAACGTCCCCTTTTAACAATTTTACACGACTGTGCTTAAACTGACGCACAATATTTTTTAGCGCAACGCAATCTGACTTTCCACACACAATATTTTGTTAACGCAACGCAATCTGACTTTCAAAATTCTCTACAAGAGAATGGCCCTGACTAACATTAACCTATACGTCTCACAAATCACTTACCTCACCAAAAATCTTCGCTGTTCAAGCTACTGCAATACAGCGAGCGCCACTACTGCCAGCTAAATAAAAGATTCAAACTATGGAAGGCACTAACTACTGATAGGGATAGTTAGCAAATGAAAGATATTAATAGAGAACAAACAATGTATTTACCTTGATATCATGACAAATTACAAAACTCCGCCATCTCTCTCCCCACATCCACCACTGCTGGCGGCTCACCTCCAACTGCCCAGCGCTACGCGCTGTTCACAGCCAGCTGCCTAACACTACAATAGTTGAGTATTACAACAATGCAAAGCAGCCACAGACTGCACACGGCACAGCCGGTGATTTTCATACTGAGGTGGCGTTACCAATAAAAAAACCTAAACAGCCTACTTACATAGCCCCCATGCTCCCCACAAAAAATTTTACAAATTTTGTTGGGCAGTGGGCAACACATATTTGTTAAAATTTTTCATAATCGTAATTACAATAACAAAGAAATCAAATGCACACACTTATTGATACAATGTTGGTCAAAAGCTAAAATTTTTTCTCACAGTCCATAAAGACAGTCCTGATCATTCATCACATTGCAGTGTTTTTCTCAAAGTCTGAGCAGTAAAAGAAAATGCACACGGAAGTAGTGGATTTCCATGCAGTCTTGAAGAAGTAGTGTTGTCCTTCCAACGGAAAGACAGTGCTGACTCTTGACATGCTGACAGGTAATGGGCCACAACAGAGCAAACCCACAACAGAGTCAGTCGAAGTTTTGAAGAGTATTGGTGTGTAGGTCATCACAGAGCAGACCCACTGTAGTCCTGGTAGAGATTACGGTATTGGTGGGCCACCAGAGGTGCAGACCCACTGCAGTCCTTGTAGAGATAATGGTACTGGCGGGTCATCAAAGATGCAGACCCACTGTAGTCCTTGTAGAGATGGCCAGCAGCCATCTGTTGTGACTGTGCAGGTGCACAATCACCATCAAAGAGTCTTGCGGAGAATATAGCAAGTCCATAACCACCACTTGTGCACTCACAAAGTTTTTGGAATTGTCCTTAGAACAAGCAATGCTGTTATCCAGTCCCTTGCTGAATTATTAACACACGTGCAAACACTAACAGTCCCTACTCCTCACATATTGTCCATATACTATGACCAATAGAAACGTGTACAGTGAAATGTAACTTACAAGTTACTTAATTTGATGACCTGGTGTCAATTACAATTTTATAACATAAGAACACAATAACAAAGGTACAAAACACATCATTCAAGATACTTAACAATACAAATAACAGGAGCGGTAATAGGGGCTTTACAAAAGAATAGAAATAAACATATACATCAGTGTTACAGGAATTATGACATGAGTACATACATAAAAGATCAGAATAACTTTCGAAACATCAACTTCACACATGAGCATTAAAATAAAACAAAATAAATAATGTCTAAGCATATTTACAAGGTAAATAACATATTATTAATGCCAATTATATTTGAGGATAGCAGTATTCCTCATCATAGTGAATGTAGCTTAGTATTAGAAGAAGAAAAAATTCTATGAAACTACACAGAGACAGGAAGAAAACAAATACACAAGGGTACACAAACACATAGTGGGATAACACAAAAGGAAAGGACAGGGTTCGTTTTCAGTGTAACTTTTGGTACTGCAGTCCAACCCAAAACTTCATTCCATAGATCCTTCGTCTTATTTCCACATTTGTTTCCACCAAAAAAAATCCTATTCAAGCATGCTTTCTGTATATATATGTTCACATATTTCTTACCTCATTATTTATTTTCCATTATCTTACTTCATCATTTATTTCCAAGAAAATCCTACCTAAACCTGTTGTCCCTAAACCCTACTTTTTTTGGTTCATATCCTCTTTCAAAATACTGTTTTGGCCAAACCATTTTCTTATAGACTTTCAATGTATTTCTTCCAATTCATCACAACTTGTTCTCTTATATAGTCTACCCCCTCTTAAGCTAACTTAAATCTACTGAGCTCAGATATATATACCAAGGGACGAGGCAATGCAGCATCACATAAAACAATTAATATAAACAGCAATGAAAAAAACGCAGATTTGCGAAGCAAGCAGCATTAAGAAATTAGCAAAGCAATTGTAATATTACAACTAATCTAAGGCAATGTGCAACAAACAATAACAAGAAATCATTAGTAAAACTGGCTTAACAGCGTAATACAAAGTCAAATTCAATAATACTATGCCTGGCAAACAGCAGCAACTTATACCTAAACATGACATAGCTCAAGCAGAAAAAATATTACAGTAAAAATGGCCATGTTTAAAACTTACGTCACATCTTAACACTAGAGTGATGCATCACAAAAACTTACTCTACGAAAAAAATTAACAAGTAGTTGAAAAGAAAATTATGTATGCAGTTCCTGTTATTAGTCCCTTCTTATTGGTCTTTCCATTCCAAGAGCTCCTTTTTCGAAGAATGTGGGTCATAAAATAATTATTTAATAGATCTGTTGACAGAAAGTGTCCACATTAGCAAATGAATTTTTTTTTTTTTATAAAACCTATGCTGCAACACAGCTGGAAACTAGATATCAAATGAAATAAGCAACTATGAAAGGCAAAGCATAAAAATATCATTCAATAGTCATGTGACATTTCATAAGTTAGTGGAAAAATCTCTCAACTAGAGAGACAGTAGTCATAATCAGGTGTATAGACATAAAAATATTTCTCGTCATTTCATTAGGCATCCAGTGTAATCATATGTTTTCAAGTTCGACGGTGTCGTTTTTGCGAGGCTTTCTACAAAATAATGTCAGAAGCGAGGTTAATGGCCTCCCTTTTTGTTTTTCTACCTGTGCCGCTGGAAGGCTAATGGCCCCTTTTTTTTTTTTTTTTTTTTTTTTTCGGGCGGCTGTCGCCCAGGTGGGTGCCCGCGACGCATTACGTGCAGGTGGTCACTTAACTTTCGTACGGAAATATTTACGACAGCAGTTTTCGCTACAATGGCAGTCTTATATAAAAATTTCATAGGTCAAGCATTTGTGTTACAAATCTGTAGAAACAAAATCCTATAAATATAAGTGTCCAAAAAAAAAAAATATTCGTCAGCATTGTGATACATTCACGCACACATTTCATAATTCTAAAAGTACGATTCTCGGTTTCCAACATCCTTTTCCACAAAGCAGAGTTCCTATCCACTATTCATTACTCCTTACCTTATTATACATATACATATTCGTCGACACTTCAATATTTCATCGTAACATACGTATCATAATCAGATTCCTCATATAGCATCATCTCATTGATAATAAACATACCTCAACAACATAATACACATCGTCGCCGTAAAAATAACATCATAACACCTCAGTCAACTCTCAAAATCGTCGTAGCTTTCTAATTTCAAAACCTAAAAAAAATTCTCTGCTCATGTCAAAAGTGTCATCTGCCTCAAACGTACTTTAAAAATCATGATTCCATACCAAACACATCATTCAAAGCTCACATAGTATCACAATGGTTCTGAAAAAATATGAACAGTTTACAAAGTACAGACAAAATACAGTTTCATAAGTGTGAAGTTATTCAACTGTGTAATTACGTAAACATCTGTCACTGATGTAGTAAAAAAAATGTTTGTCTCTCTCAGTTAAATGATCTGATAGCTGTGTAATACTGTGTTGGAGAAATATGGTACCGATGTGTAAAGTTGTATAAGCAAATACCATATTAGCTAGGGTTCCTTGTGCGTGCCAAACACATGGTACACAAAGTAAGCGTGTACCCCCCTGAGGATTAATGTAATTATACCCTCAGGTGTTACAGATTACAGCAATGGAATGAAATGTATCACGGAAAACTTTCTTTGTAATTCAAAAATCTTGAAAAATAAATGGTTTAAGTACAAAATTGATCACTCAAATGCGTGTCCTGTAGCGCTAAATGTGCGTCTTGCTGTAAGATAATTCTGTGGAAGTGTCGTAGTTATCGTCCTCCGAAAGCTAAGTTCTGCAGAAGTCAATGTACTTACCTCATGATACACAAAAGTGAAATGCTTTGCGTATAGATATCTTAGTTATTACATACCGTACCGTGATCAAAAAAGTACTATATTGTAACATATTGTTGTGCTACAGATAAGGCTGTCTTATTGGAGCTATACCACAAAAGTTACTACTAAAACATGTTTTACTTTCCAGAAGAATTCAGAAAAACTGTGCATATATAAAACAGATACACCGCAAAAGCAACATTGTAAATTGTCACTCATTAGTAGCGTCGTGATAAAACCGTGTAGCTGTCACATAAACTAACCACTGTGTCACCTGGTATCTCTCAGAAAGTACTTTAATTTCAGAATGTATTTTCAAATAAACCAAAATGTTGCATTAAAATCTCATTAACAGTACTGGTAGATGTTCTAAGTATGTGAGCCTTATAGTCGTTACGTAATCGTGCAACAAACAAGCAAGAATGTACACACACAATAACACTGTGTCGTCTGTTCACTATAACAATGCATTCGTAATTTCTGCTTAAATAAGTTCTCTTGGCTCTTGATTGGATATTTAACTTCAAACATTGTTGCATGTTAACAGATTCTAAGTCTGACAAAGCATACTAGAAATGTACAGTGAAAAATTTTATGGCAAAGACTAAGTTAAAAAGCAGATTATCTTTCAACAAAAGGTTTTACATGTGAAGTGTGGTGCAATCCTTTACTCTTCATAGTACTCAGAGTTTGAACTTGAATGCAATTATCATGCGGTATACGTCGGTAAAGAATGCTAAAATTTTTCTCAAGGCTAGCGTCTTATGTTATTTTTCTCGGAGCCAGCGGGCGCAAGCGGCTGCCTGCTTGTGCGAGTCATTGTCTGTCTCTTTGTTGGCGCGCGTCGTTATTCGGATTAGGAGACCGAACTTCTACAAATTCGCCTTGCCGAGAGGGCCCAGCTCTGTTTGAATCCCGCCAGTTCTGATGCAATTCAGGTCTGTCGTTACGATCACATCGTCTGTCGTCATGTCGGTAGATTTCATAATTTCTTTCTTGTCGGTCATGTGGTGGAGAATTTCTCCCTGAATCGTAACTGCGCGCTGAACTGTTGCGTCTGAAAGTATTCTGTCTCCCTTGATAATAATAGTTCTGGTTACCATATTGTCTGTTTCTCTGGTAGTCTCTGTGATAGTCATTACCGCGGAGAGGTGATCTTTCCCTGTAATTATTACTACTCTGCCAACGGTTGTTATACGGGTGGTGTCTGTTTCGGTCACGATTTGTGTTGTGAGAATAGCCTTGTCGCGTCCAGTTATTATTTCTTTCATCGCGGAATTGCGACGGATGTGATCTGTAATTGTTGTGCTCGTGGGTTCCGCGATTGTCAGTGTCAATTTCCAGTTCTTGTAAGAGTCCTTGAAATGCTTCAATGTCGTCTTTGCAACGTCCTGCCAAAATAATGTGTCGCAAATGTTCAGGCAGTTTGATTAAGCAAATGCGGATGAGTTCTGAGGGGCTGTATGGGTTTGACAGGTACTGATTCTTGTGCAACATGTCTTCAAAATATTTCACAAGACTGGAGAATTCATATTGTTCGAAATGTTTCATCATTATGATGCTATGTTTTACTCGGTCTTGTGTGGCTTGAGACCAATATGCTGAGAGGAAGGCATGGTAAAATTCTCCTTCACTATGACAATCGTGAATGACCGAACGCATTCTTACAGCTGGTTCATTCTCTAAATAGCCACACATAAATTCTAATCTGTGTTCTAATGACCAGTTGGGAGGAAAACAATGAGAGAATTGATGGAGCCACGCTTGTGGATGAATGTCGTTGGCAGAATTTTTAAACGTTTTGAATTTACGTGTAGTAATGAACAGCTTATAGTCAAAGTCATCATGTCGGCGAGTCGCATATCGGTCATTGTTACGTCGTTTCGGCGGTTCCATTTCAAAATTCGGTGCACCTTGCCAATTTCTTTCATAATTTCCGAAATGCGCTGTGTTATTATTTTGTGGCTGTTCCGTATTTCTATGTCTCTCTTCCTGTATTGGGGCGCGAGTGTCCTCTGAAATACGTAATTCTTGTATTACCTCTGTCAGCTGATCTTGTACTTCCCGGATTTCTCTTTGGTGTTGATTCAGATTTTGTTTCAGTTTCCTAATTTGTTCGCTCTCTTCTGTGTCATTAAAGACTACCGGTTTTGTGTCATTCAGATTTTCATCTACCTTCGTAGATAAATTAGTGAACTGATCCGAAAGTTCGGCTACTTTCTCTGATAGTGTACTTATTTCCTCAGTGTGTTTTTCTGCTGTGTCTTTTAAGTTTTCCTGGGTTTTTGCAAGTTGCGTAACCGAATCGGTAGATGCAACTGAGTCAAATTTAGCTTGCAAGGTCTCATGATTTTCATGAACAGTAGTTTGCAGTTCTTTTATGGCTGCTTCGTGATTCTTTAGTGCATTTTCATGCCGCGAAAAAATAGGTTGGAAATGCTCACAAATTTGTGTTTTTACGTCATTACAGACTTTTTGACATTTCGATTCAATGTGATGTAACTCAGTAGTTAAATCCTCACGTGTTTGTTCAAGAGTTTGCTCCAATGAGTCTAACTTTTGAAGCTGTTGCTGTGTTTGTCTCTGATTTAGTTCCATTGTGTCTAACTTTTTAAGATTTTGTTCCACTGTGTCTAGCTGTTGCTGTGTTTGTCTCTGATTTTGTTTCATTTGTTGCATTAATTGCAATAATAATGAATGAGTGTCTGGAATCTGTTCCTCTATGCTTTTCGGCAGTGCATTTGCACCGGCAACATTCACATTTTGACTAGCAGAAATTGTGTCTTGACTTATTTGAGAAAACGGTGAGGACGCAAAACCTGAATCTACAGTATTTGCAAAATTGTGTCCTGTCATTTCGGATTCCTGAGGCGAGCTATTGCCGACCGATCGATCGATAATGCTTTCCTGTTCTCTAATTGTTTCGCTGTCTACACCATTGTTTGCAACCCGCTCCATTTCCCTATGCACAATTACCAAATTACTACTTTGAACGTCTGTTAATTCATTACACAGTGGTGCTGGCAAACTACGCTCGTCGTCACTATTATTTCTCAGTTTGCTTTGGAGCCTAGTGTTACGTTTTTCACACGTCATTATTGTCACAGTATTTCACACGACAACACAGAAAAACACAATTTCAAGAGCAAAAATAAGAGAACACATTAACATAACACTGAAAATAATATCTAGTTAATTGCAGCTGCGAAATACTTGGTGCAAATCTACATGCATACCACAACTGTTTTATTGTACAACAATGAAAAACTACAACTACAAAGGAGATTTTCTCTAAAATTACGCGCTAGCAATAAACAAAAGCTACACTAATTACACAAACTACAAGAAAAAATCAGAAGATTCCAGTGAGGTATCCTAGGCTATGGGTCGACATATGAAACGTCCCCTTTTAACAATTTTACACGACTGTGCTTAAACTGACGCACAATATTTTTTAGCGCAACGCAATCTGACTTTCCACACACAATATTTTGTTAACGCAACGCAATCTGACTTTCAAAATTCTCTACAAGAGAATGGCCCTGACTAACATTAACCTATACGTCTCACAAATCACTTACCTCACCAAAAATCTTCGCTGTTCAAGCTACTGCAATACAGCGAGCGCCACTACTGCCAGCTAAATAAAAGATTCAAACTATGGAAGGCACTAACTACTGATAGGGATAGTTAGCAAATGAAAGATATTAATAGAGAACAAACAATGTATTTACCTTGATATCATGACAAATTACAAAACTCCGCCATCTCTCTCCCCACATCCACCACTGCTGGCGGCTCACCTCCAACTGCCCAGCGCTACGCGCTGTTCACAGCCAGCTGCCTAACACTACAATAGTTGAGTATTACAACAATGCAAAGCAGCCACAGACTGCACACGGCACAGCCGGTGATTTTCATACTGAGGTGGCGTTACCAATAAAAAAACCTAAACAGCCTACTTACAAAACATTGCGACCAATATCTCTGCTGCTTCTCTGCACCAGAACTCGCTTCCACGCACGGCTAATATTATATCCGCTGTCACGCTTGAACTTCTTCTCGCACAGCCTTATTTCTACAGCCTCGTTAGTTACAGAATTCCAACATGTAGAACCCAGTGACAAAACGTTTCGTCAAACAATATTTTGTGTCTGTAAAGCTCTGCTCAGCAACTGCAGATTTCTCCAGCTTTCGGATTTTAATTTGACGCTGATGTTCTGCACAGCGGTCGGAAACGGTACGGATGGACTGACCGATGTAACTGCTTCCGCACTCACGAGGGATGTTATAAATCCCAGGGATCCTGAGGCCCAGACTGTCCTTGACAAGCGGTAGCATCTCCTTTATCTTCTTAAGAGTTCGGAAAACACGTTCTATGGCTCGTCTGCCCAGGACTCTGCCCATTTTCCGGATGTAGAAGCTCAGAAAGGAAGGAATACAATCGCCGCCTCATCCCGCAAAAGTTCAACATTTTCAGGTTACTTTTTCTTGGAAAACACCGACTTCATATCACGTGAACCATAGCCCTCCTTTCGAAATATTTGATATAATTAAGTTCGGAATCCATGTGGTCCTCGTCAGAAACAGTTTTTGCTCAGTGTACTAATGTATTTAAAACTGCTCTCTTCTGGACTGGATGATGAAAACTCTGGCCGCTAAGCTACAAATCGGTGTGGGTCGGCTTTCACTACACTGTGGCTAAAACGCCTGACTTTGATCGTACTAATACTTCTATAAATGGCCGCCTTCCTTCTTTCTGTTTCGTCAGTGAAGTGGATGTTCGGGTGGACGCTGTTCATGCCCTCAAGGAATCTCTCGAGAGCATCACCGCCGTGTGTCCAGGTCATGAAAGTGTCGTCAACATAACGATAAAATGAAGATGGAGGTCATGGAGGCAAATTTAATAGAAGTTCCTCAAAATGTTCCATAAAAAAGTTGGCCACTAAGATCCCATAACCCATTCCGCCTATCATTTACGTTATATTGTTATATGGTTGCGAATGGTACACTATTCTTGTAGAGTTGCTGGATGTCCACGTTGATACACCAACAAATCGAGCAATACCTTTTTGGCAGTCTGATACGTCTCCATGCCGACCCTTGTTGCTGTGCTGATTTCACACACCGATTGGGACATATACGCCGTTTTACTGCCATGGCAACCTTGTATGGTCGCCTGCTAGCAATTTTACACCATATGCAGCGCTTCAAGGCGACCAGTGTACTGTTTTGAGGGAGTGACTACTATTCTCTCCGGTAAGCGTATGGCACCTACAGTTAGCTACCTGAATCGACAACACAACTTTGGTACGTGGTATGGTTGTCGTTGGACACCTCAGAACTAGGTTTGGGACAACTTTAAGGAAAAACACATGGAAGGTGGGCCCACATATTTCGTCATTTGTTGTTTCGTGGAATACACTTTTTTGCTTAACAACAATATTATAATAACATTTAAAAAAATCTTATTAAAAGAATAATAATGCTCAAATCATTCTGAAAACTTGAACAGACTCGATTCATTAATAAAAAACCTTAACGATTTATACCATTAAGAGCAGGGCTTGAAACCAGGGTATACAATTCCCAAGGACAAGAAAGAAACCACACCAACTAGGAGTGTTTGCAAGCGGATTCAACAAACAGTTTTATCAGAAAATGAATTACAGTGACAGAAACCAAATCTCCTAATAATTTCCAAGCATGGCTAACATGTTACCCAAGAGAACAACGCCCATCCAAAATACAGGGCGGTCGCAGGTTAGAATCCTGCCTCGGGCATGGATGTGTGTGATGTCCTTAGGTTAGTTACGTTTAATTAGTTCTACGTTCTAGGCGACTGATGACCTCAGAAGTTAAGTCGCATAGTGCTCAGAGCCATTTTTTGAACCAAAATCCAGGGAGGCTAACAATTTATAAGCGTTATAATCATCCCTTAAGCAATAAAATACACAATCCCCCAGAATACAAGCAAAGATGGGAAGGCATACAATTTAAATGTGACTGCCGCCTGGTACATACCAGCAGAAACGTTGACAATGACCCTTAATAAAAATAAAATTGCCCAAAACACAAGGTAAGCTGAGAACTACAGCAGACGGTTATCACAGCCAATAAGGAACAAGCAAGCTAGTTTCCCAACGAGTGGAGTTAGCTAATGTCTGTGGATCAAAGGGAAGTAGCTAACTACGACAGTTAACTACCTGAATGGACAACACAACTTTGGTTCATGGTATGGTTGTCAAGTTGACGTTTGGAGTTACCGCAAGTCTCACTTAAGTGGTATCGACATTGAGAAGGTGACCATCATGTGGAAAAATGGTGTTGCCGATACAGAAAGTAAGCGTCAAATAATTATGCTATCTGAATAACAATTAGAAATCACAGCTTCGGCTGTATAGAAAATTTTTATTCTTCTACCTACTGCCGGGACTGCCGAGGCGCTTGTTCAGCAACTTGAAAAGACTACTGCTGAGATAGAATAGTGCTCTAGAGGAGAAAGGACCGTTACGTAAAATATAACTGGCCAGAGGAATGGATTTATGATGTTAATTTGTAGTGTACAGTAACTGAAATGCATAGTAAAGCGGTCACCAAATTCGTTATTTGTGTTTGCGATTTCACAACAAAAACATCTCAAATATATTCGTTGCTGGTATTAATTCGAAGATTGTGAATCCCTACATATTATAAAAGTGTGTGTGTGTGTGTGTGTTTTCCACATCTCCTCCTAAACCACTGGACCGATTTCAACCGAACTTGTTTCACACGAAGGGCTTATTTCAATTACCTCCATTTTTCTGCCTATAATGCTTCTGAAATTAATGATCCAAACAAACAAAAAGAAAGGTTCATCTTTAGCAAGAAGCCATATGCTTGAATATTTCTGGAAGCTCAACTGCAGATTTTTCAGCGCTCGTGTAACTTTAGGACTCTGTATCCCAAAATGAACAAAAATGGACTTTTACCACTATTGAAATAAGCCCTTCACATATCCCTTACTCTCAGGCAACAATGACAACCGCCTACCTATCATAGCTCAGGAGATATGTCATCATAAACACTGAAATGCGTGAAAAACTATCGCATCAGGTATGACGTTTAGCTTTATTACTTCGTTGCTACTAACTCTATTCGCAACACATTTTGCAAACGATATCCACATATGCCGAATGTAACTATACAAATATATGATTTTACGCCACATAGTTCAAGAAATATAAGGACATAAACACTGAGATGCATCAAAAAGTGCTGCAACAAGCATGAATATTTAATACATGTATTGTTCACTACTAAGACACTCTTACAATCGAATCAGCTTAAGGTAATCCGTGAAACCTGCAAGCGCTTTTGACAGCTTTCAGCTAAGCGAAAACAGTTGCTATGAGGAGGCGTTGTCATAGAGTCCTTCATAGACATGCGAGGGAGCTACGTCCAGCGTAAAAGAACTGTCCGGGGTATTACACTACAAACTCAGTTCATTTTTTGTTTTCGTTTCCAACAGAAAATTGGCGAAATGAATACCCGGGCAATGCCGGTTTTTGTCCGCTAGTTCAAAATAAACTGTAGATTAGTGGTATGCACCATTTTGGGAGGCCTTTGAGCAGATGTTTGCTACACATGGATGAAAGTTCTTGCACTGAACTGGGGTGACGCTCAGATAATCATTCACCTCCAAATGTGATTTCTATTTGACGGGGCACAAACACCACATGGTATAATACCCCTAGGTAAATCCAACATTCTTATTCCTTGTGTGTTCACCGTAAAGAGGAAAACAGACTACCGATACATGTACTGTACAGTGTAACACAGTTACTACGTTTGAATTATTTCCTTTCGCAGTTCTTACATCTATATCTACATTTGTACTCTGAAACTCAGACTTAAGATTTAGGCAGAGGATTCATTGACGACATTCAGATTATTTCTCAACCATTCCACTTAAGAACAGCACGCGAGAATAATAAGCACTAAATCGTACAGTACGAGCTCTGATTTCTTATATTTTATTGGCTCAAATGGCTCTGAGCACTATGGGACTCAACATCTTAGGTCATAAGTCCCCGAGAACTTAGAACTACTTAAACCTAACTAACCTAAGGACATCACACACACCCATGCCCAAGGCAGGATTCGAACCTGCGACCGTAGCAGTCCCGCGGTTCCGGACTGCAGCGCCAGAACCGCTAGACCACCGCGGCCGGCTTATATTTTATTACAATGATCATTTCTCTCTTTGTAAATGGGAACCAACAAAATATTTTGGCATACGCAAGATAAAGTTGGTTATTCAAATTTCGTAAAAATATCTCGCTGCAACGAAAAACGTCTTTGTTTTCGTGATTGCCATTCTATTTTGCGTATCATATCCGTGACTCTCTCTTCCGTATTTCGCGACAGTACGAAAGGAGCTCTTTCATTCAACACACCTCACAACACCACTCCAGGAGACGATGGGCAAGCGTAGAGCGGATTTTTTACATCTTCTAAGTGTTTTGCCTATATAACGGTCTTTGATTCGCATTCGCCTCAAAATTTTGTTTGTGGTGGTTCTAATTTAAATTCTTCGTCTTTGTAATCCTTGGATATTCAGTCGAATCAACAACCTTTAAATTTGTGTGATTTATTGTGTAACCGGAATTTAACAGAATGTTTCTTAATGCTCGTGTGGATAACCTCTCATTTTGACAGGTATTTATTAGGTCACTTTATTATCTGATTGTTCGATACAAATTTTCAATTGATTTTAAAGTAAACTTCCCGATTGAAACTTCCAACAGCTCAGAACTTGTGAACAGTGTAAAATTAACCCGCGTTCATGTCTGGTGTGTGACGGGAGATACTTTGTATACCACAGCTATTTCGCCCTTCTCCCTTGGCTGTGCCGGCCGCTGTGACCGAGCGTTTCTAGGCGCTTCAGTCTGCAACCACGCGACCGCTACGGTCGCAGGTTCGAATCCTGCCTCGGGCATGGATGTGTGTGATGTCCTTAGGTTAGTTAGGTTTAAGTAGTTCTAAGTTCTAGGGGACTGATGACCTCAGACGTTAAGTCCCATAGCGCTCAGAGCCATTTGAACCATTTTTTGCCCTTGGCTGTTTCTGTCGCGAGTGTTTCGCGGCTAGAACGATTGCTGGTAAACTTACTTGTGAGTTTGCTTCTTTCTAATTTCTTATCTACACGTTCTTTTCATGAGATGTACGTAGGAGAAATCAATATATTGGTTGACACAGGTGAAGAGAAACTGAAATAAAATCGAAATTTATCACCCTGTTGTGTTCTCGTCAAAATGTCTGAAGTATACTTAAAAATTTCACACACACAAAATTAAAAAGGACAGGTAATTATTTGAAGAAAAACCAGCTTTTAATATAAAGCGCTTTTAAAATGGACTAAAGAATATAAAATAATTCCTCCTAGGTCCATACGGATTCCTAACCCCACACAGATAGTCCTGAAAGTCTGTGCTTGTGAGTTTTCAATAGCTACGACAATACTCTTATCGAAGAACCTGGGGCACATGCAAAAGATGGACTGTAGAGAGTAGCTGTCGTTGAAAAAAAAATAAACAACAAATTTCAAGTACTTGGCTGATCGGAAGTTAGTTTAAAATCAATTGCAAAATCTGTACCGAACAAACAAACAGATAAGAAAGTGACTGTATCATTTGCGTTGCAGTAAAATTATTAGTGACTTGGGTGAAATATTCATGCATCGGTTATCTATTGCATGCGCCCTACATTTTTCGTTTTAAACTTTACGAACGTAGTTGTAACTATTAGAAATTCGTAAGCACATATTTTCAGGGCTCTGTATGGGGTTAGGAATCTCTGTTGGGCTAGGAGAAATTATTTCATATTTTTAATCCACTTTAAATACTCGTATGTGGTATATTAAGAATTGACTTTTATTTAATTCTTTTGTTTATGGTAAATTGCTACTTAATTTAATATTGCTTACGGGTGTCTGTATGGGTTTTTCATTTCTTTAGTAATCTAAGACAATGAAATTTCAAAAAGTTCACATTTCAAGTTTCTGCCGCTGTCGGAAGTTCCTGGAGTTGTACGTTTAGGGCCTACTTATTCACACAGCAGAACGCAGCAGGAATGGCCCTGTCACTGTTTTCAACGTTAACGAGCACTACTCAGTGGCTGACTGAATTGGCAGGAGAAGCAAACGTTATGTCATTCCCTATTATTTCTTACGATGTTTCGCTTCCACAGCAGTACCTCTGGTATTATTTACGCGAGTGCTTGATGCGAAAGAAAACGCCATAGAAGACCTCTAAATTCTTATGAATGATAGCCAAAATAAATCTTCTGCGTGCTACAATAATAGCATCTAATCGCTACAATTCGCCACTAGTAATTGAATACGAGATCACGGTGTACGGAGCGCGTACTGGACGGGTCCCACTGTGGATTTATGACCAGTTATTAGCCCTGGATTACGCCTGAAAGATTTACGCGCGGTTAGTGCAACAAATTATCCGGTGTGTCAGGAAGAACATGATAATACCAAAATAGCGTTTAAATTTATGAGCAAGCACAGCGAGGTAATCCTCTCGTTAATTACGTCGTGAGCGACAGCCGTGGCGAACCGAGCATCAAATTTACGCTTTAAAAGTGATTTAAGAAGCTTGTCGTGGAGGGTGGCATGTGGCAGTGCCGATGCAACGCTTAGGAAACTTCTGCGATGCGACGAACAGTAAATCGTACAGGGTCAAAACTCGCTGTAGGCGGTAGTAAGCTGATTGTCACAATATTGAGACATAAATGTATTTTTTCTGTCGTTACTCGACGTATCAGGATCCACATTTGATGAATCTTCGAAGTTCTGGCTCACGTTTCTTGGTTGGATGAGCTGAATGACCTTTCTAGCGTCCGCGAAGAATATATTTATTGACAGAAAGTCTATCGACTCTGTAACATCAGTTTATTACAAGCCATACACATTCAAAACGAAAAACTCAATATTTTATTTGAACGCCTATGTGAAGCACTAATAAATAAATAAAAAGAAAATATCGGGATGTTAGACTTACCGAAAAGTAATTGCACCTGCAGCACTAATGAATGGCTGTTTTATCTCTGAAAATTCTTCTCGAGCATTCTTCACTAATGATTCAATGTTTTTTGGAACATACACATCATAACGAACTGTCGCAAGAAATGATTTGTCACAATTACTGCATGCTGCCAAACTTGATTCTAATAACCGATTTTGCTATTAAAAGTGTTTGATTTCCAGTGTCTCAGTTTGTCACATAAAATCTGAATGGATCCATTGGATCGCTATGTAACCGCAGCTGTTTGCGTTTCTAGTTTAATAGCTTGCGTGTTGCATTGCGGAGATGTGCAGTACATAGAGAAAAATCTCAGCATTTCTCAAAACGGGTTTTAGAATCTGAGAAAAATTCACAGCCAGCCCATTTGGAGCACCAGACCTCACTGGTTCACAAGCTAACGTCCCGTGCAATAGACTATACGACCAGGTTGTTGCAGAGACGTAAACGGCAGGATTTATTTGTTCATTCGCAACCCATACCAAAAGCTTTTCTAAAAATTATCTTGTAAGTTGGACATCACGGATTGAGTCCGTGTGCTTTTATTGTGTATCTGTCCCTATCATTATTCATCGTCCGTCCAAAAAGTTCCGAGTCTGATTGTACTTTATTTCAGGAGCGTGAGAAACGTCAGCACAGTAACTACGATAGCAGTTTGAACTAAATAAACTGTAAACAGCAGACGTGGATTCAATAATTCAATTGTGATCAGCAAGTTTTAACTAGTGGACATGCGGCCGTAGTGTGTCAATGTTGTCGTGTCTCAAAATATGGTGGAGCAATATCTGTAAATCAACTGCTCAAGACATTCGGCAAAAAGTTTTGAAGAAGAGAAGAGTGTATTCAAAGTTTGCCCCGGACACATTGACCCCCGAACAAAAACAATGACATGTGGACGCCTGCCGCAGCTTGTTTGAAATGAAAAATGCAGACATTTCTTTTCTGGAAGAAACAGACACAGATGGCGAGACTTGTTGTTATCGATACGAACCTATCGCAAAACGATAAAGTGCAGAAATTCACATGTTTGTATTAAAGTAATGTGCGTTGTACTCAAATAGGAGTGGGAGGGGGGGGGGAGGAGAGTAGGGGAGAGGAGACTAAAGGGAGCTTATGATCACTTGCAGATACCGATTCTCTCGAACAAGCTGACCGATCTTGGTATTCTTTCGGTGATGATACACAGCGTTAGCTGTCGGGTCGCTCAAAGAACAATCTATATCAAATTTAAAGGAGACATGCTCCGTCCGTTTCTTGTCTCTCAGGGCCTGCCCCAGGGTGCAATTTTAAGCTCCCTCTTGTATACTCTGCATACTTATGAATTAGAAAGAATAATCAAACTATTGGCCTTTCAAAATGTTCAAATGTGTGTGAAATCTTATGGCACTTAACTGCTAAGAACATCACTCCCTAAGCTTACACACTACTTAACCTAAATTATCCTAAGGACAAACACACACACCCATGCCTGAGGGAGGACTCGAACTGTCCCGACAAAAAAAGTTATAATATATAGATGATATTTGTGTTTATTCAATTTCAAACTCATGTATTCAGGCTAAAACGGTGTTGCTCACTGCTATCACATCGATGAATGGCTGTCTAACAAAGGGTTGGGGATCTAGACTGAGAAATCGATCTTACCTTTTTATAAATCGAACACTGTTGATCGCGCCACATGCGGAAAGTATAGTTTCCAGGTAAGATCTCATGCTTCATTCCTCGGTATCACATTTGACACTCAGCTCAGTTAGGCGCCTCACATGCAGTCTATTGTTGATAATTGCGAGAAAGGATTGAACGTAATTCGCTCTCTCATTCGTGTATGATGGGGAGCACATCAAAGTATTCTATTCATCATGTATCGAGGGATTATTCGATCTAGACTGGACTATGGTTATATACTTTATCACAATTCCCCTAAGATATATTTCTCCAAGTTAAATACTCTTTAGTTCAGAGCCATTCGTACCTGCTTTGGGGCCAATGTGTTCGACGCCTACAAATACTTTTTTGGTGGAGGTATGAGAGATGTCCTAGACGTCAAAAACTGTCAGATACATTTTTTCATTCAAGGAATGGCTTTATGGAAAGTCGTGTCTATAAGAGTAGAGACCGCACTTAGCAATTGCGGAATGCCTCTAAAAGAAAAACTAAAGTTCCGGCCGTCTGCACAAGCTTTGACTCTTGGTATCCTCTCATACGTTGTATGCGATGTTCTACCGTTTACCTTTATTTGAACTGATCTTGACACTCTTGGCTGCCATATTCTCGTCTATTATTATAATGTGACAACTTCGTCGAATTTGAACGAAAATTTCGGATTTCATTGTCCCATTGAAGCTCAGTGGCCTGGTTATATCTGTATATGTATACTGATGGATCCAAAACTTTACAACTGGATGTGTTTTTGTATGCCCTCAGATCCAAATTAATGAGGCATACAGTCCGTAAAAGTGCTTCAATTTTTACCGTGAAGACTGTGGAAATTTTGGAAGTAATTAAGTTTGTATCTTCTACTTTGTTGTTGAAGATATTAATGGTGTCCGATTCACAGAATGTTCGTAAAAGTATTCAACTCCGAAGGTGGAATAAAACTACCAACCGTTGTGTTTTGGATGTGGTACTGGAATATATTCGCTGCAAACAGAGAGGGCAGACAATCATCCTGCTGTGGGTGCAGTGCCACGTTGACATCTTAGCGAAGCAAACTGCTTCTACAGGAACTGTTCTCCTTGTGAAATTAGCGTATACAGACTCAAGAGCCACGGAAAACAGCAATGGTAAGAGATGTGGAATGTGGCCCCAAAAAACGGAAGGTGGATGTTATGTGGTGTTACAACCTCGTGGTTTATGACAATGCATTTGGACCGATCTACGATTTTCACCATCATTCGACTCCGTTTAATCAGGCCTCGTTTCCTGTACATCTGTGCGGAATCAGCGTTTTGATGTTTCTCTATTTTTTATTAATACAGTTTGAAACCTTTTGGAGTGACAGGGGTACACAACGAAAAGTAGCCAATTAATTTCTCGACTGGAAAGATTCTGAGATTTCTAATGATGAATGTCTCGGAGTAAATGTCATAAAGGCGAGTTCTAATATCCAAACTCTTACAGTTCTTCGTTTCCCACAGAAAGAAAATAATTCATTTCCACTTTAACGCAGCTATTCAAGTCCATAATTAATCCGCCTCTACAAAGTAACACAGTAACTTTCACTAAAAACTAATATGGGTCTGGGCTCAATCGCAGTGCTCATTTTAGAAGAGAGCTATCATAGTTGCTGCAGTACCTACATGACTGCACATAAAATCTTCAAAACTTTTCAGAGTCTAGAGCAGTGATCGTCAAACGCTGTTGGTTAGAAGACAATATTGACTCTGTAGGGCGACACATCGGGCCACGTGGGTTGGAAACGGGGTGGGAGGTAAAATGACTACTCAAAGAGAAAATCGATTTTCACCAAATCAAGGTTATTGATAGAAGCTTACCAATTACACATTTTGTATCTACATATGATAAGTTAAACAATAAATATTTTTAAGTAAAAAGGAAAAGAATAGACAGGAACTATATTAATTTTTCTGAAGGCTTACATAGTGACCAGTTTTGCGTAGTTACGCGTGTACTGTGGCGAATGCCATTGCAACAGGATACCGTATTTGTTTTTCTGATTTCCGGCCACATTTTTCTAGGCAGTTTCACGCTCTAGTATCTGAAAGGATACCAAACGGCTGCTGCAGTCCATTTTCAATCGGTCGTTTGTATTAGGGCAAATAAAACAGAACAGAGATAGTTTTATGTAATATACCCCAATTAGATTTAGATTTAGAATGTCGATGATGGCTTTGCAAATAACAGAGCTTAGAAGTCTGTTTTACCTGTTGTATTACGTGTGCTGTTCGGAAGTAACTAACTCCTATTGGAATAAAAACGTTTCCCGACAACTGGGGTGGCCACGTTTCCCAACTGGACACAATCTCGGCATTAGTGATCCACAGAAGAAATTATCAGACTGAAATATATATCAAGGAATTACAGATATCGGCCAAAAGACGTTGTTTAGCCATTAGTATTGTAAAAATTATTACCTTCCATGAAAGTAAGATAACAAGAATTATAGAAATGACTTATCTTACTCAAGACCACTCAAGATCGACAAAGTTTTCGCTAAAAAGTAACGGACCAACCTTCCTTTGATTATATAATTGACAACAATGGTGACGTGTATTAGACCTAATCTGACCATTTCTCGGCAGGCAGCGGGCTGTACAGGGCAAAAACTATGCCAAGGCCACATTTCTGCCCTGGCGCCTCTTTACCACACATTCTCTTACCGATCTTATTGTTGAGTGGTAACATACGTAAATTAGTACATTGTTTTAATTGATAACAGTGATGCCAACATGAGATACCAGACACAATCCCAAATGCTTGCTAAATATTTTGAATGTCATTTCTCTGCTCCTCATGGCATTGTATTACAACAGCCGTAGGTTGAATTCGTATTATTTGCTACAGTCATGTACCAAATTTAATGATGACAGTCTCTATAATGGACTGTTGGGAAGCGAGGAAGACTCAGCCCTTGTGAGGCAAACTGAGGAGCTACTTGATTGAAAAGTAGCGGCTCCGGTCTCGGAAACTGACATACGGCCGGGAGAGCGGTGTGCTGACCACATGCCCCCCCCCCCCCCCCCCCCCCCCCCCCCCCCGCTCACCATATCCACATCCAGTGACGCCTGTGGGCTGTGGATAACACGGCGATGATACACCAACAAACTGAGCAGCCTCCGTGAAAATCGAATATATGAAGTAGCATGAGTTATATCTCTGCTTCCAGTAGTTTCTTGTAACCATTATCTTGGGTTCTTACTCCGTAACATGTGTACCGTCCGACCAGTGAGGCGTTTAAACCGAAATCTGTGTGGTGTGCAGTTCATGTCGGAGGTGGCTCTGTCATGATCTGGAGGTGTTTTTCTTACTACGAATTTGATTCACTCATTAGATTATTTTGAACCTGAACCAGGATGTTTGTTTCAACATTCTCACTGACCAAGTTTTGCCCATTCTTCTATATTTTCGAGATGAATTTTTCTGTGAAACTCCCGTCTTCCGAGGAGACAACAGCCATGTTCTCAGGACTGCGCGGATACTTCCCTGTTTTGATGCTCAGTCAGGCACCATGTTGTACCTCAACTGGCCCACGAAATGAGCCGATCACATTACTATAGAATGTATCTGTCGCCTAAAACAGCAGGGGAAACGTATCAGACAACATCATCGCAATTTAGGAGCTCTATGGAATGTAATCGTCAATGAATAGATTCAGCTGGAGTATGCATACCTAGAGAAACGCGTGGGCATTCTTCCTTTCCGAATTGAGGACTTTACCAAGGTTCGAGACGATGTCTGCTTCGAATGACTACTATTACCTCCGGTGTTGCTACACACATCATGGCTCTGAAATTTTGCTTAGAAAATTTACTTTGGGTGTGAGCTTTTTCAGTGACTCACTGACATTTTATTTATATTTCATTTACTTTTCTACGAGAATCAGTCTAAAAGCAGTTTCTTTCTCCAGATATTTTTATTCAAGATAATGAGTGGAAACATATGTTACAATATATTTTGTTACATTAACCATTTTTCTGCGTAGTCGCCTTTCAGTTTTCAACATCTGTCGTAGCCCCCTACGAACTCCCCGTGCCTTCTACGTACTCTGTTGTAGCTAAGTTGGACCAATCACTAATATCCTCTCCATAGTACATTCCGCTCAAAAAATCCAATTTGGGGAAAAATGATACCTACTTGGAACCAAGCCGGGGATGTGACGCGGATATTCTAAAACCTCCCGCCTACACTGCCGAAGCAAACACTTCGTCAGTGCAGTAGAACACGAGCGAGCGTTATTGTGAAGAACCACACAGCCACTGGACAACAGTGAATACCGTTTGGTTCGAACTGCGCGGCATATTAGGCCGCTGCATATATGGTCTATACTCTATGCGAAAAATCGAAGAATACGGCGCCCTTTCGATCCCAATAAAGTGTGCCCATAATCTTTTTGGTCTGTAGGGGATCGTGAATGATGACAATCTGTTGAATGGCACTGTTTCTAGACTTTTATGCGGAACCTAGGCCTTGTCACCGGTAATAATATGGTTCATAAATTCCTCGCCATCTTTGTCGTATCGGGCGACAGAAGTCGTGAAGCTCCTCTTCGTTAGTTTTTATTTTCGTCTGTCAAAAGTCGAGGAACCTGTCTTTCACACAGTTTTCTAAAGTCCAAATCACAAATTAATGGTCATGAAATTTGAAGGAAGCACAATTTCACTTCATCAGCATTGAAAGGTCTACCTTAATGAATATTTTCTTTTATTCTTAATTTGAGTTTGTGAGTCACAACTGAGTCAATATTCGTTCAACCGCCATCAGACATTATGCACCGTTTTGGAACTGATGCTTCGTCCATCGCATTTCCGTAAACTTCGGTTTATGTCTGTAAATTTCGATAGGAGGGACTTTATTTTTACTGAGAAACCGTTTTGCGCTACTGTCGTCAAACTTGGCGGGTCGTTAATTTTGTCACACATTTTAACTCTGTGTCACAATTGTTTTCTGCAGTGGACAGCTGTTAATGTCACTTTTGTGGCGTTATTAATCAGTCCTAAGGCTGCAAATGCATGCAAGCTGCATCACCAGTAGGGAATATGCACTGGAGTCGACTTCGTGCCTTTTCAGCAGGACTGATTAAAAGCACCTAAAAGACACATTAATATGTGTCCACTGCAGTGGGCAACTGCTAACTGCACCACAGGATTAAAATCGCACAACGATTAGGAAGGTTTATGGCATAGTTGGGTCGGCGGACGAGGGGGGGGGGGATGGGAGGGGGGGAGGGGATGGGGGGAGGTACTTTATATCGCGACTTGTCAGGTCAAAAAGTTATGACCTTTGCATAACTTACC
Organism: Schistocerca nitens; assembly: GCF_023898315.1. NCBI lineage: Eukaryota > Metazoa > Arthropoda > Insecta > Orthoptera > Acrididae > Schistocerca > Schistocerca nitens. Next base: position 1,092,843,718 of record NC_064615.1, on the reverse strand, counting down.
AGTGGACAGATTAGTATTTTCTTTTCTTCCCTTTCTTTTTCTTTTGAGAATGAATATGTCCCTTCAGTATTGATTTAACGATACACAAATTATTTTCCCGTGTGTTATCACTGTTTTTGGCACTCCACGGACGCCACACAGAAAGGAGAATATGAAGATGATGGCACGCCCAGGGAGCGAGGCCACGCCGGTATCCCTGCCCGAGTGAAAGCGGCCGGGGCGTCCACGGAAGGCTCGGCGTGTGAATAAAACTTGGAAGCAATTACACGCCGTGAACTCTGCTCTGGTCGACCTCTCAGTCCGGTAGTCATGGCCCATGGGCGCGGCACGCTTTCCAACGTTTCCCTTACTACAGGTTCTGCTGTATTTCACGCTTCAATTTGGGGTTAACGCGATTCAGATGGCCGCGCAAGATTAGCGAGCTTTCATTTGCTACATCATTACTACTTTTGCCTTAATAACATACTCCGTTGTCCAGTACAGACTCAGTCGAGCAATTAAATGAGCAGTTTTCGTCAGAGAACAACTGATCGGGTGTATTACTGAGACACGGTAAGTGGCACAGACCGTCCGGACATCCATTGCTGTTCCCTCAATAGGCATCAGCTAAGTAACTAACAGCGTACACCTCCTTATGTTCTTATCTCGCAGACTGATTCTTGTAGAAGGCGTTATATTACACGTCTGACTCTGTTTCTATTCTTCCTGAAGCCAAGAGACTAGATGCTGCTGTGACGATTTGATCTGGAGGGAAATCGTTGGCCTGTTTCTTCACACAGATGCTCAATGAGAGAAGATGTCATCAAAATCCATCCATTCGTTGTCAATGGACGAGCACTCTTCTCTAAACTTCTTCACCGGAATTGTGTATGACCTGTGATACAAAAGAAACGGGACTGATATTCCAACTTCACGTATATACTGCACTAAATATGAGCAGTTTGTGATAGTTGCCTTCATAGTGGATTCATTTGAGACTATAAACGTTTGCATTTGTAACTTTCATCACTAAAATCATTTCTGTACGTCGTTTTACGTGAGGCTGCCTAACAGTTTCGAAGATTTTGTGTTTTGTCGGGGCGCTTGAACACGTCTGCAGTAAGCTGCACATCCGCTGCTACAGAGACGATCGATTTTGACGAAATTTGACACATACTAAGTTTTGTGTTAGCAGAAGAGCCAACACCGTGTTACGAGTGGAGGCAGAAATGCACGCGTTTTAGCTCACGCAGGCTGGCGTGAGGGGGGAAGGACTATACTGACGTGAGGTCTGGAACATGTCAAAGAATGAGAATTCAGAAAGCGGACGTAATTAGTTTGATACTTAACTTTAATCCATTAATGGTGAACGTCGCTCTTGACGGTACATGATTCACAATATTATCTGTTCAGAATACATAGTAACTGAATATGGCGCCTTGCTAGGTCGTAGCAAATGACGTAGCTGAAGGCTATGCTAAACTGTCGTCTCTACAAATGAGAGCGTATGTAGACAGTGAACCATCGTTAGCAAAGTCGGCTGTACAAATGGGGCGAGTGCTAGGGAGTGTCTCTAGACTAGACCTGCCGTGTGGCGGCTCTCGGTCTGCAATGACTGATAGTGACGACACGCGAGTCCGACGTATACTAACAGACCGCGGCCGATTTAAAGGCTACCACCTAGCAAGTGTGGTGTCTGGCGGTGACATCACACTAAGTACGAACATCAAAGACGAAAAAAAAATTGTACTATAATATGCCTTGACAAATGGTCGATTAGCTATAGAGCAGTCATCTTTCTTCTGTGCTGAAGTAGTACGAGGAGGATAACACTGAATAACAGTGAGAAAATCGACAATCAAAGTACTATAGTATTGGCCGAAATCAATTAGAGCGAGAAATATTTTTACATGTTACCTTTTTGGTATGTCCGTGCCGTTCGATTCATCAGCTCTTCGATGTGCTCGCTTAAATGTTTTATATCTTCCGGGCAGAGGCCGATGTTCTTACTTTTCTTACTTATAAAGTCTTGAAATTGGTGCATATTTTGTTCATATGGTTACCACTAACCAGTTTCTACGTTTGTCTAGGAGTAAGGACTTAAAGAAAAATGTCCAGGGTCGCAGGTCGATTCTAGCCGCGCCTTAGATTTTGGATAAAATATGTGCGATGGCGGCCTGTTTAAAGATGACGGAGGAGCAGATAGAGGTTCAAGGCACCCTCTTGCCATTGATGGCGGGAAACTGCTTAGAAAAGTTAAAAAATCATTAACGATGAAAGGCACGAAAATGCAGAAGACAGTGGGAACTACCACATCAAAGACACATGGTGTGAACCCACAGGAAACGTGGTTTGTAATAGAAAAAAGCCTGTCATGATGATATCTCCGCAGGCATAAAATTCAGCATGTAAGAGCAGACTAAGGACAGGGCCGGCCGCGGTGGTCTCGCGGTTCTAGGCGCGCAGTCCGGAACCGTGCGACTGCTACGGTCGCAGGTTCGAATCCTGCCTCGGGCATGGATGTGTGTGATGTCCTTAGGTTAGTTAGGTTTAAGTAGTTCTAAGTTCTAGGGGACTGATGACCACAGCTGTTAAGTCCCATAGTGCTCAGAGCCATTTAGCCACTAAGGACAGGCACAGTGACTTTCCTCGATAAAAGAAGTTTGCTACTATCAAACAAAGGCCTTTATTTGAGGAAGAAATTTCTAAGAATACATGCATGGTGCGCATAATTGCGGGGAAGTGAAATAAAAACCGGGGAAGAAAAAAGAAACCAGTCGAAGCGTTTGAAATGTGGTGCTATAGGATGATGTTGAAAATTAGGTGGACTGATAAGAAATGAGGATGTTCTCCACAGAATCAGCTAGGAAAGGAGTACATGGAAAACTATGACAAGAAAAAGGAACAGGTTGGTAGGGCGTGTGTTGAGAGGAAGCCCTAATGGGACGCATGAGACCAGTCAGACTGATGACAAGCAAAAAAAATTTTATTCTGGTTGTCGCCGAAAGTGTTATTTATTCTACATACATGCTACGAAAAAAAAACTCTTCCATTGTTTGTCGTTACTATTCAACACCAAATACCTTTACTTGGACGACCTATACGCTTCAAAGTAGATTCGAATTTGTTTGTCTCTCAGTAAAATCGGCTGTTCATGCCGGCACCTCTTGTAGACTTGCCTTGATTCTAGCTCGTAACGTAGATATTGATCTCTAGTGATGATCTAAAACTTTTGTTGACAGATTTACAGCGTTTCAACAGAAACATTCTGCAGGTATGTAGTTTTGTGGTGCTGAGCGAGAACTGAAGATAATTAAAGCGATTATTCAATGGCGTGTGCCAGTGGGACAATGCATGAAGCTGCCAGTGCATTAGGGCCAAGTTGATTAATCGCTCAGGGCATTGTCAGATAACTTCCCCAGGTCTAAGAACGCAATTTTTCGATTTTTTTAAAAAGAAACTGCACTCAAGGGAACCGGTTAGGACTGAGTGCTATACATCATAGATCTCTAGTTGACCGCAGCAGCTGTCGTAGATTGCATCACTGATGTGTTGTTTTGCGTATAGTCCCGCAAGTGACCAGTTTTCAACGAAGATAGTGTCTCGTAGTAACCGGTGACTATACTGTCCTCGATATTAGTACTCGAGACTTCATCACCCTGGCATGATCGCAAAATGTATCCTTCGTGGTAGAATGAGCGTATTTATGTTTGAAAGCAGTCAGAGAGAGAAAATTCATTAGACACACACACACTAAATCATGACAGAAATTATCACCCAATTAGTGACTTTTGGAACACTGTTCCCCCAGACTTACTATCTGCAGACATTAGGTAGCTCTAGGGCTGATTATTAGCTACAAGCTTCGTGTGATCACATCATCAAATGTGCAAGTGATGTCTTATAATAAATCTGGGGAAAAAACGCCGGATATTGGCCACCTGAAGCATGAGGACAGAATGAACACATCTCCAGAGCCACCAATATGGACTAACAACACTGGAAAACGCCACTGAAGATCTTCATAAGAAAAGAAGCAAAACACGTATGGCAAAAAACAAACTGCCTTTCATTTAGCTGCACAGTCGGAACACGCCTCCATGCATTTTGAGGCAACTAAGGAAAGACTGAAAATGTAAAACTGACGATCTCCCCCAGAACTTGGATACGAAGGGAGGATTGATATATGCAGAGTGGTCATACTTAAACCTTCGCAACATTAACCATTGTAGTCGGAAAACTATTTACTGAATGTTGTTCAAACTGTGTACTGCAGGAATTGCGTTGCTAGTAGTGTTAGTGTTACAACTTTCCGTTAGACACTGGTACTGGTACGACGACGTACGATGGAAACACGAGAATCACTGTGCATTAAAATTGCAGGCAGTCAGCATGGGTCTGGACGAGCAAGGCGAGCAAGGCTTTACTCGTGAAGTTGTTCTATCAAAATAAGAGAAGTACTGCAACTGCTCTTCGCGAGTACCGGCGTAAAGTAATATGGAAGGGTCCTCTTTCCGCACTAGCATTGAAAGTCGTGATACAGAAGTTCGAATTAACTGGCGATTTTGGAATTGGGATTTCGCATGTCCTCAGAAGTGTTTCCATAAAATTTCATTGCATTATGATTACTCGTTTTTCCATAAAATTTCGTTGTCATAAGATAACTCGTTTTTCGTGGAGGCCCCCTCCAAGTAGCGAAAGTTTAATTACAGCAACCCTGTATATTAGCCAAAACATATCGATTGTGTCTTATACTGAACACGGTGTCTACCACTATCCGTTCTCCGCTTTATACAACTTCCAAATACCCTTTGCAGCAGCGTGCCGATGCTCCTCTTTGGCTCTGGACAAGCAGTAGTTGTCATCCTCTGTTACGATTCTAACAGCACGTCTGTGACCTTTAATCTCTTCCTTCATTTCAGCTGGACAGGAATATCTTACAGTAGTACTGAAGACTGGAAGTCCTTCCACGCTCTGTCCTTTGTAGGTAATAAACCGCAGAGTTCCATTCCCCTAGGCTGCTGTTAGCTTTGTGTGTTCGTACCATTTTATATTCTTGATATCCTCAGATGTTTAAGTCTGTTTGATCAAATGTGTATCATTGGAGCGGTACTCAGACACGACTATGCTATTGAATGTTGTTTTTTCTTTCGTTTATGAGATGATCATCTTCCATTCGTTTTTACTGCGTGATATTAGTAATTATCTTATTACGCATTTGTCTGCCTTTCTGTGAAACATATTGTGACCGTCTTGCTCTATGAGTAATTGCTACATTAAATTTAATAGTAACGTCAATCACTCTAACTCGATCAACTCCTTCTTGTGTCACAATGCTACACTTTTAACTGTATTTTATTCGCACCAGGCCCGCAGTTTTCTGAATAATGGTGGCCTAATAATTCAGAAAAGAAAAATACGATGTTTCTTTCCACAGCCCATTCTAAATGAGTTACGACTTGCTGTAACATATTGTTGTTGCTCCGTACAATGTGTGTGAATGATGATTAGAAGTCACAAACAGTCCGTAATGAGAGATGGCATAATCCAGAAGTATAGATTTCATCATGTTAGGAAGAGTCTTATTGACGGGTATCGTCATACGTAGTGAGGTATGAAAGTTGCCATTTGCCTGCAGTGCAGAGGAACCCCATGAAATTCGGATGATTCATAACCCGTGTCCAGGTGTTTCACGAGCCGCTGGGTAGGAATTCGAAGCGGCAGCCCATCTGTTTCTCCGAGTCCGGACGTGTTCCCGGCACCATTAATCAGCGAGGAGAGAAGACTTTTTTTGTCCGCCACCCCGCAGTCTTAGTGCGACGCTACGCATGCTGGTACCAGAACTGGTTGTGGCCAGCAAGTATTTAGTTGTTATGCTGGTAGTGCTTATCACAGCCCGTATGCACGACAAGCCACTGCTGCGTGACTCATGCACTGCCACAGCGAAGCAAAGACTCATGCGTGTGAGGCGGCTTCGATCGCTAACAAAAGTATCAGGACATTTAATCAAGAACCGGAAATGAAACAAACTGCAGCTGTAGCTTTACGAAATGGGAGACACTATATTTTCTTATCCTCATCTCATATCTGTTTCTAATAAATTTGTGGCGCTGAGACAATAGGTTGGAGTAAGATCCACTTTTTATTTGGATTTGTTCTCTTTGGCAATATTTATAGGAACATTCTTGGCGATGTCTGGAGCTCCAACGTTCAGATAAATAACTTTGGTACGATTTTGTTAATATGTTTCTTATTTGATTCATATGTATGTATTTAGTAATGATTTCGTGTCTAGTCGTGTTGAGGATACCGTTAATGCGGACAAGCCATCGACCAATGTCCTAGTCGTCTTCGTCAGATGGTGTGGGCAAGGTACCTGCGAGTCCTGGTCGTTCCAAAAATACTGTTTATTATTCACATCGAAAAATCCGAAGGCGCTGACTTTCTTCGCACAAACACGTATCAGAAGGCGCAGCCGTTGGAAATATTCGACTTCTTGTATAAGTCGAGGCGTGGTACACCACCACCACCTCGGAGCTATTAGCGAAACTCCCATACTTTTAGCAGTAAGACAATTATTAAGTTTGGGTAGAGACTAAAACACACACACACACACACACACACACACACACACACACACAAGCTCGTCCACAGCGTACATATTTTTGACTAGGTCAGTACTATCGAAAATATTTACTACCACGCCGCCCTTGTTTTCAGCCAAGATACCTGAAAGGTCTCCCTTGATTGTAGGACAAATGCTGGATTTGGAACTCTGCAGAGAGCCCATTAATTCAACAATTGTACACCAATACTGATAAAAGGCAAAAGCTCAAAATGCAAGAGGTTTATTTGTACCCAAGATCTGTTTCATCCTAAGAAACTGTCAATGTCGCATGGTAACACACACGCGAATATCTTAGTGCAGCGACACGCGAATACCTTAGTGCAGCGAATACCTTAGTGCAGCGAATACGTTGAATGTACACTCATGTTCAGAAGAAACAGAGCACCTTGTATGACTAGAGATAGGGCTTCATATTCATGTGTACATTAGTATGTTCTGCAGAAATGATTAGCATTCCAGCCACCTCGGTTCAGCATGTGTCCTGTTGCCTAGTAGGCACAGGATCCACTATGGGCGTTGATAACTTGTTCCATGCGTAGTGGCATTTTCGAGTGTAAGGTGCGAATGGAGTCCTGTGATATAGCCATCCATGCTGCATTCACCTGCTTCCAAAGTTCATCTGTGGTGTTTGGCTTTGTGTCACAGCGCTACACGCGTCGGTTGACCATGTCCCACACATTTTCAATTGGCGATAAGTCTGGTGATCTGGTGGGCCAGAACAGAAGGCTGCCATCGTGCGACGCCAATAATGCACGTCGTCGTGTAGCAACGTGTGGTCGTGCATTGTCTTGCTGAAAAATGGCGTCTGAGGTGTTGTGCAAAAAGAAGACGGCTACGGTTCGCAGGATGTCATTCCCGTAGGTCACACTGTTCACATCGCCCTGGACAAGCACCAACTATGATTTCTCGTATCCAATAGCACACCACATCATAAGGCCTTAAGATAGCGCTGTATGTCTTGTGCAAATGCAGGCACTCTGATGCCGCTTCCCCTGTCTACAGTTAGCCATAATGCAGCTATCGTTTTCAAACAAACATCACGTGGTTTCGTCCTGAAGCACTATCTGATGCCATTCATGTCCCCAGTGGCGTCGTTCCATATTACACTGCCATTTGGCATGTTTCTGCACATTCGTTAAAGGCAGGCAGAGAAGTGCACGAAGCGCACATAACCCATACCATAATACATGGCGACGGACTGTCGCCCCTACCCATGCCATAATAAATGGCGACGGACTGTCACTCTTGATAGTCTGCGATGTGTTACATTGTGCCACTGTTGCGCCAGAACCTAGCGGGATGCATATCCGCCCTGCAATGCCATTCGGATGAGGTGTCGATCCGATCTTCTCGGAGGGTGGTCTGTGTGGTGCGTGCTGACCTATCTCTTCGTGTTCTACTACCTTCCGTGAACCATTCTACACACACATCCCATTGCACCGCCGAAAGACTTCGCCCACACGAGCAGCAATTTCTCGGATGGATGCATCATATTCTCTCATGCCAATAATGTGCCCTCTTTCAAACTCACTGATTTATGTCTGCGACACATCCTGCAAGTCTGCTCAGGTCTCATTGATCCATTACCTTCCATTTATAGCGACTATGAGAGCCGCAGGCACATTTTACCGGTAGGTGGTATTGCGCCGCGATATCGATGTTGACCTTGAACCTGCTGACTGGTATCATTCAAATGCTAATCATTTCTGCAGAACATACTAATGTACCGGGTGATCAAAAAGTCAGTATAAATTTGAAAACTTAATAAACCACGGAATAATGTAGATAGAGAGATAAAAATTGACACACATGCTTGGAATGACATGGGGTTTTATTAGAACAAAAACAAAAAAAAAAAAACAAAAAAAAGTATTAACAAACGCGTGAAAGATCTCTTGCGCGCGTCGTTTTTTGATGATCGTGTGGTCAGCCGCCAATTTCGTCATGCTTGGCCTCTCAGGTCCCCAGACCTAAGTCCGTGCGATTATTGGCTTCGGGGTTACTTGAAGTCGCAAGTGTATCGTGATCGACTGACATCTCTAGGGATGCTGAAAGACAACATCCGACGCCAATGCCTCACCATAACTCCGGACATGCTTTACTGTGCTGTTCACAACATTATTCCTCGACTACAGCTATTGTTGAGGAATGGTGGTGGACATATTGAGCATTTCCTGTAAAGAACATCATCTTTGCTTTGTCTTACTTTGTTATGCTAATATTGCTATTTTCATCAGATGAAGCGCCATCTGTCGGACGTTTTTTGAACGTTTCTATTTTTTTGGTTCTAATAAAACCCCATGTCATTCCAAGAATATGTGTCAATTTTTACCTCTGTATCTACATTATTCCGTGATTTATTAAGTTTTCAAATTTATACCGACTTTTTGATAACCCGGTACATATCCTGTGAATAAGAACGTCGTATCTCTAGTAGTTCATGGTGTTCTGTTTTTCCGAAGGTGAGCGTATTTTGAAGTTTTGATCCTATTGGCTTCGAAGTCATCAGACGAAAAGCGCGTGACCAATTACACAAATATTACAGAAGGAACTAATTCTGGCTTCGTTAAAAAAAAGAAAAAAAAGATAATTTCGACAAACCACAGAAAATTTAAATCTAGAATCCGAGACGAGGATTTAAATCCCATTTCTCCAGTTTCTAGCATCTTACACAGTGTGTTTTCTTGTTCGATGAACTGTCCCAATTAGAATATTATAACAAGAAAAGCAGTAAACAATTGCAAGCTTAGGACTATTATATCCGTTTGTACTAGGACGTCCTTATTGCCATAGATAACCATGGATACCCAGCTTTTGAATACTGAAAGAAACTCGCGTTCTTGTGCCCGTGCACTGATATAAGTAAAGTGAGAATTAATTTTTATCGCGTTTGTATTTGCTCATTAACAGAAGTTTTTTTATATACAGTATCTAATGCAGATACTATAAATTTGTTGTGGTTTACCTAACACAATCAATGTCATCATCATAAACATCATCACATCGAGTTGAGGCCCAGATGACTGCGAGCTGCTCCAAGGATCCTCCTCTACTGGGTTCTGTTCATTACTTCCTGCCGCCAGTCGCCCGGAAATTTTTAGCTCTGTTCCCCTTGTTTACGTAAAATGTCATTGTCAGCGTCTGTCATCTAGTGAAACGCAGTTATTTGTTCGTCTTCACCCAAACTTGTTACAACACTGCTGTGGCAGCCTCAGTGGGTATTTGTTTATTTTCTATATACATTACTTTTAAAAAGTCTGTGATTTTACATTTCCCCCGCAGCACACCATTTTTTATTATAGATGACGTACAGTGAACCCTAGGAGATGGACTAGTAGGCCTCTAGCTGTCTCTTATTGCACGTTTTCTGTTACTGGTGATGTTTTCTTCATTCTTGTTCCAACTGCAGTCTCTTGTTTGAGTACGGGATTCCCAGGAAACATGACCGCACTTTGTACACCGATCAGCAGTAGATCTTCGTAGATTCCAATTCTCCGTTGTTTTCTTTGGCATTCCACGTGATTTCAACAAGAACTAAACCGAGCTGTTTTATAGCCTATCGAGGGAAGCCCATTCGAATGACATAATCCAAATTTATTTTCGAACAGGCGTAAACATTTGTGTTGTTGTACGTTTCACATAACGCGCAGTTACATCGGGTATTACTTTGTTCATTGTCTGGTCTTCTAATAGACCAATAATTTTGTCGAACACTAATGATTTGAAAGTGTTTTTTTCTGGATATTTCACGTGTCATATTCATTCCACGTCACTGGTTTCGCCGACATTATATATGTCATGCGATATTGCAGTGCCTGTCTTATTCCGAATCACGATCGGAATAACATAGGCACTGCAATATCGTATTTATCCGCCGGCACGAGGGAAGCGACTTTCAAGTAAAGTGGCCCACCTCTACGGGGATGTACATAATGGATGTACGAGTACAGGTTGTGCACACATGGTTGGCGAAATATGGAAGTTCGGGTCTGGGCATGAGTCGCACTCGGAGGGCAAAATGGTAAGGCGAACGCTGGCGATAAGTGGGAAATCCGGGTTCGAAAACCGGTCCGCCGCAAATTTTCACTGTCGATATTCCATCCTACAGCTGAAGGATTCCCGTGTTAGCAATTGCGAATACATTTCATGTATTTCAATTCATTTCATGTATTTCAATTCATGTGTTACACACATCAGGAGTTTGAAATTTGTCGACAGGTACTGTGGCTTCAGCAACTGCCTAAGACTATCGTAAGAGTCATTCCATGCAGGAATCTTTGCATGAACGTCTTAGTAAGATATGCACCTAACTAACATAATATGGAAAAAATAAATGTTAAGCATAAAAAGCTTGTCAAAAGGCAACAGTTAAACGCCAATTTTACAAAGACTCGTTGCATTCGACGCAGATTTTATCCTCACTTTTTTAGTTGCTTGAAGCCGATGCTAAACACAATTATTCACGATCATAAAAAACTTAAATTACGTAATGATATCTCGATTTCAAAATTATACCATACTTTCGCTTTTTTGTATTACACGTGTAATGTAGATTGTGGTTGAGGTATGCCGAACATAATCTCTACTTTTATGGGCACCTTATGCAAATAGTGTTTAACAACAGCGATTGACTTCAAGCATCTTCCAGTATTTATCTCAGAATATGTGACTTCGTTTCACTGATTTAGATCACGTCCGTATCGTGCAGTTCTACAAACGAAAGTAACGAAAAGTGTAGCCAGTAACAACTATGGATAGCATGTAGCTGAGACTGTTATTGTTACGGGATAAAGTCCATGGGTAGAAGTGAATTCCCTATATAGGGGTGACTACGTTCGTCTACCTCATTATTATGCCCATTTGAGATGAGAAATATTTGCAGGCTCCTTGAAAAACGTGATGTAAGTAATTTCTGATTATACAACCTACAGTAAACTAACCACCAATAAATGTCGATGCTTTTGGCTTGCAGAGTTTCCAGCAACAAGTGCCAGAGAGTCTACGACAAAAAAATAATTGGCCAGTGGCGGCCAAGCGTTCATAGCGACGCCACTTTCCGATCCTTCCTGTAGTTGCAAAACAGAATTGACCAAGCGTTGAAATGTTCACCCAATAATTGGGATCGTTAGCTGGGTACTTTTAGACTATCGTAAGACAGGTCAGCCTTACCCTGCTGATGACTGTGTCGCGGCGATAGGCGATAATAATTCTGCTCAGTACTAGGGCAGCCCCAGATTCGGACATCTGGTTCACGCATTCGGCCGAGTGGCCGCTGGTGCGAAGCTACCATCCGTGGAATTAAACCTGAACGTCTCTTAAGACCTAACACCATCTAATAATACTGCTAAGGAGTCCTGAGCGTCGAAAGGCTCGAAAATGTGTCATTCTGTTTACGATACAATGTTCAAAAAAATGGCTCTGAGCACTATGGGACTCAACTGCTGAGGTCATTAGTCCCCTAGAACTTAGAACTAGTTAAACCTAACTAACCTAAGGACATCACAAACATCCATGCCCGAGGCAGGATTCGAACCTGCGACCGTAGCGGTCTTGCGGTTCCAGACTGCAGCGCCTTTAACCGCACGGCCACTTCGGCCGGCTACAATGTTCATAATTTGAAATTAACCCATTAACTGCCAAATTAATTTTCTCCAACCTGCATTTATTGTTGGGCTACCTGAGTGGTAAAGAGACTGAAAATTAACTTCAAATTTAAAAAAAAATAAAATAACCTTAAAATAAACGCTATATTTTAGTCGATCTCTAATGGGGTTCATGGCAGTTAATGGGTTATAAACAGCGAAAATGAATCTAGCATTTCCTGAGCTCGTACGTTCTCCTTCTTGCACTTTTTGTAAGTGATTTTATAGCTTGAGATGGAGCCGCCTTAAATACGATGTGGAAAGTTGGCAAGCTAACATTAAAGTTGAACGTCACTCGGTCGTATCCAGAACTGCAGACGTTAATGAAACCGGTTAACGATTAGCACTAGAATTTATGGAGCAGTCCAGCGTGCAGGCATACTTCACACTGCCTGATCATTGTGTCGTGATGGCACATGCAAAAACTGGCAGTGTATTTACTGGTTATTTTGTATTGTGGACGAAAGGGAGTTCAAGTGGTTCAAATGGCTCTAAGCACTATGTGACTTAACATCTGAGGTCATCAGTCACCTAGACTTAGAACTACTTCAACCTAACTAACCTAAGGACATCACACACATCCATGCCTGAGGCAGGATTCGAGCCTGCGACCGTAGTAGCCGCTCGCGGTTTCGGACTGATGCGCCTAGAACCGTTCGGTCACAGCGGCCTCTCGAAAGGGAGTGATTATTAAGTTGTCGACTTATTGCACTCTCATTCACGTCACCCCTCAAATTACTGTCACTTAGGGGTGTTACGGGAATGTTAGTCAGGGAGAAATCAGAACGTAGACTGATGCAGGTATAGAGAACTGATCTAGTTCTCCCTTAATTATTGGAGTTAAGATTCCCTTCTTAGGGCCGATATTATTGTAAGTGTACTGAGTACCAAGCGGTTCTGAAAGGTACAATACGAAAATAATCAACTACAAAACTATAAAGCTCGGGTTAAACTCTGCAAACTGTAGCTTTCGATTTAAAAAGTTTTGTTGAATTGCACGATAAAATATTCTCATTTCTGTAACACTTCTGTTGATGAATCTCTGTTTCCATTCAGAGTCAGATCATGGACGAAACAATTCCTTTGAAACTTGCAATAAAAGGATACAAGATCTGGTGTTTGAGTCCACAAATGGCAACATTTCTATAAAACAACAATTTCTCAGCTTCAGTTACGTTTATTTTCCAAGCTGAGAAATTGTTATTTTATAAAATTCATAATACAATCGCAAATCTCAACAAATTGCGTGAAATACGGACATATTTCAATGGTACATTAGGAACATTGGAGTTTACACAAGGAAAAATAAACACACTTCTTTTTTCACACAGAAGTCACATGATGTTCTGATATTACTGTCATGCAACCGTCAAGTAATTCTGTTCTTCTCGCCTTAAACAATTTTTCTGAACTGATAGAGATACTTAACAAATGGGGTAATTTTTCGTGTGACACTGTCATGGGAAATACAAGGGAACTGCAAATAAACACACAGTTGAAGAGAGTGGATTTAAATTTTGAAATATTACTGTCTTCCAAGTGTAAAAATGTGGCAGCTGTTCACAACCATTTTTTCGGCATTATGCTATCCACCGCACTCTACAATTGCCTAAAAAAGGCTTGTTACTATTGAAAACAAAAAAAAAAAAAAACTATGCTCCCCTTCCGTAATCCGAGAATATTAAACTAAGAGAGGGAGAGGGGATATCTATTTGTCCAGTTGAGTTGGCAACATTTTGTGAGAAGGTGCTCCATAAACTGGTGACACAGAAGTCTTCAATTTTTGTTGGATTTAGCTATTGCTAATAGTTCTTTATCGTGGGAGACTAACAGAATGCAGATAAATCAAGATTATTTCTTATGTTGCCTTCATATTGCAAGGAAGGTGATAGCGGGTTTTTCCTGTGGTAAACATTGACTATGCAGTTCATTATTCCTCAGAGAAGAACAAATAACCCCAGTGATATAACAGTGGTCAGAATGGGGATCCACCAGACTTTCGGCGGAAGTACTCACAGAATGTTCCGGAACTGCAGCGCACAATAGTCTGAGAAATGAATGCGCTACAAATGTACGATGTGTGATGTACGTGCCGCACAGACATTATGCTTTAGAAATTTTCATGTCAAATAAGAATTATAATTTTCAAAATATTATTTGTTGCACTTAATATTGTAAAATAAAGGAATGTATGTTAAAACTGATGGAAAATGTGGATAATGTAATTCATGTTTTTCTGCCAGCTGTAACATACAGAGAAATAATTTTACTACAATTGTATTATATATTAACGTAACCATAAATCACTCTTTGAAGTGTTACGTTCGACATTCCGATATTACTTCCACTTTCATCCTCCATTAAGGAGTGTGGTATCTAGAAATCATGACGCATGTTTTTAAAGTGACTATCGCTTTATTAGCCAGGTAAAAGCTAACAGATGCAAGAGCTTTCTCTCGCTGTCCCATCCACACTCTCTCACCTCTTTTACTTATCCTCAATTTTTTAACCTGATTAGCACGCCGTAGTACACGCCGTAGTACTTGTGTCTTAAGACATTTTCTGTGATCACTTGTACGATTACACAGCAAAGTCATTATTTTTTGAAAAAGAGAAAAATAAAAAACATACTTTTTATGTGAATGCTGTGGCCGTTCTCACATTACCAAGCATAGTTCGCAATTTGCCTGTCTGAAGTATATTCCGAGTGACTTGATGCAGTGGTTAGCACATTGGGCTCACATTCGTGAGATTTCCCTCAGTCGCAAATGTCTACCGATTTCCTTCCTCAAGCTTGTGCTCCGTCCCAAATGCCCTCAATGTCAGCCGGACGTCAATCCCTACCCGCCCTTCCTTCCTGTTTGGAGTGTACTTACTTCTCGCATTATTAGACCAGAATAAATATTATCCTATGTATTATAACGGCGCCCAAAATCGGGAAACCGTTTGCTACACTGTAGGCAACTTTCAGGCAATCAGAAATTTGGCCATATTGGTTGAGGCGATCCCGCATGCAAAGGAAAAACAGTTATCGATACATTCCCTTTAGTGTTTCGTCACACTGAAGCCAGAACTAGACGTGTATATAGGTTGTCACTTTCAGATACTTGAGTTGAAAGTAAATCGGATGGTAATGTCAGCCATTTTGTGTAATATGCCGCAAGCCAATGCATACTGATTTATACTGCAGCGGGCTAAGCTTCCCCGCC
This sequence comes from Schistocerca nitens, assembly GCF_023898315.1. Lineage (NCBI taxonomy): Eukaryota > Metazoa > Arthropoda > Insecta > Orthoptera > Acrididae > Schistocerca > Schistocerca nitens. Next base: position 1,092,828,260 of record NC_064615.1, on the reverse strand, counting down.
CAGCCATGAAGAGTGCATTTCTAAAAAAGTTGTAGCGCAGAGTAAGAACTGTTTCTGACAAGGTCTGCTGGATCTCTCACATTAAACATCGGAACCACGTATTCCAAAAGGATGGTCGTTGGTATCAGACATCACATTATCGCTCTCCACCGAAACGAAAACGCGAAAATGTATACAATCACGAAATGATAGACCTATAGAGTTCTACACCTACATCTGGAGCCACAGTCCACAAACTACTCTGAAGCACATGACAGAGGCTGCTTCTTATTGTACCTTATATTAGGGCTGCTTCCCGTTCCAATAGCGTAGGTCTACGGAGCGCGCGAAGAATGAGTGTTTAAATGTCTCCATGGGTGCCGTAATTAGTCAAATCTTGTCTCTTCAATTCCTAAGCAATATATAAGGAGTAGTAGTACATTCCTCGAATTTTCACTTAATACTAATTTCTGAAATTTTGTGTTTGAGTTTTTGTAATGGTTGATGGGTGTTTTTAAGCTTTTGCCACTTCATGATTTCCAACGTTTCCATGACGTTCCTCCACAAATCAAACAGCTCTGTGAGCATTTGTGCTGTCCTTCATTGTATATGTTCAGTACCCCTTTTACTCATATTTGCACAGCCACACACACTTGAACATTGTTCGAGGATGCGTCACACGAATGTGTCTGTATACTGATTCCATTGGTTTTCAGTATCAAGCCTGTGAACCGATGTTTCCAGCCTGCTTTAGCAACGACTGAACTTATGTGATCATTGGGTTTCATATGTGCACAGCCGGCCGCTGGTGGCCGAGCGGTTCTGGCGCTACAGTCTGGAACCGCGCGACCGCTACGGTCGCAGGTTCGAATCCTGCCTCGGGCATGGTTGTGTGTGTTGTCCTTAGGTTAGTTAGGTTTAAGTAGTTCTAAGTTCTAGGGGACTTATGACCTCAGCAGTTGAGTCCCATAGTGCTCAGAGCCATTTGAACCATATGTGCACAAACTGTTACAGTCCGGTATTTGTTTTGGGTTGACTGTTTCCAGTTCTGGCTCATTAATATCGTAGTCATAGTACACATTTTTACCTTTTGTGAAATAAAAACTGAACCAAACTCCTCCCGAACAGGCCATGAAGGTCCAACCGTACCGACCTGTCGTCGTGTCATCCTCAGCCTATAGGCGTCACTGGATGCGGATATGGAGGGGCATGTGGTCAGCACACCGCTCTCCTGGCCGAGACCGCAGCCGCTGCTTCTCAATCAAGGAGCTCCTCAGTTTGCCTCACTAGAGCTGAGTGCACCCGTCTTGCCAACAGCACTCGGAAGACCGGATGGTCACCCATCCAACTGCTAGCCCAGCCCGACAGCGCTTAACTTTGGTGATCTGACGAGAACCGGTGTTACCACTGCGGGAACGCCATTGGCCCTTTTGTGAAATACACAGTTTTAAATTTCCTCCCTTTCGATGAGGTTATTTCCACAATAGAGTGGGTAAGGACTTAAGATCAAATGAGGTAGAAGGTATAGATAATATTCCGCCAGAATTTCTAAACAAAACGACTACTCACGTTGGTGTGTAGAATGTATTAGTCTGGCGGCATGTCATCTGACTTTCGCAAAAATATCATCTACACAATTATGAAGACTGCAAGAGCCGACAAGTGCGAGAATTATCGCACAATCAGCTAACAGCCCATGCACCAAGGTTTGCTGACAGCCGGCCGCGGTGGTCTAGCGGTTCTGGCGCTGCAGTCCGGAACCGCGGGACTGCTACGGTCGCAGGTTCGAATCCTGCCTCGGGCATGGGTGTGTGTGATGTCCTTAGGTTAGTTAGGTTTAAGTAGTTCTAAGTTCTAGGGGACTTATGACCTAAGATGTTGAGTCCCATAATGCTCAGAGCCGTTTGAACCGTTTGCTGACAAGAATAATATATAGAAGAATGGAAAAGAAAACTGAGGTTGTATTAGATTACGTTCAGTTTGGCTTTAGGAAAGCTAAAGGGACCACTGACGTTGCGCCTGATAATGGAAGCAAGGCTAAAAAAATCGATCTCAAAAAAGCGTTCGACAATGGTGCAAGATATTGGTGAGAAAAATAGGAGTAAGCTATAGGGAAAGACGGGTAATATACAATATGTACAAGAGCCAAGAGGTAATAATATGAGTGGATGACAAAGAACCAAGTGCTCGGACTAAAAAGGTGTAGTCGTTCGCCACTACTGTTCAGTCTGTACATAGAAGAAGCAATGATGGAAATAGAAAGGTTCAGGAGTGGAATTAAAATTCAAGATGAAAGTATATCAGTGATACGATTCGCTGATGACACTGCTATGCTGAGTGAAAGTGAAGAAGAATTATATGACTTGCTGAAGAGAATGAACAGTCCTATGAGTACGGAATATGGACTGTGGGTAAATCGAAGAAAGACGAAAGTAATGAGAAATAGCAGAAATGACAACAGCGACAAACTTGTCATGATTGATGGTCGCAGAATAGATGAAGTTAAGGAATTCTGCTACCTAGGCAGTAAAATAACCAATGACGGACCGAGCAAGAAAGGCATCAAAAGCAGAGTAGCACTGGTAAAAAGGGCATTCCTGGCCAAGAGAAGTCTACTAATATCAAATATCGGCCTTAATTCGAGGAAGAAAATTCTGAGAATGTACGTTTGGAGCACAGCATTGCACGGTAGTGAAACATGGACTGTGAGAAAACCGGAACAGAAGAGAATCGAAGCATTTGAGATGTGGTGCTACAGACGAATTTTGAAAATTGGGTGGGCTTATAAGGTAAGGAATGAGGAGGTTCTGTGCAGATTCGGAAAGGAAAGGGATAAGTCGAAAGCACTGACAAGGAGAAGGGACAGGATAATTGGATATCTGTTAAGACATCAGGGAATGACTTCCATGGTACTAGGGAGCGCTGTAGAGAGAAAAAAACCGTAGAAGATGACAGAGATTGGAATACATCTTGCAAATAATTGAGGGCGTAGGTTGCAAGTGCTACTCTGAGATGAAGAGGTTGGCACAGGAGAGTACTTCGTGGCGGGCCGCTTCAAACCAGACAGAAGACTGATGACTCAAAAAGAAAAGTTAAATGTATGTTTTTCAGTGTTTGTAAGTATTCGAGTTTAGGGGGAATACCAAGTGTACTGAGATGTGAACGGGAATTTGGACTGAGGAGGAGGCGAGCTATAGTAGCCTGTGTTGTGCAAAGCCGCTGTGCCAGTGTGGCGTAGTGGCTTATGCATCTGCCTAGTCAGCAGGAGACCCGTGTCCGATTCCCGGTCATGGTACAAATTGTCATTCATCGCTTCAGTCTGCATATACAGGGTGTTACAAAATGGTACGGCCAAACTTTCAGGAAACATTCCTCACACACAAAGAGGGAAAATATGTTATGTGGACATGTGTCCGGAAACGCTTACTTTCCATGTTAGAGCTCATTTTATTACTTCTCTTCAAATCACATTAATCATGGAATGGAAACACACAGCAACAGAACGTAGCAGCGTGACTTCATCCACTTTGTTACAGGAAATGTTCAAAATGTCCTCCGTTAGCGAGGATACATGCATCCACTCTCCGTCGCATGGAATCCCTGATGCGCTGATGCAGCCCTAGAGAATGGCGTATTGTATCACAGGCGTCCACAATACGAGCACGAAGAGTCTCTACATTTGGTATCGGGGTTGCGTAGACAAGAGCTTTCAAATGCCCCTATAAATGAAAGTCGAGAGGGTTGAGGTCAGGAGAGCGTGGAGGCCATGGAATTGGTCCGCCTCTACCAATCCATCGGTCACCGAATCTGTTGAGAAGCGTACGAACACTTCGACTGAAATGTGCAGAAGCTCCATCGTGCATGAACCACATGTTGTGTCGTACTTGTAAAGGCACATGTTCTAGCAGCACAGGTAGAGTATCCCGTATGAAATCATGATAACGTGCTCCATTAAGCGTAGGTGGAAGAACATGGGGCCCAATCAAGACATCACCAACAATGCCTGCCCAAACGTTCACAGAAAATCTCTGTTGATGACGTGATTGCTCAATTGCGTGCGGATTCTTGTCAGCCCACACATGTTGATTGTGAAAATTTACAATTTGATCACGTTGGAATGAAGCCTCATCCGTAAAGAGAACATTTGCACTGAAATGAGGATTGACACATTGTTGGATGAACCATTCGCAGAAGTGTACCCGTGGAGGCCAATCAGCTGCTGATAGTGCCTGCACACGCTGTATATGGTACGGAAACAACTGGTTCTCCCGTAGCACTCTCCATACAGTGACGTGGTCAACGTTACCTTGTACAGCAGCAACTTCTCTGACGCTGACATTAGGGTTATCGTCAACTGCACGAAGAATTGCCTCGTCCATTGCAGGTGTCCTCGTCGTTCTAGGTCTTCCCCAGTCGCGAGTCATAGGCTGGAATGTTCCTTGCTCCCTAAGACGCCGATCAATTGCATCGAACGTCTTCCTGTCGGGACACCTTCGTTCTGGAAATCTGTCTCGATACAAACGTACCGCGCCACGGCTATTGCCCCGTGCTAATCCATACATCAAATGGGCATCTGACAACTCCGCATATGTAAACATTGCACTAACTGCAAAACCACGTTCGTGATGAACACTAACCTGTTGATGCTACGTACTGATGTGCTTGATGCTAGTACTGTAGAACAATGAGTCGCATGTCAACACAAGCACCGAAGTCAACATTACCTTCCTTCAATTGGGCCAACTGGCGGTGAATCGAGGAAGTACAGTACATACTGACGAAACTAAAATGAGCCCTAACATGGAAATTAAGCGTTTCCGGACACATGTCCACATAACATCTTTTCTTTATTTGTGTGTGAGAATGTTCCCTGAAAGTTTGGCCGTACCTTTTTGTAACACCCTGTATACATATCAGTCTACTATTCGTGTGTACATTCACACACGGCAAATGTTTGGCATTTACGGGAAATATTAGCAAAATAATTGCGACATATTGAATCCGCCATTGGCCTCGATAGTTTCAGCCAATCAGCAACTTGCTGTGTTTATTCCAGTACTGGCGAATCAGATTTCTTCATCATCGCGACAGTTTTATACCTTTCCTTTGATTTTGTCTTATATCACAGATAATTTCAACAAAAGTGTTACGTATTCGCGGTCATTTGACGGCCGAAATTCGTTAGTTACATTCCCGTTTTACCACACAGCCCACCCGTGCAGTTTCGAGCATCGTGCGAAATACCAACACCACATTGAAAATCTATCTATGCTGAGCATAGCCTCACGAAAAAATTGTATCTTATTAAACAGAAATCTTGTCCCACGCCTCAACCTAATGAAGCTCTTTTATCAAAGAGGTCGCAGACATAAAAATGTGTAACACCAATTTTAAGCGGGACATTTACTACAATTTTATTGGTGCACCGAAATGTGCTCTCGACACAGAGCACACGGAGAAATTGTCTAGATGTTACGTCACAATATGCACAATGGCACCCCTATGGTGACTCCATTATAGACAAAATGATGACGTAGGTCGATTATTACTTATAAAAGGTCACAACAGCAGTATTCGAGACAGTCAGCTGGTCCTGACGAAGGCAACAGAAGTAATCACCGAAAGCTCTTCTTTTTGCTGTCACTGGAAAATGAGAACATTTGACACAAGAAATGTACATTTAAAAAAACTGAAGTTCACAGATCGTAAAGGAGATCTCGCAGAATACTTAGAGATCAGTTTCTTGTTCTGTAATGGATATAGCAGTATTTCCACGAAGATAATGTTCAGTGGTGCTGTAGTGGGTTTTTACTCGATACTCCTGGGACAGAGTTGATCTTCATCTGCGAAATATGATGTGTGAGAAATCAGTCTTCCCCGTGACACGGAATCAGTGACGTGACACACAAGGCCGGACACGTTTCAAGCGGGAACATGACTCTGGAGTAGAGCGCGTTGCTTCTCCAGTGTCGGCTTCTGTTTGTTGACGCTGGAGAGGCTGACTCGACGGACGCCGGACTTCCAGCGCAAGCTTACGCGTCGCGTGGACCGGCTCGTACTGGTTAAGAGACGGGGTACATTCTATCCCGTTGGATAGGTCTGCACCGCTATGCACGTCACTTGATTTGTTCTGATAATTTCTTGATTGATTTTCGATCCCTTGGTCACAACCATCTACTGTGTGCACTTTTAGATGTAACACGCACTGACCCAAAAAAAAAATAAAAAATAAAAAAATAAAAAATAAAAACAGCACCAAAAAATAATTAATGGGGAGTAATGAAATTTCGGAGATACATTGGTCTAGATAATATATTTATGTGATTAGCGTTGCAAGATCACAGGTTAGTGTAAACGCGATTAAGCTATTTCAAATGTTAAATGCTGGCACATCAATAACCGATGTAACCGCCAGAATGTTGAATGCAAGCATGAAAACATGCATGCATTGTGTTATACTGTTGCAGGATGTCAAGCCGGCCGCTGTGGCCGAGCAGTTCTAGGCGCTTCAGTCCGGAACCTCGCTGCTGCTACGGTTCGAATCCTGCCTCGGGCAGTCGTTAGGTTAGTTAGGTTTAAGTAACTCTAAGTCTAGGTGACTGATGACCTCAGATGTTAAGTCCCATAGTGGTTAGAGCCATTTGAACCAATTTGAACCGGATGTCAAGTTTGTTGAATGGATCTCCATGCATGTTACATTTGGTTGGTCAATACAGGGACGGTTAATGCAGTTTGTGCATAACGCTGGAGTTGTCGTTTGATGATGTCGCATATGTGCTCGATTGGAGACAGATCTGGTAGTCGAGCAGGCCAAGACAATACGTGGACACTCTTTAGAGCATGTTTGGTTACAATAGCGGTATATGGTCGAGCGTTATCCTGTTGGAAAACACCCTCTGGAATGCTGTTCATGAATGGCAGCACAACAGCTCGAACCCCAGACTGACTAAGAATTTGCAGTCAGGTTGCTCGGGATAACCACGAGAGTGCTCCTGCTGTCATACGAAATGGCACCCAAACAACAACTCCAGGTGTAGGTCCAGTGTGTCTGTCACGCTGACATGTTGGTTGCAGGCCCTCAGCTTGCCTCATTCTGACCAACACACGGCCATCACTGGCACCGAGGCAGAACCAGTTTTCATCAGAAAACACAACATATTGCCACCCTGCCGGGAACTGAGCTCTCGCTTGACACCACTAAAGACGCAAATGAGGGAGCTTTGGGGTCAGTAGAATGCACGTTACAGGGCGTCTGGCTGGAGCTGTCCTTGAAGTACCCGACTTGTAACAGTTCGTTGTCACTTTGGTTTTAACTGCTTCTCAGATTGCTTCTGCACATACAGCACGATGCGCCAGAGTCTTACACCGAACATGATGCTCTACCCTCTCGGTAATGCCATGTGATCGTCCGGAGCCTGGTCCTCTTGTGACCAAACATTCTCTTGACCACCACTGCCACCAATCATGTCAAGTTTTTCTGTAATATCGCAGAAGAACTTCCAGATTCTCGTAGTCCTATTACACGACCTCATTCGAACTTAGTGAGGTGTAAATAATGGCGTCTTTTTTGCCTTAAAGGCATTCTTGACTAACATCATTTCACCACGTCTAACCTCAAAGGAAACTATCGATTACTACCTTTACAGAGTATTTAAAGCAAATCCGATTTGCATCCTCGTAGTGGCGCCACTAGCGCCGCTCTTATGCAAGTGGCGTGGAATTTGAATACATATCATCTTTCAGATAGAGAAACACGCCCACCAACTTTCAATTAAATCGCACATCCACTTCTTGGTTTCGCGATTTTTTTTCCGTCAATGTACATTGCGAATAACAAGTTTTTCCACTATATAAATTTGTAATTACATATCAAAAGTTTAGTGGAAGTGAAATAGCTATACAGCTTCCTCATGCTTAGATAGTCAGGTAAAATTGAAGTTTTACGTCGAACGTAAACATCGTCTAGTACTGAATTTCTATCTCAAGTGTAAGAAAAACATTAATTAAGATGCTTATCAGGACAGGTGTTAACAGTTTTACAACAGTGAGAGAGTATTTAAAATTAACGTATCCTATCAGAAACATTACAATAATATTTTTTACAATTTTTTTAGTATCAAAGCGTTGCATACAAACAGAAAAAAGGAGAAAAACAGACCAAATATATAAAATTAGTACACACAAAGGAAACATAGATACAATGTTATGCAATTAGAGACGTATAATAACAGTTATATGTAAACAGATTACAAACAATAAATACAATGATACTAAAAAGTAGCAATCTCGACGGCATTCTCTCTGGCCCGTAATATGTCTTCCAGCGTGCAGGAAATTGGGCACTGAGAACAATTGTACAGGTGCTTGGTGGTTTGTTCGATTGGAAATTCCCGTTCATTGTTTTTGCGTTATATACTGTTCGTCTTCAGGTAGTTATTATGAACATCTATTAAATGTTTAAATCACTTTTGTTGGGATATCATACCACTAGCCGATAGGTGGAAACTACTCTTGATCCCGTGAGAGTTCTTCTGGACACAGGGAGAAGCAAGGTTTCTGTTATTATTTACGCATTTAGCTCCTCTTGAGGAAAAGGAGGAGTGTCTGACATTGGCAATTGTTTCAGAAAGATTTATCATGAATTCCAAGACGATACAGATCGTTTGGAATATTACAATCATTTAGCCTCATTCGTATTAAACTGGAAATATCCACTGTAGTTGGTTTTGTGAAACGTAGGTTTCCATGTGATGTTACTTGAATTACTGCCTAGTAAATAACTTTTAATTGCAGTGATACTTTCCAGTCTTCTTACCAGAGAAGTTTAATGTCGTATTCAAAGAAATTATAAAATTATTTGGGGATAATCTTATATTTAAAGATAGGCTTGTTAATACTGATTCCATCGCAAACATTTCACCTTTTTCGTTGTATCTGACACTGCAGTACGCTTTCACTCAAGCCATATGTGCCATTTGGGATTAACCAATACACTCATTGCTTTAGGTGCAACACGTGTTCACTACAACATTTATGTACGTTTCAAGCTCAGTATTTATTAGCGATGGCATAATATTATGAGCATGTGTGAGGGAAGAAATAGTGTATTTACAGGCGTACAGAAAGAATGTTGGTACTGGTTTATCACTAATGCTACGAATGTGGATTGGTATGCCTGTTAAATTCTTTCGAAATAGCTGCATATTTTGTTAAACGGTATGGCTGGATAGATTTTTAAAAAAAGCTTATAGATAGACACGATGAGAAATTGCTCGATATCAGCTATATTACATTCCGAAAAAAAACTGTTAAAACAGAGAATTGGGTATGATTTCTTTGTAAAGAAGATCACCTTTTCTCTATAGCAATACTTACGAAAGCCGTTTGGTGAGACCCCTATAGTGTAGTCACGGTTGATTATTTGAAAAAATGATTAGAATGAGCCGTGTTGTCTACTAAGATTTCTAAACTCAAGAAATCGCTTGGAGGGAGAGAATTTTCGTAGAATGCCGTTAAGAAGTACTACAAATTGCAAATCACACTTGGTCGAATCTTGAACCTCAATTCAAATAATGTGATTCTTTAAAAATGTAGTATACGAAGCCTTCTTTCCCCATTTTTCGGTGGGTGATTAGGAAATGGCTGAATAATACATAGTGTAAAGATTCTAGGAAAAATAACAAATCTGCCCTGCAAATCAGTAGATGTCCTTATCAGAATTACAACTTGGAGAGAAATGGCATTTCATATCACAGTGCTGTCAAAAAGCGAACCCTGTGAAAATTCAAGAGCTGACACCGTCTGGTCTCGACAAGTGACACTATGTATTCACAGTACTAAAAGATCTGAGGGTCTTATTATGTTAGCAGTAATGATGTTTGGTTTCCCATACCCCATTGGACGCATTGTTTTTTCTTTTTTTTGGGGGGGGGGGAGTTATCGATATGTCCCCTTTGGACAATACTCGCCCTTTGTGAAAAATAACAGACTATCATTTTGAGATAGGTTGCTTCCTAGGATACGTATTACAATAAGGTAAATATTAAAAGAAAGTTGCAGTTCTCCATGTGAGCTTAATCGATGTCTGAGCCACAATAAATCCAGCTAAATTGCACAAATAAATATACGAGGGCAGTTCAATAAGTAATGCAACACATTTTTTTTCTCGGCCAATTTTGGTTGAAAAAACCGGAAATTTCTTGTGGAATATTTTCAAACATTCCCGCTTCGTCTCGTATAGTTTCATTGACTTCCGACAGGTGGCAGCGCTGTACGGAGCTGTTAAAATGGCGTCTGTAACGGATGTGCGTTGCAAACAACGGGCAGTGATCGAGTTTCTTTTGGCGGAAAACCAGGGCATCTCAGATATTCATAGGCGCTTGCAGAATGTCTACGGTGATCTGGCAGTGGACAAAAGCACGGTGAGTCGTTGGGCAAAGCGTGTGTCATCATCGCCGCAAGGTCAAGCAAGACTGTCTGATCTCCCGCGTGCGGGCCGGCCGTGCACAGCTGTGACTCCTGCAATGGCGGAGCGTGCGAACACACTCGTTCGAGATGATCGACGGATCACCATCAAACAACTCAGTGCTCAACTTGACATCTCTGTTGGTAGTGCTGTCACAATTGTTCACCAGTTGGGATATTCAAAGGTTTGTTCCCGCTGGGTCCCTCGTTGTCTAACCGAACACCATAAAGAGCAAAGGAGAACCATCTGTGCGGAATTGCTTGCTCGTCATGTGGCTGAGGGTGACAATTTCTTGTCAAAGATTGTTACAGGCGATGAAACATGGGTTCATCACTTCGAACCCGAAAAAAAAAACGGCAACCAATGGAGTGGCGCCACACCCACTCCCCTACCAAGAAAAAGTTTAAAGCCATACCCTCAGCTGGTAAAGTCATGGTTACAGTCTTCTGGGACGCTGAAGGGGTTATTCTGTTCGATGTCCTTCCCCATGGTCAAACGATCAACTCTGAAGTGTATTGTGCTACTCTTCAGAAATTGAAGAAACGACTTCAGCGTGTTCGTAGGCACAAAAATCTGAACGAACTTCTCCTTCTTCATGACAACGCAAGACCTCACACAAGTCTTCGCACCCGAGAGGAGCTCACAAAACTTCAGTGGACTGTTCTTCCTCATGCACCCTACAGCCCCGATCGCGCACCGTCGGATTTCCGTATGTTTGGCCCAATGAAGGACGCAATCCGTGGGACGCACTACGCGGATGATGAAGAAGTTATTGATGCAGTACGACGTTGGCTCCGACATCGACCAGTGGAATGGTACCGTGCAGGCATACAGGCCCTCATTTCAAGGTGGCGTAAGGCCGTAGCATTGAATGGAGATTACGTTGAAAAATAGTGTTGTGTAGCTAAAAGATTGGGGAATAACCTGGTGTATTTCAATGCTGAATAAAACAACCCCTGTTTCAGAAAAAAAATGTGTTGCATTACTTATTGAACTGCCCTCGTATTTTCCCTGTTTCGAGTCCGATCGAGGGTTCTGCTCCATGTGTTTTTATTCGATGGAGATACGCAGAGTCCTGTAATGAACAGACAGGGCCGTGATAGTGCAATAATTAGGCAGGGAGCGATAGAAAATTATTTTAAGAATTCCGAAATGCTGTCCAGGGTAAGACACAAGTGGAGATTATTTCTTGTTGGCTTTCTAGATCCGTTATGAGTTGCCAAGTGTGTGTTTCTATCATGTGGATCATTCTGATGAGTGCTTGTTCAGTGTACCGGTAGCGTTTTTATAGGTGAGTGCAGAGTGAGTGGCAGACGGTAAAACCCTAAGTCGCCACATTATTTACTCCTCTAGAGTGCAATCGAAGAGTGATAGAGGGATGGGGGTGGAATTAAAGTTTCTATTCACAGATAGTGCCACATAATATCATTCTATAAAACTCAGTTCAAAAACATCTGGATTTAATGAAGCACGTTGGCGACTTTCCTTCCAGTGCCGTCCGCATAATGGTTTCCTATTTAGGTTTTGGGTGCTCATTGTCCAAAATTTCAGTGCCAAATAACAACAATATTTTCTGTTCTACCGTCACCACATCGAGCACCTTGGAGTGCTTTTACAACCTCGGCTACGGAGACGGGTCTTGAAGCGGCTACGAGCTAACTTTTCCATTAATCTTTTAAGCATTCAGCAATCGTCTCTAATTGCTCTAACTTTCTCCTCAGCATTTACGGCGCTGCGAAGCAAACATGCCAGAATAATCTTAGTAGCCAATCACAAACTCATACATTATGAAAATTACTGCTGGCTAATTCCCTTTTACGACTATATTCACAGGTGCGTTCGGTGTCCATTATTTGCGGGAACGAGTATGTCTGTTCCAGGGAACGATTATCTCCAGTGGGAAAACGTTAGCACATATATATCACTGTCAGCATGCTAACAGCGCCTGTCATCTGTCTCGACCAGAAGTTCCTGCGACTGCGGAACATCGCCTCATCCATCATTCATAAAGCCATAGGTCAAAACTAAGCTACCTTTAATATCAGGGGCGATCAAAAAGTTTCCATTCGAAGGCCGTACAGTCCAGGATCGGTATTCTGATCAGGCAAAATCGCCGTGAGCATTGAGGCAATCGTCTCACCGACGCACCAGGCTGTAACACCGTGCCATCTTGCGTAAAGAAGTCCGTAACTACGTGCTGTATATCCTTCTCCGACAGGAATCGTCGTCCCTTGAAGGTCTTTTTTAACGGACCGAAAGCGTGATAATCGCTTGGGGAGATATTACCTCTGTAGAGAGGATGTTCGAATGTATCCCACTTGAGTTGGTGGAAACTTCTGCGTTACGACATTCGCGATATGGGGACGTGCGTTTCCATGAAGTAGCGGCACCCTCGGCACACCATTCTACAACGGCGGTGTTCAACAGACATGCTGTCCCGTACAGATTCTTCATTCTGCGATACATGTCTACCGCTATTTGACCTTCGGCTGCTGAGAAAAGAATAGCAGCAGTTTGTCCTGTTTTTTTTTTTTTTTTTTTTTGGACGCATTTGCTACACTAAAGGCCGTTAAAATTGCTACACCAAGAAGAAATGCAGATGATAAACGGGTATTCATTGGACGAATATATTATACTAGAACTGACATGTGATTACATTTTCACGCAATTTGGGTGCATAGATCCTGAGAAATCAGTATCCAGAACAACCACCTCTGGCTGCAATAACGGCCTTGATACGCCTGGGCACTGAGTCAAACAGAGCTTGGATGGCGTGTACAGGTACAGCTGTCCATGCAGCTTCAACATGATACCGCAGTTCATCAAGAGAAGTGACTGGCGTATTGTGACGAGCCAGTTGCTCGGCCGCCATTGACCAGATGTTTTCAGTTGATGAGAGAACTGGATAATGTGCTGGCCAGAGCAGCAGTGGAACATATTCTGTGTCCAGAAAGACCCGCACAGGACCTGCAACATGCGGTCGTGCATTATCCTGCTGAAATGTAAGGTTTTGCAGGGATCGAATGAAGGGTAGAGCCACGGGTCGTAACACATCTGAAATGTAACGTCCACTGTTCAAAGTGCCGTCAATGCGAACAAGAGGTGACCGAGACGTGTTACCAATGGCACCCCATACCATCACGCCGGGTGATACGCCAGTATGGCGATGACGAATACACGCTTCCAATCTGCGTTCACCGCAATGTCGCCAAACACGGAAGCGACCATCATGATGCTGTAAACAGAACCTGTACTCATCCGAAAAAATAACGTTTCGCCATTCGTGCACCCAGGTTCGTCGTTGAGTACACCATCGCAGGCGCTCCTGTCTGTGATGCAGCGTCAACGATAACCGCAGCCATGGTCTCCGACCTGATAGTCCATGCTGCTGCAAACGTCGTCGAACTGTTCGTGCAGATGGTAGATCTCTTGCAAACGTCCCCATCTGTTGGCTCAGGGATCGAGACGTGGCTGCACGATCCGTTACAGCCATGCGGATACGATGCCTGTCATCTCGACTGCTAGTGATACGAGGCCGTTGGGATCCAGCACGGCGTTTCGTATTGTCCTCCTGAACCCGGCGATTCCATATTCTGCTAACAGTGATTGGATCTCGACCAACGCGAGCAGCACTGTCGCGCTACAACAAAGTGCAATCGCGATAGGCTACAATCCGACCTTTATCAAAGTCGGAAACCTGATGGTACGCATTTCTCCTCCTTACACGAGGCATCACAACAACGTTTCACCAGGCAACGCCGGTCAATTGCTGTTTGCGTATGAAAAATCGGTTGGAAACTTTCCTCATGTGAGCACGTTGTAGGTGTCGCCACCGGCGCCAACCTTGTGTGAATGCTCTGAAAAGCTAATCATTTGCATATCGCGGCATCTTCTTCCTGTCGGTTAAATTTCGCGTCTGTAGCACGTCATCTTCGTGGTGTAGCAATTTTAATGGCCAGTAAAATTTTAATGGCCAGTAGTGTAAACCAATCCCAAAGAAAGCAGGTGTTGACAGATGTGAAAATTACCGAACTATCAGTTTAATAAGTCACAGTTGCGAAATACTAACGCGAATTCTTTACAGACGAATGGAAAGACTGGTAGAAGCGGACCTCGGAGAAGATCAGTTTGGATTCCGTAGAAATGTTGGAACACGTGAGGCAATACTAACCTTACGACTTATCTTAGAAGCTAGATTAAGAAGAGGCAAACCTACGTTTCTAGCATTTGTAGACTTAGAGAAAGCTTTTGACAATGTTAACTGGAATACTCTCTTTCAAATTCTGAAGGTGGCAGGGGTAAAATACAGGGAGCGGAAGGCTATTTACAATTTGTACAGAAACCAGATGGCAGTTATAAGAGTCGAAGGGCATGAAAGGGAAGCAGTGGTTGGGAAAGGAGTGAGACAGGGTTGTAGCCTCTCCCCGATGTTATTCAATCTGTATATTGAGCAAGCAGTAAAGGAAACAAAAGAAAAATTCGGAGTAGGTATTAAAATTCATGGAGAAGAAGTAAAAACTTTGAGGTCTGCCGATGACATTGTAATTCTATCAGAGACAGCAATGGACTTGGAAGAGCAGTTGAACGGAATGGACAGTGTCTTGAAAGGAGGATATAAGATGAACATCAACAAAAGCAAAACGAGGATAATGGAATGTAGTCAAATTAAATCTGGTGATGCTGAGGGAATTAGATTAGGAAATGAGACACTTAAAGTAGTAAAGGAGTTTTGCTATTTAGGGAGTAAAATAACTGATGATGGTCGAAGTAGAGAGGATATAAAATGTAGACTGGCAATGGCAAGGAAATCGTTTCTGAAGAAGTGAAATTTGTTAACATCGAGTATAGATTTAAGTGTCAGGAAGTCGTTTCTGAAAGTATTTATATGGAGTGTAGCCATGTATGGAAGTGAAACATGGACGATAACTAGTTTGGACAAGAAGAGAATAGAAGCTTTCGAAATGTGGTGCTACAGAAGAATGCTGAAGATAAGGTGGGTAGATCACGTAACTAATGAGGAGGTACTGAATAGGATTGGGGAGAAGAGAAGTTTGTGGCACAACTTGACTAGAAGAAGGGATCGGTTGGTAGGACATGTCCTGAGGCATCAAGGGATCACAAATTTAGCATTGGAGGACAGCGTGGAGGGTAAAAATCGTAGAGGGAGACCAAGAGATGAATACACTAAGCAGATTCAGAAGGATGTAGGTTGCAGTAGGTACTGGGAGATGAAGAAGCTTGCACAGGATGGAGTAGCATGGAGAGCTGCATCAAACCAGTCTCAGGACTGAAGACCACAACAACAACCACAACAACAACAGTAGTGTAAAAGCGTCGCCATAGTTCACCTTTCCGCATTTACAGCACGCACGTCAGAAAGACGCGAGTGCCACTCTAATCCTTTGCTTGCATGTCGGTGCTTATATACCCGCATCGGAGTTGCGCTACGTTGCATATAGGCTGCAGCAACGCCCTCAAACGCAAACGTTTAGATCCCCGCTTATGCCTCATTCGGGTACTGGACTTGCGGGAGTAAACAATGGTCGGAAGAAAACTTTAGACAAAATCATTCCCTGTCAGTAATAACGAAACTTTTACTGGACAAAGAAGTGGAGCCGAACTAGGAAACATTATGTTACTGAATAAGTTTGTGTATATATAGTTTTTCTCCAAATACACAAGATGCCTTAGCAAATTAAGGTCTACCTTATACTTTTACTAGAGGACCCTAAAAATATTTTGTTATATACAAAAATTATCTGAAATATGTAGTCAGGCGCCATGAAGTCTTGAATGCGTAGTACGTGTGCTCGGTGCATTCATAAAGTAACTTAATCGTCGTAAGAAGCAAGTGCCTGCTGCATCGACGTTGGTCGTACACAGTCGTCTCAAAAGTGCTGGAGTGTCCACGTTTTGAGTTCATGACGATGAAATCTACCTATAACTTCTTCGATATTGCATTAATGTGAACCCAACTAATAATGTACAATCACAAATCCACAATTCCATGGATATACTTATCTTGTGATCATCTGTTCTCCACGATCTAAAAGAGAAACCAAATACGAAAACTTGAAGCACCTCAGGATACCTGATCAAGTGAATGTAAGTAAATAGGTCAATTAGGAAAGCGACGGACAATTTTAAGCAATTTTGCGTAGTGACTAAAGTGTCTGTTATGTTACATCAGAACCAACTTTAATTACACAGAACTTAGGTTATAACAGAAAAAGGAGTTTTCATATAAAGAAATCGATTTAGAACTGATAGAGTTGTCGAAGATGGAGCTGTACTTTTGACAGAAACTTGCATATATAAAAGGAGTCATCTGTTCTCCACGATCTAAAAGAGAAACCAAATACGAAAACTTGAAGCACCTCAGGATACCTGATCAAGTGAATGTAAGTAAATAGGTCAATTAGGAAAGCGACGGACAATTTTAAGCAATTTTGCATAGTGACTAAAGTGTCTGTTATGTTACATCAGAACCAACTTTAATTACACAGAACTTAGGTTATAACAGAAAAAGGAGTTTTCATATAAAGAAATCGATTTAGAACTGATAGAGTTGTCGAAGATGGAGCTGTACTTTTGACAGAAACTTGCATATATAAAAGGAGTCATCTGTTCTCCACGATCTAAAAGAGAAACCAAATACGAAAACTTGAAGCACCTCAGGATACCTGATCAAGTGAATGTAAGTAAATAGGTCAATTAGGAAAGCGACGGACAATTTTAAGCAATTTTGCGTAGTGACTAAAGTGTCTGTTATGTTACATCAGAACTAACTTTAGTTACACAGAACTTAGGTTATAACAGAAAAAGGAGTTTTCATATAAAGAAATCGATTTAGAACTGATAGAGTTGTCGAAGATGGAGCTGTACTTTTGACAGAAACTTGCATATATAAAAGGAGTCAGTAGTGTAGCAGGATTTTCTGCCCAGAAAGCTGAACCAACATACAGAGAAAAGTATCGCAACAGGAATCATCCGAATTGGAAGAAATTTATCACCGTGGACTAAAACATACAAGAAGGTGAATCGTTCAAGACAAAGAAAGGTGACAAGGACACAAAAATAAAAAAAAGGTATGCACTCAGCAAAATTTGGGGCGTTCGGCGTGGAAGAAGCACTACAAATAAGCAGATATTAACTTCCCCGTGAAAAACAACTGTAGAAGGATATTGCGAGGAGCTTACTTGTAAGCCAACTACTCTTGCGTATTGTCCTGGGTACATGACACTATTTCTTCGGAAAAATGCCCTGAGTAAATGGCCCTTTTTACATGTGGCTGAGCCCAGAAAAGGTTTATAACGTATTATGACCATATTTTAAAGACATATTCAGTATTAGTTGGTGCTGACTTTGCGCAACGGAAATAATTATGGGCATAAATGACTATCTGAGTGAGTTTTATGGTCACAATTACTTTTGGCAGTTTCATGTAAGTGGAGCATGTGCAATCAGTATACATGGCTGCATCTTAAACTTGATACCTTTCCGTACAGAACCTCAATTTTAAAGGCCCAAGCAATCGCGTGGGACGTAATATGATCTGCAGCTAGCAGCCTAGGAATCTCCACACCGCACTTACCTTCTAACCTGAGAAGCATACAAAGAATAGCCAAAGCTTTTGCTGATTTCACTTCTGAAAAACGTTTATGCTGACTGCAATTGTGCCTCCTATTCAGTAACATTCTTGCCGAAGGCGGAATATGTATATGTGTCCATACTTGAAGTAAGGAGAGAGCGCAAAATAAACACGAATTTCTCAGACTTAATTTTTCAGGCTTTCCCGACGGATTTGTTGCAAATACACTTCCCGGGTTTGCCTTCGGATCGTATTGTATTAATCCCACAATGTTTCATCGATGCAACTGCTCGAAATCTTAAGGTGGTGGTAGTTACTGCTGTGACTGCTGCAAGACGCAACTGGTGATAATAGCGCGGTGGCGTCGAAATTTATCGGGCCAGGAGCAGGCAATATGTGTGCGCAGGAAGCCGCTGTTGGAAGAAAGCGGCGTTCCTAGTGCCCCTTGCTGGGAGCCGCAGAAAGGCCTTCCGCACGTTCGTTGGGGTGGGGGGGGGGGGGCAATGACCGTGCTGCCGGACGCTCCATGGTTAAAAGCTTCATTAAATCTCAGCAGTGTGTTGCGTCGAGTCATGAATCGGAAGTGCTTCTTTTCCCTGTTTTGATTTAATGGCAGTCAGTGCTGGATTCCAGGCGGCCCTTAGCTGAAAACCTGCATCCCTGTTGATAAGATTATCCGTCGTACGGATATGTATGGCCTCCTTAACAACACAATCCCAGAAAGATGCCTCTGGGGATAAAATATCAGTCTCTTCGTAAAACATGCGATGCACCGTGCCCAGACAGTGCTCCGCTACCGGTGATATATCAGGTTGCCACAGACGTGTATGACGATGGTGTTCGACGCAACGTTCTTGCACGGTTCGACATGTCTGTCCAGTTTAAGATTTTCCACACAGGCATGGGATCTTATACCCGCCACGTTACCTAAGGCAAGGTCGTCTTTGATCAAGCACAATAAATTCCTCAGTTTTACTGCTGGCCGAAAAACACACTTGATGTCGTGCTTTTTGGGTTTCTTTCTATTCTTGAAGACATGCCTCAAAAATAAGACAAGAACGCAGTAACACCGGGTGCCTCCGCTTCTTCGTTTACGTCTCTGCTTTGAATGTGCTTAGAATGGAATGCATGGCGTATCTGATAATCACAAGAGCCGTCCTGTTGGAATAGCGTTCTTAGGTGTTCTGAGACCACATGTGCTCTATGCGTTGTGCAGGGTGGTGACAACTTGTGGCCTTCAAATTTAGCTCCGTGTAAGTTGGTTTGCGATAGATACCAAGTCTTACTGTACCGCCGGCTTTTCTTTTGACCATGACATCCAGGAATGGTAAAATGCCATCTTTTTCCACTTTCATTGTGAACTGCATATTCGGATGGAGCGAGTTCAGGCGCCGGAGAAACACAGGTACTGAATCTATTCCTTGGGGCCACACTACAAATGTATCGTCTACACATAGCCAAAAGCAGAAAGGTTTCAGACTTTCGATTGCAGTGATTTTTCCTCAAACTCTTCCATAAAATAGTTGGCCACCACTGGAGAGAGAAACATCCCACGGCGATGCCGTCCTCTTGTTTATCGCTTACACTGGAATGAAAGTATATCGTAGAAGCTTCAGTCCAATGTGCCTCAGGTAAATATACACCACTGACCTTAAATGCCGTTTATTACGTTATTTACAGCAGACGTTCGGTTTTATTGGTGTTAATATATTCACAGTAGTTTTTCTCATAAGTAAGAATACCATTTGTATGTTTCTAAGTCGGTACGTGTGAGATACTAACGACCAAGTGAGTAATTGTATGAACATGTATCAGTGCTCTTTGGAGCACCCATTGTCAGAGCTGGTTTTGCGTTCAGCTACATTTTTCGCCTGTGAATTCATTCTTCTGACATCTTCGGATATAAACGATGGTACGTGGTTCGTGTTGATTTGATTTTATTTGATTCACGCAGGGAGACAAACAGCAGTGGTCTTAGCCCACCGTTGCCCGCACCAAAACTAAGTTTATTGTACGATTTCGCTAATTGTGATTATAATAAAGCCAGTCGGTACCCTTAAGAAGTAGTAGGAGATCCTTTACTAGTTGCTTCTTAGACATGAATTCTTCAGGCTCTACAGACTCGAATATTTTTTCTTTTTTTGTGCTCCAGAACTTTTAATTAGAAGATTAAATGTGGGGCGGCCTCACCTCCTCAGCACATAATCTACACTTAGGAGCTGCTTCCTCCGTACCAATCATGTGTACGTGTTTCTTAAAGTTCCCATGGTCAGTCATGGGGACATAACGTTCAGGATTACTGAAATTCTCTTGAAACATCGCTTCAGCATCATTAGCTTCCCTTGTTTTTGTTTATGCATCGTAGTCCAATATTTTACGTGCTGCCTCCTGGTCCATCTGCATAATTTTGATTTTACCGTGGCGTTAGTGTTGGTTAGGATAGGTTCCAGTCAAATAAATGGACTGGTCGTGACTGTCCTGGCCAGTCTATCAGTCCTGTACCAGGGATCCGCAACAGGTTTACCCTGCTGGTTTCCTCTAGTTTCTCAAGCGCTTCAAGACGCACCCACAGATCTTTGATGTCATTACAAGGGCTGATAGAGATTTCATAGGTGCCTGGTTGTCTGAATGCTGCGATGCTGCGACCTTTGGAGCACCTACGCAAATTCTCCTCCGCGCACAGACTCATAGTGGATGTTTCCGCCTGGAACGCTGTGGCCAGCTTCTCTAGGGAGACTGCTCTATCTAGTGTGGGCTGTACCCCGAATACTCCGGGCCCAGGCACCTTCATTAGTAGTTTTTGACCCGTCAGTAAATCAGACTATGTTTCCTGAATGGTGTCGTGGTTCATTCTCCCACTGCTTCCTTCTTCCAGTTGTTACATCGAAATGTTTACAGAAGCAGCTGGATATTATGGTATGGTCAGCCAGCATTTTCCCGACCATTCCTATATTTATCACACTCACTATACTGGATTCTACATATCCTAAATGAATAAAGTTATTTCCTATTTTTAACCTGCATCCCCCTGCCGCTGCCACCATTGTTAGCCAAAAATGTAACTGTGCATGTTCAGCATGGTCTCCATCCCAGCAGTGGTCGTGCTGCTAATTCCGTCTGTTGTGGCTAAGCATGCCAATCTCTGCAGTTTACCAAGCTCTGGAGCACCCACCTTCTATTCTACTTTATTCCACCATACTGTAGCCCCATAAATTAACTTTGGTCTTATTACTGTTTTGTATATCCAGTACATATTCCTGGGGTTGACATACCAATTTTCACCACTGGCCCTTCTAGCGCTCTTAAGAGTACCTTTTGCCTTTGAATACATGTTCTATATACGTGGGGGGGGGGGGGGGGTCCAGTGCACATTGTGCCAATATTATAGTACCACTGATAAAATTATTACGTATTCATCATCATCATCATCTTGGACAGTTTCCAGCCACTGGCTGGGTCTGTCGGGAACACAAGCCTCTCCATCGTGTTCTGTCTTTCCACCATTCCCCCTCTTCCACCTTCGTCCAGTTCTCTCCTCTTCTCGTCACACATTCCTTCACTCCCTTCACCCATCTATCTCTTGGTCTTCCTCTGGGCCTCTTCCCCTCCAGTTGCAGATCAAACATCCTCTTTGGAATTCTTCCCTCATCCATTCTCTTCATGTGTCCATACCACTGCAGTCTTGATTTTTCTATCCTGTCCTGTACTGGTTCCTCCTTTAGTCTTTCCCTCACATACACATTTCGCAATCTGTCTCGTCTTGTTACACTCAACCTGCTCCTCTGGAACTTCATTTCACTAGCCTGTATTCTACTTTTGTCGCTTTTGTGCATTACCCATGTCTCACTTCAGTATGCCAATATGGGGACAAAGTAGGTTCGGTATATAATTCCCTTGGATTTCTGTGGCACCTCCTTGCTCCAAATAAGCCCCCTAATGCATTTGTAGAACTGCCCTGCTTTTCTGCACCTTTCATTTATTTCCATTGTGTTTCCCCCCTTACTTTCAATCATGCTTCCCAGGTACTTGAAGTTCTCTACTACTTGTAGTTTTTCCCCTCCACAAGTTATATCCCCATTTGGCCTATTCTTCTTCCTTGTTGTGACAATTATTTCACTTTTCTTTGCAGAGAAATGCATTCCATATTGTGCTGCTGTTGCCTCCCATACATCTAACTGCTCTTGCACCTCCTTCTCGCAATTTCCCCATAACATCAGGTCATCGGCAAAAAGCACTGCTTTCATTTTATGGTCTCCAATTGCATCTGATACTTGCTGTAGGATTTCATCCATAACAATAATAAACAATAAAGGCGAATCCCTCATACATTTTTCTGACTTTTCGTGTTATCTCTTCATCTATCCCTTTTGCGTTCAGCACATCCCAGAGCTTGTCCCTACAGATACTGTCATACGCCTTCTCAATATCTAAAAAGGCCATGATTACGATTACGATTAATTACGTATTACTGCGACTAAATTGTCTTTATATCCTTGTCAAAATTAGTCTCTAGTATTTAACTCTTCTTAGTTCATTCACCATTGGGTTCCACGGTAGTAAGTACAAAATCCCTCCTTGTGGACACCCCGTGGTGGAGTTTATCGCCATTTTCTCATTCATCATGGTGATTTCTACCTTTCTTCTACTTAGCATGGTCTCTATCCACCTGTGCATCTGTATTGCAGTGCGATGTTCTGCTGCCGTTCTAACTATGATTTCGAAGCCCCCTCGAGATCCAGGATGATGCAAAGGGCTATTTCCTGTAAGTGTAGAGCTTTTGCCTCCTTCCCAACAAGTTATGGAAATGCTATTTGACATGTTCAACCTGGGTGATTATGCGTGTATGTTTAAATGTAGCGAGCCCTCAGTTAACCTCTTCTCCCCAGTGTGCACATTAACCAGTTTTTCTAATATCTTTAGAAGAAAGGGGGAAAAAGTGATACGTTTCACATCCGTAGCATTCATATGGTCATTTCTCACTGGCTTAGGAATGAAAACAGACCTCACTGTCCTCCAAGGTTTCTGCTGCTAAGCTGACCCTAGACAGTCTACATAGCAATCTAATTAACACTTCTCTTGCTTGTTGCAGTAGAGCTGGAAACATACCGCCTGGACCTGATGATTTCGGCCTGGTGATGAATTATCTTGAAATCAGCACATGCTGTGGCAGATTCCCGGTTTTCCCTTTGATTTCCTGTAAACCAGTGACTCTCAGGGACTGACTCCTGTTCTGCATTATCTGCAACAATGCACTGAGGGAAATGAGTCTTGAGGAGCACATCCAGTGTCTCACTCGCTGTCCTTAAATGTTCACCATTCTCCTTCCTTAAAGTGCTTCCTGGATTATGCAAAGTTGAATACTCTTCTTACGTGCTTCCTTTGCACTTGCAGATTGTTGTTTTAACCAAGCGCATATTCTGTTTGTGCACTTCTTGGCGACTGAGCAGTTTTTAACCGGTTCGATATCGAAGTTCTAAATTCAGATAATCGTGAGTTTAGGTCTTTCCTATATGAGTCCCAGTCTGTTTTCCTGGGATTCCTGTAGGCCAAGGTCTGTTTAACACCTATTTCAAGCTTCAAGTTAACATATACTATGTGATCAAAAGTATCCGGACACCCCAAAAACCTACTGCCAGGTACTCCACATCAGCGACCTCAGTAGTCATTAGACATCGTGAGAGGGCAGAATGGGGCGCTCCACGGAACTCACGGACTTCGAACGTGGTCAGGTGATTTGGTGTCACTTGTGTCATACGTTTGCACGCGAGATCTCCACACCCCCAAAGATCCCTGGGTCCGCTGTTTCCGCTGTGATAGTGAAGTGGAAACGTGAAGCGACACGTACAGCACAAAAGCGTACCGACCTCGTCTGTTGACTGACAGGGACCGCCGACAGTTGAAGAGGGTCGTAGTGTGTAATAGGCAGATATCTATCCGATCATCACACAGGAATTCCAAACTGTATCAGGGTCCACTGCAAGTACAATGGCAGTTAGGCAGGAGGTGAGAAAACTTGGATTTCATGGCCGAACGGCTGCTCATAAGCCCCACATCACGCAGGTAAATTCCAAACGACACGTCGCTTGGTGTAAGGAGCGTAAACATTGGACGATTGAACAGTGGAAAAACGTTGGGTGTAGTGACGAATCACGGTACACATTGTGGCTATCCGATGGCCAGCGTGTGTAGTGCCAACAGTAAAATTCGAAGGCTGTGGTGTGGTCGTGTTTTTCATTGAGGGGGCTTGCACCCCTTGTTGTTTTGCGTGGCACTGTCACAGCACAGGCCTACATTGTAAATTTAAGCACCTTCTTGCTTCCCACTGTTGAAGATCAATTCGGGGATGGCGATTGCATCTTTCAACACGATCGAGCACCTGTGGCGGAGTGCTTACAAGACAATAACATCCCTGTAATGGACTGGCCTGCACAGAGTCCTACCTGAATCCTATAGAACACCTTTGGGATGTTTTGGAACGCCGACTTCGTGCCAGGCTTCATCGATCGATGTCGATACCTCTTCTCAGGGCAGCACTCCGTGAAGAATGGGCTGCCATTGGCCAATAAACCTTCCAGCACCTGATTGAAGGTATGCCTGTGAAAGTGGAAGCTACCATCAAGGCTAAGGGTGGGCCAACACCATATTGAATTCCAGCACTACCGATGGAGGGCGCCACGAACTTGTAAGTCGTTTTCAGCCAGGTGTCCGGATACTTCTGATCAAATAGTGTACATGTGGTCAGATAAGTATGTCTCGATCGTCACATGCCATTATTTGACGTAACTGCTCGTTAGAGTGGACCTGAAAGCTAAGTCTGTTACGTCTTTCCTTCTTCATTTCCTGAAGGTAGATTCCTTACCTCTGTTCAAGATTTGAAGCTTATTTTCAGGTAGAAATTCGAGTAGGTGCTCACCTCTGCTGTTGGTGTTTACTGATTTCTTGTAGATGTATGTTTCTTGTACTTCTATAAGAATGAAGTCACCTAGGTGGCATAGGTCCATGGCAGATGAAATTCTGGCAGATGAGCTGCTAAGTAAAGGTCACGGAAGAGCATGCAGAATATTCTGAATTTGGAGGATACTCTGATGCAGATTATGTAGCTACTATCTCTACCGTTTCAATCATTGCTACAACAACTGATGGTAGTCTGGTTAATACAGTGTCAAGTGGACCTGTAGATCAAACGTCTAGTACAGAACCAGTAGTTAACGTAGACTGTTTGCCTGCGCTTGAAGAAGCAAATTATGGAAGTTGTGAACCTGATGCTGATACTGAAATTGCTGCTACTGTAGATTTATATGCAGAGTCTAAAATTGGTTGTGAGGCATTTGTTTCCTAAAGAAGCTAACATTGATAATATTTTGCAGATTTTTTTCAAATTTGCCAGCGAAACTGCCGTGGATGATTTTGTGTTCGTGATACATTGGTATGAATGCTTACCATGGTGGACTTGGAAATACATAATAAATTGAGTAGTTTTACTGATTATTGTTTTCAGAGAGAATGCACTGACATTTATTTCACTGTTCAAAAATGGCTCCGAGCACTATGGGACTCAACTGCTGTGGTCATTAGTCCCCTAGAACTTAGAACTACTTAAACCTAACTAACCTAAGGACATCACACACATCCATGCCCGAGGCAGGATTCGAACCTGCGACCGTAGCAGTCGCACGGTTCCGGACTGCGCGCCTAGAACCGCGAGACCACCGCGGCCGGCTATTTCACTGTTCTGCTGACTTGGCCATTCTGACACTTAAGTTGTTAGTAGAACTATGATCATGGGTATATGAAAGACTACAATTATCCGTACGTGCTCCATGTAACGTACAAGGCCACCACATGAGGAATTGGACAAAGAAAAATTTTCCCTAAATTGCTTCAGGCAAATGCCGGGATGGTTCCTTTGAAAGGGCACGACCGACTTCCTTCCCCGTCGTTTCCTAATCCGATGAGACCGATGACCTCGCTGTTTGGTCTCTTCCCCCAAACAACCCAACCTAAAGAAAAATTCTAGACATTTTAGAAAATATTGGAATCATTTAAATGAAGAAGAGTGTGAGGTATTCAAGTTTTAATTGAAATTGTATTGAGTTTCAACACAAGTAAAAGTATATTAAAGAACTGAAAATGCTGGAAGGAAATATTACGCCAAACTGCCAACATGCTATTCGTAGTTGCATCGTTCTTTCGTATCTCGTTGCGTGAGAATGACCATCAGAAAGCAACAGACAGAGCCACTTGCGGAAGACCAGCAGGAAACGCAGAAAGGAACAAACTAGAATGCATTGTGTCGTTCAAACAGGGCGCAACGCCAAGACCACAAGACATTTGACTTTTGACTCGTTCCTCCACTTACCAAAAGTGTCTCTTGTTAGGCATGCCTTTACTCAGGTGGTCAAAGACTGTGAGATCGTCAGTAGTCGATTGTGTGATACCAAACACCTTCGCAATACGAGTGCCATTTACAGTACATAGAAAAAGGGATGATTTTGAAAGTTGGTATTGTGACAAGCAAACTTCATACTGGTGAGGACGCACTTACTGTCCCCTGGGGGACCACACTGTGATCAACTAATTTGACCCTAGAGTTCAATTTAAGTCAATTCATTTAAATACATGGATGGAACGATTTGTAGGATATGAAACGGAATGATCACATTGGTTCAGTCATAGATAAAGTAGATGGCAGATTGCTGTTCATTGGTACGGTATTGGGAAATTAAGTCTACAGGGGGGACTACTTGCAAAGAACTCGAGTGACTCGTCCTGGACTATTGCTGAAGTGTGAGATCTACATCAAATAGGACGACGCATACTGAATGTTTACAAAGATGGGCAGCGCAGATGGTCACAGGTTTGTTCGACCCATGGGCAGACACTTGAGAAAGCCCGCTTCTAAAGTTTCAAAAAATGAGAAATGTGGGGAAAAATAGTACAGTGTGACCAGAAAGTAACTTTACATCTGAACTAAAAGCATGTAACAGTGTAAGATGGTGAGATACATAAGATTTGAACCTCACACCCCGACCACTGATATTGAAACACTGCTGCTCACATGAGTTACAACGTGATTGCCACGTAATAGCCACGTGTCAAATCAAAGGAGGAGGGAGAATACAGTCTGTACGTTGACCAGATCATTGTTCGCCTTTCTGTGTTTGATGAAGAACAATGACAGACATCGGCGGCTTCACTTTGCTGGAGCGCTTAGTGACATGAGTGGGTCCGCGAATGGAAGCACAGCGAGAACGTGGCAGGTAACGCAAAAGTATCTTGAGCGGTTCAGTAAGGTTCAGTAAGAAGCCACCAAGTCGTCAGACTTTGATCACTGATATCCATTTCTTCCCCTTCTTAATTCGAGCTGCAGTACTAGATCTCAGACGATTTAGCAGTTATAAAAATTGGGTGGGTGTTTTAGCTGCCCCTTATACCGCCTACATAGTTCAATAGGAGGCTTTGCACAAATGACCCGCCTTGTATCCGAGTGGGCAGTGCAGCAGGATGCAATGCTTGGGCCCGGGTCCGATAGCTGGCCGTGTCGGAGATTTTCTCCTCTCAGGGACTGGGTGTTGTGTTATTTTCCTCATCATTTCATTCTCGTCACCCGCAAGTCGCCGAAGTGGCGTCAACTAAAAAGACCTGCACCAGGTTACCGGTCTATCCGATGGGAGGCCCTGTCCACATGCACTCTTCTTTTCGTTCAAATGGGATGCCAGAAAAACTGTTACACGCACGTGCTGGGTAGAGGTTAATGAAACAGGTTTTCTTTTTACCTTTGTTTCTTTCTATTCATGTAGAGACTCGCCTTGCGCAATAGGGCAGGTGTTTGGCGAGAAGACAATGAACTCTGCCAGTTCTCACAAAAAGACAAATTAGGAACATTCACAGACATCAAAGCGTTTACGGCCTATCTGCGACGTAGCTTGTGTTACTAATCTGTACATCTGTGCGGAGCACGTTTTTATTCCTTTTCTTCGTTACGCTCGAGTTTAGTTTACACGACCCAGCCAGCTGTGGCTACTATTAGAACTGCCTAGTCAGCTTGAAGTGTCTCTCGCCATTCCGTCTTCTAGTATTTCTCATCTAGAAGCTGTCCTCGCCTCCGGAGAACGTTGAAATTTTTTTAAATATAAGATTCCTGCAACTGACGAGCAGGCTGCAGTTACACCTATTAGCCAAAACCTCATGACCGTCTGTTTAACAGCGTGTTGGTCCACTATGCAAACACATGCAGCAGCGATTCTGCTTGGCATGGATCCTACAAGTCCCTGACAGGATTCCAGAAGTATGTGGTACCAGATATATTCGCACAGATCAAGTAATTCCTGCAAATTTCGGAATGGTAATTTACGGGCTCGCTGCTGGCGCACGATATGTATTCCATTGAGTAGAAATGGCTCTGAGCACTATGGGACTTAACATCTGTGGTCATCAGTCCCCTAGAACTTAGAACTACTTAAACCTAACTAACCTAAGGACATCACACACATCCATGCCCGAGGCAGGATTCGAACCTGCGACCGTAGAAGTCGCGCGGCATTGAGTACAGATCAGGCACATATGCTGGGCTATACATCAATGTGAGTTCACTATTATGACCCTAAAGCTACTATAGCGCGATTCTGACCTTGCAACACGGACAGTTATGCTGCTGGAATATGTCAATGCCGTAGGAGGAGACTTCAAGCATGAAACGATACAGGTGGTCCGCAATAATGTTCACTTAGTTCACTGCCGTCATGATACTATCGATTACCACCACAGGTCCCATGGACGCCCAACTCAGTGCACCCCATAGCATAATTCTGCTCTCACGGCCTGCATCTTTGGCGTGGTGCATGTTTTGTGCAGCCATTCGCCTGGATGTAGAGCTTTTACCCAATCACGTGATTAGACAGCATTGTTAGAATTGTGACCTACTAAGGCAGTGCTGCTAACTGCTTATACGTTCGGACCAATCTTTGCTGAAGAAGGTGTATTACAGGCAATAGTTGCAATTCGACTATTAGAGGTAACATGCCAATTTTAAGGTCAATATCGAATTCAGTGGTACCAAACTAACAAGGTTTAGCTGATTTCGTTTCCATATCTTTTTGTGTGTTGAGCAGTGATATTTGAAAGAGTAATTAATAAATTACAGTGCCTCTAGTATCTCTAAGTTATCATTTTGGTCCTTCATTAGGATGGATATATTCATAGCCTGTTTAACACATTCTGTATCAATGATAGATAATGACATAAGGGATCGTGGAATAGAAAATGAACTAAAATCACTTAAGATATAAACGGCTCCTGCATCTGTACCACTCTATACAGATTATACGAAAGATCTTGCTTCTCTTCCACAGCAGTTCAACATAGGTCGCTGGAGCAACGAAGTGTTGCAAGCACTTGGAAAATGACTCAAGTCACGCTCGTTTTCAATAACAGTTGTCTAACAGATTGCGCTATAACTGAGCATGCATATGGCTTATCAAACTGTTGCACTCCCAGAACAATGGAACAAGTAAAGTTATCGCTTATCACGAGTTTTTTGGATACAACAAGAATTTGGAAAGAAGTGAGCGACTGACAGCTAACTGTTTTTTGGCACCGCGCATCTTGAAGAAAGAAAGGAAGGAAGATTAAAGTTTAATGTCTCGTCGACGGTGAGATAATTGGAGACAGAGAACAACCCTGGTCGGGGGAAGAACGAAGGAGGAAATCGGCAGTGTTCGTTCCAAAGGAGCCATCGCAACATTTGCCGTAAGTAGTTTAGGGGAACAATGGAAAACTTAAACCTGAATGCATAGACGAGGATTTACACTGTTGCTCTCCCAAATGAGTTCACTGTCTTACCATTGTGTAGCGTGACTTCTGGAAGACATTCGATAAATTTCCACTGTACTATCCATTGAACTGAACTTACGGAATATCACAGCAGACTTGTGACGGGACTAACGGCTTTTTAAAAACTAGAACTCAGAACTTTCTTCTTTACGTGATATGCATTATGTGCATTTTTTCTTCAACAATTCTTTATGGAACGTAATGAGAATTACACGCATGAAAGAATGGTGTTTTATGTACACACCCCATTTTTCCACGTAATCTGCATCCCGTTCTATGGCCTTCCTCCATCGCGAAACAAGGGCGTGTATGCCCTGTCGGTACCAATCCTTGTCCTGGTGGCGGAGCCAGGGCTTCACTGTGTGAATCACCTCCTCATTGTCCTCAAAATGTTTTCCACTAATGGCATCCTTTAATGGCCCAGACAAGTGGAAGTCCGGGGGGGGGGGGGGCTAGGTGAGGTCTGTAGGGTGGATTGGTTAACACTGTTCAACCCTGTTTTGCGATGTGTTCAGCAGTCCTCAGACTTGTGCTGGGCCGAGCATCATCGTTTTGCAGCAAAACATGTCCTGGGTTGCTGTGGCTCCGAAGTCGCCGGAAGCTCGTCTTCAGTTCTGAATTAATGGTACCGTCTCTTGGCATCACATCAATGAGAATCACATCTTCACAGTCCCAGAACACAGTGATAATGACTTTACCGGCGGAAGCTGTTGCTCTGAATTTTTTCTTTCTTGTGGAGTGGGAATGGCGCCATTCCATCGACTGTCGTTTCGTTTCGGGCTCAAAATAGTGAACCCACGTTTCATCATCTGTCACAGTGCGGGACAAGAAGGCCTCCCCCTCAGCTTCAAAATACTGCAACAAATCAAGACAAATGTTTTTTCTATGCGATTTGTGATCCACCGTTAGACACCGTGGGACCCATCCTGCACACTCTTTTGAATATCTAAGAGTGCGGATAATTGCAGCCACACTTTCTTTGCGGATTGACCTCACCCTGCTGATGACCTCACCATCCATGCCAAGTGACTAACTGTACTTCTGTCACCAACAGATGCTCCATAGACTTTGCACAAGCGTTTTAGAAGAAGAATGGGTAGCTTTGAGGGATGAAGTAGTGAAGGCAGCAGAGGATCAAGTAGGTAAAAAGGCAAGGGCTAGTAGAACTCCTTGGGTAACAGAAGAAATATTGAATTTAATTGATGAATTGAGAAAATATAAAATTCCGTAAATGAAGCAGGCAAAAAGGAATACAAACGTCTCAAAAATGAGATCGACAGGAGGTGCAAAATGGCTAAGCAGGGATGGCTGGAGGACAAATGTAAGGTTGTAGAGGCTTATCTCACTAGGGGTAAGATAGATACTGCCTACAGGAAAATTAAAAAGACCTTTGGAGAAAAGAGAGCCACTTGTCTGAATATCAAGAGCTCAGATGGAAACCCAGTTCTAAGCAAAGAAGGGAAAGCAGAAAGGTGGAAGGAGTGTATAGAGGGTCTATACAAGGGCGATGTACGTGAGGACAATATTATGGAAATGGAAGAGGATGTAGATGAAGATGAAATGGGAGATATGATATTGCGTGAAGAGTTTGACAGAGCACTCAAAGACCTGAGTCGAAACAGGGCCCCGGGAGTAGACAACATTCCATTAGAGCTACTTACTGCCTTGGGAGAGCCAGTCCTGACAAAACTCTACCATCTGGTGAGCAAGATGTATGAGACAGGCGAAATACCCTCAGACTTCAAGAAGAATATAATAATTGCAATCCCAAAGAAAGCAGGTGTTGACATGTGAAAATTACCGAACTATCAGTTTAATAAGTCACAGCTGCAAAATACTAACGCGAATTCTTTACAGACGAATGGAAAAACTGGTAGAAGCCGACCTCGGGGAAGATCAGTTTGGATTCCGCAGAAATGTTGGAACACATGAGGCAATACTGACCCTACGACTTATCTTAGAAGAAAGTTTAAGGAAAGGTAAACCTACGTTTCTAGCATTTGTAGACTTAGAGAAAGCTTTTGACAATGTTGGCTGGAATACTCTCTTTCAAATTCTAAAGGTGGCAGGATTAAAATACAGGGAGCGAAAGGCTGTTTACAATGTGTACAGAAACCAGATGGCAGTTATAAGAGTCGAGGGGCATGAAAGTGAAGCAGCGGTTGGGAAGGGAGTGAGACATGGTTGTAGTCTGTCCCCGATGTTATTCAATCTGTATACTGAGCAAGAAATAAAGGAAACAAAAGAAAAATTCGGAGTAGGTATTAAAGTCCATGGAGAAGAAATAAAAACGTTGAGGTTCGCCGATGACGTTGCAATTCTGTCAAAGACAGCAAAGGACATGGAAGAGCAGTTGAACGGAATGGACAGTGTCTTGAAAGGAGGATATAAGATGAAGATCAACAAAAGCAAAACGATGATAATGGAATGTAGTCGAATTATGTCGGGTGATGCTGAGGGAATTAGATTAGGAAATGAGACACTTAAAGTAGTAAAGGAGTTGTGCTATTTGGGGAGCAAAATAACTGATGATGGTCGAAGTAGGGAGGATATAAAATGTAGGCTGGCAATGGCAAGGAAAGCGTTTCTGAAGAAGAGAAATTTGTTAACATCGAGTATAGATTTAAGTGTAAGGAAGTCGTTTCTGAACGTATTTGTATGGAGTGTAGCCATGTATGGAAGTGAAACATGGACGATAAATAGTTTAGACAAGAAGAGAATAGAAGCTTTCGAAATGTGGTGCTACAGAAGAATGCTGAAGATTAGATGGGTAGATCACATAACTAATGAGCAGGTGTTGAATAGAATTGGGGAGAAGAGGAGTTTGTGGCACAACTTGACAAGAAGAAGGGACCGTTTGTTAGGACATGTTCTGAGGCATCAAGGGATCACAAATTTAGCATTGGAGGGCAGCGTGGAGGGTAAAAATCGTAGAGGGAGACCAAGAGATCAATACACTAAGCAGATTCAGAAGGATGTAGGTTGCAGTAAGTACTGGGAAATGAAGAAGCTTGCACAGGATAGAGTAGCATGGAGAGCTGCATCAAACCAGTCTCAGGACTGAAGACAACAACAACAACATTTTGAATAATCCCCGCAGTTGCTTTCTCTGCAGTGAAAAATTCGATGACGCACGTTGCTTGTAACGTACATCACCTACAGACTCCATTTTGAAACTGTCCTGCAGCTACGCTATCCGTCGGAAGTGACGGAAACTGGGCGCGCTTATCGTTTCGCATTCGTATCATTGTTTTCGGCTGAGGAAAAAAAAATGCGGAGCATTGCTTTCTGGACAACCCTCGTATTTTATTGTGGGTACTGAATGTGTGTACCTGGGAAAAAAGGTTTGTGTATTTCTCGTTTGGAAGGTGCGCTCCCAGTGTGGTCTCGATTCCTCTTTGTCGGTAGAAGTTGACCAGAGAATCTCGCTAGGAGGGGCGAGATTCCCTAGGGAGTTGGGCAGTTGTTACGGCAATTTGACAGCTGTCTGCTCCACACTTTTGTTGCCAAAGCCGGCATCTGTTACCGCTCAGGGAAGATGATGTTGATGATGATGTTTGGTTTGTGGGGCTCTCAACTGCGCGGTTATCGCGCCCGCACAAATTCACAACCTTTGCTCAGTCCAATCTCGCAACTTTTCATGATTGATGATGAAATGATGAGGACAGCACAAACACCCATTCATATCGAGCCAAGTGGAAACCCCTGACCCCGCCGGGAATCGAACCCGGGACCCTGTGCTCGGGAAGCGAGAATGCGACCGCGAGACCACGAGCTGCGGACAGGGAAGATGATGCCGTGCCGCCACTGCTGTTCCCAGAGTATGACTGAGCTTGACATTTTTGCCTTTTTTTTGTGTGAGCGTTAAAGGACGGCATGCCGTGGTGCTGCTCGACCAGTGTAGGAAAGAAGGCTGCTTTCGCTCCAGAATTTCCAAATATCGAATGGAATGAGTCGATCGTCTAGCCGTGATTGGCGCGAAGAGACTGAGGAGACACTGTACAGGAGGCCAGCACCGCCTTCCTCTCTGTGAATGAGTATGTTCGTACGATGAAAGTGGAAGGTTCTGCGCATTCCTCTGCTTATTCGTATAGTAGGTGATGTGATGTTCTCATTCATCACATTGGCAACACGACTGAGTCGTCTCCTCTATGGAGATTTTTTTTTTTTTTTTTTTTTTTTTTTTGAGAGTTTGTAGTTTGCTGCTGACTGTTGCCTGCTAGCCGATGGCAGTTGGGATAGTGGGATCCATATTCTAAGCATCTCACTACTTACTCCTTCTGCCATGCAGCTTGTGTTGCTTAATTGGTTGTAGTTTGTGGCCTACTTTCGTGACATTAACTTTGCATTTGTGAGATGCCCAGATGAGAAATCTTGTTGCATTTCCTCCGTACACTTTCCACATAATTTGGTACCACAACACAGTGTTACCGCCATTTTTTAATTTCATATGAGTTTTTACAGAACTCTGCTCTCCACTATTTTTACGAGACTGCTTACACCACACTTGTCCGCCCTATTCTGGAGTATTGCAGTGCGGTGTGGGATCCGCATCAGGTGGGACTGACGGATGACATCGAAAAAGATAAAAGAAGGGCAGCTCGTTTTGTATTAGTGCGAAATAGGGGAGACAGTGCCACGTGAATTGGAGCGGCAGTCATTTAAACAAAGCGTTTTTCGTTACGACGGGATCTTCTTATGAAATTCCAATCGCCAGTTTTCTCCTCCGATTGCGAAAAAATTCTGTTGGCACCCACCTACATAGGGAGAAATGACCATCACGATAAAAGAAATCAGGGCTCGCACAGAAAAATTTAAGTGCTCGTTTTTCCCGCGCGCTGTTCGAGAGTGGAACGGTAGAGAGACAGCTTGAAGGTGGTTCATTGAACACTCTCCCAGGCACTTAATTGTGAATAGCAGAGTAATCACGTAGACTTAGATGTAGATGTAGGTGGTGTGGCGGAGAGCACTGTCGTAGATTGGGGGAAATACGTTTCGCCTGCTTTAATACAGCACCTCTGTATAATTCTTACATCGTCTTTGTTGTAATCAGTGTTACGAATCCCTATGTAGTTTATAAGTGGGTAACCAAAACTGAATGCAAACAGAGCATAATTTGAAGGCTTTTCTCGGTCTTGAGTGTCTGGGAAGTTGACATTGTATCAAAACGCTCCCAAACCACTTCAAAATGTCTATCAAAATACATCAAAACTGCAATAAACTGTTTCCGAAGCTACAACACCCATCATCTCAACTCTCAGCTCCTCCACCACTACAAGAATCCCACATACTGACTTGGCTTTTCTCCAGTACAGGTGACAGAACTTTACACAGGTATTTGCTAAGTCTTTGGAAATGATGTCGATTACTCACCAGTACATACAGCACGATAGGTAACATACTAAGCAGTTATTTTCTGAACTGAGCCATTTCCTCTACATTCTACAGATATCCTGCAAGAACATGTAACTGAATTTTACTGATTTTGTGACGTTTCCCCATACTTTCTTTACTTATCCATATGTATACACACTTTGTAACACCGAAAATGCAAGTATGATACCTTTGCAGCATACAAAATATTTCGCCGTTTATTATCCGTTGATAAGTTGAACTGTACTTCTGATACTGAATATGTAAGCTTTATTACAGAAACTGTATTTAACACGTAATCGATGTAATGGTGTATTTATTTCTGACTGTATATAATTGATTGTACTTATAATGAAAGTATTGTAAATTGCTGGGTAATAGCCAAGAGGAGGATTTTATTTAAATGTATCGACAGCAACACAGCGGTGCCGTTGTTTATCTTTGCGCATGGAGAGTCTCAGTCGCGTTTGCGACCAGAGAGGAGGCAGAGCAAACTGAGTGATGAAAGAGTGCAGAAGTGTTTGTTGGGCGCTCCCGCAGACGCGGGGTGCAGCTGTGATCTCGCCGGTGTAGGCGGCCTAATTCGTTAACCCGCGAGTATTGAGGGTACGGTCGGAGTGGACAGGCGGAGGAAGCTGCAATTCCAATTATTGCCTGTCCCGTAATTATCCGTGGCTCTGGAAACGACTCGGGGTTCTCATGCAGCAGCAGCAGCAGCAGCAGTGGCAGCTCAGCATTGTAGTCGGCTACATTCTTCGTCGTCCGCACAGCTACAACACCGTAAGACTGTTAAGAGAAATATTGTAAACTTCGCGAGCATTACCCAGTGACATTTCTTTCACAAAGCATGACTAACTTGCATAATAACCGGCAATAGTTAAAATTTGTAGGGCACCTGTGTTGCATTGCACTCAGACATTTTTACTAAGCAGGGTAACTTTTCTTTCCATGCAATTACCGAATGTCGTAAGAGTACGGAAATTGATTAACTATTTACTGCCAGTTTTGTTTGTTTGCTAATGACCAGTTTTCGTGTAAATTTTCTGCTTCAGTAACTGTTCATTCTTGTATTGCACAACAGAGGCTTAACTAATTTGCAGTTTTGTGTATTAACTTCATTAACTTAAATTAACATAAAATTTCACTGGAAAAACTAATAACTGAAGATTCAGTACAAATTAATATTGCACGTTTCATTTATTCCGTATTTAGCTTAGCGAGTGTCTTCTGGTGGCTTGTTATATTTAAAGTAAAATCAGTTGCCCGTTTGCTAAAAGTAAACTTAATTCAATCTTCAATATTAAAAAGTAAATTGCTTGCCACTTTCTAAATTTTTCGTTACGTTACACTGAAGTCACTGAAATTATTTTTTTTTTACATCAGTTTGTTGAATTTATTTAACCAGTAACTCCATTTAACTTTAATTTCAATCTAGTATTTCAGAATAAGTAACTGCAAAATAAGTACTTTCTGATTCATTTATATTATCGCGAACTTTTGTGCTGTGGAAAAGCGTGACCGCTTTCTGTTGCCACGCCAGTGATTATTTGCTTAAATTTCTTTGCCATTACCTTTCTTAAGATTCTGGAGACTCATTGCCCTAGTGGGCTGGCGACCGTTTAATTATCCCCTTTTTAGCTAATCAGTATTTTTTATGTTATCAGCATTTTTTAGTAAATAATACTTGGTATCCTTTTCCCCCTGTGCGGTTGCAATTGCATTGCGATTCCACGCATTTCAGAACTATAATAAGTATTTAGCTTAAGTTTAGAATACATTCTTCCTTCAGAAGGGTGTGTTGTACACTTTCTTCCAACTGACAGGTGCTATTTTCATTCGGTAACGATAGCCTTACTGTAAAATTTCATTAGGCATGTGCGATCACGCAATGCAGTAGGCCGATTCGGAAGGGGGAGGTTACAACTTTAAGTTTATACCATCGAATTCCGATGCACCGATACATAGCCTCCGAAACCAGTCATGATATCTACAAACTATAGCAAAAACACGTACGCACTTAAAAGAAGCACTGCGGTGAGGTAGGGTGTTCTTATTCTGTTGTAAACACACACATAACACAGCGCAGTTACGCTATTTCGTGAGTTAGTTGCCCAAGCAGGGATCTTCCACATTCCCTCTCCTTCATTTTTTTTTGTTTATTTGGCCTTTGAGTGTGTACTCAATTTAGCCATCGGAAACACATAGTGACAATGTACACATAATTGAATAAACAAATACAGAAATGCATATTTACAAGAATAAAAAGCTTAACTGTTACAGTTTTGTAGATAATGTTTTAAAAATTGAATTGAATTGAATTGGAAAATAATTAAAAGTGTCTTGGCTTACAATTCACACCAATTCTGAAATATCTTCATCAGCAAGACATATTTATAATTTACGTACACCATTAAAACCTACAGATTGTGACCAGTACTCTTGATGAAGTTAACTATCACTTTATATAGACGAACGTCTTTAGTACACAAAAGAGAAGAAGCTGATTGAGGAAGATGGTAGCCCATACTCAGCAATGTCTTCAGAAAGACCAACCGTTCACGGTCAAATTTTGGGCACATAAATAAGATGTGGTTGACATCATCTTCCGACTCAGGATCACACTCACATGCTGGTGAACTGTAAACGTTGATCCGATGTAGATGTTGTGGGAAAGAGGCATGATTGAAGCGGAGTCTTATGATGGTAGAAATCGTGGATCGGTCCAGATGTGTCCTCATGAACCACGGCTGTGAAGGAATCCGAGGTTGTAGCACTGCGTAATAACCTCCTTTTGTCTGTTGAGAAGCGTTCCACATTTCCTGCCATTGTTGTCTTGCGTGATCCTTGACTTCACGTAAGTAGTCTGTATAAGGAAGGTGCAGATCCAGGACGGTGCCTAAGGTTGCCGCTTGTTTGGCTAATGCATCAACTTCATCATTATATAGGATACCAGAGTGGGAAGGTACCCACAACAAATGGATCGTCCGGCCCGTGCGTGTGCTGCCAATATATTCAGATATCACATCCAAGATACAACTGTTGCTTCATTCCACTGACACCCGAGGCATTTGCGTCGTCGGATGTGGTTCTCGCAACATCGTGACCTGTAAGAAGACATCTGGTGCCACATACCCTCACAAGCCTGCCAAGAACTCAGATGATCTGGTGACTATACGTTTCCCCTAATAATTATCTCGTGGAATACTAATTATGAAATGTCGTACATTTTAACAGTCAGTCAGCATGGGCGAAGGCTGAGGCACGGAAAAAAGAATAATGTTGCTAATGTTTGATGACAATAGAATTCATTACATTATACGCAATTTGGAGCCTAATGCGCGCTAACGTTCAGTACCTTTCAAAATTTCTTCTTCGAGAATTCCTCTTATTTTTTGCTCTTGTCTCGAGTGATCACTGGTATTCACTTGGCTTTTAGTAAATTTATTAGCATCCATAATTTCCTTTACTATCAGAAATAACTAATGAGTCTACATTTTGTCACGTTTATTTGACAACATATATGAAAAGACACTTTCTTACACTTTTTAATTTTGTAAGCATCTTGTTTAAACTTGTATTTATGCTCTGCATGGATCTTGATGTTTAGTAACAGCTCCTAATCAAAGATTATTTCTTTTGTAAGATCATCGCAATTCAAACCTGAGACTAACCTTGATTAATAAGACCTTCAAGTTCTTCAATCTCTTCAATAATATCTTTCTTTTGGTTTCTGCATGCGAGAAACCATTAGATGTCCGAGAAATGTGTTAGCCTTGCAATAGTTGTGGTATCGATAGCTGGTGCCACGGCTTAGATTGGCACTACGACAGACACCGACGACAGTGCCCTCTAGCCGGTGCTGTGGAGCTCTATGAGCTCAGCTCAAGATTCAGCCCGATTTTGATCAAGAGCAGACGGCCGGGACACTTCGCTTCAGTTTTGCTCTACATACGACGGGTCTCAGCATCGCACCTCATTGCAAGTTACGTAACCATGTATTAACTTGTTTTTTGCACCAGTAAACCGCTTTTACTTACGTTCAGTACCGAGAGATTTTCACCTTTTCCTACTCCTATGTATTCTCAAGTGCTATGAAGAGAACATTAGGTTTATGTCAATAGTGTTACAGTACTTGCTTCTTGTTCGCTAATGGCGTTAATGGTTTACAAATTGAGCGTTTCTTCTAGGATCTGATGAGTGTGATGTTTTTACCAATTGATATGTGATTTTATACTGAACGCGCTATCTAGACTGACTTTCAATTATTCGTTGTATTTCAGTTTACTCCTTTTGTTATATTTAATGATGCGCTTACTTCGTTATAGGTTCTCTTCACTCAAACAGTAATTTAACAAGTGTGGATTATAGGTACATTTTACAATTATTGTTTCTGTCTTGGTTGTTTTAGTTTTTTAGTATATTGCTATTGTTCATCACATAGTATACGCCATTTTACATTACCATCTGAGTGCCTTACATCTGCAAACATTAAAGGCTTAACTGGAAAGTCAGCAGTCGTACACTTTCATACACCCGTCGTATCCGTGTATTTGTTATTATGCACAAAAGATGGAACACGAGGGAATATGTCTTACATACTTCACCTGTTCTTGTAGGGCTAATTTCCAGTTGGCTGTCAACAGAAGTCAGTAGATTCACCTGTTCTTGTATTAACTTGTTTAGATAGCAGGTAGTTTTGTTTCTAGATGTTATTCTTTGTGGCATAAGCCCTGGTTATACTTGTAGTTTTCTTCTGTTTTTCCGCGCGGTGTAGCCGTGCGGTCTAAGGCGTCTTGCCACGGTTCCCGCGGCTTCCCCTTTCGGAAGTTCGAGTCCTCCCTCGGGCATGGGTCCGTGTGCTGTCCTTAGCGTAAGTTAGTTTAAGTTAGATTAAGTAGTGTGTAAGCCTAGGGACCGACGACCTCAGCAGTTTGGTCCCATAGAACTTACCACAAATTTCCAAAATTTTACTTCTGTTTTCTACGAGTTAAGTTAATTAAGCTGTACATTGTTCATCCCATTTCTACTCGTTTTCTTACTTAACCTCTTCGTTTTACCATCTGTGAGGAAGCATTGGTCAAAACTATATTGAACGCTAGCCCTAGTTCACTCCGTATCTAATGGTTCAATGTATGCCTTCTGCAGCGTCTAATTTCTTGAATACCTGCGGAGCAAATGCAGTGAATTACTTCGAAAAATATGTTACCGGGCGAACAGCTCTGTTCGTTATACGGCCGCAGTCAACAGGAAGATTATCTCAAGTCCTGAGCAGAAATCTAAGCGTCAGCATTTAATTGTGAGGCTTTCTAGAGAGGTTATCTTTCAGACAGTGAGTTCCAGTACTGCTCCTGCGGCCAGCTGGTTGCGGCTTCTTTGATCTACGTCTGTCCCCCCTTCCCCCCGCCCCTCCTCCCCCGCACCCTTCCCCTCATACACACATACAGAGAGAAAGAAAAGCGAGAGAGAGAAAGATGGAGATAGGGAGTGGGTAGCCGTCTTCACAGCAGATTTATTCAGTTGAGTCAGTGGTCTTTACAGTACCGCAGGACGGGCTGACGCTTTATTTCATAATTTGTAACAGATACACTTACGTAACTACTTACTGTGATATCTGGTACAATAACCTTTCCTTCGTTCCGTCATAAACAGTACCACTATCACCACCACCACCTCCACTACTAATATTACTTCTACTATTACTAATACTACTACTAAAGGGCATCAGCAGCATAAATTCGTACTGCAAGTACGTTATATTTTTTTTATTTGGTACTTTTCGTCTTGGCTCCCAACGCTTTCGCACAATATGCACAAGGGTCAGTCAAATGGAAACCGAACACCCACCACAAGCGTACCAAGGAACGATTTCCTTCAAAAGTTGGTTCAAATGGCTCTGAGCACTATGGGACTCAACTGCTGAGGTCATAAGTCCCCTAGAACTTAGAACTACTTAAACCTAACTAACCTAAGGACAACACACACATCCAAGCCCGAGGCAGGATTCGAACCTGCGACCGTAGCGGTCGCGCGGTTCCAGACTGTAGCGCCAGAACCGCTCGGCCACCAGCGGCCGGCTCCTTCAAAAGTAATCACCACAAGCGTTAAGATATTTATCCCATTGGAAGATCAGTCGATCAGTTCTTTTTTAGTAGAACGCGGTCGACCGCTGACGGATCCATAACTGCACCCATTTTTGCACTTCGTCGCACGGAATGGCCGGTCGGTTTGATGCGCCATGTGACGGATTGCGCGGCCCCTCCCGCCGGAGGTCTGAGTCCTCCCTCGGACATGGGTGTGTGTGTGTTGTTCCTTGGATAAGGTAGTTTAAGTTAGTTTAAGTAGTGTGTAAGTCTAGGGACCTATGACCTCATGAATTCACACACATTTGAACATTCTATTGCAGTTCCTCGTCCGATTGAAACCGACGTCTACGCATGTTTTTCTTCAGGTTGCCAAGGATGTGAACACCACATAGGGAATGATCCGCGCTGTACGGTGGATGTTCCCATGTTTTCCAACCAAATCGCTGAAGTGTAGGGGG
Source organism: Schistocerca nitens (assembly GCF_023898315.1). Lineage (NCBI taxonomy): Eukaryota > Metazoa > Arthropoda > Insecta > Orthoptera > Acrididae > Schistocerca > Schistocerca nitens. Next base: position 1,092,786,479 of record NC_064615.1, on the reverse strand, counting down.
GGGGGGGGGGGGGGGCTGGCGTTATAGTGTAAATGGACGAGGAAATGCGGAGTGTGTGAAGCAAAATGTCTGGATTGTGTATGTGGGGTGGGTGGGACGGAATTTTAAAGTTAGATTTAAAAAGTATAATAATAGAGAGAACGGCTCTTCAGTGGTAGCAAAGCATCTCAAGAATGAGCAGCATTCGCTGGTGGATATAACGGAAAGTATGAGAGTGTTACAAGCTGAAGAAAAAGGATGGTTGCTATCAAATTTAGAGGAGGTAGGGATATTTTTGCTTTTTTAAAATGAGAGTACGGAAGTGTCTAAATTGCATTTCTGGGCACACTTTAGCGATATCCTCATTAAGAAGCAGCCACCAACATATTTTATCTAGTGACAAAGGATTTACGCATGCTATTTCCATTCAGATTTCCTTATAGGTAGTTTTCAGTTAGATTGGGCTAGGACCAGACAGGCATTTCTCAAAGATTTTATGACAAACAGTATTATTGTTGGTGCTGAGCATGAGGCTTTTAGTTCATATCATTGTTGATAGGTGATGGTAGCGGCTTTCAGTGTGCAACTGTACCTCGGGAATGGTGGATGCACCGCCTTGTGATGTTTTGCGGTTTGAGTTGACAATGCACATGTGCAGCTTGTTTTTAAATTGTGACGAGGCCTAATGGCATAAAAAACTTTTTAGGTATGTTATAACTGAGGACGTCTATAATCCTTATATGTCTGTCCGTATAAGGAACGTTGTTTTATCAGGTCTCCTGGTTTTTAGCACTTGAAAATGGAGTAATGTTGACCCGAAACACGTGGAAATAGCGATACGATTGATAACTAGGCTGAATATCGTAAGTATTGTTTGAATAACAGTTGTATGATGGCTTCACGTCAGTTATATTGCAGACAGCAGTGTCGCAAAATGTGTGGTTGTAATAGTAATGGTAGAGTAAGTGTTTTTAGTGAATCTTTCCACTCACTCCCATGCAGTGAAAAGTTGGATCTCGTTAAGAATGTTCTATCAACTCACTGTCTCAGCAATTTAAAGACAGAGAACAAATCCAGAAATTTCATACGAGCGTTTTATCCTGATAATTACAGCAAAAACTTTGGTTATTCGGCATTGAAGCGTTGAGTGAATTATTCTGTTGGCAATGTTGTTTCTCGGAAAGGACAAATTTCTTAGAAACAGTAAATGTCGTGGTTATTCAGACCTTGATAATCTGCACACTGCAATTTCATTGTACGAAAAATCAGAATCTCATATCCATGTATGGACAGCCCTGGGCACATTTAGCAAAGTTGTGTTGATTTGCAATTGGATGAACAGAAACGTGCAAGCATTCTAGAAGCACAATGAACCAGTGAAACGGAACCGGGAAACACCCTAGAACGAGTGAAAGCAGCCACCAGCTTTTGGAACAACCAAAATTATAATTTTGAGGATAAGGGGAAATCTGCGATTCCAGCAATCGAGGCAATTACTTTGCAAAATCCATAAAATTGCGATACTTTTACTATGAATTAAGAATGTTGATTTCTCATTATGTTACGAGATTTTCAATTTAACTTCCTTTAGTGTCTGTCTGAAGAACAAATTTCAGTGACAGACGCTACGTTTCACATTGGGCAGTAAAAATCTTTAAAATTACATTTTGCAGCAAAGATTTGGAAGACTTGAAAGCTGTGGATTAAAAGATACTACGGCTTTGAGAAAATAATGGTGCAAGACTGAAAGTGTTCCGGCGTAACAAGCGCCGGCACGACGATCAGGAACGGATGGGCAGACGGCTGTGAGACGTCGTCAGCCAATAGTACGCTGACGAACCCCTGTCTAGGACGACGCCAAGACAGGAGCGGCCTCTACACGAAGAGAATCAAGGGCCGGGCCGCCCAGCCGCGGCGGAGTGGAATACGAGCCGTCATACAGCAGTGACTTACAGACTGTATTGTTTTGCTTGCATTGAAATTGCGTATACCAAAGGACATTGATTATTTGCATGTCGCTATTAGCTTGCGACACACCATTATCACTATGGGAGAGGGTACATAGAGATATTAAATACTATAATCATGCAGTTAAACGTCAGATTGGATTCGCTGCGTGAGTTAAAGTTCATTGAAATGTTTGACTCAAACAAGTTCTCAAGCTTTGCAGATGTGTTTCCCGTTAGAAGCAACTGAAATATTAGGGACAATATATGGGAAGTTTTCCTACATTGTTAGGTTAAAGTCTGAACTGTTGGCAATGCTTACGTCACAGCAATTTACAGCCAAGTCTGCGAAGGAAATACAGGGTTTCCTGTATCAAAATTTACTTCACACTGGACTTCCAGAACTCTATAAAGTATGTGAACTGATTTTAACCATGCCGGTTATGAGTCGAAAAATCATTGCCCGCACTGAAAAGAATAAAGACCTTGTTTGAGAGTGCACAAGGACAAAGTCCTTTGTCCGTAGTGTCCATCATGTCCATAGAAAACGATCTGTTGGTGGACATGAAAGTTTAATTTTTCAATGACATTACTTCATAAAGAAACGCAGAGCGGAGTTCCACTACAGATAAAACCATGGTGAGTGGCCAGTAACACATACACATACAGCTAATAAGTTTCATGTTGCATAACTTGCCGTCATTTTCAGGAAATTTGTGGAAAGCTTCTGTGGGACCAAACTGCTGAGGTCATCGGTCCCTAGGCTTACACACTACTTAATCTAACTTAAACTGACTTACGCTGCGGCCAACACACACACACACACACACATGCCCGAGGGAGGACTCTAATCTCCGAAGGGGCGAGCCGCGCGAACCGTGACAAGACGCCTAAGACTAAGCGGCTACCCCGCGTGGTGCCTTTTTCAGGCTGCGCCGCTGGAACGGAATCATCTTGCTGCACGATAACGCCCGCTCACACACTGCAAATAGGACGAAGCCTACGCTTCATCGATTTGATTGGGAAATACTGCAACGTCCTGCGCGCAGCCCGCATATTTCACCGTGTGATTGGCACACCTCTGGCGACCTGAAGACATACATATGAGGACGTCGATTTCAGTCGGATGAAGAGGAGTGGATGCGTTTGTGGAGCCGTCAGCGGCCTATCGTATTCTACGAAACAGAAATTGATCGTATCGGCTCCTAGTGCTTTAACGCGTGCGGTGATTACTTTCGAATGGAACCGTTCCAGAGTCTCGTTCTGGCGGGTTTCGGGTTCCATTTGACTATCCTTCATAGATGCTCAGTCTGTCAACTATCAAAGATTCTTTTAGCTTTCTGTCATCCATGATGCGATTTAGTTGTGTTCGTCGGTCTTACTTATGGATGTACGTGAGAAGATGTGTGCCATATCAGGACCCTGATTTAACGTCAGCTCATCAACGTTCTGAAATTTCGGTAAAGGGTCTATATTAATGACGGTTTAATGGATGTATTGTCCTCTCAGGCACAGAAGCGACCTCCCCGCAGTCTTATGGCTGGTGTTACTGCGTATCCATGCGGAAGAACATGCTCAGTTGGTAAATTAGTTGCCCTGTTTTTTTTTGTTTTTTTTTTTATGTGACGTTTGGTTATTTCGTATTTACTGCTGTTTGATGTTCCTCAATGAAATATATTGAAAAGAAAATTAGGTCTAATGGTAGCTGATAGATCTGACCTCTTTGAAAATGTCAACTTTGATGTCAATGAGCATGAAGCGGTTGTAGTAACAATGAATAACAAAGGTCAAAGAATAAATAAAAGACGTAGAGATATTTACGTCTTCAGTAAACAAAAAGGCAGTAGTGTTGTATTTCGAGGAGGAAATAGAAATATTTAGCTCTGGACAAGAACATGTCTACGAACAATGGCAGAAATTTTGAAGAGCAGTTGTCTGAGCACTGGATACAAACAGAGGCGGCTTGTGAGTAAACGTTCTGGGTGTTCACAAATGTTCAGACTCAGACAAATTTGGGAGTGTGAAATTAGTATCTCCTTTATAACAGTTACGCTTATCAATAAGTTTATACAACTACAGCTACTGCTAATAATAATAACAACAGAAGGCCGACCCCGCGTTGCAGTGGGACAAAAGCCACAGAAAATGATGAATGATGTTCCTAAAGTGATATTTTCAGTCTGGAGCGGAGTGTCCTCTCATATGAAACTTCCTGACAGATTAAATCTGTGCGCCGGACCGAGACTCTAACTCGGGACCTTTGTCTTTCGCGGGCAAGTGCTCTACCAAATGGTTCAAATGGCTCTGAGCACTATGGGACTCAACTTCAGAGGTCATCAGTCCCCTAGAACTTAGAACTACTTAAACCTAACTAACCTAAGGACATCACATACATCCATGCCCGAGGCAGGATTCGATCCTGCGACCGTAGCGGTCTCGCGGTTCCAGACTGTAGCGTCTAGAACCGCACGGCCACTCCGGCCGGCAAGTGCTCTACCGACTGAGCTACCCAAGCACGACTCACGACACGTCATCACAGCTTTACTTTTCTGTTAGCATTTAAAATAGATTCAACGTAGTTCATGTTTCCACTGCACACGAAAGCTGATTACCGCGTAGTAAAGAACCAACTCCAACACAAGCTGCCGTTTGTGGAAATAATTAAACTCAAGTAGTAATGTCTACCAACATGGTCACTTGACTAGAATACAAATGAGGCGCTGAGATTCGTAAGGGCCTAAAGCACACAGCTGCCGATCCCAAATTTAAGTGATGCAGGATTTATGCCGAGCGAATGGGGATAAAATTCTGCCGCAGTGTGCTACCACCTGGTGGCACTGACGTAAACTTCTAGTTGAGTGTCAAGGACTAGCTGTGCACAGCGAGAACTGTGCACATTGTTTATCAAATGGTTCAAATGGCTCTGAGCACTATGGGACTTAACAGCTATGGTCATCAGTCCCCTAGAACTCAGAACTACTTAAACCTAACTAACCTAAGGCCATCACACAACACCCAGTGACCACGAGGCAGAGAAAATCCCTGACCCCGCATTGTTTATTAAATCCGTATGTATTTGGCACGTAAAGTAATTACGTCACGCCAGTTGGGCATGCGCAATACCTCCTTAAAACGTGCGCAACTACTCGCGACCCTGATACCAAGTTTAGCCGAGTCTAGAGGAACAGTAGCGCGGTGGATTAAAGTGCCGTTTCTTTCAGATTTCAGCCTCAATGTTACGTCTAACAGCATTCAAAGAAAAATAACCAAAAAATCCGCAATTTAGGGTGTTGACCTACACTTGTGCTCTTACACAGCAGCCACTACTCGATGTACTTACGAGCTCAGTTCATGAAGGGAACTGTATGAAAAGAACTTTATATCAATAATGACTGCTACACAATACGCTTAAAACAAAGTAGAGGAGTATAGTTAAAAAGATGATCTAAGTCCCGTGCCACTTGCATCACTTGCAAAATAAGTGTCCAATGCTACCCCTGAGTGCAATGTGAGTTGTTCCCCATTGTATGTGTATGTCTAATGGCTGCCAATATTGTTTCGCAATGGAGTGATCAAGCGTAAAAATTCAACTAAGTTATCCGTTGACAACCTGCAACTGACAATAATATGTGAATTAGTTCCCCAAGTTGTTATAATACTGAAACTTAATCAGGAACGGTATTAGGAATTTAATCGGAGGAAAGTAGAACAACTGGGTCCTAACAAGATATTTTTTGTAAAAACAACGCTCAAAGGAAAATACGCAAATTTAACAAATGCTGACCTAGAACGTTAACTCCTCTTCATTAATCTAGATTTGAGATCGTCAGGACATCAAAATCGCGCCTCCGTTTATACGACGGTAACACTGAATGGCTGATAGTGGTGAGCATCAAACCGACAGTGTCGCGCGTGGCGGCTCGCTTTGTGCAGCCCTGGACCGAGGTGGAGCCGGCGAGTCTAGCGCCGCGGTGGACTCTCCTGCTGGCTGTGCGCCAAGCCGAGCCGCCCTGCACACGGATGAGCCAGCTCGTCCTGCTGTCGGAACAGCGCAAGTTCACTGCCAGCGCGCGACGGGCAAAATAGACAGCGCAGCGCTCTGCCGCAGCCTCCGCCGCACTCACGCAATCGGCAGAAATAACAGTCCTCTGCGGCCTCGTCTGCTTTATGTAACGGACTGTGCCCCGGGGGAGCTATGACCGGCCTGGGAAAAGCCCTGACAGCCGCTCTCGGTGGCAGCGAAGCCAGGACTTGTGGACGTTAATACTGTGCTGGTCTCGTTCTCTGTGCCACTGCCGCAGAACTGTTTCTCCAAACCACCGATCTATGTCACTCGTCTCTATATTTGACACAATTCTGGAACATATTCAGTTTTCAAACGTAATGACTTGCCTATGAATGAAAAATGACGTGCCCAGAAATAGGAAGAATTAAAAAAAAAACTATGAGCACGTGAAACAAAACTAACTCTCTTCGTACACTACATCCTAAACACCATTCTAACCAACTAGATTCGGTGTAACTATGTTGTTGTTGTTGTTGTTGTTGTTGTCGTCTTCAGTCCTGAGACTTGTTTGATGCAACTTTCCATGCTACTCTATCCTGTGCAAGCTGCTTCGTCTCCCAGTACGTACTGCAGCCTACATCCCTCTGAATCTGCTTAGTGTATTCTTCTCTTGGTCTCCCTCTACGGTTTTTACCCTCCACGCTGCCCTCCAGTACTAAATTGGTGATCCCTTGATGCCTCAGAACATGTCCTACCAACCGATCCCTTCTTCTAGTCAAGTTGTGCCACAAACTCCTCTCCTTATTCTGTAGCACCACATTTCGAAAGCTTCTATTCTCTTCTTGTCTAAACTATTAACCGTCCATGTTTCACTTCCATACATGGCTACACTCCATACAAATACTCTCAGAAACGACTTCCTGACACTTAAATCTATGCTCGATGTTAACAAATTTCTCTTCTTCAGAAACGCTTTCGTTGCCATTGCCAGTCTACATTTTATATCCTCTCTACTTCGACCATCATCAGTTATTTTGTTCCCCAAATAACAAAACTCATTTACTACTTTAAATGTCTCATTCCCTAATCTAATTCCCTGAGCATCACCCGAGTTAACTCGACTACATTCCATTATCCTCGTTTTGCTTTTGTTGATCTTCATCTTATATCCTCCTTTCAAGATACTGTCCATTCCGTTCAACTGCTCTTCCAGGTCCTTTGCTGTCTCTGACAGAAATACAATGTCATCGGCGAACCTTAAAGTTTTTATTTATTCTCCATGGATTTTAATACCTACTCCGAATTTTTCTTTTGTGTCCTTTATTGCTTGCTCAATATACAGATTGAATAACATCGGGGAGAGGCAACAACCCTGTCTCACTCCCTTCCCAACCAATGCTTCCCTTTCATATCCGTCGACTCTTATAACTGCCATCTGGTTTCTGTACAAATTGTAAATAGCTTTTCGCTCCCTCTAACTATATCACACGCAAAAGAAATATTTCCTTTGGAATTTGTTATTCGAGTTCAAAATTAAAAGTAAACCATTCTCTAAAGTCTTGGAATTTCTCGGACAGATATCCTGCCAGTATAAATGTCGATAACAGCCAAAACCGTCTAGATTATCAGTTCCCATGATGGATGAACTGCTTATACATATAATTACGTCTGCACGGATTTTTCAGTGTGTGAATCCTACACGCACCTGGCCAGTTCTGTAGGCTGGGATAGGGGGGGGGGGGGGCGGAAATGTTCTCAATCGGGAATAGTTGGGGAGGGGAAGGGGAGGTATTTACAGCTCCAACATTCTACCATGGACCAACAATTACCTGGAAATTACTAAATCTGTTACATCAGATCTTAATTTATCTCCTCAGGATGCCCTCCACGTGTTTCGATCTTGTATATCTTCTTCCTCTGCGCCAACTCTTCTCATTGTTAATCGTATATTTTGGAGCCGGTTGATCACAGGGCATCCTCTGGTTCCACTTCCAGGATCATTTTCGGAATTCTGGCTTCCTCCATTCATCTTACATGTCCGTACTATTGTAACTTCCATCTGTCCATCACTTCATGTATTCTTTCTCTTACTTCCATTCCCTTTATTATTTCTTTTTTCTTTCCTAGAAATTCTTGCTGATCTTCTCTAGAAGTCCGATTCTACTGCTTGCTGTTTTTTACGTGTTTGAGATTAGCAGTCCAAGTTCCCATTCCGTACATAACTACGCTCTCTAGTATCAATTTATGCATGATTTTTTTTAGTTCGGTTTATTACATTTTTGCTCCTTAAGATTGCGTTGAACATCCCAATGACCTTCCTTCCTCTGCTAATTATTTTATTAAATGCTATCTCTGATGTTCCTTCCATCTCTAAAATAGATTCCAAATAACAGAAAGTACTTACCTTCTTGAAACTTCCTGGCAGATTAAAACTGTGTGCCCGACCGAGACTCGAACTCGGGACTTTTGCCTTTCGCGGGCAAGTCCTCTACCATCTGAGCTACCGAAGCACGACTCACGCCCGGTACCCACAGCTTTACTTCTGCCAGTATCTCGTCTCCTACCTTCCAAACTTTACAGAAGCTCTCCTGCGAAACTTGCAGAACTAGCACCCCTGAAAGAAAGGATTTCTTTCCCTCAATGAATTAGTCATCTGGATCGTTACTGAGGTATTCTGTTTCCTGGTAATTAATGTTCAATCCCCAATTTCTGTATTCCATTTCTAATTGGTTACACATATAATTTGCATCCTCCCCGTCTTGTGCTACAACTACTTCATCATCAACAAATCGTAGGTGATGTAAATAAAATCCATCTTTAATTTCTAGCCCCATCCCATTGCATTTACGAGACCATGCCTTAAGGCTGATGTCGATATAGAGTTTAAATAATGTTGGTCACATGGGACAGCCTTGTTACAGAGCCTTGCTTGTTCTGAATTTCTATGAAAGTGTACTACCAATTTTCTCTTGACATATGTTACCTTTATACATTTCTTGTATTATTTTAATTACAGGACCCATTATGTTTGCCACATGTAATGCTCTCCAAGGTACTTTTCTCGGGACAGTACCAGATGCTTTTTCTAAATCTATGAAAATTAATCCTATGTTTTTCTGATTTTTCCCTCTGTTCCTTCTAAGATCTGTCGTAATGTGTAAATATGATCTACGCATGACCTACCAGCTGTGAAGCCAATTCGTTCTTCCTAAATTTTAAAATTTATTTCCAGATTATTTTTAATTATTCTTCCAAAAATTCTCATTAATATGTTCATAACAGAAATTCTTCTATAGTTCGAGCAGCTTTTGCGATCCCCTTTCTTAAATGTAGTATTAATATACTGCAGCTTCATTTCCTAGGGTATTGAATTCCATGTAACGTTTTATTGAATAACTATGTTATCAATTTCGCAATTTTGTCAGCACCATATTTTAAGAGCTCCGGGTTGATACTGTGTGGTCCAGGTGATTTTTTTTTAAGGCATTCAACAGAATGGATTTTATTTTAATTTTTTCGTTTTTCATCCTTCATTCTCACTTTTGAAGGGAGAGAGTGGACCTTCTTTCAGCCATAAAACTGGTTATTCTGTTTTAGTTCTATTTATTTTTCGTTGGAGAGGAAAGAAAATTTTGCATTTATTGTCTCTTTTTTCCTCTTTGTTGTTTAGTTTCAGGGGGTAAATTATAGTGCCAGCGTTCGCCGTGCGGGTCAGGGATACCCTTGCAATCCCTCTCCTGTCAACAGACTACAGTAGATCAAAACTAAATTTAACTTACTCACCTGCGGAGACATGAACAGAGAAATGAGAAAATGAGCGATGAAAACATTCGTGTGGTGTGTGATGCTGTTCGGTTGTGAAATGAAGACAATAAGATAACAAGAAACATTAAAGGTATGGTACTACAGAAGGTGGAGGAGCACACCAGTGTTTAATGTCACGTCAACAACGAGGTCATTAAGGACGGACCACAAGCTTGGATTAGGGAAGGAAGGAGTAGGAAATCGGCGTGCCCCTTCGAAGGAACCATCCTGGCATTTGGCTTAACCGTTTTAGGGAAATCAGGATGGCCGGACGTGGGTTTGAACCGTCGTCCTTCCGAATGCAATCCAGTGTGTTAACCACTGCGCTACCGGTACTATAGAAGGATGATGTAGATGAGCTGAAGTGACAGAGTTTCCGATGTAGAGATGCTTAGATGAATACAGGATACCAGATCGCTCTGAAAGCTTACTCTAATAAGAAATGACAAGTTCATACAATATACAGGGTGTTTCAAAAATGACCGGTATATTTGAAACGGCAATAAAAACTAAACGAGCAGCGATAGAAATACACCGTTTGTTGCAATATGCTTGGGACAACAGTACATTTTCAGGCAGACAAACTATCGAAATTACAGTAGTTACAATTTTCGACAACAGATGGTGCTGCGGTCTGGGAAACTCTATAGTACGATATTTTCCACATATCCACCATGCGTAGCAATAATATGGCGTAGTCTCTGAATGAAATTACCCGAAACCTTTGACAACGTGTCTGGCGGAATGGCTTCACATGCAGATGAGATGTACTGCTTCAGCTGTTCAATTATTTCTGGATTCTGGCGGTACACCTGGTCTTTCAAGTGTCCCCACAGAAAGAAGTCTGGCGAATAGGGAGGCCAATCCACGCCGCCTCCTGTATGTTTCGGATAGCCCAAAGCAATCACACGATCATCGAAATATTCATTCAGGAAATTAAAGACGTCGGCAGTGCGATGTGGCCGGGCACCATCTTGCATAAACCACGAGGTGTTCGCAGTGTCGTCTAAGGCAGTTTGTACCGCCACAAATTCACGAAGAATGTCCAGATAGCGTGATGCAGTAATCGTTTCGGATCTGAAAAATGGGCCAATGATTCCTTTGGAAGAAATGGCGGCCCGGACCAGTACTTTTTGAGGATGCAGGGACGATGGGACTGCAACATGGGGCTTTTCGGTTCCCCATATGCGCCAGTTCTGTTTATTGACGAAGCCGTCCAGGTAAAAATAAGCTTCGTCAGTAAACCAACTGCTGCCCACATGCATATCGCCGTCATCAATCCTGTGCACTATATCGTTAGCGAATGTCTCTCGTGCAGCAATGGTAGCGGAGCTGAGGGGTTGCCGCGTTTGAATTTTGTGTGGATTATGGATAGAGGTGTAAACTCCGGCGCATGAGACGATACGTGGACGTTGGCGTCATTTGGACCGCAGCTGCAACACGGCGAACGGAAACCCGAGGCCGCTGTTGGATCACCTGCAGTCTGCTGCGCGTTGCCCTCTGTGGTTGCCGTACGCGGTCGCCCTACCTTTCCAGCACGTTCATCCGTCACGTTCCCAGTCCGTTGAAATTTTTCAAACAGATCCTTTATTGTATCGCTTTTCGGTCCTTTGGTTACATTAAACCTCCGTTGAAAACTTCGTCTTGTTGCAACAACACTGTGTTCTAGGCGGTGGAATTCCAACACCAGAAAAATCCTCTGTTCTAAGGAATAAACCATGTTGACTACAGCACACTTGCACGTTGTGAACAGCACACGCTTACAGCAGAAAGATGACGTACAGAATGGCGCACCCACAGACTGCGTTGTCTTCTATATCTTTCACATCACTTGCAGCGCCATCTGTTGTTGAAAATTGTAACTACTGTAATTTCGAAAGTTTGTCTGCCTGAAAATGTACTGTTGTCCCAAGCCTATTGCAACAAACGGTGTATTTCTATCGCTGCTCGTTTAGTTTTTATTGCCGTTTCAAATATACCGGTCATTTTTGAAACACCCTGTATATATATAGAAGAACACCAGAATTACACGTTGAGGGAAGGAATCACCGACGACGGTCAAGGATATAATAAAAAGAAAATACAGCAAGTGATGAGTCATGCTGCGTATGCACTACACGTCAAAATAAAGAGAAAATCAGACACTTGGGAGGAACGGCTTAATGTTGTGGACGAAACTAAAGGTTGTCTCTGAAGAAAGAGAGAAAAGGTGGTGTAATATCCTAGCAACGTCTACTAAATATATGACTGTAGGCCGTTCCAGCATATACTGTTGGTGAAAAGTTTTCGGGTTTCCAGCCGGATGACAGTGTTAACATACCGCGACGTTCCGACGAGTATCACTCTCATCATCCTTTAAATTTCTGCGTTTGCATAGGTTACTTCCTGGTTGGCAACTGGACTGAAAGTTTTTGTCAGTAAAAGCGCAGCACATTGTAATAAATACCTAGTTGTGACCAGAGAAGTAAATCAGATGTGCACTAATTGATGACAATAAGGCGATTTCTGAATAGCTGTAAGTATTGGTTGCAGTCCAGTTTGGTGGGCAGGTATGTGGGTACGTCTAATGAATTTATACGTCGGAGTAGTCTACGACACAGAACCACACCTCAGTTACACGACTGTGGACTTAAATACAATGGAATGTCTATACCGAAATGGCAAAGTTTGGTCTTGTCCACTGAAACTGAAGCCGACACAGTGTATAATACTGTAAGATAACTTACATCATTTCGCACATAAATAAGTTAGTTTAATAAACGAGCAAAGGACTACTGTCTACTGGAATAACAGATGACATTCAAAATAACGACAGATTTGTTACCCAAAACATGAATTACATTGGACATGGAATGACATAAACAACATTGATTGCATCCAAGCTCCTGTCGAATAAAAATGAAGTATGTACTGATGTACGGTTGACGAAGTTGGAAAGACGGTAGAAAATTAACTCCGAAGTTAATTATGGGTAACGCGCTTTGACTGTAACTACTTCGTTTAACAGTGTTTGCGAACTGCAGAGCTGCACGCTACTACAATATGCCTAAATAGGACAGTGACTGTTAATGTTTGAAACAGCACAGTGCAGACAACGACAATTTATCTTAAAGGTGAATAATGCGCCGGAGGTGGAAATGCTCACCATACACCTGTAAAGGTCTGCGAGGTGGTGATCACTGCGTCGCCGCACCGACTCGAACGATGGACCTCCGTCTCCTGCCCTCGTCCAGGATCCACGACTGTCTCTCCAAGAAAAACTCAAATGTTCAGTCAGACTGGCCTCGCAACAAAGCCCCGAATCATCTATTCGTCCCCCCTTTGTGGACACAGCCCGAATCCCAAATATCAGTCATTCTACTATTATTTCAGAAAAATACTCCACGCGGACTATGCTAGAATACTTAAAATCACCAATCAAAAATGGCAGCACTTTCATATGTCAGTCGCATAATTCTCCGCATACTGTTACGTATCCGTCCAGAAGACGGACAAACTCCGCTGCTCCAATCCTATCGCATTCGTGATACACTCGTAGTACGTTTTCTAAAGTCATTGCCATCGTCCCAACCACGGCACTGTTTTTCCGCGCACGCGGGAAGCGGCGTGGCTTGGGTGCCCACGTAACTCAAAAAATGCAGCGCCTATCCCGGCGGTATGGTTTCGGGTGCCCTGTCGAGCTGTCGTGACGGCCCGTTTCAGCTCCCGGGGCGAAATGTTTACACGAGTCTAACAGATACTGATCTCGCAGGACGACCCACTGGGAACTTCAGGTGTAAACGTGGAGGATCGGAGGAAAGCACTCGCCTCGACCGAGAATAACTATCGGGACACCGACCTGTCGCGACTAGGCTAAAAAAAGTCGTAAAAAGTTCTGCCGCAGGCGTTTGGGACAATATACTGTACCGAGCGAGGTGGCGCAGTGGTTAGCACACTGGACTCGTATTCGGGAGGACGAAGATTCAAAACAACGTCCGGCCATCGTGTTAGGTTTTCCATGATTTCCCTAAATCGCTTCTGGCAGATGCCGGGATGGTTCCTCTGAAAGGGTACGGCCGATTTCCTTACCTAGCCTTCCCTAATCCGACGGCACCGATGACCTCGCTGTCTGGTTCCCTCCCTCAAATCACCCACCCAAAATGTACTGTTGCCAGCTACGAGCTGTCTTCTGCCCATAGCTACGTGATCCCCTTTGGCTCAGGCTCTATCTGTCACCGTGCTTTCCTCTGCATGAAAATGGTAATCCGAGACTTCACAAGCCGGGCCGGTATACCTGCATCTGCAGACCACCTTATTTCCCCAACTGAAACTAATAAAGCGGTGAGCTTCTCTTCATCTGGCCACAGCCGTAACAATCCAACAAAATTTAAGCAAAGTCCTGTTACCCCAAATTACTCCGTGCTGTTAGTTACCAATGAATTCTGTAACCAAACGAGCCTAAGCTGTGGTTGGCACACTGGACTCGCTTTCGGGAGTTCAAACCCGCGTCCGGCCGTCGAGATTTAGAATTTCCGTGATTTTCCCCAAATCACTCCAGGCAAATGTCGGGAAGGTTCCGGTGAAAGGGCACGGCAGATTTCCTTCCGCATCCTTGACACAATCCAAGCTTGTGCTCCGTCTCTAATGACATCGATTCGACGGGACGTTGAAGCCCATCTTCCTTCCTAAAGTCAGTACTCAGCCAATGTCAGCCATCTTTAATAAACATCATGTCGGTCACAATGACTTCCCAACTCGATGCAAGAGCCCTTGACTGAAGAAATAAAGTGAAATAATGGTGAGCACAAAAAACTAGCCGTTTTTCAAATTTTCACATTATATGGGGTTATTCAGGAGAATCTGTAGGTGGATAATAATTGCAGTAATACTAAGCCCTTTTTTCTTAAAATAACCAAGCGAGTTGGCTCAGTGATAAAACAGAAAACTCGCCATGCATTAAGGACGACGACATTAGGCCGCCCATATTTAGGTTAACTGTGGCTCCATGGTGGTGCCGCCGGCAATAGATGGTGAATCTTTGACATGCTTGCAAAACATCAGAAAAATCATTAAACAAACGGCGCCAAAGACCCTGAGACAAAAGCCAACAGGCTGTAAAACATCTGGTATTTCGAACTGTGGTGTACACAATGGCCAACAATAGCTGCCATTAATTCTGTTAATATTTTTGAGAGCCAGTTGTGCTAACGATGTGTCTTAGTGGTACGCCCTCTTGGAAGATCCTACAATATTGGTGGCGTCAAAGCCACTGGTAGCCAGTTCCGCACAACATCAACATAAAGACTTGATTTCTTTAGTCACTTCCCTGTCTTTCTACTGAGTGCTTGTATTGGACCACATTTCAGAAATAAAAGGTGTATCAAGTAGAAAATCATCGGGGCCAAGTGCACCGAAAAGATTTAATACAACAAATCTGCCACGAAAGACTTCGTAATTTTCTCTCGTTTTATTTGCTCATCAGATAGCGAAGGTTTGATGTCGTGTTCTTTGACTTCTGAAAAGAATTCAGTACGGTTCTGAGCTCCTGTTTATTGATCAAAATACAAGCTTATGGAATGTGGGACCAACTTCGTTACTGGACTGAAGACTCTCAAGTACAGCTCAGTACGTCTTTCTGAAGGTGATAAACAAAAATAATGTAATGTGCATAAACAGATGCAAAGACCCAGTACAGTTTGCTTACTCCAATTATGGTCAGTCAGAGAGTACAGCCTTCATTTGACGGATTATTCAGAAATTCTTGTAGGTAGCCTTTCAGCTAAAAATGAAGCAAAGCAAGCTAAAGCTGAAGAAAAAGAAATAATAATAAACCTACAATAAAGTTGATAATTTATAAAATTAAAACGTGTAACTAAGATAATCACAGACAATAAAATTAAAACTATCTTACTAGGTGATATTTTTAGAGGAGACGTTGAAGATTCAGAGTAGAGCTGTAGAATTCGTCTTGTCACAAGAGCAGACGACAAACTCCATTGGGAGAAGAAACAAGATGGGTGATGTATGTAATGGAGAGCTGTACTCTCAAAAGCCCAGACGCCCAACTTCAAGCACAATTCAAAATCATATAACTTTCCTCCCTCTTTGCCATCCTGACAATCATTCTTATTTGGAATAAGTGACGTAAGTTTCGCGATTGATAAATGATACACGATGTTCGCTTGAGCACACACAGATGTGTATGTGGAGTATAAATCTGGATGTAGATACGTATCGATACAAATTCTCGGATATTGTGGAGTGAACACATTTCGAAACGAGTGGGATTAGAACGTTAAGGTAATTGTGGACGTTAATAACTAGCGTTTCGCGGCTACCATTAATAACAGTTTCAGCAATTCATTCCCAAATTTTATTGTACACGGTGTTTCACAATACGTATTGCAGGCATCTAGGGCTTGTAGATAAAATTCTGATAAGGAACCTGTGCCCAGAAATGTACCATTTAGATACAAAAAGTGTAAAGAACGGATCATTTTTAGATTTCCCACTTCACAAACTGATATGAGGGCGTCGTCAGGCTCTGTTGTAATTAATTAATCACATACTATTTTCGTCGTATTACAACAACGGATGCGAAAAACTAGTACGTTTGCGTCTACAAGGGTCGATTGCGGGGCTCTAGGGCCCGCAGCGCTCAGCTTTGAAGAATTTCCGGAGATGGGTCCCTTATCAAAACTACTAACTCCCCTCTTAACCCCTAAAAGCCTATAGTTGGAATTGCGTAACATCCTGTTTATTTACTATAATATTACCATTGCAAAAAACCTGCCCAGTTAAGCGAGCTCCTTAAAGCGCCAGCACCAGGATACGGGAGGGCGAGCCTCAACCGATTCAAATCTGCCTCGCGGATTAATGACGAGGCTTGGTGAACGGCCCAGCATGGATGTGGTTTTTACGCGTTTTGCCACATCCTACTAGACAAATGCCGGGCTAGTACCCACGTCCCGCCACAGATATACAGCACACAAACATTTAGACCACGTTCTTGCACTTGCACTGCGATATGCTGCACACTTGTCCGAGAAAAACGTTTTCCCCTCGTAGGAAGAGTTGTAAAAGCATCGAGAATCCGCCCACAGGCCCCTAGGGATGGGAGAAACCGACCACCGACCGGGTAAAACCGTTACCGATATTTTGCTTCTGAATAACCGGTATTTTTCGGTATTTCTTGGTCTCGACTATAACAGGTTTTTTTCATTTTTTACCAATAATCGAGTCAAGAACCCAACATATCTATTCGCCGTAGCAGCAGCAGCGATAAATTTTTTTCTTTTTAAATGACTCGCTTGTTAAAAACGAGTTATGTTCGTTCGTAAAATTCCCATTGCTTTCAAATACTGGTTTATTATAGAAATCAGGAAAAGCAATCAGTACCATTTTAATAATAACGCTTATAATTTAGAAACCAGCTATAAACGCATGACAAAAGTAACGGTACGGCACTACAAAGTCAATTATGCACCTGTTGCCGTGTGGGGTGGTCCATTAGGAGGCACACGCGTATGTGCAGTGTGCAACATTTGCCCCAACGCGGCCCATACGGTAGTTTCCCGCTGTCGGCCTCAGACATTAGTTGGATTGCAGGTTGGCACTGTCCCTAGTTGCATGCGGTTTACGAAGTGCGGTGGCAATGAAAAACAATGCTCCATTTGCTGTGAAAGATTAGAAACGTGAGGGGGCCCTGCATACTTGCGACATCATATGAAGAGGAAACATCTGCAAAGTGTCTTGGTAGAGAAGGCAAATTTGATTGATATACCTACAATTTTATTGACGTGTTGCTTGAGATAGTAACAGAACACTTAATTTTGTGGTTGCTTTGCAGTGAAAATTGATACGATCCAAAAGTGACAGTGCAGGGAAGCCTTCAACTTGTGACCTCTCGCCCTCGCTGTCGCCGCCACCATCTCTTTCACGTTTGCAGTCGTTGCTGGAAACAGTGAGACCTATTTCTGCCACAGACTCAATGTCATAACAACCGTGATCTTCCGTTCCTTCACATTCATTAGACGTTTTCAGTCTTCATTTGAAATCTACATTTGTTACTGGAAATAACACCAATAAAAAGAGCGAAATTCGGTAATTTCAGAGACTGGTTATTTCGAGCGAGCTGCTTTAACAGTCAGGTTAAACTAGAGACAAAAAGAACTAGTGTAAGCGATAACCGCCATCCCTACAAGCCTGATGACGTTTTTTGGATGTCATTACCGCTCAGTTTGTTAACCATCCAAGGTTTAAATGCCTTTATCTTCAAATCATTCTTCATATGTTTTTGTAATGTCGAGAATGGGACACCAAATTCCTGTGACCGATTACAAATGGGTTTCTTTGGAGAACGTTCCGCAGATCTCGCAACCTCCATACACGTTTCCAGTCGTCCTGAGCGGGCCTTGCCTTTTATGCAACCAGTTGCGAAGACCTTTTTCTCCCACCGTAAAATTTTTGGTGGGGAAACTTCCTCAAGCCTTATAGTAAACTCAAGCTGAATATCTCTCACTGGTTTTCGTGTGTGGAGTCGTTCGTGAGCCCTCGCGCTCGTTATGATCCGTTCCGTGATGATGTAAGTGGACTTGTCAGCCGTAATTAAGTGTATATCAGCACCTGCAACGATAAGAAACAACATCTGTGTAATACATACCTCGTAATGGGACTTTGTGATCACTCTGTAGACACATGTCGATAGGGTACACAGATTATAACATGGGTGGTGAATAAAAGACTGATAATCTTAGGTGTGTCTCTTTAAACCAGGGCCGGCCAAACGCTGCACAGTGTGTAGACGTGCGGAAGTGCTGCACATGTGCGCACGTGTGCGACAGCGAGCGACAGCGACATCTGTTATGAGACATGTGTCCTAAATGAACGGCGGCGGCTCCACTTCCCTGTTTATGTGGTACAAGCAAGAGCGCAACATACCCAGTATCGTTTACTCCTGGTAACCGTAACATTAACAGAGAAGTACTGAGAAATGGCAGGTACTGTGAAAAAGCAAAGGACGGGAGATCTATGTTCTGTTTAAAAATGACTGGGAACTGCAATTCTTTTTTGTAGCCGTTGGTGAAAACTCACAGTGTTTGCTATGCCGCTGAATAATAGGCGGCCAGCGTAAGTTTTCAATTGAAAGACACCACAATATATATCACAAAGACGAGTGTAGTGTACTCAAGAGTGAAGAACGGCAAGCAAAATTAAATGTCCTTAAGAAAATGGATGAGACACATCAACTCGATTATCATTTCTCATGACCAGTGATAAACGTGTTTGGAATTATTCCTTTCATAATTAAAAATTAATGTTTACTAACTGTGCATTAGCGCCGCATTCTGCTCCATGTTACATTATTATTGGTCCACAGCACGTGGTCGTGCGGTAGCGTTCTCGCTTCCCTTGCCCGGGTTCCCGGGTTCGATTCCCCGGCGGGGTCAGGGATTTTCTCTGCCTCGTGATGACTGGGTGTTGTGTGATGTCCTTAGGTTAGTTAGGTTTAAGTAGTTCTAAGTTCTAGGGGACTGATGACCATAGATGTTAAGTCCCATAGTGCTCAGAGCCATTTGAACCATTTGTTACATTATTATCAGGAAAGTTGGTCATTAAACCGATTGTTCCAATGTATACTTACATTTAGGGTTTTTTTTTTAATGTGTGAAGGGCTACGCTCAGCTGAAGTCGATAAAACGTGACATTCATCTAATTGTCGGTTATTATGTAGATTTCAGACGGAGTTGATGAAAGATGTAGCAATAATCGTATTGAAATAACAGGTGATCGTCGAGAGGTCTGCGGTTATCATTATGTTCAGAGGTCAGTGAGACAGAAATTATGTGGGTGTAACTGAGGGCACCGAGAATTAGTTATGGAAAACCTTGCATTAGTTTAATGTTATTTGAAATCATGAATAAGGTTCGTTGGAAGTCGCAAATTTTTTTTTCTTTATTGTGATTTTTATCACCTTACACAAGGCGGGCTGTCAGCAGCTGAGTACGCCGCTCTTCTGCCTTGAGATTTACAATAAGTAATAAATAGAGGGGGCACAGAGAATACAATCAAAACGGCGGGCAAAACAATGTAGACACTAAAAAACAAAAAAACACGGAGCCGTTCACGCCTGACGAGAAAACGTCACTGACACTAGTTGACACGGCGCACAAAACATGGATGATGGCGAGGGTACACGTGAACAGTGGCGGCGTGACGGCGAACAAACACTAAACACAAACGAAGGCACACACACGAGACACTGATGACGTGACCTCCGGCGAGCGAATGTTCACTGTACGTGTGCGAGTCCGGGGACCTGCCAAGAGAGGAGGAGGAGGAAGGGGAGTGGGAGAGCGAGAGGGGAGAGCAGAGATGCCACGGGCAGGGGAGATAGGGGTAGGGAGGAAGGGGGAGGGGAAGCGCGGGGGAAGAGGGGTGGAGGGAGGGGACGGGGGAAAAGGAAAGAGAAGGGAAGGGAAGAGAAGGGAGGGAGGGTGCCTAAAGGAAAGGACACCGGAAATGGGGGGGGCAGGGTCAAAGTTGATAGGAGGGGTAGATGGAGGGGACGAGGACATCATCAGGGAGGGGGAGCTGGTGGAAGCCACCTCGGCAGAGGGTAAGGAGGGTTGAGAGATGGAGACCGGGCGGGACGTGGGAATACAGGCGCGGCAGTGGGCGGGGGTGGGAGAGGATCGGGGAGACGAGCGGGTGAGGAGGATCGAGTTTACGGGAGGTGTACAGGAAGGAGGAGGTGGGGGAAGGGGATGAGATCGTACAGGATCCGCGTGGGGGAGGGGAGACGGATGCGATAGGCGAGGCGGAGAGCATGGCGTTCAAGGATTTGGAGGGATTTATAAAAGGTAGGGGGGGGGGCGGAGATCCAAGCCGGATGGGCATAACAAAGGATAGGGCAGATGAGGGATTTATAGGTGTGGAGGATGGTGGAGGGGTCCAGACCCCACGTACGGCCGGAGAGGAGCTTGAGGAGACTGAGTCGGGAGCGGGCCTTGGCTTGGATTGCCCGGAGGTGGGGAGTCCAGGAGAGGCGACGGTCGAGGGTGACGCCAAGGTACTTAAGGGTGGGAGTGAGGGCGATAGGACGGCCATAGATGGTGAGATAGAAATCAAGGAGGCGGAAGGAAGGGGTGGTTTTGCCTACAATGATCGCCTGGGTTTTGGAGGGATTGACCTTGAGCAACCACTGGTTGCACCTAGCGGTGAACCGGTCAAGATGGGATTGGAGAAGGTGTTGGGAGCGCTGTAGGGTGGGGGCAAGGGCAAGGAATGCGGTGTCATCGGCAATCTGGAGAAGGTGGACTGGGGGTGACGGCGGCGGCAGGTCCACCATGTACAAAAGGTACAGAAGGGGGGAGAGGACGGAGCCTTGGGGCACACCGGCGGAGGGGGAAAAGGTGTAGGAATCTGTGTTATGGATGGTGACGTAGGAAGGACGGCGGGAGAGAAAGGAGCCGATCAGACGGACGTAGTTAATGGGAAGGGCGAAGGTTTGGAGCTTGAAGAGGAGACCGGAATGCCATACGCGGTCATAAGCACGTTCGAGGTCCAGGGAGAGGAAGATTGCGGAGCGACGGGAATTAAGCTGTTCGGAAAGGAGATGAGTGAGGTGAAGGAGAAGGTCGTCGGAAGAGAAGGACGGCCGAAAGCCACACTGGGTAACGGGAAGGAGGCGGTGCTGGCGGAGATGCTGGTGGATGCATCGGGTGAGGATAGATTCCAGGACCTTGCTGAAGACCGAGGTAAGGCTGATGGGACGGTAGGAGGAGACGGCGGACGGCGGTTTGCCGGGTTTAAGGAACATGAGGATACGGGAGGTTTTCCACAGGTCGGGGTAGTAACCGGTGGACGGGACTACATTGTAGAGCCTGGCCAGGGTGGAGAGGAAAGAGACAGGAGCTTCACGAAGGTGACGGTAGGTGACACGATCGTGACCAGGAGCAGTTTTGCGTTTTGTGCGGAGTGTAGCAATGAGATCCTGTGTAGTGATAGGGGCACTGAGTTCCCTGTGTGCAATGTTGTCCAAGTACTGGAAACCAGGAGCGAGGGGAGGGACAGAGGTGTCAGTTCGATCGCGGATATCCGGAAAGAGGGAGTAATCGAACTGGGGATCATCGGGGATGGAAAATACATCGGAGAGGTAGGAGGCAAAGTGATTGGCCTTACTAAGGGTGTCAGGGAAAGGGTGATCATCATGGAGAAGAGGATAGTAGGGGGAGGGTTTAGTTCCGGTAAGGCGACGGAAGGCTGACCAGAACTTGGACGAATTGATAGGTAGGGTAGCAGTTAAACGGGTGCATGTCTGTCGCCAGTCTCGGCGTTTCTTAGCCGCGAGCAAATTACGAATGTGTCGCTGGAGTTGCCGGTGGCGTCGTAGTGTGTCCGGGTCACGCGTGCGGAGGAAGGCACGGTAGAGACGGCGGGATTCACGGAGGAGGAGGACGGCCTGTGGGGGTAAGGTAGGACGGTGGGGGTGGATAGCGACAGTAGGGACATGGGTCTCCACGGCCTCAGACAAGGTCTGCTGGAGAAAGGAGGCGGCATGGGTGACATCATCGGGGTGGTGGTAGGTGAAAGGGTGGCTATCGACCTGGGTGGAGAGGGTATCCCGGTAGGCATTCCAGTTGGCGCGGGAATAGTCATGTACGTACTTAGGGGGAGGGTCATGACGAGGGTCGGGGCGGGGGCGACGACCGTCTGAAACGGTGAGGAGGACAGGGAGATGGTCGCTACCAATAGGCTCCAGGACATCCACCGTTATGCGGCCAAGGAGGTTGGGGGAGGAGAGGATAACATCGGGAGTGGAGTTGGATTCGGGACGGGTATGCTGGGGGATGGGGATGAGGTCGCCTTGAAGGGAGGAGAGGAACCGATGCCACCGCCGTAACTGGGCAGCGGAACGACTATGGATGTTGAGGTCGGCGGCGATCACGTAGGAGGAGAAGGTACGGTCGATGTGGGAGAGGAAGTCGAAGGGAATAGGGGCGTTGGGGCGGACATAGATGGTGGCGCAGGTAACGGTAAGGCCGAGGAAGAAGAGACTAAGGATCAGGTGTTCGGTGGGGTCGGGAAGGAGAGGTTGGAGCCGAACGGGGATCCGGCGGTGGTGCCCAATGGCAACTCCGCCACGCGAAATCGGGAGGGGATTATCGGAGCGGTGGAGGAGGTAGGGCGAAGTGTGGACGGTGTGGTGGGGAAGTCGCTAAGTGCTCTCTATCTTAAATACGAGATCAAAAACATTACTCGTATTTACGTGCCGTCAGTCAAGCTGCCTTAATAAAAACCCACGGTTGTTAACTGTATTACTTGTCTTACTGGGTTAAACTGTTAACATAAAAGTAGACGTCTCAATGAGTAGACTGTGACAGTATTTTAAATGTTTAATACGCGAAATACCTTCCCACGGTTGGCTTGCAAGCTGTGGAAAGAGCACTAGAATGCGCCGGTACAGAGTATCCCAGCAAGTGGATAAGGCGACATCTGTGCGTAGAAACATGCACTACATGAACGCTGACGGCTGCGGCGTGCACGCTGTGACCCGGAAGTTGCACATGTGCAGGAGCACCGGACGCGTGCAGAATTTCTGGCCGGCCCTGCTTTAAACCAATAACCACTGTCATCACAAGGAATAGAGAAAAAAATATTGTAACTAAAGTACTCACTGATTTATTTCCTAACAGTATTACTGTAATGGCATTGTTGTGTATGACTTCATACACATAAATGAATAGCGAACAAGTTAACACAACAAACAGAAGATTTGCTTAACTTGTGTTTCTCCAAGCGAACAAAGACTCATTGCAAATAATGCAGCAAAAAACACAGCCCAGCTCATACAACAGCAACTAGGAAGAGGCTCCCTGTACTGAACGTGAATGATGGCGTTGTGGCGATGAGGCTCCAAGTGCAAGTGGGCTGAACTGTCACCGGCCGTCCTGCACCGCGGTGGCAGTGGGTCACGGAACTGCAGCTGCACGAGGCGTGGCCCAGCGGGCGTGCATTACTGGGTCTGCCACATCCCGACTGCTGTCGGCATCAGATGGAAGATTCCTATTCTGTTGCCAACTGTGAAACGCCAGTAGGGTGGTACTGATACGTGATACCTCGGGAATAAGCTCTGGAAATAGTAAGACACCTCACACAGGTAATAACTACAGAGGAAGTGATCATAACACATCGCATGTCCACTATTACCAAACAAATCGACAACAGTAATAGGGCTTAACATTGTGATACAATGGCAGCTCCTAGAATGAATAATGTAATGAGTGGTCTAATGCAAACTCAGATTTACAACAAAGAGCTTTCCCCTCCCCCCCCCCCCCTCTCTTTCTACCCCCGCATTGATGCTACAAAATTTCTCTTTTTACAATATTACCGTTGTTCTAAGCAAACTCATACAGTATCGGTATATGTCAAAACAATTTCTCTTTACCAATGAAGAAGTGGGGGCTATGTCTCAAAACACTTTGCATTAAAAAGTAAATCAATGAGTTCAGCAAATAGTGATGCATAGCGGCTGTTATATTATAACGAACACAGTCGGAAACCGTCAGAATGATTATAATTACAAAATTGTTTGCCTTAGTATGAAAGCCTGTGTGGTTGAGTGATAGGCTGATGCCTTAAAGTACTCTCTGAAGTTTAATAATGGAGTGATTTCAGTCGATTTTAAAATTATTTATGCTTGATTAAAATATTCCACTTCATAGCGCACATAAATAAATCTCGCAATTACTTAACCTCTTGGTTGGGGAGTACGGTATTTGCAGAGGAGTGTTAAATCACATACACAACGTGAGATTCATAGAAAGGTATGTTTTAAGATATCTTAAAACGAAGAGGACATAAGCAGTACTGGAAGAACATCAATTCACACTGAAACCGCAGCTGGTACACGCCTAGCGTCTGTATGGTAACCATGCATTACGATTTATGACGACAAAAGTGACACATTGTGTGGAAATTGTAAGGAAGAAAGAAACGTTGTCAACATTATTGCAGTAAAATGTTGGTAAAGTTTTCTGAAACAAACCTGCTGTGAAGTAATCATGAGACGAAATTAAAAGAATGTAATCATGAGACGAAATTAAAAGAATGTAATCATGAGACGAAATTAAAAGAATGTAATCATGAGGCGAAATTAGAAGAATGTAATCATGAGACGAAATTAGAAGAATGAGATTTTAAAAGTTGTTTGTTGCGACGCAAATGTGGATGCTGTGGTGTCGTACAGAGATTGTGGTGCCACACCAAACTCGGCAATGCCAGGTCTTGATGCAATCTGCAACGACGAATTGGAGGTGCTCCTGAAAACCACCCCTATCAACACAGCACTTCAGCACCCTCAACACCGATGTCAATATAGAACCAAGCTGGGAAGAGCTCTCCCCAGTTCGTGACCTCATCTGAAGAAGGCAACATCATAGTGTAGGACCAACAAGTTGTTAAAGTTTGTTAATAAATGCATCAAGTGATGATTTCCTAATCAATGTCACCTCTAAATTGTACTACAATCCTATGGCAAAGAAGTGTGTCAAACATAAGTGAACTTTTTATTCAATTATGTAGTAAAGTGACCTAATATTTCATGAGTTTCAGTTTGATGAGCCTTCTCCCAGATCAATCAAAGAACCCACAGTTATGACCAGACACTTGTACTTTCATTTGGTCACAACAGACTTATACATTGTTAATAATTAAAAATTTCAAAGACATTATTGTTTTGGTTTCTTTGGATTTTGTTGTGGTTGTTTTTGCATCTATTGAAATAAGGAATCACTATTTGCATATATTGAGAGCTAATATTACTCTCTTATTACCAGTATTGTTACTGTCTGTCACTGTACCTCTTTGTGACAGCTACTGATGGTTTAGAAATGTCTGCAAGGTTACGTTGCAACATATCGTCTGCAGCTGATGTTTCTCTTAAAGTAATGCGAACGCTTAACAACTATAACGTATAATTCCACGTCCTTTGTCCTATTGTTGCAACAGTATATTGCAGGAAATAGGCAACGGTTGTTCGTGTCGTCTCGTTGTGACATACATCCCTGAAGTATCTTGATACAAAATCTTCATTGACTGATTTTTCGAGTTAGTCCCAACAAGAAGTAATAACTGATATAAAAATTGACGATGTGTATAAAAGGTGATGGTTGAGCACAATAGCAAAGATGTGAACTATGGAACGAGTCGAAACAGATGGACCAGTAATGAAAACTAGACTGTTTGTGCTAAAGTATAACAATCTAATTCTGCGTTAAATTGTCAGGAGGTTTCTAAGATGGAAACGATAAGACAACGGGTGCGAAATGGTCGCTACTGTCTTTTTAAGTCACTCAGCAATTTATCAGTTAGTGTAACCCTTGAAACAGGCACTAATCACATCCTACAACATACCAAGAGAAAACCCGTTGAATTATTCAGCAGCCGCCGGCGAGCAGTCGGAGCTCGTACTCCAGTAGAAGGAATGACAACCAACGTCGATACTGGGAGGAATTTTTTTCATATGTTACTGTCAGCGATTATGAAACAAACGATGAGTCGTGTCCTTCGAAGCCCCGCAATTACGAGATAGGAATACAATATTTGCCGTTCTTCAACTGTCCTTGGCGCTTGATTCCCTGGCAACGGCGAAGTAGTTACGCCTGTCTCCGCCAGATGGGCTGCAATGTGCCGCCACTCCACGTTTCGTTGTCGTTAAAATGTAGTGCATCATCTTATGAACTGCAAACGTATTTACTATAATACGGGACGTTTTAATACAACATCTTGGTAATATCTTGTCTCAATGGTAGTCTGAAGTAATCTGAACGAAACAGGGGCCCATGATAAATACTGGACCTCGAAACAAGTGGGTGGGATTTATTTGCCGAGCAGACCGTGCGCCAAAAGTAGCAGTTAGGACGATTTTTCTATGAATTATCTCTTGGTAATTGATAACAATAGACAAAATATATTTCTCTATATAACTTTGAGGAAAACTGGAAGTAGTAATTGTGTGAAATACAAGTATCTCTTAACTTTCCAGCAAACTGCGATGGTGGTGTAATGGTCAGCATAGTTGCCTTCCAAGCAGTTGATCCGGGTTCGATTCCCGGCCATCGCAGGAATTTTTTACGTGGTATTTAGTATTTTTTTGCTTTGTAACATTTAATAATTTCACGATTCACGACAAATTTTTGTTTCTTGTCTGAATATTAACTTTAATTACTTTTTGCCGAAGAAGTGAGTAATGCATAATCTTTTTCTGCAGATTGTGTTAGTGAACTCAAACAATGTGAGACAGTACATTAAAAATTGAAGCTGCTTCTTTATACATGCACAACCTCAGAGATTCTTTTCCTTGGGGGGGGGGGGAGAAAGGAAATTACTCTCAATTTTTATTGTATATGTTAATAAATAGTTAGCATGAAGGGGTTATCAGTGGCGGAAACTGTTTATAACAATAAGTTTAACTGTGTTGTATTGCCAGCTACATCTTTTATCGGCCTGACACAGGATCTATTTTTCAAGGCAATCTCTCCAGTGGCTTGAGAATATACTGGCCATTTCGCGTGACCGTATTCAGATGGGTCTGTATATTGTAGACGGATGTCAGCCTTCTCTAATCACTGAACAGAAATTTGTTGCTTTGCGTAAAGTAGTGGAAAAAAATCGATTGCAAAGTCTTTGAGCCTGGTTATGTTTTCTTGCTCCGTTATATAAGTCACCGCTATAGTTTTTTGACGGTCGAATGTCACGTGATGCGAAAAGCAAGAAATCCAGGTCCGTCAAGAGCAGAATGGCTTCTCCGTAAATGTGGGAGCTGATCAATAATCGATTACTTTTGTTTATTGCCTTATCTAGTCGTCTTATGTTAGGAGAACTTTTGTCAATTTATGCCTCGCTGTTGGCAGATGGTGTTTGACGACAACACTGGATATGTTGTTTCAGTATCATGTAGTCTCTGCTATTTCCAACAGTCAGATAATGCACTATCTAAGTGTAATATTCTAAAGACCGACAGACTGGATGCATTGGTCTGATCCACTAGTCACCAAAGTAAGAAATTACTACTTTTGGCTTCACCCGGTGAGAAACGAAGTCTACAGGAAGATGAGACAGTGCCACCCGTACACAACTTTACGAAGACGCTCTCAATAGAGATGTGATGCTGTGAAGAGAACTTACAGGCACTAACGTGATAAATTCTACAGTATTATTCAAACGTCCGAAGTCTTATAAAGTAGGCGCAAAAGTATACATCTTGCGAATTAGGAGACTCGTTGCTAGGAACGAAACAGGTTGGAACAGTCCATACGGAGGTGCAGATGAGCTGCTTAGGTAACTTAAATAGCAATTTTTGGAAGGCGGACTTCGTTTTAGCCAAAATTTGGAGAACCTGTATTCGAGGAAGCTGCACGACGATTCTACTGTGTCCTTAGTATACTGTGCTTAAGGACCACGAGAATAAGAGCCCGTACCGAGGAACACAGTCATTTTTCCTTCGCACTATTCGCGAATGGTATAGAATAGAGAGTTAGTAGTGTTGGTGCGACGTATCTGCGCTGTATGCTGTCCGTTGGCGTACGGAGTTTTATACGCTGAGGTGGCAAAAGTTATAGGCTGCCTTCTAATATCGTGTCGGACCTCCTTGTGTCCGGTGCAGTGCAGCACTTAGAATTGGCATGGACTCAACAATCCGTTGGAAGCCCCCTAGCAGAAATACTGAGCCATGCTACCCCAACTGCTGTCTACAATTGCGAAAATGTTACCGATGCCCGAGCGGTTCTAGGCGCTACAGTCTGGAACCGCGCGACCGCTACGGTCGCAGGTTCGAATCCTGTCTCGGGCATGGATGTGTGTGATGTCATTAGGTTAGTTAGGTTTAAGTAGTTCTAAGTAGTAGGGGACTGATGGCCTCAGAAGTTAAGTCCCATAGTGCTCAGAGCCATTTGATGTTTTTGTTGCCGATGCGGTATGTTATGCGCGAACTGAGTTCTCGATGGAGCACATGTCGGGCGCTCTGGGTGGCCTGGCCGAATCACTCGCTCGAATTGTCCAGAATGTTCTTCAAACCAATAGCGAGCAACTGTAGTCCAGTGACGTGACATTGTTGTTAGGCAAGATGATGTCCGGCTGTAAATGTCTCCAATTAGCAGAACATAATCATTTACAGTCAATGATACTTTCAGTTGGGCCAGAGGAACCAATCCATTCCATGTAAACATATCCCACACCATTATGGAGTCATCGCCAGCTTGCAGAGAGCCTTGTCGACAACTTGGCTCCATGGCTTCGTCTGCGCCACACTCGACTACCATCAGCTCTTACCATCTGAAATCGGGACTCATCTGATCAGGGCATGATTTTCCAGTTGACTAGGGTCCAACTATGATCACGAGTCCAGGAGAGGCGATGTCATGAAAATGAAAATGTTGAAATATGTGTGAAATCTTATGGGACTTAACTGCTAAGGTCGTCAGTCCCTAAGCTTACACACTACTTAACCTAAATTATCCTAAGGACAAACACACACACCCATGCCCGAGGGAGGACTCGAACCTCCGCCGGGACCAGGGCGATGTCATGCTGTTAGCAAAGATACTCGTAGCTGTTGACTGCTGCCATAACCCATTAACGCCAAATTTCGCCACGTGTCCTAGCATATACGTTCATTATACGTCCCACATTCATTTCTGTGGTTATTTCACGCAGTGATTCTTGTCTGTTAGCATTGACAACTCTAATCAAACGCAGCTGCTCTCGGTCGTTAAGTGAAGGCTGCCGCCACTGCCTTGTCTGTGGTGAGAGGTAATGCATGCAATTTAGTATTCTCGACACATTCTTGCTCGGTGGATCTAGGGGTACTGAATTCTCTAACGATTTCCGAAGTGGAATGTCCCATGCGTACAGCACCAACTACCATTCCGCGTTCAAAGCGTGTTAACTCCCGCCGTGCGGCCATAATCACGCCGGAAACCTTTACACCTGAATCACGTAATTTCAAAAAACAGCTCCGCCATTATACAAGCCTTTTATATCTTATGTACGCGATACTACAGCCATATGTATCTATGAATATTGCTATCCCCTGGCTTTTGTCAGCTCATTGTACCTTGGTTGATATTCATCTTGTAATCTATTCTTTTCTCCTGATCTTCCGGTTTTTTTGACGCCTCTGACAGAACTATAATGTCACTGATAAACCTCATTTTTTCCTTGTCTTTGAACTTCAATCCTTTCCAAATTTCTCCATTTTTCCTTCGCATTTTGCGGAATACAAAGGTTGCACAATACTGGGGATAGGCTTTAGTCCTGTCTCACTCCTTTCTCCACTACTGAATACTTTGTCAAATACACCTGCAATCTGGTACTGTACAGGTTACGGATAACAATTCGGCCACTGTATTTGATGGCTCATACCTTCATAGTTTCAACGAGTGTATTCCAGTCAAAATTGTCCAAAGTTTTTTCTCTAAATGCGCAAATGCTATAAAGTTTGGTTGGCTTTTCTTCAGCCTGCCTGGTAAGACACTCCTTACATTCAGCATTGACTCGTGTGCTCCTATATGTTTCCGGAAGCTTATGCCTTTTATAGAGAAGTCGAAACACCTCTGGAAAATTAGATAAGAATATTGCGTTTAGCTTATAAGCGAAACATCTTTATTAATTCCTTCCACAGGAGCTACAGGGACGTGCACCAGAGTACTGTGTTGAAGCGTTTGGCCTTGGCAGTATCTGTCAGCAGCTTGACCTTATCTCGTGCTGTGTACGGCAAGTCCTCTGTCCTTGGAGAGTATTTGTACAGAGTAAGGTCGGACTTCTCGCACACGTTTCGGCAGTGGCGGCTCCTGCACTCTGCCACTGGTGAGGAAAGAAGGCCAGCAGGTCACACGGCCTGGCCTATAGCCTCCTACCGCTGCTCCGGCTGTCCACGTTGTCATTGCAGGTGGTGGGGCACGGCGAGCGAGGCTGCAAGCGTCTGCTAGCTGTGGGTGCCGAAAACCGACCAATTGAAAACGATACCGGTGTTTTAGTTTTGAATAACCGGTATTTTTCGGAATTTGTTTGGTCTCGGTTGTAACATGTATTTTTTTTTATTTTTTACTAATAACCGAGTAAAAAAACCGAAATATCAATTAGCCATAGTAGCAGGGCTGAATTTTTCGTTTTTGAATAAACCTTTTTATAAAGAAAGGAGTAATTTTCATTCATAAAATCTGCGTTGCTTTGAATTATTGCGTTATTATAGAAAATGGGAAAAGTGATCTTCTCCATTTTAATAACAGTGCTAACAGAAACGAGCAACAAACACAGGGCGTATAAATTGGTACAAGATTGCTCAGGGCGTAATGCTGTGTGAGGTAGTCTTTTAGGTATTATGCGTGTCGTGCACTGTGCAGGACTTGCTCCCTCCTGGTCTATAACAGTAGTTTCTGTCGTCGCAGGACATCTGTTGTATTACAGAATGGCACCAACCGTAGTCTGGAAATAACTGCACTAAGTGCTGTTGCAATGAAGTACACTGCTTTATTTGCTTTAAAAGGTTAAAGATCTGTCTGAAAGAGGAAGGCAGTTTGGAAATCGTAAAATCAACAGGAAAAATAGAGTTCTTCACACTCATTTTTTACCCTTTAACACTGACTATTCTTAATGCCCAAATAGTGGTATGATCCCCGATTACAACATGATTTTTGAGCAGAGTTTTAAAAAATGAGAATCAGCAGAGGAATACTGGTGATTTTTTGTAGTATTCAACAACTTATGACTTATGAGGCACACTGTGGACAGTCAGCTTTTTTTTTTTTTGCCTGTTTAATTTAATATTTTGAGTCTATGTAACTTGAAACTGAGTGAGTAAAAATTTTTCAGTTTCTGTTCGATTTCTGCGTTTATTACAGGAAATAATAGGAATAAATAACCAAAAACTGGTTATTTCAGAAACCGGTTATTTTTAGCGGTTTTAAGTCAAGTTAAACTGGTGTGGGAAAAAAACAGGTATAACCGAAATCTGCTGTTTCAGCGATAAGCACCATCCCTACTGCTAACGTTCAGACAAGGCAGGATGGCTGGGACATAACAAAAAGTTTGAATAATTGAGCGTTCGATTTCACGGAGATTTGATTGATCAAGGAGGAACCAATAAAAGTTGTATTTCACAAATAAAATGACAAAATATTACTATAGTTTCAGTATCATTCGTATTTCTTTAAACAGCAATAACTATAATCGAAGGAAAGTTATTTTTGGCCATTTTATTAATTTTTATATATTTTAACATTTGAAACGAAAGGCACATACGAATTTCCGAAAATACATAATAAATCATCGCTTTCAATTTGAAAACAGATCACTCGTGGCGAACACTTCATTACGGAGACTAACAGCGAGTGACTAGGCTTTGCTTTCAACATCAGTAATCTCCAACTCCGATTCCTTAAACAGTTGTATTCCCATGTATAATAGAGCGTCCAATATATTATTACTTTGCAAATGAGTGAATGTATATTACATATTTGACGTGAAGCATGTAAAACATTTAAAGCTCGAAGAAGCAACACTATTATTACTTTGGTTTTATTAGTCGCTGATTATTCTCCCATAGACTAATGAAAAAGTCAGAACCAAACTGATTAATTTGCGCTCCATTTTAATAAAGTTTTTCATGCATCTAATTTTTAACGCTTCTCAATATTTATGGCGTATTATTTGCTGAACAATATGTCGTACAGTGACATAACTTTGCAGGTACATTCAGTGGCATATGTGGATACTGTCTTTAAATTAGGTTGAGAATAGTGTTAATAGCAAAGAAGTAACAAACTAAAATATTATGCCTGATGCTCAAGTTTTACTGCATAAAGAGCGTAAATCTAGACAGCTATGAAGATTTTTTCCTTTCGTTATTCTGTAGGGGTCAGAGCGAGAAAAAGTTTCGAAAAGATAGGACATTGTGAATAACGTTTCTTAGAAGTCGTTAAGGTTCTCATTGTCAGAGACTGGATATATTCTGTGTAGTTTGGGCGCCGTGATTTACACTACTTATACGTGACTTATTGTGTAAAAACATTGAGCTACGATTGCACCTCTTAATGAGTAGAATGTGAGAGGATTCTAAATCTTAAATTTTGTGAGTAATTACATGAAATACTGAAAAGCAAGTGTTTGTTGCTCCTGGGAGCAGTTAGAGAGACAACCCGCAACAGACTTCAGGCGAAAGTTTAAGTAGTTTTTAAATGAAGATTATAATCTTCGATAGGTATGCTTCGTCCTCTGTATTCCGCAACACTTTCAGTAAGCATTCTTCAATACACAGGGACCTCTTGCCCGCTCCACTTTTCACCATCCATATGATAAGTTTTCAGCAAACCGAACTTTCTGCTTCAGGTCTGTCGACAGCAAGGATGGAGAAATCCTGAAAGTTTCCGCTGCAACCTTTTTTCTCACTACATGCTCCACAGCCTCAGTAATCGGCTTCTTTTCTGCAAGGGTCAAGCCCTTGTACTTTTTTGAGGTCATTTTTACAACTGATTTATACACGGTGCTACATTCAGCATTAATGAATAAACAAATGATTGCCATGGAGGGCCGAATAACGCAACGAACACGAAATAATTCGAATTACCGAGCTTTAGATAGCCACTAACTTCGAATTATAGTGCTTTTGCGGATAGTCTGTCGTGACAATCTCTTCAATTTATCGCGTGTACCAAACCCCACATGATTTCTTCGATTCATTAAAAATCTTTTCATGGGACCAGAAAACTATTTCGGTCATCAAGAAATTTTATTTATCGAGGTTCAAATTAAAATAATCGGATGTTTTTGCTGGACCGCTCAGGGCTGGATTTACACACAGACCTTGCTGACTTCGCAGAAATCTGAGACAGCTTTCAATGATAGAGCACTGGAATCAGTCGTCCTTTTCATGCAGGTTTTATGTGGCAAATCTGGATTTCAGTTAATGCTTAGCCATCATTAATGCACCATTTCACAGTATCAATGCATGTTGTAGTACGTCAGTGCCCTGTTGTTCGGGCTTCTGTCACAGTTCTTTCAAAACTACTCAAGACTAGTAGTGTTGAAAGAACTGTGACAGAAGCCCGAACAACAGGGCACTGACGTACTAGAACATGCAATGATACTGTGAAATGGTGCATTAATGATGGCTAGGCATTAACTGAAATCCAGATTTGCCACATAAAACCTGCAAGAAAAGGACAACTGAATGCTGTGCTCTGTCATTTGAAAGACGTAAAACAGTCGTTGACTGCAGCCACGTTCCTAATGGAGGGAACCTGCTGACAGTAAAACCACGGTTTTGTCATGTCTCGAGATGGCTGAGACTTTGCTGACGTCGCAGCAACCTGTCTGAGATTCGTCAGCAGAACACAAGTCCCGAATTAGTTTTGGAATCAGTTCATTGACTCTTCCGGGAACGCTAGACTTACGACAGCGCAGGAAGTTTTACCACAGAAACATCAAACATGAATAATCGGTTAACAAGAAATAATACTGCCACTACGACAAAACATTATTATGTATTTTCTTTTTTTTTTTTTTTTCTTTAACGAACACGAAAAGACCTTGCTCTTCGGACGAGCAAACAAACTGGCATTCTGCCGTCACGTCATCACCCACATTTATTTGCCTTTATCTTCGTCATATTGAACAAAGTGAAGAGCGTTTGCTATCGTTGTTACACTACCGCTTGTCTTTCGATGTTGCCATCGTCAGAACATTCCAGTGAGTTTCTGAATTCGGTGAATTGTGTATCTAAATCGGTGAATTCGTGTCAAAATGCTTTCGTGTTCTTGGTTTTTAAGTGGAGGTACTGTAAAATTTTTATATGCGATGCAAAGACTAAGAGGATGAACTGTCGCATTTTCCTGTGCCACATCAATCAGTTCTTAATACCGTTGTACCTTTTTGGTCTATTTTGGAGAGAAGGGTACGCGACCGCTACCCACTTTCACCATCGTTACCAGAACTGGCCACTATTTTGCGGGGAGAATGGTACAAAATTCCCTTGAAGACCCTACAGGACCGCTACTTACTCGTTCCGAGACAACTGGAAGCTGTTTTGAATGCCAACGGTTTGCCGTATTAGGCATAGTAAGGTGTTGTGTTGTGATGTTTCCATATTTTTGTCCACCCTTGTACCCCAGTTACTTCTCTGCTAACATTAGTTACAGCAGAACAGAAGTTTGTCGGACCTCTTCTCTTGGTGACGGGAAAACTTTTTGCAGTGTTGTTACTGTGACACTATTTGGTCAAGTTGGACACATTTTATGTCGTTGAATGTTCTTTCCAATGCCAAAGAAAAAAGTATAGAGCTCCATCACAAAAAGTTGGGTTTTATTATTCTACAGCTATGAACGTGAAGAATTATTTGTATGCGAGGCAGAATTCGCCACATTATCGACCATAAATTAGCGAAAATCACGCCTCGTTATACGGGTACTCACTCGCTTTGGATTTGTTTTGGATAACCTGTCTTAGCTAGCTTACACTATATAAGGAGATTTCTTGTAGAGTTTGTCAGTAATCATAGATTGTCTTGTAGGAAACTTGAAATCGATGGTTAACATCCGAGGTAGGTTGTTAATAAATTGTAAGCCGGAATTTAGACTTTGTCCTGCATACTGTATACTGACGACTTCTTCTTGTTATTTGCCTGACATACCGTATGCTCAGTAAAGGCCTGGCCAGACAGAATCCGGCCTGCCGCTGAGACACACAGGCAACGGCCGGCCTCAGCGACTCTTGAGGCGTCAGCTCTTACACTGTGGAAAGGCCGAACCCCATTATTAAGCTTGCATGCGTAGCGCGCTTGTCTTGGCGTTAGACGATTTGGAAGCTTCAGGCGGAACACGTTATCTTTGTGCGATTTCCTATTTTTTTTTTAACTGAAGAAATGAGTAGCTCGCACTAGCGTTACGAAATGGGACCAAGAAGAGGGAATGTTGGGTCCACGACATTAATAGCAAGAGAGAAAGCTTAGGAGAATACCATCGTCTGTGTATTGATCTAGAGTCTGACGAAAGTAGGTTGTTCAAATATTTTCGTATGTCGCGAGAATGTTTCGAGGAACTGCATCGCCTGATAAAAAGGTAGCACCGAGAAGTGCACAACGAACTGGAGAAAGCCAATTGATACAAGGCACAGACTAGCCATTTGTTTGAGGTACGTTTTACCATTTGTGGCCTCTTTGTTCTTCAAACAGAAGTCATATAATTTATTCCATTTCAATTTTGCTGTATCATATGAAAGGTTCGGCGGAAGAAAGTGCTATCCCACAATGTAGTTACGAGTGGAGTGAAAAATTTATTTGAAGTGTTTACGAATACAGCAAACGATAGTAACATCTAGTTCCGTATGTCCCGCTAGAGAGAACTTTCTACTTAATAGATTGTTTTGTTTCATTGTATTCATAACATTGTCAATGAATTGAAACAAACATATCTTTGGTCGTTAACTTATCTATTCGTTCTATCGGCATAATTTATTTTAATCTTTTCCAGATACTTGACTACAGGCGAGAGTCACCAGACCATAGCTTCTTCTTTTCGGTTAGGACGCTCAACAGTCTCAGAAATTGTGAAAAAAGTGTGCCACGCAATATGGGCCGTTCTACAACCCAAGTATTTACCTACTCCTACAACAGAGATGTGGAAGAAATCTGAAGAAGGATTTCTAGAACTTTGAGGGTTTCCAAACTGCCTTGGAAGCATAGACGGGAAGCATATCAGATTAAAAAGCCCGAGGGATAGTGGATCCCAGTTCTTCTGTTACAAACAATTCTTTTCGCTGGTTCTCCTTGCGATCGTTGATCCATACTAAGAGTTTACAGTAGTTGATATTGGAAGTTATGGACGTCATAGTGACAACACTATTTCTGAGAATTCAGCTTTCCATCAAGAGTATATCGAGGGCAAAAGTATTCTACCTCCAAATCAGGATCGCGTGTATCATACAAAAAGTTGTATTCTCTCACCTCGTCTATAAGTCTCTCTGTGTCCATGATGCATGCATGCACTACGAGCTGCAAGATAAAAACCGCCTCACGCCGCTGCCTCCAGTGTGACCACAGAACAGTTGAGTGCGCCAACAGAGGCAAACAGCCGCTCCGGCTTGCGGCGAATCTGTAATCTGTGACAACCCGGTGGCGGCCGGTGCGGCAGGCCGCATGCCGGTGCGTCAGAGCCGCATTCAGTGTGACCGCCGCCATACAGTAACGAGCGATTCAACAGTGCGGCCTGCCGGCTGCGGTTCAAGGCCACAGGCCGGACGGCCAGGCCGCATTCTGTCTGGCCAGGCCTTAACTAACAACGAAGACGGAGCAGCGCATGGGATCTTCGTCCTTACTGCTTAGAATAAATCACTTGTACTGATCAGTCACAGCATTATGTCCAACTCTGTCGCAGGTAAGAGCGGCAACGCATCTTGGCCTGGAAGCAATGATGCCTTGGTAGATCGCTGGAGGGAGTAGGCATCACATCTGCACACACACATCACCTTATTTCCGTAAATTCCGGGGAAGGTGGCGATGAGCTCTTGACGCCAGGTCTAGTCACATCCCACACGCATTCGATCGGGCTCAAATCTGGCGAGTTGAGGAGGCAGCACATCAGTTGGAACTCGCCACTCTGTTCCTCGAACCACTCCATCACACTCCTGGCCTTGTGACACGGCGCATTATGTTGTTGAAAAATTCCACTGCTGTCGGGAAACATGATCCTCATGAAGGGGTGTACGTGGTCTGCAACCAGTGTGAGATACTCCTCGGCCGTCGTGGTGCCTTGCACGAACTCCACTGGATTCATGGATGCCCACGTGAATGATACCCAGAGTATAATGGAGCCGACGCCAGCTCGTCTCCGTCCCTCAGAATACGTGTCAAGCAACTGTTTCCCTGGGAGAAGACAGATTCGCGTCCTACCATCGGAATGATGAAGAAGATATCGGGATTCATCAGATCATACAACGCTCTGCCACTGCGCCAACGTCCAGTCCGATGGCCACTTGCCCATTTCAGTCGTAGTTGCCGATGTCTTGGTATCAACATTAGGGTCGTCGGCTATGGAGGCCCATAGTTAGGAGTGTACGGTGCACTGTGTGTTCAGATGCACTTGTCTATGTGCAGCTTTAAAGTCTGGTATTAGTTCCTTCACAGTTCGCCGTTTGGTCTGTTTTACCAATCAGATCAGTCTACAACGTCCAACATCTGTAATGAGGTGTGCCCGCTAAACACACGACGTCCGGGCGTGGTTGCACCTTGGTTCCGCCATATGTGGAAGACACTCGCCACAGCACTCCTGGAACACCCGACAAGTCGTGCAGTTTACGAAATGCTCGTGCCGGGCCTCCGGGTCAACACAATCTGCCTTCGGTCAAACTCAGACAGTTCGCGCGTCTTCCCCATTTCAACACATGCTCGCTGATACTACAATCCACGGTGCGTGTATCTGACTAGCAGTCTTTCTCGCCAGGTGACGCTGCTATCGACTGGACGGGTTTATTCGGTAGTAGGTCGGTGGTCATAATGTTCTGGCTGATCAGTGTTCGTGTTATGAGCATTTAAGGGGAAAGGAAGATCGTCTTGAATGCGTCGTGCCACTTGCTGCCTGCGAACTGTGTCAGTGGCGTAAGTACTTCGTGGCATCTGCAGTGTAATGTTGTTATTCTGCAAGAAACGGTCAAATGGGTCAAATGGCTCTGAGCACTATGCGACTTAACTTCTGAGGTCATCAGTCGCCTAGAACTTAGAACTACTTAAACCTAACTAACCTAAGGACATCACACACATCCATGCCCGAGGCAGGATTCGAACCTGCGACCGTAGCGGTCGCTCGGCTCCAGACTGTAGCGCCTAGAACCGCACGGCCACTCCGGCCGGCCAAGAAACGGTTGTGCAAATGAAAAAAACAAAAACAGTGTATGTGTAGAAAGAAGAGGCGAGGTTTACACACGGCCTATTATTTTCTGCATAATTATCTATAGGCCTACACTGTAAGCACGATTAGCGGAGGTTACTTCATACGAGCCGGCCGTGGTGGCGGAGCGGTTCTAGGCGCTACAGTTTGGAGCCGCGTGACCGGTACGGTCGCAGGTTCGAGTCCTGCCTCGGGCATGGATGTGTGTGATGTCCTTAGATTAGTTAGGTTAGTTAGGTTTAAGTTCTAGGGGACTTATGACCTCAGCAGTTAAGTCCCATAGTGCTCAGAACCATTTGAACCATTTTGAACTTCGTACGGCAATAAAGTATCTCAGCTTTTCTGTCTCATTTGCGAATAGTGCTTGGAAGGAGCATGTGGTGGTACAGCTTAGGTGTGACCTCGAATTTCCGTAAGTTTATCGCCATGACCATTTCGCGACGTGTAACTTCTGTGTAACGTGTAACTTGTGTATTACTGCTACGTGTGTTTACGGAATATTAACAGATCGTTCAGTGATCAGCAACGCCTCTCTTGTAACGTTTGCCTGCGGTGAAACGAGCTGTTCTTCTTTGGCTCATCTCTGTCTCCTTCTTAACCATATCTGGCAATGGTCACAGACTGATAACTAATTCTCAAGGAATGGTCGGAAAAGATTTTGCAAACTACTTCTTTTGTTGGTGAAGTTCATTCACTTAGAATTCTTCTGAGGCCTCTTGTCTTGTGTCTGATTTTGAGCGCCCGTTCCACATTCAATCACTTTGGCTGCATACTGTTATAAATCTTACAGTTGAGACTATTTCTACTGAGAAGTAGTCACTGCTGTAACAACAATAGCCTTCCCCACACGTAATACCATTGGCGAACAGTTTCATACAATGTACGGCATTATTACTTACTCATTTATATGTTGTGTCGTTATCAGGAGAAAGAAAACTGGCACTCTACGGATCGGAGCGTGGAATGTCAGATCCCTTAATCGGGCAGGTAGGTTAGAAAATTTAAAAAGGGAAATGGATAGGTTAAAGTTAGATATAGTGGGAATTAGTGAAGTTCGGTGGCAGGAGGAACAAGACTTTTGGTCAGGTGATTACAGGGTTATAAATACAAAATCAAATAGGGGTAATGCAGGAGTAGGTTTAATAATGAATAAAAAAATAGGAGTGCGGGTTAGCTACTACAAACAGCATAGTGAACGCATTATTGTGGCCAAGATAGACACAAAGCCCATGCCTACTACAGTAGTACAAGTTTATATGCCAACTAGCTCTGCAGATGATGAAGAAATTGATGAAATGTATGACGAGATAAAAGAAATTATTCAGGTAGTGAAGGGAGACGAAAATTTAATAGTCATGGGTGACTGGAATGCGTCAGTTGGAAAAGGGAGAGAAGGAAACATAGTAGGTGAATATGGATTGGGGGGAAGAAATGAAAGAGGAAGCCGCCTTGTAGAATTTTGCACAGAGCATAACTTAATCATAGCTAACACTTGGTTCAAGAATCATAAAAGAAGGTTGTATACCTGGAAGAATCCTGGAGATACTAAAAGGTATCAGATAGATTATATAATGGTAAGACAGAGATTTAGGAACCAGGTTTTAAATTGTAAGACATTTCCAGGGGCAGATGTGGATTCTGACCACAATCTATTGGTTATGAACTGCAGATTGAAACTGAAGAAACTGCAAAAAGGTGGGAATTTAAGGAGATGGGACCTGGATAAAATGAAAGAACCAGAGGTTGTAGAGAGTTTCAGGGAGAGCATAAGGGAACAATTGACAGGAATGGGGGAACGAAATACAGTAGAAGAAGAATGGGTAGCTCTGAGGGATGAAGTAGTGAAGGCAGCAGAGGATCAAGTAGGTAAAAAGACGAGGGCTAATAGAAATCCTTGGGTAACAGAAGAAATATTGAATTTAATTGATGAAAGGAGAAAATATAAAAATGCAGTAAATGAAGCAGGCAAAAGGGAATACAAACGTCTCAAAAATGAGATCGACAGAAAGTGCAAAATGGCTAAGCAGGGATGGCTAGAGGACAAATGTAAGCATGTAGAGGCTTGTCTCACTAGGGGTAAGATAGATACTGCCTACAGGAAAATTAAAGAGACCTTTGGAGAGAAGAGAACCACTTGTATGAATATCAAGAGCTCAGATGGCAACCCAGTTCTAAGCAAAGAAGGGAAGGCAGAAAGGTGGAAGGAGTATATAGAGGGTTTATACAAGGGCGATGTACTTGAGGACAATATTATGGAAATGGAAGAGGATGTAGATGAAGATGAAATGGGAGATAAGATACTGCGTGAAGAGTTTGACAGAGCACTGAAAGACCTGAGTCGAAACAAGGCCCCAGGAGTAGACAACATTCCATTAGAACTACTGATGGCCTTG
The DNA here is from genome assembly GCF_023898315.1 of Schistocerca nitens. Taxonomy (NCBI): domain Eukaryota; kingdom Metazoa; phylum Arthropoda; class Insecta; order Orthoptera; family Acrididae; genus Schistocerca; species Schistocerca nitens. The sequence continues at coordinate 1,092,745,432 of NC_064615.1, read as the reverse complement.
GGAGAGCCAGTCATGACAAAACTCTACCATCTGGTGAGCAAGATGTATGAGACAGGCGAAATACCCACAGACTTCAAGAAGAATATAATAATTCTAATACCAAAGAAAGCAGGTGTTGACAGATGTGAAAATTACCGAACTATCAGTTTAATAAGTCACAGCTGCAAAATACCAACGCGAATTCTTTACAGACGAATGGAAAAACTGGTAGAAGCGGACCTCGGGGAAGATCAGTTTGGATTCCGTAGAAATGTTGGAACACGTGAGGCAATACTAACCTTACGACTTATCTTAGAAGAAAGATTAAGAAAAGGCAAACCTACGTTTCTAGCATTTGTAGACTTAGAGAAAGCTTTTGACAACGTTAACTGGAATACTCTCTTTCAAATTCTGAAGGTGGCAGGGGTAAAATACAGGGAGCGAAAGGCTATTTACAATTTGTACAGAAACCAGGTGGCAGTTATAAGAGTCGAGGAGCATGAAAGGGACGCAGTGGTTGGGAAAGGAGTGAGACAGGGTTGTAGCCTCTCCCCGATGTTATTCAATCTGTATATTGAGCAAGCAGTAAAGGAAACAAAAGAAAAATTCGGAGTAGGTATTAAAATTCATGGAGAAGAAGTAAAAACTTTGAGGTTCGCCGATGACATTGTAATTCTGTCAGAGACAGCAAAGGACTTGGAAGAGCAGTTGAACGGAATGGACAGTGTCCTTAAAGGAGGATATAAGATGAACATCAACAAAAGCAAAACGAGGATAATGGAATGTAGTCAAATTAAATCGGGTGATGCTGAGGGGATTAGATTAGGAAATGAGACACTTAAAGTAGTAAAGGAGTTTTGCTATTTAGGGAGTAAAATAACTGATGATGGTCGAAGTAGAGAGGATATAAAATGTAGACTGGCAATGGCAAGGAAATCGTTTCTGAAGAAGAGAAATTTGTTAACATCGAGTATAGATTTAAGTGTCAGGAAGTCGTTTCTGAAAGTATTTGTATGGAGTGTAGCCATGTATGGAAGTGAAACATGGACGATAACCAGTTTGGACAAGAAGAGAATAGAAGCTTTCGAAATGTGGTGCTACAGAAGAATGCTGAAGATAAGGTGGGTAGATCACGTAACTAATGAGGAGGTATTGAATAGGATTGGGGAGAAGAGGAGTTTGTGGCACAACTTGACTAGAAGAAGGGATCGGTTGGTAGGACATGTTTTGAGGCATCAAGGGATCACAAATTTAGCATTGGAGGGCAGCGTGGAGGGTAAAAATCGTAGAGGGAGACCAAGAGATGAATACACTAAGCAGATTCAGAAGGATGTAGGTTGCAGTAGGTACTGGGAGATGAAGAAGCTTGCACAGGATAGAGTAGCATGGAGAGCTGCATCAAACCAGTCTCAGGACTGAAGACCACAACAACAACAACAATGTTGTGTCGCTACAAGCAGTAGTACCCGTAATACCTCCTTGGAAGATATATACAGCTGGTGTCACCTCTGATCGTATCCCACTCTTAAAAAAGGTGTTATGAGTCTTATTGGCCAATGAACTCGTTGGTTAATTAACAAGGTGGCTCCTATTTCCTTAAAAAGCATCAGAGAGGTGGATCATCACTAGCAGTGTCGCCATACACTGACTCGACTACGCATTGCTAAATGTGGGATTTAATCCAGGACCGTGGTGCATGATTTGGTGATCAGGCACTATCCGCCAGGAACAATCTGCTTATAGATTAGCGGCGTTTCTTCCATCACCTGAATTCTAACGGGCGATCTCCTCGTCATCAAACAAGCCTGTGATAGCGTCGGAGACAGTGAAAATGAATTAGAAATGTAACAGCTTCTCGGAGCGAATTAGACACAGAGTGCATTCGCGGATTTAAGACGTTCAATGGACATATACCTGTAGTAGTAACGACTCTCAGTGAATTGAAAGCAAGGGAAATGGAAAACACTCCCTGTGGGGTAAAATATTCTATAAATCAATGATTCAACTCTGGTTAACTAATTTTCTGCTTGCATTGTAATCAGTAGGATAATTTATGAAGAAAAGCACCACGCCTTTTTTATTACTCTGTTTCGCACAATATGTCTGTAGGCCTACTGATATACCGAAGTACTGATTGTCCAATAAAAATGACTCCTTCTCTTCCTTTGTTTCCGTTGCTCGTTCTGTGGTCATCCGTCCTTTTTCTTTCACTCGCTCTCTTTATCTGAAGAGCATTTAGCAAGAACCCATTTGTCCCATAGTGGAATCTGTGGCATCGCTGGACAACATCCAAAGCAAATTCCGCCCCCCTTGGCACCGTTCTGCAGGCAATTCTTTGTGTCGCTTATGCACTCTGGCGCTAAGAATGGACGCTCGCTAGTGCCCTTTGTTTCGTATGTCACACCTGCTGTATTTTACTCTCAAAAGAATTCAATATGCAATATATTATACTTGACTGGAGTCAGTGATATTCTTGTTGGAGTTTTTATTCCTCAGTCCCTGAACTTAGTTTGAAGTTTTCTGAGAGGAGCAGCTTTTAAAGTTGTATGAGAATGTTCTCAATGTTAACTTTTGTAGGGCAAGATGTCCTCTATGCTGACTTTAATAGGGACAAGATGAAAATTTTCGGATTTTCAGAGAAAGACTATGGTACTTTAATGTAAATAATGCACTTTTCTCGATGTAGTTCTCTTTTAGATCAGTGAACATTCTTCGAATGAGTAAGTTGCACCCTAGAAGTAAGATTTTCGAAATCTGCAAAATCTACTTCTACGGATGTCGCAGTTCTTCATCAACCTCAAAATGTCTCCGCAACATCAAACACGTTTAGATATGGGCATTTGAGGTAGCCACAGGATCTCAAATCTGGTGAACAGGTTGGATGTTTAAATAATGTGTACTTCTAATCCCCATTTAGCTCTCGTCAAAGCAGTTTGCGGACAACAGCTGGTCCTGATCGAAGATTTTTTTTTAATCAATCCTTGAGCATTTTCACTTATACTTCATTCAGTTGGCCCAGAACAATTAGCCAATTATTTATTACCTTATGAAGTCTTACAACTGAACATGACAACAACGACAACAACAACAATAACAGGATAATAAGAAAAATCCTTTCTTCATAAAAAAAAGACCACGACATTCCTGCCAAAAGTAATAAAGCTCACATTTCTCGTGTGGGGCCACAGTGTACCACCCACTGGTGTTATTTCATTTCTGCCTCTCAGAGAGGTGGCGCATTAGCTGATATCTACATCTACATCTACGTGATTACTCTGCTATTCACAATAAAGTTCCTAGCAGAGGTAAAGGCGCTGCAGTCTGGAACCGCAGGACCGCTACGGTCGCAGGTTCGAATCCTGCCTCGGGCATGGATGTTTGTGATGTCCTTAGGTTAGTTAGGTTTAACTAGTTCTAAGTTCTAGGGGACTAATGACCTCAGCAGTTGAGTCCCATAGTGCTCAGAGCCATTTGAACCTAGCAGAGGGTTCAATGAACCTCCTTCAAGCTGTCTCTCTACCGTTCCACATCTCGAACGGCACACGGGAAAAAGAGCAGTTAAATTTTTCTATGCGAGCCCTGATTTCTCTTATTTTATCGTGATGATCATTTCTCCTTATGTAGGTGGGTGGCAACAGAATATTTTCGCAATCGGATGAGAAAACTGGTGATTGAAATTTCATGAGAAGATACCATCGCAACTAAAGACGCCTTTGTTTTAATGATTGCCGCTGCAATTCACGTATCATGTCTGTGGCGCTATCTCCCCTACTTCGCGATAATACAAAACGAGTCGCCCTTCTTTGTACTTTTTCGATGTCATCCGTCAGTCCCATCTGTTGCGGATCCCACTCTGCACAGCAACACTACAGAATAGGGCGGACAAGTGTGGTGTAAGCAGTCTCTTTAGTAGACCTGTTGCACCTTCTAAGTGTTCTGCCAATGAATCGCAGTCTTTGGTTTGCTGTACCCACAACATTATTTATGTGATCGTTCCAATTTAGGGTATTTGTAATTGTAATCTCTAAGTATTTAGCTGAATTTAGAGCCTTCAGATTTGTGTGACGTATCGCGTAATCGAAATTTAGCTGATTTCTTTTAGTACTCATGTGAATAAGTTGACACTTTTCTTTATTCAGGGTCAATTGCCTCTTTTCTCACCATACAGATTCTTGGCTCTGAGCACTATGGGACTTAACTTCTGAGGTCATCAGTTCCCTAGAACTTAGAACTACTTAGACCTAACTAACCTAAGGACATCACACACATCCATGCCCGAGGCAGGATTCGTACCTGCGATCGCAGCGGTCGCGCGGTTCCAGACTGTAGCGTCCAGAACCGCGCGGCCACTTCCGGCCGGCACAGATATCTTATCTAAATCATTTTGCACGTCGTTTTGATAATCTGATGACTTTACGAGACGGTAAATGACAGCATCATATGCAAACAATCTAAGACGGCTACTCAGATTGTCTCCTATGTCAATATACACTCCTGGAAATAAGAACACCGTGAATTCATTGTCCCAGGAAGGGGAAACTTTATTGACACATTCCTGGGGTCAGATACATCACATGATCACACTGACAGAACCACAGGCACATAGACACAGGCAACAGAGCATGCACAATGTCAGCACTAGTACAGTGTATATCCACCTTTCGCAGCAATGCAGGCTGCTATTCTCCCATGGAGACGATCGTAGAGATGCTGGATGTAGTCCTGTGGAACGGCTTGCCATGCCATTTCCACCTGGCGCCTCAGTTGGACCAGCGTTCGTGCTGGACGTGCAGACCACGTGAGACGACGCTTCATCCAGTCCCAAACATGCTCAATGGGGGACAGATCCGGAGATCTTGCTGGCCAGGGTAGTTGACTTACACCTTCTAGAGTACGTTGGGTGGCACGGGATACATGCGGACGTGCATTGTCCTGTTGGAACAGCAAGTTCCCTTGCCGATCTAGGAATGGTAGAACGATGGGTTCGATGACGGTTTGGATGTACCGTGCACTATTCAGTGTCCCCTCGACGATCACCAGTGGTGTACGGCCAGTGTAGGAGATCGCTCCCCACACCATGATGCCGGGTGTTGGCCCTGTGTGCCTCGGTCGTATGCAGTCCTGATTGTGGCGCTCACCTGCACGGCGCCAAACACGCATACGACCATCATTGGCACCAAGGCAGAAGCGACTCTCATCGCTGAAGACGACACGTCTCCATTCGTCCCTCCATTCACGCCTGTCGCGACACCACTGGAGGCGGGCTGCACGTTGTTGGGGCGTGAGCGGAAGACGGCCTAACGGTGTGCGGGACCGTAGCCCAGCTTCATGGAGACGGTTGCGAATGGTCCTCGCCGATACCCCAGGAGCAACAGTGTCCCTAATTTGCTGGGAAGTGGCGGTGCGGTCCCCTACGGCACTGCGTAGGATCCTACGGTCTTGGCGTGCATCCGTGCGTCGCTGCGGTCCGGTCCCAGGTCGACGGGCACGTGCACCTTCCGCCGACCACTGGCGACAACATCGATGTACTGTGGAGACCTCACGCCCCACGTGTTGAGCAGTTCGGCGGCGGCGGTACGTCCACCCGGCCTCCCGCATGCCCACTATACGCCCTCGCTCAAAGTCCGTCAACTGCACATACGGTTCACGTCCACGCTGTCGCGGCATGCTACCAGTGTTAAAGACTGCGATGGAGCTCCGTATGCCACGGCAAACTGGCTGACACTGACGGCGGCGGTGCACAAATGCTGCGCAGCTAGCGCCATTCGACGGCCAACACCGCGGTTCCTGGTGTGTCCGCTGTGCCGTGCGTGTGATCATTGCTTGTACAGCCCTCTCGCAGTGTCCGGAGCAAGTATGGTGGGTCTGACACACCGGTGTCAATGTGTTCTTTTTTCCATTTCCAGGAGTGTAGGTCAGGAACAATCGAGGGCCTATAACACTTCCTTGGGGAACGACGGATATTACTTCTGTTTTCCTCGATGACTCTCCGTTCATTACTACGAACTGTAACCTTTCTGACAGGAAATCAGGAATCTAGTCGCACAACTGAGGCGATACTCCGTAGGCACGCTTGTGGGGAACGGTGTCGAAAGCCTGCTGGAAATCTAAAAATATGGAATCATCGCTCTCTGGAGGACCAGAGATCAAATCCCAATCCGATCTTTCAAATTTTGGTTTCCGTGCCTTCCTTAAAACAGCTATGGAAAATGCTGGTATCATTTCTGTATAAAAGACACGATCGTTTTACTTAAAAATTGATAAATTATGAGAATGTGAACTCAATCTTTAATGACCCCGACTAATCTTCCTTTTTCCCATTATTATGGCGTGAAGTGGTAGACGCACAACTCGTTACACCAACAAACCGACACAGCAAATCGATTGGGTTCTTGAAAGAGTCCAAACATTGCTGAAGAATTCGCGTGTCATTTGTTGTTGGTTCGCACTCAGTCATGCAACCATCCAGCACAAGAAATTCTCGTAATTAATTCTTCAAGTAAAATTTTCCGATCTCAGTCTTGAGAGATGCCTGTTGCCTAAGTTATTTCATAGATTTTTAATAACCAATTGTACAGAACAAGTTTATTATTTTGAAACGAACTTCAGGCATCCGTTTTTTATCTGTTAAAAATCAAGGAGCCGGCCACTTGCTGTCTTTCACAAATTAGAATGAATTTCCGACGACGATAAACTGACCAAACCAAAGAATTTTGTGACAGTGTGGAATTTACGCATCATTACGATTTTAAAAATATACGAAACTGTCAGCCATATGAAGCTGATACTTCTCTTAAGGCATTGTGCAACACAGGAAAAAACGGACGAAAAATCAATACAAGGAACGCCGTCTGTTAGACAAATGTTGGGGAGAGGGGCAATAAAGGCAGGCTTTGTCCTGATATGTGACATATATAAATTGAGCTGTTGCAGAAGTTTTCAATTGATTCTCTTGGTTCACATTAACGAGGAATGCAAGTTGGATTATAACGAGGGCAGACTATGCTCTTGGAGTCCTAATGGTCTTTCTAGACTAGAAAGAATTTTTAAATCCTGAAGAAGGGACTATCTTTTTTTATCTTTTTAACCGTGCAAAATTTTAATTTCTAATAAATAGACACAACCGAAGCCCATAAGAACAAAAAAACAAATTTAAAGAAAGAGAAAAAGTGAAAAGGCTGCTGTCGGATAGAACTGCCGAAAAAGAAGGAGAAGGAAAGTAATTAAGCTGTCAGCATGTGTGACTATGGCAACGGCCGTGCCGCAGTGGTTACACCGGTTCCCGTGAGATCACCGAAGTTAAGCGCTGTCGGCAGTGGTCGGCACTTGGATGGGTGACCATCCAGGCCACCATGCGCTGTTGCCATTTTTCGGGGTGCACTCAGCCTCGTGATGCCAATTTAGAAGCTACTCGACCGAATAGTAGCGGCTCCGGCCAAAGAAACCATCATAACGACCGGGAGAGCGGTGTGCTGACCACACGCCCCTCCTATCCGCATCCTCAACTGAGGATGATGCGGCGGTCGGTTGGGCCCGTTGGGCCACTTGTGGCCTGAAGACGGAGTGCTATGTCTGACTGCTATGCAGAGGACCCGGGTTTGAATCCCCGTGCCGCGATGGGTAGCCGAGCAGTTTGGGGCGCATTGCCACGGTTCGCGCGGCTGTCCCCGTCGGTGGTTCGAGTCCTCCCTCGGGCATGGGTGTGTGTGTTGTCCTTAGCTTAAGTTGGTTTAAGTTAGATTAACCACAAATTTCGAAATCTCCGTAGTGCCAGGTATTTTTCCTTGGTGGGAGGACTGGAAAAAGGATGTACTCGGTCTCATAATGCCAGCTGAGGAGCTATTTCATCCGCCAAGTTCTACGAAGCAGACAACGGCGCGGAGAGCGGTGTGCTGAGTCCATGCACCTCCACACCACATGCAAATGACAACAGCGGCGTTCGATATAAGCCGTTGTGTATTATTATCAGCTACTGATGTATCCGCCTCCGTAGTCTATGTCCCTGACATGTGCTTATGCACTTGCACTCATCTCTGAGCTAGCAGGTTCGAATCATGTGATGATTGGTTTATGGGGCGCTCAACTGCGCGGTCATCAGCACCCGTTCAAAGTCCCAATTTTTACACAGACCAATCTATCAATGATGATGATGAAGTGATGAGGACAACACAAACACCCAGTCCCCGGGCAGAAAAAATCACCAACCCGGCCGGGAATCGAATCAGGGATCCCGAGAATCACAACGGTAGAGGCAATTAATAATTTGCTGACAAGAGGAGGAAAGATGTTAATGTGAGATTTCTTATCACCTTATGGTTCGCTACTGTGCTTGGTAAATTCCGACTCTCTCCTTAGAATAGAATGAAGACATATCACTCACCAACGGTTCGTCCACTCGGCGCCCCACTTCTCTCATTCGATAGGAATATCCTACTGGAGCCCCTCATTTCGCTGTTGTTTTCATCACCATTATCATCATCAACAACAACAACGGTAACCCCAATATGAGGCAGTCTTAAACAATTAGTCGCCAAGAGAGGCCTACAGCAGATAATGTGACACTCAGGACACAAGTAAGTAAGATGCTGCCGTAACCTTATTTCGCATTTCAAAGTATCTTTCGAGTTCGCTGATCATCTGTATGTTCGTCATTTTGAGTTCCTAATGAGTCGCTTAACATAGAAGAAATTCACGTTTCTTTTTTCAAGTAATGGGACATCTTTTGTAGAATATGAGTCGTTTTTACCTAAAACCTTCTGAAAATGAGGCTCTTTTTACAATTCTGTTCAAGTGGTTCAAATGGCTCTAATCACTATGCGACTTAACATCTGAGGTCATCAGTCCCCTAGACTTAGAACTACTTAAACCTAAGGACATCACACACATCCATGCCCGAGGCAGGATTCGAACCTGCGACTGTAGCAGCAGCGCGGTTCCGGATTGAAGCGCCTAGAACCGCTCGGTCACAGCGGCCGCCTTTCAATTTTGTTCTATTGCTTTCTGTGGGAATCAATGCTATCAATATTTGCTTAATAAATGCACTTCATTGTTCAGTGACTCTGTCTTTATTCCTTACTATCTATTCGAGGATCAAACAGGGAGATTTTTGTATCAAATGGCCCGTTAATAAAATCTCTGCTCTCTTGAAGTTTTAAAAAACCCTATTGTACCTTACACTGTAAAAATACGAACGTAACTGAAACGTGTTCACGCAGTTTGTTATAATATTTTATCACATTTATTTTCTGGACATTGATAATTAATCTTCAGTCTTTTGTCCTCCATGGCACAGTGCGTGTTCATCCAATGACGTAATGAATTATCATAACCCAACAGAAGCGCGATGTGGGACACGCTTTCTGTGTATTTTGTACGAGTGCCAAATGGATCGACATTTTTCAGCACTGCACAAATGCCCTGTCATGAGGCGCCGCCAAACTGTGCCAGAACTGCCGAGAGAGTTTTCACAGCCGCTGCTCTGGTATTATTGCGCACTTATGCTCCATCACCTGGAAGAGGCTTTGCGTCACAGAATGTAGAAAATGTAGCACCGTATTGCCCGTTATAAGTATCTAGTCTCGTTTTTTCTTACACAGCGCGAACCAGAGCTACGCGGACAACATTTGGGGGGTTGTTCAGGCATATTCTCTGAGTATTTTGGTAACAGATAGCTGCGGTCTCCAGTGGCTCGTTACAGAGTAATAATGTAATTATGATTTATTCGGATTTGTTACCACAAAATGTTTTCACAACAGTGAAAAAGCCAGTAACACGCATTCATGAAAACGTTGTGTCACGATAGGATCTAATATTAATGGTCTTCTATGTACAGACGCAAAACTACTGTGATGTGGTTGCCATAGTTACTGGAACAGCTGAGCATAGCGTTGTCGTGTCACTAGTTAATGGACCGTCGACATTAGGACTGTTGTGCACTATTTTCAGTACAATACTTATACAATGCAGTATCTCTGAAACGAGCCGCTGGAGACCATGGGTCACTTATAGCAAAGTACTCAGAATAGATCCCTGAACAGCCTCTGAAAGTTTGTCGGTGGAGTTCTGGTTCATCCTGTATATGGTGAATTACATAACATACAATACTGCAAATGTTTCATAACCGAGTCGTATAATTGAAGGAACATTTTTTACCGTTGATGGTAAACATATAGAGAATGTTTTAAGCTTTTCATTTAGTATGATACAGAAGCACTTTTCGTTTTTCTCCCAATGGAACGAGGTATATTTTAAGGCCATCTGTAAGCGTTATAATTATATTACTTCCTTAGTCGGTTATCTGAGGACTACGCTAAGCTTACAACCATTGTATTACGGCAGCTATTTTCAGTTTTTCTTTTTCCGTCTGTGAGACGTTTTTCATCAGTGTGTTGTGTCTTTCATACGGCGTTCATCTGACCAAATGAGACAAATTGTTCGTTTCTAGTTTCGGAGAGTACTGAATGTTACTACAGCTGTCCTCAAGATGTCTCGGTTACACGAGTCTTCCGCTTACTTTCTCGTTCATTTTTTTTTTCTTTCCAAGTCCGTGTACCACGGCACCATTGTTTCTGGCTTTGAGTACAAGACTTTGAAGAGGAGTTTCGTCTGTTTGGAATCATACAGTCTTTTAACGCGAGCACACAACCAAGCTCTAAGTTTGTGCATTGCATCCGGGCTTCAGAATGTAGTTCTTGAAACTTCCTGGCAGATTAAAACTGTGTGCTGGACCGAGACTCGAACTCGGAACATTTTCCTTTGGCGGGCAGGTGCTCTACCAACGACCCACCCTGGCAGCTATACTTCCGCCAGTACCTCGTCTCCTACTTTCCAAACTTCAAAAAGTTTTCCTGCGAAACTTGCAGAACCAGCACTCCTGGAAGAAAGGATATTGTGGAGACATGGCTTAGCCACAGCCTGGGGGATGTTTCTAGAATGAATATTCTGGGAATATATTTCTTGTTTCGGCTTTTATGTACAGTGCGTTTTGTTATCCAGTATATTGTGTAAGAAGTTTCTTTTCGTCCTAATTCTGCTTGTAAATATCTCTCAGGGACGCCAAGACTTTCGGATTCATAGACAGTTGGTTTTATGACAGACTTATTGTGGCATTTATGGAAAAGCACATGTTGTTGTAAATGTTTTCTGTGGTTTGAAAGGCTATTTCCATTTCCCTGGCTCTTGATTTTAAGGCTTCATTTATCTAGCCCATTGGCTGTAGTCCATTCGCCCAGATACTCACCTCTATTCATGATTTTTATTGTTCCGTATCTGATGTTTAACTGGATTGTATAACAACTACATAGAATGTAAAATAAAGATCAAAATTCTTTTTTTCCTTACTTTATAGATATTCGATACGATTTTCCATGGCGTACGGACTATATTTGGGGTTAAGTGCATTTGATGTCGTACATTCTCCTGTGCTCTGATATACGGGAGAACTTATCTGTACCCATATTCGGAAATTATTTCGATTAACACTGCCTGACTTGTACATTCGTCATAGTCTTACCGTTTTACTTCCTGTAAAATTTGAGTTAAGTGCTGTTTCATTTTTAGATTTATTTTGAGAACACACTAAACCATCGTTCCTGGCATTTGTAACTCCATACGGGCTTCATGCTCGCCTCCATAGTTCCGAGGTCATCGTTACTGACTGTCGTGGGGGAGATCCGGGTTCGATTCCCGGTACTGTCAAGGGGGTGGGGTGCACTCAGCCTCGTGAGGCTAACTGAGGAGCTATTCGACCTATTAGTGGCGATTTTAAGGTCAAGAAACCCGACAGTGACCGGGAGAGTGGTCCGCTGACGACACGCCCCTCTATACTGCATCAAGTGACGCCATTGGCGTAGGATGACACGGTGGTCGGTCGCACCCGATTGATCCATCTTCACCTTTCCTACCTTCGTATGTTGGTATCCGTGGACTATGTTCGAACGACAGGTGAATTCTTTCAAAGTTTTGTACTGATACACCTCGCCAGGAGATTTTTTTCCAACGTTCTGATACCTGCGAAAATTGTTGGCATTTGAAGGCGTTTGATTTTATCGGTGACGAAAAGATCTCGCCACAATGAAAGGCGCCTTTGTTTTAATGATTGCCACCCCAACTCGCGTATCATAACCGTTTCACTCTCTTCCGTATTTCGTGATAATACAAAACGAGCTGCCCTTTATTGAACTTTTCAATGTCGTCTGTCAATGCTAAATTCCTTTGCCATATAAAGACCCCCTTCCTCTATAGCCAGAGAAAATAAGGGACGTTTTGAATATGTCCAGCACAACTAACACAGTGCTGTTTCAGCTCTATGTATTTGTAAATACAGCCTAGCAGCGCAGTGGCAGCAGACTTCGACTTCTCCTTTAGTACTTTTTCCTTCTTTTTTTGCTAATCCTTTGTCCGTAGGGCTAGATATACGCTTCATTTCTGCGCGCCTCTTGTCAAATGTTGTTGAACTTCATCAAAGAAAAGTACCCATACCATAAATAGTAAACAATTGCTTAAATGACTGCAAAATGGGATTCTACATACCGCAAAAAAACAGGGAAAGATGCCTTAATTAACATTTCATTGAGGATTATTTAACTTACTAGGGTAGAGACGCATTTTCAGTCCGGACATACATATCATGCTGCTGTTAGTCTCCCTAAGATATCAATCATCTTTTGTGTCGTATGGATATGGGTGGACTGGTCACCAACCTGCACCTCAGACAGTGTAGTGACTAAAACTCTATTACCTTCTGGACTTACTGTATTAAGGGTCACACAAAGACTGACTGTTAAATGACGGTATTCATGTCAGGTATCTAATGGCTCGTAAGGATGACAAGAATGATCGTATTAATCCCAGGCTCTGTGATTTAGATGCGAGTATAAATAGTAACTGGTGACTTGTCCAATGAGTCCCCAGCTTTTAGTAACGTAATTTCTATGCCAAAGCTCTGAAGTTAAATTTGTAGCTATGGGTCATATCATTTGGTCCTTATCTATTATGCGCTCTCCCTATATTTTTGGTCGTTGTAGGAGCAGCTTCTACCTTACCATGAGGCAATGAATTTACTGAAGGAGAACGCAGGTGATTGTAATCGTATTCCCGGGCCAATATTCAACTACGCTGGAAAAAATCTCTGTGCATGTAAATAACGTTTTTTATATGAGTGTACCATGGTCATTTGCTAGTCATCGTAACGTACGTCTCCATTACGTGATTGGTTTGGGTCATACAATCCGTTGTGCATAATCTGACCTGATACATGGGCATTATCACTAATTTTGTTTGTATAATTCTTAGATGAATATCAAAATTACTCCTCTCAAATTCATAACTGGAACATCAGTACCAATTAAAACAAGAATTACAAATATAATTATAATTAATGTGAATTAGAGCTTTGTACCAATGCAATAATCAATTATTTCTACACAGTATATTGCCAACGTTGTTGTAAAAGTTAATGTTCATTACCTGATGAAGCGGACATGTATTACCATAGTGCACTGGTATGTATGAGAATATTTCAAGTAATCGTGCTCACTTCTTTCCTGATTCACGTTTCGCTAAACGCATCGTATGCTCATGCCTGTTGTAGGTTTACGACACAGCATAGCCATTTTTGAGTTAGCTTATGCTCTACGCTCGGGTGCGTATGGAACAGATACGTAACAATATCCTATACCGTTCGTTAGTACTGCGCTCTTCTCATACGATCTGTTGGTGTACTAGAACTTCGAAGGAGCAAAACCTTAGTAATTAGTCCATCAGCCACTAAAAATTTCTCTTATTCACATCCTAATCGAGATGTTTTACGTTTAGACCTTGAACAGTTCGCGTTTGTTTGACTCCTTGGCTTAGTTTATTACGTGTCAGACTTCAAATCGGTTAGTGTGGAGTTCGGTCCTCAATACGAACTATGATTGTTATATATCGCTCATCTCTGGCAATGTTTTGTTAATGTTAGGCTGGGCCACGATTCGAGATCCACGTTGAACTGTACTGGATAGATAAGTCAGTTCAGAGTCCGGAAGAAGGAGGCCAAGGACACACCATCTCCAAAAGAATAGTGTCTAGTAACTATGGGCTCAAACCAACCTTCGGATTCAGGGGAACTTTACCTTTTTTTTACCTAGTCGCTATATACGTCCTTTCAGCAGCTTTCCATATTTTGGAAGCGAGATCGAATTTTTAAAAATGTTGACATTACATTCGTGTTCTCGTGCTGTAATATTTCCGCATCGTCAGGAAATTACTACCCCTATGAATTATCAAGCTAAGGCATTGTAGTGCGGTGACGTTCGCACTGGAGGTCATGTCCAAATGCTGAGTTGAATGTATAAAATTTTAGCACCACTATCTGAACTAAAATTGGAGGAACAATGTTTACGTCCGACGGCACACAAATACTGTAAATACCAAACTTCTGGTCAGTATTTCATAGAATGACAGCGTATGACACTATCGACAGCGAAACGTCCGTGTTATGGGGACATTAATAACCGTGGTCCCATTTGTGCCTGTCGCGACGAGTCCAGAGCTTCGGCTACTGCCTTCGTTTAATTGACATAAACGTCGACAACAGCATAAATACACCACTTTACTACACAATTAGTGCTCGCTGAGTGAGTCATGTTCTACCTAATGTGTTCAAGAAAAAGTCGTGGTCGACTTATTGAGCCCATTATAACATCTGGGCTCATGAGAAAATTATTTCCAAGGCAGCTGTTCTCCATGTGCTATATCTTTTTCAATGTGATACCCACGAGTAGCAAGTGAGAAAGAGCCTTAAATTCTTTTAAAATCTGATGTACCTGTAACATGCTTGTAACACAACTGTCTGTTCTTGCTGGAAGCATAAAAGCTTTCTTGTCCCTCAGCTTAATGGTGCTGTCGCCGTTAAAGTCGTTCCTTCAGTTTTAGAAGCTAGTCGCGCCTCTGTGGCTGATAAAATATGGCGTCTCTGTCTCGTGCTTCCCCATTCATTCAAGAGCTCCGCCGTTTCAAGTGACAGTGGGGAGTATTTGGGGCACGCGAAACGAGCTTGTGAATCTGTATATATACACATCCGCAACTGATGTGATGTCTGTCGTCTGCTGCTCAAGGACGCTGGGTCCAGTTTAGGACCTGCAGGAAGTTAAATGCGTCAGTACACAGCCTGGGACACTGTTAGTTACGAACAGGCAGCACCAGCGAGGCAGCGCTCTGAAACTAGATCTGAAAGTGCCTTTCAAAATGTTCTCGACTTGACAGCAGAAGATTTAGGAGATAGTTCTGTTTTTTTTCACCTTATTAAGTCTGTCTATTGAGTCGTCAGTGCCTTGATCTGTTTGATGTGGCCCACCATGATTCCTCTCCTGTGTCAACCTCTTCATCTTACAAGGGAGCTTTCCATTTTCTTCATATTTACTGGATTTGCAGGACATTACCTTGATAACAGTTTCCTAAAACAGGGCGACGCAAGGCTAAAAAAAGATAAAATAAAATAAAAAATAGAAAACTGATAAAATCGACTTTGAACGTAAGTACAAAACATTTGTTTATTGACATCTAATTTGCTAGTAGAATAAGTGATGTAATCGTAAAATCGCTGGTTCTAAAGTTGCCGGGAGCAACCATTTTTTTCTTTTATTTAAATTCCATACTAACAAATGGAAATGTTGACTAAAAGATATTAAATAAATATCTATATAAACAAAAATGTATACGTTCGTTTCTTCAAAAACTTAAATGTTGAAAGTTTTACACTGATTACTTCAAAATTATGACACAACGTTGCGTTCGAATAGGTACATGTTTTATGCACCTATTTTTTCAACATGTAAATAAATATTTAATACCTAGAAGGGAAATATTATTACTAAAAATCTCGAAAAGTCCCTGATCGATTTACTTTAAATTTTTACACAATACTCTAATTAACATTCGGTCGGACGTAAGCTATATAATTTTAACACATATTGAAATCTTATTAGCAAATAACAAAGTTGTTCCGAACAGATAGCTGTTGGTAAAAATGTGGAGTGCTGGCAAACTCGACATTGAGCGCCCTTAAGCCATACACACTCCAGCTAGGTAACGGGTTATGTTACCCCGAATATCTGCTCTCTGTGCTAGCGCAGGAGACCTGAAGTCAGTTTTATATTACATTTTTAATAACATGTGTTTACGCGAATTGTGCATTGTGATATGTCAGTTGAACATGTCTTGAGGATTGCCGAATGAAAAATACAGGTTGCTGTTTTAAAAAGTCGTATTTTAGTAACGCATTAAGTTACAAGAAAGGCAATCATGCTGGTTAATGTCCCCCTTGCAGCTGAACAATATACTCTTGGTACATCTTTTACCTTTGCATCTGGTCAAAAAGTTATTTGGTCTGGTCAGGACAAAACGCACACCTTGCAGATGGAGATGCACTTGTAGAGGACAGCTATCTGGGATTTTAACCGTAGCCCTGTATCTGATAGTCGGCGCCGTCCGTATTTCGCACTTCCGTGACGGCTGTGAAACAAATGCTGACAGTGGGCTATCAATCACGAGCAACGAGCTGCAGCGAGTCTGGTAGTCGGGCGAACCTACACTGTCCAGCAACACAGACGGCCATTGGCGGGACGAGAAATAACGTCAACGCTACTGAAGGACTTTCTAAACATGTTCGGCCTAACACAGTTAAGGTGTGAATGTGGTCAAACTACGACGACGATCTTTTGAACAGATGGTTCTTTGATGGCACACCCTGAAGTTCCAAAGTCGATTAACGTTGAAGGAAGGGGAGGTCTGTCCTCACTAGATGGACCGTCAACGGTACGTGAGTCCGCTTAGCGTAATACGAGACGGTGAAGGTGAGGAGAGCACATACTTCGGAACTAGCAATGATAGTACCGTTTATAAGTCGCCAAAACGAACTCCATAATGAATGTTGTTGACGGAGGTTGTGTACAAAATGTTCCACGCTGCTGAACTAGTTTTGTATGTCTGTTATCGACAATACGCGTTTCAGCGGGATGGACATTTCAGTATCTGGACGTACAGCAAGTAAGAAACTATTCACTGGTTTTCTGTTGCTAATACTAATGGTTCAGACAGTATTAAATCCTCGTAAGTAGCAAAAAAATGAAGATAATGGCAACCGAGTCCTGACTAAGACCAGGCACAAGGAGTTTCCAGAGAAGAAAAGCCAGTTTATAATATCAGTGAACTTATAGGTAATAGGCCAATGTTTAAACTGTCAAAAGTAAACGAAAATTTGGTTACATTTATCAGCTTCATTGATATTAATCCGGATTAAAAAAGAATGACCTTTCATTACAAGAGATGCGGTATCAAGTAATAAAAGAAGAGACTATGAAAGAGTCTCAGTTAAAAGTAAATTCTTTCTTTAAAGAAAGATAAAAACAGGCAACCCGTTGCACTTGCACATTTTTTGTTGCATTTAATTATTCACTAAAGGTTAAGTACTGTTGCTGAAAGTCAGCCACGTTCAAGGTGGTAGGATTTTTTCCAGCCCAGGTATCTAAGGTTGTACGAAATACAAGACGTAAGAAGAAAATTATTAAACACAGGTAACTGTAACTTATTGATTAAGACACTCTCAGTTGGTATTGAAACGCCGTGCAATAAAATTTGTGCAACCGATTGTCTGTTTTTATCCTTTATTGAAACTTAAATAGGGTTATTCCGATTTAGCTAGGTTTCACTGTTTTTAATTTTCCGAAGTGGCCGTGCGGTTCTAGGCGCTGCAGTCTGGAACCGCGAGACCGCTACGGTCGCAGGTTCGAATCCTGCCTCGGGCATGGATGTGTGTGATGTTCTTAGGTTAGTTAGGTTTAATTAGTTCTAAGTTCTAGGGGACTAATGACCTCAGTTGAGTCCCATAGTGCTCAGAGCCATTTGAACCATTTTTTAATTTTCACTACTGTATTTATGTTTCCTGTTTATTTATTATATCAACTGGATGTAGCTAGGTTCCACTTTATGTAGTTTTCACTAGTGTATGTATGTTGAAGACTGCTACATAGATTTTGCATACAATTTAATTCTCTTTAAACTAGAATGGGAGGTTATTATTATTTTTCTCGACACCATTTGCTACTTTGGATGCCGTTACTCTGCTATTTCTTACTCTGAAATACATGGACAGAAAAAATAAAATATTCGCAACACCAAGGAGGAGTTGAGAGATATAAACTAAAGTTGGTAGCCGTGTTTTTACATCTGAAACATTTTAAAATTTCGCGATCGTCGGATATTAAGTGGCGCTAGTGGCGCCCATTACGAGGATACAAATCACGTTTGGTTTAAATAAACGCTGTAAGGGTCGTGAGCGTTAGTGACCTTTGAGATTGGATGTGGTTAGTTGATGTTGGTCAAGAATATCTTTAAGGCGAAAAGACGCCATTTTCAACAGCTCACTGAGTTACAACGAGGTCGTCTAATAGGGCGACGAGAAGCTGCATGTCCCTTCCGCGATAATACAGAAAGATTTGACAGGAATGAAGCCACTGTACATGTTTACTTGCAGTGGTGGTCGAGAGAGTATACGGATGCAAGAAGATGGCGACGTGGCACCATCGAGAGGGAAGACCATTGTGTAAGGCGTATGGCTCCGACCCATCGTACTGCATCTGCAGCAACAAACAGAGCAGCAGTTGATACCACAGTGACACAACGAACTGTTAGACATCGGTTACTTCAAAGACAGCTCACTGCCAGACGTTCTTCAGAGTTCATTCCACTGACCCGAAACCGCGGCTATTCGCGACTTCAGTGGTGTAAAGCGAGAACTCAGTGGAAGGCAGGACGGAGGTCTGTTGCGTTTTCTGATGGAAGCTGTGTCTGCCTCAGTGCCAGTGGTGACCGGGTGCTGGTTAGGAGGAGAGCGGTTGAGGGCCTGCAACCAATCTGTCTGTGTGCTAGACACACCTGACATACAGCTGGAGTTACTGTCCGGGGTGCGGGAGCACTCTCGTGATTATCCCACACACCCTGACTGCAAATTTGGACATCAGTCTGGTGCTTCGATCGGTTTTGCTGCCATTCACGAACAGCGTTCCACGGGGTGTTTTCCAACAGGATAACGCTCGCCCACTAGCGCTGTCGTAACCCAACATACTGTACAGAGTGTCGACATTTTGCCTTGGCCTGCTCAATCACGGCCTGCTTCATCGGACGACAACTCCAGCGTTATCCACAAACATCATTAATCGTCCCTTTATTGACCGACCAAGTGCAACAGGCAAGGAACTCCATTCCACAAACTGAAATCCGGCACCTTTACAACACAGTGCGTTCACGTTTGCATTCTTGCATTCAACATTCTGTCGGTTACACCGGTTATTATACACCAGTATTTCATCCTTACAATGGCTTATCTCGCGCTTACATTAACCTGTGATCTTTCACTGATGATCACTTACACATCTTACCGAGACAAATGGATTCCGAAATTTTCTTACTCTACAATAAGTAATTTTTGGTGTTAGGATGTTTTTTCCATTAGTGTAGTCATATACTTGATATCGATTGCGACACACGAGGTATCGAAACTAGAGTGTCTACAGCTATATGACTACTCTGCAATTCACACATAAGTGTATGGCAAAGAATTCTTACAACCACTTTCAGGCTGTTTCTCCCCCATTCCACCCCGAACAGCACGTGCGAAAAATGAACACCTAAAACTTTATACATGGGCTCTGATTTCTCTTATTTTATTACAATTGTCATTTTGCTGTGTATATGTGGCAGTCAACAATATATTTTGTCATACGGAGGAAAAAGTTGGTGATTGACATTTAGTGTAAAGATATCGCCGCATCGAAAAATGCATTTTTTTGTGATTTTCTTTCCAAGTCGCTTGTTTTAACCGAACACTTTATATTTCACGATAATACAAAGCGAACTACCTTCTTTGAGCTTTTCCGATATCCTCCGTCACCACCACCTGGTAAGGATCCCCTACCACGCAACAGTACTGCTGAAGAGGACGGACAAGCGTAGCCTCTTCAGTACATATGATCCATCTTGTTAGTATTCTGCCAATAAAAAGCAGTCATTGGCTCGTCTTTCCCGCAACATTTTCTTTATGATGATTCCTGTTTAAACTGTTTGTGATTGTAACTGCTAGATACTTTCTTAAGTTAAGACTACAACCTATAAATTTGTGTAATTTATCGTGTACCAGAAACTTAACGGAATTTTTGTAGTACTCATGTGAAGGACCGCACATTTTTCGTTGTTTAGAATCAATTGTCACTTTTCACACCATGCAGATATTTTGCTACTTCCCTATGAATGAGTACCGCAACTACGATAACAAAGGCGATTTATTGTCTTCGCCATAAATCTCAGACGCTTTTCTAGTGCCTTTTTGTTTTGCGTGTTTCGAGTGGCGTTAACAATTACAGCTTTGACATATCTGATTGAAGAAATTTATTTCAGAAGAGACGTAGTCAACTGGTGCGCAATGGGAAGCGCATTCGAAGGTAATTGCCTTCTCATTTGTGCCGAAGCAACAGCTAATGAGAGTGTAAACGGTGTAAGTGAATGGAGTGTCGTCACGCAGCGTTCGGTAGAACCCGAGTAGCGTGGAACTAGCAGCTCGTGTAGACAGGCCGGCATCACGCGAGCGACGGGAGGGGGGAGTGGGATAGAGGGGGGGGGGGGGAGAGAGGAAGTGTGTGTGTGTGTGTGTGTGTGTGTGTGTGTGTGTGTGTGTGGCTCCCCCACGGGCCCCTCCCAGATAGCTGGTGTTATTTATAGCAACTTGTATCTGCCGCTTGCAGAGGAGAAACTGAGACGCCAACTCAAGGCCGCAGGCAGGAGACGAGCTGTCTGCTGCAAAGGTGTCGGTTCTGCGGCCTCCTGCTCCGCCTTGTGTCCAATTAAGAAGCTGGGAAGAACAAGGGGAAGACTCTGGGTCTCTGAGATGCTAGAAAAGTCCCGTAACATAATAGGCAAGTCCACAGTATTCGTTCAATGTGCTGACAGTTGTATTTCACCCATATTTTAGGACGGGATGGTAATTTGTTGACAACGCAATACAGAATCTATGGTAACTATTCGAGGTGTGCGGACGAGCATTGTAATGTTGCAAGATTATTGGGGCCAGGATGCATCTAGTACGAAAAACTCGACGTCTGAGGTGTTTCATAGTCGCTGTGTACTGAGAAGAATTTATCGCAGCCTCTCGTGCCAGATAATCGGTCTCACTCATGAGCTCGATGTGCATCCGTAAACAGAATCAAAAGAATTTTTTGCGGTGGTTGTGTTTTGAGCTCTTTCACTGCGGAGAAGAGAGATGTCGATATTCACCGCTCAGTCTTCTCGCTTCTGGGTGGTAATGATGGACCCATAACGTATCCCCCGTCACAATATCCAAAAGGAAGTTGTCTTCTTCGTCACAGTAGCACTGCGAAAGTTGCTCGCAGCATTCCCGACCACCCTGTTTGTTCTCGTCTGTGAGACGGCGTGCTGCACATGGTGCATAGATTTTACGGTATTCTAATTGTTCAGTAATGAAGCCGACATGTTCCTTGGATATTCCAGTATGGTTTGCGACACGCCGCTCATTCTGAATCAAATCATCGACGAATTTGCGATGTTTATCGTCTGCAACAGTGATCGGACGTTCGCTGCGTGTTTCATCAATAATTACGGCATTTCCGGGCTCGAAACCACAAAATTTTAATGCCCAAACATTTACACTAGACGTATCATCAGAATCATCACCATTAACCTTTAAACGACTATGAATCTCACTAGTAGTCACTTTTTCAGCTGTTACAAAATTCGGTAACAGCACACTGTTGCACTCGCCAGCACTAGAAAACGTCATCATACTTCCGCTACTCAAGAGACATTGTATGAACTCAACGCATTCAAACTGCGCTTGCGCTTCCCAAGGTCATTTAGGTCGGGCTCTACAAGTATGTGTGCACTACATTTTAGCCTACCCTTGTACTATTAGGCAGCATATTTGGATGTACTGAACAGAGGAAGTGCATTTATTTTAACAGCTTAGCCCCATTTACATTATACTGTAGCTGTATTGTACTGAAAATATCTGTATAACAGAGTGGCCGAGCGGTTCGAGGCGCTACAGTCTAGAGACGCGCGACCGCTACGGTCGCGGGTTCGAATCCTGCCTCGGGCATGGAAGTGTGTGATGTCCTTGGGTTAGTTAGGTTTAAGTAGTTCTAAGTTCTAGGGCACTAATGACCTCAGTAGTTAAGTCCCATAGAGCTCAGAGCCATTTGAACCATTTTTTTTTTTTTTTTATAACAGTGCATAGGTACACGATATGTGCTGTGTGTCTTGTTTGGAAACAAACTCGTTCCATTCACTCACATTAATCGCTGCTAACAACGCTAACGTCCACTTTACTCTTTGCCCTCAAGGCTGCATTCAGTACTGCTCGGTTCTGTCTCGGCATTGTATTTCTGGTATGTTCGTTGTAGGTTAACAGTGATATGCAGCAGTAAGAGCACGTTTGGTAATGACTGATGTAAGATTTGTGTATCCTATGATTTCGAGATATTATCACCTACAAAGGAATTCGACAGAGCGAGGTGGTGCAGTCTTTCAGATACTCGACTAACATTCAGCCTTCCAGAATGTTTTTTCGCATGTTTCCTATATCGACTATGAAAAATACTATCTCCTTAAAATTGCTCCGAGACCCGAAGGCCGACATGTACTCAAGCAGTGTATAGGAAACAGATCAAACGTAAACATATTTTTGATCATTTGTTTTTCTGTCCTCTAATCTCTGCTGTATGATTCCAGATGAGTCTGAATCTTTTAAGCAACGTATTGACGACAATACTGGTATCCCCAGTGTTTAATCATCAGAATCGTACAAAACAACTGGTGTATGACACATCTAAGCGGAAAAGGAAACATAGGATTAGTGTGGAGATAAATACGTGCCAATTGAAAACACACGAGCAAAAAAATGGTTCAAATGGCTCTGAGCACTATGGGACTCAACTGCTGAGGTCATTAGTCCCCTAGAACTTAGAACTACCTAAACCGAACTAACCTAAGGACATCACAAACATCCATGCCCGAGGCAGGATTCGAACCTGCGACCGTAGCGGTCTTGCGGTTCCAGACTGCAGCGCCTTTAACCGCACGGCCACTTCGGCCGGCAAAAACACACGAGCAAGACATCCTCTAAACCAAGGACCACGGCAACGAGGTGGCACTATTTATTGACTTAGGAAAAGCATTTGACTCGCTACATGTGGGGTTCTACGATTTTTGAGACTAGGCTGAAGATTTCTTGACAGAAAGGACGCAGCATGTTACGTAGAAACTACTTCAGGCGTGTCACAGGGAAGTCCTTTAAATCCCTGTCGTCATGTAGGATGTAGGTGACATATTATACTACATAATATTACACGTGCATCCTGAGTGTTTCAAAATGCATATCGGAGTTTTAAGACTTTGTAGCATTTATTTCATTCAGCTTAGAATTATAAAATATAATACATCAAATCAACGAGCAGCTCATACAGTTGTTTCTCTATACCGGTGTTCACTGTTTTCTGTGTCTTCCGTTACAAAGCGCTAGTAGCGAAGATGGCGACTAGGGAGCGGAAAGCGTTTTGTGTTTTACAGTTGGCCGGCCGAAGTGGCCGTGCGGTTAAAGGCGCTGCAGTCTGGAACCGCAAGACCGCTACGGTCGCAGGTTCGAATCCTGCCTCGGGCATGGATGTTTGTGATGTCCTTAGGTTAGTTAGGTTTAACTAGTTCTAAGTTCTAGGGGACTAATGACCTCAGCAGTTGAGTCCCATAGTGCTCAGAGCCATTTGTTTTACAGTTTGCCCATAATGAATTCGTCGCTACAATGTGGTACGTGGCAGTTGTTCTCTTAAATTTTCACGCAACATGTTTCAGAATATTGTATGCGCCTGCCCTTTCATCAGTGCAGGCGTTGTCGTACCCTACTTCATAATTGCAGCCCTTATTCAGTATGACCAGTGACTGTCTTGCTTATTGCCTTCTTCTCGCTTCTCTTTGATGGATAATATTAATTTTATTAGTTAAAATAATTTGCATTATTTTTGAAGTGCTTTCCTTCTCTGTAGGTTACCAGAGATCGAGCTATAGCATCTAGGCGTATGCTAAACAGCACATACCAAACCCCTCCCCCCCCCCCCCCCTTCCAAGTGCAACGTGCGTTCCATATTAAGTTCAGCTGTAATCTTTCAAGTAATAATAACGACCGTAGATGGTGTCATCAGTTTGAAGACACCGGCTGTCTTTGCAGAGCCGACCGGTGTGGCCGAGCGGTTCTAGGCGCTACAGTCTGGAACCGCGCGACCTCTACGGTCACAGGTTCGAATCCTGCCTCGGGCATGGATGTGTGTGAAGTCCTTAGGTTAGTTAGTTTTAAGTAGTTCTAAGTTCTAGGGGACTGATGACCTCACAAGTTAAGTCCCATAGTGCTCAGTGCCATTTGAATCATTTCTTATTTTGATGAACTAGAAGTATGACCGTTTTCTCAAACTCTAAGAAAGTGAACCACAGAACTTTATTTGGCAGCAAGATGGCGCGCTGCTTCATTGGCGTAAGTCGGTACGCGGTTGGTTTACCGCTGGATTTGGAACAAGGTGCCAGATGCCAGAGCTTGTTTCGCGTGGCCTCCACGTTCACCCGATCTTGCGCCAAGCGATTTGGGTGTTCATAAAGTATAATGTGTATATGCTTCCGCTACCACCTATTCTACCCGGCTTAAGAAACGGCATTGAAGCAGTTATTGCACCAATCGCTCCAGACACAGTGATCAAGGACTGGGGAGAAATCTGTGTGTGCCGTATGACGGAAGGTGCTCACAATGAACAGTTGTAAGAAAAATTGTTTCAGTTGCTCTTTCATTTGATGTAGTATGTATAATTGGAAGTTGACTGTTGTAAATGCCACAAAGCATTAAATTCCCGATATTAATTTCGAAACATGTGCACAAATATTGTCAGATCTTTATAAGATTTCAGTATGATACAAAGATTTTCAAAATTCTAAGATATGTAAAATTGCGCACTTCACTGAACTAAGAAAACGTGATATGTTATTACTACAGTATGAATGAAGGACAATTGCAACCAGTCATCTGAAGCAAATACCTGTGTGTAAAAATTTTTACCGTTAAGTGAAATGATCACATAGGCTTGTTCGTGGGTGAGACTGGTGACATACTTCAGTTCATTGTTAGGATACTCCACAAAATGTAGTAAGTCTACAAAACAGTATTCTTACAAAACACAAGTGTAACCCATACTTGAATATTGCTCAAGTTTGTGACACTCATTCCAAATTGAGCTGAAATTGATACTAAACGTATACAATTAAGGTCATCACGAATGGTGACAGATATGTTTGACTGACAGGAGACAATCACGAAAATGATGAAGAACGCTGAACTGGCTGATTCTTGCTGGTGCACGACGGTTTCGAGCACCAATATTAAGCCAGACGTGTAGAAATATTATACAGTCTCCTACATATTACTCCCTTAGGCACCACAGAGACAAAATTAGACTAATTACATAGTGCACAAGGGCATTCACACAGTTATTCTTCGCGTATTCAACACCTGAATAGAACAAAAAGAAATTATAAGGTGCTAAAATCGGAAATAGTGAGGTCTAGTGGTGAAGTGCGTGCCCAAAAACGAGAGGTCGTCGTACTGAATCCCAGTAGGGCCACGGAAATTTTCAGTCTGTCTTTAATCCAACCGTAACATCTCAACGACGTGGAACAGCTCTTGGTTCGGATTCCATGTTAAACTGTAGGTCCCCTTTCCCCAGATGGATAAGTGAGGTCTATTTGAGGCAGGCGAGCGGGGGGGCGTTCAATCGAACGACATGACCCGACCATCAGCCACACGAAATTATTAATGTAAAATACACTCTGCTACGCGTTTTTCAGTGGTTTGCAAGGTATGGATGTAGAAGTAGAACATCAGAGGCAGAATAGAGGGCCTCCACTGCTTCGTTAGCTCCGCATATGTCAACATTTGGACGAAGTCTCCAGAAAGCCGAGGGCCATCAGGCGGGGACCGGTAAGACTCAAGCGTTGACTAGAATACACAAGATACTGTCGTGACAGCAGATTGCAGCGCTGGCACTGCAGCCGTGAACTCTTGACGATGGTTAACTAGCAGCGCTGCTGGTGAACATCAGATGGGGCCGTGTGGCATTCTGAGCGCTGGCGGTGTGTGTGCACAAGCTGGACACGTACCGCTGGCTACCTGCCGAGGCTCCCCCCCAACAGCCGCGAGTCGAATACTAACTCACGAGCGAGCTGCCTGCTGCATTCTCAACTGGGCGCTGCTTAAAGCCTGATCGAAGCGCTGGTGTACTAACAAGGGAAGTAGGCAAGCTCCAACGGGTTAAACAAACTTCAAAATTATTTTAACGCTCGGAGATGTGTTTGTTCTACAACTCATCGAGCCCATATTTCTATAACTCTCCATTTGTGTAGAAGGAATTTTGGAAGATCAAGGAATGCACAGACAACAGAAACGACAACTCCGTGGAAAAAAAAAAAAGTTTCAGTTTCCCATTCCCCAGTCTCCAAAGCATCAAAGCCCTCTGTATAAAAAAGTTTCGAATTAAGACTTGTTACAAGTCGCAAGTGCACTCATTCTCGATTTCTGGATGAATTGCGAGAGTCGTTCAATAAGTGATGTCACACATTTTTTTTAAAAAGCCATTAATATACATAGACGAACGTCCTTGGTGGTCTCGCGGTTCTAGGCGCGCAGTCCGGAACCGTGCGACTGCTACGGTCGCAGGTTCGAATCCTGCCTCGGGCATGGATGTGTGTGATGTCCTTAGGTTAGTTAGGTTTAAGTAGTTCTAAGTTCTAGGGGACTGATAACCTCAGCAGTTGAGTCTCATAGTGCTCAGAGCCATTTGAACCATTTGAACGTCCTTGTTGGTGCTCCACATTTGATGTATGTTCAGTGCGCCACCGGCCGCTGTGGCCGAGTGGTTCTAGGCGCTTCAGTCGGGAACCACGCTGCTGCTACGGTCGCAGGTTCGAATCCTGCCTCGGGCATGGATGTGTGTGATGTCTTTAGGTTAGTTAGGTTTAAGTAGTTCTAAGTACAGTGCGTTAACAGATGCAGTACTTACACAGTCATGTAAGGGGCGAAACAAATTCCGTTTCTACATCTACATCCATACTCCGCAAGCCACCCGACGGTGCGTGGCGGAGGGTACTTTGAGTACCTCTATCGGTTTGAGGGCGTTACTGTGGCGTGCAGCGTATATGCAACGCAGCACGACTCCGACGCAGGTATATAAGTGTCGACATGTGAGACAAGCGATTAGTGCGTCATTCATGTCTTTCCGACCTGCGTGCAGTAAATGCGGAAACGTGACCTATGGAGACGGTATTGCCAAATGCGTCCAAACAGGACCAACGTATTGTTATTTTTTTCTTGGCTGCCGAAGAACATATTCGGTACACGTCCATCGGAGAATGAAGAATGTGTGTGTTCGGCATGTCTCCCGAGAACCTGCGCACGAGAAACTGTGACAAGAGGTGCTGCTGCTTCATGATAACGCACGTCCGCATATCGCAAATGTCGTTAACGCAGAAGTTTCGCCAACTTAAATGGGAGACACTCGAGCGCCCGCCCTATAGTCTTGATGTCTCACCTATCGGTTATCACCCCTTCGGTCTCTAAAAACAGGCTTTGAAGGGTCGACGATTCCTGTCGCACGAGGATGTGCAACAAGCAGTTACAGACTCCTTCACGCAGCAGGTTCACGCTAAAACTATGGCATTCGCGTCTTTTGTCTGTCAAAACTCGAGTTTCTAGATATTCACAGTCTTCTTCTTGACTGACTCCAGGACCGATGTGTGTGTCTTACATGGTGGTCTGACTGACGTTTAGTGAAATGACGCCACATAGGGCACGATTTGCATGCGCAAATGTGGATGACAGGTTTTCAGCCTGACTTGACGGAATAGAAATGTCAAACTGGACTCAGGTTCAGAAAAAAACAGAACACCTTGAACCACTACAGGTAGGAGGTTCCTGTTCATAGGACATGTACGTTAATTAGTGTGTTCTGCAGAAATAATCAGCATTTGAATCATATCCGCCCGCGGGTTAATCGTCAACATCGATATTGTGGCCCTACACCAACTACCAATAAAACATGCCTGCTATAAACCGTAGGTAATGGATCAGTGTGACTTCACAGGCGTTCAGAATGCCTTGCAGAAGTATGCGCGAACCGTACCGTCAGATCAGTGATTTTGAAAGACAGCGCATTACTGGCAGGAGAGGATGTGATGCAGCCATCCGGGAAATTGCTGCTCGTGTAAGACGAAATGTTTCGCCAGTGCAATGAGCGTGTGCAGAAGGGTCACGGAAGCCAGCAGAACACAAGATGGGTTAGGTCGCACCACCCAGGCGATACCTCTTCCGAATGGCATTGCAGGACAGATCTGCGTCCTCCTCGGCTCTGGCGCGACAATGGAACAGTGCAACGCATCGAACACTATCAGAGGTGACAGTCCGCCGCTGTTTATTACAGAATGTATTACGTGAACGTTGTTCACTTCTCCGATTACCTTTGACGAATGTGTATAAACGTGTTAGACAGCAATGGTACGTGGAACGATGTCACTGGGGACAGGAATGGCATCAGACAGTGTTTTCGGACGAAGCATAGGTCCTGTTTGTTTCAAAATGATGGCCGCATATTAGTTCGACGCAGACAGAGGGAGCGGCATCACAGCGACTACGTTCGTACAAGATACACAGCGCCACTTAAGGCCTTACGGTGTGATGTGCTATTAGGTACAACCACAAATCATAGTTAGTGCGTGTCCAGGGCACTGTGACCAGTGAGCCCTAAGTGAATGACATCAAAAATGATTCCAATGGCTCTGAGCACTATGGGACTTAACTTATGAGGTCATCAGTCCCCTAGAACTACTTAAACCTAACTAATCTAAGGACATCACACACATCCATGCCCGAGGCAGGATTCGAACCTGTGACCGTAGCAGTCACGCGGTTCCGGACTGAAGTGCCTAGAACCGCACGGCCACCCCGGTCGGCAGAATGACATCCTGTGACCTGTAGCCATACCCTTTCTGCACATCATCTCATTCGCCATTTTTCAGCAAGACAATGCATGACTACATGTTGGTGCACGAACTTGTGCCTCGTTGGTGTCACAGGATGTCAGCCTGTTTCCCTGGCCCGCCAGATCATTAGACTTGCCAAACGAAGAACTGTGGTATACGGTGAAACGACGGATGCAGTGCTGTAACCCAACGCCAACCACCACAGATGAACTTTGGAACCAGGTGAACGCAGCATGCATGGCTGTATCACAGGACGCCATTCGCACCTTATACGCCTCGATGCCATCACGCATGGAACAAGTTATCAGGGCCCATGGCGGACCTTGTGCCTACTAGGCAACAGGACACATTCAGAACCAAGGTGACTGGAATGCTAATCATTTCTGCAGAACATACTAATGAACATGTCCTGTGAATATGAACGTCATCTCTAGTTGTTCAAGCTGTTCTGTTTTTTTTTTTTTTCTGAACATGAATGTAGCTGTTGCACCCGAATATCCAGTTTACTACGCAAGTACAAAAGAAGCTCGACAAAGACTACCCTGGCCAAAAGAATTCCGTACTGGGCGCATTACAGAGCTCATATAATTTCATGTCGCTAGTCAAAACACTTAAAATGTGCATACAAAAAAAACCATATTATTTTTGTCATCCTCCCCCCCTCTCCCTCCCTCCCCCCAACACATTTCCGTACCTCTATATCAATTATTGGATCTACTGATATAATCTTCAACATGCTTCTGCAGCACCGCGTTTCAAAAGCTTATACTCTTATTCTCTTCTTGTCGCTTGTGTTCCACGTTTCACCTCGCTGCAAACTTACACTGTAGACCAATACTTTCATAAAAGACGCCCAATTATTTAGATTTACATTCAGCGTTAAAAATTTCACTTTTTAGTACACGTTTTTCTTGCTTTAGCCACTGTGCATTGTACATCCACTCTCTTTTGGCCACCGTCAGTTATTTGGGTTCCCAAGTAACAAAAGTCATCTACTACTTTTACTGTCTCACATCCTAACTTAATTCCCTCATCATCGCTTAATTATACTACATTGTACTACATTTTAGTACTCTTGTCTTATTTTGGTTTAAATTCACTTGTAACTTCTTTTCAAAACACTGTGGATTCTAATCAGCTGCTCTTCCGAGTCTTTTGCCGTCTCTGTCAGAATTACACTGTCAGCGGCAAACCTCGAAGTTTTTCTCTCTTGTCCCTGAAATTTAATTCATTTTCCAAATTTCTCCGTGGTTGCCTCTACTGCTTGTTCAATGTACAGATTGACTAATACCGGGAATAGGCTAAAACTCTGGCTCACTCCCTTAGCAGCTGTTACTCGTCCTTCGACTCCAACAATTGGCTGGTTTGTGTACAAGCTATAGATGATCTTTTGCTTCCTGCATTTTATCCCAGCTGCCTTTAGAATTTCGAAGAGCACATTCCAATCAACATCATCAAAAGATTCTCTGAATCGGCAAACGCTAGTAACGCAGGTTTCCCTTCTTCAGTCTGTCTTCTAAGCTAAATGTTAGAGCCCGAACTACAACGCGTGTAAGTAAATTTTTCTTGAACACAGGTACATTTCATCCTCCGTATAACTGCCCGAAGGAGTATAGAAGGGATCCGTTGATTAGCATTCGTGAACTCCCTGTATTCGAATCGGGCCGACATCAGCATGGAGATATAGTAGACGTTCTGTGATGGCCTATCGCATTCACATTTTTAGTAAAAGGTATCAAAATGCATCTGTCGAAGTACTGCTGAGAATAGAACTCATCTACAACTTGTATCTCGCGAATGATGTCATCTGTTGAAAGAGGGATACGCGTGAATGCAAAAGGTAGCGTAGTAATTGCAGCTCGCAAGAAAGAACAGGAGGAAATTACTCTTGTCCATAGGCCGGTCAGATACTTCAAGACAATGAACTAGAAATATACGCAGGATAATCGTATTTGTCATTAAGACGATCTTGAAAGTATTAGTAATCGACACCTTTTCTTTTATAAACATTCGCCACCGGAGTGTCACTCGCCTCTCTTCTCAAGCGGTATATCTTTTAAACTGTAAAAAGCGGTGTCCTTGCCGCTTGACGGATTGCAGAAACCCATCTTATCTGTCTCATAAAGAATGTGCTTATGGAATTTGTGGCCGGGAATCCCATTTCGGGCAGTTCGCCCGGCTGGTGCAAGTCTCTTTATTTGACGTCACTTCGGCGACTTGTGCGGCGATGATGATGATGATGATGATGATGATGATGATGAAGATGATGATGATGGTGGTGGTGGTGGTGAAATGAAGGTGAGGACAGCACACACACACACACACACACACACACACACACACACACACACACAGTCCCGAACGGAGAAAATCTCCAACCTGCCCGGGAATCGAACTCGGTTCCCCGTAATCGAGAGTTAGCAACACTAACCACAAGATCACGAGGTGCTGATATCCATGTCATAGTATCTGATCATGGACGTGGTCACGTAAAAGGATCATACGTGTGATGTTCAGAATATTATCGCGTCAGATTGTTGGCTAATAATAGTTGAAAAGTATTAATATTAGCGATAGTTCTTGTGGAACCGAGGGATTGGAATAACATTACGCTGCGGGAGCTTAATTCAGGTTTTGATCCGGTCATATTCAGTCTGGCTTAGCAACCGACTTAAAAATATCGTGTGTCACTACTTGTCCCTTATCGGAACGGCAATCTATGGAAAGATGATTTATGCTACATATGAATACACTTCCTATTAAGCCATTCCACCCAACGGCAGTTCAAACGCTTAGACCTATTTGGAAGTGAATTCATGAGAAGCTACGGTGAAAAGCGAGATCGCAGTTGCAAACCAAGTGAGGAATGCAGATGTTTTCACCACCGCATAAATTAAACTGGCTTGTGAACCGCCTCGTACATAAAGAACATTCGAGTTCTAGCGCAAGATGTCGACAGCTGAAACAAATACCCCGCGTCACCTGCGCGTGATTTAGTGAGTACGCGCGTTGGTAAGCTGCAGTGTCAACTAAAATGGAAACACGGGGAGAGTCGTTCCTCACGTACGCGAATCGGCGCAGTCAGAGAGTAAAACGAATTCTGCACAGTAAATACACTGAGGTGACAGAAGTCAAAGGATATCGATATGCACATATAAATATGGCGGTAATATCGCGTACACATTGTATAAAAGGGCACTACACTGTCGGAGCTGCCATATGTACTAAGGTGATTCATGTGAAAAGGTTTCCGACGTAATTATGGCCCCACGACGGGAATTACAGCTTTGAACGCGGAATGGTAGTTGTAGCTAGACGGATGGAGCATTACATTTCAGAAATCGTTAGGGAATTCAGTATTACTAGGTCCACAGTGTCAAGAGCGCGCCGAGAAAATCATGTTTTAGGCATAACCTCTCACCACGGAGAACGCAGTGGCCGACGGCCTTCGCTTAACGATCGAGAGCAGCGGCGTTTGCTTACAGTTGACAGTGCTAACGGACAAGCAACACTGCGTAAAATATCCGCAGAAATAAATGTGCGCCGTACGAAGAACGTATCTGTTAGAACAGTGCGGCTATGGCAGCGGACGACCGAGGCGGGTGCCTTTGCTAACAGCACCACATCGCAGCGCCTTTGCTGGGCTCATGAACATAATGCTAGGGCCCTAGACGACTGGAAAATCGTGGCCTGCTCAGATGAGTCTCGATTTCAGTGGTTAAGAGCTGACAGTAGGGTTCAAGCGTGGCGCAGTCCCGACGAAGCCATGGACCCAAGTCGTGAACAAGGCATTGTACCAGCTGTCGGTGGCTCCATAATGGTGTGGGCTGTATTTACATGGAATGGAATGGGTTCTTGGTCATGTTCGGGTACTTGGAGACAATTTTCAGCCATTCGTGAACTGCATCTTCCCGAACAACGATGTAATTTTTATAGATGTCACCGGGGCACAATTGTACAAGATTCTTTTGAAGAACATTCAGGACAATTCGAGCGAATAATTTGTCCACTCAGGTAGCCGAACATGAATCCCATTGTACAGGGTGATTCAAAAAGAATACCACAACTTTAGGAATTTAAAACTCTGCAAAGACGAAAGGCAGAGCTAAGCACTATCTGTCGGCGAATTAAGGGAGCTATAAAGTTTCATTTAGTTGTACATTTGTTCGCTTGAGGCGCTGTTGACTAGGCGTCAGCGTCAGTTGATGCTAAGATGGCGACCGCTCAACAGAAAGCTTTTTGTCTTATTGAGTACGGCAGAAGTGAATCGACGACAGTTGTTCAGCGTGCATTTCGAACGAAGTATGGTGTTAAACCTCCTGATAGGTGGTGTATTAAACGTTGGTATAAACAGTTTACAGAGAATGGGTGTTTGTGCAAAGGGAAAAGTTCTGGACGGCCGAGAACGAGTGATGAAAATGTAGCACGCATCCAGCAATCATTTGTTCGCAGCCCAGGAAAATCGACTCGCAGAGCTAGCAGAGAGCTGCAAATTCCACAATTAACTGTATGGAGAGTCCTACGAAAACTAACGTCAACTACCCGAGGCGATGGATCGGCCGCCAGGCAGCCCGTGACAGAGCACTTCATCACTGGCCTCCAAGAAGCCCTGATCTTACCCCCTGCGATTTTTTCTAATGGGGGTATGTTAAGGATATGGTGTTTCGGCCACCTCTCCCAGCCACCATTGATGATTTGAAACGAGAAATAACAGCAGCTATCCAAACTGTTACGCCTGATATGCTACAGTGAGTGTGGAACGAGTTGGAGTATCGGGTTGATATTGCTCGTGTGTCTGGAGGGGGCCATATTGAACATCTCTGAACTTGTTATTGAGTGAAAAAAAACCTTTTTAAATACTCTTTGTAATGATGTATAACAGAAGGTTATATTATGTTTCTTTCATTATATACACATTTTTAAAGTTGTATTCTTTTTGAATCACCCTGTACATTTACGGGACATAATCGAGAGGTCAAAAAATGGTTCAAATGGCTCTGAGCACTATGGGACTTATCATCTATGGTCATCAGTCCCCTAGAACTTAGAACTACTTAAACCTAACTAACCTAAGGGCAGCACACAACACCCAGTCAT
Source organism: Schistocerca nitens (assembly GCF_023898315.1). Classification (NCBI taxonomy): domain Eukaryota; kingdom Metazoa; phylum Arthropoda; class Insecta; order Orthoptera; family Acrididae; genus Schistocerca; species Schistocerca nitens. The sequence continues at coordinate 1,092,711,244 of NC_064615.1, read as the reverse complement.
CACGAGGCAGAGAAAATCCCTGACCCCACCGGGAATCGAACCCGGGCGCGGGAGCGAGAACGCTACCGCACGACCACGAGCTGCGGACAATCGAGAGGTCAGTTCGTGCACAAAATCCTGTATCGGCAACACTTTCGCAGTTATAGACGGCTATAGTATTTCTGCAGGGGACTTCCAACGACTTGCTGAATCCATGGCACGTCCAGCATCTGCACAACACCGGCAAAACGAGGTCCGTCACGATATTAGGAGGCACCGCATGACTTTTGCATCTCAGTGTATACCGCCACGTGCATTGCAACCAGTATGACGGGAATAGTTCAGTAAGAGAAAACAAGAGGTGGTGAGAGGGAGAAGGGGCTGGTTAGGCCGTACCGAAGCAAGTAAACCCAGCAGTTGCCTTTAGTGATTTAAACAACTTATGGAAAACCCGACGAGAATGGACGGAGGGGATATTTGAACCTCCCTGCTCACGAACGTGTTAAACGTGTCATGCTATTGGACTGGATAAGGCAATAGTTAATCTGATTTTTGAACTTTTATTTTCTATTGTACAGGAACTTATTATCTGAAGTATCAATGGAAGATGGAAATTATATTATCCTAGTCTCCAGACCGAACACGCTAGTGTGTCCTGTGCACCCCTCTTCATCTCTACATAGTTACTGAAACCTACTCCCATTTGCATATGCTTGCTGTATTCGAGACGTGGGGTACCTGCTGCCCGCCCCCCTCTCCCACTTGCCTCCATTACCAAATCAACAATTTCTTGATGGCCCAGGATGAGTCGTATCAATTTTTAGCCAAATTTCTTTTTTCTCCGATTCAGTTTAGTACTTCCACGTTAGTAATCCTCCCAATCTTCAGCACTGTTTTGAAACACGGTTTTTCAGAAGCATATATTCTCTTCTTGTCTGAATTCTTTATCATCGACGTTTCACTTTCGTACAAATCTACACTCTACTCACCATATACCTTAAAAATAATTCACAACACATAAATTCATGTTCCACATTAACAAATTTGTGTGTGCAAAAAAAAAAAATTGTTTCTTGCAATTAGGAACTTGCTTTGTATCCTCTCTACTATTTTACTGCCCAAATTGCAAAACTGATGCAGTACTTGTACTATCTCATTAACAAAACTAGTTTTTACAGCATTGCCAAATTTAATTCAACTAAATTCCATTACCTTTGTTTTACTTTTGTTGGTGTTCATCCCAAAACTTCTATTCAGAAAACTATCTCTTCGTTCGACTGGTCTTACAAGTCCTGTGCCGTGTCAGAATTACAACGTTATTGGCAAACATTTAAGTTTTAATTTCTTCTTCCTAACTTTAATTCCGTTTCAAATTGGTTCGTGACTTCCTTTACTGGTTACTGAACGTACAGATTAAGTAACATTGGGAACAGTCTGCAAGCCCGACTCATTCCCTTCACGTCTATTCCTTGCCGTTCATGACCTACGGTTCTTATATCTGTAGTCTGGTTTCTTTATAAGTTGTACATAACCATCTGCTCCTTAAAATCTTAAAAAAGGAATTAGCGAAATGAATCCGAAAGCAGCGACTGCGGTCAGAAATACACGATAGACTAACGATAATAAAATGCTCGTAAATCTGTTCATCTCCCACTACATGTAATTGTTTGTGATTTTCTGATGAAGAACCCTATACTCGGAGTCGAAACCAGGTCAAGATAAATCTTGTTGCAACCGGTTGGCTGCATTAGTTAAATCACATTCTTATACTGTTACTGGCTCACAGCTAAGTTTAGAATTGTCTCAAAGTTTATCTGCCCATTAATGCACCGATGATAATCATGTTTTCCGAAAAAAAAAAATAACGAAATCTCGACAATTACTTAGGATGGTCCTCTGTGTGAATGAATGTAGTTGTATGTTTAGAGAAGAAAGCTGATGTTGATGAATAATTGTGTTTCGATTTTCAATGAAGTTTTCTGCCCGTCTGTAATTTTAAAGATGTTTACTGACGTGTTATTATGTTAATAAAATGAAGTAAGCTTAATAAAAGAAGGATAGGGCTTCTAAAGGGACACCCTCCTCTACCATTAATTTTCCTCAACAGAAGTAGGTGAGACCAAAAATAAGTACAACTTTTTAAAAAGCTTAATATTATCTCAACTGTTTCTAAAAGAATTTCATTTGATTGTGTATAAGATGTGGCATATTTCAGGCTAAAATGTATGAAGGTAAATTATTTTATTTTCGTTGTTACAGTCGATATGTACTAGCTCTGTATATGCAGTTAAAATTTCTTTTCTTTTAGAAACATTTGAAATTACGAAATATCTGGCACACTTAAAATTCCTGTTATTAATTGCGCAATCAGACGATATATATTACGTTTACTTCTAGATTCATTTATAAAATAATGATATAAATTGGTAGACATTCATTTGTCAAGAAAATTTGTAAACTCTTGCAAATATTGTTAGTAGTGCGCATGCCTCTGATGTGTTCGGACGTGTTTTTATTTCTGGCAATAACAATGTAGTTTTCAGTTTTGAAGTCGAAATTGTAAAGACAGTGTGATATAGAAAAATGTGAATGAATAAAATTAACTATTCAGGCAATTCTTCAAAAGTTACGTATTATGTCAATCATGAGAAACTGTGATATCAAAAATTTCAGCTTCAAGAATCAACCCCTAGACGTGAATAACTGGAGCCAACTATGAGAAAAGAATATAAGTAAAAAATAAAAAAAAAAATAAAATAAAAAAGTCTATTGTAAATCTTACTCCTCTGGAAGCTTAGTAAATGAGTTTATTATGAAGTCAGTGACAATCAACAAATGAGGGAGGGGTAGATTACAGGCTTAGGGTGCCGTCGACCTGGAGGTTGTTAAAGATGGAGCAGATACTCGGATTGAACTGGTAAGGAGTTTAGCGGACTTCTGTTACAAAAGAAACAATTCGACATTCGCCATAATGAATTTAGGGAAGCCAATGGAAACCTAAATCTGGACAGCAGAGCGGCAGTTTTCAGCCTACTTTCCCAAAATCTTGTTAGGTGACAACAGGTGTATGACATCTTGAATACTACCTCCTAGTCTTCTTATGTAATTTTAATTTGTCATTGGTGAACTGTTTTAGAATTTTGTAACTGACTTGTGCTGCTCAAATAGCAACAACTGTTTTCTTCTGATACCGATCCACAAGGTATAAATATTCTACTCAAATAATGAAATACGGAGAGAAGTTAACGTTAACATTCTGGGACGATAGATAGAGCCTGAGAACACACATCCCAGAATTAATGAGGCGCCTTATCTCAGTTACATTTGCAGCACCTGCGATTACCGCTGGAGATGATTTGTAAATGAAGAAAAGAGTCTATCCTGCACATTTGCATTCACTGGTGAGTTTCGCAATAATTTTTGATGGAAGTTTGCTTGCAGGATTAATATTTTCAGAGTAAATAAGCGTGTTAAAAGAAATATACCTGGTGTTAGTTCTCGAATATTCTGCAGAGACATATTCAAATGACTCACTGCTTGGAATAGGCTTTTACAATAAATGTATTCATTAATATCGTTTGTCATTACCAATTTTCTCTTCTCTCAAAAAATAACGAAAATTGTTAATATAATACTAGGATCGAAAACGCCCTCAATAGACTTGAAGGGTTTAATATTATTGCAGAAAGGAGTTAGCTACAAGGATACAAATGTACTGAGCATACTTTCAGAACACATTACTCGTGGATAATGTAGCGGACTTTACGAACGAATTAAAGAATTTTATATTGGGCAAATCCCTGTCTTTTATATTAAAGAGTATCTTCATAGAAACTCGAAATTAATGTATTATATTTAATATAATGAGTATTATCGCTGTAATACTGCATTGTTATCCATGGTAACCTAACTGGCCGAGACATGTGGCATAGCCTAGCCTGTGCTCTCAAAATAATATATACCAGAATGTCTTCCAGAATCAGCTGGCTATATTTCAGTTTAGGTGAGATTAATCAACAGATAAAGATGAGAACATCACTGCAGTTTCATGTTTCCTGGTCTATTACGAGACCAGTGGCGACGTCTGCCGTCCAGACCGAGAACTATGGGGGGGGGGGGGGGGGGGGGAGCTACAGACGTAGGGTGGGGTGTCAGAGGCTATCCGCCTGCTGTAGCGTCAGCAACCTTACGTAACGGACGCGTGTTGACCGACATATTAACCCTGCCAATAGCGAACCAACGAGATATCGGCGATCGTTTAGAGCTGCGGTTATATATAATCCGCAAGTCCTATTTTAGAAATCTCGCGAGTTCTCAAGGACTGATTTTTGTGGTTTAGTGGATTTTTACGCCAGAGTCTAGATACGTAGCAGAAAGTTATCCTCCATTATTCTATGAGAGTTCGATACCCTCCCGTCCGACCAGTCATTATTTTACCATATTTGAGAAATGACTCATTAGTTTCCTAGTTCTATAGCGCTTAGAGAAATTTTTTCAGCGCACTTACATGATACGTACTGAAATCAGATCTCTGTAGCGTTCTTTTAGTAATTTAATAGCGGATTTTTGTCAAAATAATGAAGATAAGAAATTATAATTTTTTGTTTCTTGCTGAAGTATAACTTTCATTAAGTGCTATAGACTGATAATCGCGCCCAAGTAGATAGGCGGAATGAAGCACTCTCTCCCGCCTCTCCCAGAATGCCTGAATACTTTTGTTGACCAACAGAATAACTGTGTATACTGTGTATACTTTTCTATAGTCTACAAAATAGGTGGTATAATACTGACATTGGAAGATACCAGTTTTAATTAACTACCTTGTAATTTCAGCTCTTTGAAATGTATTTAACATTCATCACGAATGTGAGCCTGGTTTATAAATGCAGCTAACAAAAGCAGGTCTACGTAAAGCAAATTTTTTGTTTAGTGCGCTGAAGTTGTCTAAAATTTGCTTGGACAGACAACACAGCGTTAGTTTTCCCCTGAAATGAAACATCTAGTGTCAACAGTGTCCAGTGACGTGAAATGAAATGATAAATTTCCAAAAACAAGCCAGTCTTCTAACATACTGCGGGGTAGTTGAAGAGCACGAATGCGGGGCCCTGCTGTATTGACAACAAATGTGAAAGCATTTTCACCATCCGCCAAAGTCACACAATGCAGAAAATGCATACAACTGTAGAAATTTCAGAACTGCAGGAGTGTTTAAAACAGTAGATGGAAAAATTCTTTCGTGACATATCTTTCAGTTCTGAGACTTCTTCTCAGGCATACTAATTTTTTGTCATATTTAACATTAAATTTAGAAAACTCTTCTATTTTCTGTAGTTTTCAGCTGACTCCAGAGATTCACCGTTCAGCTCGTCTTTGACGAATTCCCTAGGCAATACACTTCTACGCTATGTTTTCGAGAAAATGCACATTCATCTAGGGCACGGTAAGACTTTCTCATCTCGTCTCTGCGGACAGATTTTCGGATTCGCAAGACACGTATTTTTGTGATTTGATGCGCCATCACGTGCCGAGTATCTGCGTTGCGCTCTTAGTTTAGCATGTTATAAACGGTGTAGTAGTTGTAGAAACCGTTTCTCCCTTCTACTTTCGCCGCTTTCCCCATAATCTCCCTAATGAAGAGTAGGACAGTGTCTTACAGACAACTCCCAAACATAACTCTGCAGGGAGGATGTATGTGATACAGGCTCAAGAAACAGTACCAAATAGTAACCAGTATACAGGGTGTTTCAAAGTCTCTTCATCAATCGTTCAGGGGTGATAGATCACATCATGGGGAACAAGTTTTGTTAGGCATAAAATGCCCGCTGACGCTCCCCGGCGACGGTAGGCGTTCTATGGTATTGATTATGCATGCTGTAGGCATCTATTGAGTGTGTTTCTGCCTTGTGTCTTGCTTATAATCCAGTCACCTTCTCCGCGTAAAAAAAGAATAGGCACAGCAAAATTAAATATCTTTCTCTGCCTAGAGTGTTTCTTTTGATAGGAAACTAGAGCATCACAGATATTCATAGGCGCATGCAAAATGTCTACGGAGACTTGACATTGAACAAAAGCACTGTGAGTCGTGGGCGAGGCGTCTGTCATCTTCGCAACAAGGCCGCGCAAACGCGTCCGGTCTGCAGCGTGTCGGCCGGCCGCACATAGCTTTGAATACTGAGATTGTGGGACGTGCGGACACTCATTCTAGGTGATCGGAGGATCAGAATTGCACACCTCGCTGCTCAACTGGAAGTCTGTGTTGGGAGTGCTGACACTGTTGTCCAGCAGTTGGGGTACTCAAATGTGTGTGCCCGCTGCGTTCTTCGCCACCCAACAGAAGACGCTAAAGAGCAACGAAGGACGATTTGTGAGGAATTGCTTGCGCATTACGAGGCTGATCGTGACAATTTTTGTCCAACATCATTGCAGGTAATGAAACATGGGCTCATCACTTCGAACCGGAAACAAAACGGCAATCCATGGAGTAGCACCACACGCTTCTCCTCTGATGGGAAAATTCAAAGCCACTCCGTCGGCTGGGAAAGTCATGGCGACGATCTTCTGCGTCTCTGGAGAGGTTTTTCTATGTCCTCCCTCATCGTGCGGCGATCAACTCTGAAGTGTATTGTACGAGGGTGAGTCAAATGAAAACCTTAAATATTTTTTAAATATTATTTATTGTGCAGAAGTTGTACAAAGCTGTATCACTTTTCAACAAAATCTCCCCCACGCTCAATTTAAGTCCTCCAGAGTTTACAAAGTGCATAAATTCCTTCAGAAAAAAATTCTTTTCGTAGTCCGCGCCACCACTCATGCAACGCGTGGCGTACCTTTTCATCAGAACGGAACTTCTTTCCTCCCATTGCATCTTTGAGTGGTCCAAACACATAGAAATCACTTGAGGCAAGGTCTGGTGAGTATGATGTATGAGGAAGGCACTCAAAATGCAGGTCTGTGATTGTTGCAACTGTTGTACGGGCAGTGTGGGACCTTGCATTGTCATGTTGCAAAAGGACACCTGCTGACAGCAATCCACGTCGCTTTGATTTGATTGCAGGCCGCAGATGATTTTTTAGGAGATCTGTGTATGATGCACTGGTGACAGTGGTCCCTCTAGGCATGTAATGCTCCTTAATGACGCCTTTTTCGTAGCAGAAGAGAGTCATCATAACCTTCCCTGCTGATGATTCTGTTCGAAACTTCTTTGGTTTTGGTGATGAGGGATGGTGCCATTCCTTGCTCGCTCTCTTCGTTTCCGGTTGGTGGAAGTGAACCCAGGTTTCGTCTCCAGTAACGATTCTTGCAAGGAAGGCATCACCTTCTCGTTCAAAGCGCCGAAGAAGTTCTTCACAAGCATCAACACGTCGTTCTCTTATTTCAGGAGTCAGCTGCCGTGGCACCCATCTTGCAGACACTTTGTGAAACTGGAGAACATCATGAACAATGTGGTGTGCTGACCCATGACTAATCTGTAAACATGCTACAATGTCATTCAGTGTCGCTCGGCGGTTTTCCTTCACTATTGCTTCAACTGCTGCAATGTTCTGTGGAGTCACAATTCGTCGTGCCTGACCTGGACGAGGAGCATGTTCCACTGAAGTCATACCATTTGCGAAATTCCTACTCCATTTGCAGACTTGCTGCTGTTACAAACATGGATCACCGTACTGAACCTTCATTCGTCAATGAATTTCAATAGGTTTCACATCTTTACTACGAAAAAACCGAATAACAGAACGCTGTTCTTTCCTGGTGCACGTCGCAAGTGGGGCGGCCATCTTTATACTGATACTGCGACGGTATGTGTGCACCTGCACTATGCTGCCACCTACAGGCCATTCTGCACGCTGTTTGCAGCAGGCTTACCAACTTACACGATAACGGCCCGAAACTTCGATTTGTTATTACAAATTTAAGGTTTTCATTTGACTCACCCTCGTACCACCGTCGGAAAGTTGAAGAAATGATTTCAGCGTGTTCGTCACCACAAAAATGCAAATGAACTTCTCCTTCTCCATGACAACGCAAGGCCTCACCTAATTCTGCGCATCCGAGAGGAGCTCAAAGAAGTTCATTGAACTGTTCTTTCTCATCCATCCTACAGCTCGGTTCTCACACCCTTGGACTTTCATCTGTTTGCCGCAACGAAGAATGCACACCGTGGTAAGTAGTAAGCAGATAATGGGGCGGTTATTGATGCAGCAAAATGTTGGCTCCGACGACGACCAGGAGATTCGTAACATGCGGGGATACAGGCCCTCCCAATATATGGCGTAAGTCCGTCGCACTGAACGGACAATATGTTGAAAAATAGTTTTGTAGCCAAAAGTGTGGGAATAATATGGTGTATTGGAATGGTTGCGTTACCTATTGAGCTCCCTCATTTTACGCTGCACACGTGTTTAGTAGATCCTGTTAGTAACAAAATTTGTTACCCATGAGGTAATCTGTCACCCCTAAACGTTTGACCAAAGGCTTTAAAACACCCTAAATATAAGACAATACACATAATTTTCACAGTAAAAGTTTAAAAATTCCGTTAACGTCTCACTAAGATGTGACAGTTTCGAATATTGTACACTTCAATAAAGATGCCTTTGTTCTCTGAGAAAAGAAAGATGACTTACTTTTAACACAGCTCCACTTAAGTGTAAAGAATAGGAAATTGGGATTCTGAAAGAAAAGACGAAAGAGCTGGCTTCTTGGGGTAAGGTTGCAATAATGACCATTGTGGGACAAGTGTCATCTATTAGCCATCTCAGTTGTCCACGATAAAGATATTAAAAGTAAACTAGGCAAATTTCGAAGTATATGCGATACTATTCACTGCAAGCGACAGAACAAGCGCAGACAGGTCACAAGAATACTGTTTTGTGGAACTTCAGCTCTTCCGGTGCTTCTACGGGGTAACGAATGCCGGGTTCCAATGAAAGAACACAGAGGAAAAAGCGTGCAAAAATGAAATTCTTGAAAGGAACAAGAATGTGCTCTAAAACTTATAGGTGAAAGATAGTCCGCCCTTGGTAGATGAGTGGTCAGCGTGACGGAATGTCATACCTAACGGCCGGGGTTCGATTCCCGGCTGGGTCGGAGATTTTCTCCGCTCAGGGACTGGGTGTTGTGTTGTTCTTATCATCATCATTTCATCCCCATGGACACGCAAGTCGCCAAAGTGGCGTCAACTCGAAAGACTTGCACCAGGCGAACGGTCTACCCGACGGGAGGCCCTAGCCACACGGCATTTCCATTTCCATAGGTGAAAGATGAATAAATATGTACAGCAGCAGGAAGCAATACCACGTATTAACAATAGAAGTAAGCAACCAGTGATAGTATAAAGCAGTTCATCACCACTCTTACAAGTCTTCATTTATTGTAATGACAACAGTGATTTATGAAGACAAGCGCTTGTGTTCTTGGTTTTATGAAGTAACTGATAATCAAGTCTGTGTGAACCAGTAATTGTTAGGATGCAAGGGCAAAGCACTGCTGAACGTAATGTTTGTTATCCACGCGTAATTTTGTTCTCCATTACGAAAGGTATCTGTAGTTGTCAATATTTTGTTGTTACTGTTCAGTAAATACAGTATATATTTTGAGCTAGATATTAAATTCCTTTGTGCCTGGGATTTTATTCCTATTTGGATAGAGATTTCCATGACATGATTTTAGAAGAATTGTCCTTTCGTTACTGATTTAACAAAAATTTTCGGTGTGTCGGTACTTACGGGAGCGACTAAATTAAGCTTCTGGGTGTGCCAGTACTCATCTCGTCCTCCCCCTTGAATACACGTCCGATACTTGCTATTTGTTGTGTTGGCAGAAGAGCCAACACCGTGTTACGAATGGAGGCCGAAATGCACGCGTTTTATCTCACGCAGGCTGGCGTGAGGAGGGAAGGACTATACTGACGTGAGGTCTGGAACATGACAAGGAATTAGAATTCAGAAAGCGGACGTAATTAGTTTGATACTTAACTTTAATCCCTTAATGGTGAACGTCGCTCTTGACGGTACATGATTCACAATATTATCTGTTTAGAATACATTCTTGAAGAAAATGGCGCCTTGCTAGGTCGTAGCAAATGACGTAGCTGAAGGCTATGCTAAACTGTCGTCTCTGCAAATGAGAGCGTATGTAGTCAGTGAACCATCGCTAGCAAAGTCGGCTGTACAACTGGGGCGAGTGCTAGGGAGTCTCTCTAGACCTGCCGTGTGACGGCGCTCGGTCTGCAATCACTGACAGTGGCGACACGCGGGTCCGACGTATACTAACGGACCGCGGCCGATTTAAAGGCTACCACCTAGCAAGTGTGGTGTCCGGCGGTGACACCACACTTGCCTGCGACTACACCATAAAATGTAGTTTATTCGATTAAGAGACAGATATTAAGCAACCTAACTAAAAGACGGTAGGAGATAGAAATTCCAGCTTCTCGAGTGAGTATGGATTATTCTTTGGAAATGTTATGTGATGAAAATTAGAGCTGTGCCACGTAAATGTTATTTGCTAATGCCATAGCAGATAACAATGAGTACTTTGGTAGTGATTAACTTGTTTTCTTGTGACATTTCCTTCATATCCTGAAAGATACGTGAAACAAATACTCAAAATAGTACACAAAATTCCACTATAATTTGTGTTGCATTACAGGCGGCAGTATTGGCAACGTTTCTTGGCAACAATCTGAGCAACGATGATTATATGAGCCCCTTCGGATGTATCGATATGTTTTTGTAAATCTTAAAAGTAGCATCGGCCTTGTGGAAACTAGGCCGTAATTGGGTCACAAAATGAAATTTTATTTAACAACTACTAGTTTTATATTATATTTAGGAACAGGCATATCGCTTAAAGCTTATAGAACAGCACAATTCTGACATTTCGAGTCATTAATGAACAATCGATAAGCGGAATTTCATTTCATCTTTCAACATCATTGAAACACAGTGACATGAAGATATGCAGCTGTACTGGTTCTCTCTTTTCAGGTAAGTTGCTGTCGCGTGATGGTGTCCACGGTAAGTACAAGAACAAATATCTCCACGGTTCGATGTCCGATTGCGCCGAGCCCCGTGAGTGTTATTCATACAGGGAGATAATGATGTTACGTAAGTACAACACGACATTACTCAGAGCATTCCATTATTTTTACGGTTTTATCACCGGACTTTCTAGAGAGGCGCCATGTAAACAAAGGTGTGAGAGTGCGAGGAAAGGCAACAGGCGGGGATCGTTTACTCATCTATCTGTTACATAACTGCGTTTAATCCCACAGCCAGCGTGTTCCGTACTGAGAGGATTACAATGTAATAAAAGTCATGAAGCAAGATACGTTACGCAAACAGAGGGCGTTGTCGTGAAATTCATCTTTCGAGTTTTATAGCTTACCGCATTTGTCGAGAGCTTAAGAATGTCGAAGTTTTACAAAGTAGCCATTCTTCTTCTTGTGCCTTTCTCCCGCATCGGCGCAGGGTCGGCATTGTTATTAATGTAGTTGGCACGGATATTTTAATGGATGGCCGGATGCCTTCTTTCTGTCACCACCCTGTTACGTCCCGGGGCGTAATATGTGTACCCCAACTATCTGCGTGTAGTGTTACTCACGTGAGCGGAAGTTTTCTAAATATTTGCGAACCGGGTAACTGAGGCGGGACTTGGGACCACCCCGGTATGCACCTAGGAAATCGAGGAAAAACCACATCCAGGCTGCCGAGTACACCGCTGTCGTCGTTATCCGTCAGGTGGGACGTCTCGGAAGCGGCGCTTTAACGCGCACGACTGTCCGGGCGGCTTTTTACAAAGAAGCCATTCTATAAAATTTGTCGTTGTATTTGACAAAAAAAGGAAGTGTTTACTGGTAAATCGTTCCCTATAAATTTCAGGAACCTATTTTTACAACACATTAATTTCACATTATCTTCTCTCTTGTAGGACGGTTTCACTTAAAGGCGTCCTAATCCCTTTTACGTTACGCGTACGGTAAGTATAGTACATTTTAATACTCGTTTTTGTAAGGTATTCGTGTAACCTGAAGAAACCGTAGAAAACTTCTTCCTTATTTCTTGTATGTGCAGCTACAACTTCCTCTCTTCAACAGTCCTCTTTATCTTCATCCCACCTCACTGATCAGGATGATCTTGGTGGTATCCTCACGTTCTTCCCAACGACCTTATCGTCGAAAGAATCTTTTTGTAAAAGACTCTTCTTCTTCCATTGGCACTACATCCCAGGATGGGACTTGACCTCCTCGATAATTTTCCACCATTCTCCCTGGAATTCGCTGTAGACCTCCAGTTACGCAACCAACTCTGGCATCGTCTTCTCCAACCTCATCACTCCATCTCAGCCTCGATCGTCCTCTTGCTCTTCTTCCTCCACAAGCATTCCTTCCTTCCTGCAGGCTTTCCTTGCAGGATCTGTCTCATCGAGTCGTATTACACGTCCAGCCCATTTCAATCTATACAACTTATGAACTTGACCACACCATCCTTCCTACAGCAGCCATAAGGCTCGTCATTCTTTCGTCTTCTCGAACTCCCATTTTCAAACGCATGTGCAAAGGCTCTCTTCAATATACTTATTTCGTGTGATATCAGTCTTCTTTCAAACTGCATTGTAATCATCCATGTTTCTGAGCCATACGTAAGTGCTGGCCATATCAGCGTTTTGTAGAGTCGGCACTTAGTCTCTCGTGACAGAAGCTTGTATTTCAAATGTCGCAGCATTCCGAAATAACGTCGATTGGAACGTGGGTGATAATTTCAGTCGAAGTGCTGGCAATTGCTCCCATCTTTGCGCCCAGCAAAGCGAAACATTCCACAAGCTCAAAAGTCATTTCATCAAGGGTTACGGTTGACAGTAAGGGTTGATTTGTACCATTATATGTACACTGGTCTTTCCTTCATTAATTTTCAAGCCCATCTTCTCTGACCTCAGTTTTAGAGTTGAGAAGGCACTTTGTAGATCTGTAAATGTTCTACTCATTAGGTGCAAATCATCTGCGTATCCCAACAGTTGTACGGCCTTATAGTAAGATAGTACCTCTTATCTGGATACTTCATTCACGCACTTCATTTTCGAGCGCCAAGTTGAGACTGCACTCGCACAGTACACTTGGGGTGCCTTAGTCTGATCTCTACCAAACGCGTCAGCTTCTCAGCCACCCGATATTCCCGTACAACCTCATAAAGTTTAGTACCATTTATTGTGTCATAGCCGGCCGCGGTGGCCGAGCCGCTCTAGGCGCTTCAGTCCGGAACCGCGCGACTGCTGCGGTCGTAGGTTCGAATCCTGCCTCGGGCATGGATGTGTGTGATGCCCTTAGGTTAGTTAGGTTTACGTAGTTCTAAGTTCTAGGGGACTGATGACCTCAGATGGTAAGTCCCATAGTGCTCCGAGCCATTTGAACCATGTTATTGTGTCATATGCAGATTTGAAATCAATGAAAATATGGTGCACACCGACATTACATTCGTTCTTCTTTTCTACTAACTACAGGAGAATAAATGAGTTTTGTTTTGCGATTCGTACTAGTTTCTGTAGCTCTTTTTTCTGTCCTATTTCTCGTAGCACCATCTCATAAATTTTTCTGTCATTCCAGCTCGTTTGTGTTATTGTCCTCCAGAACCACGATTTGCCCTCTTCGAGGCGAGTTTTCTCCCGCTCTGCTAATGTCCAGGATTCAAATCCATGTCACGATGTCCCATACAAAGACATTCACAAATCTTTTCTTAGTGTCGAAGCTGACGTGCTTGTTCAATAGAAGATGTGAAGACCACACGATATTCCTTTCTTCTGGCCATAATTGTGGTTTCTTTGATTGCTGCGGGAGATGATGCATGGCAACTACAACAGAAGACATATTAATTGATTCTAGTACATGAGCAAATAAAAATATTTACTTAACTTGAGATTGTTCTTTCTCACAGGAGAGTGTAGAATATTTACAGCTATCATTGACTATGAAAGCATCAGTTGATGCATACAGTCTCAAACTGTTCTCTTCAAGTACAACATTTCATAATTACCTCAAGTACATGCACCAGTGAGACTTCGACTAACACGTCCTACTGCATGATGCTGACCTCTGAAACTGAGCTCGCAGAGCGGCTGAGCTCTTGCGTGGTCTGAAAGTTTCCTTTAAAATAATTTTTTTCATTTCATTTTATTTGATCTTTTCGTACTGGCTTGGTTGGTTAGTTTTAACTTTGCTGTTGTTTAGCTTTGGGTGACTTCGTGCATTTCCAACTGCGAGAGAAACCAAATGTATCTGCCAGCGAGAATACAACATGAATTTGACCCGTTTTATAATCTTTCTAAGCATATGTGCAAACTGATTAAATCCTGAAGTTTACTATTAACCCCTTTAACTAAACAAATTGGTCCTTGCGCGTTAATGATCTGCCTAATAATGCTTTTCATGCAAATATCTTAACTCGTAACGTAATTGCTTGGAAACCCTGCTCTCTCTGTGCGCCAGTTGCAAATTTCTAACTACAGTTGTTGTCAGACAAGTGAACTACTTTGTACACATTATTGAGTGAGACACTCTTTAAATATAAATCACTTGAATCGAGGATATGGACAATGATCTTAGGTGAAATATTCCTTTAATAAACGGTTTTTTTAACTATCTGAGATATTCTTAATTGTATGAAATTCATGTTACAACGTGCATTAATATTGACAAAGGGCAACATTGATATCAAACTCTTAGTCTCACAAATGTTAGGCAAATAACTAAAATGGCTCTGAGCACTATGGGATTTAACATCTATGGTCATCAGTCCCCTAGAACTTTGAAATACTTAAACCTAACTAACCTAAGGACATCACACAACTCCCAGTCATCACGAGGCACAGAACATCCCTGACCCCACGGGGAATCGAACCCGGGAACCCGGGCGCGGGAAGCGAGAACGCTACCGCACGACCACGAGCGGCGGACAGGCAAATAACTGATAGACATGAAAAATACCTTACAGTGAAAATTACTCAGCCTTTAATGAAAAATCTAAACTTCCCTGACATGGATGTCTCACTCAACAATTCAACATACGCGCAATTACATTGCCACGAAATAAAAAATATTACCATAATTTCTCTTCATTCGCTTTTTTAGTATCGTTACGTCTCATTTCATTCTAAATCACTAATCAAATCCTTCTCCTCTGTTTCACAATATTCACACACGAATCATTATACTTCAAAAACATATACATTTAACTTTACGTCCACATTTCCACGAGTCCTCTGCTCGGCGACCGTGTCACTACCTTCTGACGACAGAACTCCCGCGCTCGTCGCTGCCAAGCAGCGATGCCAAAAACATCACATCTTCCAACGACTCAGCTACTCTGACCAAAGACTGCCCGTGAATAATTAGCGATCCAAAACAGACTCTTAGCGTATGAGACATCCAAAGTATGTACAAACTCCAGAAAAGGAAATAACAAACTCTCAACAGGCCTGTTTCAGCTCGACACTACTGTATATTGATCTCAGTACGAGGGCGCTGCTATGCTGAAAGGGAACGCTTGGTCTTTGTTTTGCAGCGCAACATTGCTAACATTTGTGGTATCGATAAGCGTTGCCGGCTTTGGTGTGTACCGCAGTATCTGGATTACACCACGAAAGATTCTTCTGATTTTGGAAGGCGCATTTGCCCATTGTTTCTCTTGATCTCCTTCAGACAGCAGTTATCTATCACATTGCTACCGACATAGCGGAATTCTTACTTCCTCGAGATGGTCACTGCTTATTGTTATATGAGTCTTACCTCGATCCCGTTTCTTCTCCGTAACCATGTCTCTGGTCTTCTTGGTACTTATTTTTAGTTTTGTCGTGTCCTGACTCTAGGCATTTTATTTAGTTATTTCTCTGAGTCTGCCACTGTTGCAATGTCATCGGCAAATGTGAGCAGTGAATATGCATACCATTAATTCTCATCCTAGTAGACTTTTCTTCATTTTTTTTATTGCCTCCTCGATGAACAGATTAAATAAACGACCATATTTCACTTCTGATTCTTGCTTCTTTCTTACTACCATTAGTACCAAGTTCAGTACTTTGACTTGTTACGTACAGGGCGAAAATTGTTTAAACCAACAAACTCTGAGAGGTTGAACGAGACGCCAAAGTAAATATTTTCTTCTAATGTCATATTTTCCGGTGACGATTTTTAAACTGGTAGAAGGAGTTTTCTCTGAACTAAAATTAATCATACAAATTCTGGGACAACGCATGGGAAAATGAAAATACTTTTTTCTAACGGTGTGTCCTGTGAGGACAAAAAGTAACACAAACAAGTTTCAATTCTTTATTACCAAGAGACAGCAACATTAACAAAAGACAATTACCTTAATTACCGTAGAGGTTCAAAAATGTGTCCATTGACATGTAAATGGAGGCTGCACCGGTGGGTCATATTCTGTCTAACAGTTCAAAGACTGCAGGAGTGTCCTCAGTTCCTACTGCTGTTGGTACTATCACGGAAACCAGATTCCGTTCTGATTCAACAGGAGTTTTATAAACAAAGTTGCACATCCCTCGTCACACAAAGATGTCCAGAGGAATCAAATTGGGGAATCGAGTAGGTCCCGGTATAGGACCACCATTGACAACACACTTTTCTGGAAATTGTCGGATCAAGAAACGATGCACAGGACGACTGAAATGTGCCGGCTGAGGAATTGTAAAAATGCGTGTAATTTAATGGCCTAGGTATGAGATATGGTCCAATTAAAGAGTCACCAACAATAACTGCCTACATAGTCGCTTACAGCCGCAATTAATGAGCACGAGAAAATGGGGCATGTGAATTAACCGCACTCAAAATACGCGAATTGTGGATGTTGAGGACCTCAACACGCCCAAACGCTGCTTTATCTGTAAACAGCACGGAGGACGGCGTGGGATGCATTTGACACTGTTCCAGGTACCACTGCAAAACCTGTTCTCTGAGTGGATAATCATGTGGTTCCAGGTTGTGCATACGCTGTCAGTGAAATGTATTAACAATTGTTCTCGAAGGAGGTTTCTTATGTTCGTCTGATTCGTCCCCATATTGTGTGTAATTACACGAGCGCTCAGAGCGATTACGCTCTCTACCAGGTTAAAAAATGCTCACAGATAATTATGACGTTAGAGAAAAATGTTCGTTTTCGTGACGCGTGCAACCTCCCAGAGCTTGTACGTTTCAATACTTTTCACCCTATATACTCAAAACTAGTCGCCTGTTCTTCCAGTGAAGCCCTACTTTGCGCATTACTTTACATAGTAACTTCCAGTCAATCATATCAAATGCCCATTCTAGGACAATAAAAGCTATACATGTTTTTTTTCTGATTGCTTCTAATCTCCTTTCCAAAATTTGACTTAGTACCAATATTGCTTCCCTTTTTCCTTTCCATGATCTGGAGCCAAATTGATCCCTGGCTAAGTTTAATCTATTTTCTTTTTAATCCCCTCTTTAACAATTGACAGTAGTATTTTTGATGCATGTGGCTGAAGGGCTAGTGTTGTATAATTTGTGCAGCCTTTTGCATTTTCCCTCTTCAGTAAGGAAGTAGTTCTCGTTCTGTGAAGTCAGGTGGTATGACGCCCTCTTCATAACATTTAGATATCACACTGAACTATTTACTTTGGAGGTTTTCACTGATGTGTTATAGGACGTCTGCAGGGATGTCATGTATACCCGTTGCTTTCTTTGTTTTGTATCTGTTTAGTGAAAGGAAGAACTCTTTTCCAGTTACCAGTGATTCCTTGTTGTTGTCGATGTACTGTCATGGAAATCGCGGTTGCACGTGATTGAGTGCGATGCACAATTTTAGTATGGTTGGTTTCGTGCAACTGATGACACTGACAAGAAAATAAATAATATTTCTTACATCTGGTCTTAGAGACACTTTATGGGAACCAACTGCCCCAAAATATTGACTGGTGTCATCTGTGTGCACTGGGAAAAGCATTCAGCAACCACTGGAAACACAATGGCCACAGCTCCATAAGCTGAAAAGGGCTATGCTGTGGGTCGATGTATACTACAGCATTTGATAGCGATTCAGAAAACTTTCCCAACAAGAAAAGAATTCGTTTCGGTTAGAAATTTGACGAGCGATGAGATGTGGATTTTGACTGTATGCTACACTGCGTAAACATTAATCAGTCATCAAAAAGATGAATTTAAGTCTTTTGGCAATCCACCCTATGTTTCACGACCTTGAGGAGACTTGTTCAGCTGTAAACATGAAAATGGAATAGGATTACAGAGAAAGTCAGTAATAATGGTAATCATGTGCCCCTAAATTGTTCCAGGTCGAATGAAATCGGCGGAAACTGAGGTACAGCGTGGGTAAACTTTAGCTACTTGAGACAATGTAGACGGAAAACTGTTTACTGTATGTGTACCAAAATTTATAGGAATGATGTTCAGACTGTGCGCTGCAGAATTTGCGTTCTTAAGAGAAGTAGTGTCATGACTTGCCGGTTAGGCTAATAAATAAAGTAGCTCTGTTTTGATCTGCTACAACTTTGTACAGTTATCCTCATACGTTTACTGTCGTAATCTGCTCGTACTACACTACAACGAAAGTTATTGTTAGACAATACTTGTCTGTTTTATTTGGCTAAAGCAACGTTCTGGAAATTGGAAAAAAGTTTTTGCCGACAGTTTATATTTCGCAATTTCCGTTGTTATTTCCGGTGTACCTTTCCTGCGACTTAGAGTGGGCCCTCCGAAAGAATTTGCTTGTTATCGCTCCCTCGGAAAGGAAAGTTGCTGTATTACTTAGAAGTTTGTGAACGCCTCCAAGGTACTCCATTCTACCAGCCAAACTTGTGACGACGAAAGCGGGAGAAGTTATGTCCCGCTCTATGAGGTGCTTCAAGTAGGATCGACGAGTTCCGTGACTCGGTGGCACTTTACACAAGTTTCCTTTCTGTGGCTACTTCTCCCTCCGTTCTGCCAGCGAAGAGTGGAACTGACGCGAGGAAACTCAGATAAAGGTAAGGCAGGTAATTTGCCTGCGCATTGATTTGTAAGCTTATACGTATTTTTATAGTCTTGCATTTGAAAGAGAGTGTAACATTATAAAAAAAATCTACCTATACAAAATTTCAGAGTATTTGGACGAGATAAAAAGGAAAATTTTTTTCGTGACAAAAATATCATAGGATAGGTGTTGCGTTTGCTCGCTGGGGTGGGGGGGTGGGGGTGGGGGGGGGGCGCATAAAGGCTTTGACGCAAGCGATATTCGGAGACGGTGTTTAAACTGCCACGTGATGAATATTGTTTTACAGAAGTTGCTGAAAATGTCGTGCGCATATATTAATGCATAACTGGTATCTTCATGCTAATGATTGTCTTACACGCTCAAAACAAACAGGTATTTCACGATTAACGGCTGCAGCACAGGCAAACGTGCAA
The DNA here is from genome assembly GCF_023898315.1 of Schistocerca nitens. Lineage (NCBI taxonomy): Eukaryota > Metazoa > Arthropoda > Insecta > Orthoptera > Acrididae > Schistocerca > Schistocerca nitens. The sequence goes on along the minus strand of NC_064615.1, from coordinate 1,092,691,839 downwards.
GCAACTCTTCTGGATTGCCTGTCGGTGGCTCGTACACTTAGCGCTTCGTCTCTTCCTAGTAAAAGAAATCCATTGGAGACCAGTAACATCTCTAAAACAATGTTCATCACACGTCAGTTTGAACACCGTCTTTCAACTCTCTAGTGGGGAAACACAGCACCTGTGAGATTTACACTGATCAACCAAAACATTATAACCACCTACCTAACAGCTGGTACGTCCACCTTTGACAGGGATAACAGCGGCGACGCGTCGTGACATGGAAGCAGTGAGGCCCTGGTATGTCGCTGGAGGCAGTTGGCACGACATCTGCACACACACGTCATCTAAGTCCCGTAATTTCCCGGGGAGGGGGGCGATGAGCTCTGACACCACGTTCAGTCACATCCCAGATGAATTCGATCGGGTTCGGATCTGGCGATTTGGGGGGCCAGCACATCAACTGGGACTCGTCACGATGTTCCTGGAACCACTCCATTACACTTCTGGCATTGTGACATGGAGAATGATCTCGCAGAAAAATGCCATCGCCGACGGTAAACATGATCGTCACGAAGGGGTGTACATGGTCTGCAACTAATACGATACTCCTTGGCCGTCATAGTGCCTTGCACGAGCTCCACTCGACCCATGGATGCCCACATGAATATTCCCCAGAGCATTATTGAACCGCCGCCGGATTTTCTACGTTCCGCAGTACAGGTGTTAAGGAGCTGTTCCCCTGGAAGAAGACGAATTCGCGCCCTTCCGTCGGCATGACAAAGAAGAATTCGGTGTTCATCAGACTATGCAACTATTTGTCACTGCGCCAACGTCCATTATCGATGGTCACGTTCCCATTTCAGTCGTAGTTACCGATATCGTGGTGTTAACATTGGTACATGTATGGGTCGTCAGCTGTGGAGGCCCATGTCAAACTCAGATAGACCGTGTGATTTCCGCGTTCTACATACAGACAACACGCTCACTGATACTACATGCACCATTGCGTGTGTCCGACTAGCAGTCATTCATCGCCTGGACGGGTTTATATCGATAGTAGGTCGATGGTCATAATGTTCTGCTGATCACTGTATGTCACTTTAAAAAAAGTGTTTCTTTTTATCTCCTCTAAACACAAAATTTTGTATGTGTTGCTTTCCTATACCCTACATTTCTTTCTGTGAGCAACGTTAGAGTAATCAGATGCAGGGAAACGCTGGCGTCAGAAGTAGATATAGCGGAAAGTGTAATTTCCAAGTTGTGTACAGAAGTATGAAAGAAACTAATGAGGAAAAACTACAACTTTGTCCTGAAATAATATATTTCAAAAAGCTTTTGACTCCGTTTCAGCAAAATTTGTTCTCACAGTCCTTGACAAACAATGCATATTTTCGATATATGTTATAGGCTGATTAAAATTATTTAATAGTTGCCATCTGTCACTTGCCACTACAGTGTGTCACATTGATTTCCGGCAAACTCTCGGTTATAGGTGACACACAACTCGGTGTGTCACTTCACGAATGCTGTTAATGTGTAGCAAGGAGCAGTGTTGGAAGTGGTCGCCGCGAGGTATGCGAGATGCTCTGTCAACAGCTGATTTTTAATTGACCAAAGACTAAACTGCGGCAGACGATGCGTTTTGTAGCCCTGAATTTAAACTAGTGATCGAGATGACAGCGGTCACTAATATGTGGCAGAACTAAATTCACGATCGCTTTATTTATGGTGGCTATTAAAGCTAACATCTAAGAGCCAACTACGGAGACTTCTCACAGTTTGCTCTTTGCCTCGGTTTCCCCTCCAGCAAAATCACTTACGCCAATGGCAGCGCAAGTCGCGTTAATTATGCGTCGCTTCCCAGCACCAACCAATGCCTGCTCTGGGAAGTGAACAAATTCCCACAAAATTTCCCATCCTCTCAACTTCTGCTATTTCGCTCCTCCCAGGCCACCCATCAAGGTTAGCATCTGCACAAACACCAATTTTTCCAGAATTCTGACTCCCAGGAGAGTACTTCAAATTCCTTGGTCCTACGTTCCCATCAGAGGCCGGCGTATTTCATGCTGTCGCTCTTCACCTGATTTACTTCAGGCTCTGCGGACTGTGAATTCAGCATGAAGTTGCTATAGTCACTAACACACATATTTTGACCTCTGTTGACCGCTCCACCATAGCTTTGCGCGGCTTTCTCTCATGTTTCCCGTTACACCAGCATGGAGTTGGGGTCAACCACCCACTCACTGTCACTCATCTTAAGGCGGCTGGAGGCCGCACCGCGTTACTGCTTTCTCAGAGCTTGAGCCGCCCTAAGCTGCCTATTGTCGCTTCCCTTAGCCGCTCCCCCGGCGACCATGGTCAATTCTGAGTACTTCCCTGGGGTAAACTAGCCTCCAGTAAATCGACGTGTTTCCACAAAGTTTTCATGTCGTGTGAATTACTTCAAAACCATCACCCCACATTAATTATTCCACTACATCCATACTGTACCCTCTACAATATGCATTGTGCCTTGTCAGTCATTTTTGTTCAGCCCTACTGTTCGCTCAACGTGAGTTAGGTGCTCTTTAATGACTTCATGTAAGGGGCATAGTTCTTGCCATCTTACAAGTGGTAATGATGATGATGATGATGATGATGATGATAATGATGATAGATACAGGAATTAATATATGATATTTTACTAACGTCTTTCTAGTTAACACTGTGCTTTCGCTGACACACTACCTGCTATCATCGGCATAGCCACACTCTCGGCCTATGTTAGCTGATTTCTTTCTGCCATAAAGCCATCTCGACTAAAGGGTCAACAGTATCTATGATTTGATTTTGTCGAATGTGAGTGATGGCATCTAACAATACAGCGGGAATGAAATCTCGATAAACTGACTGGCTTGAAGAACAGGAAGAAACAATAGAATAAGGTTTGAAGATGAGATGGAAAACAAACAGAAATCGTTATGGGTGAGGAAAGCATGGATATTGCTGACAATGTGGCCGAGCTGCTGGGATACTGGTTCGCTTTTCAGCAGAAGGAAGGCAGCTAAAATAGCTCGAGAGTGTGGCTATGCTGATGATAACGCATAGTGGTTTTGAATGTGACACGGGTACCTGTGAAGTTCGCTCTAGAATCGTATTGCTGATATGGAGAGGGAGAAATATTTTGTCTTATTCATAGGTACAGCCAAAATACTGGACGTATCAAATCTTGCACTGGCATTATGAATACTCAAAGGTTATTTGATAACCGAGGAGAGATATTGAGGACACCAGTAATTAAAAATCCATTGAAAATCACATCCATCATAACTGAGCATAAGACGGACTGGAATGATCAAACAACCGAATGTTAATATATATTCCCGTAAAATGTGAAATTTTGTTCTTATAGTTTAAATGCTTATCCAATATCATGCCGAGATCTTCTACTGTTGTTTGTTGGTGTAATTGGATATCTTTAAGGATTGTAGGAGACATTGTTTCACGGAAATGCTGCGATCAAGTTTCGGTGTGATAAGAGAATGGCATATGATTTCTTAGGGGTAAGTTTAAGATGCTGGTTTTCACACTGTGATGCTAAACAGAGGTCGTCATTCATACATGACACGGCAATGTTCTTATGGCTGGCTCTTAGTTACAACTGAATGTTATCAGCATCTAATGAACAATTACAAGAATGTAGCATAGATGACATATCACTGATACACAGTGAGAATAGCAATGGACCAAGGAAAGAACTATCGGGCACTCCTGGGAGAATGTGTGTGCGTGATGACTTCTCCGATCCGCAGACGACTTGTCGAGAGCTGTTTTTGAGGTAGTTGCCGAATCACAGTATAGCACTATTTGAGAAAATAGCTACTTCATTTTCGTAAGTAATATACCCAAATAAAAAGTATCAAATGAGCCGTTGAAATCAACCCGTGTTCTAATGGCTGCTTTACGTCTGTCCATGGCATACTTGATCTCTTCAGTGACTTTGATTAATGCAGTTACTGTGGTGTGGTGTTTCTAAAAGCCTCATTGATTTTTACCACGGATGATACGGATTTTCCATCAGCTATTCTTGAAGAACGTACTGCGAGCAGTATGGTGTTCGGCTAGAAGGGCCCTGGTGATTTTGGGTTGTCATTCTCAGGTAGTGGTCGAATTAAGCCTTTTACCGCTCAGTGGGATAAGTACTACTAACGAGTGAGAGAAAGGTGAGGCATTTATGCAGAGTGGAGTCAGACAGGTGATGGTAGTAATTTCTTTCTATATCTAGTTCGTAGAAGCACATATTCCTGTTCGTTAAACTTCGGTTACACAATAAATCAGTCCTATCGAAAAGCCGGAAATTCAACTAAATACACTTCTGGAAATGGAAAAAAGAACACATTGACACCGGTGTGTCAGACCCACCATACTTGCTCCGGACACTGCGAGAGGGCTGTACAAGCAATGATCACACGCACGGCACAGCGGACACACCAGGAACCGCGGTGTTGGCCGTCGAATGGCGCTAGCTGCGCAGCATTTGTGCACCGCCGCCGTCAGTGTCAGCCAGTTTGCCGTGGCATACGGAGCTCCATCGCAGTCTTTAACACTGGTAGCATGCCGCGACAGCGTGGACGTGAACCGTATGTGCAGTTGACGGACTTTGAGCGAGGGCGTATAGTGGGCATGCGGGAGGCCGGGTGGACGTACCGCCGAATTGCTCAACACGTGGGGCGTGAGGTCTCCACAGTACATCGATGTTGTCGCCAGTGGTCGGCGGAAGGTGCACGTGCCCGTCGACCTGGGACCGGACCGCAGCGACGCACGAATGCACGCCAAGACCGTAGGATCCTACGCAGTGCCGTAGGGGACCGCACCGCCACTTCCCAGCAAATTAGGGACACTGTTGCTCCTGGGGTATCGGCGAGGACCATTCGCAACCGTCTCCATGAAGCTGAGCTACGGTCCCGCACACCGTTAGGCCGTCTTCCGCTCACGCCCCAACATCGTGCAGCCCGCCTCCAGTGGTGTCGCGACAGGCGTGAATGGAGGGACGAATGGAGACGTGTCGTCTTCAGCGATGAGAGTCGCTTCTGCCTTGGTGCCAATGATGGTCGGATGCGTGTTTGGCGCCGTGCAGGTGAGCGCCACAATCAGGACTGCATACGACCGAGGCACACAGGGCCAACACCCGGCATCATGGTGTGGGGAGCGATCTCCTACACTGGCCGTACACCACTGGTGATCGTCGAGGGGACACTGAATAGTGCACGGTACATCCAAACCGTCATCGAACCCATCGTTCTACCATTCCTAGACCGGCAAGGGAACTTGCTGTTCCAACAGGACAATGCACGTCCGCATGTATCCCGTGCCACCCAACGTGCTCTAGAAGGTGTAAGTCAACTACCCTGGCCAGCAAGATCTCCGGATCTGTCCCCCATTGAGCATGTTTGGGACTGGATGAAGCGTCGTCTCACGCGGTCTGCACGTCCAGCACGAACGCCAGGTGGAAATGGCATGGCAAGCCGTTCCACAGGACTACATCCAGCATCTCTACGATCGTCTCCATGGGAGAATAACAGCCTGCAGTGCTGCGAAAGGTGGATATACACTGTACTAGTGCCGACATTGTGCATGCTCTGTTGCCTGTGTCTATGTGCCTGTGGTTCTGTCAGTGTGATCATGTGATGTATCTGACCCCAGGAATGTGTCAATAAAGTTTCCCCTTCCTGGGACAATGAATTCACGGTGTTCTTATTTCAATTTCCAGGAGTGTACCTAGGTATTACAATTACGAACAAATTAAATTGAAAGGAACACACAGAAAATGTTGTGAGGAAGGCTAACCAAAGACTGCATTTTATTGGGAGGGCACTTAGAAAATGTAACAGATCTACCAAGGGGACTGCCTACACTACTCTTGTCCGTCCTCCTTTAGAATACTGCTGCGCGGTGTGGGATCCTTACCAGATAGGGCTGGACGGAGTACATCGAAAAAGTTCAAAGAAGGGCAGCACGTTTTGTATTATCGCGAAATATGGGAGAGAGTGTCACAGAAATGATACTGGATTTGGGCTGGACATCATTAAAAGAAAGGCGTTTTTCGTTGCGACGGAATCTTCTCACGAAATTCCAATCACCAACTTTCTCCTCCGCATGCGAAAATATTTTGTTGAAAACGATGTACATAGGGAGGAACGATCACCACGATACAATAAGGGAAATCAGAGCTCGTACGGAAACGTACAGGTGTTCCTTCTTTCCGCGTGGTATACGAGATTGGAATAATAGAGAATTGTGAAGGTGGTTCGATGAACCGTCTGCCAGGCACTTAAATGTGATTTGCAGAGTATCCATATAGATGTAGATATAGATATCGTTGGTTTATGTGCAAAAGTGTGATTTAACTGTAATTTACGTCTCTCTGAGAGGAGGTAATATAATTGCTCTGTAGAAGTGAATAATTTGTAATATTGTAGTTATATACGCTTCCTATCGTAAAGCGTGGTAACAATAATCCCACGATAACATTTAAAAGACACTGAAGCGGTACTGTCTTGATCATTTACGCACCTATCAATACGACGTGTGGACCAGTTAGTGAACAAGAACTGCTGCTAGTGTTTAAAATTTCATTTGTAATTTCTTGCCATACAGGCAGCTGCTCTCAATAGGACGGCACGCACTGAAGGCTGAGGATAAAGCTACAAAGAAAGTCGTGTTCAGTTTATCAGCAACGAATTAATGTCTATACACATGGCTTATCTACCGTCGAAATGGAGTCTCTTCAGGTGCCGCACTATCATTCCTGTGCAAACATTGTTGGTGAACCGTACTCTGTTGAGGGGACTCACGTGAATAGTACAAACTGAACATACATACAATCAGTTACAAGACGATAACACTGAAGGACAAGGGGTCAGTTGCCTGTGCCGTGGCCATTGCAACTTTTTGTTCTTTACCCTCAGTGATTTCAGGGAAATGTCGTATGGTAATGTGATTAGTAATAATCGGTTCTAAACTAGAAAGTATTAGTCATTACTTTTAACTACGTTGAATTTTCAGGCTATATAAAATACAAGTAATGTAAAGAATGAACCCTATTAAGCAAGGCACTGTCTAGGCATTTCGTTGCAATGCAGCTGCGCCTTATGCACACTGGTTCAGCTGCTGCGGCCTGGATGCATAAAACATCAATATCCAGGACCATGCTTATCTTCTGGTTAGTTCCATGTCACAGTGAACTGATAGCTCGTAGCGCTGATGGTCTTTAGTTCTAAAGGAGTAACTAATACTGTCGTATTAATGTCTGACTGTGCTACTGTGCTGAATACTTCGTTTATCCTCTTCAGCTGAAGCTGTGGCGAATGTAACTAACATTCTGAGTGACTGTACGTCTTGAAATACAATGAAGTTTAGTTGGAACTATGAAAAACAAAAATTTGTTTGGTTATAAAAAGTTTGTATAACAACATAAAGGAGAGTTTTAGGTGTATCTTTATTGAAGGTCATTGATGATATCGTTTGCGTATTAATATTGGCATTGTCTTGGAGAAGATATGTCTTACGGCTCCATGCTCGTCGTCATTCTCGTTGTGTCTAAGAAGCCTGCATACTCGGCTAGCTAGACAAACAAACACGTCATTAATGAGATTTATTGCAATAAGAAAATTACAGACACTTTGGCATTTACACAGATGTGGCGCAAGCAAAGGGCGACATACGAAATAATCAGTCTCTGCAGTGACTCCTGATCTCTATCTGACAAAAGTCTTTCCTGAACTGCTATCGAAGTGCCTAACGTTGACACTGTTATCCGGATGGCTGATCGTGAAGCTGCTATTGAACTGGGCGGTCAGCAGTCGGTCGCGGCGCTTATGTCCTCTTCACATGGGGGCCGCTGCTGTCTCCTTGTCGTCCTGGACAGGGGTCGGTCACCGTGCGATTGGCTGACTTCACCTCACAGTCTTCTCTTTCCTTACCGACTGGCGGGCCGGCGCTTGACTTTACGCCGTAACAATATGGGGTTCCAATGGACAGGTCAGTTAGACAATACTACTCTTCTTCCTCTCTTCTTCGCCTTTCTCCGTTTCTCTAAGGGTAGGTATCTGTTACATATGTTTTGGCAACTGTAGTGACAGTCGGTAGCCGGGTGCCCTTCTTGACGTCCTCGATTCCCCCTGCGAAGCAGTCTGTGTATCCTATGTGTCTGCGTCTAAAGTAAATTTCTTGGTCAAGTGTGAGAACGTTTTATAAATCCACTTTTTAATCCAATTCTTCTGCTTCAATCATTATAGTTTTCTAAATGTTTGCGTAACGTGTATCTGACGCGGGTCATGGGTACCAGCCCAGTATTCGCCTCGTTGAATGTGGGAAACCGCATAAACAACATCCAGGCTGGCTGGCACACCAGCCCTCGTCGTTAATTCGCAGGCGTATTCAGTCCGAGATTGGCTCCTCTTTCCGAAATCCAGAAACGGTGCATTAACCCACTCGGCTATCTGGGCAGGTCACCTAGTACGTTTCTTCGGTTACCATTTATTTTGGGAGAAACGTTCCTCAGCATGTTGGTTACCTTCTATTTTACCCCATTTGAAATTATTCTTTATATCCTCTCAGAATGACCCAACCACAAGTGCTACAAACGTTATGTTGTAAGTACTGAACAACTGAAGGAAGCAGTACTATATAAAGTTACTGTCATTCTCCGTGCTGCGATCTAGTGTCATCTGCAACTTTCGTAAACTGCTGCAAGAATGACTCATAAAAAATTGCAGTTACTTTAATAATTAAACTAAACACCGCAATCAGGCCTTGAAGATCACGCGGTACCGACCAGCCCTCTTGTCATCCTGTGCCTTGTGGGTCCCGCAGGTGCAGTATGGAGGGGCATGGGGTCAGCACGCAGCTCTCCCGGCCGTTGTCGACTCTTGTGAACTCGGAGCCACTACTTGTAAAGCAGGTAGCTCCACAATCGGTATCACCAGGCTGAGTGCGTCTCGTTCCAGTCCTCCCACAAAGGTAAAGTCCCTGGCAGTACCGGACATCGAATCCGCTTGAGAGTCAGATGTACTGACCACTCGGCCATGAAGGCAGACTACTTGAGTAATTTGGCCTTTACAAATAATAGTATTTGTGCTGCTGGCTCGTCCTTAAGTTGCTGCTACTATTGCTGCTGCCTGATGTCAGTTTATGATTAAGCACTTGAAGCGGTTTCCAGTGAACACTTGGTACCGGATATTAGATTCATCGTGTTGGATACAAATACTTGTATTTTGGCATTTGGAGACGTCATATCGGCAGTTGATCAACATCTGCTCTATTGTGTTTTATACTGAGGTGACAAAAAGTCATGGGGTACCTCCTAATATCGTGTCGGACCTCGTTTTGCCCAGCGTAGTGCAGCAACTCGGCGTGGCATGGACTCAACAAGTGTTGGAACTCTCATGCAGGACCGTTTAACTATGCTGCCTCTATAGCCCCCCATAATTGCGAAGGTGCTGCCGGTGCAGGATTTTAGTGGAAGAAATGAATTCTCCATTATATTCCATAAATTTTCGATGTTATTCATGTCGGGCGATCTGAGTGTCCAAATCACTCGCTGTAATTGTGCAGAATTTTCTTCAAACCAGTCGTGATCAGTTGAGGCTTAGTGACACGGCGCATTGTCATTGTTTGGTTGCAAATGGTCGCCAAGCAGCCGAACGTAAACATTTCCAGCGCATGATCGGTTAAACTGGACTAGACGATCCAGTCCATTCCGTGTAAACACAGCCCAAACCATTATGGAGCCACTGCGAGCTTGCACAGTACCCTATTGACAGTTTGGATCCATGGCTGTGCCACAGTCAAACCCTGCCATCGACTCTTACCAACTGAAGTCGAGACTCATCTGACAAGGCCACGGTTTTCCAGTCGTCAAGGGTCCAAGCGATATGCTTATGAGGCCAAGAAGATGCTGCAGGCGATGTCGTGTTGCAAAGGCACTCGCGTCGGTCGTCTGCTGCCATACCAATTAAGGGGATTTTCTGGTCTAGAGGTCTGATTCCTACCTCATTTTCAACATTTTTTAAGTGAATGATTAGTCAAACAATGCTTATATCCTTTTATTCGTCTATCTTTTAATCGCATTATAATTTTTTTGTCCAAATATATAAAGGGGTTACTAAACAAAATGGCACCGAAGATCGCAATCACGCCGTGCACCGATAGTCTGGAGGACCTGGTTCAGTTAACTGGGTGGTTTGAAAGAGACCAGACTAAACTACATGACCTTAAGCTATGGTCAGAACCTCTGAGAAGTGAAAAATGTTATTTTTCACAAAATGGCGGCTGAAAAATCGACTTTATTTGGGAATTCAGACGTACATAAAACATCGATATTCTGAAAATTGTGGGAATTTAAGGAAATGGGACCTGGACACATTGAAAGAACGAGAGGTTGTAGAGAGTTTCAGAGAGAGCATTAGGGGACGATTGATAGGAACGGGGGAAGGAAATACAGTAGAAGATCAATGGGAAGCTTTGAGAGATGAGATAGTGAAGGCAGCAGAGGATCAAGTAGGTCAAAAGACGAGGGCTAGTAGAAATCCTTGGGTAAATGAAGAGATATTGAATTTAATTGATGAAAGGTGAAAATATAAAAATCCAGTAAATGAAGCAGGCAAAAAGGAATACAAACGCCTCAAAAATGAGATCGACAGGAAGTGTAAACTGGCTAAGCACGGATGGCTAGAAGACAAATGTAAGGATGTAGAGGCATATATCACTGGGGGTAAGATAGATACCGCCTACAGGAAAATTAGAGACCTATGGAGACAAGAGAACCACTTGCATGACCTGAGATGGAAAATCAGTTCTAAGCAAAGAAGAGTAAGCTGAAAGATGGAATGATTGCGCACAGGGCCTATACAAGGGAGATGTACTTCAAAGCAAATTATAGAAATGGAAGAGGACGTAGATGAAGATCTGATAGGACATAAGATTATGCGTGATGAATTTGACAGAGCACTGAAAGACCTAAATCGGAAAAAGGCCCCGGAAGTAGACAACATTCCATCAGAGCTGCTGATAGCTTTGGGAGAGCCAGAACTAACAAAACTCTACCTTTTAGTGAGCAAGATGTATGAGAGAGGCGAAATACCCTCGGACTTCAAGAAGAATGTAATAATTCCAATCCCAAAGAAAGAAGGTGTTAGTAGGTATGAAAATGACCGAACTACCAGTTGAATAAGTCACAGTTGCGAAATACTAACACGAATTCTTTACAGACGAATGGGAAAACAGGTAAGTCGACCTCAGGGAAGATCAGTTTGGATTCCGTAGAAATGTTGGAATACGTGAGGCAATACTTGACCGCACGACTTATCTTGGAAGATAGATTAAGGAAAGGCAACCCTACGTTTCTAGCATGTATAGACTTAGATAAATCTTTTGACAATGTTGACTGGAATACTCTCTTTCAAATTTTGAACGTTGCAGGGGTCAACTACAGGAAGCGAAAGGCTATTATAATTCGTATAGAAACCAGATGGCAGTTATAAGAGTCGAGGGGCATGAAAGGGAAGCAGTGTCTGGGAAGGGAGTGAGGCAGGGTTGTAGCCTATCCCCAATTTTATTTTATCTGTATATTGAGCAAGTAGTAAAGGAAACAAAAGAAAAATTTGGAGTAGGAATTAAAATTCACGGAGAAGAAATAAAAACATTGAGGTTTGCCGATGACATTGTAATTCTGTCAGAGACAGCAAAGGACCTGGAAGAGCAGTTGAACGAAATGGACAGTGTCTTGAAAGGAGGATATAAGATGAATATCAACAAAAGCAAAACGAGGATAATGGAATGTAGTCGAATAAAATCAGGCGATGCTGAGGGAATTACATTAGGAAATGACCACTTAAAGTAGTGAATGAGTTTTGCTATTTGGGAAGCAAAAAAAAGTGATGGTCGAAGAAGAGATGATATAAAATGCAGACTGCCAATGGCAACAAAATCGTTTCTGAAGAAGAGAAATTTGTTAACATCGGGTATAGATTTAAGTGTCAGGAAGTCGTTTCTGAACGTATTTGTATGGAGTGTAGCCATGTATGGAAGTGAAACATGGCCGGCCCCGGTGGTCTCGCGGTTCTAGCCGCGCAGTCCGGAACCGTGCGACTGCTACGGTCGCAGGTTCGAATCCTGCCTCGGGCATGGATGTGTGTGATGTCCTTAGGTTAGTTAGGTTTAAGTAGTTCTAAGTTCTAGGGGAATAATGACCACAGCAGTTGAGTCCCATAGTGCTCAGAGCCATTTGAACCATTTTGAAGTGAAACATGGACGATAAATAGTTTGGACAAGAAGAGAATAGAAGCATTCGAAATGTGGTGCTACAGAACAATGCTGAAGATTAGATGGGTAGATCACATAACTAATGAGGAGGTACTGAATAGAATTGGGGAGAAGAGAAATCTGTGGTGCAACCTAACTAAAAGAAGGGATCGGTTAGTAGGAGATGTTCTGAGACATGAAGGGATCACCAATTTAGTATAGGAGGGCAGCGTGGAGGGAGACCAAAAGATGAATACACTAAACAAATTCAGAAGGATGTAGGGTGCAATAGGTACTGGGAGATGAAGAAACTTGCACAGTATAGAGTAGCATGGAGAGCTGCATCAAACCATTCTCTGGACTGAAGACCACAACAACAACAACAACAACATAACTTTTTGAGGTTCCTATCACAGCCAGTTCTATTCTCTACAAAAGTAGCTAAGCGGCAGCAAAATCGGCCAAGAAGTTTTTCGTTAATCCAAAGACCCAGCAAAAGCTTGTGACTTTTAGGAAGCCGCGTTTAATGTTTTAGTAAGGGCTTTCGTCAATTTTTTGTGAGTTACCATCTGTCTGCGGTGCGTGGAGCATACAGTACGTCTTCCTCGATCTCGCAAATCTTGTTCTCGTGCACCGCTTCCTCCCCGGTCGCAGATCTGGAGTATTTACTGGTGCAGTCCTGTGAGCGTACAATGCGGTCCGCGTTGCGCCTTCTGCAGAATTCGAACGTCGTGTTGCCAAGTTGAATGCTCTTAACATTGATCGTCTGTGCGAGCCCCAGGAAGCCGTCGTTGAAAATAACTGTAGCAAAATTATTTGCAATTTCGACTTCTTCTTTGCCGGTTATTTGTGTTTTTGGGAAAGCGTCCAAATTAGTGAATTCATCAACTCGTTAGCGTTTCGAGTGTTCGCGTCAACAAATCTTTCTAGTAATTTCCATTCGATAGGGCTTCTTGTGCAGGTCTGATTGCCACCGTCGTGGGATTGCCGGTCCGATGATCGAGTATATCGAATACATGCAATAGCTTACGGCCAAAACGGATTCGCCAACATGTTCTCCATGATATAAGGTATCGAAGTATGCAACAAAAAAATCGATTTTGCGAAACTTCTAGAACATAAAATCCCCCCAGCGCCAGAGTTCCCCGCACTGTCGTAACGGATAGGTTCGTTGCACGTCGCACATTGGTTTCTGCGGTTAATTTACGCAGCGTTGCTTGTCTGCGAGCACTGACAACTCCACGCAAACGCTGCTTGCTTCTCTCGGTCGTTAAGTGAAGGAGGTGATTGGCCACCGCATTGTCCGTAGTGAGATGTATTGCCTGAAACTGGGTATTCTCGGTACGCTCTTGACACTTTGGATCTCGGAATGTTGAATTCCCTAACGATTTCCGAAATGGAATGTCCCATGTATCTAACTACAACTACCATTCCGCGGTCACAGTCTGTTAATTCCCGTCGTGCGGTCATAATCATATCGAAAACCTATTCAGTTGAATCATCTGAGTAAAAATGCCTGGTCCAGCAATGCACTGCCCTATTATACCTTGTGTACACTATACTACCGCCATCTGGGTGTGTGCATATCACTATCCCATGACTTTTGTGTAAGTGTAGGCTGCACTGTGCTCTTAGCTTTGCTTCCCGCTCTTCCAATTCCACGTAGTTCAACATTGGTTGTACTTGGGTGTGGTTTTGTAGCACTGCTTACAGAAGCCGCTCCTTGGAATGTAGCTTGGTGAAAACTGATTCCGGTAGATTTCCTACCGAGGCATTGTCGTTTTTGAATAGTCGCCTAATGAAAGTTGTGGAAGTGTGTGTATGAAGCACCCCTGAATGTACCGAGCGAGCGAGGTGGCGCAGTGGTCAACACAGTGGACTTGCCTTCGGTAGGACGACAGTTGAAACCTGCGTCCGGCCATCCTGATTTAGGTTTTCCGCGATTTCCCTAAATCTCTTCAGGCAAATGCCGGAGTAGTTCCTTTTAAAGGGCACGGCTGATTTCCTTTCCCATCCTTCCCTAATGCGATGAGACCGATGACATCGCTGTTTGGTCCCCTCCCCCGGATCAGCCAACCATGAATGTAGAATTGTACTTGCCTAAAGAGGCCCTTTCGTTCTCTAGCTTTGTTTTGTACGTATTTGTTTAGGCATTTGCCAAAATGTATACCGAGATAAACGCCGGTGACATTCAGATCCCCCGAAGGAAACCTCGAACTCTCTCTTTTATATTTTGCAGTTTGTCACGCTTCATGCGTAACGGCCTCTTCCCTCGCACCACCAAATGAAAGGAGGTGTCAGCGACTCCTTGTCGTTTCAAAGCTTCAATGACTGCTGTTCGTAGGTCTCTCTTCCTTTGTAGCGTAGCTGTATGACGGTCTCAACATGAACTGTTTCCACGCAATAGTCCCAATAATCATGCTTACAATCTACATAAAATTTCCTGTTTCTTGTTTTATTATGTGACAAACGTAAGAGTTATCGTGTCGTACTCTGCTGTCTGCTGGGACTTTTTATCACGGAGCGTTGCTCATAGTGCCTCTGCTCCTAACGTACCCGTCTATTGCTATTACTTGTGCCCCGTTCACTTTCTTCCATCACGCAGAGTAAAGTATGCGTAGTCATTAGATGAGTTCAGTCAGCGTTCAAGTACTTTCTTAATTAAAAATCTTTGAGATTTCGTCACACACCATGTTACTTACTTCCCGACGAAGTGTTTGGAAAAACATTGATTGAGAAGAGCAGAGAAAATACTTTGTTTTTCTTAAGCCGACGGAGCCAACTACGATCGCCGCAAAAGCTTTAGCACTATCGTTTGTCGGTCGCAGATGTAAGCCAATTTACGGGTTTCACGCACTTGAGAAAATGACCACAGAAAAAATACAAAGTTGTTCCAATGATAAAAAATGTAATTTTTTTCTGTGTGCCCCTCGCATAGTTTCTTTCTTAGTATCTCTTAACTCTTTTCTGTGGCATTATTACAATGTCCGTCAGCTGTGACTTTAGGAAGATTTTAATTGTGTTCGCCCACAAATTCTAATGATGATCTTTCGTTTGGGTAAGTGCCTTCTAGCATTACGATTTGCCAAAGCATGCACTCACCACATTTTCTTTTCTGATGCTCTGCATTTCTTCCAATGTAACGACAGCATGAAATAAGGCGCCCTTTTTCAACTCGTGAAACGGCTATTTACAAAACAGTGTAAGTTCTTCCGAATTTCAGTGTGGATGGTAGAGCATTTTTCTTGCAAAATGTATACTCATTACATAATAGTCAAACGCTGAATGCCTCTGCCGTTCCTTATAACATTTGCTAGTCACTTGTCAGCACTGAGTCACCTTGTAAAAGCTTACGTGCAAGTTCAATCTACACAAAAAAAGTTGATCTGAGAAGTTTCTTTTTACCGTAAATTTTCAGTAGCGGAATTATACTTTGTTATTGACACTTGACCAGTCGTCTGTTCTGGCACCTCTTCAAACGAGATCTCAGTATCAGCATAGTAATTGGACTGCTCCTTTATTAGTCTCTAAGCACAGATTGAACTAAGTTCAGCAGCACCTCTTCTTTGTGATCGCTTCCATTTTGTTTAAGGGAGTAACGACACGCTTTGCTTATCAATCGAAAGTCACTTTCCCTACATAAGCTGGGTCCATACTTCCTCTGTTTATATCCCATGTATCAACCACGCAAGGTGGTGCCCTAGTAAGACACTGTAGTTGCATTCGCTAGTTCAGATCCCGTCCAATCATCCAGATTTAAGCTTTCCGCGGCTTTCGTAAGTCTCTTAAACCTAATGCCGGAATGGTTTTCTTGAAACTGAAACGACCGAATTCTTGCCACGTCCCTGCCTACTCCGAGCCATCTCTAAGAACCATGTCGACTAGCTGACACCGCTGCTGATATGATTACTCGTCTTTGTTGCTCCAAGAAGGTAATAACTGCGATGATCGATAAGGTCTGCGTCACCGTATTCAGCCGTCACATTCTACATCGCAACCACTACCAAAGAATGCAGTTGCTTGTGGCCGCGACCGCACTAACGGTCAGCTGATGGCAACAGTTAGCGCGGGTTGCATCACCGCGGTCGATAGGCGCAAGCGACTCCGCGCTGGCGCCACCGCCGTAGCGGTACGTTTACCTACCGGCGGCCGCCGCACCGCTGCTAATGATGCCTCGTTAGCGGAGGTTAGGGTTGATGAACTATGACTGTGTGTGCGGTCGCCCCTGCCCGCATCTACGACCTGTATCAAAAACATGTCAGTTGCTACAGTTTCGGCTAAGTAATATGAGTGACACATCCAAATTGGCGTCAGTTGCTGCAATCAGCTGACAGTATGTTTATAATATTTCTTATGTAGGTATGTTATCGCTTTAGAGGAATGTAACTAACGTTTCTGTTCACAGAATCAATAATCGTCTATATCACTGAATCGAAAGGCTCTTCTGCAAACGCTGTGTCCTGAAAACGACTTTAAAATCGATGGCACTTGTAGGGTGGTAATAGTTACCTTTTCTATTGAAATAACTTAAAATTCCAGTAATTCAGTTAAAAATAGACATAACGCCGCCTCTTCGATAAACAGAAGTGAACAGGAGGCCCCAGTTAGAATTTAGGCCTGGGCACAAGTTTTCACTCGTCGCTTCAATCTGCATATATGCATCATAGATGTCTGACACTTGAAAAAGTCTCTGAAACCACGTAGTTTCATTTGATTAAAACAACTGTGCATGGGTTACAGCGCGGGATTAGCCGAGCGGTCTAGGGCGCCGCAGTCATGGACTGTGCGGCTGGTCCTGGCGGAGGTTCGAGTCCTCCCTCGGGCATGGGTGTGTGTGATTGTCCATAGGATAATTTAGGTTAAGTAGTGTGTAAGCTTAGGGACTGATGACCTTAGCAGTTAAGTCACATAAGATTTCACACACATTACATTACATGGGTTACAGGCAGGATACCCCATTTCGTTCGAGGCAGAGGTGTTATTCCAACACAGCTGGAGAATCTCTGCAATGCTGTTACATTTTAGGGGGAATACCAAGTAGGCTGAGATGTGACTGGGAATTTGGATTGAGGAGGGAGGCATGCCAGGATAGTCTGTGCAGTTGTGCAAAGCCACTGTGCCAGGGTGGCGTAGTCATTAGCGCATCTGCCTACTGAGCAGGTGGTCCCAGTTCGAATCGCAGTCTTGGTACAAAATTTCATTCGTCACTTCAGTATGTATATGTATAGCACATATGTTTCAGATTTGAAAAGGTGTCTGCATCTATGTAGTTTTATTGATTAAAGAAGAAACTCACGTGGCAGACGTTACAAGAGAGGCGTTTATTTTTGAAATTTCGAGAGAGTACTTTCCGGAAAGAGTCGGGTAACGTATTAATCCCTACCACACACGTCCCGCGATATGACCACAATGAGAAATTTTGAGAAATTAGAGCTAATAGAGAGGCTTACCAACGATAATTCTTCCCATTCGGAATGGAACAGGGAAGGGAGATCAGTTAGTAGCACCAGAAGTACCCGCAGCCACGCCCTTTCAGGTGGGTTGCGGAGTATTCATGTAGATGTAGATGTAGATGTAGATGAATGTTGTGTCAGTGCTGCCCCAGCTTTCGTGGCGACCTGACTTAGGAATTACCTTCACGCGTTTACATGAACATGATCACAATTTCACGAACCATTTGTTAAGTCACCTTCCAACATAGTTGTTCCCGAACTGAGGGATAAAATGAAGTTTTCTGAGGAGTAGAAACTAACCGATTGGATTATGTTTCTGTCAATTATTTTCAAACGATCATTACTATTATCACAGTTTCGTAAGGCTCTAATATTGATTATCTAGGTTATCAGTAATTACTCTTTCTCAGTTACTAACATTAATGCAGTGGAGGTGGCAGGTTCCTCACATAGTCCATCCGCCACATACATATCTTGTGCTTCGTCCCGTACCTCGCTGATGATAAAAGTGGGACATATGCCTAACAAACGCTAAAGATCTCAAGAAAATGTCTTCTCCAAGCTGTAGATCGTATCTGCATTAGTCCAGAAATTGCTACATTACTCGCTTCGAAACAGACAATTGACAGCACGACACAGCAGTAACTACGTAAGGGCTGCTACAGTGCTGTACACACATTATTATTATTACTATTATTATTATTTTTGGAATGATTAGACACAAAGCATTGATAGCCTGAAATCGTCCAATTTCTGACAGTTCAGAAATAAGGAGTGCAGCAATCAAGTGGTTTACAAACAGTCAGTACAGTGCACACATGTGAACTTGTTTGATTTTAAATGGGGTTGCAGTGTCCAGCTCAAGAAGTGCCGCATTGGATAAGTATGTTTTGTAACAAGTATGTGCCCCAACTGTGGGCAGTTGGCTTTCTTATCTGAGGAATTGTGGGTAGCACTTGCGATGCAACATTAATTTCTTCATCATTCATTCTAACACACACACGCAAACTAAATATCATTAATCTTCTGTCAGTTTAAAAATAAAGGTGCTCCAATAAAAGTCTTTCATTAGTTATATGCTAAGTAGGTGATAATATAGAGGAGGGGTGAGGGCAAGAGACGGCAGGGGGTGGGCGGGGATATTAGTTAATGTCTGATTGCACTCAGGGTAATGGTCTAAGAAAAGTTGGGAAATACTGCTCTAAAAAGAGGCCACTGATGCTTTAAAGGGCTGTAAATGGTGAAGAACTGGTACTAAGTGGACGTGGGACCCTCCGTTGCTGACAGGTCATTGCAGTGAAGTAGTATGTATCTGCCATTCGATTGTATGGAATCCACGCTGAACAAGACGGATCGGATAGGAGACGTGACAGAATGATAGAAAGGAGCTATCGTATTGTCCATGACCACCCAGTGAAAGAAATTACCAGATCTGGATTGGTTAGTGCAGCAACGTGGACTGCCCGTTGTGTCTACAAGATGTGGCGTACCACTCACAGCCATGTAACATAAGATAAGAACGGTGGTCGTAAAAACTCCCTAACCGACAAGGACCGGAGAAATGTTGCCACGTCTTGTCAATCACAATCGATTTCAAACCTGACAGGATTTGGTGAATATCGTGAATGCAGGTCCATTTCAACCAGTTTCCGGGCGAAAACTGCGAAGGGAAATGCGTACAATGGACATTTGGTGTCGGGTGCGTCGCAGCGACACACAAGTCTGTATGTCTCAGCGAGCCAAAGAACGCGAAAGCTGGACAGTAGCACACTGGATGCGTGTAGCGTGGCCTGACAAGTCGCGATTTTGCGTATTTTCAAATGATGCTAAGCATTGATTGCACTGGCAGCGCAATGTAAGGTTGAGTAGTTCAGCCTGGAAGTGCTTCTGTTTTAGTTTTGGAGGTGTTTTGTTTCAGTATTCTCGGTGACCCGCCGTTGCCCTTGAAATTTGCGTGTGTTGCTTATACGGGGTGATTCAGCTGCCACTACTGATTCGTTTCATGCAACCCGCACTTTGTGTCAGGAACGGTATCCAGACAGGCTACAGAAACGTAACCGATGTAAGCAATGTCTCAGAGCTTTGGGCGACTATTAGCATACGAAGCCATACTGTAAGTAAGGATTAGCCATGAGTTACGCGATATTTTTAGACCAAGATACACCTTACTTGTGCCATTTTTATCCAGAAGTCTCCATCCTTTCTTTGTGTAATTAGCCGTGTACTCATACGGATTTTGGATGTCTCTGTAAATTTATCCCACTGATGGTACTTAATCGTTTGTTAATGGTTCAGAAACGTTCCTTTGTAAAGTGCGTTTTACCATCGGAAGCAACGAAATTAACAGGAGATATCAAAACGGTAAGCATGAAAGTAACAACTTTCCGGTATATAACCTCTGAACTATTTACGAAAGATTAAGTACCATAAACGGAATAATCTTACAGACACATCTAAAATCAGTGTGACTACACTGGAGACATTCGGATCAGAATGGAAGAAGTAAGGTATGTCTTGATCCAAAAATTTCGTGTAGCTCATGGCCAGTCTTCGTTTGTAATTTTTACGGTGTGATTCTCTTTGCTAACAGTCGCTCAAAGCTCTGAGAGGGAACTTATACCGATTACTTGGCTGTTGCCTGTTTGGAAACCGTTCCTGATACTGATGCAGTGCGGTTGCATAAAATCAATTGATAGGGACAGCTCAATCACCCTGTATGTACGGCAACAAACATTAATCACACTAATTTTCATCACGCTTCTGACATTTTGTCAACTTCCATCTGACGAAATACTAAAGATACCGTGCCAGTATCGATACTCCTAAAGCAGGGAACTCTTTGAGCAGCAGACAAATGCGTTACTTTGTTTTCGTAAGGTTGGTTAGAGAATGTGACGAAAGGTTCCGGTTTCAAGGAAAGGTACGATATTTTTGGTGTGAGTGGGCACTTTCCTGGTGCGCGTTAAACAAAGAGCTGCAAGATGTCGGTAACTAAATCTCCGTTACTCTTACACATATTTCGCGAAAGGCGAATTGTAGCCGTAGAATATCAGATATTGATTTTGCCGAATCTTAACAGGCATAACGACCAGTCTGTAATTCGATGCCTACATGGACGCCCCTACTTTCCGTATTTGTTTTTTGTACTTCTTATGCAGATTTTCAGTGTACTCGTATTTTAATGCTGTTTTGTAATTATAATCATCGTAAGAGTTACAAGGCTTGCACTTTCAGTAAAAATTGGTTTACCTTTTGTAATTCGTCACGTGTGCCTGATTAGAACCACCATTCGTATCAATAAACACTGACGGAAAGAAATTCGCAGCACCAAGAAGTAGATGTGTGACGTGAACGAAAGTTGGTAGGCGTGTTTCTACATCTGATGTCTGTTCAAATTTCGCGCCGGTCGCATAAGGGCAGCGTTGGTAGCGCCACTATGAGGATTCAGATGAGATTTGCTTTAAATACACGCTGTAATGGTCGTGAGCGCTAGTTCACTTTGAGACTGGACGTGGTGAATTGGTGTTAGTCAAGAAAGCTTCAAGGCGACAAAGACGCCATTATCAACACTCATCTCAATTCGAACGCGGTCGTATAATAGGGCTAAGAGAATCTGGATTTTCCTCCTGCTACATTGTAGAAAAAATTGACAGGAATGTAGCCGCTATAGACGATTGCTGGAAACGGTGGTCACAGGATTGTACGGTCACAAGCAGATGAGTTCCTGACGCCCACGTACCACTACCGAGGGGGAAGACCATCGTGTTCGGCTGGATCTAGGGCATCGTACTGTACCTGCAGCAGCAATTCGAGCAGCAGTTGTCACCACAGTGACACAATGAACTACTTCAAGGACAGCTTTGAGCCAGACGTCCTTAGCGTGCATTCCGCTGACCACAAACGATTGCCATTTCCGACTCCAACGAAGTGTAGCGAGAGCTCACTGCAGGGGCGGGTGGAGGTATGTTGTGTATTCTAATGGAAGCTGCGTCTGCCTCGGTGCCAGTGATGGGCGAGTGTTGGCTCGAAGGAGGCTACCTGAGGGCCTTTACCCATCCTATCTGTGTGCTAGACACACTGGACCTACACCTGGAGTTATGATCTGGAGTGCGATTTCGTATGGCAGCAGAAGCACTCATGTTGATTATCCCAAACACTCTGAGTGCAAAATTGTACGTCAGCCTGGTGTTTCGAACTGTTGTGCTGCCATTCACGAACAACATGGCAAAAATGGTTCAAATGGCTCTGAGCACTATGGGACCTAACTTCTTAGTCTCCTAGAACTTAGAACTAGTTAAACCTAACTAACCTAAGGACATCACAAACATCCATGCCCGAGGCAGGATTCGAACCTGCGACCGTAGCGGTCTCGCGGTTCCAGACTGCAGCGCCTAGAACCGCACGGCCACTTCGGCCGGCACGAACAGCATGCCAGGAGGTGTTTTCCAATCGGATAACGCTCGCCCACGAACAGCTGTTGTAACCGAACATGATCTACAGAGTGTTGATTTGTTGCCTTGGCCTGCCTGATCAACAAATCTGTCTACAGTCGAGCACATACGGGGCGTCATCGGACAACTCCAGTGTCATTCACAAACAGCATGAACCATCCATGAATTGACCGACAAAGTGCCACTGGCATAGAACTCTAGCCCACAAACTGACATTTGGCACCTGTGCTACGAAATGGATGCACGTTTGGAGGCTTGCATTCTACACTCTGGCGGTTACAGTGGTTATAATGTATCAGCAGTTTACATTTCCAGTGGCTTATCTCGCGCTTACATTAACCTGTTCTTGAAGTAACCGATCTGTAATAATTCGTTGTGTCACAGAGGTGCCAACTGCTGCAGCAGATACAGTACGATGCGCTAGAGCCGTACGCCAAACACGGTGGTCTTCCCTCTGGGTAGAGCCTCGTGGCCGTTGGGAAACCGGTCTTCTTGCGACCGTTAATTCCCATGACCATCGCTGCCAGCAATCAAGTATATTGGCTACGTTCCTGCCAAAACTTTCTGCAGTATCCCGGAAGGATACTCAACACAAATGGCATACTTGGAACAAGTGTACGATACGGCTGTTTAGCCAAAAGTCCTGTTGTCTCTCCTATACTCCATGTCTTCCATGTAAGAATATTTGCATCTGGGAAAGCTTCAAGGCCACCATAATCACAATGATTGCCCCATACTACAGCAAGTGTGAGCCATGTACTACCTCCAAACACGGCTTGTACATCACATGTAAAGTTCAAGCGGAGTCCTCGAAATACATTTGGACCTCCAATTAATTGTTGTTTATTGAACTGTCCAGAAAGATCAATGTCTATCGCCTTCAAAGCACGATAGACAGGAACGCTGCGCCGCCAGCGACGATGGTAACCACGTCGCCGAGGAGCTTCTCGTAGCCATATTACACGATCTCTTTCAAACTCCGTAGGTTGTTGATAACGGTGTCTTTGACTCCTTGAGGCGTCTACAGTTTTTATATCACCGTCCACCACTTCCCTCCATTGCCAATTTAACTATTATTTTGTGTCTCAGGATGTCTTCTACAGACCTATCACTTCCGTTAGTCATATTTTGCCACAAAGCTCTGTTCTCCAAGATTAGATTCAGAACCTCTTCGCTACTCTCCCAATCTTCCTATCAAAATTTCAGCATTCCTCTTAACATCCATTTCAACATGTTCTATTCTGTTCTTGCCTTCACTGTTCATCGTCCACGTTTCACTTCCATACAATGCCATGCAATGCAGAAATGTCTTCAGAAAACTTCGCGACACTTCAGTTTGTACTATATGTTAACATATATCTTGTCCATAAAAGCTATAATTGGTACTGCCAATGTAGATTTTATGCCCTCTGTATATCTGCAGTCTAGACTTTATGTCATCTTTACGTATGTTACTGCCACTCTATATTTGATATCCTCTTTACTTCGGTCATAGTCAGCAATTTTACTGTCAAAACATTAAAACTCATCGTCGGACTCTTTTATTCGAATTCATTCTGTTACTGTTGTTTTACAATTCCTGAGATCCGTATTATTATCCGTTATCAAGACTCTATCCATTCAGAATTGGTGACAGAAGTCAATGGGAGATATTTACCAACGAAGGAAGAGATTAGCGGAACATCTGCTAAGGCAGTAAGAAATAGTTAACGTGTCGCTGAAGAGGCAGTTGACGGGAATAATAATGCAGACAGCCCACGAGTAGAATATGAAAAACACATTACAGAGGACGCAGGATGTGACAGTTACGTAGAGATTTGAAAATTAATCCAAGATAGGAAAAGTTAGAAGACAGACTCAAACCATTCAAGAGACTGCAGAATCAAGAATAAAAATCCAGTCCGTTAAACTGAATTTCCTAGACCTTTTCCGTGTGACAGCATTACGGTGTCATTGAAAGACCTTATTTTTTCCCGTGAACTAGGGTTCCCTTCCAAATTTCTCGTTTGTTATCTTTATTGCCTGCTGTACAGAGTTGGTTTAAAGATTACGTTTGAATTACATCAATGATATGAATCATATACAATCGGTCCTATTTTTTCATCTACGAATCTTCATAATACCCTTGGGATAGCGAATTAAAGCAGACGTCCATCACGTGCTCCTGTTGCACACAGCAAGTCTTAGTCTGCATTTTCTTCACAGTCATTGTTAGCATGAACTGTAAGAACAATGCCTACGGAACGCAGAGATATGCTTTATGAGTACTGCCCTGGCAAGCAGTTTTAAGCCTGGACGCTTGTTTGTGTTCGGCCTTGAAGCTTTTGCAGAAAACCTCAGTAGCTCACATAGGTCTCGCAGTAAGTGGCATCAGAAAAAAAATAATTTTGTGACACGATGTGATGTCAGATACACACTCTTGTAGCGTTTCTTAGCACGATTTTCGATAAAATTTAGATTTACACGCTTGTCCGTTCGCAAACACTGTTAAAGTAGGTAATGAAGCGTTCGTCAGCACCAGACTTTAGTTATCGATGAACAGTACGAAAAAAATCTCAAGAGAACTCTCATTATACACAGTTTGGCAACAGTTCTTAGAATAACAGACGAAACAAATTTTTATTCTGAAACAATCGAGTGAAATGGGGCAGTGGTTAGCATCCTGGACTCTCATTGGGAAACACGACGGTTCACATTTAGTTTTTCCGTTATTTCCCTAAATTGCTCCAGGCAAATACCTTTGAAAAGCGTATGGTCGATTTCCTTACTCATCCTTCTCGAACGTGAGCTTGTGGTCTGTCTTTAATGACCTTATTGTCAACGGGACGTTACAGTAATCTTCGTTCCTCCTTTTTATCTGAAGGAAATTTTGTTATCGTTACTGCTTTTTTTAAGAAGGAAGAATCACCTCTTAGGAATGGTGCATTGATGGTCAGATGTACCGGTATATGTTTCTGACCAAGACTCTTTCATCTATTCAGTCGTTGTGTTCTGTAGATTCTATAATGAAAGATAACCTCCAAAGTTGTAAGGTGAATCGACGTATAGGTTAGCTAGTCATAGCCCCATGTATGCAGGTTCATGCCAGAAGCCTCACATACACCCGTTTGGTCTTGATGTAGACAGCTTTTCTCCCACTCCAGTCCTGACAAGACTACCAAAAGCAATGAAATCATTAATTAGATTTTTTTTGTTTTGTCTGTCCAAATTTCAGGCTTTCTCACTGCCACCATGAAGGGCATACGCAGCGATGCACATATACGAAACACCGCCGCCCCCCCCCCCCCGCCCCTCTTCCCCCACCCGCACGAAAAAGATATTTGTAAACCAAGCACGTATCATACACTACCACACACTGACAAATATCAGACTGAAGAGCCCCAAAACCGACAGCAAGTGTAGGCAGAGCCATTTGTAGTGAAACTTTAAAACTGTTTCGCCGCTCGCCGCTGTTCTCCTCGCAGAGCTCTGAGTTCTAAAAACTCTGAACGAGGTTTTACCTTATGTTTGCTATGTTTTTCTCTACGAGATAACGTCGAAAGCTAATAACAATTGGCAAAACTACCAAAGATTGGAATGTTCCTAAACGTTACCTGCCTGACAGCAAAATAATATTTACAAATGTCATTGAAGCTTTACTGTCTCAGTTACGTGCCTTGTGGGTAGTAGGTCTGAAGGCCATATTTTACAGTAATGTCTGAACTAAATAGTACTGTCGTCAATATCAGAGCAGTGGTGTGGCAATACATGGTAGTAATTGCGGTACGGTTTGAAAGTGTTGCTGACAGAAGAGGCTGTTGCACGTAACTGCCGAGGTATCGTCGGTGTTATCCGTCAAGGGTGGAGGCTATTTCGTGAGGCCGTGCCTTAGCTTCCTCTGTCCTTGTCTGTAAAATCTCCCTCTAACTCTCAGTCTTATTTGTTCTTCCTCATGCCGAGGGTACTGCAGTCGTGTAATCTGAGGAGTTAAACTACACTCCTGGAAATGGAAAAAAGAACACATTGACACCGGTGTGTCAGACCCACCATACTTGCTCCGGACACTGCGAGAGGGCTGTACAAGCAATGATCACACGCACGGCACAGCGGTCACACCAGGAACCGCGGTGTTGGCCGTCGAATGGCGCTAGCTGCGCAGCATTTGTGCACCGCCGCCGTCAGTGTCAGCCAGTTTGCCGTGGCATACGGAGCTCCATCGCAGTCTTTAACACTGGTAGCATGCCGCGACAGCGTGGACGTGAACCGTATGTGCAGTTGACGGACTTTGAGCGAGGGCGTATAGTGGGCATGCGGGAGGCCGGGTGGACGTACCGCCGAATTGCTCAACACGTGGGGCGTGAGCTCTCCACAGTACATCGATGTTGTCGCCAGTGGTCGGCGGAAGGTGCACGTGCCCGTCGACCTGGGACCGGACCGCAGCGACGCACGGATGCACGCCAAGACCGTAGGATCCTACGCAGTGCCGTAGGGGACCGCACCGCCACTTCCCAGCAAATTAGGGACACTGTTGCTCCTGGGGTATCGGCGAGGACCATTCGCAACCGTCTCCATGAAGCTGGGCTACGGTCCCGCACACCGTTAGGCCGTCTTCCGCTCACGCCCCAACATCGTGCAGCCCGCCTCCAGTGGTGTCGCGACAGGCGTGAATGGAGGGACGAATGGAGACGTGTCGACTTCAGCGATGAGAGTCGCTTCTGCCTTGGTGCCAATGATGGTCGTATGCGTGTTTGGCGCCGTGCAGGTGAGCGCCACAATCAGGACTGCATACGACCGAGGCACACAGGGCCAACACCCGGCATCATGGTGTGGGGAGCGATCTCCTACACTGGCCGTACACCACTGGTGATCGTCGAGCGGACACTCAATAGTGCACGGTACATCCAAACCGTCATCGAACCCATCGTTCTACCATTCCTAGACCGGCAAGGGAACTTGCTGTTCCAACAGGACAATGCACGTCCGCATGTATCCCGTGCCACCCAACGTGCTCTAGAAGGTGTAAGTCAACTACCCTGGCCAGCAAGATCTCCGGATCTGTCCCCCATTGAGCATGTTTGGGACTGGATGAAGCGTCGTCTCACGCGGTCTGCACGTCCAGCACGAACGCTGGTCCAACTGAGGCGCCAGGTGGAAAAGGCATGGCAAGCCGTTCCACAGGACTATATCCAGCATCTCTACGATCGTCTCCATGGGAGAATAGCAGCCTGCATTGCTGCGAAAGGTGGATATACACTGTACTAGTGCCGACATTGTGCATGATCTGTTGCCTGTGTCTATGTGCCTGTGGTTCTGTCAGTGTGATCATGTGATGTATCTGACCCCAGGAATGTGTCAATAAAGTTTCCCCTTCCTGGGACAATGAATTCACGGTGTTCTTATTTCAATTTCCAGGAGTGTATATCACTTCACTTCTGTTCGAAAAGTGGCGCGCGTACGTAAGAGCACTCGATTTCGTGGCCGTATTGTGGCCCATGTAAACACTTCTTGGCCGGAAATGATTTACTTCAAACATTACTGTGCAATAGTGCCCGGCCATATGGCTGAACGTGCGCCTACATTCGAGTGACTAGGAATATGCAATTTATATGACGGTGCAAACGTACCTTTATAAAGTCGTCGCGGTAGTGTGTTTGGTGATTAATAAACAAAGTTTAATTTCAACACAATTTAGATTAGCTCTCTTCCCCCCTCCTTTCTCAACCCTCCGCAGCTCGGATTCTTTGTACACTCTTCACAGCCGTTCCAGTGTTCAGACGAAAATTATCTTATTGGCTCTGTTTTTGTGACAGCTTTTACACGAACGAGGGCCGCAACTACTCGTCACCACCAACTTCATCCAAATTTACGGTACGCACGTCTTGGCTAGAAATGAAAGTGATAGATGTGGGGGCTACAGGTTCCTATGAGTTTAGGAAAAAATGTCGATTCTGGCGCTGCTCGGACGAGGCATCAGCGTTTTGTGTAAAAGTAGCCTACAGGCCGCAGCTGACGCAACGGCAAGAGTGCAGAACGTCAATCCAAAGGTCGTGAGAACGATTCACTAAGCGGGTAGCTTTTTTTTATATTCAGTTTTAACGTTCCTTCACTGCAAATAAACAGAAGTAATGGTCAGTATTTTGTATATATTGATAAATATACAGGGTGTTACAAAAAGGTACGGCCAAACTTTCAGGAAACATTCCTCACACACAAAGAGAGAAAATATGTTATTTGGACATGTGTCCGGAAACGCTTACTTTCCATGTTAGAGCTCATTTTATTACTTCTCTTCAAATCACATTAATCATGGAATGGAAACACACAGCAACAGAATGCACCAGCGTGACTTCAAACACTTTGTTACAGGAAATGTTCAAAAAGTCATCCGTTAGCGAGGATACATGCATCCACTCCCCGTCGCATGGAATCCCTGATGCGCTGATGCAGCCCTGGAGAATGGCGTATTGTATCACAGCCGTCCACAATACGAGAACGAAGAGTCTCTACATTTGGTACCGGGGTTGCGTAGACAAGAGCTTTCAAATGCCCCCATAAATGAAAGTCGAGAGGGTTGAGGTCAGGAGAGCGTGGAGGCCATGGAATTGGTCCGCTTCTACCAATCCATCGGTCACCGAATCTGTTGTTGGTAACCGTACGAACACTTCGACTGAAATTTGCAGGAGCTCCATCGTGCATGAACCACATGTTGTGTCGTGCTTGTAAAGGCACATGTTCTAGCAGCACAGGTAGAGTATCCCGTATGAAATCATGGCGGTGAATCGAGGAAGTACAGTACATACTGACGAAACTAAAATGAGCTCTAACATGGAAATTAAGCGTTTCCGGACACATGTCCACATAACATCTTTTCTTTATTTGTGTATGAGGAATGTTTCCTGAAAGTTTGGCCGTACCTTTTTGTAACATCCTGTATATTATAAAAGTATTTGCCGCTAAAACTCAGATAATAGTCTCGGGATAACCAATAGAGTTAATGGTGTGACAGCCCTCTATCCCCAATCCATGAAGAAGGTTCCCCTTTTCACCTGAAGGGCGTGCTTCTGAAGGTATAAGGGCTGGGAAGTTTCGCCCTCTTGAAATTTGTAGAACATCCCACAACGTTCGAGAATATTCGAGAACATTCCACAAAATTCGAGAGTATCCCAGAGTATTCCACAACATTCCAGTGTGTTCCGGAATGTTCCACAATTATTCGAGAATAGTCCAGAATGATCCGGAACGTCATAAATCCCAGATCGTTGTAGAACATTCCAGATCTCTCTCCAATGTTTTGGAACGTTGTGAATCATTCGAAGGCTTTTTGGTATGTTCTGGAATTGGCGACTGGTGGGGCTACCGATTGGTAGGGTCATGTAAAGAAAGACACGTCGTGGGTTCGCACGTCAGTTCAGTCAGTTCAGCCGGTCGGAGTGGCCGTCCGGTTCTAAAAAAAATGGTTCAAATGGCTCTGAGCACTATGGGACTCAACTGCTGTGGTTATCAGTCCCCTAGAACTTAGAACTACTTAAACCTAACTAACCTAAGGACATCACACACATCCATGCCCGAGGCAGGATTCGAACCTGCGACCGTAGCAGTCGCACGGTTCCAGACTGCGCGCCTAGAACCGCGAGACCACCGCGGCCGGCGCCGTGCGGTTCTGGGCGGTACAGTCTGGAGCCGAGCGACAACTACGGTCGCAGATTCGAATCCTGCCTTGGGCATGGATGTGTGTGATGTCCTTAGGTTAGTTAGGTTTAATTAGTTCTAAGTTCTAGGCGACTGATGACCTCAGAAGTTAAGTCGCATAGTGCTCAGAGCCATTTGAACCATTTTTTGAGTCAGTTAAGTCTCTTCAGTGACGAAGGGAGGAACCGAAAAGTAGTGCAATGAGTGAATAAAAACAAACAGTAAAGTGTGAGTAGTCAAAATGATACAGTAACTGAATATAAATCAAAAATAAAGTCTGAAAAGAGCTTAAAGTGTACTTAGACCATTTGTTTATAAAAAGTACATTTCATTTATATTTTAGACAGAGCCTAAACGTACAAGGCGTGGAGATCTTACCAGTTCTGAAGCAAAACGACGAAAAAAAAAGACAAACACCAAAAGACCGAAACAGACGATGAGCGCGAAACATGTTTAAGTTCCCAACGAACCGTGAGAAACAGGGAAACGTAAGGATAAAGAAGTGAACGGAAAGAATCAAAAATTGCGACACAATCTTATAATAAAAGACTGCGAACTCAAATCAGCCATGAAAATATCTCAATACGAGAAGCGCGAACGAGGAAAAGTTGTTTATAAACAAGTATTGTAAAAAGTTAGAATGTTTTCAATAAATTTTTTTGCCTGCTATACTTTAAAGTTTATCCTTTTATTCCAAGTACCACACAATCTAATATCAACTCCCTGAGCGAAAGCAGGTACCCCAGCTAATATTTTCATAAAAACACGTGAAAAGGAAAGGTAGAGCAAAATTTTGTGCATGGGCAAGTGGAGTAATACAGGAATGTCGTCATTAATTAATCACAGTCTGGGAAACTAACAACTACTTTATACAAAATATTTTTGACTGATCTGATAAAGCCTCACATGCTAGAGAATTAATTATTTTTGTTAACCGACTTGTGGGGAGAACAAACAAATCCACAACTACACGGTGAAATTTTTCAAGATGTAAGACTGTCATTATGCAGTATTAAAATGATTCCCGCCCCACACCCCTCCCCCAAATGCACTCGCTAGTGCAACCCTGTGATGCCTATTTTTATCGTCAGGTAAAGATTTCGATCAAATAGCTTCAGAGCTGCTCTTATCTCATCGAGAAAGAAAAAGAAATAACAGCTAAAGAAGACTGCATCAGAATTCATTTGTGAATATTTGGTGAAATGAAGTGTTACGCGTGATTGGCTGGCACACTGTGCGACGAGAGAGAAAGCCAAGCTTTTTTTCCATAGAAACTTTAAAACCACCGTGAATTTGCAGAAGTACGTCGTTTATAGCGTCTGCAAGAAGCTAAGAAAATTTCTGCTTCCCCTTTTTTTACGGTGTATATCACCCTAGCACATCTAAATCGTCAACTGTAAAATAGCAGGAGTATCTAATTTTATAAACTAAGTTCTCGTGTACGCCCTAAAAAATCCCATCCTGGAAATTAATTTGCATTCCTAAATTTCTGATGAAGTTTAATTTTCATGTAGAAATAAATACAAACTTTTGAGCATTATTTCGGTTATTTGCAGTGTAAGTAACGCAAAAATGATAATAACATAAGTTTTCACATAGAGACTCGAGCCCCCGACCCTCGGATTATTACTCTCTACCCTATTCTTTCCGCTGTGCCAACCGCTTCCTGAAAACTATACTAAAGTAAATAGCGCATGCGCCACCCAATTAGCGCCAAAATCCATATTGCTTGTAATCTCTTGGCTCACATTTCTGTCACTTTCATTTCTGACGAAGCCCTGCATATAGCATAAATTTGGATGACATGGGTGATGACGACTAGGCACAGGTACGAGGGAGATTATAATCCACCATTCAAAACTTTAAGAAATCACTGACAGCTGCAAATACAAAATACCAGTCAAATTTGTACCTACAGCAGCGACAGAAGTAGAACCATTGTCATTCGTGGGAAGTACCATCGAGAGCCGGTCGGATCACCAGTTACACAGGTCTCCCGGTTCCAGATGTTTCTCGGTAGGCGTGGCTATGTCAACCACTTTGCAGAGTGGAGGTCACACGATGGGAAACCTGCTACCTGTTTGCAGCACGCTCAATGAGCGGACGTTTAGTCACCGCGCGACTCAATTATCCTTGCACATGCATAATAGCGTCGTAATGAAGAAGGTATTTACGGACAAGGTTGCAAGGGGAGAGCTGCGTGTGAGGCAACAGCGGTTTTAGCCTGCTGCAGTTGCTCTCATTCTTTCAGATATCGCAAAAACTGAAAGTTAAAAATGTTGTTTTATAAACGTATATACTTAAGAGTGTATTACTTTATACGACCAATGCACATTTTCCGCTATTAGCATTATCTTTCTGTTACTGCCAGGGAACAGGGAAGCTTTCTTCTTTATTTCTTTCTTGTCCATTATAATAAAGGTGAAGGGATAAAATATTGCGTTAAAGAACAGTATTACTATAAGGGGCGTTCAAAAAGAAACAAGCAGGAGGCATAATTACAGAAACAAGCAACTGTATGTTAGAAGTATTGACCCTGGCTGTTGAGACACTTGTCCTACTGTCACACAAGGCAGTGAATGGCTGTCTCATAAAATTCCCGGGGCTGTTATGTTAACCAGTTCCGCACGTCGTCCACACGAGTGCAGGAAAGGTAATGCAGTCGATCTTCTTTAACCAAGATGGCCCCCTTCTGATTCACTTGCTGCAGCAAGTGACAACAGTGAATGCCCAGCGTTACTCGCAAACCTTGACCACCCTTTGCCAAGCGATCAAATCAAAACGACGAGTCAGTCTCAACCGTGGGGTCATTCTTCTCCACGACAATGCAAAGCCTCATGCGCCCAACACAGTCGCGGCACTCCTGCAGAAATTCAAATGGGAGGTTCTCGGCCACCCTCCATACAATCCGGACCTCTCTCCCTGAGATTACGCCATTTTTGGTCTCCTTAAAAAGGCTCTGAGGGGCAAACGATTCATCTCGGACGACGACGTCCAGCTGTACGTGCGGAACTGGTTAACATCGCAGCCCCGGGAATTTTATGACACAGCCTTCACCGCCTTATGTCACAAAGTGTCTCAACAGGCAGGGTCAGTACTTCTAACATACAGGTGTTGGTTTCTGTAATTGTGCCTCCGGCTCGTATCTTTTTTTGGACGCCCCTTACACAAAAGGAAAAAAAAGCTTTGAATTCGCGAACTTCGCGTAACCAGTTGTTATAAACTGCAAGAATTTTTGCATTAATCTCACAGTACACTTAACCTTATGGAGTTTATAACTAATAACTTGGACAACAGCTATACCTTTCATTCGTGTCCACTGTCCACTATTCTTCAGTTTCAACAGGCTTCGAGCATGAATGAATTTAAGCTATAAACGTAACATTTTCTGATCTAAATTTGGGCGCGCTACACGCGCTGAATGTGTTGATTGAAAGCGCTCTATTAAAAGAGAGGATTAACCAAAAGAAATTAAGAGGAGAAGTGAAGTTCAACCGTAGATTCAGGAAATAATACTAAAGGTTTTAGCGGTTGCAGTCATACAGTATAACTTACTAGAGTTTAACAAAACGTAACTTTTAGCAATAGGCAAGATAGGTCCGCAAGTCACTGTTGACATAACACTAGAAGATTCGGAATTGTAAAGGTCGAAGACGTTTGATCTTAAGAAGTATCATATTTGAAAACAATAAATACATTTCGGAAATTAGAACGCTGCAAGCCTTTGCTAAACAAGCGTTGCAAATCTACAGAAGTCTGATAAGAATCAAACCAATTAATGTCGAGACAAAAAAAGAAATTTACTGTATCTTTTGTATGCCGCATGCTTCACTAGCGAAGTTACGGTCGAACGACGGTAAAAAAAAGTGGACTGTAGATAGAAGTGACCGAAGTGTGCAAAAGGAGAAATCATCAGGCAGACTGGAGCCAGAGAGGAACAAATAAGGAAGTCCTTCAAGATATAAACTTCAATAAAATAGAAAGGAGGGAAGTAGAAAGTGAAGGCGGTACTGGGCCAAAACCAGTGATTGAGGAATTGTTTTGAATGAAAAATGCTGCCTGAAGTGGACCTGTGGAATGATTTTCCTAAGACATGAAGTGAACATGATTATGACGACGACGACGATCATGATGCGATTCAGCCCTGGATCGATCTCCATACTGTGAGGACAGCTCTGAAAATGACTGTCGTGCTGTTCTTCAGTCGTCCTCTTCACATTCGCATTTTGTCTCCTGCACTAATGAGACAAAACATAACGGCCACTACCTATCACAAGACTGAATGCCGCTAGGTACCCCTGGGGGCATGCAATGCGGTAAGGCAATTATATAAGCGAACCAGAGACGGACCACAAATGGGGAAACTCACTGACATGCATGGTACATTGCTACAGCCCGGCGCCTGGGAACAAGCACGTCGCAAACGAAAAGCTGATCGGTTGTTTGCGAGCCTCTGTCGTCAGCATCTAAGGGAAGTGACTGAACGGCGGTGAAACCACGAGTAGGACGACCACTCGTCATCACTCAACGTGGCGATAGTGAGCTTGCCTACTCGTAGAGCAGAATAGACTCAATCTGTGCCAGATATGACGACAGTGTACAATGCTGCAGCAGGCACAAGTGTTTCGGAGAAACACTTTAAGACATGGGGCTCCGGGGCAGACGACCCCTATGTGTTTCCACGTTGACCCGACGACGTCCTCAGTTACGATTACAATGGGCACGGAATCCTCGAGACTGGGCCGTGGATCAATGGAAACGTATTGCCTGGTCAGATGAATCACGTTTCATATTACACCATTTCGATGGTCGTGTCTGATACGCAGTCACCCAGCTGAACTGCTGGTGAAAAAATTAACCGCGCTACGGCCTAAGGCTGGTAGGGAGAAATTCACTGTCACAAGCGACATCAACAAAGTGAAAATTGTTTGGGGGGCACTCGCCTGGGCTCCTGTGAGACCTATGGTCGTAATCAAAGGCTCCGTGGCTTGTGGACTTCGCGAACAACTGGACCTCTTCATTCTTGACGTTCTACGCGGCGGCGTTGGCTTGTTTCAGTTGAAAATCGTGCTATAGTGGTTTGACGAGCATGCTAGTGAACTCAAGTTGATGCCTTGGTCATCAAATGAAACTATATATGTGGTGTATGCTCTTTCAGACATGTCAGAAAGAGCAGACACCGCATACAGGGTGTTTCAAAAATGACCGGTATATTTGAAACGGCAATAAAAACTAAACGAGCAGCGATAGAAATACACCGTTTGTTGCAATATGCTTGGGACAACAGTACATTTTCAGGCGGACAAACTTTCGAAATTACAGTAGTTACAATTTTCAACAACAGATGGCGCTGCAAGTGATGTGCAAGATATAGAAGACAACGCAGTCTGTGGGTGCGCCATTCTGTACGTCGTCTTTCCGCTGTAAGCGTGTGCTGTTCACAACGTGCAAGTGTGCTGTAGACAACATGGTTTATTCCTTAGAACAGAGGATTTTTCTGGTGTTGGAATTCCACCGCCTTGAACACAGTGTTGTTGCAACAAGACGAAGTTTTCAAAGGAGGTTTAATGTAACCAAAGGACCGAAAAGCGATACAATAAAGGATCTGTTTGAAAAATTTCAACGGACTGGGAACGTGACGGATGAACGTGCTGGAAAGGTAGGGCGACCGCGTACGGCAACCACAGAGGGCAACGCGCAGCTAGTGCAGCAGGTGATCCAACAGCGGCCTTGGGTTTCCGTTCGCCGTGTTGCAGCTGCGGTCCAAATGACGCCAACGTCCACGTATCGTCTCATGCGCCAGAGTTTACACCTCTATCCATACAAAATTCAAACGCGGCAACCCCTCAGCGCCGCTACCATTGCTGCACGAGAGACATTCGCTAACGATATAGTGCACAGGATTGATGACGGCGATATGCATGTGGGCAGCATTTGGTTTACTGACGAAGCTTATTTTTACCTGGATGGCTTCGTCAATAAACAGAACTGGCGCATATGGGGAACCGAAAAGCCCCATGTTGCAGTCCCATCGTCCCTGCATCCTCAAAAAGTACTGGTCTGGGCCGCCATGTCTTCCAAAGGAATCATTGGCCCATTTTTCAGATCCGAAACGATTACTGCATCACGCTATCTGGACATTCTTCGTGAATTTGTGGCGGTACAACCTGCCTTAGACGACACTGCGAACACCTCGTGGTTTATGCAAGATGGTGCCCGGCCACATCGCACGGCCGACGTCTTTAATTTCCTGAATGAATATTTCGATGATCGTGTGATTGCTTTGGGCTATCCGAAACATACAGGAGGCGGCGTGGATTGGCCTCCCTATTCGCCAGACATGAACCCCTGTGACTTCTTTCTGTGGGGACACTTGAAAGACCAGGTGTACCGCCAGAATCCAGAAACAATTGAACAGCTGAAGCAGTACATGTCATCTGCATGTGAAGCCATTCCGCCAGACACGTTGTCAAAGGTTTCGGGTAATTTCATTCAGAGACTACGCCATATTATTGCTACGCATGGTGGATATGTGGAAAATATCGTACTATAGAGTTTCCCAGACCGCAGCGCCATCTGTTGTTGAAAATTGTAACTACTGTAATTTCGAAAGTTTGTCTGCCTGAAAATGTACTGTTGTCCCAAGCATATTGCAACAAACGGTGTATTTCTATCGCTGCTCGTTTAGGTTTTATTGCCGTTTCAAATATACCGGTCATTTTTGAAACACCCTGTATATAATTAAGGTGAGGAAGACGAATTGATCGCTTCGGTGCGGATGCACACCACACTCGAATATTTACTGGAATCGGCGAAAGCCCGCAACTAGCGAGGATAATGGACAAGGGTACTACGTTAGTAGCATGTGGATAAGTTGAGAGTTTGGGTCTGACGGGAGGTGTGCGGGGGTAGTTCGTGCAGATGCGGTGACCTCTATGTCCGGATGGCGCTAGTAAGCAGAAGACTCAGGATCGAATCCCGCTCAGGAATAGATTCTTTCTTTTCCTACTGATTTCAATCAATGCCCACTGGCAGCTAATGTCATTAATTCCTTTCTGTTTTGATTGATCTGAAGCTGATGGAACACATTTGAGACAATATCGGGCCCCAGCTCTGTGCTCACATACCACCGATTCGTAATTTAAGGGAATTGCGTGACATATGTGTAGAAATCTGGTGCCGCATACCTCCGGAAACCTACCAACGACTTGTCGAATCTGTACCAGACAGAATCGCTGCTGTATTGCGTTTCCAAGTACACCAACATGCTCATAAGCAGTTGTTTTTAATATTGCGGCTCATATATGTCGTTGGTCAGCTCAGTATCAGACACACTTCATTAATTGCAGATGGTTAACAATAAGTGCCACCTGTCACTATTGTCTTGGTATGTAAAGTACTTAGTGGCTCGATGTTCTTTTACGGCAGACTGTTATTAGCGGAGCAGCTCTGTATGACTAGGCGTAATTAACATTCTTCCGAGGCGGTGTCCAGTACAGTCAGCGCTTTAGCCAGGCCGTGTCATTCGATGTGTAAGCCACTTTGAGCGTGGCCTCGCATGAACGTTACATATTTATGGAACCAAGTCGATTGTTCGTTTGTCATTCAGGCCGTCGTAAACTGCCGGTGTGACCCGCAAGGAACAATCGCCTACAGGACGCAAAGCCTGAACATTTCCAGCTGCGTTGTATAGGTTTTCAACCGAAATACTTTTGTTACTTGACTGCTTTCACATACTTCTTTCATTTCATTTTTGCAGTTGCTGTGAGACGTAGATACACAAATACACAGACTTATTACTCTCTATTCCTCCTTCAATCAGTTCTTCAGAATTTCTAGCAATGTTAAAAATTGATAATAGAACACTGAGAATTTTTGCTTTCAATTGAGTAAAAGTGTCATTCAGCTTCACTCATGCACTGTTATCTTCGGCTATTTGTATCCATGACGATCCTCGTTGTTTCCGAATGTCATCAACCCATCTTCTATTACCATGTCTGTTCACACTTCACTTATCTTTTGGAGTTCAGCAAAGAACTTTCACGGTCCTTCAACCATCCATTCATATGCCTACAATCATATTTTTACCGATCCATTTGAGTTTTTTTCCGTCTTCTAAACAACATCTATCTACTTCTAAGCAACCATCAATGTTAGATTCATTTTCGCATGAAAAGCCTATTTCCCACTGCTTTAAGCCAAAAAAAGTAATAAAAGTGAAAAATGACGGTAAAAATTTGCTTTTCACACACAGATAATAAGTCGTTATAAAAATCCTACTTAGTTTACCAAAAGCACTCTAAGCCATTTTTCTCTTGTGTTCGTTTCTTCTTCTGTCTACGCGGAGATTACCTATACCGCCCTACATCACAAAAAAGTCATTTACTGTTTCTATAATTGGAGTATTAATTTCAACTATGGCATTTTCAGTGTATTCATTGTAGGTTATTGTAGTGTTAGTAATTTTTAAGTTATTTCCTGCTGTTTAAACACATGTGTTGCCAGTTCTGCGGAGAATCTCATCATTGCTTACCTTATCAGTCCACCTAATTTTCAACATCGTTCTATATTACCACATCTCAAACGCTTAGATTCTCTTTCTTCCAGGTGTTCCCACAATCTGTGATTCGTACCCGATGACGCTATGTTCCAAACATAAGTTCTCAGAAGTTTCTTCCTCAAATTAAGGTTTATGTTTGTTATTAATAGACTTCTTTTCGCCAGGAATGCCCTCTTGCCTGCGCTAGTCTGCTTTTTATGTCCTTCTCGCCTCGTCCATAATGTCTTATTTTGTTTACAAAGGTAGCAAAGTTCTTTGCCTTCTTCGACTTCCTGTTCACTAGTTTTCATATTAAGTTTATCGCTAATCTCAATTCTGCGACTCCTCATTACTTTTGTCTATCTTTGGTTCGTTCTCAGTCCATATTCTGTACTCATTCAGGTGTGCCTTCTATTCAACACGTAAGTGGCGACGAGGGAGGCGTGCCGAACAAGTCAGTCGGAAGGTTTTCCTGCAGCAATATTTTTCTGGGTGCTTCGCAGGGTTGAAGATACTTCTATGCCCGACAAACCTAGACGTCTTCGCCAGACGTCGCTAGCGATAGATTTAGAAGTGCTTGATGCCTACCCTTCAACTAGTTTGGAAACGATGAACTCTCGAGAGCCCCTGTGTGGGCCAGTCGACTGAATAACGCGGCAAAACTATACTACTGGCCATTAAAATTGCTACACCACGAAGATGACGTGCTACAGACGCGAAATTTAACCGACAAGAAGAAGATGCTGTGATATGCAAATGATTAGCTATTCAGAGCATTCACACAAGGTTGGCGCCGGTGGCGACACGTACAACGTGCTCACAAGAGGAAAGTTCCCAACCGATTTCTGATACACAAACAGCAGTTGACCGGCGTTTCCTGGTGAAACGTTGTTGTGATGCCTCGTGTAAGGAGGAGAAATGCGTACCATCACGTTTCAGACTCGATAAAGGTCGTATTATAGCCTATCGCGATTGCGGTTTATCGTATCGCAACATTGCTGTTCGTGTTGGTCGAGATCCAATGACTGTTAGCAGAATATGGAATCGGTGGGTTCAAGAGGGTAATACGGAACGCCGTGCTGGATCCCAACGGCCTCGAATCACTAGCAGCCGAGATGACAGGCATCTTATCCGCATGGCTGTAACGGATCGTGCAGCCACGTCTCGATCCCTGAGTCAACAGATGGGGACGTTTGCAAGACAACAACCATCAGTACAAACAGTTCGACGACGTTTGCAGCAGCATGGACTATCAGCTCGGAGACCATGGCTGCGGTTACCCTTGACGCTGTATGACAGACAGGAGCGCCTGCGATGGTGTAGGCTACTCAACGACGAACCTGGGTGCACGAATGGCAAAACGTCATTTTTTCGGATGAATCCAGGATCTGTTTACAGGATCATGATGGTCGCATCCGTGTTTGGCGACATCGCGGTGAACGCACATTGGAAGCGTGTATTGGTCATCGCCATACTGGCGTATCACCCGGCGTGATAGTATGGGGTGCCATTGGTTACACGTCTCGGTCACCTCTAGTTCGCATTGACGGTACTTTGAACAGTGGACGTTACATTTGAGATGTGTTAAGACCCGTGGCTCTACCCTTCATTCGATCGCTGCGAAACCCTACATTTCAGCAGGATAATGGACGACGGCATGTTGCAGGTCCTGTACGGGCATTTCTGGATACAGAAAATGTCCGACTGCTGCCCTGGCCAGCACATTCTCCAGATCTCTCACCAAATGAACACGTCTGGTCAATGGTGGCCGAGCAACTGGCTCGTCACAATACACCAGTCACTACTCTTGATGAACTGTGGTATCGTGTTGAAGCTGCATGGGCAGCTGTACCTGTACACGCCATCCAAGCTCTGTTTGATCCAATGCCGAGGCGTATCAATGCCGTTATTGCGGCCAGAGGTGGTTGTTCTGGGTACTGATTTCTCAGGATCTATGCACCCAAATTGTGTGAAAATGTAATCACATGACAGTTCTAGTATAATATATTTGTCCAATGAATACCCGTTTATCATCTGCATTGCTTCTTGGTGTAGCAATTTTAATTGCCAGTAGCGTATAACTGCAGACCCTGGAGGTGTGACACAACTATGCTAGAAATCCACAGTCACTAGGGCCGAATGGAATACCCCTGAAGAAGATCCCGTCGCTCACCAGATTGACTGGACAGTCGAAAATTAGTCAACTGTGCGTCCACGGATCCGTTGAACCCAGTTGCATTAGACCTACAAATGAAATAAAAAAAGTACAGAGTTTGAACTGGAAATATTGTACGCTATATGTCGGTCAGTAGATTCGCTCTGATTCCAGCTGAAGGCTGTTCGTTCTTCATGTGGTACCCATAAGGGTCAGAGACCTCTGGTTTGGGGGTGTGTCTGGAAACTCGAGAAGCGCGGATGCGATTGCTGCTACGCTCGGAGAGCAGACCTTGGCAGAAATAGATCCACCCGCGCGAAACTGATATACTGTGTCCGCAAGCAGGGCGCGATAGGCGTCCATTGAGCGTGTTGCTATGCAGCTGCGGCCTGCAGCGTGCAAGCCGCGTCAGCAGTGCGGCCTGCCACACGCCTGCTCTGCCATTGGCTGGTTGCCTGACCGCCTGGCTGTCTGTGGCTCAACGCCCAGAGGTCGCCCGACTCTCGCCTCACCTCTGTGACCTCGCAGTATGCTTTCATTTTCATGTTTAACAGCCGCTGGGAATTTTTGCTGCAGTGTTAAACAGTTCCTAATGAGGTTCTGTAACTTTTCGCAAACAACGCAAAAGTTTCTGCGGAAGTCTCTAAGGTACGGAGCAGTGCACATCGTAATTTACGCCCTGCGTTGCTGCTACCTATTATGCTCCTCGGGCACATATTTAATTTCTGTTATTAAGTTTACTTCTGCATTTCGTATAAAACTTTACATTGCTCACGGTTAATTCCCTACATTATTTTCCAGCAGATCGAAGGAAGACTTCCGATGACCAGTTAATCGCATAGAATCGCTTGTTATAAGTTGCCTTCAAAGATTTCGCAAAATATAGCCATGTTCATGATCATATTTACTGGTACACACACGCACAGATTTCTCATTTTTGTGTGGGACAGTGCCATACCTGTCGTTTATTATCAGTTGGGAACCTGACTTATCTCAGTCACCTGTTATTGCGATTTCGCTGAGCTTAAGGAGCTCTGCAGTAGTCCAACTCTAAAAAAATCAGCAAGCGATTAGTACTGTTACTGATAACATTACACTGTGCGGCTGGTCCCGGCGGAGATTCGAGTCCTCTCTCTGGCATGGGTGTGTGTGTGTTTGTCCTTAAGATAATTTAGGTAAGTTTAGGGACTGATGACCTTAGCAGTTAAGTCCCATAAGATTTCACACACATTTGAACATTTGAGAACATTACAGCAAAGACTCTAAAGGTTGGAATAGGCACACAAAAATTGCTGAACACGGCAGATACCGCGCTAACGCGGTTCTTTGCTAGACAAAGAAAACACGTCTCCATGCCGCTAAGTTCCGGAAGCGAGTCCCTCACTTACTAGAAAGTGAGCTCTCTGTGAGCAGCAAAAATAATGACTTCACATGACGTGAGGACTTGGAAATAAGCGAGTAGTTCAAAGCACGCGCCCCAGGCGTCGGTGAGAGACTGCCACTAGTTATTCGAATACAGATCTGACGCTAACCGAACTGAGTGAACTATCTTAACCTAGAGATACTATACTGAAGGACCAAAGGAACTAGTACAGGCATGCGTATTCAAATGCAGAGAGATATGTAAACAGGCAGAAGACGGCGGTGCGGTCGGCAACGCCTATGCAAGACAACAAGTGTCTGGCGCAGTAGTTAGATCGGTTACTGTTGCTACAATGGCAGGTTATCAAGATTTAAGTGAGTTTCAACATGGTGTTCTACTCGGTGCACGAGTGATGGGACACGGCATATCCGAGGTAGCGAGGAAGCGGGGACTTTCCCGTACGACCATTTCACGAGTGTACCGTGAATATCAAGAATCCGGTGAAACATTCTATCCCCGAAATCGTTGCGGCCGGATATAGGTCCTGCAAGAACGGGACCAACGACGATTGAGGAGAATCATTCAACGTGACAGAAGTGCATCCTTCCACAAATTGCTGCAGATTTCAGTGCAACGCCATCAAAAAGTGCCAGCGTGCGAACCATTCAACGAAACTTCATCGATATGGGCTATCGGAGTCGAAGATCCTCTCGTGTACCCTTGGTGACTGCATGACACAAAGCTTTACACCTTGCCTGGGCCCTTCAAGATCGACATTGTACTGTTGATGACTGGAAACATAGTGCCTGGTCGGACGAGTTGCGTTTCAAATTGTATCGAGCGGATGGACGTGTACGTACGGAGACAACCTCATGACTCCATGGACCCAGCTTGTCAGCAGGAGACTGTTCAACCTGGTGGAAGTTCTGTAATGGTGTGGGGCGTGTGCAGTTGGAGTGGTATTCGACCCCTGATACGTCTAGATACGACTCTGGCAGTTGACACATTCGTAAGCATCCTGTCCGATCACCTGCATCCATTCATGTCCATTGTGCATTCTGACGGACCTGGGCAATTCTAACAGAACAATGCGACACCCCACACGTTCAGAATTGCTACAGAGTGGCTCCAGGAACACTCTTCAGAGTTGAAACACTTTCGCTGCCCACAAACTCCCCAGACATGAACATTACTGAGCATATCTGGGATGCCTTTCAACATGCTGTTCAGAAGAGATCTCCACCCCGTCGTACTCTTACGGATTTGTGGACAGTCCTGCCAGGGTTCATGGTGTCAGTTTCCTCTAGCACTAGTTCGGATATTAGTCGAGCTCATGCCACGTGGTGTTGTGGCAGTTCTGCGCGCTCACGAGGGCCTACGTGGTATTAGGCGGGTGTACCATTATCTTTGGCTCCTCGGTGTAATAGAGACAGCTTCCGGAAGAGGATCAAAGACAGCGACAGATATATACATGCTTTCGTCTGCTCAGACATGACTGTTCATTCGCTGAAGCTAATTTTCTGTTATAAGATGAACAGTTAGCTTCTACACTGAGGTGACAACAGTCGATGGATACCTCCTAATATCGTGACGGAGCTCCTTTTGCCGGGCGTAGTGCAGCAGCTCGACGTCGCCTGGACTCAACATGTCTTTGGAAGTATCCTGCAGGAATACTGTGTCACACTGTCTCTACAACCGTCCCTAATTACGAAAATGTTGCCGTGGAGGATGTTGTGCCCGAACTTGCCTCTCCGTTACGTCCAATAAATGTTCGATAGGACTCGTGTCGGACGAACTGGATGGCACATCATTCGTTTGAATTATCCAGAATGTTCTTCAAACAAATCGCGAATAATTTTGGCCCGTTGACATGGAACATTGTTATGCATATAAATGACGTCCATGAATGGCTGCAAATGGTCTACAAATAGCAGCACATAAACATATCCAATCAATGATCGCTTCAGTTAGACTAGAGGACTGAGTCCGTTCGTTGTTAACACAGCACACAACAATATGGAGCCACCACCAGCTTGCACACTGTCTTGCTGCCAACTTGGGTCATGGCTCGTGTTATCTGCGCCGCACTCGAATTATACCATCAGCTCTTGTTGTTCTATTAACACTGACCACTCCATGCAAACGCTGCTGCTCTCGGCTGTTAAGTGAAGGCCCTCGGTGACTGCTTTGTCCTCGCAAGAGGCAATGCCTGAATTTTGGTATTCTCGGCACACTCTTGTCACTGTGGATCTCGGAATATTGAATTCCATAACGATTTCCCAAATAGACTGTCTCGTGCGTTTAGCTCCAACTGCCATTTCGCGTTGAAAGTCTGTTAATTCCTGTCGTGCGGTAATAGTCACGTCGCAAAGCTTTTCACATAAATCACTTATGACATCTCCGTCAATGCCTTTTATACCTTGTGTTCGCCATCTGTAATGTTCATATCGCTGTCACATGACTTTTATCACCCCAGCTTATGGTGAACGGTGTGGATTGTATATACGTTGCAGTCCATTACAGTTGAAGGGATTGGAAGAAGAAGATGCTGACCCTCAGTTTAGTAAGAATTAGTCTGATCACGTAACTGTTGTAATATCGAAATCACCAGATATTGCTAACAAGTAGCTCCCAGCGCACAACTAGAAAGCGGCGTCTACTGTATAGTATCCTTTGTATTATAGTATTTATGTTCTTGTCTTTGAATTTAACCAGACATATAGTATGCGCTAACTCAAAATACGCTCTTGTTAGCAATTTTTT
The DNA here is from genome assembly GCF_023898315.1 of Schistocerca nitens. Classification (NCBI taxonomy): domain Eukaryota; kingdom Metazoa; phylum Arthropoda; class Insecta; order Orthoptera; family Acrididae; genus Schistocerca; species Schistocerca nitens. Next base: position 1,092,647,183 of record NC_064615.1, on the reverse strand, counting down.
CCGCCGAGCCCATCATTTGCAACACCATAAAGAAGGCTTGCAAAGTGGTCGTATTAGATCGAATGTAGTATATGCTACATGTACTGCCTGCAATTCAGAGCAACAGCAAAGAGTAGGTAGGAGTAACTGTGGTGTCACCGCCAGACACCACACTTGCTAGGTGGTAGCCTTTAAATCGGCCGCGGTCCGGTAGTATACGTCGGACCCGCGTGTCGCCACTATCAGTGATTGCAGACCGAGCGCCGCCACACGGCAGGTCTAGAGAGACAGTTGTACAGCCGACTTTGCTAGCGATGGTTCACTGACAAATTACGCTCTCATTTGCCGAGACGATAGTTAGCATAGCCTTCAGCTACGTCATTTGCTACGACCTAGCAAGGCGCCATTATCAATTGCTATTTATCTTGTGATGCATGTACCGTCAGACCGATGTTCACCAATTATGGATTAAAGTATTCCAGAAGCTACGTACTTTATTTGCTAGTCTTCATTACTTGTCCTGTTCCAGACCTCACGCCATCCTGCGTGAGCTTAAACGCGTGCCTTTCGGTCTCCCGTCCATTGTGGATTGGCTGTCTTGCCAGTCCACAACAGTAACTTCGTAGTGTACAACTTTGTACACAACGGTAAGGAGGGGCGGGCTACAGACTGGAGCGGCAGCTGTCGCCATAGGAGAGCCGAACAGGAGCAGAAATGATTAGCGATCAAGATAACACAGCAGACAAAAGATTTACTTATCTTGTGCCTTGTATTTCTGCAAGCATATGAGGGCTCATCCCAAATTATGCAGCAAGAAACAGAGCCCAACTAACAATGTCACAAGGAAGAGGCTCCAAGGGTAAGTGGGCTGAGGGGCTGCCGCCGGGCGCCTTAAATCGCGACGGCAGATCTACATCTACATCTACATACATACTCCGCAATCCACCATACGGTGCGTGGCGGAGGGTACCTCGTACCACAATTAGGATCTTCTCTCCCTGTTCCACTCTCAAACAGAACGAGGGAAAAATGACTGCCTATATGCCTCTGTACGAGCCCTAATCTCTCTTATCTTATATTTGTGGTCTTTCCGCGGAATGTAAGTTGGCGGCAGTAAAATTGTACTGCAGTCAGCCTCAAATGCTGGTTCGCTAATTTCCTCAGTAGCGATTCACGAAAAGAACCCCTCCTTTCCTCCAGAGACTCCCACCCGAGTTCCTGAAGCATTTCCGTAACACTCGCGTGATGATCAAACCTACCAGTAACAAATCTAGCAGCCCGCTTCTGAATTGCTTCAATATCCTCCCTCAATCCAACCTGATAGGGATCCCAAACGCTCGAACAGTGCTCAAGAATAGGTCACACAAGCGTTCTTTAAGCGGTCTCCTTTACGGATGAACCACATCTTCCCAAAATTCTGCCAATGAACCGAAGACGACCATCCGCCTTCCCCACAACTGCCATTACGTGCTTGTCCCACTTCATATCGCTCTGCAGTGTTATGCCCAAATATTTAATCGACGTGACTGTGTCAAGCGCTACACTACTAATGGAGTATTCAAACATTACAGGATTCTTTTTCCTATCCATCTGCTTTAATTTACATTTATTTATATTTAGAGTTAGCTGCCATTCTTTACACCAATCACAAATCCTGTCCAAGTCATCTTGTATCCTCCTACAGACACTCAACGACGACACCTTCCCGTACACTACAGCATCATCAGCAAACAGCCGCACATTGCTATCCACCGTATCCAAAAGATCATTTATGTAGATAGAAAACAACAGCGGACCTACCACACTTCCCTGGGGCACTCCAGATGATACCTTCACCTCAGATGAACACTCACCATCGAGGACAACGTACTGGGTTCCATTACTTAAGAAGTCTTCGAGCCACTCACATACTTGGGAACCAATCCCATATGCTCGTACCTTAGTTAGGAGTCTGCAGTGGGGCACCGAGTCAAACGCTTTCCGGAAGTCAAGGAATATGGCGTCCGTCTGATACCCTTCATCTGCATCTACATGGACACTCTGCAAATCACACTTAAATGCCTGGCAGTGGGTTCATCGAACCACCTTCACAATAACTCTCTGTTATTCCAAAGTCGAACAGCGCACGGAAAGATCGAACGCCTATAATCTTTCCGGGCGAGTTCTGATTTTCCTTATTTTATTATGATGATCGTTTCTTCCTATGTCGGTCGACATCAACAAAATATTTTCACATTCGGAGGATAAAGTTGGTGATTGAATTTTCGTAAGAAGATTCCACTGCAACGGAAAACGCCTTTGTTTTAATTAAACCCGCCCCAGATCCTGTATCATGTCAGCGACACTCTCTCCCCTATTTCACGATAATACAAATCGTACTGCTCTTCTCTGAACTTTCTCGATGTATTCCTTTAATCCTATCTGGTAAGGATTCCCGACTGCGCAGCAGCACTACAAAAGTGACGGACAAGCGTAGTGTAGGCAGTCTCTTTAGTAGATCTGCTACATTTTCTAAGCATCCTCCCATTAAAATGCAGTCTTTGGTTTGCCTTCCTCACAACATTTTTCTGTCTGTTCTTTCCCATTTAAATTCTTCGTAATAGTAATTCCTAGGCATATAGTTCAATTTACGGCCTTTAGGTTTGACTAATGTTTCGTGTAACCGAAGTTTAACGGATTTCTTTTAGAACACGTGGATGACCTCACACTTTTCTTTATTATGAGTCAATTGCCAATTTTTACATTATACAGATGTCTTTTCTACATCATTTTGCAATTTGTCTTAATCTTCTGATGATTTTACTGAAAGGGTACAGTACCGCCCAACATTGAAAATAGGTACGAAATTCTTGTCAGAACAACACATTTTTTGTGTAAAGGTAACTCAATTTCAATTAATACAGCGAAGCCGGATACCAGTGCGGGAAAGAATGACAATTTATTTATTTAATTGATCACATGTGCACTCCCTCAAAATAAATCCCTACATCCAGTTTGGTGAGATCTGTGAAATGAATGAATGTATGGTCGTCTGCTAACCACAGATAGTGAATGGGAATATATGATCATCTTTGAGTCGATCCTTTGGCTACCTTTGGTGAGATCAAAGAGATGGAAGTTACCAGAGCTTTGGGCGTCTGAAATGTGGCTGACCAATAAGATAGCAAGGTGCTTCTCCCACTTCGACAGAGGTGCGAGAGAACCGGAATACGGCCATGTTTCGGCACTCTGGCGCTGAACCTTCTGCTGTAAAGACCTGTTTTTTTTGTTGTGCTCCGTAATGAAAGTGTGGAGGCATGGTATGGATGTGGAATATTTAAGAGTAGTTAGAACTAATCATTTCTCTTTCCCAGGAACTTTTGTGGGGAAAATTACAAAGTGAGGCAGGTAATTTTAAGGGGATTGTAGTAAACCAACGGTCACAATGAGCCCACGTGTAGTTATAAGTTGAGATACTAGCGTGTGTACAATAAGCTGAAATATTTAAGAATTAATAGCGTGTGTACAATAAGCTGAAATATTTAAGAAATAGCGTGTGTATCATAAGTCGAAGTATTTAAGAAATATCATTCCGTGTGACGCTAAATTTAAACTCTGAGAGAGAAACAAGGTGAGTCGGCCGTTTTTCCAGCAACACCACTTGGCTTGCATTGCACAGGAAGACGTGCGTTTATCTCCAGAGTTCACAGTAGGAAAGTAGAATTACAAAGTGGGGCAGTGTCGTGTGAAACTGGGATAGATATTGATTGAAGTGGGAAAGCGGAAAGTGATGATGTTGTAACAGTTCTTTGTGTTGTATTTCATATTGTTGTGTTGTATATGTCATGTAATTTGGGTATGTGTGTTTTGCATGGGGGTAGCAAGGTAGTTTCGAAAGATTTGTGGGTATGCCTGTTCCTTCTGTATCGCTCGATCTGGAGGAAAGTTTCGTGAGGATGATTGTGAGAGGCGAAGTGTGAGGTATAATAAAAGATCCACCATCCGATCCAGGGAGTGCACTGTTGCGGTAAATAGATTACGAGACCATAGTATAGAGATTCACTAACGTAAAGCCATGCCCACTGGGCGGAATTTCTCATGTGATTTTGTTGTAGGTTGTAGAATTTGTGTGTTTAGGAATAAATCAGATAGTGAATAGAAAGAGATTGGTGGCCTTTTTCATTAAATTGTATGTTGTCATAATGTCCCGAATTTATATAAAAGCCGTTAAATCAAAGACAAAAAGTAAATGTGGTATTGCCAGTGCGTAGTGTGCAGTCAGAGTTCTATAAATCACTGATAGTCAGATGCGTGTTTCAGTTGCGTATTATTCATGCAGGAGGATAATTTGTAACTAAATAGTAAGATACGAGAATTCATGTTGCTCGATAAATTAAGGAAGAATCCACTCGCTTGGCAAACCACTCATCTTGCAGGCCTGACTGCTTGATGCCACAGTATGAGAAAGGCAAGTGGGTGCCTCTCATAATTTCGACCCTGCCAGGATTATTGCTGTTAAGATTTTTTTTTATTTTTTGATGGAATATATTGTGATAGCGCTAAGAAGTAAAATGTTTTTTGTTTGCAATTTCTTTCTGGATTAGTGAGGATCTTTTATTTTTTTTAATTGCTATATCGTACAAGGCTGGAAGATCGTGGTATAATTTTTTTTGCGTAATGTCCGTAGTAACTAGGTCGCAGGCTAAAAGTATAGTCACCATGGAGAATAACGATTCTGGCGTGAACGTAGCAGTTCAGCAGGAAGTAGCTGTGGACCATGGGTTAATGAGGGAGAAAGACAAACACTCCAAAGAGGCCGTATTGTTCAGTGGACCGCTGCAAGGGGATCCTTTATGCGGCGGGCTTTGTCCACAAACGCGGGCTTTTCCTGATGACGCGGGCGAGCAGGGACTCGGTCAGGTAGAGAGTGAAAGTGCAGCTACCCTTAGCGAAGCTACGGTTTCTCAGGCGAACGAGGTGAGCGCGTCGACGGTAGCAAATGACAGTGGGCTACTGCAGTTTTTACAGAGGATGGATGAAAGATTAGAAGCGATGAATAGAGATAATAAGGAAAGATTGGAAGCGATGAATAGGGAGACTAAGAAAGGATTGGAAGCAAATAACGAAAGATTAGAAGCAATCAATAGAGATAATAAGGAGAGAGATAGGGAGAATAAGGAGAGAGATAGGGAGGCTAAGGAGAGATTGGAAGCAATGGATAGGGGAAATAAAGAGGCAATGAGGAAGCTACACACAGTTATCGATGAGCGTCTGTCCGCAGTTAATAATCGGTTAGATGAGGGGGAGAAGAATCTGGATGCGGTGCAGCAAGAATGTGATGCTGTGAAAGAAAAAGCCAATAATTTGGAGGTACGAATAAGTGCAATAGAGAGCGATATTACAGAACATAGGGGCGTGTGGCCGGATGAGCGAATCAAAGAGATAGTGGAGGACTTACTTGCAGATAAACAAGTGGCATTAGACAGCGTGGAAGCTCAAGTCACACGGCAGGAAAGGGCGCTAAATAAACACAGGGATGAAGTTGCGGAGGTAGTGGTCAGAATGAATACGATTAGCGCAGATGTAGAAAAGATCAGTATAAGAGGCGAAACAGGCTCTGACAGTACGCAGCGAGATGTTTATGCCGACCAGGAGGAGATACAATCACTATTACAGTTTAAAGAGGCACAATTAGAAACAAATAGGAAACATAGGGAAGAACTAGCACAGTTGCAATTAGCGTGCAGAGGTGAAGGTGAAACACCACCAGGTAGACTGCGGAGGGAGAGTGAGATAAATTCAAAAAACGAAAATAGGCAGAAAGAGGATGACGAACTCAGAGAGTTAGAAGAACGGTTGTGTCGGATAAAACAGGTGGCAAACCCAACTGGGTATAGCCCAAGGTCGGAAAACATAAATGCGGAAGAAGAATGTAGGAGACACTTCGTGTTGGTACAAACATACACTTGTTTTCCGAATCCTGATAATTACCAACATCCATGCCTGTGGCTGTCTCAATTTCAAGATTCATTACCTTCATCGTGGGGACCGCTCCTAAAAATGAAGTTTGTGTGTAACCATTTGAGGGACGAGGCTAGAGCGAAAATGCAGGAAGTTATTAAAGACTGTAGTAGCTACAAGATGTTTTGTGACAAATTTTTAAATGAATTCTGGTCGAAAAGTAAGCAGGACCAGGTTAAGCAAAGCATATTGATGATGCCAAATTGTAACGAGGGTGGTATAAGAGATCCAGTGTCGTGCTATCAGGAAATGCCGAGACGAAACAGGTATTTGGATGTGCCATACGAAACTGGGGAGCTCATTAGGATCTGTATAACGAAGTTGCCAGTGAGATTGCGCAGAGATATAGTGATAGCAGGCAGAGGCTTGAACGATTCTGCGTCATTTCAGCACTTCTTACAGGAACTGGGTAACGAGAGCAACATTGTGAATGGCGACATGACTCATAGGTCAGACAGAGTTGAGGATAGGAACGGTAGAAACTATCAGAATGACAGGAGAGCATGGAATCAGAGGAATGACGGAAATGGAAGATGGCGAGGAAATAGGGGGCAGAATTCATGGGGATAACGACCAGCAAACCGGGAAAATAGAAGATGGGACAGAGATGGAAGAAGAAGGGAAAATGAAAATGATGGGCGAAGAGAGGATAGGCAATTATTGGGTTCACGACAGGACAATCATTGTCACAATGACGGAGGGACAAGAAGGTGACTACTTGATAGACGGGTACAAACCAGGACTATTAATGATGTAAATATTAGGTATATCGATTACGGAAAACTAAGGGAGAATCTGTTAGAGGAGGTAGGAGATGTGGGGAGTGAAGTCCACCCAATAGTTAGCGTAGAAATAAATAATATAATCGCACCTTGTGTCATCGACACAGGCAGTGTAATGAGTGTTTTGAGGGAAGATGTGTTCAAGTGTTGTAGTCTTACAAAACCATGGCCAACGTTGCCATTGCAAAGGACAACAGTGAGAGGGGCAATTACAGGAAAGGGAATTGAGGTGAAGTTACAAGCGCAGGTAGACTTTGTGTGCCAAGCGAAGAGGTTTAGTACAGTGTTCATGATTGTGTCATCTCTAACTGTTGAAGGGATATTGGGCGTTAATTTTTTGAACCAATATAAAGCAGTCGTTAACATGAGGAATGGTTCGATGGAACGAGACTCGGAGGAAATTACGTTAAGATTCGACGATTGCTTACATGGTAAAGATAACGCACACTTAGCATTATGTCTGGCGGTAAAGTCCGGTAGACAGGCACAGGATACGGGGTTCGAACAAGAGAAGAAGGAAATTCATAAATGTTTGGAGGAGGAGATCAGGGAGAAAATCTGGCATTTACGAGGGACCACGGTCTACGGGGAATTGCAGAAAATTTTATACGAGAATGGAAAGGTATTTAAACATGCTGCGGGTACAATAAGAAATTTTGTGTATAGATTCAAGGTCAAGCCACATAAACAGTTTAGGGCCCAAGTGTACCCGATACCTGTTGTGTACAAAGAAAGAGTGGAAGCTGAGATCGAAAGCATGCTACAACAAGGGATTATCGAACCAGCATCCAGTCCGTACAACAGCCCTTTAGTTTGTGTTGAAAAAAAGGATGGGTCAATTAGATTAGTTTTGGACGCAAGAAGGATTAATAAGATAATAGAGCCAGAGACAGATCGGCCGCTGACACTTGACGAATTGCTACAAAAGTTCCACGGGATCAGAGTTCTCAGCTCAGTCGATTTGAGAATGAGTTTCTGGCAGGTGGAGTTAGATCGGGGGTGTAGAAAATACACTGCTTTCTTGTGCTACGGGAAATCATATCAATTCCGGAAACTACCATTTGGGTTAAATGTATCATCCGCGGCATTTATCAGAGCGCTGAATACTGTCATTCCTAATGAAATAAAAGATAAGGTAACACAGTACGTGGATGATGTCCTGATAGCCGAAAGAAACTGGGAAGACCACAATAGAACGTTAGGCATATTGCTCGGTGCACTGGAGAGACATGGGGTGACCGTGAATTTGGGAAAATCAGAATTTGGACGAAAAGAAATCGAGTTTCTAGGTCACATTGTGACGCCAGAGAGAATAAGACCAAATCCAGACAAACTCGAAGCAATCAGAGATTTTCCGGTGCCGAGAACAAAACGTCAGCTACGGGGTTATTTAGGATTAATCAATTTTTACAGGAGGTTCATTAAGATTGGGGGTGCAGCGACACCTAGATTATGTCAGCTGACTGGAAAGAAAACGGTATGGAATTGGGACCCTGTCGCGCAGGAAGAATATGAGGCGTTAAAGAAGGCACTGCTATCGGCACCTCTTCTCGGGCATCCAGACCTAGGGAAAGAGTTTTGTATGGCCACGGACAGTTCCCGTAGTGGACTTGGGGTAACATTGTTCCAAGAGCAAGAGCAAGGAGGAGAAGTGATACAACAACCTATTGCATTTGCGAGCCGAGTGCTTAGCAAAGCTGAGAGAAATTACACGGTAACTGAGCTTGAAGCTTTGGCAATTGTATGGGGTTTTAGTAAGTTTAGATACTATTTGTATGGAAGGCATACTAAAATCTATACTGACCACAAGTCACTACAGTTTCTGATGTCGGCCAAACTTAACCATAGACGACTCGCTAGGTGGGCACTCTATTTACAGGAGTTTCAGTTTTCGGTCACGTATATTCCTGGGCCACAGAATATAGTGGCAGATGCGTTGTCAAGGAACCCAGTAGGTCATGGTCAATGCTTTGATGAGGAGGTAAACGAGAACAGATATGATATATTATATATGCAGGGCGTGCCATTCGAGAAATACATAGGGACGGTACTCACAAATATCGCGAAAGAGCAGGATAAAGACGCGTCATGGAGAATGGTGAAGGACAGAGTTAGAGCGAACTTAGATGCCAATATAGCGCGCTTTTATACAATTCAGAACGGGGTCCTTTTCTACCGTAGAAATCCGAACACACAGGACTGGGTGTTGTGTATACCGAATGAAATAGTCAACAAGTTGATCTGATACACGCACCTAAGTTACGGGCATTACGGGGCAAGGAAATGCTGTAAGAAGTTAAGGGAATCAGTTTATTTCATTAGTATGGAGAGGAGGATCAAGAATGTGCTTGGTAGTTGCAAATTGTGCCAGAAGGCAAAATCGTTAACTATCTCATGCAAAGCACCGCTTTTTCCGATAGTGCCAGGTAGATTGAGGGAATTCGGAGCAACAGATTTGTTTGGCCCGCTACCTAGGTCAGTGCAGGGATATACACTCCTGGAAATGGAAAAAAGAACACATTGACACCGGTGTGTCAGACCCACCATACTTGCTCCGAACACTGCGAGAGGGCTGTACAAGCAATGATCACACGCACGGCACAGCGGACACACCAGGAACCGCGGTGTTGGCCGTCGAATGGCGTTAGCTGCGCAGCATTTGTGCACCGCCGCCGTCAGTGTCAGCCAGTTTGCCGTGGCATACGGAGCTCCATCGCAGTCTTTAACACTGGTAGCATGCCGCGACAGCGTGGACGTGAACCGTATGTGCAGTTGACGGACTTTGAGCGAGGGCGTATAGTGGGCATGCGGGAGGCCGGGTGGTCGTACCGCCGAATTGCTCAACACGTGGGGCGTGAGGTCTCCACAGTACATCGATGTTGTCGCCAGTGGTCGGCGGAAGGTGCACGTGCCCGTCGACCTGGGACCGGACCGCAGCGACGCACGGATGCACGCCAAGACCGTAGGATCCTACGCAGTGCCGTAGGGGACCGCACCGCCACTTCCCAGCACATTAGGGACACTGTTGCTCCTGGGGTATCGGCGAGGACCATTTGCAACCGTCTCCATGAAGCTGGGCTACGGTCCCGCACACCGTTAGGCCGTCTTCCGCTCACGCCCCAACATCGTGCAGCCCGCCGCCAGTGGTGTCGCGACAGGCGTGAATGGAGGGACGAATGGAGACGTGTCGTCTTCAGCGATGAGAGTCGCTTCTGCCTTGGTGCCAATGATGGTCGTATGCGTGTTTGGCGCCGTGCAGGTGAGCGCCACAATCAGGACTGCATACGACCGAGGCACACAGGGTCAACACCCGGCATCATGGTGTGGGGAGCGATCTCCTACACTGGCCGTACACCACTGGTGATCGTCGAGGGGACGCTGAATAGTGCACGGTACATCCAAACCGTCATCGAACCCATCGTTCTACCATTCCTAGACCGGCAAGGGAACTTGCTGTTCCAACAGGACAATGCACGTCCGCATGTATCCCGTGCCATCCAACGTGCTCTAGAAGGTGTAAGTCAACTACCCTGGCCAGCAAGATCTCCGGATCTGTCCCCCATTGAGCATGTTTGGGACTGGATGAAGCGTCGTCTCACGCGGTCTGCACGTCCAGCACGAACGCTGGTCCAACTGAGGCGCCAGGTGGAAATGGCATAGCAAGCCGTTCCACAGGACTACATCCAGCATCTCTACGATCGTCTCCATGGGAGAATAGCAGCCTGCATTGCTGCGAAAGGTGGATATACACTGTACTAGTGCCGACATTGTGCATGCTCTGTTGCCTGTGTCTATGTGCCTGTGGTTCTGTCAGTGTGATCATGTGATGTATCTGACCCCAGAAATGTGTCAATAAAGTTTCCCCTTCCTGGGACAATGAATTCACGGTGTTCTTATTTCAATTTCCAGGAGTGTAGATATGTTTTAGTAGCAGTGGAATTGGTGTCAACGTATGTGACCTTTACCGCATTGAAACGTGCGACAGGAAGGACAGTAGCAGCAGCAATCGTTAAAAACTTTTTGCGAGAAGTAGGAACTGTAGAAAAGTTCATTGCTGACAATGGACCGCAATATAGATCCAGACAATGGCTAACCACACTGAAGAGAAGAAGGATAAAACCGGTGTTCATATCCCGATACCATGCTGCAAGTAACCCCAGTGAAAGAGTAGTAAAAGAACTGGGAAAATTGTGTAAGATCTATTGCCATAGGCAACACAGAAGTTGGAGTATTTTTCTCAAAGATTTTCAGGACATCCTCAATGAGCTACCACATGGAGCAACTGGTTTATCACCAATTACGGTACTAAAGAATGAACCACCACCAGATCGAGTCAGGGAGCTGGTAGATTTTCCGCGATCAGGAAAGCAGAGGCACACAGAAATTGTTAAGGTTGCGATAGAGCGAATTAAGAAAGCAGCTAAGGATAGGCAGGAGAAGCAGAAAGGAAAGATCCGTAAGATTGAATTGGCAGTAGGAGACAAGGTTCTAATAAAAACTCATCGATTATCGAAGAAGCACAGATTCCTAACTAGCAAATTTTTTACTGTGTATAGTGGACCATTCAGAGTGAGGCGGATTGTCCATGAAAATGCTGTACTGATTGAGACGATCAAGGGAAAACAATCTCGTGGGCTTCATCACAATTCTAACATCAAATTATGGAAAAGTTAAGGATAGATCTAAGGTAGGCAATTTATGGTAGATAGTCAGTGTATTTATTTGTGGTGTGTAACGTTGCGCAAGGTCAAATCGAACATAAGAATTTTCAGGCGGGATGTCAGGAAGTATGACGGAATAGACTGGTCGAATGAGTCATGAACAGGAGTCGACAGAGTGGTGTATGTACGTATTTTTTGTCGTATGAATAAGGATCAAGCAGAAACGACGTGATGATTAATGAGTGAATAAAGATGGCAGATAGAGAAGCGACGTGATAAATAGTAGTGGATAAAGGTGATATGAGGAGAAAAGCGACGTGAAGCAGTGTGATTAATAAAGAGAGATTCGACGTGATGAAACAGTGGTAAATGAAGGTGAATAGAATTGAATAATGTGGAGATGTCTTAGATGTATGTTACAGAGAGGCCTGTGTATGCTGCAATAGAGATTGATGCCAATGATGAAGGAAGACCAGGAAATGATGGAGTAATGGACGGACGGAGAGCCGAAATACGAATGAAGAGATGAGGACAACTGCACAATGTGAAAGGACGTAAAGGGAGTATGAGACCCAGATGGTGAACGTTGTGGAACACTGACGTAAGATGTAATATAAGTGTAGATCTAATTCTTACCATAAAATATGCTATTTTGCAAAAATAATATTTTTTGTTGTTGTTGAAGCCTCGTACCAGTATAACTAATCAAAACGGTACCAAGAATGTGTGCAGTTATTTTTGCAGGTTGATTAATTTGTGTATTTTTTGTTCTTAGATGAAATGTCGCGATTCTAAGTTGAGATTTAGCATAAAGTGAATGCAGAGGTAAGCCGATGGAAAGAGGTGCCAGAGTGAAAGGACGAATTCGGAGACTGGAATGCTATCTCCGAAACAGCTTCATGTGTTATGTGGTTGAGTATAAGGGAGCAAAGGTATGGTATGTTGTAGTGAGTGTGGTGGTGTTAAGGTTAGCTGACTTCTAGACCTATTCTGTTAGTGTATTAATGGATTGAATGAGAAGGAAAATGTGATGTCTGGTGAGTGAGAGTCGTAGAGTAGTGTGATCAATGCGCACACTCCTGTAAAGGGGATGCTACCAATCTGTCACTAAAACATTATTATGTATTGTTTGATTTGGATGAACCTCGATGGCAGGTCAGGATCTGACATCATGTGGATGGTTCATACGTGTCCTAGAAATGTTGTTATATATAATAAAATGTAAAATATGTAAAGAGATACTGATTTCAGTCTGTCACAAGCACAAAGGTGCATTGTATGTTGTAGATTTAGAGTCATCAGTTTCTAAAATGTTTGTTGTGTTAGGATGTTAAAGTAGTTTACTATTTAATAACATGGGGTAGGTAATTGTGAGCCTTGTGGATTATTCTTATTTTTTGTTAGAGCACTTTCAAGGGGTATTAATTTCAGTCTGTCACAAGCACAAAAGTTCATTGTATATTGTAGTTTTAGAATAAACAGTTTCGAACACTTTCACTGTGATAGGATGATAGAGTAGCCTACTATTTGATATTGTAATTATGAGCAGTATAGATTGTTTATTATTCCTTTTGTTTTTTTTTTATACTTTCATGTTTTGTATGAGGGACGACAGGTACAATGAATAGCACGAGTGTGGGCTGTCTATAGAAAAGAGATAAATGTTGATGTTGTATGTGTAGAAAACTAGGGTGTATAATTTTAATGTAAGAATTTCCTTTTGTCTGTAATGTTGCGAGATGCACGGAAGATCTGGCTAATTGGGTGTCGTAACGCCCATACCGCTAACGGGCCGAGCTGACGTCGCCATGGCGACAGGCGACACAGCCGCGGCACTCCCCACTCCACTGTCGGACGAGGTACACTCCACGCGCCCGCTACAGCAGGTCAACGGCCTGGGGCGACACGCACGTATCACTGGCCATTCATGAGTTCCGCCACCCTTACGACTGGGGAAGGTATCCCGCGGAGGCAACAGCGGGTGGTTTCTTCTGCTCAACGGCGCGCGCAGCGGCGCTACCGCAGAATGGACGAGGCGCGGCAGAGCCCGGCGAGCACTTTTTACCAGCAGCTATTAACTTGTACTGGACTGTGGAGCAGTGAAACAAGATGACTGCGACCTTCCATAATGTGGAAAGTGAAGGACTGGTGTTTCCACGTTGTGAGTGGTGGAAAAGATTTTGTCTTTAGCAGACAGGACGATTGTTTTGTTTTGTCTTGACCACTGAACGGTGGGATCCATAAACTTTTGGCAGTGACTTGTTAAGTGTGCTTTGTGAATTGCATGTGGGACACTTGGTATACTTAGAGGACAGTTGTCGTTTGGTGAACAATTATTGTATGAAGGCAAGAAACTAGAGTGGGACATTGACATTTGCGTCTGTAGTAGGAGACATTTCTTGAATTGGCGCGGGAATAAGTGCTGTTTGTTGAAACTTACGATTTTTAATTACACCATGAACTGAAAGGACAGAACCGTGGGTAATAGTAGTTGCAGGGCCATTTTTTGGACGAACAGATTCGTGTGGATGGTACTCTGAGAGTGACTATGACATTTGTGTTTAATGAGAGATACAGTTTACTGTTCAGTGCGTGTTCAAAATGCCGAATTGAGTGACTCAAAGACTTTCGTCCGGGTAACCATGGGAGAGCTTTGACACCGAGACAGTGGTTCTAGGAAAACTATCAGCAACCTTTTGACCCCAAGAAAATCACAGAATGAAATGTTTCCGTGTGACTCGCAAGATAGGGAATAATGTATTTGTAATTGTGTAAATGTTTTTTTTATATGTTTCATTCCTGAAGGGACAGCAAGCGTAATTGTATTTCATGAACATTTGTGTTTAGAATAGTTAGTGTTTTTTTTTGTTTGTTTGTTCTGGGTTATCAAGTTCACGTAGCATGTTTATTAGAATATTTGGTACAATGATGCCTTAACTATTAGCCAGTGGCGTAATACTAACGTAGCGGCTCTTGTAGCATTTATCAGTAAGGTTGTCACAGGGGAGAAGAATTTGCATTGCACAACAAATATCGGAATTAACTGATGTATTTTGAGGTCGTGCATAGTAATAATCTTGTTGGTGTTTTGACTGAAGCCACTTATTTTTATTATCACAGTGGTGACGTTTCACATTAAAGTGTAACGAAGGCTAGTCGAAATGCAAGTTCTTGTCGTCTATATGTGTGACAACAGAGAAATGAACAGTAGAGTAAGATAAGAGAGCTACTGGTGGATTCAAGCACTTATTGCTAAACTATTTACTGCGTGTATTGATCAAAGTTGATGGACTGACTAGCTCAGCAGCAGGTATTTGTACTGATGGACAAGGATAAGGTTAAACTCACTGTCGAGTAGTTGTGGCAATTGCTTAGGTGATGATAGTTAATGAGGTATGACATGATGTCTTAGACGAACTATATTACGTAACCAGTATGTAACTTGTGGTATATTTCATTGTTTTTCTTCTCAGTTTTATTTCGCTGTAGGTTTGAGGTATATTTTAGAGTAATGGTATGGAGCCTGACATTCTACGTGTAACTAGTGTACGAAATTTTTTTCTTTTGTTGATTTTATTTTGTATTTAGACTTTGCTGTGTAAGGGTTTTTTACAGCGCAATTTATGAATGTCAGATTACTTGCTCTGTGTTTGGACGGTGAGCTATTTAAAATTTCATGAGTACAATTAGTATTTTTTTTATTTGTTTTAGAATTATTGAAATTTGGATTACTCATAAAAATAACGAAGATCCCAGTAACTAAAGCAAATTTTTATCTCAATATTATTTTTTCATTTCTATGATGTGATGTTTTATTTGTCATGTGGATTGTTATATATTTGTATGTGTACGTTACTACGGATTGTGGAGAGTACAATAATGCAACAACTGTCACTAATTTGGTCGTCTATTTGAGGTCACCAGGGGCTAAGGTCTCCTCCTGGTTGTTTTGATGAATTGCTACGTTTGTTTTAATACAGTTTTCTTAAAAAAATGTTCGGAACTACCCTCGCATTGCAAGGATAGTACCGTGCCATTTTTTTCTGCATGGGTAGCCGGTGGTGAAAGGGTACAGTACCGCCCAACATTGAAAATAGGTACGAAATTCTTGTCAGAACAACACATTTTTGTGTAAAAGTAACTCAATTTCAATTAATACAGCGAAGCCGGATACCAGTGCGGGAAAGAATGACAATTTATTTATTTAATTGATCACATGTGCACTCCCTCAAAATAAATCCCTACATCCAGTTTGGTGAGATCTGTGAAATGAATGAATGTATGGTCGTCTGCTAACCACAGATAGTGAATGGGAATATATGATCATCTTTGAGTCGATCCTTTGGCTACCTTTGGTGAGATCAAAGAGATGGAAGTTACCAGAGCTTTGGGCATCTGAAATGTGGCTGACCAATAAGATAGCAAGGTGCTTCTCCCACTTCGACAGAGGTGCGAGAGAACCGGAATACGGCCATGTTTCGGCACTCTGGCGCTGAACCTTCTGCTGTAAAGACCTGTTTTTTTTGTTGTGCTCCGTAATGAAAGTGTGGAGGCATGGTATGGATGTGGAATATTTAAGAGTAGTTAGAACTAATCATTTCTCTTTCCCAGGAACTTTTGTGGGGAAAATTACAAAGTGAGGCAGGTAATTTTAAGGGGATTGTAGTAAACCAGCGGTCACAATGAGCCCACGTGTAGTTATAAGTTGAGATACTAGCGTGTGTACAATAAGCTGAAATATTTAAGAATTAATAGCGTGTGTACAATAAGCTGAAATATTTAAGAAATAGCGTGTGTATCATAAGTCGAAGTATTTAAGAAATATCATTCCGTGTGACGCTAAATTTAAACTCTGAGAGAGAAACAAGGTGAGTCGGCCGTTTTTCCAGCAACGCCACTTGGCTTGCATTGCACAGGAAGACGTGCGTTTATCTCCAGAGTTCACAGTAGGAAAGTAGAATTACAAAGTGGGGCAGTGTCGTGTGAAACTGGGATAGATATTGATTGAAGTGGGAAAGCGGAAAGTGATGATGTTGTAACAGTTCTTTGTGTTGTATTTCATATTGTTGTGTTGTATATGTCATGTAATTTGGGTATGTGTGTTTTGCATGGGGGTAGCAAGGTAGTTTCGAAAGATTTGTGGGTATGCCTGTTCCTTCTGTATCGCTCGATCTGGAGGAAAGTTTCGTGAGGATGATTGTGAGAGGCGAAGTGTGAGGTATAATAAAAGATCCACCATCCGATCCAGGGAGTGCACTGTTGCGGTAAATAGATTACGAGACCATAGTATAGAGATTCACTAACGTAAAGCCATGCCCACTGGGCGGAATTTCTCATGTGATTTTGTTGTAGGTTGTAGAATTTGTGTGTTTAGGAATAAATCAGATAGTGAATAGAAAGAGATTGGTGGCCTTTTTCATTAAATTGTATGTTGTCATAATGTCCCGAATTTATATAAAAGCCGTTAAATCAAAGACAAAAAGTAAATGTGGTATTGCCAGTGCGTAGTGTGCAGTCAGAGTTCTATAAATCACTGATAGTCAGATGCGTGTTTCAGTTGCGTATTATTCATGCAGGAGGATAATTTGTAACTAAATAGTAAGATACGATAATTCATGTTGCTCGATAAATTAAGGAAGAATCCACTCGCTTGGCAAACCACTCATCTTGCAGGCCTGACTGCTTGATGCCACAGTATGAGAAAGGCAAGTGGGTGCCTCTCATTACTAGTCGATAAACAACAGCATCATCTGCAAACAACCTAAGACGGCTGCTCAGAATGTCTCCTAAATCGTTTATATAGATAAGGAACAGCAGAGCGCCTATAACACTACCTTGGGGAAAGCCAGAAATCACTTCTGCTTTACTCGATGACACTGCGAACTATGTCATCTCTGACAGGAAATCACGAATCCAGTCGCATAACTGAGACGATATTCCATACGCAAGCAGTTTGACTACAAGTCGCATGTGGGGTACAGTGTGAAAAGCCTTCTGGAAATCTAGAAACACGGAATCAATCTGAAATCTCTTCGTTCGAGTAAAGAGATAGTTGTGTTTCACAAGAACGATGTTTTCTAAACCCATGATGACTGTGTGTCAATAGACCGTTTTCTTGGATGTAATTCATAATATTCGAACACATTGGATGTTCCAGAATCCTGCTACGTTTCGACGTTAATAATATGGGCCTGTAATTTGCTGGATTAATCCTACTACCTTTCTGAAATATTGGTGTGACCTGTGCAACTCTCCAGTCTTTGGGTACGCATCTTTCGTCGCGAGAGCGGTTGTTTATGATTGTTAAGTATGGAACTATTGCATCAGCATACTTTGAAAGGTACCTAATTGGTATACAGTATGGACCATAAGACTTGCTTTTATTAAGTGATTTAGGTTGATTCCGTACTCCGAGGACATCTACTTCTAAGTTACTCATGTTGGAAGCTGTTCTTGATTCGAATTCTGGAATATTTACTTCGTGAATGAGATTTTCACTCTGCAGCGGAGTGTGCGCTGATATGAAACTTCCTGGCAGATTAAAACTGTGGGCCGGACCGAGACTCGAACTCGGGACCTTTGCCTTTCGCGGGCAAGTGCTCTACCAACTGAGCTACCCAAGCACGACTCACGCCCCGTCCTCACAGCTTTACTTAGTCTTCCTTGGTGAAGGAATTTCAGAATTCTGTGTTTAGTAACTCTGCTTTAGCAGAACTGTCATCGATAGTATTTCCTCTGCTATTGCGCAGAGAAGGCATTGACTGTGTCTTGCCGGCCGTTGTGGCCGAGCGGTTCTAGGCACTTCAGTCTGGAACCGCGCGGCCGCTACGGTTGCAGGTTCGAATCCTGCCTCGGGCATGGATGTATGTGATGTCCTTAGGTTAGTTAGGTTTAAGTAGTTCTAAGTTCTAGGGGACTGATGAGCTCAGATGTTAAGTCCCATAGTGCTCAGAACCATTTGAACCATTTTTTTTACTGTATCTTGTCGCAAGCATACTTTACATACGACCAGAATCTTTAGATTTTATGCCACGTTTAGAGACAGTTTTGTCGTGGAAACTAATATAAGCATCTCACTTTGCAGTCTGCGCTAAATTTCGAGCTCCTGTAAAAGATCGCCAATTTTCGAGATTTAAGCTTGGAGATTTAAATTTGGCTTGCTTTTTTTCGTTGTTTCTGCAATAGTGTTCTGACCCGTTTTGTGTACCAAGTGGATCAGCTCAGTCGTTTGTTAGTTTATTTGGTATAAATCTCTCAATTGCTGTCGATACTATTTCTTTGAATTGAAGCCACATCTGGTCTATACTTACGGAACACATTGTTAATTTGGATGGAGTGGAGATTGCCTCTCAGAAAGGCGTCAAATGAATTTTTGAATAGGTATATTTTTCCTTTATTATTGGAGGATTTGGAAGTTACAATATTCAGTCTCGCTACGACAACCCTGTGTTCACTAATCCCTGTATCCGTTTTGATGCTCGTTATTAACTCAGGATCATTTGTTGCTAAGAGGTCAAGTGTGTTCTCACAACCTTTTATTATTCGCTTGGGCTCATGAACTAACCGCCCGAAATAATTTCCAGAGAATGCGTTTAGTACAATTTTGGACGATGGTTTATGTGTACCTCCGAATTTAAACACGTATTTTCGCGAACATATCGAGGATATCATAAACTCGTTACCGCACACTATCTGTTTCATTCAGCTGATCTTCCAAGTCCTTTTCCGTCTCTGACAACGTTGCAATGTCGTCGGCAAACCTCGAAACTTTCATATCTTCTCTGTGAAATTTAATTTCGTTTGCAAATTTCTTCTTGTTTTCTTTACTGTTTGCTTAATGCCCAGATTGAATAACGTCAGAGGTAGGCTACTATCTAGCCTCACTCCTTGCTAAACTCCTGTTTCGCATTCATATCCTTCGACTCTTGTAACCGCCATCTGGTTTATGTTCAGATTGTAAGTAGCCTCTCGACCTGTGCATTTTATCCGTGCTGCCTAGGCAATATTGTCACACGCTATCTCTAAATCTACAAATGCTAATCGTAGTTTTGTCTTTCTTTAACCTTTCTACTAAGATTAATCGTACTGATGGTATCGTCTTGAAAGTTCCTCTATTACTCCGGAATCTAAACTTATTTTCCTCGAGGTCGATTTCTACGAGTTATTCCGTTCTTCGAAAATAATTTGTGTCAATATTCTGCAACAATGCTGTATGAAACTGATTGCTCTGTAATGCTCACACCTGTCAATATACGCCTTTCCGGAATTATTGATTTCTTCTTGAAGTCTGAAGATCTTTCCCCTCTGTCATATATCTTGTACACCAGGTGAGGTAGTTTTTGTCGTAGCTGGCTCTGAAAAGGATCTCAGTAAGTCCGAGAGAATGTCATCTGCTATAGAGCACTGGTTCGACTTGGCACTTTAACACTACCAAGCTGTAATTCCGTATTATAAGAGACAGAAAATACCAGTGTTGGCCAGTAGGTCTATGACACGGGATGTGTCCGAGTAAAGCAGCTTATAACCTCCATTTGGGGACAGCCAGTAGAAATTTCTTTGAAGATTCGCAGTTAGTATACATTTCTCAGACTCTAGAGGTGGAGTCGATACGTGTGTGTGGAGTGCTGGGGTGCAGGGAGTCGGCACTGTGGTAACGTTGATCCAGAGTGAATGGGGTAGTTCTGTGAAGGAGCAAGGCATGTGATACTGTCGCTGCAGAGCAATATCCTGGTGGTGGGCCAGCAGAGGACCACCAGCAGTGCTCAGGAAATGGAAGGGAAATTGGCCCGGGCGGCAATATCGGCGGCTGATGTGCCATATGCGTCGCTCCGGATCGATGTCCGCCCCTGCCCGGGGCACCCGGGGAACCCGGTGTGGACGCTTCCGAGGCCCAGCTGGTGCTCCGGAGCTGCTGAACCACCGGCAATGCGACTTTCATTGAGCACTACCGAGAAGTTCTTCCGAAAATTATGTTTATTCACTGAGGGGACAAAAGTCGCGGAATAGCAATATGCACATACACAGATCGTGGTAGTATCACGTACATAAGGTACAAAAGGGCAGCGCTTTAGATGAACTGCCATTCATACTCAGGAGATTCATGTGAAAAAGTGTCCAACGTGACTATGACCGCACGACGGGAAGAAACAGACATTGAGTGCGGAGTGGTAGATGGAGCTACGTGCATGGGACATTCCATTTCGAAAATCGTTAGGGAATCCAATATTCCTAGACCCACAGTGTTAAGAATATGCCGAGAATACCAAATTTCAGACCTTACGTCTCACCACGGACAGCGCAACGCAGTGGCCGACGGCCTGCACTTAACGACCGAGAGCAGCGGAGCACGCTTAGAGTTGTCAGTGCTAACAGACAAGCAACATTACGTGAGATAAGCGCAGAAATCAATGTGGTTCGTATGATGAACGTATCCGTTAGGGTAGTACTGCGAAACTCGGTGTTAGTGGACTATGGCAGCAGAGGGCCGACGCGAGTGCCTTTGCTAACAGCACGACATCGCCTTCAGCGACTCTTCTGGGGTCCTGACCACATCGGTTGGACCCTAGACGACTGGAAAACCGTGGCCTGCTTAGATGAGTCCCTATTTCAATTGGTAAGAGCTGATGGTGGGGTTTGAAAGTGGCACAGACAACACGAAGCCATGACCCAAGCTGTCAACAAGGTATTGTGCAAGCTGGTGTGCCTCCATAATGGTGTACGCTGTGTTTACATGGAATGGGCTGGGTCCTCTGGATGTTCGGCTACTCGGAGATTATTTGCAGTCGTTCGTGGACGTCATATTCGCAAACAACGATGGAATTCTTATAGATGACAATGCGCCATGTCACAGGTCCAGAGTTGTTCGCGACTGGTTCGAACAAGGCTCTGGACAATTCGGGCGAATCGTTTGACCACGAAGATCGCCCGACATGACTACCATCGAACATAAGCGAGAGGTCAGTTGGTGCACAAAATCCTGCACCGGCAACACTTTCGTAATTGTGGATGACAGTAGAGGCAGTATGGCTCGGTGTTCCTGCAGGGGACATCCAACGACTTGCTAAGTCCATGTCACGTCGAGCTGCTGCACTAAGCTGGGCAAAAGGAGACCCGACACGATATTCGGAGGTATCCCGTGACTTTTTGTCACATCAGTCTATTTCGCTTAATCTCTTTATAGGTAGATATATAAAGGAGAAAGGGCTAATAAATAGACAACTGTGTGTGTTGGAATCCTCGGGGGGGGGGGGGGGGTCAATGCTGCTACGGCAGTATCACATTACTCTTCTGCAGCTGCTTCAGTTGACGAGTAGTTTACTTGACAAAAGGACCGCCACTCTCTATAACGTGGGGTGGACTGTCAGTAACTTCTACCTTCGGTAGACTTTTTAAGGCTGTTTAATCTTCAATATTTTCATTCCATAAATGAGACCACGCGGAAGAACGGAAAATAAAATTTCGATTTAGGGAAGCTAAATGGCCCAGAGAGGTAGTTCAGACATTGCTTTCGATAACGGAAGGAAGACTTAAGAAAATTCAGGACATGTTTATAATATTTGTCGACCTAGAAAAAGCATTTGACAATGTGAAATGGCGTTAAATAGGTGAAAGCCTAAGGGAAAGATAGGAAATAAGAATGTGTACAGGAACCAAGAGGAAGAAATAAGGGACGAAGATAAAGGATGAAGTGGTCGGGTTGGAAAGGGTGTAACACAGGGCTGTAGCCTTTCGCCTCTACTATTCAGTCTGAAGATGGAAGTAGCAATGACGGAAATAAAAGAAGGGTGCAGAAGTGCGCTCAAAATTGTTACTGAAGAGATATCGATGTTAAGATTCACTGATGTCACTTCATCTTTTTAAGAAAGAATTGCAGTACCTGTTGTATGACATGAACAATCTGAGGAGAACATGTTGTGCACTGGTAATAAATTAAAGAAAGTTTAAAGTAGTGGCACCAGAAATAAGATCAGCGATAAACTTAACATCAAATTTGGGGCCACAAAGAAGATGAAGTGAACGAATCTCAGGACGGACGAAGCAAGATGGACATAGAAAGCAGAGCAGCACAGAAAAAGAGGATATTTGTCACAAAAAGCTGACTACAAAAATCAAATATAGGACTTAACTAAAAGAAGAAAATTTTCAGAATGTACGTTTGGTGCACAGCGTTGTATGGTACTGAAAAATGGTCTGTAGAAAAATTGGAACAGAAGAGAATCAAAGCGTTTGAGACGTTGTGGTGCAGAAGAATTTTGAATATTAAGAGGTTCTTCGTTGAATCGACGAGGACAGGAAGATGTGGGACACATTGTCAGGAAGATGGCATGGGACGGTAGAACTTGTGTTATGACATTAAGGAATAACTTCCACGGTACGTGAGGGAACTGTAGAGGGTAAAACTTTAGGGGAAGACGGATATTAGAATATATCAAACAAGCAGTTGAGGCCATTCGGTTCAAGTGCTATTCTGAGCTGAAGTCACAGGAGAGGAATTTGTGGCGAGCTGCATCAGACCAGTCGGAAAACTAACAACACGAAAAGAAAAGTGAGATTCGAGTCTTGCCGAGTGAATAAATTAACATTTTTCATCCTAAGTTTAGACCTAATGGAAACAGGCGCTCGCTCAGTCCATGCAGCGACTGCTTTGCCGAGCGCATTGCAACTACAGCAGATGCTACGATGCCGCTGGAAATAGGTCCTACATATCTGTGTTATTTAGCTGTTATTTTGGCCGGGTGACACAATGATAAATCCTAAAAGTTTTCAATTTTTTCGGCCGTTATTGAGTTAAATGTTTAACTAGTGCTGTTGTAATCTCAGTGGACAAATGTTCAAATGTGTGTGAATTCCTAAGGGAGCAAACTGCTAAGGTCATCAGTCCCTAAGCTTACACACTACTTAACCTAAATTATCCTAAGGACAAATCACACCCCCCACATGCCCGAGGGAGGACTTGAACCTCCGCCGGAATCAGCCGCACAGTCCATGACTGCAGCGCCTCAGACCGGTCGGCTAATTCCGCGCTGCTGTGCAGATGTGCTAAGTCTTTTGTAGTGAAACGTACTCATAAAAACCTTCAAAGCAAGCGAGAGACAGATTGTACTTCATGTCTTCCATATGTATTTGGAAAAAAATCCGTCACTAACGATACGTCGAGTTTCAGGAGTAAGATATGAGTTTACAAGAGTTTCTTAGTCGATAGTGTTATTTGCGCGCAGAGGAAAAGAGAACACAAATAAACTGTCTGCTTTTGAAATCTCGACTTACGTTTTGACATTTACCTCACGCAGACGAAATATCTCATGTTTGCTACAGGTTTTTCTGTCGCTCGTTTTTTGTGTAACTTTCGCATTCTCTTTGATCTCTCGTGTGACGTATTGTGGAATTTATACTAACAAAGAGATAGAGGGGCTGGCCAGTACTTACCTCAGCTCAGTACTGCCGATAGATACACATAAAACAGAACTGAAATTTTAAGTTCCTAGCTTTCGGAACAAATGTTCCTTCATCGGGGAGGAGAGAGGGGAAAGAAAGGCAAGAAGGGAAAGGAGATTCAGTTACTCACAACCCAGATTATGAAGCAACAGGGAAAGGAAAATAGGGAGGGTAGCAAGGATGGAGGCATGGTTCCCTCTGACAACCATGCCTCCATCCTTGCTACCCTCCCTATTTTCCTTTCCCTGTTGCTTCATAACCTGGGTTGTGAGTAACTGAATCTCCTTTCCCTTCTTCCCTTTCTTTCCCCTCTCTCCTCCCCGATGAAGGAACATTTGTTCCGAAAGCTAGGAACTTAAAATTTCAGTTCTGTTTTATGTGTATCTATCGGCTGTACTGAGCTGAGGTAAGTACTGGCCAGCCCCTCTATCTCTTTGTTAGTATTTGTTTCACATCTTTATATGAGTATTGTGGAATTTCATCATTTATTATTTCAGTTTCCTTACAAATTGTGCCAAATGATATGTCAAGTTAAACTGCTTGTCTGCTGTTCATCGTTTTTACGACTCACATATACAGGGAATGTAACTTTTTGTTGTTCAGGTGTTGTGACGATAGATCGCTAGCTGCCTCTTTTTGTGCAAACAGTCACTGTATCTGTGAACGTCTTTTATGCAACGAACAAATAGCGAATGATAAACAGCGCTGACACCACGATTCTGCCGACCTGAAGAGAGTTGTGCCGGCGAAAAAATACTGCGCCGCAATGCTGAATGAAATGTCGCGCTCTACTAGGAACTTCCGAGAAGAACCGAGAAAAACCGAGACAGGCCGAGCCTTGGCCCGCGCCTCGGGCACGTGGCCGGTCCTGTTGAAGAGGAAATGTAGAGTTTCGATAAAGTGATTATTAAAACACGACAGTTATGCACACTTGACAAGGGTAGCATGTGGACATTTTTGGTGTATCTGCAATTCAGCAGTTCTAAAACAATAAACTGGTAGCCAAGATCGCAGGAATTATTTTTATTCCATGATTACCGGTTTCGGCGAAACTAAAGCCACCATCATCGGATCTTACGACACATACAGGTTACAACATCAAGGCAGACAACACGCAGGCCTTACAAAGATCCGATGATGGCGGCTTTAGTTTCGCTGAAACCGGTAATCATAGAATAAAAAGAATTCCTGCGACCTTGGCTACCATTTCGTTGTTTTACAACAATCTAGATCGCTCCCACATGAGCACAAGGTGCTCCCTACAAAATCCAGCAGTTCAATATAAAAATCCAGAGAGATCACATTGTCCAGATCTTCGCTTCAATCTATTCTATTCAGTTGCGTTTTAATCATTTCATTGCAACTCCACGTTTGCAATTTCAATGACGAACGAGTGAAAAAAGTACGACAACACAGAAAGTTCTGTTATGGGAAGGATGATTCTGTAAGTACTACATCTGACAACAGATTTGTTTAGAGCAAATATTTAGCTTTTGCCAACTAATATTTTATATATAGCGCTTGTGAATCTGTTGATCATAACTGTGCGCTACACAATAATTGTTTCTTCAGTGACCTGCATTTCTGCAGTGTCTTCATCCATTAATCTTCAAACGTCGGTAGTGCACAAACCCCACTCTCTTAAGCTCCTGACGCAACGTATGATGCTGTCTGAAGCCTCTCGCTTATTTATCTAACTTCCGATAGCCAATCGTCGGCGAAGAATAATACGAGTAGAAACATATAAATTAATGAAAGGAATTAAGGAAACATGAATTTCAGCGTCTGCCGTACGATTGTTTACGTTAAAAGAACTGATATGTCCGACAGGTGTCAAAAACAAAGTGGAAACAAACATTCATCCTTTCATCGTGGTGCTTTCCACTGAATTATGACAGGTTCAATAACGTGTATGCCCGATGTGGCGTTTATCACTGCATGACATCTGTGTGGCATGCTCCGTGTAAGTCTAAGCATATCATCCTGTGGTCTCCGTCCCAGGTCTTCAATGATAGCCCATGACAGTTCTTAGAGAGTTTGTGGTTGAACATGACGACCACGAACACGTGTGTCAAGTATATCCCACGTATGCACGACGAAGTTCAGCTTCGGATTCACCGCTGGGATTTCCACTAACTCTATCAGCAGGCCTCGGAAGACGCCTCTGGTGACGCCCGCCACATAGGCCCTGGCATTAGAAGGAATTCAAGGCTACCACCGTATGTGGCAGACACCGCATGGTGCAACAGGATGTGTTCGACGTACTTTCTGGTGGTGGGGTGATCATGGACAACGAGAAGATCTGTATGGCTGTCAGTACAGATGCCTCCCCACATCATCACAGAACCTCGGTAATCTGTCTATTTCCTGGACAATATTAGGCAGGTCTCCGCACAAGAACACGTCGTCTCCCTCCGTTAGAGGATATCTGGACTCGTCTGTAAATAACACGTTTCGCCAGTGACGAGGTTGACAGTTGACATGGCAACGTCAGAACTGAAGGCGAGCAGCAAGATGTTGTCGTGTCAAGCAGGATACTCAAAACAGGACATCTGGGTGGTAAGTTCCTTTCTCGTAACCCTTTAATTACAGTTTGATCGGACACAGCGCCTCCAGTGGGCCTTCTGAGGTTGCCTTGAACTGCTCTGGCTATATCCGTGTTACGCCGCAGCGCAGAGATGTCCGGATATGTCTTCACTTGTTGTTGAAATGTGTCGCCGACATTTTCCAACTCGCGTTGTGTACTGACCTGTCTCTATGTAGCGTGTCCACAACCTATGGATGACACGTGGAGAGGCATAGCATCTGCAGCAACACAAGCGAAAGTTATTCCTTTTTGGATCAAACAGACCGCCCTTGCATCTTGCATTGCACTAAGGTATCGCACTGCATGTGTTTGGTTGAATACAACGTGCATAAATTACAACTGCCATCTGCGTACCTCATTAGAAAGCACTGGCACACCGGTATTCACTTCTTGCTGAGGGATCACCTGATACTGAAGTGCGTAACACAACCGATAGACGGAGAATGGTTTTAATTGTTGCCTGCATTGAAAGTCAAGATCTCAAGCTATGCAATAAGACCACATGTACCGATGAATCAAAACAGAATTAACGTATCGAACGTTCACACATGTGTTCCCCTAATTGTTTTGAAGAGTGTAGTATAGAAGAGGGAAATAGGAGCAGATAAAAGTTAGATTGTGAGTGACGTAAGTACGCACGCCGGACTTGGGACTCTGGCTATCACGTTCTTTGCCACTGGCGACCCGAAACTCAGTGCTCCCGAGGCGAGCGGAAGAGATAACGACAAGGCCGCCGCAGCTGCGATAACTCCGAACTGCAAATGCATCTCTAAACCCGGCCGCGCGGCGTCTAGCAGTCTGGTACAGACTGGACTGTGAGCAGACACGGCGCGCCTTAAGTCTTCTGTATATTTATCCTTAACAATCAGTTTCAGCTTAGCGATTAACATCTGATTTCAGTGAGGTCCTGTACTGTTTTACTAACTGGAATGAGCTATTTGAGGAATACTACATGAATCGTACAGAAAGACCGTTTCAAAAGAGACTATAGTAACAACCAACTTCTAGCTAAAAAAAAGTGTTATCGTAAGTAACACATACCTTAGCCTAAGAAATTTATTGTTGTTGTTCTTTTCATTCCGAAGACTAGTTAGATCCAACTCTCCATGCTAGTCTATACCGTCCAAGCCTCTTGATTTCTAAAAAACTACTGCACCCCACATACATTTGAATCTCCACTTCCCTTCGTTACCAAACAAGCTATTCCTTGATACCATAAGATGTGTCCCACCAATGCCTTTTTTTAGTTAAGTTGTACCACAAATTTCTTTTCTCCCCATTTCGCTACAGTACCTTTTCATTAGCTAATCGATCTACTCATCTCTCCAGTCAAATACCAACAGAAAAGACTTCCTAATATTTAAATTTGTATTAGATGTTAACAAATTCCTCTGTTTTCGGAAATGCTTTTCTTGTTATTGCTAATACTCGTATGCACTTTATATCCTTTCTGCTTTGGTGATTATCGTTTAATTTGCTGCCTAAATTTCAAAACTCATCTTCTACTTTCAGTTTCTGTTTCCTTTATAATTTCCGTAGCAATGCCTAATTTAATTCTACTACAATACAATATCCTTGTTTACTTTTGTCAACGTTCGTCTTACATCATCTTTTGAAGACTCTCTCCATCCTGTTCAGGTGGCCCTTCAAGTCTTTTTCTGTCTCTGACAGAATTACTATCTCACCGAAAAACCTCGAAGTTATTATTTCTTCTCCAGCAACTTTAATTTTCTTTCCAAGTTTCTGTTTGGTTTCCTCCACTGCTCGGTCAATGTACGGACTGAATAACATTGGGGGAAGGCTACAGAAGTGTCTCACTCCCCTCTGGACCAATGCTTCCCTTTCATGCATTTCGAATTTACGACAAGAAATTTTTTGTCTAAAGAAAAAGTGAAATAAAATAACATAAAAGCCAACAAGTCAGTTTAAAAGGAGTCAGTACCAGTAATCACATTATAGACTGCGTGCTGGTTACTGTTTCACGGGATAACGTAACACATGCTATCATTACTACTGGCAGCAGCAGTGCTATAAGTGCTGAGAGTTTTAACTTCATTACTTCATAGCCAGTACTATTTACTCAGGTTGTCTTTTGTAGACATTCAAATAATTTTAAAACTATTTGTCATATTAGAATTGTTGTCTCTTAGGTAACTTTTACGTAAAAAAAGGTCTGTATGTGTGAAACCCTCGTCCGATGTAAGAGAGCATCTGATGACCCTATCAGATCAGGTTCAATAAAATAAAAAAATAAGTGTAGAAAAGGAACGTAATGAAGTCCCAGTCCTGGTTCAGAGCTATTGTTTTTGCAACAAACTGTAAGTGGCAGTAAATACACACATCAAAAGAAGTTTTGCATCACCCCGGTTCCGAGAGTTGCGGAACCTCTACAGAAAGTTGGAACAGAGATCAACATAAATATCATTTCCGCCCTTTTTACTGCTCATGAAAGCCACCCAGTGCATATGTACCAGCACACAGATAAACCTTCAGGGGTAGTGGTCCAGATTGCTGTACACGCCGGTACCTCTAATACCCAGTAGCACGTCCTCTTGCATTGATGAATGCCTGCATTCGTCGTGGCATACTATCCACAAGTTCTTCAGGACGCTGTTGGTCCAAATCGTCTCACTCCTCAACGGCGATTCGGTGTAGATCCCTCAGAGTGGCTGGTGGGTCACGTCGTCCATAAACAGCCCTTTTCAATCTATCCCAGACATGTTCGATAGGGTTCATGTCTCGAGAATGTGCTGGACACTGTAGTCGAGAGATATCGTTATCGTGAAGGAAGTCATTCACAAGGTGCGTACGATGAGACCGCGAACTGTCGTCCATGAAGACGAATGCCTCGCCAATTTGCTGCTTATATGGTTGAACTATCGGTCGGAGGATGGCATTCACGTATCGTACAGCCGTTACGGCGCATTCCATATCCACCAGCGGCGTACGTCGGCCATCCCAAAACATCAGGGGACCTCCACCTTGCTGCACTCGCTGGACAGTGTATCTAAGGTATACAGCCTGACCAGGTTGCTTCCAAACGCGTCTCCGACGATTGTCTGGTTGAAGGCATATGCGACACTCATCGGCGAAGACAACTTGATGCCAATCCTGAGCGGTCCATTCGTCATGTTGTTGGGCTCATCTGTACCGCGCTACATTGTGTCGTGGTTGCAAAAACGGACCTCGCCATGGACGTCGGGAGTGAAGTTGCGCATCATGCACCCTATTGCGCACAGTTTGAGTCGTAACACGACGTCCTGTGGCTGCACGAGAAGCATTATTCAACATGGCGGCGTTGCCGTCAGGGTTCCTCCAAGCCATAATCCGTAGGTAGCGGACATCCACTGCAGTTGTAGCCCTTGGGCGGCCTGGGCGAGGCATGTCATCGACTGTTCCTGTCCCTCTGTATCTCCTCCATGTCGGAATAACATGACTATGGTTCACTCCGAGACACCTGGACAGTTCCCTTGTTGAGAGCCCTTCCTGGCGCAATGTAACAATACGGACGCGATCGAACCGCGGTATTGACCGTCTAGGCATGGTTGAACTACAGACAACACGTCCTTCCTGGTGGAATGACTGGAACTGATCGGCTGTCGAGTCCTTCCCCGTCTAATAGGCGCTGCGCATGAATGGCTGTTTACATCTTTGGGCAGGTTCAGTGACATCTCTGTACAATCAAAGGGACTGTATCTGTGATGAAATATCCAGTCAACGTCTGTCTTCAGGAGTTCTGGAAACCGGGGTGATGCAAAACTATTTTTGCTGGGTGTAAAACAACTTACATACTCCTGAAATGTAAGTTTCGTAGACTTCAAATTCGATCATCAGACTAAACAGCGTGCCAGGCAAAAGACAACAGGTGTGTCGATATCTCGGTCCCCATCTCGACGCACGTCTGACTTTTGAAGACCACTTAAAAGCAGCCAACGACCTTGGCACAGAAATTACGAACAAAAGTCGTTACAGTTCAGTGTAGGTTACCACACAAAACCGCAACACAGTATTCTGTGGGAACTCGGAACCAGTGTGTGGGGTCATAAATTGAGACAACGGGAGGCCAGGAAAAATCCTGTGAAGAATGCAGAGGGAAATATTTGTACGGTTCACATACAAACGCAGGACGATGCCAACAGCAGCCTTACTGGTGGTGCTGGGGATATAACCCAGAGATCTGTAGGTTCGAATGAGAGGAGCCATTTACTGGCTACGAACAGCAAATGCAGAGAAAGAGTATCCAATAACTAGAGAGTCACTAGGAAGCAGAGGCGTAGTACGGTGATGGGTGGACGACTAGTGGCAACTTATGGGGACAAATACACATTCTGGCAATAGTATGTGTTCACTTTTGCAATTTGTTAAAGATCGAATTAGAATGAAACACTCACTTCCCATAAAAGATCGGATGTGAGCCCAACCACTCATATCTATTCAGATTTAAGTGCAAATTAGATGAAAACTCAGTGCGCGCAGAGATTGGTACTCCGGAAAACGTCATTCTTCATCGTTGCGGAGCAGATCCCGATTTTGAACGATTCAGGCGACTTGTCCGACCACTCTTCGTGTACGAAATGTTGCGATCCAGAGGGGCGCGTGAAGCTTTCCACTATCGCGCAGATATTAACTCGCCAAAGCAACTACAGGTATAAATCACTGCAACGCGTGCAACGTGATACTCGGGGGACAAAGATTTACGACGGCGCCAAGGGAATTCAAATGCTTGCCTCTGCAAGGACACGACATAGCCAACGCGGACAACGACGATAGTGCTCTCGTAAGAGTACTGTAATAAGGCTTTCAACGGAATGTGTTCTGTCTAGGCCGTCTCAGGCACCACCGATTGGTGAGCGTCGTGGTGGTCTATTGAAGGACCACTCCGTGGATTCTGTCCCGAAGCCTAAGGAGACAGAGATCATGGCTGCTCTTCCAGGTAGCTTAGGGCGAACTGACGCTGAAGCAAACGCTGCGTAAAGAGAATGTGTCGATGGAGATACCTGGCCCAGTGCCAAATGTGAATATCATCACCTGATCACCTCGTTGCTTAATGCAGCAATAAAAAAATGCACTGGATCTAATGGCAAGAACGTGTGACCGTGTATCCAGTTAGAAGGCTGAAACAGTGACAGAGGAAGGAACATCTACACACCTCTGGACAGCGAAGGCATTGCCACATAAACATAGAAATTTAATATCAACTACTAGAAAATGAATGCTCTAGATTTATTAAAGTACCATAAAATAAGAGTATAGACCATTTAATTACATTTGTTTAGCTCGTATCGTATTTATAACTTAGTTACAGTATACTAACACAATATTACCTTACCACGAGACGTAGTTGCAATTTAGTAATGCTTTAACCTAACATAGTTGGATGACATCCTCATCTTAATAAGCGGAACACTCGTACATCCAATTAAAAATGGTAATATCAACTCTAACACTACATGCTATAGTATCAGTGCCGATCGTAAAAAGTCAGTGGCTGTATATAAACAAATGCATAATAATAGTATTTACTTTTTATCACGCAAAATGCAAAATCTATATTCTCCCCTGTATTTCTGTCTGTTGGATGTTAGTCATTAATTTTCAGAAAGAACCCACATATATCGTACTGTCATTCTTAATCATGGATTCGGCCGTTGTGACCGAGCGGTTCTAGGCGCTGCAGTCTGGATCCGCGCGACGGCTACGGTCGCAGGTTCGAATCCTGCCTCGGGAATGGATGTGTGTGATGTCCTTAGGTTAGTTAGGTTTAAGTAGTTCTAAGTCTAGAGGACTGATGACCTCAGGTGTTAAGTGCCATACTGGTTAGACTCATTTTTTAATCATGGAGTAATTCGTTTATATCTCGTTGTGTTGCTGAGCAAAAAAGCTTCCATATGGAAAAAAAGATGATATTTTGTTCAAGTTTTTAATTGCTTTAGCATAAATGGGCTACCTCTACAATTTGAAGAAAAGGAGAAAGAAATTCACAGCTCGTCTAGTTTTCGCTACCAAAAGTACTCCACCTCCTACTACTGTAGTTTATTAACATAAAAAAGTGCATCGGTGTGCATATTGATGAAAATTTAAACTGGGGAAACAGTATCGCAGATCTGCTAAAACTTTTTCCATGAGAATAATTGCCAACTCGGGGAATACAGAAATCATTAAATTCGTGTTGTTTGCGTGCTTTCATTCACTGGTGTTATGGGACAATTTTCTAGGGTAACACGTCTTTTAAGCAAAAAGTACTCACTGCACGGAAAGAAGTAAAACATAAATAATTATGCGGAAGTTCACAGACATATGTTTTGCAGGCGACTGCTCAACTAATTCGTAATCTGACCACAGTCTCACATAACATCTATTCACTGATGAAATTTATTGTCAGCTATCTATTTTAGTTTGAGAGTAAAAGAGATATTAAGAAATACAGTTGTAGAAAGAAAAGTTGTCTGCGTTTTCCTCTAGTCAATCTAAGATTAGCTCAGTAAGGAGTGAAATATACATCTACAAAACTCTTTAACTGTCTACCCATGGAAACAAAATGATTGACAGACAGCTAAATGTTTTGAAATGTTAATTCTCTTCGACAGCTCCTTCTGTTCCATTAGAAAGCACTCCGTCTTCAGGCCACAAGTGGCCCATCGGGACCATCCGACCGCCATGTCATCCTCAGGTGAGGATGAAAAAAAAATGGTTCAAATGGCTCTGAGCACTATGGGACTTAACATCTATGGTCATCAGTCCCCTAGAACTTAGAACTACTGAAACCTAACTAACCTAAGGACATCATATAACACCCAGCCATCACGAGGCAGAGAAAATTCCCGACCCCGCCGGGAATCGAACCCGGGAACCCGGGCGTGGGAAGCGAGAACGCTACCGCACGACCACGAGATGCGGGCATGGTGAGGATGAGGATAGGAGGGACGTGTGGTAAGTACACCTCTCTCTCGATCGTTATGATGGGTTTCTTTGACCGGAGCCGCTACTATTCGGTCGAGTAGCTCCTCAATTGGCATCATGAGGCTGAGTGTACCCCGAAATCTACACCATAGAGGAATTCTTGAACTGAAATAAGTCGTCAATTAAAAAGCTGTGTAAATTGCGACGATCACTACATCAGATTCCTGTCCTCTGTTAAATGGACGTAAAATTAATGAAACACCGTCAACTACTTTTTCTCTTACAGCCTCAAATTCTTCAGGCTGTCTCGGTATTTAAAAAAGAAAAGTTATTTAATGTATAATTTATTTCGAGATTTACCGTGTCAGCTTTCTGGTCTGAAGTAAAATCGAATCTGTCTGTCGGAGTTCTGTTATTCACATCTGTTTTGACAAATAGTCAAGATCTTTTATCTGATTTGATGCACGACCCTTGGTGGACGGTACTGCTAATAAGAAATGGTGAGAAAAATTGGCATTGACAAGAGAATAGTGAATACTTTGGAATAATGTTTTCTTTCTTTGTGGCATATGAAACCTTCTTAAACACAAGAGAAAGCTTCTAAATTTTTACATTCTCTTCCGTTTTTAAAAGATTAAACAATATCGCAGATATGCTAAAATTTTTAGCTTCACCTACTTTATCGATGATAATAATTGCCAACTCGAGGAATACGGAAATCACTGAATTCGTGTTGGTTGCATACTGTCACTCGCTGGTGTTCTATGGGGTAACACCTCCTTTCGACAAAAGGTATTCACTGCACGCAAAAACAGTAAAACATAAATAATTATGCGAAGGGTTCACAGACATACGTTTTGCAACTTGGGGGACATGTATAATATTCAACTGGCTAGACCCGGGCAATCCAATGAAAGTCGTGGTAAAACAGTTAAAAATAGAATTGTAAAACAGCTAAGAAATCTGAAAGTATCAAAAATTCATATATAGTGCTCAGACATATTACCTTATCATATTACCTTATTCACATCATATTACCTTATTCTATCATATTACCTTATTCACACAAACTGAGCGTCGTAAGTTCACGGGAAGGGTCGTTATACTTTAAGATGTGCATGTATGACGTTCGATAGTTGCTGCTAGGTGCTGCATACGGCGTGATTGTAGACAAGATATCTCAGGGGTCTGTTACAGACAAATGTATGGGGAACATGGCAGAGCGTTGCGAGTTAATCGAGTTTGAACTTGGGATGATATTCGGTAGAAAATACTGGACCAAAGCATTTCGGAGATTACGCGAGAACTCAGGTTTTCGAGGTGAAAAAGGTCTAGCGTGGTGCTTCAACTTGGCAGAGACAATGTAACCGCGCGCCTGAACCACTGCACTGGAAGACAAGTGTTTGACGAATGCACGTCACGTCGCGTCCACAGAGCCAAATGGGGCGATCAACGGCCGCCTTTGAGTAGTATAGTCCCGCCAGTTTAAATGTGGGGCATCTGGCACCCGTTTCTATCAGAACTGTACGCAGCTGGAGGAGGTGCAGCGCTGTATTCTTGAAGAAAATAACGCAACAAAGTTGCAACTGCATTGTACGTGGTGAAATTGAGAACTCAAAACTTTTTTCCCTGTGCGTCGCGATCTCGACTCTACGCACGTTGGGTATATCTATGGAGTGGGCAAAGCGGAATACTGACACGGTTTTGGGACGACGCTGACTGTCTATAATTTGTGGTAACAGCGAAACATGAATGTGACATGTATTCGTCTTGTTTTATATACGTTTCTGCATGTCTGAGTTTTAGTAACTGTTATGAAGCAGGACTGTCGTAGCTACCAATGTGAAGAGAAGTATGTGGAAGGAGGACCAGTTACTTTTCATAGGATTGTACAAACGAATGTATAATTGTAAATGTCACATCGATATGAGGCACTTTACATGTTGAAAAATATCGAGACACAGTATTATAAAGTCTCGTATTGTAGAGATAGTTTCTGCGATTTTATGGCCATGTGCTTACGAGACAAGTGAGTTTGTATAAACTGCCATTCAGTGTATACATATTGGTTTATTCATATGCAAATAAAATTTATTCGTGACAGTCTGATTAATTTTCTCTAATTAGTGTATGTTCTCAAATCCTTGTGTGTACCTAAGTATTTGTGCATGAGACAGTTTCGTACACAGTGTCACTGTGACGTAGTTAATTCGTACAGATTTGAAAAAAATGTTCAAATGTGTGTGAGTTCTTCAGTGACCAAACTGCAGAGGTCATCAGTTCCTAGACTTACACACTACTTAAACTAACTTATGCTACGAACAACACACACACACACACACACACACACACACACACATGCCCGAGGGAGGACTCGAACATCCATCGGGAGGGGCCGCGCTGTCAGTGACTTGGCGCCGCTAACCTAACGGCCAATCCGCGCGGCTGTACAGATTCGACAAGTGACTCAGTGCAATAGATAATCTAAAAAAAAGATAGTTTTGGCTGTACTTCTTTTATTACTTGTAAGGGATCCGTGATCGCACGAACATAGATATTAGTGTCCGACAGCCAGGTCGTTACCTGACAGGAGTCGATTGTTGAGTGCTGCAGCAGTGTCGGATGAAAGCAGTGCTGGAAAGACTGGAAAAAACAAAGAATGGCTGTCGAGCCGAGTATGGTGTCAATGGCGGATGTGCCGAGTGAGGAGTAAATTGTAAATTCACCGGAGTGTGACAAATGAGTGCGTCTCCTTATCGATGTGGGGTTGACCCTAATCAATACCGATTCACGAGTGATGTAAAGCCAAAAGTGATAGGTGCCGAATTACTGCGTCGGCCAGCAACAACCACGGATTGCAGTGAGGATTGTTGTGAATGTTAACCATCATCATTGCGTGTGACGAAGTACTTAAAATCAGCAACCAAAGCTATAACCCTAATTAGACGTGTAAGGCGGAGGTAGCAACTGCCTCAGAATTTGTGTGTTAATAGAAAATGGATATCAGTTTGTATATCGCAATCTTTGTGGTCTTTAATAACAGAAAAACTTTCAATGATTAACTATTCCATCTCAGAACAGCCGCACTCTGTTGAAATGCCCCAGAAACGACAGCAGAAAAACCGATGACCTTTCATCCATTAAGCACGCGGTCACATATTCATAATAATAAACTGTTTGGCGGTTTCGATAAATCATATAAAACCCAATAAAGGATATAACGAGGGTGTTTCATACTGCAAAATTCGACCACTGTCGTTTTCTTTTTTTTTTTTTTTGTGCGTACGTTATGGTTATGTTTTTCTGATGAGGTGCGAAAAAAATGCTATGGATATTTTTCTTGTCTATAAAAAGACGAAGGGTAAATAAAGAAAATTTCAAAATAATGATGGACAAGCAGTTGGTAAAAATCTCTTACGATGTTTTCTGTAAAATTTCACAGTTCCAAATGCGTTAATTTTTCGTGACACTTCGGCGTCGTCTATAGTGTCGCTGTAAACTAATTAATTAGAATAGAGATTTAACTATACGAATAAGAACAATAGAGAACGTAAAAAAATTCTTAGTTGGCACTTCTCATCTCGTTGCCTCAAAAGCGTAAATAAGTCGAATGTGAGCCTGATGCTGTGGTGAAAAAGCACAATACCAATGTTCATCGCTTCTTTAAGGCAACTTCACTTACTGGTATCAAACTGATGAGATGTCTATAAAACGTGTAGGCCTATACAAAGTTTCACTGTGCTTCTGAAGGTGATCTATCCATAGCAACAAAGCCATAACACTCAAAAGACGCTAAGCGCAGTACGGGCTAAAATGAGCCCTCTCGGAACCACGTGGCTTGAGCTGCAGGAGATGTTGCGGACAGACTTCTCGTTCAGCGCATCCGACTGTTCACTCCGTAGCTATTTAAGCTCTACATAATGAACGAGCGAGCAACCTAATTGCAACCCGAAAGTCCCCGCCGACAACCACGGGCCGACAACCACATGAAACCTGTGCTTTCGATGCGTTTGTTAATATTTACCGCAATTTTCTATCTTCATTGATGTAGAAAATATGGTCTTGAAGTTGTTTTGAAACACTGACTGTTAGATTTCATGGATGCGTTGGCAAATTTCTATATGCTCTGAATAAACTAGGCGTTTCTGTGGTGAGAACAGTTAACTGCTACTCGAGATAAGTTGGTTGAGTCCTTATTCGACCATCCTGATTTAATTCTTCCACTGTCTCCACAAAGTATTTCATGCGGACTACTTTATAATTGATTCAAACAGATCGTTGGCGCCGGCCGCAGTGACCGAGCGTTTCTTGGCGCTTCAGTCCGGAACCGCGCGACTGTTACGGTCGCAGGTTCGAATCCTGCCTCAGGCATGGATGTGTGTGATGTCCTTAGGTTAGTTAGGTTTAAGTAGTTCTTATTTCTAGGGGACTGATGACCTCAGATGTTAAGTCCCATAGTGCTAAGAGCCGTTTGGACAAGATCGTTGGCGATATCGTACGCTTGTCCAATCCGAGCATCGTCGGTGGGCCTAATAAACGCTGCGTCGATGCGATGTTAATCCCCAAAGTTGCCTCCTCTTCGGAAACGTTTTGATAACGGTCAGATATTAGCGTCCGCTTTCTCGTTGTCCCGTTCCTGCCGCCAGGCGGCCTCCGTTTGATGCTGAAAGGTGAGGCGCTGAATGGTGATGAGCACAGAAGGCGCTAACGGCCGCCATGTTTGTGTACGCGCAGACCGGATGTTGACGCGGTAAGAGGAGAGCTCAGACAGCAGGGCGCGCCCGGCCGTCCACTCGGGCTCCGCTGACTTGACGGTCAAATAAACGCCGCCGCAAGATTCGTTCAGCCTCCCCCTTTCATCTACCGCGAAACAGCATTATGAGGCTGCTTAATACTTTGCCCGTGCTGTTTGTTTCCCCGACGTCTTTACTTACGGCTCAAGCTGTCGGCGCGGTGTTGCAAATCTACAGCGTAACATTTCACTCGATAATGGTTCCTTGACAAAAGTCGCCTCGCAGAAGTATTGTGCAAACATTGCGCGGCTCACAGTCTAAGCACTTCCGCATTGTCACCATTTAAACGACATGTCCGTTGTTTTCGTTTTTTATTAATTCAAATAGCTCGTCTGTTTGCCTCACGAGGGTTCGCGACTTCGTTCCGTTGCAGGACTCTACAGTAAAAAAAGTCGTTATCGAAAATGGACTTCAGATCTACGGGTTAGCTCTGAACCAAGGTGTCCATACCACGAGTCGCTAAAAAGTCATAGGAAGACACTGTGACAGCGGTCAGTCACAGGCGTGAACATATTTTTCGTTTCTGGAAGGGAAAGAAAGAAGGGAGGGGGTCGGGGGGAAGTGTCACAGTTTCATACTGCCACTGTCTCTTCTCCCCTCCCCCCCACCCCCACATACATCCTTCCGTTCAAAAATGGTTCAAATGGCTCTGAGCACTTTGGGACTTAACTTCTGAGGTCATCAGTCCCCTAGAACTTAGAACTACTTAAACCTAACTAACCTAAGGTTATCACACACATCCATGCCCGAGGCAGGATTCGAACCTGCGACCGTAGCGGTCGCGCTGTTCCAGACTGTAGCGCCTAGAACCGCTCGGTCACCACGGCCGGCCGTCCTTCCGTTATCTCAACTTTTTGTATGTTCACAAACGAGGATGATTTTAATAATAATAACAATTGGTGCACAATTTCGTAGCGTTTTCCCATAAGTTTAATGATGAACACAGCAGATACACAGAAGAGACTTCAGTCGTTAGTAACATATTCTCCTTCACAATTTACTGTAGTCCGCCAACACGCAGGGTATCTTTTCGATTCCGCAACTGTAGAAATCACTTGGTTTTTAGGCGAAGAACTCTTCGAGCTACATTCAGAGCACATTTTCATCCGGAAAGAAAGTTCCTTGACGATTGTTTTATAGGAAACGGTAAGGTGAAAATCTGAGGACGCAAGACAAGGTGAATGAGGTCGGCGCGGAATGACTTCCCAACCCAACTGCTGTATAGCATTTTTTGACAGTCTAGCAGAATGCAGGCGGGCTTCATCGTGGAGAAGCATCACTTTACACTGTCTTTCTCGTCGTCTCGGTTGTTGACAGCAGATGTGCGCATTGGCGGTTACACCTCGGGGAAGCAATTCACAGTACACCACACCGTCACTGTTTCACCAGATGCAAAATATCATGTAGATGCGCGCAGGTCTTTGTACGGAGAGTTGCTGCTTCATTT
The DNA here is from genome assembly GCF_023898315.1 of Schistocerca nitens. NCBI lineage: Eukaryota > Metazoa > Arthropoda > Insecta > Orthoptera > Acrididae > Schistocerca > Schistocerca nitens. The sequence goes on along the minus strand of NC_064615.1, from coordinate 1,092,607,599 downwards.
GGGCTCAACCATTCCATACAACCTTAGCATAAAAATATCATTACTCGTCATCTGTAACGATACAGGATAGGAAGAGGCGGTGTTGTTGAACACCAATTGATGATGAACAATCACCGCCACCCTCTGATTTTCGTGATTTTGGCTTGCCGAGAATGCGGTACCCATACACCAGATTTTTGAAACTTCCCCGTTGTATGCAAATGTCGCACAATGGTGTAATGATCACAGTTCATCACATTGTCCAGTTCTCAAGTTCACTGACATGGAACATTGTGGATTAATGCGTTTAAGCGATCTTCATTAAACTCTGAAGGTCTTCCTGACCGTGGAGAGTCACTAATGTCAAAACGATCCTCCTCGAAACGAGAACATTTTCTTGCGTGCTCTGTCCAATTGCATTATCCATACACGGTGCAAATGTTTCTGGCTGGCTGAGATGTAGTAACTCCTCTACTGAACTCAAGCAGAAGATTATGTCAGACGTTCACAGCTCCACTCACTATCTCCAGATGACAAAATAACAATATTTAAACTCAAATAGCTATAGTGAACTGTAAATAAAACATGACAGTCGATAAATAAACACAAAGCAATCGGACCACCAACATGCAAAACAAAAACACTATGCACTTATTCACCAACCTAATACATAAAATGTATTAGTATAATAATACTTTGTTTAGTTACCTTAAAATATATAAAATAATGTAACGTAAAAATAATAACAATAATAATAATTTGTTGCCATCAGTGAATAGTAGATTGATTTCGCATAAAATCCAAGAGATTGCAAATCAGAAAAATCTAGCGTTTTAAAAATATACATATAAAATGTTGAGAAGTACTTGTGTTACACAGTTGATTGAGGAATTAAAGCAACAAGGAACTCTCACAACATTGATAACGTCATAATTTACACAGTATATAACCCCTGTATGCTGTCACATTTAACAGTATTTAATTAAGCACTACGACTGTGTTATTGTAAACAATGGTCTGGAAACCGTGACTGTACGAGCGTTTATATGAGTACAATCCTGTTTCCCTTAAGTTAGTTGTTTTTTATACATCCTAAAGGAGATATTAGTGGCAAAAAACTAGAATAAAAGTTACTATAATTATAGGTGATGTCTGAGGAAAGTAATGAGACTTACAACAATGCGAGCGATGTGGCAACAGAGTGTTGTTCTGCTTGTGTAGACCGTTGTGTTCATCCCTTTCAGATGTTCAGTCCAGACCGGTGTGTTCATCCCTTCCAGACGTTCGGTCCGAATTTCAGCTCCGTATAGCCGTTACGTGGTTTTTGAGAGCGTCGTGCGTGGAGCTGTGCTTTTATTGTGTGTTTCGAAAATGTGAACAACGGAATTTAGAGCAACGTTATGCAATCACGTTTTGTTTTAAACTTGGGGAATCAGTGAGTGTGACCTCCGAAAAGTTAAAACAGGCCTATGAGGAATATTCCTTATCAAGAGCAAAAATTTCTGAAAGGCCGGGAACACGCTCAAGATGAACCTTGTTGAAGGAGAAGTTCAACACACAAAGAATGATGTGTGACCAGTTAAACTTGGATACTTCCACCGTACATCAAATTTTGACCGTGCTTAATGTTTGTGCGGGAAAACCTCGCAGCTGAGCAGAAAGGCAGTCGATGAAACGTGTGCGTTCATCTTACTGAGAGGATTACCGATGATGACGAATGGTTCAGTTGTATTCGCAGGCGATGAATCCTGTATTTTTGAGTAGGACCCTGATGCTAAGCGGAAAAATAGGAGTGGCACGCTGAGCGATCTCCTCGACCGAAAAAGGCTCGAATGAGCAAATCAAAGATCAGATAAACGCCGATATCCTTTTTTGAAAGTGGGAGATCATGTACAACGAGTATGTTCCTCCAGGACGAACCGCCTATTGTTCCACAACCCCCATTTTCACTTGATTTGATTCCTTGTAACATTTTTATTTTCCCAAAATCGAAAAATGTCTTAAAAGGACTTCATTTTGTGACTGTGGAGAACATTCAAGAGAATGTAACAGACTTGCTAAAGGCCCTACCAGCTGAACCCTTTCAGCGCTGCTGCTATGATTGGGAACGATTCCGCCGGTGTAAAGCTGCCGAAAGTAACTAATTTGGAGAGGACTATATTGTTGCGCGAAAAAAAAAAATCTTTTGTGGATGAAAAATCAGTCTCATTACTTTTCCCACACAGTTCATATGCCCAGAAACCAATACCTGTTGGGATACTGGCTGTTTTAGTTGTGACGATTAGCATGTAGTATTCGATGGAGTACGCAGTTCAAATAGTTCTAATGGCTCTGAGCACTATGGGACTTAACATCTATGGTCATCAGTCCCCTAGAACTTAGAACTACTAAACCTAACTAACCTAAGGACAGCACACAACACCCAGTCATCACGAGGCAGAGAAAATCCCTGACCCCGCCGGGAATCGAACCCGGGAACCCGGGCGCGGGAAGCTAGAACGCTACCGCACGACCACGAGCTGTGGACGTGTACGCAGTATTTACAAGTGATGTCATAGTAAATTACCACTATACAAGCGTGTGGGCAGATCCAAATCCCTTCTACAGTCATGAAGGTGAGGCAACACGATCGTTTCAGTATCAGTGTATGGGAAGAAACTGTCGGTGACAGACTCAGACCAAGCGGATTAACAGGTATTGTGTATCACCGGTTTCTGCTTGATGAATTACTAGCGCTATTGGGGAATGTTACTCCCACAGAAAGACGACAACTCTGATTTATGCTCGACGAGGTACCACCCCATCTTCGACGCATCATGCAACAGTGCTTCACTACGACATTGCATAGATGGTGGATTGGTCGAAGTGGTGGTTTACTACGTCCAAAAGAGCAGACACCACACACATAAATTGGAACTGAATCCTTGGATTTCTGACCATGGGTGCGCCGGGCGCTGTGGCCGAGCAGTCCTAGGTGCTTCAGTCTGGAACTGCGCGACCGCTACGGTCGCAGGTTCGAATCCTGCCTCGGGCATGGATGTGTGCGATGTCCTTAGGTTAGTTAGGTTTAAGTAGATCTAAGTCTAGGGGACTGATGACCTGAGATGTTAAGTCCCATAGTGCTCAGAGCCATTTGAACCATTTTTGACGATGGGTGCACTTAAAGATATTGGTGTGTGTCCAACTCATCCACTCTGTATTGACGTTACAGGAGACCACCGCAAGTGACGCAGTGCGAATGGAGTGACACGTATTTGAAAGCGTGCGTGATTCACTGCACGCAAGAACCGAAGAATGTGTCAAGATGTGTAGTAACCACGCGCAGCACTGCCTATAGTGTCTACTGCTACGTAATAGACAGATGGGAATGAGAGGGCAGATTAGCCTATATCTCAACAGGTATTGGTTTCCGGACATAGTATCATGGGCAGTTTTCGTCTTGTTTCGAACAGTATTATTTCCGTAGTAATATATTCCTTAGGAATATATTATTCCGTAGGAATATTTATTTTTATTTTCCGTAGGAATATTTCTTTTTTTATTTTTATTTTTTTAAGCACTGGGTATATAGTAGAGAGTATTTCCTCTTTTTTCTTGGCTCACTTAACTTCCGATAGTTTTCGAGTACTACCTCTACCTTCGGGTTTCCGAAACGAGTCGATTTGTTGTCACCCAGGTAGGTCAGGCTGCGCATATGCGCCTTTACCTGGCTGGAATATTACCAATGACACTGCAATCCAACTTTCGCGGGCACGACATCAAGCAAGCAACCGAAAAGTTATCATTTAGTTTTCATGCTGATTTAGTCTCCAAAATATGAAATTGGAACTTGATATATATAAAAACATAAACGCTTCCATCTACGAGGGCCGTTCAGAAAGTAACCTCCGGTTGATTTAAAAAAAATACACCAAGTTAAATAAAAGTATTTTAATATATACATCTTACAACTACATCTTTGCACTATTTTTCTACATAGTCTCCATAGCGATTGAGGCACTTATCGTATCTCTTCACAAGCTTTGAAATTCCTTCTGCATAAAAATCACCCGCTTGTGCCTGGAGCCAGCCTGTGACCGCATCTTTGAGCTCTTCGTCGTCATCAAACCGCTGTGACCCGAGCCATTTCTTCAAATGCATGAAGAGGTGATAATCACTTGGCGCCAGGTCTGGGCTGTAAGGTGGATGGTTGATAACGTCCCACTTGAAGGACTCAAGAAGGGCCGTTGTTCTGCGAGCAGAGTGAGGACGGGCGTTATCGTGCAAAAAAACGATACCGGAAGTCAGCATACCACGGCGTTTGTTCTGTATAGCCCGTCGTAACTTTTTTATTGTTTCACAGTACACGTCTTGATTAATGGTCGTACCACGCTCCATGAATTCAACCAACAACACCCCTTTGGCATCCCAAAACACCGTTGCCATCAGTTTTCTGGCAGAAAAATCTTGCGAGGCTTTTCTTGGTTTGGTAGGCGAATTTGAATGTGCCCACATCTTTGATTGTTCTTTTGTCTCAGGGTTCACGTGCTTAATCCAGGTTTCGTCACCGGTCACGATTCTGTTTAACAATGGTTCTCCTTCGTCCTCATAACGTGACAGAAAGTCTAATGCAGAGGCCATTCTTTGAGTTTTGTGGTGGTCGGTAAGAATTTTGGGCACCCATCGTGCACAGAACTTACGGTAACCCAATCTTGCTGTCACTATCTCGTACAAGAGAGTCTTAGAAATCTGTGGAAAACCAGTAGACAACTCCGACATTGAGAAACGTCGATTTTCACGAACTTTTGCATCAACTGTCTGAACGAGTTCGTCAGTCACCAATGATGGTCTACCACTCCTCTCTTCATCATGAACGTTTTCTCGTCCACTTTTAAATAAACGTACCCATTCACGGACAACTCCTTCACTCATAACTCTTGGTCCGTACACGGCACAAAGCTCAAGATGAATAGCTGCTGCACAATATCCTTTGGCTGTAAAAAACCTTATGACAGCACGCACTTCACATTTGGCGGGGTTTTCTATTGCAGCACACATTTCAAACTGCCACAAAAACTAAACTAGCGCAGGTACGACGTTCACTGGACCACGGCTTGATTCCGACTGACCTGTTGAGTGCGTGAACGCACAGATGGCGTCGCTACTCTCCCCACAACCCGCACTGTGACCAATCGGAGGTTACTTTCTGAACCGCCCTCGTATTTGCGAGGGGTGGGAGTTGTTGGTCATGACCCCTTCGCCCTTTATATTTGTGCAGAAGCTACGTGACGACATTTCGTCAAGCACTTGTGGATGTCTTGTGCGGCGATTTCTGTCTGCGGAAACATTCCACCTGCAATAGTAAAGATCAACTCGAAGCGCTGTTAGCAGCGGAAACTCAAACTCGAGAGCAATGTCGCATATGCTATGACGCAAGCGTGTTGCACTGATTAATCATCATACGTTCACAAATGGTTAGAGCGCGAAGTGCTGCCGTGTTTATTACATATCTGTCTGTAACAGACTGCTCATACATCGTGTCTGTAATCGCACCTAACACAACATCTAGCTGCAACATTCGTGTGTCATGTACGGCACATCGTCCAACAGGACAAACCTTCCCGTGACTTTTGGCCGCCCACTTCATATCTGCTACCACTTATTAGTTCACTCAGTTAACACCCACTAATGTGGGGAGATGGAGTAATTGGCCATAACTCTCATACAAAATAGCATATAATTATGTCGCCGCGTGGAGTGGCCGTTTGCCACGGATTGCGCGGCCCCTCCCGCCGGAGGTTCGAGTCTTCTCTTGGCCATGGGCATGGGTATGTGAATGTTGTTGCTAGCATAAGTTAGTTTAATTTAGTATAAGTAGTGTGTAAGTCTACGGACCGATGACGTGTGCAGTTTGGTCCCTTAGGAATTCACACACATTCGAACATTTTTTGTAATTATGTCAAGCTACATATCTGTTATTGTGCGTGAGAGTTATAACAGTTTTGTTAAGATTTTCAAACTGACGCATTGTGTAGATGTCTGCTAATAAGAGGCTAGAGACGTAACAAGTGTCGCAATGGATAGTGCACTTGACACGTAATTCGAGAAGAGCAGGATTGAAATTCTCGTACGGCGCTGTCGAGATTATCTGTGATTTCCCAAAGTCTATTAGGGTGAATCCGAGATGATTCATTTGAAAAATACACTGCCGATCTCCTTCTTCATTTTTTTTTACTGAACGCGAGGATCTATTACGTCATTAATGACATCGTCATGGATGACACGTTAAAACGTAATCTTCCTTCATTCCGTACCATTGTTAAGCGATTCATGTCGAATGGTCCACAGAAACTAGCCAATGAATAATGACGAGTACTGCATGTTTAAAAAACATTCAGTTTAAAGATAAGATTCGGCACCTGATTCAAACTCAGTTGAGAGAAAATCGTAAGGGCGTTATACCAACTCTCTGCTTAGCACTTGATATTTAATTTAAACGTGGCAGTGCCAATACTTGACATTTGGTTTCTTCCATATTGCCTATTTAGTTCTCAACTGAAGGCATTTTGATACAGATTTAGGGTATCGAGACAGAAAATCGTCTCATTAAGTTTCATGACATTGTTGAGATGTTATTGGGATTTAGTTTGAGCGTGTGGAGAATCTGACTGTAATCCCGGCCAAAACTGTCCATGAACGGCGGGAAAAGTGATAATGACTCGCAGCATTCCATCACGATTGATTATTTATAGACCTGCAAAGCAGAGTTTCGGCCGTCTGATATGTCGGAGGAATCACCGATTTCAACACTGATTGCTTCGTGTGAATGCATTTTACGTGCGTCTTTGGCAGTTTCGCAGTTTATACTTCTTATACGGAAGCTGAATATTTTAAAAGTAGGTGAATTAATAGGAAAAATAACATTTAGTTAGTTTCGCTCCTTCCTGTCATACTGCAGTTTTAATGTGGATCTCAATCTGGGTTAGTATCCAGTATTGCAACAGGTTTTTATTCTCTATGTGGAGAACTATCAGTTTCCAACAGCCCAGAAGAAAAGTTGAGGAGCTGCTTGTAGGAGAAATATCGGCTCTGATTAGAGTCGAGTGGTGCCTACATGCCCCTCCAAAACTATCACCTTAAGCAAAAGATGAGCAGCAGGCAGCCATTATCCTGCAGATGCAACATTTCTATGGAGTGTGTTTTTGTTTCAATTTGAAGTTACGTTATATTAAGTCTTAACTAAGTCGCGTGTGACTAGAATGTACAGAGACATACGTTGAGTAACACGTTGCGGAAATGCAGGGATCATATCAATATCCTCATCATAAGGAGAAAGATAATTTACATGTAAGCAAAGCGTGAGTGTTTGTTTAATACTTTTCACACTGACATTTATCGGTATTCAGAGAATTTCATTGTATCTTGATTCAGTTTTCCAGTACTTCGTGCCCGTTAAGGTCTTCATCTTCAATATGGTTGATTCCTTTTAAGAGATTTACTCATTCGACCTTGTAGACGGCCCCACTGGTTTCAACACATCGTTCCGCTGATCACACAATTCCCTCCTAATACGGTGTGTAAGCAGTAGTATAGGTATTATTGTAACCAACTCTGAATCACTATTTCATGTGCTTGGACTCCAATAGAGAGAAGTCGTCTCTTTTATTTATATTTCTGCTAGATGATAAATGAATTGTCTTTGAATAGTTTCCAAGTAAGTGTTAGATCATCACGCTGTTCAGTGAAAGGTAAAAACCGTGAAAGGTAAAAACCGCAAGGCCTGCCTCTCGTACAGTGTATGTCGTGACGGAGTTTGCGATACACTCCTTCGGTTTACGTTATCGCTACAGCTGGCTGGAATAACGGAACACTTGCCTCTTGTGTTTTATTTTCTTCGTCGTAAGGAGAAGAGTATAATACCATTGTCTGGTTGTCCTTACTGACGGTGACCAATACTAACAACTTGTTTTCTTTTGTTGTGGGTCACTCTTTGTGTGTTTCTGAATATTTCCGAAAGTTTCCGTGTGGAAAATTCTACCCAGTGTTGTAAACAAAGTCGTGACCGATTATTCTAATCAGCTAGCATGTTGTCACGAAAGTTACCTTCTCGAACGTTGAAGATAATACCTTTAAGAGTTTTTAGTTATCAGAACAGTCGTTAGGAGTTCTTTTAATGAATGTTGCCCTTACAGGCATAACAACTTATTGCACCCGTAGTTTCTCTTACGCTACTAAGCTAAGCTAGGAAATATGCACCTTTTCAGTTATGTGGTAACGAAGTTGTGATGGGAGACATTGATAAAATGTGTAATTGTTTTAGTGTTGTCATTTTCTTAAATACCACCATAAAAACTACTTTAAAACTGTATTTTTGTGCAACTCGTTTCAAAAATATTTCGTCATCATCTCTCAGACTTAAAGCGATAATGCGATATACCACACTTTAATTGTTCCAAGATATGTTGTACATATAATTAATGTAATGCACTATCGTGCAATCTATTAAAGGCTCTAATCCTTTTTAGCACAGTATAGTAAAACAAATATTTTAACTTCATGATTCTTCCCTCTTTATCATATTTAAGGTCAGTTGGGACACGACCCACCATAGTCTCATACAAAGCATCTCCCATACATTTTTCAGGACAATATGCTCTCATTGCAAGGTGTCGTGAAGTCCATCACCCAAATGGTACTCGAGCAGAGGCGTTTACTGACATCAGATCTTTTTCTACTAGTGTCCTGGAAAACTCTCTGTGGGCTTATGTTATTATGCTTCCCGAGCTCACGCATTTGGTTCTGCCTATCGAAACACTGATTATAAAATGTTGCTTCATGGGACATTCAGTATTAATGACACATGTGTGTTTTAACTTTTCGCTAATGATTCTTTCCCTTTATATTCACATATTTTGCTCCGTAGACTTAGCGTTTTGTCACATGCTGTTAATAAACTGTTGTAATTTGATTGCTATGGAGTTGTTAGTAGCAGATTCCCGCATTTCTTGTATATTCTCCTGACAAGCTTCGAGCTTTTGTCTTTCTTGTTACAAGTAAAAGCTCAGATTCACTAGTAAGCATGCTGCGCTGTTATTACGTTGATAATTATTTCTTTGCATTCGTCTAATTACAACTGAATAAAACGAATTTTTCGTGCTATACGCGTTTCGCCCTTTTTATTTGCAAGGTATCTTCAGTGACACAAAACGTATGCATATTTGTGTTTATACTTTTTTGTTTTACATATTGCATATCGCACTTTGAGATTATAAACGGTTCTGGCACTTTCTGATTTTCTATAATGTAATGATAGTTTAAATTTCTACTTACACATTTCGTAGATTCTGCTCTACATGTGTTCTTCATCTTCATCATCATCATCATCTTCTTCTTCTTCTTACTGTCATACTAAATTTCGTTTGCACAGCACTACGAAATGAACACTCATTTATCTGATGTTATATTTTGAATGTTGTTGCCAGTTGCTGAATGTTATTACCTATTTTCCTAGTGCTGTGCATACGCAACTTCGTATGGCTACAAGAAAAAGCAGAACAGCTGTAAAATGGGGTAAAAGCACATGTAGACCAGCATCTATGAAATTTTTAATTGGAAATTTATATTATTATTACGCTACAGAAAAGTAGAAAATTCCACAACTGTTTATAATCTCAACGTATCATGTGCAAGTCGTAAAACAAAATAGTATAAACACAGATATGTATATATTTTGTGCCAGTGAAGATATCATAAAGGCGACAGTGAGAAAAATTCGTATTATTCAGTTACAATTAGACGGATCCAACGCAATAATTATCAACATAATGTTAAGTGCAACTGAGTACGAAGGGACAACAAAGGTTAAAGATGACGCACGCCTTTGTTCAGATGAGCGTCCCTTAGTACTGACTGATGGTATTAAATATTTCTACGGCTTCAAGTCAGTCCTACTCGAAAACATTTCTGTGTGGTACTTATTTATTAAACGGCAAATACTTGTACCATGTTCTTTCTATCCAAACGCCAGTGCTGGGAAGAGTACTAAACCTCCCCGAGAAAGTTGTTCAATTATGGTCGCTACTATCTTTCAAAACATGCATCAGAATATAAAATAGCTGCTAAAAGCTAGTATATAGAAGAGAAGCTCGTAATGTTTCTTTTATTTCGAGTAAGCCACTGTGGGACCCCGTGTTGGGATGGTGGAGTGATTCTTGATACTTGGTTGGTAATCACGCATCTTTCTTTTTATTCTGCATATAAGGAGGGCCAGTCTTATTACAGAGCAGATTTTCCTGGAACTAGCTGTAATAACTTTCATAGATTTTATTTTTAAATTTTTACTTGTTTTCAGTCATTCGTAATTCGAATTGTATCTGTAACAAACTGGAGATTGGCGTCTTGTGAAAATTGAATACCTAATCTGTATTACTTTAAATTATATTTATGCAGTTGATGATTGTAGTAGCATAGAAAATTTCTGAGTCTACTCTGCACTTCGAAGAAGGTTATCATTACCAAATTATATGTCATTTAGAAAATCTAAGAAAGTTGCACTCGCATGTCAGATCACTTAGTAGACGTACAGGTGTCATTCAGGCACGGAATGATCACTCTGATGCCGAAATAAAAAACAACTAAAGGAATTCGGAAAACTTAAAATTCAGTTTAAAACTGAATCTGCATTGCAATTGTTTGACTAATAACATATTCACAAATGAGCAATGTTTTGATAATCATCTCCGGAATGAAAGGTAATAACGGCTACAAATCCAAATAAGCTGCAAAGCCGTTAATCAATTTCTATTGTTGTCACTGTGAAATTACTACCTTTCGTAATACTTTTTATTGAAAATGTCTCACATAGTGAAAAATACTAAATTATTGCAAAAGAGAGATGGCCAACAAATGCGCAAAATTATTGATCAATATGTACGAGTATTATTATTAACATTAATCCCCCATTGAGAAAAGCGCTAAGGCACAACCAGTTTTCATAGCGTTTGTTTCTGTCTCTTTAGTTTTTTCTTCGCAAAAATCTCTCATAAATTCACTGTGTTTCTTCTTCCTCTCTTCTGTCCATTTCTTTCCTGTTCTCTTTGAGCGCCGGCCGGTGTGGCCGAGCGGTTCTAGGCGCTTCAGTCTGGAACCCGCGCGACCGCTGCGGTCGCAGGTTCGAATCCTACCTCGGGCATGAATGTGTGTGATGTCCTTAGGTTAGTTAGGTTTAAGTAGTTCTATGTTCTAGGGGACTGATGGCCATAGATGTTAAGTCCCATAGAGCTCAGAGTCTTCTCTTTGAGCGTTCGCTGAAATTTCTTTTTTGTGATTTTTTTCTCTGTGTTACTGCCGGTCCCAAGTCCGAGGCCTCATTTTGCAAGTGATGAAGAAGGAGGAGGGGTAGGAGTAACAACCTCATTTTAAAAAAAAAGTCTATCTGGCTCCGGATGATAGCACTCTCTGAGGGCCGCTGCCTAGATTTACAGGTAAAACCCGAAAATCCAGACACGGCTGTGTGATAGCCACCGGTACTCTGTTCAGTGTCTGTTGGCTCTGTGATCTCGGTTGTGATTGGATCTTCTGTAACTCAGAACTTCAGTCGGAAATACATGATATCCTTCGGGATTTCACCACCCAAACCCACAACACAAGCCAATAATTATGACACACACACACACAGACACCAGTGCCGCTTTCCCTGAAAGGGTTTTTCTCTGTGTACGAGACCACTGTAGAACGGGACGCAATCTTTACTCTGCGGCAACCCCTGCGTCTTTTATTTTGTTACGTTTACATACACTCAGGTACTCATCCAGATGCTTCCGTGCTTTTACAGTATTTTGTGTTATTTGTCTGGAGTGGGTACGCGGTTATTCACCAAACTGTGCTCAGTTGCCGCCCGGCAACAGCTATTCCGTGAGCGGCCGCCCTTGGCTGTGTCAGCTGAAATGTAACATGAGAACGCTGCCTCAGGTCTCTACGGACATGCCTGTCGCTGGGGTCATTGGTTGCGTCACCAGCAGGTTCTTGGATCGCCTCTGCTCTCCCTTCTGACGCACACACGGCTACTGCCAGTTCCCCCATTAGGTGACAGCGTCCGTCGAGAATATACAGTTCACAGTTTGCGCAGATCTTACTCTGCGAGTTCTACATATACACTTACACTGTGAAAGGCACTAGGCGATATATGGCCATTCCCCTATCCATTCCATTCGGAAACTGTTCGAGAGGGAGACTCCCGGTAAGCTCATGTATAAGCTGGTCTTTCTCTGATTTTCGAGTCGTCGCCTCTTTTCGAGATACATATGGGAAGGATAATATGTTGCGACTTTTCTTGGAACGTCTCCTCTCAACATTTTGACAATACACATCCGTTACGCATACGTAACTGAATTCTTCTCGTGTCTATCAGCGGAGTTGGATGAATGTATGCTTCTAGCTCTTCGTCTGACTAAATGAACCGTGATGAAACTCGAAGCTCTTGTTTGAAATGTCTGTATGAACTCTGTCTGCCGTAGGTCCCAGATGACCTAGAAATATTCAAGAGTCGTTGAGACGAGGGTTTTGTAGGCTGCATCCTTCGTGGATTTAATTTCGGTAGTCTTTATCCAGCGAAACTCAAGATTGTATTTGTCTTCCCTCCAATTAGTTTTATGTCGTATTACCATCGGATTCATACGTTTACTGCTCCACATCCGTATTTTTCATTTATTACTGTGCCCTGCGACTAAACGTCTCTTCACTGTAATCAAACAACTATTGCTCTTTCCACATGTACATTCGTACTACAGTACTTTCCTCACGTTGAGAGTCTACTGCAGGTCCCTGAACTGAGATACAATCCTACGAAGGTTTCTCGGCATTTCGCAATAATTTTTGGTGCTGCTACTTCTCTATATACAACAAATAGTTTTCGAACTGTGTGAAGCTGCTTCCGACATCATGCACCAAGTCATAACTTATGAACAGTAAAATTCCTGTAAAACTTTCTTGGTGCATGCCCAATGATAATTTCATATTTGACAATCGAGAGCGACACATTAAGTGCTGCTTGGTATGAAATGTTAAATCTAGTCACAAAGCCGGTTCGGTATTTCGTAAATTCGTGTTTTATTCCATAGGTAACAGGGAGGAAATTATTCTTTCGTACGTCAAGGAACACGCCTCCAACCTGGACGCCTGTATACTCGTTCGGGCCTCCCGTCTTCTGGGGCTCACAAACTAACGGGGCCATCAGGTCGTCGCTGCTTACAGAAGTCATTCTGAGGAAAATCTGCAACAGTTTAATGTTAACGATGTAGACGTATGTGTCGGAGACCCCTCTTAAAAATGGGAACAACCGGCGTTCTTTCCGACCACTTAGAACTCGTTTTTCCGCAAGTTACGGACAATAAAGTGTTGCTACCAAGGAAAAAAATCCACATAGACTATAACAGGTAAGTCATCTCGTCCATTGGTATTTTCCTCTATTGTGCAGTTTTAGTTGTTTTTACATTGGACAATCACCTAGTTCCGTATCCATCATTTTGGCGTTCCTCTGCGACTGTCAAAATGATGAGTAACACCTTGTTCTTGAGCAATACAGTAAACTACTACTCCATGGTCACAACAATCAAATTGTGATGTATTGATGTGAAGCGACTAGTAGCGCTGTTTGCTCAAATTCACTTCGTTGTCTGTCTCTATATCTTCCAAAACAATTAATGCAGGTATTATCATTGGCTTACATGTACAGCTTACCCACGGCGTTCATTGCGTCCTCATGATTACTGTGTAGTACTGATATCACTGATCAATCGTGAACGTATTTTGAAATACGTGAGGTTTCATGCAGGAGTTCGAATCGCGTTGTTGTCCTGTAGCGATTTAGGACAGTAGGAAATCGGCAGTACAGACATTTGGAGCCATCTGCTTGCACCAATACTGTTGTCACATTCCACTGGCTAGGTCATCTGCAACAGTATGACATCATCGTTGTTGTTACGAATGATGTCCTGAGCGAGTGTAACAAATCTCTACCCTCCAGTGACGAAAGTGGATTCTTCCCGTTCGCAGTAAATGGAGTATGGACAATAAAGTCGATGGTCATTGGTAAGTGGCGACCTGTTCATGTAGTTAAATTCACAGGAAGGTGAGTCAGATCCCGATTGAATCCGCATGGCAGATTCACTACCGGTTCGTATGGTACGCCGCCCTGCCTGAGTGTGGTTTTCAGGCAGTTTTTCACACTCGTTTAGGCAAACACTGGCGTGGATCCCAGTGTTAAATAGGCAGTTAAACTACGATAGCACACAGAACAAAGTTTACACGAGTCACAGACAGACGGCGGGTACTGTGTACCACCCTTCGAGTAACTGGCGACTGTGATGACAAAGAGGATGTTGTGTATGACTTCGAGTACGTCATAAAATTGTGAGGACAGTTGGCCTAAAGAGTGGTGCAGCAATTGTCGTCGTAGGAAAGCTGGACAGGAATAGAAATCATTAGTGAACAAGTTAACAAAACAAACAGAAGATTTGTTTAACTAGTATTTCTCCAAGCATGCAAAGACTCATTACAAATATTGCAGCAATAAACATAGTCCAGCTAGAGATGTCACAACGAAGAGGCTACAAGTGCACGTGGGTTGAGCGGCTGCCGCCGGCCGTCCTTCATCGCGACAGCAGAGGGCGCTCGTAGTCCAGAGCCGCTATAGGTGTGGCTCAGCGGGCACGCACTGTTGGGTCCATTAGATGCCGCGCGACCACTGTCGGCGTCAGACGGAAACTTGCTATTCTGTTGCAACTGTAGAATGCCAGTGGGGTGGTATCGATACATGAGGCCACAGAGGGCGTCTGGCTACAAAGTTAAATAATCAGCAATTTTGTCAAATCGTGAAAACAGCGGAACTCGTGCTACGGGATAAATACTTAGAACGAGAGAGAACTATTGGTAACACGTCTATGGATTTTAGTAAATGGTTTAGTACCTCTTCTTGTTGTAAAAATTTTTCTGCGACTTTTACACTTACCGTGAACGAACTCAATAACCTTAATTTCATGTTGATGTCTAGTAAATTGTATTAAAAGTGTCAAACATCATTTCATTTGCTGTACTTTTGCCTAGCTTACAGTTTTAATATGGTTTCATTGGATCTACAGTGTTTCCCCACTATTGACAGAATTTTAATTTTTTTAGACTTATTCTCGATTTAATTTCATGACTCAAATTTTTGTGTTTGTCTAACTGGGTTTCATGCGCTCTTGCATTTCCACAAGCAAGTGGCTACAATTGCAACTGTTTGTAGTTTTAATACTCTACATATATGCACATTTTCTACGTTTTATATTTGCTAAAAGAGTAAAAAAAATTTTTCGCCCTTAATGGAGTTTTGCAAGAATTATACTGAAATGCATTAACTATTAGTGCCGAAGGGGACAAGGGGAACGATGATGTATTAACCTCGCTGACGAAAGCTGGCGACATTGTTCTGTACTGTGGAAACAGTTCGGTTCCATGAGATGAATGTCGGTCTCGCTGTGGTCTCATCGGTCCAGCAACCGTGCATAGGAGGTCCCTCTAATCTGGTAACGATTTTGGCTTCCCCCACATCGAAATCACTATCATTTAATTAGCGTAGCTGACGTGCCCCTAAATTAATGGAGATTATACGGCCGGAAAATAGAGCGTGTAATTACCGAAAATGTGACCATTGTGAAGGGCCAGCGGCGCGTGATTAACTCGACAGACAGTAAATTACTGGACGGCGGGCCCGTTTAATTACTTCCTGTGCTGCGCAGACCTATTTGTAAGTGCAACCAAGCCTCGCGTATTGGAGCACAATGCTTTGCGAGTTGTCTGTTTGGAGTTCAATGCCTGACGCAATAGGCTGTGAGATAATTTGTACCTCATTCACAGTTGTTAAAACCGTGTGTCTAGATTAGTTCTATAGGAAATTTACAGCTAGTCATGTGAACGTGATGTCACATTCTTCTACACTGCTGGCCATCCCGGGAAGCTAGCAATAAACGAAACTTTTCTTATTGTATGTATATAGTGCTGTAGAAGGAATCATAAGCGTCTGCAAGGAGGAGGAGTAAGAGGAAGCACTCGCCCACTTATCGAATCTGAGTATAGGATTTTTATTCATTACTGGATTATCGCTAATGTCTAGGGATGACTGTCAACGACTGTAATGAAAAATATATTTAACAGAATCTATCATAAATAAAACACTGTGACTTTAACAGTCACTATTTCTGATTTTTTTAGTTGTCATGATGTGAACCGAAAATTATAACCATTCCTGGATGTGATGTAGGTTTCGGCTCTGTTCTGCTGTCAAGATAGAAAACTAACCGTTACTGGACAGTACCGAAATAGTGTCCTCAATATTTTCTCTTTCACCACCGTTCTTATCGAGCTGCAGAAGGGAACCGATCCAATACCCAGATGCTCTGATTCCCAGCACAACATAAACACGGTAAGAGAAGGTGTGAAATGATCTAAGATGAATAACTTTTTTATCAGCTTTATTCCTCTCCAACAGAATTTACTCTATCGTTCTGACATTTTTTGTATTTCTGATGTCTTATGTTCGGTTTCAACTTAACGCCATAAGAATATGAAAAAAAAAATATTTCTATGGATATTTTATAAGTCATTGGATACAATGAGTACTTTCAGATAACTGAATTAAAAAGGTGACTTCCACAGACATATTAACAGTATAAAAGATGTGCTTGTCTCTCGTTTCTCCACATCAAGGATTATCTTTTGCTGGGTATTGTTGGTGATCTCCAACAGCATTTACTCTGTCGTTCTGACATTTTTTTCTGTTTCCGATTTTTTATGTGCGATTTCAACTGAACGCCATAAAAATCTGAAAAAAATATTTCTGTGGATATTTTATAGCTCGTTGGATACCACAAGTAACTCCAGATAACTCAATCAAAAAGGTGACTTCCATATTCATATTAACAGTACAAAAAATGTGCTTTGTCTTTACTGTTGATTACGGTTATTGTTTCCCCATAAAAGTAACCTACTGTAAAATACTGAATAAAGATCAGTCGTTTGAGATAAAACAAGTATCATGTATGTGCTGGCGTAAGCTGTCGCCAGTACACCGATCAGCAAAGATGAAGCGCGAAGATCGATTTGTAGGCGCTAGATCAAGTGTGTCTAACATGAGAGAGACCAGAGACACACCCACAAGCAACAGGCCGCCAACGCCCTCTCGCCAGCATTTATTTAGGCTGCTGCCGGTGACCGGAAGGCCTCACTCACTCACTCAGTCATCCAGTTTGGCGGCTGGCAGTACACTCACAGAGTGGGCTTAGTTCATCATAGGCTAACACAGTACAGAATGGTTCAAACGTCACTGAGCACTATGGGACTTAACAGCTGAGGTCATCAGAACTAGAACTACTTAAACCTAACTAAACTAAGGACATAAGGCACATCTATGCCCAAGGTAGGATTCGAATCTGCGACCGCAGCGGTCGCGCGGTTCCAGACTGAAGCGCCTAGAACCGCTCGGCGAGTAACATAGTACAGGTTGTGTTGTTGTTGTGGTCTTCGGTCCTGTGACTGGTTTGATGCAACTCTCCATGCTACTCTATCCTGTGCAAGCTTCTTAATCTCCCAGTACCTACTGCAACCTACATCCTTCGGAATCTGCTTAGTGTATCCACCTCTTGGTCTCCCTCTACGATTTTTACCCTCCACGCTGCCCTCCAGTACTAAATTGGTGATCCCTTGATGCCTCAGAACATGTCCTACCAGTACATAGGGACCAGATTAATGACCATACCGGGACTAGTTTACCTCAACCAGAATTTTACTTTACATCAGTCTGCAAGAGGCCTATTACTGGTGAGCTTGTACCACAACACATGGACTCTACTCAAGTTAAGTAGAATTTCCAGTTCATGTAAATAAAGAACCGTATTAATCCACATGTGCATTTGTGTTGTAGAAAGATTATACTGGCCATCCATAACCACATCCTCTCCTGTGATTCCTTGAGGTACAAGACTACGGGGTATCTCTTACTAATTTAATTCTCAGGGCATGACACGTTTTCGAACAGACCGAATCAGTTACACAAAAACTGGTAATGTTAGACTCCTGCCCATCTTGGTAAAATTTCAGTGCATGCCATGGAAGAAGTGCATAATTAAATTTTTAGGTGGTTTGAGGACCTACGCAGGTTGAAATTTAGTATACAGAGCAGCCATCTGGTAGCAGCTGTAGTTCTAACCTGGCTGTATATCGGGTCGAACTAAGTTCGAATGACAGATAAAAGTACGTTATTCCATATTGCTTCAACTCTGTGCCAAAGTTCATCTACCCTAGACTGGTCAGTTTCCAGTCTTTCTGGGACCCATGACAGATGTTTCCAGTGAGAGACACATCTGAAGAACGTGGTGGCCATGACAAGAGTCGAATACTCTCTGCATCCATGTAGGTCAGGACAGCAAAGGGCAGCATGAGGTCATGCGTTTTCATGTTTAAAGGTAAGATCACGGAGGCATCGAAGATAAGTAACAGCCATCGTCCTCACCGCGTCAGAATTGTGATGATTGCTGTCCAAATTGCTGGCTATACGAGCCAGTGGTGTCAATTGAAAGGAATACTGTGGTGTCACCGCCAGACACCACACTTGCTAGGCGGTAGCCTTTAAATCGGCCGCGGTCCGGTAGTATACGTCGGACTCGCGTGTCGCCACTGTCAGTGATCGCAGACCGAGCGCCGCCACACGGCAGGTCTAGAGAGACGTCCTTGCACTCGCCGCAGTTGTACAGCCGACGTTCATAGGAATGGTTCACTGACAATCACGCTCTCATTTGCCGAGACGATAGTTAGCATAGCCTTCAGCTACGTCATTTGCTACGATCTAGCAAGGCGCCGTATTCAATTGATATTTATATTGAAGCATGTACAGTCAAGAGCAATGTACACCAATTATGGATTAAAGTTAAGTATTACATCATCTACGTACTTTATTTGCAATTCTCAAGACATTGTCCTGTTCCAGACCTCACGCCAGTCTGCGTGTAATTAAACGCGTGCATTTCGGCCTCCTCTAGCAACACGGTGTTGGCTCTTCTGCCAACTCTTCAAATACGATGCTCCTTCAAGCTTGGCGATATCCGTGTCGTTAACAATCGTAAGTGGCATAATAAAAGGTGTTCGATGGGTGTCTCGTTCGGTTTCGTCACATATAGGTTTTGTTCAGAACACTTCATGTTACTTCCCTGTTTTCTCATTTCTGCAAATTTTTCTTAGCTCAACTGGTGTGCTATTTTTTCACGTCGGAAATCTTGTTATTCTATTCACACCACCAGCCTCGAGTGTAATCGGACTTCTTCTGTGCGCCACCTATACTTGCTTCACACAGTCAAAGAAAATGATTGGGCGTGATTAAAGCTCAAGAAGTAGTAAGATTCCTTCATACAATGAAAGTAAAACTATGTTCTACTACGATTCCAAATATTTATCGAAAATTGAGAAAAAAATATAAAATCAAAGTATGGGCACTCGATCTTGCCATTTAGCTATCGATATCTCAGTATAAATGTGGACCCGCCAGGTTAGCCGATAGCGCTAATGCGCTGCTTCCTGGACTCGGGTAGGCGCGCCGGCCCCGGATCGAATACGCCCGGCAGCATAACGACGGCGGCCGGTGTGCCGGCCAGCCTGGATGTGGTTTTTAGGCGGTTTTCCACATCCCACTAGGTGAATACAGGGCTGGTTCCCACGTCCCGCCTCAGTTACACAGTTCGCGGACATCTGAACACATTCGCACTATTCCATGGATTACACTTGACACAGACAGTTGGGGTACACTGATTCCATCCCGTGGGATACGGGATGGCGGCAGGAAGGACATCCGGCCACCCCTTAACTTAACCTTGCCAAATCCGATTAACCTTGCCGACCCTGCGTCGTTGCGGGAGAAAGGCTCAAGCAAAAGAAAGAAAGAAAATAAAGATCTCAATATAAAGGTGGAAACACAGCCGCCTATATATGTATCGATATTTTTGGTGAAAATATCGATACATCGATATTTTATCAACAGCCCTAGTGTTGACACTTACCTTGCTACAAACAGGCCCATTTCCTGACACAGATTATGTTACATAGCTGTACGGTCTACAAGCAGAGTAAACAACACATTGGCCAGTAACGTTAATGTTACCACTGCCTCTGATCGGCGTTAACGTGCAATAACGACTCACAGATAGTAGGTGGCATTGGGGGCTATATATGGCGTGCCTGTGGACGCGGAAAACGTGTAGTCGTTGTAATGTGGAAACAGAGCTATTTATCCAGCTTCTAAAAAGGCATGACCAATGGCTTTCGCTCCAAGGATAGAAGCATTTTCGAAATGGCTATGATTGTAAACTGTTTGTGTGCCGCCACTGTTGAATCATTCTGTACATGGCAAAATTATGCTATCTGAAACTGGCTCTGAGCCAACTGTGTGCACTGCGGACCATAGATGACGGGGTGAACGACGGCTGCGGGGAGGTGTACGGGCGAATAGTCGTCAACTGTTGAGCAACTGAACCCCTACATGATCTAAGGTGCAACCAACAGTGTCTCCTCAACCACCGTTCAGCGAGTATTGCTTCCTATGGGTCTTTGCAGCAGGCACCTGGTTCATGCACGCATGCTGACTACTGCTCATCGGCGACGAAGGCTGCAGTTTGCTCGCCGATACCGCAACTGGACGTCCACTGAGTGCCAACAGTTGGCCTTTTCAGGTGAATCAGGTTTTATTCTCCATCGGCATGAAACGACGGAAAGCAAACACCCTTGCAACATTCGTCAGAAGCCTCCAGGCCGGTGAAGGAGCGTTATGATGTTCGGAATGTTTTCGTGGCATTCCCTCGGCGATCTCGTCAATCTGGAAGGCTGAATGGACCCACAGAAGTATACACTATGGGTGGGGTCCATGTCCACCCCTAAATGCAGCTGGTATTTCCTTGGTACGACGGCGTTTACCAGCAGCACAATGCAATGTGTCACACAGCTCGCAGTGTACACCTGTGGTTCGAAGAGCACCAGGTTGAGTCTGCCGTAGTCCCCTGGCCACAAAACTCCCAGTATATAAACCCAATCTAGAAACTGTGGGACCACCTCGACAGGGCTCTTCGCACCACGGATTCTCAAGCGAGACACCTATCACAGCTCGCCACTGCACCAGAGTCGGCATCGTTCCACATCTCTGTCGATACCTTCCAGAACCTCATCGACTTTTTTCTTGCACGTCTCGTACCAGTGCACTCTGCAGAAGGTGGTTATTCAGGCTTCTGAGAGGTAGCCACATTAATATGGACTGTGTATGTGTGTCTTGTGGGGCGCTGGTAACTTTGGGGTCGTAGAGGTCCTGCATGACTTTGAATAGGCCTCACCTGAACCAACATTTAACATTGTCCTGAGAATTTTGCTTTGGTCAGCGCCGAGCAATATTGCGGAACGATAAAACGCAGTTTCGATAGCCCAAGACTGTTGCGCTGCCGAATTCCGACACGTGCTGGTAGATATTTCTATTTCTTACATGATCTTCTGTGTGACAATCGACATTCAAATGCGATTGCTGGTTGAGAAACCCGCTGCATAATCTTTTCTCGTGTACGGAATGTAGATGGACCTATCAACATGTGGTTGCGTCGAAATGCTTATCTTTCGCATATTCAAGTATGTAGCATACTTCATGCCAATTTGTCGTTTGTTGCATACAGCCTTCAGGGTGTTGCAATATTAATGGGCAGCGATGTATTTCACGCAATCATCATTCCACTTATATGTGACCTAAAAGGACTATGACGCAAAAGCGATACGAGTACAACTTATGGTGGAAAATCGGCCATATGCCGCGGTTGTCCACTGCTGCGGAGTATTCTTCGCCGGTAATAAGGAGTGAAACTCCCTCGAGTGGCGGTAGAGGAAGCACAAGTCGTTCTCTGCTATGCACTGGGCGACCAGCTTCGCTTCGGTAAGACTCAGACTGGTCGATAAGCCGCTTAAACAGGATTCGAACAGGATAAGACAGAACTAGGCCGATTATACAGATGGGGTATTATCAGTAGTCCGTAATGTGACTGCGGAACAGCAGAACAGACCGTGGAGTACATACTCCACCTGTGCTGTGGGAAATGAAGTGACTTCGTAGAAGGTACAATTGAAATTGTTAATTGGATATAAAATGCTGATACAGATCTGTGAATCTGTCAAAGCTATGTCATTTCAGAGAATCTGTGTTTGATTAACTTTTTTCAATTTGTCATTTGTAGTTTTTTGTTGTATTTGTGATCTGTAATTTTTTGTTGTATTTGTAATTTGGAACGTGTAGATCGTAGTTTGCTGTGCGATAGATAAATAAAAAAATCGGTGAACAGAATGCTAACCTGTTGAATCTGTGACAATCATAGTTAGAAAGACAACACATCCGGTGAATTGAGTCGTGCCTTTATATGAGAGGAATTCGTCTGGATGCACGCCGAGGAAAAAAAAAATGGTTCAAATGGCTCTGAGCACTATGCGACTTAACTTCTGAGGTCATCAGTCGCCTAGAACTTAGAACTAATTAAACCTAACTAACCTAAAGACATCACACACATCCATGCCCGAGGCAGGATTCGAACCTGCGACCGGAGCGGTCGCTCGGCTCCAGACTGCAGCGCACGCCGAGGATACAGAGTATTCTATCAGAGGCGCAACAAGCAGTATGAGGGTGAATGTGCGACGCAGTGGCTCCCGTCAAGTGTCTAGCCAAGGTATGTGCTGTACGAGAGGGACGTCTTACGGTACATACGTCCGCGCGAGGTGTCTACTAGCCGCACCTGTACGCTCTTCCTGTCACTGTTGTCTACGATAAAGTCGGTTTCTGGGAGAAGGGCGCTTTTTGCAGCTTGTAATTGATGGGCTGATGATTCCCTAACCCTCCAAAACGGATATTGCTTTCCGCAAAAGAAACCACCTCAACGTCAAGTGATTTTTCCATGATTGCCGACACCTATTACAGGGTAAGTGCTACCAGGAATCAACACTTCACGGGAGATCATTAGCAAGACCAGGAGACAGCCAACGAAAATGTCTACATTCTGGTGGTGGTGGTTAGTGTTTAACGTCCCATCGACAACGAGGTCATTAGAGACGGAGCGCAAGCTCGGGTTAGGGAAGGATTGGGAAGGAAATCGGCCGTGCCCTTTCAAAGGAACCATCCCGGCATTTGCCTGAAACGATTTAGGGAAATCACGGAAAACCTAAATCAGGATGGCTGGAGACGGGATTGAACCGTCGTCCTCCCGAATGCAAGTCCAGTGTGCTAACCACTGCGCCACCTCGCTCGGTGTCTACATTCTGGTTCTGAGTCTGGTTGGCTGGAGCGTTTTAGGAGATGGCGACATCGAAGAATCAATCGGCACACCTCGTTGGTCGGAGAAGTCGTGTGTCCTATGTGTCACAGATAGTGTATTTCAGATGTATTGTTAGGAGGGTGGTTCGTGATTGACAGAGTTATTCCCTAAATGGAAACATTCCGTGTTCCCGAACTCGGGCATGGATTTAAGAATTTAGTCGTTTTGGATCCTAGGCCAGCATTACCGTTAAGCGTGTATGCACACTCTCAGTAAGCAGATGCCAAACGGTTAGCTAGGCTGTAGTTTTTTAGTGAACGAGGCGGACGAAGAAAAGTTTTCATTGAAGCCAATAATTTGTAATTCTTTCTGTGGAAATTTGCGGTGATTTTATCCCACTTTTTTTCATTGACTTCATGTTATATACCTGTTCTGATATCATGGAGACTACCAGCGGGTGTTGTTACGACGCAGTCGAAGTCGGTATATGAACTATTAGCGGTGTACATTTTCAAGTCCAGACGTTTAATCTTGGACTCTTTCTGGTAGTAGTTGAATTAGTACAGGGTATTAGTTATTGACTTTGGAGTAGTGGGAATTTTAACCTAGTCTCATAGGTCAAACAGAGCCTGGCGACCCATAATCAGATTTGTTTTACGTGTGTAGCGGTCTGAAAATTAATCTAAGTCCTTAATGAAACTTTTCCAATGAAGTCCGCGGAGGAGTAGTCGCGTAATTTGTTCGCGAGTCGTGCAACGCCAAGAGCAGGTAAATTAGCCGCAGTGTGACTTCGTGCGACGCCATGGGAGCTCCGAAGAACAGACGAAAGAAGCTTTCAACTGGACTCGAATTCGCGAGGATAACGGATCCAACACCCATTTGGCAGTCCAGATTCAGGTTTCCCTAAATCGCTTAGGGGAAATTACAAGATGGTGTCCTAGAAAAAAACCCCGGTCGATTTCATTTCTCGTACTCAGTCAGTCCTTCCTTGTCCATCGTCTCTAATAACGTTTTTCCTCGAACGGCCGTTAAACCCTAATCTTACTTCAGATCATTCCATAGTTCGTTTATATGAAAGGTACTTCGTGCTGCCACGCTTACACTATTGGAATCTTACATCTACACTATCTGATCAAATGTATCCGGACAACATTACGTAATGCGAAATTGACCATTAGACGCGGACCCGGCAGTGTAAAAGGAGATGGGGAATAGTGTGTTGTTAGAAGAGGAGGAGTAACAACATAATGGGTCGATCAGAAGTGCTTAGTAACTTAGAAAGTGGACTAGTCATTGGGTATCTCCTGAATAACAGATCCATCAGGGGCATTTAAACCCTTCTAAAGCTGCTCAAGAAGACTGTTGGCGATGTGACTGTGAAGTGGAAACGCGAAAGAACAACCAGAGCTAAACCAAGACCAGGGAGACCTTTAGTATTTACGGACAGGAACCGTCGACCACTGCGGAGAGTGGTTGTAAAAAGTCACATGAAACCAGTGGAAGGAATCACTCGTGAATTCCACAGTGCTTCCAGCAGTCCAGCTAGCACAATAACAGTTCTGGGGGAGTTACAAACAATGGGGTACAACTGTCCAGCAGCTCCTAATAAATCACATGTTTCTATAGTCAATGCGA
Organism: Schistocerca nitens; assembly: GCF_023898315.1. Lineage (NCBI taxonomy): Eukaryota > Metazoa > Arthropoda > Insecta > Orthoptera > Acrididae > Schistocerca > Schistocerca nitens. The sequence goes on along the minus strand of NC_064615.1, from coordinate 1,092,582,658 downwards.
AGAGGTGTAAACAGTGGCGCCACTGGGGAGTGGATAACAGGAAACGAGCGACTGGACTGCTGAATGACAACCCGATGGAAGGCCTTGGGTTTGGTGAATGCCTGGATAGCGTTATTTGACGTCAAGAATGGTGCTATTATTGTATGGGAATGTTTTCGTCTCTAGGGCGAGATCCCTTTACGGCGCATAAGAAAAGGCTAAATCCAGGGCATGAACACATTTTACAGCATTGTGTCCTGCGTATAGTAGGGGAATAGTTCAGAAATGACTGTGTCAACATGACAATGCACCTTGTGAACACTAACATTGCTGAAATGCCGGTGGGAGGATTACCACGTCGACGTCACTCCAGACTCGGCTATCCAACATCACTACTTTCTCTGGTTTCTGATCACGAGGAAGAATGGATTGCTGCTGTTTCACACATTTCCATACACCTCACTGAATGTGGCCCCAGCAGAATTCAAGCGGTCATAAAGGCGGAAAACGGATGCACCCCATATTAATCAACGCAAATAGATAGTGCAGTTGCTCCAATTAGCAGAATCGTTGTTATTAAGCATGACCGTGATAAAAATATTCAAAATGCATCGTATTGGCAATTGGGTAAAATTTTGTCTAAAATATGGTTCTAATGGCTCTGAACACTATGGGACTTAACATCTGAGGTCACCAGTCCCCTCGAACTTAGAACTACTTAAACTTAACTAACCTAAGGACATCACACACATCCATGCCCGAGGCAGGATTCGAACCTGCAACCGTAGCGGTCGCGCGGTTCCAGACTGAAGCGCCTAGAACCTCTCGACCACAGCGGCCGGCAATTTTATCGACCATTTTCCTATTGCTGTTGTTGATGATACTACTGCAGAAGTAAATATATTCCATTTACCTAGGGAAAAAAAGGAAATGAAGAGGAGCTTGGTACAAAGAACGGGAGTTTTCCCCAACAAATAAAATCGACTAGGGTGCATCGTGCCACAAAAGAGAACAATCTTATGTGGAAATGAGACACCGAGAGCAAAAAGGAAGAGAGAGAGGTGAAGTACAGAAACAAGAAATAAATAAAAAATTTGAAAACTAGTGCTATTGAAAACTGATTAATAGCAAACGGATGAAATTGTTAGTTACGATATGGAATAAACCACAAAGATTATCTAGGAAAAGCAGTCACTGAAGGAGGTGTATCCTTGTAGGCTACATGCTGAACGAAATTTAAAAAAATCAGTGTAGGAGAAAAACTATGAGACTGCATAGCATAGAGTACTTAAAGGCATTGGATGAAAAATTTGTGCAGAAGTAAATAGAGAAGAGAGAGAGGTGAAGTACAGAATTATGGAATATAACCTAAGCAATACAGAATTATGCAGTAAGGAGGGATGATTGCTCACTTAGCAGAGTAGCCACTAAGTAACAAAATTGCAGTAGCTGTGGCGTGCTCATGTTATTCCAGGCTAGTCATTCTACCGAAAATCACATAACCACCAAAAAGAAAAATCAGTTACCTAAACTTACTGTTCTGTGAGGTTTACTGACGAGATAAATGATGAGTTAAGAGACAAAAGATCAAAAGTTACCAGGAAACACAGATTATAGTTTGTTGATGCAACAAAAATATTTAATGAATATTGAAAATTACATGGCAGGCCTGGACTCTAACCAGTATTTCTCGCTTACCACTAGCAGTCGTCTTAAACATTGCGCTATCTGAGCTCAGACCTGAATCTGGATGGAGAGACGGGATTTGAACCTCACAGTCAGTCCTTCCGAAATAAGAGTCCAGTGTCTTACTACCGCTGTGTGCCTCATTCGGTAGAGCTAAAAGTTGAAATGCGTCTCTTTTGGCGCGTACGCCGTTCATCGGCGCATTAATGCGCACTAAGACAGTCACTTGTCAGCCTCAAAGACCTGCAGTCACCTATGTGTCTCTTACACGCTACCGTGATGCATCTCTCGGTAGGAACTCCAAAGCATATGTTGACCGTCGAGCGAGCTTTAACAGGCTTCAGCCAAACGGAATGCTGGGCGTTGTATTTCGGTAAGGAAGACTCAAAACCGCAGTACCAACGGACACTCTTCGTCTGATCCTGCTGCTGCCGTCACGACTGGATGTGCCGATTTGCCTCGTGCGAGAATAGACGCTTTGTCTAGTGATAGTGAAATGGGCACATTCGTCCGACTTCACCTTGGATTATGGTGAGACTATTGCTGGCTTTGCACATTTGCTCTGCGTTTACGTGATTGTTAATTACGCGGCATTTCAGATAACGGAGAATTTGGTTTCCTTCCGCAATACATTTAGCAGTCGTATTTGGCGTGGGTAATGCTAGGTCTTTATTCGCGCTTTCAACTTCTTTAGAACACACGGGCATCAGTATCCATTATTAATACAATCATACAAGGTTTTAAGTGACTTACCTTAATGCTCTTCCACTCACAGAACAAGGTCTCAGGAACTAATAACAGTATTTTGTAATTTTCTTTTATCTAGTGTGTCTGGTGGAGATGCAAAACCACATAATTGTATTTACCCATGAAGTATGCCATCGTGCACATGAACACTGATCATTATATTACCTTTGAATAGAGTTGGGTTCTCACAGATTTCTTATCCTCTTCCCTGGTCTTCGTTTAATGAATCTCTCCATGTGTTCCACACTGCCACGTGTGTTCGCTCCAGAACTATGTTCTCCAAACCGTAATTGCTTTTATTTGAATTTAATGCTGAGGTGAAGTGCCCTACATGAAGCACTGGTTATATTATGCAACAATTTCAGCAATATAGGTAAATCTATGTCGCTGTAAAACTTCGAGACACGTGGCGGCAGAGATGGAGTCATCAGTTAATTTCTGCTACCAAACAAGCTCACGATTTTTCAGATTACTAGGTAGCTTAACGCATAGATGGCAAAAACTTTTGCCTTGCACGAATTGTATCTATAAGATACAATTTATTTTCATAGACATCATTAGATACTTAAGGTCTATAATGTTGATGCTAATTTCAGTTTGGTCTTCATTAACTCCAGTTGTCTTGCCTTTCTTTCGTCAAGTTTTGCTAAAGTCCTTGCCACTCCAATTAGTCAGTCTGACTGCCTTTACATTCATGTAGTTCAGAACTGATCTAAAATGGTAACACTTCATGGCATAAACCAGGGTCATTATGTTACGTGAACCCCCAGGTTAAAGTTAAAGAAGGGCAGGTTTTAGAAGTATAATTCGCAACTGATATTTCATTGACGGTGTAATCGAAGGGACATAAAAATACGGCACATATTACTTTATTTATATTGAAAACGTATGAAATACGGACACTTCAGTAAACTAATAAGCGACATATGTAATGTCTAAAGTATCCTGCAAGTCTAAAATTAAAGCTTTAATACAGTTAACCACCTTTCTTATCTCAAAAACAAATTCTAACTAGTGTGTGTTGGTAGAGAATATCGCGAAGAACGTAGCTTCAAATCTCTGTTTGGTGCTTCTCAATAATTTTTAATCTACATTTCACTAAAGACAACATCTTGTAGCATACGAAAAGCCTTTTCGAAAACCACAGCCCATCATTGGATTAAGCAAGATTAATGAATAAATTTTCGTCGTCTGTAAAAGTATTAGCTGACACCCAATAAGAATTTAATATGAAAATGAAGTTTTCATCTTGAGTATTCACAAATAAAAATGAAAAACTGCCTTTTGGCAGCTCAAATAGAAAAATTAAATGTAAATAACAAAGGCAAACTTCAAGGAAATGTTGATAATTAAACGAATGTTCAATATTCTAAAAGACAAAGCTTTTGGAAACGGCTCCTACATGCAGTACCCAACAACAGCTTGAGTCGCAACAGCCACACGCAAATTGTAACAGTTTTTTGCAATACTGGGAATTTTCCGCTGCATAAATACGTGCACATTGAAAGGTGATATCAGTTAAACGACACTATTTTTCCGTGGCCATAGCTAATATTTACTTCCCATTTCATACATGAAGTCCTTAAATTTACACAAATTGAAAACTAGAGATATAGTAACATTGGAAAGACTTATGTAACAAAGAAAAATGTTGTATTACCATCATAGTGAGATCCGAAGTGCTACAAGCTTTAGTTCTCTTCCAGCCATGAGGAAACGTATCACAAAACTCTTATGTGACATCTCACATGTATTAACTGATCTTTGGCTAACGTTCTGAAACGCTGACTTTGCAGCCCACATTCTGCCATAGCCACAATCGGAAATGCTCAAACCAACCAATAACCGTATTAGTCCGACTGTACATCTGTTATCTGCACAAGGGGAACGTTGGATTACCCTACCAACTGTCGATGTTTGTTATCTCTGTTGCAATTGATCTTCAGCCTTGATAATTTTCTATTGATTTTCTGACATATTCTCTACCAGCTGTTGTAATAAAAGAGGCGTCTTGTAAGCGTTATGAAACAAAAAATTGGTAATGAATTTTACTTTAGAGTTTTTGTAGATCACAATGTAATTCGTATCATGTTTTGTCTTTTTGCGAAACGTAAGGTACAAATGCTGTATTGAAGTCAAGCGGGGGAGGGGAAGGGAGTAACGATTGGAATTGAAGTTTGCTATTATAACAATGTAGTGATTCACATAAAAGATTAAGATCTGTTACCTGCCTTAGAAGATCCAGCAAGTTCCACAACTACTATTATGTACTACCAGTGTTAAAACTATTTTTGTTTCTCCTTGATGGCTGTAATGAATTGAAAAAAGTCGTCTGCAGAACAACGTGAACTGTATCACTCATAGAAAACAGTGAATAAAGATTTTCCTAGAACAGTTAAGTTGCAGCATCATGATAATTTGAAGGGGCGTCCTGAAGAAACTGTACGGCAGTTCCCGGCTAGAAGTGGCGATTGTACCAGTAGTTCATAAATTCTCTCTCAAATATTTTTCTCTTAGATAGTGACATCATAAAATTGGCTCCTAGTAGGAAAATAACCCTGTGTCAAGCTGATGTTTACCAACATGTAAAGTGAGCACCAATATCTGTCGCAGATTTTTGAGCAGAGGGATTTTTCCTAAAAATGGGGTGACATATAAACTTTTTCACTCAGATTTCACTTTGTGTTACAAAATATATTTTGAATACTACAACATCCGATTTAATAAGGAAAAAACGATACTTTCAATGGCTGTATGTTATTCGTTTTCAGAAAAGTCAAGCACCGGGAACTCTTATATATGTAAGGCTAGAAAGGTTGTCCAAGCGCTTTGATTTCATTAACGATTTAGCGCCGCTGTGGAACTACAAATTGTGTCATCCATCGTTTAGTGTTCATTTATCAGGAAGACTTTGACGCTACAGATTTGGTTATTCTAAATGTTCCGACATTTTAAAGGAAATAGTGTTCAAGTAAAGCGTTGAATAATTTGAAGGACATAGGAAGGTTGACGTTTAATATCCCTTTAAATTGAAAATCACGCAACTCGTCACACGTCACGCTAAGAAATTCAGATGACTGCCAGAACAGTTGCACGATGTGTCCATGAGAACATATAAACTTGCTTCCCGGTACTGACACCACTGAACAAAATGTATAGGGTTCTGTCAGCGAATGGATACTCAGTTCATTCACAGTAGTTCTCTGAGACCTCTTATGTAGAGAACAGATTTCTCGGAGCTTTAGTTCTATCACATACTAGTCTTGTAAGTAATTCTTCCATTTTAATGGACCACATCGTTCGCTTACAGTGATGCAATCACTCGTATGCACGGCGCGTTGTGCTTTCCGGATGTCTGGTACTGTCCAGAAGATTTTTGTTTCTTTTGCTGTCTCTGCCTGTTGACATGTGTTTTTTTTATCCAGCTAGCCCAGAAGACTTACATGGTATTCTTCTGTTATTGTTTCAGCCTTTTCAAGCTAATCAATAACAAGAGTGTCTTTCGCATTCTAAACATTGCCCACCTTTTCAGGAAGATGATATCGTCATCACCTGTTTTGGTACAGGACGACCACTTTTCACCCATTGCTTTCAATATCGTTTCGTTTCTGCCAAATGTGGTTGGTCAACGATTCGTTCGCGTCAACAAATCACTGCCAACAACAGCTACATTCTTACTAAAACGGTTAAAGATTGTTCAGAAATCGTTTGCGCATTACCTTTGGCCGATACTCATCAAATGAGGCAGCTATCATACAGTTGGCTCATTGTTAATTCTCCATAAAAGAATGTCGTAATTTTTATTCTGACCTTGCAATGGCGTCAGCTATTCTATACACCATGACTTGTGTTCTGCTTCTTAATGTTCTCATCGGTGTTTACAATTTTCGGTTGAATTGCGCGTAAATCGTCTTCGAAACAAATACAGGGCTTCTGAATCCTCCTATCGATTTCTTCTTACCTTCCAAGATGAATTCGAAATTATCCGTTAGAACGAAACAGCACCCGAAACAGCCACCAGACTAACTTTATTGCACAACTTGTACAAATATAACAAAAACAATATATCATTCTTATTAGTGCCGTCTCTGACCCAGGATGAAAAGTTTTCCCCGTTCCTCGTACATTAGTACATTGCAGTAACTATGCTGTAACTGAAAATGTGTAATGTCATGTATGTCAGTTTGATTTAAGAACTTGTCTTATAAGTCGCGGATCCACGGAGAGGAGTGGGGGCATTTCATCTGGACCATAAGCTACCTTCCCTCCTGTCCTCCTCCCCTCCTGTATGATTAATCATGTCCGTAATTTTTCAGTTAATTTTTGCAAAATAAGTAGCATGAAAATATAGGCTCTCGGAAATGTCGACATATTTTAGTAAATTACAAACTATGCTTCACACAGGATACTCTGAAATTGCTTACGTGAGCTCTCCCGAAAGTAAATCGGTTTGCGGCGTGACCGGCAGCAGAAAACAAACATTCTACTCAGGCAACGGCTACTATTCACAGGCTGCCAACAACAAATCCGACACTGTTCGCGAGGCTACTGGTGGCGCCAGAAAACCACTGGAAGTTGAGTGAGATAAGACAGAAAGGGAAAGATCCTCCACTAAGGAAAAAGTAAGAAACACTAACTTTCTCGAATGTAGGCGGAAATGGCCGAAAGAAACAGCGTTCCTCCCACTGACACGTTCGCATAGCCATACCCTGCAGACCTATGTCCACGCTCGCCTTGATAGTGGTGAGTCCACACTTCGGTTTTACGTCGTGTAAATTAATAAATGCTATTAAGAACCTGTACACAAACACCGAAATTGTAACAGATGTGGGAAATATAACAACAAAGGCAATGAACACAAACAAAGAGGTATGAGAATGATGCTGTATTTCTCCAACACTCATCAATATCTTACTGATGATGTTATCAACAAATGGAAACTGTTGAACATAAATCAAGTTTTTTAGATCACGGCACCAGACTATATGTAGTTTTATATGCAGATGACGTAGCTCTTATTACAGAGAATGAAGGCGGCCCTCAAAAGTTGCAGCAGACAGCCTCATTAGAACCTAACATTGTCGGCAGATAAAACGAAAGTGATGGTATTTCAGGGTATACCACCAGTAAGATCTAAAGTAATCTTCAATCATAAAATCTTGGAGCAAGTAAAACATTTTAATTATCTAGGATGCGCCATCACTTGTGAATATAACCTTGACATGGACCAAAAATTAAATAAATCGACTTCCGTATGTGGAACCATCGTAAAACGTTTTTAGAATAAACTGAGGAAAGAAGCCCAACTAAAGTTTTATAAAACAATAGCAGTAGCAACCATTACAATAGCAGTACCAGCCATGACTTTTGAAAGTGAAGCACGGGGAACAACAAGGCATCAAGGTAGGAGAATAAAGGCTCAAGAATGAGATTCCTAAGAGGAGTAGAAGGATGTTCAAAGCAGGATTGAAAAAGAAATAAAGATATAAGGAATCATTTACGAATATATAACATAAACAAGAAAATAAAGGAAAATAGGAGAAAATGGAAGGAACATGTGGACCGTATGCGTGGACAAAGATTCCTGGTAAACACTCTCAATTATAAATGCAGTGGAAAAAGGAATGTAGGAAGACTATGCAAGACATGGAGCATCCTAACAGGAAATTTCCCTAATACGTGAAGTGAAGGAGGGGGATGAGGAGGAGGAGGAGGAGAAGAAGAAGAAGAAGAAGAGGAAGAAGGGTAAATTATTATATCAAAGTTGGGACACCTGCTTGCCACTATAGTTTCTAAATCAACTGCATGTCACAGGTACTTCTCAAATTTTTGAACGTGTGTTAGTGAGGTGAAATATTTCTAAAAACTGAGATTCCTTGAAAGGTGCACTAAAGTGATATGCTGAGTAAGGGTATCAACAAATTATTATTATATTAAAATCTTCTATTGTTATTAAAAATTTCTGTGCATGTAACATGTATAGGGGGAGGGGAACGATAACAAAAGCTGACGCTTGCCAAATCTGTGCACAGTGTCCGCACCTGGCTTTGATCCTTTAATAGTTTCCTCCGATAAGCTATAATGATAGTTAACAGGAATTAAGACCGTTAGGAGAGTTTTTAAGCTCGATAGAGCAGAGAAACGCTTATTAATATCCAACGTATAAAACAAATAAGAACACTCTGCTCGAACATGGATCGTGTGGAAGAGATATGGTGAAATACACATCATTCTCTGAATAAATACGTCTGAACTAATGTAATAAAGGACGCCGAAGATCCACGTTGGTTCACCAGTAGCGTTTGGAAACTGTAAAGAAAACAAGAATCCTTTCAATGGGCAACGTGAAGAAATTCTAATTTCATTTAAAATTGTTTAACGGATCGAAAACGATCATCTAATGGTAGGTTAATGAAACGGAATAGAATAACAGAAACACCAAAACCCTTAAATCCGATTTTAAGAGCGCAGAATATCTGCCAGTTGCAGGAATCTGTGGCATTTTCTGTGCTCTGTCTTCAGGAGAATACAAACAAATACAGTAAATTTTTGTATCTCGTACTATGTTCGATTCCAGAGAAGTGGAGTAATTTAACCGGCCAGTTTAGTCTGTGAGAAGATGTTTAGAAGGTGCTCTGACTACATCATGTGCCTTATGTAGAAATACCGTTGCGTAAATAAAGAAAACAGATTTTCTTCATTTAGGGTTTTAAACCATTCTGTCATCTCCATCTTACATTCGCACACGGAGCATAAGGTAAACACGTGTTGGATGAGGCCATACAAAAAATCACTCTTTCCCTCACTGGAACCGGCCGCGGTGGCCGAGCGGTTCTAGGCGCTTCAGTCCGGAACCGCGCGACTGCTACAGTCGCAGGTTCGAATCCTGCCTCGAGCATGGATGAGTGTGGTGTCTTTAGGGTAGTTAGGTTTAAGTAGTACTAAATTCTATGGGATTGATGACCTGAGATGTTAAGTCCCATAGTGCTCAGAGCCATTTGAACCCTCACAGACACTCAAGTGGAACAGATAACCGTGCCACCCATCATCAACCGTTTTCTGCTATATTAGCAGGTCTTGTGCGTCATTTCTGACAATCCAGCCCTTTCTTCTTAGTTCTGCTGTATGTTCGGCGGTCCAGCGTATCATTCAGAGTCTGAAATCTCTTCCCCCCTGTCCCCTTCTTTCCTTCTGTTTTTTATTCACCTTCTTCTTTCTTCATAAGAGTCTATCCAGTTTCATTACATCCTTTTTTTACATTTACTGATATTCTCTGCTCTCCGACACCTGTCACCACATCGTTATTTCTCATCCTATTCATCCATCGTACTCTTTCCACCCTCCGCCAAATCTCAAAAACTTCCAGTGTTCTTCTACCTTTCTTCCTCATTGTCCATCTATAAGCACCATCCAAGAGGACACTGCTACAAAACATTTTACCGGTCTTTTCCTCAAATCGTTGTCCACATTGCTACAGAAAACTCTCTTTTTCCTAAAAGATGCCTTTCCTTCATTGCTAACCTGGTTTCAGTCTTTGTGCGGCAGTTCGGCTTTTTTAAAAATGCTTTTCACGTATTTAGAGCTTTGCACGTGGTCTAACGTAGGTATGGGCAAACGGCGGCCCGCGAGCCGCATTCTTCCTGCGATTTGCTTCAGTCTGGCCCGTGGAAGGGATTTCGGGTGAACTTAAAATTTACGTTTTCGAAAAAACACAAGTTTTGAGGCGTAATTTGTTGGCGTGATCTGTCGGGAAAGGGTTGCCTTTCAGACTGGTGCGTTAACCTATAACCATTACAGGCACAGACGCCATAGTTTTGAATTTAGCCGCTAGGAACGTTGCTGTCGCGTCATGTGACCTGTGGCGTAAGAGCTGAAATAAGGATATGAATCAGGACTGCGGGTTATCCAAAAGTTGCTCACTCCTGGCCTCATGTTTTCTCATTCAGGGTTATTCTTAACTTTTTATTCCCTCCTAGCGTCATTACTTTTGTTTTTGTTGTATTCACTTCCATATCACAGCTTTTTCCTTTATCTTCGCTGACGTCCACAATTTCCTACAAAATCCTCTTTTGTACGTTGAACAGTAGGTTGCGGAGTGTGCGTAGAATTATAGCAACGATATAGCCATGAGTTCTACTGTACAACAAGTCAAATTTAATTGTTGCTGTCAAGAGAATCTTGAGATCTGAGACTTGAGAGATGAATATTACGCACTTTCGACGCAGTATCGCTGGATAAGCTGCGTGAACATCAAAAGCGGTTTATGGCTGCGTTTGGCAATGATACTGAGGTTCTTTCGTGTCACTTATCGCGTTGCAGAGAGACTCTAAGAACCGGAGTAATTGTCTAAGTTTCAAATTACTCATCTGGCTTTATGTTGTTTCGCGTTGGTCCTCGTTACGACTCTAAAGCTTTTACCCGCCGCTTCTTCCCAATGGCGTCGTTAAAACAAACAAAGCAGTTAAGAACAATGCAGATTTACGACACGGAACGTTTTGCATTCATTTGACAATAACTTTTCCAAAGGCTGCCATTATACTAGAGAGGTTCTGGAAAAATTGCAGAAACGTTTGGCAGGTTTGAATAAATACCACTAAATGGATATTATTTTGTGAAGATTAAGCACATTAGCTGACTCAGAATAGGCCTGCCATCACTTAAGTTTTGTCGATCTCGGAAAAAGACTTAGAAAACTCCGGACATTTGTGTGAGAGCAGATTATTTTTCCTGACGTGGCGGGCGGATCGGCGGCACGGTCAGCGTTTCAAAGAGACTGAACCAAATAACGCTAGACTGAAAATGAAAAGTCGCTAGGCGTCGCTAAAATAATTTGATTGGCAGTGGCAGATTTAAAGTTTGTCTACCCCTAGGCTCACGGTAATACACACGGCCCTTGAAAAATATGTTTAAATAATAACTATATAATTTTTAAATCACAGTGAATGTGCTCTAAATTGCTAATACAAATCGTGTTATAACCAGAAATTTTTAAAACTACACTCATTAGTCAGCAAAGTTGGTATCTGGCTTTGATGGCAGCAAACGCGTTAATCATATCTTCATAGTTGAGACGGTCATCACTTAGTCAGCTTCGAAGTGAAGAATGGACAAGGCGTTCAATCTATCCTCAGACAAAGTAGAACGCATATATGTTTTAAGCCTTTTAAGAGCCGAAAACGAAAGTTCTGCTGAACAGTTTTTAAGTTGCCGCACTTACAGATATTTTAAGAGCAATGTCAGCACACCAAAACGTATGCTGTAACAGCTTCTTTCGCTGAAATTTACTCATTTCTACTGGTACGTCACTAATTTTACAAGGTTTCAAAAATGTCGTGAAATTTACACTTTCACTTGGGAAGGAAGGTCCTAAACTACAGGGTTATTACAAATGATTGAAGCGATTTCACAGCTCTACAATAACTTTATTATTTGAGATATTTTCACAATGCTTTGCACACACACACAAAAACTCAAAAAGCTTTTTAGGCACTCACAAATGTTCGATATGTGCCCCTTTAGTGATTCGGCAGACATCAAGCCGATAATCAAGTTCCTCCAACACTCGGCGCAGCATGTCCCCATCAATGAGTTCGAAAGCATCGTTGATGCGAGCTCGCAGTTCTGGCACGTTTCTTGGTAGAGGAGGTTTAAACACTGAATCTTTCACATAACCCCACAGAAATAAATCGCATGGGGTTAAGTCGGGAGAGCGTGGAGGCCATGACATGAATTGCTGATCACGATCTCCGCCACGACCGATGCATCGGTTTTCCAATCTCCTGTTTAAGAAATGCCGAACATCGTGATGGAAGTGCGGTGGAGCACCATCCTGTTGAAAGATGAAGTCGGCGCTGTCGGTCTCCAGTTGTGGCATGAGCCAATTTTCCAGCATGTCCAGGTACACGTGTCCTGTAACGTTTTTTTCGCAGAAGAAAAAGGGGCCGTAAACTTTAAACCGTCAGATTGCACAAAACTCGTTAACTTTTGGTGAATTGCGAATTTGCTGCACGAATGCGTGAGGACTCTCTACCGCCCAGATTCGCACATTGTGTCTGTTCACCATTAAGAAAAAATGTTGCTTCATCACTGAAAACAAGTTTCGCACTGAACGCATCCCCTTCCATGAGCTGTTGCAACCGCGCCGAAAATTCAAAGCGTTTGACTTTGTCATCGGGTGTCAGGGCTTGTAGCAATTATAAACGGTAAGGCTTCTGCTTTAGCCTTTTCCGTAAGATTTTCCAAACCGTCGGCTGTGGTACGTTTAGCTCCCTGCTTGCTTTATTCGCCGACTTCCGCGGGCTACGCGTGAAACTTGCCCGCACGCGTTCAACCGTTTCTTCGCTCACTGCAGGCCGACCCGTTGATTTCCCCTTACAGAGGCATCCAGAAGCTTTAAACTGCGCATACCATCGCCGAATGGAGTTGGCAGTTGGTGGATCTTTGTTGAACTTCGTCCTGAAGTGTCGTTGCACTGTTATGACTGACTGATTGATGTGAGTGCATTTCAAGCACGGCATACGGTTTCTCGGCTCCTGTCGCCATTTTGTCTCACTGCGCTCTCGAGCGCTCTGGCGGCAGAAACCTGAAGTGCGGCTTCAGCCGAACAAAACTTTATGAGTTTTCTACGTATCTGTAGTGTGTCGTGACCATATGTCAATGAATGGAGCTACAGTGAATTTATGAAATCGCTTCAATCATTTGTAATAGCCCTGTAGTTTCGTGTGACACTTTGAGTTTTTCTGCGCGTTCAGAAAAAAGTCTGGTGAACTATTTTTAAAATTACTGTAAACTGTGGAGGAGTCTAACAGTGTTTTATAACTTTCCGTCCTCCTCACTAATTCAGCGTACAAGTTATCGAGTATTGGGAAAAATGTTTTGGACTTGAAATTTCACTCTACCAGTCAGAAGAACTTCTTCAGTGTCCGCTTCTTCATCAACTTGAAGTTTGCCTTTCCTTGACCTTTTATAGGTCGATTAGAGTCCATATCAGTCATAATCTCTGTGGATTTATTTTCATGATAGTTGAACATGCCACAATAGAGCTCATAAATCCTATAAATTTGATGCTAGGTTCGCGGGGCACTCAACTGCGCTGTATAAATCTGAATTTTTACACAGTCCGTTTTTTCCAAAATCCAGTCTAGTCACTGTCACAAATGATGATGATGAAATGGTGAGGACAACACAAACACCCAACCCACGGGCAGTTAAAAATCCCCAACCCTGCTGGGAATCGAACCCGGGACCCCGTGAGCCAGAGGCAGCAACGCTAGCCAGAAGAGCACGGGCTGTGGACAAAGCTAGAAGTGATGCATATAATTCATGCAGTATTTCAATATCAGAAGTATGCCCTTCCAGACTGTCGTCATGAATACTGTTCCTAGTCTGTTGAGTTGATTCAGTAAAGTTGAAGCCTCATTCCACGCCCGTGGATTCTCACACGTATTCTGCATAGTACGTGTAACTGTGTGAGGGCACTGACAACGCTCTCCCAGTTTTCATTTAGACTTACACATGCTTCCATTCTTGCTGACCAACGTTTTTTTTAAATAAACTTTTAACTTTTTTTCGTCCTGGTTTAATGAAAGAAAAAAGTTTATCCCAGCTGACCAACTGGAGTCCATAGTACGCTGCGTCGTCTATGAAATCGGAGCGAAAGTTGGTGATATACGCTGCTAGGTTGATGCCACTGATTCAGTTGCTGACGAGTGTTTCATGAGTATAGTTTCAGGCTGATTCGCTGAGTATTTCATTTTTTAGCAAACGCTGAGCGTTATTACACAAGTCACATAAGGCAAACGTCTTTATGTTTTGTTTAGTCGCAGACACGAACTGGTAGTAGTCCAACGGAAGTTAGGCTCTGTCTCTCATTATCTCATTTTCAGAGCGACTGTATCCGACTACACATTTGTTCCTGTCTGCAACTAAAGAGACTGCTTCCATCTTCCAGCACACACAACTATGTAATTAATAGAGCACTACAGTTTTTGAAAATATTTGTTTGCACTCGTATGTTCCTGCAGTGCAAACTGCGTAATGTATAAATGGATCTACAGTCATGTGCTGCCATTACTGCATAACATTCACTCTATACTTTTCCCAAGTAAAAGCGTTAGTAACTTACACTCGTTACGTAGGTGGAGTATATTTTATTTCTCTCAGCACACCAAGAGAGTTTGCGCGTTGGAGAAACTCTGGAATCGCATTCGAGTCAATGGCACACCTGATCCTCGTCTGGCCATCCAGGTTTTCCCCGATTTCGTCTGATATCCTGAGACATGGTGGTTAATTTGAATGAGCACGGCAGGTTTCCTTCTGCAATCCGAATCTGTGCTGTATCACAAATGACTCCGTCATCGACAAGACGTTAACCTTGAACATTCTTATTTCCTTTCGGCCGACCCCATATGTGATTCCTACGCGGATATACACTGAAGAGCAAAAGAAACTGGTACACCTGCCGGATATCGTGTAGGGCTCCGGCGAGCGCACGGAAGAGCCGCAACACGACGTGGCATGGACTCGACTAATGCCTGAAGTAGTGCTGGAGGGAACTGACGCCATGAATCCTGGAGGGCTGTCCATAAATCCGTAAGAGCACGAAGGGGTGGAGATCTCTTATGAACAGCACGTTGCAAGGCAACCCAGATATGCTCAATAATGTTCATGTCTGGGGAATTTGCTGGCCAGCGGAAATGTTTAAATACAGAAGAGTGTTCCTTGAGCCACTCTGTAGCAATTGCCCAAGTCCGTCGGAATGCACAATGGACATGAATGGACGCATGTGATCAAACACGACGCTTACGTACTTTTCACCTATCAGAGTCGTATCTAGACGTATCAGGGGTCCTATATCACTCCAACTCCACGCACCCCACACCATTACTGAGCGTCCACCAGCTTGAACAATCACCTGCTGACACCCAGGGTCCGTGGATTAATGAGGTTGTCTCCATACCCGTACACGTCCAACTCCTCGATATAATTTGAAACGAGACTCGTCCGAACAGGCAGTATGTTCCCAATCATCAACAGTCCAATGTCGGTGTTGACGGTCCCAGACGAGGCGTAAAGCTTTGTGCCCTGCAGTCATCAAGGGTACACGAGTAGGCCTTCGGTTCTGAAAGCCTATATCGATGATGTTTCGTTGTATGTTTCGCACGCTGACTTTTGTTGATGCCCCAGCATTGAAATCTGAAGCAATTTGCGGCAGGGTAACACTACTGTAACTTTGAACGATTCCCATTCTTGCAGGATCTTTTTCCGGCCTAAGCGATGTCGGAGATCTGATATTTTACCGGACTCCTGATATTCAGAATACACTCGCCAAATGGTCGTACGGGAAAACCCCCTCTTCATTGCTACCTCGGAGATGCTGTGTCCCATTGCTCGTGCGCCGACTATAACACCACGTTCAAACTAACTTAAATCTTGATAAGCTGCCATTGCAGCAGTCACCGATCTAACAACTGCGCGAGACACATGTTGTTTTAGAGTGTCTTTGGTGACCTCAGCGCCGTACCTGTACTTGAATACGCATGCCTATACCAGTATCTTTGGGGCTTCATTGCAGCTCGACCAGATTGAAAACAGGAGCTTAAATCACTCTGCTCTGTACGAAGGTTGGAACTTAAATACTGGTGACTATTTATTCACAACCGATACAAAAGAGTTACATGTTTGCACCTGTTACTTTCCTTCAAAGTAGTCACCAGCGTTGTGTAGAACCCGTTGCCAGCGATGTGGAAGGCGTAGTACACCGTTAGCAGAGACTGTTCTGTTGATGGTGCGAATGGAGCGGTCTACAGCCTGTAGAATCTCTGGAAGAGTTCTGAAGCGAATGCCACGAAGTGATTCCTTCATCTTCGGAATAAAATCAAAGTCACAAGGACTTAAGTCCGGGGAGTATGGTGGATGGTACAGTACTTCACAGTCCCATCGACCGAACAGAACACCACAGCTTGCGCTGTATGCGCCTGCGCATTGTCGTGCATAATGATGGGTGGGTTGCGCAGGAAGTGTCGCCGCTTCTTTCGCAAAGGTGATCGCAGGTGATGCTCCAAAAACGAACAGTAATACTGTGCATTGACAGTCGGCCGTGGAGGAACGTAATGCGTGAGGATAACACCATCACAGTCGTACACGAGAATCACCATAACTTTCGCCGTACTGGGCCTCTCACACACTTTCGACTTTCGCGGTTATTCATAATGACGCCAGAAGATGGATTGGCGTTTCAGTTTTGGCTCGTACGATGTGACCCATGTCTCATCCAATGTTACGATACTGCGTACAAAAGCCTCTCCTTCACGCTCATAGCGCTCCAAGTGCGTCTGAGCATCGTCGTAACGCATCCGTTTCTGCATTTCCGTCAAGTCATGCGGAACCCATCGTGATGCGATCTTCAGGTTGCGAAGCACAGCCGTATGGGCGAACTCACGAATCGTATGGCGTCGACCACTGTCGACTAACGCGGCAGCAGCATGCACTTCTTCTTCAGAGACGCTGGGACGACCTGCCCGATGCATGTCTGCCACAGTTTGCCGACCTTCGTTGAAGGCTTTCACCCAACGTGCCACTGTTCTGTACGGCAATGCCGATCCTCCACACGACTCTTGAAGACGTTGATGACACTGTCGTGCTGTACGACCTCTGGCATATTCAATCTTGGTCCAAGGCCGTTGTTCCTGTTTCGAAACCATAGTTACACCGTTAAACCGCTCGCTTACAAGTGACTGTGTTTCCCTCGATTGGGCGCACACCGGTGACGTGGGACGGGCGAGTCCATTTGCTCGGAGATAAGGTATGTATGTCAACAAGGTGTGCTATCAGCGACAATAGTAGATTCCATTGCATAGTGTCTCCACAGCAGTGTTGCCACTATTGAAGTTCCAACCTACGTATTACAAATGACGATATTACAGTATAAAGGGAGGGGCGGTAGACTGGAAGACGTCGACTATGATGATTTTTTTCCATTCAGTCGGAGTTAATCGCTTTAGTGGAAGAACTATAATCATGTATTTCATTGGATGAGCTGCACAGAAGAAGCAGCGGCAGTGCAGCTGTATGAGGTCAGCGCGGGTGAAGGCTGCTCTGACAGAGCGCGTATTGTCCGCTCTTCAGCTGATGCCGCGCCCTCCATTGCGTGGCAACGCCTCGCTCACGTCCATCGAGAAGCTGGAGGTGACGACACCCTGATGTGTGCTGCCGGTAAAGATCCAAGCGACTAGTCGGTTGTTACATCCATTTTTTGCCGGCCGGAGTGGCCAAGCGGTTAAAGGCGCTACAGTCTGGAACCGCGCGACCGCTACGGTCGCAGGTTCGAATCCTGCCTCGGGCATGGATGTGTGTGGTGTCCTTAGGTTAGTTAGTTTTAAGTAGTTCTAAGTTCTAGGGGACTGATGACCTTAGCAGTTAAGTCCCATAGTGCTCAGAGCCATTTGAACCATTTGAACATCCATTTTTTAAGTGATCTCCTACGATCTTGCCTGTAACGACATACAGCTATTTCAAATGAAAAACGATGGGAAGAGAATATCCAAGTTAGAGTTTGACGTTGCCAAAAATCTCATAACGGACGGAACTCTGTGTGAGGAGAACGAAGGAAAGAATAGGCCGATATTCTTCAAAGCAAGTGAGCCAGAAAATTCCGGATGGGGAAATTAATCTCCACCTTACCGGTGCTTTACATGGATCAAATTATTGAGTATAGTGCGTGTGAAATGGGTGGAGCTACTTCTAGCTGTGTTCGAAGTCAAATGATATTTCCAGAACGACCTTCATTTATGTATTGTCTGATGAAAATTGTACGAATGTAACAGGGAAATGACCACGAGGTGTCACGAAATACGGGGTGTGCCTTTTTGACTACTATTTATAATCCTTCCGTAAAACAGTTTTACTTTTCTAAATCGTGGAAACTACACTCCTGGAAATTGAAATAAGAACACCGTGAATTCATTGTCCCAGGAAGGGGAAACTTTATTGACACATTCCTGGGGTCAGATACATCACATGATCACACTGACAGAACCACAGGCACATAGACACAGGCAACAGAGCATGCACAATGTCGGCACTAGTACAGTGTATATCCACCTTTCGCAGCAATGCAGGCTGCTATTCTCCCATGGAGACGATCGTAGAGATGCTGGATGTAGTCCTGTGGAACGGCTTGCCATGCCATTTCCACCTGGCGCCTCAGTTGGACCAGCGTTCGTGCTGGACGTGCAGACCGCGTGAGACGACGCTTCATCCAGTCCCAAACATGCTCAATAGGGGACAGATCCGGAGATCTTGCTGGCCAGGGTAGTTGACTTACACCTTCTAGAGCACGTTGGGTGGCACGGGATACATGCGGACGTGCATTGTCCTGTTGGAACAGCAAGTTCCCTTGCCGGTCTAGGAATGGTAGAACAATGGGTTCGATGACGGTTTGGATGTACCGTGCACTATTCAGTGTCCCCTCGACGATCACCAGTGGTGTACGGCCAGTGTAGGAGATCGCTCCCCACACCATGATGCCGGGTGTTGGCCCTGTGTGCCTCGGTCGTATGCAGTCCTGATTGTGGCGCTCACCTGCACGGCGCCAAACACGCATACGACCATCATTGGCACCAAGGCAGAAGCGACTCTCATCGCTGAAGACGACACGTCTCCATTCGTCCCTCCATTCACGCCTGTCGCGACACCACTGGAGGCGGGCTGCACGATGTTGGGGCGTGAGCGGAAGACGGCCTAACGGTGTGCGGGACCGTAGCCCAGCTTCATGGAGACGGTTGCGAATGGTCCTCGCCGTTACCCCAGGAGCAACAGTGTCCTAATTTGCTGGGAAGTGGCGGTGCGGTCCCCTACGGCACTGCGTAGGATCCTACGGTCTTGGCGTGCATCCGTGCGTCGCTGCGGTCCGGTCCCAGGTCGACGGGCACGTGCACCTTCCGCCGACCAGTGGCGACAACATCGATGTACTGTGGAGACCTCACGCCCCACGTGTTGAGCAATTCGGCGGTACGTCCACCCGGCCTCCCGCATGCCCACTATACGCCCTCGCTCAAAGTCCGTCAACTGCACATACGGTTCACGTCCACGCTGTCGCGGCATGCTACCAGTGTTAAAGACTGCGATGGAGCTCCGTATGCCACGGCAAACTGGCTGACACTGACGGCGGCGGTGCACAAATGCTGCGCAGCTAGCGCCATTCGACGGCCAACACCGCGGGTCCTGGTGTGTCCGCTGTGCCGTGCGTGTGATCATTGCTAGTACAGTCCTCTCGCAGTGTCCGGAGCAAGTATGGTGGGTCTGACACACTGGTGTCAATGTGTTCTTTTTTCCTTTTCCAGGAGTGTAGTAAAAGTCATAACTCTCCCAGAACCAGGTATTAATCACTTTTTCCGCAAAATTACCGACCAGTTTCACTATTAAGCTGTCTAGGCAAAACCTTGGAAAAATTAATCTTTCACGTTTTTCGTGAAGTTCAATCAACAAGAAACGTTATCACTGCCCAACAGTTTGGCTTCAGAGACTAAGACAGCACCGTCCACCAGACTTTACCACTCATCGAACACATATGCTCAGCCCGACCATTAAACATAGCACAGGAGCTGTGTTTTTTGACACTGGAAATGTTTGACTCATTTACAGTTAACTACAGCTTGAGTGTCCTCGACGTCTCATCAGAATTTTTGCATCATTTGTAGCCAATTGGAAATTCTTTGTCACCAAGCAAAAAACCAACAGTCAGCCAAGACCAATTGAAGCCGAGTCCGTCAGGGCCCTGACATGGGACCGATTCTGTATTCAGTGATGAGGTGCCATACTCCGAGGAGCGTAGGGGACGATGCGGGAGACCCGCACCGCCGTACCAGGCAAGGTCCAAGCGGAGGTGATTTGCCATTGCCTTCCTCCGACCGTAAGGGAGATGAATGATGATGATGAAGACGACATAGCAATAGCCAGTCATCTCGTGGAAGGGAAAATCCTTGACCCCGCCGGTAATCGAACCCGGGACCCCTTGCGCGAGAAGCGAGAACGCTACCCAAAGACGCTGTATTCAGTCTACACCAGTAATATCCCGCAACAACCTGGAGGTCATCCCTCCCTGTTTTGCAGACGATACTACGATTTATAGAAGCCGCTCAAACCATAAATTGATCAGTAGTTAACTCCAGCTACATCTTGAACATCTACAGCACTGGGCTCTTCTCTGGAAAATTACAATCAACGTGACTAAAATTAAGCTATCATATATGCTAAGAAGAGGATATACTTGCGGATGTAGCAGTCACCTCAGAAGACACAATGCTACCAATCAAATCTAAGATCAGTTATCTTGCCCTCTTTATTGACTCAAAACTCATATTTAATTACATTGATTACATCTGTGATAAACCTATTCTCTTTCTTTATAAAATGCATCCTTTAATCAAAAGTCACTCACTCACCATCACAACAAAACTTCGTATCTACAAAATCTATCGACTTCCCACAGTCGCTTATAGCGCTAGAATCTGGTACTTAGCAGCTACACTAATTTCAAAAAATTTCAAATTATACAAAATAAATTTACCCGCGTTGCAGTAGATGCCCCCTCCGTTACTTACCGAATTCAGTCATACAAACCGACATCTAAATTCCAAAAATCCATACAATTATTCAGCAACAAGCACAAAAATATTATGAAAAAGCTCAGACCTCATTCCAGCATCTCACCACTTCCTTAGGTCACATTCCACTCGATCTGGTGCGGTGTGAGACTTGTTCGAAGTATTTTCACTGGGGGAATGCAGTGGGGAAGCCAGTGGGCATTTTGGTGAGATCCTCTCATGGAACTGTAGGTTATGTAGCAACAGAAAGTTGATAGAGGAGCAGGAGCGTAAGATCTGTGCCCTTCAGGTGCAGTTGAAAAACGCACAGGAGGAGCTAGATAGGATGAGGAGGGAGAAGGGGGTTGGGGAATGGGAGCTGGCTGTTGGCAAGAGATCTGCTAGGAGAAGAAGATTTTCAGATAGTTTTACTATTGGTGTTTACAATAGATATGACCAACTGTCAGAGTCTAGTGGAGAGGAATCTCTAGTAGCTGTAGATGCAGGAAGTATGCAGCAGACCTCAGTTGTTACGGTGGCTAGAACAGTTGCTAAGTCGAAGAGGAAGAAGAAGGTTCTGCTGTTAGGTAATTCTCATGGCAGAGGTGTAGGCCAGCAGTTGCAGGAAGTGCTGGGGAGTGAGTACCAGGTCACCAGCATTGTGAAGCCTAATGCAGGATTGGCTCAGGTGACTGTTAATATAGGGGGGTTATGTAGGGATTTTACTAAAGAGGATCAGGTAGTGATTGTGGATGGGGCTGGTAATAGTATTGATAGGGATGGGGAGTATGACATAGATGGTGACCTGGAAAAGATAGCCACTCAGACTGGCAACACGAATGTGCATTTCGTGGAACTGTTTCAGCGTCACGATCTGCCTCATCTTAATACAGTCGTCAGGCGTAATAACATGAGACTTGGGGGTGCGCTGATGACAGAAAGCATGGGTCACATTTCAGTGGTGTCGGTGGAGTCTATCAGCAGGACGGGTTTCACTAGACATGGCCTGCACCTCAACAGGTATGGGAAGGGAAGGTTAGCAAAGCTTATAGATGACAGCATAGGTGGGGTTGGTGGGATCACTCATGGGAAAATTCCTGCAGTAGTGGGTGTTAGAGCTGCACCTTTTTTAGATTGAAGTCAGCTGATAGGTATTCCTGCTTAAGGGAAGTCTCTCTAGCAGAGGAACCACTTTTGACAAAGCTTAGGTATCCGAGTAATGAGGGAATTAGTATATTTCATCAAAATATACAAGGTATTAGAGATAAAGTTAGTGAATTGCATATAGATGTTGACTCTGAAATTATTGGTGTATCTGAACACTTCTTAAATAAGGAGATAATTCAGAGGCTTCCTTTACCAGGACACAGGTTGGCTGGCAGCTTTTCGAGGAGCTCTTTGCGGTGTGGGGGAGTAGCCATGTATGTGAAAAACGGAATCCCATTTGAGTCATTTGATGTTTCAAAGTACTGCACTGAAAAGGTGTTTGAATGTTGTGCAGGTGTGGTTAAATTTAATGGAGCTAAACTTCTAACTGTTGTCATTTATAGATCCCCAGCCTCTGATTTCACAACATTTTTGCTAAAGCTAGAGGAGGTTCTTGGTTCACTTTATAGGAAATACAAAAAGTTAGTTATATGTGGTGACTTCAATATTAACTGTATAAGTGATTGTGCAAGGAAGAGGATGCTGGTAGACCTCCTTAATTCATATAATCTTATGCAAACCGTATTCTTTCCAACGAGAGTGCAAGGGAACAGTAGGACAACCATAGACAACATTTTTGTTCATTCCTCATTACTAGAAGGGCATTCTGTTAGCAAAAAGGTGAATGGCCTTTCAGATCATGATGCACAAATTTTAACTCTAAAAGATTTTTGTGCTGCAACACGTGTTAAATATAGTCATCAGCTGTTTAGGAAAGCTGATCCAGTTGCTGTAGAGACCTTTGTAAACCTTATCAAGGAACAAGAGTGGCAAGATGTTTATAGCGCTGATACAGTAGACGATAAATATAATGCTTTTCTCAAGACATTTCTCGTGCTCTTTGAAAGCTGCTTTCCGTTAGAACGTTCAAAACATGGTACTAGCACAAACAGGCAGCCTGGGTGGCTGACTAGAGGGATAAGAATATCTTGTAGAACAAAGTGCCAATTATATCAATACGTTAGAAACAGTCAGAATCTAAATGCAGCAGCCCATTACAAACAGTATTGTAAGGTGCTTAAAAATGTTATTAGGAAGGCAAAAAGTATGTGGTATGCAGATAGAATAGCTAAGTCTCAGGATAAAATTAAAACCATATGGTCAGTCGTAAAGGAAGTGGGTGGTCTGCAGAGACAGGTCGAGGATATAGAATCAGTGCGTAGTGGGAATGTCCGTGTTGCTGATAAGTCGCATATATGTACAGTATTTAATAATCACTTTCTGAATATAGCAGGTGAACTAAATAGAAACCTAGTCCCAACAGGGAATCATATAGCGCTCTTAGAAAAAAGTGTTCCGAGACTGTTACCTGAAATGCTCCTCCATGATACTGACAAGAGGGAGATTGAGTTAATAATTAAATCACTAAAGACCAAGAACTCTTATGGATATGACGGGCTATCTAGCAGAATACTGAAGTATTGTTCTATGTATGTTAGCCCAGTACTTAGCCATATATGTAACTTTTCCTTTAGGAGTGGTTGGTTTCCTGACCGATTAAAGTACTCGGTAGTGAAGCCACTTTATAAAAAGGGAGACACTGATAATGTTGACAATTTTAAACCTGTTTCTATGCCATCGGTGTTTGCTAAAGTTATCGAGAAAGTTGTATATACAAGGTTACTGGAGCATTTAAATTCACATAATTTGCTGTCAAATGTTCAGTTTGGTTTTAGAAATGGTTTAACAACTGAAAATGCTATATTCTCTTTTCTCTGTGAGGTTTTGGACGGATTAAATAAAAGGTTGCGAACGCTAGGAGTTTTCTTTGATTTAACGAAGGCTTTTGACTGTGTTGACCACAAAATATTACTGCAGAAGTTGGACCATTATGGAGTAAGGGGAGTAGCTTACAATTGGTTCGCCTCTTACTTTAAGAACAGAAAGCAGAAGGTAATTCTCCGCAATATTGAGAGTGGTAGTGATGTTCAGTCCCAATGGGGCACTGTTAAGTGGGGCGTTCCCCAAGGGTCGGTGCTGGGGCCACTGCTGTTTCTTATTTATATAAATGATATGCCTTCTAGTATTACAGGTGATTCAAAAATATTTCTGTTTGCTGATGACACCAGCTTGGTAGTGAATGATCTTGTGTGTAATATTGAAACAGTATCAAATAATGTAGTTCATGAAATAAGTTCGTGGCTTGTGGAAAATAATTTGATGTTAAATCACAGTTAGACTCAGTTTTTACAGTTTCTAACTGACAATGTAACAAGAACCGATAGTTTGATCAGACAGAATGGACATATTATAAGCGAGACGGAACAGTTCAAGTTCCTAGGCGTTCGGATAGATAGTAAGCTGTTGTGGAAAGCCCATGTCCAGGATCTTGTTCAGAAACTAAATGCTGCTTTATTTACCATTAGAACAGTATCTGAAATAAGTGACACTTCAACACGAAAAGTAGTCTACTTCGCATATTTCCATACGCTTATGTCGTATGGTATTATTTTTTGGGGTAATTCTTCTGTTTGAAAAAGGGTATTTTTGGCTCAAAAACGGGCTGTTCGAGCTATATGTGGTGTGAGTTCGAGAACGTCTTGTCGACCCCTATTCAATAGTCTGGGAATTCTGACATTGCCCTCACAGTATATATTTTCTTTAATGTCGTTTGTTGTTTGCAATATTAGCCTATTCCCAAGAGTTAGCAGCTTTCACTCAGTTAATACTAAGCAGAAATCCAATCTGCATGTGGAATGCACTTCCTTGACTCTTGTGCAGAAAGGAGTGCAGTATTCTGCTGCATCAATTTTCAATAAGCTACCACAAGAACTCAAAAATCTTAGCAGTAGCCCAAACTGTTTTAAGTCTAAACTGAAGAGTTTCCTCATGGCTCACTCCTTCTATTCTGTCGAGGAGCTCCTGAAAGATCTAAAAAATTAAGCAAATTCCAGTGTTACATTGTTGATTTTCTTTATTTAAACTTACTTGTCACCTGAATATGTTTTTTATATTTCATTTTATCTGTTTCTACAATCGTGTTATAATTTCATGTATTGACTTGTTCCATGACCATGGATGCTTCTCCTTAATTCGGTCCCACGGAACAATAAATAAATAAAATAAAGATCTTGCATCAAAATTCCCCAGATTGATCCTGGACCTTCATTTCGACTTTTATCCCTCGCTCACATTCGACCTCATACTTCATTCATTCCAGCGAATATTCTCCGATGTCTTAACCCTTTCATTTGTTGTTCCGAGCCTTTGACACCTTTGGTCTACAACCCCTCACATCGAGATCGGTCGATGTTGTCAGTAGAGAAGCAATAACAGCCGAATGCGTTGGTCAGGAGAGCTCGTTGTCGGAGAATGTGGACAAGTCATTGGGTGTCATCTGGGTAATCGATCATTCAGGGACATTTCAACCCTTCTAAAGCTTCTCAGGTCTACTGTTGGCGATATGTGTGAGAAGCTAAAACCCTAAGGAACAACCAGAGATTGACCAAGACCAAGCAGACATCTTGTGCTGACAGACGAAAAGCACCGAGCACTCGACCACTGCGCAGGACGGCTATAAAAAAATCTGATGCAATCAGTGGAAGAATTCACACGTGAATTCCACAGTACTAGTAGCAGAACCGCTAGCACAATGACTGTGCGTATGAAGTTAAAAAGAAATGGATACAGTGGTCGATCAGCTCCACATAAGGGGCGGCGGACTGTGCGTACACCAGATTTGGAGTACCAGGTTGTGCAATATGGTGAGGCGAACCCTAGCACAATCTTCAGACAAGTGGCCTGCCAACATGCTGTAAGGCAAAGTACGATTATGTGTATCCTGTATGACAACCGCTACTATCCCCTTCACCTGCAAAGAGTGCAAAGTTTATGGAGGTAGCAGCGGATTTCTCTTTACGTGAAGTATTTTGTCGATGGTTTTTGCACCAGACCATCATAATTATTGGATTTATGTCATCGCTCCTTCTTACCGAGAAAACGCTATTCGGAGAGAAGCCGGAACATGCGAAAGGGTGCGCCAATCCATGATGTTATATGTGAACACGTGTATTGCATCCCGTGGAGGCCACTTTGAACATCTGTTGTGACGTGGGTGCGATGCAGCTCTGCTCTGTATTATGGGACAATTTGTTGTCATTGCACGCACACAAACCATTTCTGGATACATGTTCATAGGACCTTTTTTTCCATTTCAGCCAAGAATTCGAACCTGCAGTTTGTTGTTTTATTAATGTTCATCCTACATGAAAACAAACAAACACCGTTCCAACAGGCCATGAAGACCCAACAGTGACGACCGGCCCCCGTGTCATTCTCAGCCCTCATGCGTCCCCGGAAGCGGGTACGGAGGGACATATGATACACCGCTCTCCCAACTGTTGTCTGTTTTCACGACCACTGCCTGTACTTCTCAGTCAAGTAGCTCTTTAATCGGCCTCACAAGGGCTGAGTGCACCCCGCTTGCCAACAGCACTCGGCAGACCCGCAGGGAGGCCAATGCAAGTGCTAGCCAAGACCGACAGTGCTTAACTTCAGTCATCTGACGGGAACCGGTGTTACCACTGCTGCAAGGCCGTTGACTTCATATATACTTCTTCTGTTTGGCACTGGCATCTTTCCTGTGTTTGGTCTGTCACGATTAGAGACGAAAGCCATCCTCCCCTTATATATAACCCAGGGTCCTATATACACTACTGGCCATTGAAATCGCTACACCAAGAAGATATGCAGATGATAAACTGGAATTCATTGGACAAATATATTATACTAGAACTGACATGTGATTACATGTTCATCCAATTTGGGTGCATAGATCCTGAGAAATCAGTACCCAGAAAAACCACCTCTGGTCGTAATAACGGCCGTGATACGCCTGGGCATTGAGTCAAACAGAACTTGGATGGCGTGTACAGGTACAGCTGCCCATGCAGCTTCAACACGATACCACAGTTCATCAAGAGTAGTGTGCCTGGCGTATTGTGACGAGCCAGTTGCTCGACCACCATTGACCAGACATTTTCAATTGGTGAGGGATCTGGAGAATGTGCTGGCCAGGGCAGCAGTCGAACATTTTCTGTATCAAGAAAGGCCCGTACAGGACCTGCAACATGCGGTCGTGCATTATCCTGCTGAAATGTAGGGTTTCGCAGGGATCGAATGAAAGGTAGAGCCACGGGTCGTAACATATCTGAAATGTAACGTCCACTGTTCAAAGTGCCATCAATGCTAGCAAGAGGTGAACGAGACGTGTAACCAATGGCACCCCATACCATCACGCCAGGTGACACGCCAGTATGGCGATGACGAATACACACTTCCAATGTGCGTTCACCGCAATGTCGCCAAACACGGATGCGACCAGCATGATACTGTAAACAGAACCTGGATTCATCCGAAAAAAATGACGCTTTGCCATTCGTGCACCAAGGTTCATCGTTGAGCACACCAGCGCAGGCGCTCCTGTCTGTGACGCAGCGTCAAGGGTAACCGCAGCCATGGTCTGCGAGCTGATAGTCCATGCTGCTGCAAACGTCGTCGAACTGTTTGTGTTGATGGTTGTTGTCTTGCAAACGTCCCCATCTGTTGACTCAGGGATTGAGACGTGGTTGCACGATCCGTTACAGCCATGCGGATAAGATGCCTGTCATCTCGACTACTAGTGATACGAGGCCGTTGGTATCCAGCACGGCGTTCCGTATTACCCTCCTGAACCCACCGATTCCACATTCTGATAACAGTCATTGGATCTCGACCAACGCGAGCAGCAATGTCGCGATACGACAAACCGCAATCGCGATAGGCTACAATCCGATCATCATCAAAGCCTGAAACGTGATGGTACGCATTTCTCCTCCTTACACGAGGCATCACAACAACGTTTCACCAGGCAACGCCGGTGAACTGCTGTTAGTGTATGAGAAATCATTTGGAAACTTTTCTTATGTGAGCACATTGTAGGTGTCGCCACCGGCGCCAACCTTGTGTAAATTCCATACCACAGCATCTTCTTCCTGTCGGTTAAATTTCGTGTCTGTAGCACGTCATCTTGGTGGTGTAGCAATTTTAATCGCCAGTAGTGTAGTTTATCACTGCTTTTATAATGAAAGACATGTTAAGAATGGTTTCATATTAATATAAAATCTAAAGCCTAGAAACAGTAATGGCCAGTAATAAAAACGTTAACAGATATAGTAAGAAAGCACTGTAATTTGCTTGTTCGTAATGATTAGAATAATAAGGTAAATGCCACCCGCGTAATTTTCATCAGCTGACAGTGGGAGCGATGGACGTAAGAGAAGAGGTGGAAGAGGAGACAGCGAAGATCGAAGGAAAGTGATAAATCATAAGAAATGGAAAGAGAAGAGAAAATAAAGATTTGAGTGGCAGAAAACCTAAAACAGAGAGAAGGAGAGAGTTTTCTTTTTATCGAAGGGTACAACTAGGATCTTATATTCTCATTTTGATAAGATGATACGTACTTGGTCGGTGATGTGAAATACTAGGGGGAATCAGCACTGAGAAGCCTATAAAGCAAACATACCGATTCGTTAGCAAATAACTCGTCTGGTCGCATCTGTCCGAATTGAGCGTAGAGGAACTGCCGTGGTCAAATGGGCAGATGCTGCTGACGTAACGTCCAGAAACACATATAATTAGTTGTAAAAGTGAAGAATTTCGAATACTCGCTCTGTGTAGTATTACATTTCAGTAGCGGAGGTTCGGAAGAAAGCTTAGCAACCGTTCCTATCTCACATTCTGTGTAAGTATAATCGAAAACTTTTGGAAGGGGTACATATAAGCGTAATTTTTGTTGCACACTACGACAATGTTTCGTGTTCTGTTGAGACGTGTTTTCGGCATTAAACGAGTTTCTTCGGTGTCTTCTGACACAGTGCTGAGGTAATGTCAAGTTTGTTGTTGACGAAAGGAGAAGATGAAATTCGGTGCTGGTGCGTAGCGTACTCCACTTGCATTGTACCAGCCGGCCGAAGTGGCCGCGCGGTTCTGGCGCTGCAGTCTGGAACCGCGAGACCGCTACGGTCGCAGGTTCGAATCCTGCCTCGGGCATGGATGTGTGTGATGTCCTTAGGTTAGTTAGGTTTAACTAGTTCTAAGTTCTATGGGACTAATGACCTCAGCAGTTGAGTCCCATAGTGCTCAGAGCCATTTGAACCATTTGCATTGTACCAAAGACATTGCGGATCTTAACGATCCCATCCGATTAACGGACCAGTTATAAATAGTGCCACATATCAACATTCCAGGGGACAACACCGAAAAAATTTGTGATTTAATCCAATACATTAGCTAGCAATCTCGTAGTTAGGATCTGCAAGGCATTACCTCCACTCCCATTACTGGCTATATATTGGTGTGTAGATAGTGTGTAGCTCCTTTGCTGATAAATAAGATTTCAGAGTTACAGGGTAGTGTTCCTTGTAACAGGTACTGATTAATTTGTTGCACTAATAAACAAAAACATCTCCACCGCCCCACCCTAAATTGTGAAATTTGGTTGAGAGTGGATGTCAAAGATAGCATAAGAAGATCGATGTTCATTTTCACCACACGAAAAGTTTTTGGCATTGCGTTTGTCCCGCATTGTGTGCAAGGTTGGCAGGGTGAAGTACGGTTCTGGCATTGTTAATTTTGAAGGGGTGGTCGGATGCCCTTCCTGCCACCGCCCCATACCCCCTGGGTCTGCATCTAGTGTAAATCATGAAACAGTGTGAATGTGTTTCAAACGTCTGCAAGTCGTGGAACTGAGGCGGGATGTGGGGACCAGCCCAGTATTCACCTGGTGGCTTGTGGAAAACCGCCTAAAAACCACATCCAGTCTGGCCGGCACACCTGCCCTCGTCGTTAATCCGCCGAGCGGAAGCGATCCGGGGCCAGCGCGCCTACCGAGTCCAGGAAGCAGCGTATTAGTACTCTCAGCTAACCTGTCGGGTTTTCACCACACGAAATGGCAGTCCCAGAATTGGTGGGAACGCAAATCTAAAGCAACCAGTCGTAGTATACGACCCTAATGAGGGAAGCAGTAGTAGAAGCTAGTAACTGGTCTTACTTAACGGCTTAATTTCCGCTTCCTTGTGGAGAGTGGGAAGCGCTGTGGGAAGAGCAACTCGTCCAATGTTGATGCTGGTCCGGCACTGCGGTGCTGACCTGCTCACCAGACGGGAGGGCTCGTTTTTCCTTTGCTCCGCTCCTTTGTTGTCCTATGGGCCACATCGGCAGCTTCCTAGCGTCCAGACGTTAACTCCGCAGACGCGACCGCGGAGGGTAATAGGAGAAGGCCGACTCAGACCTTTTCCGGCGCTCTCAGACGCCACGTCAACCGTTGGTCGCGGCAACCTTGTTGGAAGGCTGGACGCATTCCAAAGCGAAACAATTCCCGGCAGCCTGACTGTTCAGCAAGAGTAACGCAACATTAGGAGCGATGAAATAACCGGTGCTCGCCAGTAGCTGCATTTCTCATTACTAACAGAACACGGTTTGTAATATTTCTGGCTTTACAGCCATCATATTCAGCTACAAGAAGCTGTACTTAGAGCAGTTGAGAAGGTAGCAGTGGGAAGGTGAAATAATGTGGTGTGAGGTACAGGTGACAGATGGTTTATTCGGAACGTGTATCGTGAAAAAGGCCGCCTAAATTGTGGTCCTTTTCCGCGAATGGCTGTTGTGTTGTGGAGTAGCGCGCAAAAATGATAAGCTTCTGTTACTAATATTAGAAAAACTAAACAGCGTATTTACTTGCATTTAATATTTAAAGCATCTCTCAGTAGAGTGTTATCATTCCATTATTTCACAAGTATTAATAACCAGCAGAATAATAAACAACCGCAAAACGAAAAGGCAGACGAAGCACTTCGGTGATCTCCGAATCGCGCCCAACTTGGATGGTGGACGAAGTGGTTCGGAATGGGAAGCCTCTGAGGACAGACATGTTGTCTGCCGCGATCGGTGTTAGTTAAGTCTTTATTAGCAACCTCCGGTCTGTAAATGTAAGAGCTCGATCGGCATTGGTTAAGATCGTATTAAGCAACCTCTGGTTTTTGGGAGGAATTGAGAACTAGTTTGATAGTAATTATGCAAAAACGTAGTTCATTATTTCGTTTATTCTCTGTGAAAGTGTGAAGAATGGAAATTATTTGTGACTCATAAAGTGGACTATAATTGTGCAGTTTCTCATATACTGGTAACTAGAAGCGAGTGGTATCCCGTTTAAAGAAACCAAAATTTAATTATTTATACAATACCAGTTCCTTGCTAATTGTTCAGTACAGCCTCAAGATAGCGGATTAACAATCTATGTGCTGTTTTTTGTGCAGGGGACAACAACTATAGAAGGCTGCTGGTTGGTGAGCATTGTTCAGAACTTATGCATTCCACTCACGACTTATGCGTTCCATTTAGGGCGGTGGAAATAACTAGGCACCTCGCGTGTACTTCAGTCTTAATGCGAATGAGATCGGTGACGTGCCATCAGTGGTAACACATAGGAGGTATGAAGAAAGGCAGTTTTCGAGAGAAGGGATTTATCATATACACATAAATCTCTCTCATGCTACCTCTCTCTCTTTCTCACTTGCCGTAGGTTCACCGAGATGGAGCTACATTGATTGAGAAAGAACTCGTCCGCACGTAAACACAGACAAAAACTTGGATTCAGCTCTGGAAAAATGCAGAGCATCTGTGAAGGAAACGCCATACAAGGCACCAGGACGAATAATTCTGGAGTATTGCTGCTCCTTTGGGAGTCCCTATCTTATAGGATTCACAGTAGACATCCGTGTAATGCACAAGTGTACTTGTAGAATCGTAACAGTTTGGAATAGCTCAGTCGAATGTGGAACAGCGATTCTAGTGGAACTTAAATGGGGATCCTGAAGTAAGACAGAGTTTTCGTGAAATCCTGTAGGATAAATTTAGGAAACCGTATTCCAGGAACGCTGTACTACAATTTGGCTGTCATCGTCGTGTATATAGCCTAGGGATCATGAGAGAAGGGTTCCAGAGGTTACGGTGTGTATAAGCTCATGGATCCAAAATACTGACACGAATTACTTACAAAAGAACGAAAAAAATAGTGGAAGCCGACCTCGGGGAACATCAGTTTGGGAAGGAACACGAGAGGGCATACTGGGCCTACGACTTCTCTTAGAAGAGAGGCTGAAGAAAAACAAATATACATTCGTAGCATATGAAGGTTTATAGAAGGCTTTTGACAAAGCTGACTGGAATACATTCTTTTTAAATTAGAAAAGTGTACTCACGTTGAGCACTAATTCACTCCTGGAAATTGAAATAAGAACACCGTGAATTCATTGTCCCAGGAAGGGGAAACTTTATTGACACATTCCTGGAGTCAGATACATCACATGATCACACTGACAGAACCACAGGCACATAGACACAGGCAACAGAGCATGCACAATGTCGGCACTAGTACAGTGTATATCCACCTTTCGCAGCAATGCAGGCTGCTATTCTCCCATGGAGACGATCGTAGAGATGCTGGATGTAGTCCTGTGGAACGGCTTGCCATGCCATTTCCACCTGGCGCCTCAGTTGGACCAGCGTTCGTGCTGGACGTGCAGACCGCGTGAGACGACGCTTCATCCAGTCCCAAACATGCTCAATGGGGGACAGATCCGGAGATCTTGCTGGCCAGGGTAGTTGACTTACACCTTCTAGAGCACGTTGGGTGGCACGGGATACATGCGGACGTGCATTGTCCTGTTGGAACAGCAAGTTCCCTTGCCGGTCTAGGAATGGTAGAACGATGGGTTCGATGACGGTTTGGATGTACCGTGCACTGTTCAGTGTCCCCTCGACGATCACCAGTGGTGTACGGCCAGTGTAGGAGATCGCTCCCCACACCATGATGCCGGGTGTTGGCCCTGTGTGCCTCGGTCGTATGCAGTCCTGATTGTGGCGCTCACCTGCACGGCGCCAAACACGCATACGACCATCATTGGCACCAAGGCAGAAGCGACTCTCATCGCTGAAGACGACACGTCTCCATTCGTCCCTCCATTCACGCCTGTCGCGACACCACTGGAGGCGGGCTGCACGATGTTGGGGCGTGAGCGGAAGACGGCCTAACGGTGTGCGGGACCGTAGCCCAGCTTCATGGAGACGGTTGCGAATGGTCCTCGCCGATACCCCAGGAGCAACAGTGTCCTAATTTGCTGGGAAGTGGCGGTGCGGTCCCCTACGGCACTGCGTAGGATCCTACGGTCTTGGCGTGCATCCGTGCGTCGCTGCGGTCCGGTCCCAGGTCGACGGGCACGTGCACCTTCCGCCGACCACTGGCGACAACATCGATGTACTGTGGAGACCTCACGCCCCACGTGTTGAGCAATTCGGCGGTACGTCCACCCGGCCTCCCGCATGCCCACTATACGCCCTCGCTCAAAGTCCGTCAACTGCACATACGGTTCACGTCCACGCTGTCGCGGCATGCTACCAGTGTTAAAGACTGCGATGGAGCTCCGTATGCCACGGCAAACTGGCTGACACTGACGGCGGCGGTGCACAAATGCTGCGCAGCTAGCGCCATTCGACGGCCAACACCGCGGGTCCTGGTGTGACCGCTGTGCCGTGCGTGTGATCATTGCTTGTACAGCCCTCTCGCAGTGTCCGGAGCAAGTATGGTGGGTCTGACACACCGGTGTCAATGTGTTCTTTTTTCCATTTCCAGGAGTGTATAAAGGGTTTTGCATGTACTTTCTTGTTTAATATTTGCTGTAGTCTGTTATAATTCATGTCCTCTTCGTACACTTTAGAATGTGGTAGTAGAGACGATGCAAAACGTACACTCGTAACAGCAAGAAAAGCGTTTCAGAAAAACAGGACTTTGTTAACATTGAATATAAATTTAAGTTTTTAGGAAGTATTTTCTGAAGATGTTTTTATGGATTTGTAATGAAGTGCTACAAAATAATGTTCAAAATTAGATGGGTAGATTAAGTAAGTAGTTGGGGGGAGGGGGGGCGAGAGAGAGAGAGGGGGAGAGAGGGAGAGAGAGAGAGAGAGAGAGAGAGAGAGAGAGAGAGAGAGAGAGAGTGGGGTTACGAATTGAACTGAGGAAAAATGAATTTATGGCAGAACTTGGCTAATAGAAGAGCTCTATTAATAGGACACATCCTGAGACATCAAGCAAGCGTCAGTCTGAAAATTAAAGGAACTTAGAGGTGACCAAGGCTTGAATACAGTACGGTGCGTGGGGCGAGGTTCTTTGTACGTATATTGCCGATTTCCCCTCCTACCACATTCGCTTATGGAGTGGGTGAAATATGACTGTCTATATGACCCTATGTTTTGTTGCTGTTCTTGGTGGTCGTGGTGGTGCTCGTGAGGTCTTGGTACTGCACTTCACGTTAGTCTATTCTGTGAAAGCCGGTTCATTCCTGCATAACTATCGCAACATATGAGTCAATGATCGCTTCAATTAGACCAGAGCACCCAGTCCATTCCGTGTGAATACAGCCCACACCATTATGGAGCCTGCCGGCCGGAGTGGCCGTGCGGTTCTAAACGCTACAGTCTGGAACCGAGCGACCGCTACGGTCGCAGGTTCGAATCCTGCCTCGGGCATGGATGTGTGTGATGTCCTTAGGTTAGTTAGGTTTAATTAGTTCTAAGTTCTAGGCGACTGATGACCTCAGAAGTTAAGTCGCATAGTGCTCAGAGCCATTTGAACCATTATGGAGCCACCACCAGCTTGCACAATGCGTTGTTCACAATTTGGGTCCATGGCGTCGTGTGGTCTGCCTCACAACACACGAACCCTACCATCAGCTCGTACTAACAGAAATCGAGCCTCAACTGACCGGGCCACGTTTTCCACACCGTCAAGGGTCCAGCCGATATGATCACGAGCCTAGAACGTGCGCTGCAGGCCGTGTCGTGCTGTTGGCACAGGCACTGGCGTCGGTCGTCTGCTGCCATAGCCCAATTACGCCAGATTTCGCCGCACTGTCCTAACGAATACCCGCGTCGTACGTCCCAGTTTGATTTCTGCGGTTATTTCACGCAGAGTTACTTGTCTGTTAATACTGATAACTCTACGCAAATGCCGCTGCTCTCGGTCTTAAGTGAAGGTTCGTCGGCCACTGCGTTACCGGTGGTTAGAGGTAATGCCTGAAATTTGGTATTTTCGGCACATTCATGACACTGTGGATTCGGAATATTGAATTCCCTAACGATTTTCGAAATGGAATGTCCATGCGTCCAGTTTAAATTGTTTGTTGTTGTGGTCTTCAGTCCTGAGACTTGTTTGATGCAGCTCTCCATGCTACTCTATCCTGTGCAAGCTTCTTCATCTCCCAGTACCTACTGCAACCTACATCCTTCTGAATCTGCTTAGTGTATGCATCTCTTGGTCTCCCCCTACGATTTTTACCCTCCACGCTGCCCTCCAATACTAAATTGGTGATCCCTTGATGCCTCAGAACATGTCCTACCAACCGATCCCTTCTTCTGGTCAAGTTGTACCACAAACTCCTCTTCTCCCCAATCCTATTCAGTACCTCCTCATTAGTTATGTGATCTACCCATCTAATCTTCAGCATTCTTCTGTAGCACCACATTTCGAAAGCTTCTATTCTCTTCTTCTCCAAACTAGTTATCGTCCATGTTTCACTTCCATACATGGCTACACTCCATACAAATACTTTCAGAAAAGACTTCCTGACACTTAAATCTATATTCGATGTTAACAAATTTCTCTTCTTCAGAAACGCTTTCCTTGCCATTGCCAGTCTACATTTTATATCCTCTCTACTTCGACCATCATCAGTTATTTTGCTCCCCAAATAGCAAAACTCCTTTACTACTTTAAGTGTCTGATTTCCTAATCTAATACCCTCAACATCACCCGATTTACTTGACTACATTCCATTATCCTCGTTTTGCTTTTGTTGATGTTCATCTTATATCCTCCCTTCAAGACACCATCCATTCCGTTCAACTGCTCTTCCAAGTCCTTTGCTGTCTCTGACAGAATTACAATGTCATCGGCGAACCTCAAAGTTTTTATTTCTTCTCCATGTATTTTAATACCTACTCCGAATTTTTCTTTTGTTTCCTTTACTGCTTGCTCAATATACAGATTGAATAACATCGGGGAGAGGCTACAACCCTTTCTCACTCCCTTCCCAACCACTGCTTCCCTTTCATGTCCCTCGACTCTTATAACTGCCATCTAGTTTCTGTACAAATTGTAAATAGCCTTTCGCTCCCTGTATTTTACCCCTGCCACCTTTAGAATTTGAAAGAGAGTATTCCATTCAACATTGTCAAAAGCTTTCTCTAAGTCTACAAATGCTAGAAACGTAGGTTTGCCTTTCCTTAATCTTTCTTCTAAGATAAGTCGTAAGGTCAGTATTGCCTCACGTGTTCCAGTATTTCTACGGAATCCAAACTGATCTTCCCCGAGGTCGGCTTCTACTAGTTTTTCAATTACCATTACCCAATCACAGTCTGTTAATTCCCATCGTGAGGCTATAATCATGTCGGAAACTTTTCACACGAATCACCTCAGTTCAAATGACAAGTCTGCCTATGCACTGCCGTTTTATACTTTGTGTATGCGATACCACTGCCGTCAGTATGGATGCATATCGCTATCCTATGACTTTTGTCATCTCAGTGTATTTCTCTAACCTTCCACTCTCGAATAGCGCCGGAGGAAAACAAACACTAAAGTATTTCCGTGCGATCTCTGATTTCTCTTATTTTATTACGATGATTATTTCTCCCTATGTAGGTGGGCGTCAACAAAATATTTTCTCATTTGTAGAAGAAAGTTGGTGACTGAAATTTCGCGAAAAGATCTCGCCGTAACGTAACACGTCTTTGTTTTGATGAGTGACACCCCAACTCATGTTCCGTATGCGTGAACTTTCTTCTCTATTTCGCCATTATGCAAAACGATATGCCTTTCTTTGAAGTTATTCGATGCTCTTGTAAGGGTCCCACACTGCACAGCAGCAGTATAGAACAGGTTGGACAGGTGTAGTGAGGGTACTCTCTTTAGTAGACCTGCTGCGTCTTCTAAGTGTTATGTCAGTAAAACGTAGTCTTTGGTTCGCCTTCTCCAGACGTTATCCCCGTGCTCGTCCCAGTTTAGATTGTTCGTAACTGTAATCCCTAGACATCTGGGTGAATCTACAGCCTTAGACGTATGCGATTTTTCGTGTAACTGAGATTTAACGCTGTCCATTTAGTACTGCTTCGATCACGAAAAGGCTTTTGAATGCACTACTACTATCTTAACGATTTTTGATGACGTTAATAGTGTTTTAGAATAGCGTTACGTTATTTCTTAATGAGATACATCAGACCATATTATGACACAGTCTCCAGAAGGAAAATCGCACCAGATTCAATCCAAAACAACATAAAGACTTGTTCAACTTGAAGCGAGATGCTATGTTTTTCAGCATTTAGGTGTTAATATTGTCGGTGTCCCATTTATTTATTTACTTGCAACACATTATGGTTCCAATGCCTCTGAGCACTATGGGACTTAACATTTGTGGTCATCAGTCCCCTAGAACTTAGAACTACTTAAACTTAACTAACCTAAGGACATCACACACATCCATGCCCAAGGTAGGATTCGAACCTGCGACCGTAGCAGTCGCGCGGTTCCGGACTGAGCGCCTAGAACCGCTCGGCCACATCGGCTACGAGAAGCGAGTTGATGTTAGTCAAGAATGCCTTTACAGCGACAAAGACGCCTGAGTTCGAACGAGGTCGTGTGACAGGGCTACGAGAAGCTTGATGTTTCTTACGCTACGTTACAGCAAGACTTGACAGAAATGTAGTCACTGTACACGATTCCTGGCAGCGGTGATCTTTGGAAGGTGCAATCCCTATAAGACCAGGCTGCGATGGCCACGTGGCACTGCGAGAGCGAGCACCGCCCTTTCCAGCGTCCAGCTGTGGTGCATCGTCCTGCGTCTGCAGCAGCAGTTCAGGCTGCAGTTGGCGCCCCAGTGACACAAGTTACTGTTACAAATAGGCTACTTCAAGGACAGGGCCAATCCAGACGGCACTACAGTGCGTTCCACTGACCTCAAACCTCCCCCATTTGCGACTTCAGTGGTGTCAAGCAAGATCTCACTGAAGGGCATGGCGGAGGTCTGTTACGTATTTTGCTAAAAGCTGGTTCCGCCTCGGTACCAATGATGGCCTTGTTTTGGCTAGAGGAGGCCAGCTGAGGGCCTGCAACCCACCTGTCTGCGTGTAAGACACACTGCACCAACCCTGAAGTTATGATCTGCGGTGGGGTTTCGTATGACAGCTGGAGCGCTCTCGTCGTATCCCACGTACCCTGACAGCAAATTTGTATGTCAGTCTGTCGATTCGACCTGTTGTGCTGCCATTCAGGAACTGCATTCCAGAGGATGTTTTCCAACAGGATAATACTCGCCCACATGCCGCTGTTGTAACCCAAGATGCTCTCCAAAAGTGTCAACATATTGCCTCGGTCTGCTCGATCATCAGATCTGTCTCCAATCTAGCACATGTGGGACATCATCGAACAACAACTCCAGCCTTATCCACCAACAGCATTAACCAACCCTATACTGACCGACTAAGTGCAACAGCCATGGAACTCCAGCCCACAAACCTATATGCGGCACCTATACAACATAATGCATGCACGTTTGCATCCTGGCAGTTACACCCGTTATTAATATACCACCATTTCATATTTGAAATGACTTTTGTCGCGCTTCCACTAAGCTGTGACCTTACAATGTTAATCACTTAAATATGTTACCTAGACAAATGTGTTCCCAAAACTTCATTGCTTTATATTAATTGTATCTTGGAGCTGGGACTTTAGTCTATCAGTGTTGTTATGGTCGTCTGTAATTTAAGTTCGACCAAATGCCGAGACAGTGGGTGTAACAATCAGCAACGTGTCTAGTCTAAGATCTTCATACTGTTACATTTTAGTATGCCCTTCAGCTGGTATACTATCGGATATTATGTTTCTTTCAAGCGGAGAGCTCAGATTTGTATATCATGTAGTTTTCTGCCACTTGTATGAGACAACGGCTTCGGAAGCAATTTTTGCTGCTTACATAATAAGCCCGTGTCGTTTTAGTACTATCCACCCTACATGAGGCCTTCGTCTGCTGTACGTCTGCTAATTTTTCAAGGCAGTCATCTCCTGAGGCGCCTGTAATACAAACAGAATTGCCGGTGCCTTCTGTCGAGCATCGTCTTTCCTTTCACTAGCCATCTCACGTCCCGGATCCTCTTTGGTGGAGAGGAGAGTCAGAGGTCTGGGTGAAGGATAACAGGTTGACCGCTGTGAGAAACGCCCCGCTGTTACTGCACAGAATCGCTGATTGTCTCGTTGCTTATTTATAAGAGTAAAGCGAGGTTAAAGGCAGTCACCACTGTGCAATTATGACGGCACGAGAAGGAAGGTTAGGGTTGAACGTCTCGTTGACGACGAGGTCATTACGGATGGAGCACAGTCTGGGAAACGGGGGGATGGGGGGGGGGGGGGCGCACCCTTTCTAAGGAACCATCCCGGAATTCACCTTATGCAATTTAAGAAATTCACGAAAAATGAAACCGATATCGGGATCGCACTTCCGTCCTCCTGAATGCAGGCATTAGAGCTGGATTTAAGGAACGGGGCTTTGTGATAGTCTTCGAAAAAGTACAGTTACTAGGCACGTCTTTCGTTTCAAAATGCTGTTTCATCTAATATTTCCACTCTTGTAACGTAATTACCTACACTGTTCGCTTATCGCTAAGGTCCTGTATTCTACGTATTTACAATATGTTCTTCTACTTCTTCCTGGCTCTACAGTCCTTGATGGGCCTTGTCCTACTCTTGTACATAATTCTATTCGTCTCTGTCCAGCGGCTTACGTTTCCATCCCTGACACCAATAACTTTTAAGTCTTCTTCTATGTCATCCGAGTATCGGAGACTTGATGTTCTCATGCTTCTTCGTCCGCTGGGTTTTTCAGCAGTACTGTTTTAGCAGGGTTCTTATGTACCATGCGAAAAACATGGCCGTCTCATTTTAGGCGTTTTATTTGAAAGAACTTTATGATTTCAAGAACTTCATATAATCTGTAAAGTTGAAAATTATATCGTCTCCGCCATGCTCCATCGTTATTAGATGCCCCATAGATTTTGCGTAGCACCTTTGTTTCAAAACGTCCTATTAGCTCTTCACACTCTTGTGTCATTGTCCAGGTTTCTGAGCTATATGTTAATCCGTATTAAATCTTTATACAGTTGCCACTTTGTTCTTCTGAGCAGATTCCAGGACTGAAGCTGTGGGGCCAGCCCATAATAGCATTTGTTAGCTAGGTGGATGCTTCCCTTTATCTCCAAACTAATATAAATTTGTGATGTTACCGGTCTGTGGGTAGACAAATTCACTAACAGATTCTATTTGCGCCTCGTCAATTCCTAAAATTGTATATAGTTCTGGTCGTGTTATTCGTCTGTATTTCGTTTTACTGACACTCATTTCCAGTCCCATTTCTATTGCTGCTGCCACCAATGCCCTATATGTTTCTTTAGCAACTAGTTCTGTCCTTGCAGTAATATCCACATCATCTGCATTGACCAGAACCCGCTCCATTTTCTTGTATAGTATATCGTGCCTGAGTTGTCCTTATTACTTTCTCTAGTGCTGTGTTAAGAATCGTACATGAGAGGGCATCCCCTTGACTCAGAATCGTTTCAAAACCTGGTGTTAAATTTCCTTGTATCTGTATTTAATTTACTACTTTTCCCATTATCAAAATTATGAGGCATATTAAATGTTGTGGTATGCGCAGTTCATTCATGGCTTCAATAAGCTTATTTCTCTTTATGGTGCCATATGCTGCTTTAAAATCAACAAACGTATGATGCGTTTCTATGTTATATCCCCTTGTTTTTTCAAATACCTGGCTCAGGGTGGATATTCGGTCAATAGTTGATTTGCCAAATCTAAAGCCTGTCTGATATTTTCGACTTGGTTTTTCTGCAAAAGGTTTTACGCGGTTACAAAGGAGGCAGGAGGATATTTTAGAAGCGATATTGAATAATGCTAATTCCCCTATAGTTTGTACATTCCAGAATGTCCACTTCTAATGTGTAGCATATATCACGCCTTGTTCCAATCGTCTGGGATGACTTTTCGTGTCCATATATCCGAGATTAGAGCGTGCATACATCTAACTAGTCGTCCTCCACCACAGTTCATAAGCTCAGCTAACATGTTGTCGTTGCCAGGTGACTTATTGTTGGCTAGTTTCTTTATTGCTAGCCGAATCTCTTCCACTTGTTGGTCTTCAGTTTGCTCCCATGCTTCAGCATTTTCTGAGTGTAATAATTACTTCAAGTACTCTGCCCAGCGATGTAACACCCCTTCCCGTGATGTTATTAGTTCACCATTTTTTTCCTCTGCATTGTGTTGTTTTTGTCTGAAATTCCGGTCTGACGTTTCTGTAAAATTTCCTTCTTTCATTAGCGTTATTCAATGAATGAATGTCCTGCAGCTGTTTTTAGAAACAGCTTCTCTTCTTTGCTTTCAGAATCCGATTTTCTGGACGCCTTGTTTCTTTATAGCCGTGCACTAATATTCTTTTTCTTCTGGTCTTCATCTTTTTATATGTTTCATTCTTTGTTCTTGTCGCCTTCTCACACTCATCATACCATCAATTCCTTCCGTTATTCCATACCAATCACTTCCTCTGCAGCAGCCTGTATTTCATTTCTGATTTTATTCCATTGTTTATTTATGTTATGAGAACATGCCTGCAGGATTCCTGTCATCTATTTTCCAAAGTAATAGCTTGTCGATCAACCTTACTTGGTTCCTTAAGTCCTGAGATATTATGCTTTTTTGTCTTTCTCCTTTAATTTAATGTGAATTGGAACTTCTCGCTTTAATTTTTCCTGTGAGGAAGTAATGATGAGATTCCATATTAGCACCTCTGAAGCTACGGCAGGCTAGTACATTAGAGTCATGCCTGGTGCCTGTTAATATATGCCCAATTTGATTCCTAGTGATCGCTGCTGACACCCAGGTCATTTGATGTGTATTCTCATGCTGGAACCACATGATAGAAACTGTCTTGTTAGGTGATGAAAACTTTATCAGGCGGATTCCATTGTTATTACTCTATTTATGGCGGCTGTATTAAGGAATGCACTTCTTTCCTTTCTAAATGAGGTCTCATTTTACATTTCCAGCCCTTGTACCGTAATTATCTACACTGTTTGCTTATTGCTGATCTATTTGTATACTTATATTATGTTCTAGTTTCTGTTAATATGGACTCTGGGATACCAAAAGACAGTACGAACGTCTAAAATAAAAATATGCAGTGTTTGTCATTAGATGGAAGAGATACCTCAACATAGCCGGATAATAACTGAAAACGGCACGAAGAGATGTAAGCGCGATGACAGTAATTGATATTTTAGGCATGTGTGCTGATATTAGCCGTTAGCATGTCTATCGCGAAAAGCAATCCGCGAATTGTAGACGCTGAAACGTTCCCTCAGAAAAATTAATGAATTACTGTGCTTAAACTGACACACAATATTTTTTAGCGCAACGCAATCTGACTTTTAATAATCCCTACAAAAGAATGGCCCTGACTAACAATAACCTATACCTTTCACATATCACTTACCTCACAAAAATCTTCGTTACTCGAACTACTGCAATACAGCGAGCGCCACTACTGCCAGCTAAATAAAACTACTGAAGGCACTAACTCCTGATAGGCATAGTTAGCAAATGAAAGATTTTGATAGAGAACAAACAATGTATTTACCTTAATATTGTTCAAACGTCATATTATATATATCAGTTCATGACATCCAGTCTTAC
This sequence comes from Schistocerca nitens, assembly GCF_023898315.1. Taxonomy (NCBI): domain Eukaryota; kingdom Metazoa; phylum Arthropoda; class Insecta; order Orthoptera; family Acrididae; genus Schistocerca; species Schistocerca nitens. Next base: position 1,092,539,608 of record NC_064615.1, on the reverse strand, counting down.
AAATCTACTGTCTCTGATGGGCACACGTCCAGATCATCCGCTCTCAAAAATCTGCCATCTCACTTTCCCACATCCACCACTGCTGGCGGCTCACCTCCAACTGCGCAACGCTACGCGCTGTTAACAGCCAACTGCCCAACACTACAATAGCAATACTGCAACAATGCAGACCAGCCACAGACTGCACACAGCACAGTCAGTGATTTTCATACAGAGCGCTACGTGGCGTTACCATTAAAAAAAACCTAAACAGCCTACTTACAACGCTATCCACGAATTCTTCAGAAGTGTTGGAGATTTGTTGTCCCATTCCTTCCTCAATTCGGTTTGCATGTCTGCGCAGTACATTTTCTCCATGAGGGTCCCACATGGCTTACGTAAATGTGATGTTACGAAAGTAAAGCTCATTCTTTATTGAATTAACCTACAAAACCGACGATGGTATTAATTAATAAACAGCTAAGATATTTTCGTCGTTAGTAAGTTGCGTGCTTGTTTTCAGCGTTATTGTTGTGCATCCATGAGTTGCCTATGAGCACAATGCATGACGCAGTAGATATCTAGGCAGTAGTCTACCACTGTTCTTTGATAAGTCTGGTAAAAAAAGCAAGAAAAGGGTTTGTTTCGTAAACAGCTCACCTTACTTCTCAAAAGTCTGCTCTGAGGAATACACACTTGTTCAAGCGATCCTCCAGCATTTTCATTCCCTAGGAAAAATAGGTCCGTCGTACACTGAAAAATACTCGTTGTCTGCAACTATCACTTCCTCATGTTACAGAGAATGCTAGGTTGGATAGGACTGTTGAATAATTAATAAGGAGGTACCGAATACAAATTAGGAAAAAAGTAAATTATGGCGCAACTTGACTTAAAGAAACGTTCAATTGATAGGACACGTTTTGAGGCATCAACTAATTCTCATTTTTGTATTGAAGGGAAGTGAGTGAGGTAAAAACTATAGAGGGAGTAAGCAGGTCAAAATCGATGTAGGTTGGAGTAGTTACGTACCATCACTTAAGCAACAGGACAATTAGCTTGTTTCTCGCCTCTACGGCGAACAACAATACCATATCCGTGGTCATATTCACCAAAGCAGCGATCATACAATTTCCCGTGACATCACGGAACACGCTCTGAATTTTCCGCACAATGAAGGCGTAACTGAGTGGCAAATTGTTCCGGTTTTGAGGAAATTACCGCTTCGTTTGATACCCCTCCAGCAGACCACAACTGAAGAATCACATCTCTCTTGCAGATCAGAACGAGTTCCATAACTCTCGCTGGGGTCTGCGCTTGTCTCGAAGTTTACAGCGCTATCGAGGACCACAATTTAAGCACGTAAAATTGCTCTGCAGATTGAAATCAAGATCTAATGATTACTCCTTTGACAATCCGCCCCAACCGGCATGAAAAACGTACATTACAAGATGCCAGTTGTTACACTCTTAATGTTCTCGGGAAGAGACCAGAACTCGAACGACTCGCTTTTCAACTATCCGGTTGCGAGTGCAGGAAGAAATTTGTTTCGTATACGCGGTAGAGAACGTCGGCGCTTTTTATTATACCCTATTCGCCGTCATAATTGTGCAATGAATAATGTATATGTTTATCGGCAGTGCTTGCTTGCTCGCGCCCGTTTTAATAATTACTAGAGGTGAAGAATGAATTATGCATGAGTGTTACGAAGCGAGATCGCGTCCGTACCTGCAGCCTGAAAGGGTATCGTGAAGCAGCTACAGCACAGTGGTATGTGCACATATTAGAGCATTCCTCCGTCCCACTTGTTCCTAGTTGTTTTATGATTAGTAATGCATTTTCTTAAATGGAGTAAAACTTCATTGAGAGGGGGGGAGGGGGGGGGGGAGGCGGGGAGATAGAGCGAGAGAGACAGTGAGAGAGAGAGAGAGACAGCGATACCTAGCTTAGAAGATATTTGTGTGCGTTCACAGTAGTTGGTCCTCAACACACACTTGGTGCAAAAATACTAGTGCGGCAGGTTCTACATTCCAAATCATCTTGGTATCTTTAATGTCGTTGATCTAGCAAACCTTAGTCGCTAATAATATTGTACTGGTGGTTTGTGGATTATTCTGTATGCTTCAGTAATTTGAGGGTAAACATACACGGAAAAACAAACTGCTGTTATTCGGTTGCAGACGGGCATAACCTAAAAATTATTAATGTAGCATATGAGAATGACTGCTAGCATGAATAAAATCGTGTTTGTTGGCACTCAAGATGTGCTAATCTGGGTCTGAACCGTTCAGGTATTTCGAACGAAAATTGCAAACACTGCTGTACGGCTCTATCATCCGACAGATCTCTGTGGTACTGAGAATATCACGCGCCAGTTGTTTAATCTCTGACGTAAATTCTATCACAACATATTTCCGATCTGTGTTATGCCGTTGCTTAAAGTTAGTATGCAATCAGGCACCGTCAACAGTAAAAAGCCACAACGAACATATTTTGTCAAACATAGAATCTTCCTTGAGCATCTCATGTTAGTGCGTAATACTGTCAATTATGAACAGGATTGTGTAACCCGATACCCAAATGGGGTAGTATGATACAGAACTGTATCCGGTTGCAATGCCTGGACTATGCAGTGGATGCAGCTGTACCTGGAGAATACTGCTCACAGTATGCAGTGCGCTTCACAGTCATGGCTCTGAGCACTATGTGACTTAACATCTGAGGTCATCAGTCCCCGAGAACTTAGAACTACTTAAACCTAACTAACCTAAGAACGTCACACACATCGATGCCCGAGGCGGGATTCGAACCTGCGACCGTAGCGGTCGCGCGGTTCCAGACTGAAGGGCCTAGAACTGCTCGGCCACCCAGGCCGGCCGCTCCACAGTACCCAATCACAATGCCGGAACTATGCAGTGTGCAGTGCTGTTCTCGCGTGGCTCATAATGGGGTCGTATTCGTGTAGAGGTGGCCCCCTACCTCCTACATACATCTTGTATTGTTCATTCGTACATACTTTAATTTTCAGCAAACACGTTCTTGCGGCGACCGCTGACGATTTCTGAATACCTGCCTCATGGTTGAAGAACTGATAACTGTGTAGTAATGGCTTTCCGCTTAGATCACTACCCACCTGTGGAGAGAAAAAGCGTTCATATAGAGTCATGAAGACGTGTGCAAGTTAAGTAATAGATTCAGCTAAACAAAAAATTATGTTACCGCTATTACAGCTCCTCCAACTGATGGTAATAGATTTACGTAGATTCATACTAAAAATAGGTTACCATTCCCTCTAACTACCTGGGATATTCAGTCTAACGATTGAAAATGCAAAAATTACCAAGTCTCTGTACCACAGCCACAACAATTGGAAAGATATGAACTGTTAAGTCTCGCTGTCTTTTGACTTTGCAGCTGCTGAACTGTTAAGTTTCAACTCATGCAAAATATGCTTTTCAACATAGCAAAAATTGGACTATAAAGTCTCTCCCTCTCTCTCTTCCTCTCTCTCTCTCTCTCTCTCTCTCCAGGTATTGTTTCATGTTTCAACATAAACAGTTTCATGCTTCTACACCTATTATAGATGTTCCCACACATCAGGAACAGTTCTATTAGACAAATACACTGAGGTGATAAAAGTCGTTGGAGACCTTTTAATATCTTGTCGGGCCTCCTTTTGCCCGGGGTAGTGAAGCAGCTCGACGTGGCATGGACTCACCGTTCCATAAATGTTCAATTGGATTCACGTCAGGCTTTGTGGGTGGACAAATTATCGGCCAGAATTGCTCATAATCTTCTTCAGCCCAATTGCAAACAGTTATGGCCCAGTAACATGGCGAATTGTCATCCATAAAATTCCCATCGTTGTTTGGGAACTTGGAGTTCATGAATGGCTGCAAATGGTCTCTGAGTAGCCCAACATAATCCAGAGGACCCAGTCTATTCCATGTAAAAAAAGCTCACAGCGTTACGGAGCCGCTATGAGATTACACAGTGCATTCTTGGCAACTTGGGTCCATAGCTCCGCACGGTTTGCGCCACACTCGAACCATACCATCAGCTCTTACCAACTAAAATCAGTACTCGTCTTCACAGTTTTCCAGCTGTCTAGGGTCCATCCGATATGGTCACGATCCCAGGGGAGATGCTGCAAGCCATGTCGTGCTGTTAGCAAAGGAACTAGAGTCGGTCGTCTGCTGCCATAGCCCATTAACGCGAGTTGTCACCACATTGTCCAACAGATACATTCGTCGTCCGTCCCATACTGATTTCGGTGATTATTTCACCCAGTGTTGCTTGTCTATTAGCACTGAAAACTATACGCAACTACCACTGCTCTCGGTCGTTAAGTGAAGGCAGTCAGCTTGTAAGGTGTGTGGATTTTACAGACCTTACATGAGCATGATGCATAACGACAGTATGATGCATTACGAGACCCTCATAAAATAATAATTACAGTATATTAACAAAAGGCAATTGAAGTTAATCTCATGTGCCGAAAATAACAAAACAGTATCTATCAATATATGTACAGGGGCATGAAAAAACAAGTTAAAGTGAAACGCATTTTGGAGACGAACCGAGGAGGAGGTTAATGGCATCGAAAACCCCATTTAACAAGAAAACAGCGAGCTTCAGCGCAGAAAGGGGTAAGGCCAGAACAATACATTACTCCTTTTAACGTAAATATGGCCAGGACAGAGGGTCAGTGGCTACACGGCATTAAGAGGGCTAGGCTGCAACCCAGCAAGAAAAATAAAATTCAAATGGTTCAAATGGCTCTGAGCACTATGGGACTCAACTACTGTGGTTATCAGTCCCCTAGAACTTAGAACTACTTAAACCTAACTAACCTAAGGACATCACACACATCCATGCCCGAGGCAGGATTCGAACCTGCGACCGTAACTGTCGCACGGTTCCGGACTGCGCGCCTAGAACCGCGAGACCATCGCGGCCGGCAATAAAATTCACCTCTAGCGAGATGGTGATTGCTGAAGCCATACAGGGTGACACAGATGCGACACAGTGGGGAGATCCCCATTATATAAAAGCACTTTGAGAACTAAAATGGCTCTCTCTCTCTCTCTCTCTCTTCTTGCAGTGATCATACAAGTGTGTGGAAAATAGTGAGGGCACTGAGTGCGAAGAGAGGACGATATGCTTCATGTATCATGGCAACAGATAGCAAAGAGGTAATTAATTATTCCTGCGGGAATTTTGGCAGGCAAAGAAATTATGCACATCGCTCCAACCCTTAGCGAGTGTGCAATAGCCATTATTTGGACTAGCGAAAGATTAATGTTCTACAACACGCAGGAAAGTTGAGACTGAGTGAATTTAGTCAAGGCCAGAATAAGGAATTATCATTTCAGATCCAGCATGGAGACAAGGTCATTGCAGATGCCGCTTGGTAAAGTACCATCACGAACTAGGCCATAGTAAAAGTTGAGTTTAGATTTTGATCACTCCAACTTGCGTGTGCTTTGACCATTGAATATCAAAAGCTTGGATACTAACCTACCCTCACATTGAGTACATGAGAGTTTTTTCATTGGTTCAAAAAGTGAAATTTATTATCCACCAACTCAGTGCATTGACCAGCTACCACAATGTAGATTTAAATGATCTGATGAAGATTTTTAATCATTCTTTCCTGTGATAATTTTTTTTTCATATGTAGAGATATGTCCAAGAGTTAAATATTTTGTTATTGAGTGTCAAAAGTAATTGAACATGATTTTTGTGTATTACTTGACCCCAGAAAGCACAGTTGACAAATTATACAGGGCTATTACAAATGATTGAAGCGATTTCATAAATTCACTGTAGCTCCATTCATTGACATATGGTCACGACACACTACAGATACGTAGAAAAACTCATAAAGTTTTGTTCGGCTGAAGCCGCACTTCAGGTTTCTGCCGCCAGAGCGGTCGAGAGCGCAGTGAGACAAAATGGCGACAGGAGCCGAGAAAGCGTATGTCGTGCTTGAAATGCACTCACATCAGTCAGTCATAACAGTGCAACGACACTTCAGGACGAAGTTCAACAAAGATCCACCAACTGCTAAGTCCATTCGGCGATGGTATGCGCAGTTTAAAGCTTCTGGATGCCTCTGTTTGGGGAAATCAACGGGTCGGCCTGCAGTGAGCGAAGAAACGGTTGAACGCGTGCGGGCAAGTTTCACGCGTAGCTCGTGGAAGTCGACGAATAAAGCAAGCAGGGAGCTAAACGTACCACAGCCGACGGTTTGGAAAATCTTACGAAAAAGGCTAAAGCAGAAGCCTTACCGTTTACAATTGCTACAAGCCCTGACACCCGATGACAAAGTCAAACGCTTTGAATTTTCGGCGCGGTTGCAACAGCTCATGGAAGAGGATGCGTTCAGTGCGAAACTTGTTTTCAGTGATGAAGCAACATTTTTTTTTTATGGTGAAGTGAACAGACACAATGTGCGAATCTGGGCGGTAGAGAATCCTCACGCATTCGTGCAGCAAATTCGCAATTCACCAAAAGTTAACGTGTTTTGTGCAATCTCAAGGTTTAAAGTTTACGGCCCCTTTTTCTTCTGCCAAGAAAACGTTACAGGACATGTGTATCTGGACATGCTGGAAAATTGGCTCATGCCACAACTGGAGACCGACAGCGCCGACTTCATCTTTCAACAGGATGGTGCTCCACCGCACTTCCATCATGATGTTTGGCATTTCTTAAACAGGAGATTGGAAAACCGATGGATCGGTCGTGGTGGAGATCATGATCAGCAATTCATGTCATGGTCTCCACGCTCTCCCGACTTAACCCCATGCGATTTCTTTCTGTGGGGTTATGTGAAAGATTCAGTGTTTAAACCTCCTCTACCAAGAAACGTGCCAGAACTGCGAGCCCGCATCAACGATGCTTTCGAACTCGCCGAGTGTGGGAAGAACTTGATTATCGGCTTGATGTCTGCCGAATCACTAAAGGGGCACATATCGAACATTTGTGAATGCCTAAAAAAACTTTTTGAGTTTCTGTATGTGTGTGCAAAGTATTGTGAAAATATCTCAAATAATAAAGTTATTGTAGAGCTATGAAATCGCTTCAATCATTTGTAATAACCCTGTATATAGAGAAAAAGGGAATAGCTGTTTCGTATTTCTAGAATAGATCCCAAACTTTCACTTTTATTAATTCATGCATTCTATTTACGTGACAGCAGCATTTCTAATAATTTTTGTTATGATCCACACCTGATATTAGTTGCCTTACAGGACCAGGTTCATATTTATTTAGAATGCCTGTTTGACACCCTGAGCTTGAGAAGACAGTTTAAATGTTTTGTCCATTTTCGCGCTGACAAGCTACTGCTTTGTCTGTGATGAAATATCGTATGCGCAGCACACTCTTGATACTGTGGATCTCGTAATATCGAATACCCTATCGATATCCGAAATAGAACACCCCAAGCGTCTATCATCAACTACCATTTCGCGTTCAGAGTCTGTTATCTCCCACCGTGCGGCCATGATCACGTCGGACACCTTTTCACATGACTCACCTGAATGCAAATGATAGGTCTGTCAGTGCATTGCCCTTTTATACCTTGTGTACGAGATATTGCCGACATCTGTATATGTGCATACCTCCATCGCATTACTTTTGTCATCTCAGTGTATGTTTACTGTACGTGGACAGCTGTTTGTTTGAATCTGAGGCACAGTTGTTCTACATATTCTTGCCTATAGGTAATTGTTTCCAGTTCCTCCTTGAGATGTTACTCGACTGTAGTTTATAAATGATAACTGCAAATTTTATTCAACATATTTGGAGTTTTTGGTGAAATGAAACACAGTTTAGAGTCAGAAACCATCATTTATTATTCATTTCCTTTTATTTGGGTTAACACAGTATGGTGAACGAATACGTTAAAATATGCACATAATTCTGCACCAACATCCGGCTGTGATGCTGATGCGTGGCAAATACTGTGTACAGAAGCACAGCATGCATCGTAAATCAGAGCAAATACTTCCTCTGAAGCGTTATGACGGGCAAGGTCTGTAAGGGCACGCTAGATATTTCTGTAAGATTCACACACATAAGGTACCAACAGAGACACTCCTCCACTGCACATTGTATGGTGTTGATAGCATATTGCAAGTATCTAAACGTAGGTTCCTGAAAGTGAGTGCACTGCGTTGTATTCTCGTTGTGTATCTTCACTGTTCTCTGGTAATCCCCAACACATATTGTACGCCAATCTAGTAACACTGTAAGAGTTTGATAGTTGAACATTGCAATTATTTGTGCTGAATTTTGACATAATCGATATCATAATTCGTCAGCATTACTTTTATGTCAATAAATTAGTGGTTTTTAAAAAATTACCGCAACACTGAGCTCTCGATCTGAAGACAAGCCTATAACAACACATTTACTGTCATTAGTATTCATCTTCTACATTGCAAAGAATAACATCAAATTCATCAGTGCACAATGCAGTGCTATCAGCTCAACGAATGGTGCACATATTGTAGACGTGGGAAACTTTAAGTCTGGAAACCATTGTGTGTCCTGCTCCAATGTACCCCTGGTGCTCCATGGAACTTGTATGGAAACAGTGCTGTGGCTGCTCCAATGTATCAGGAGATGTCTCAGGTAGCCTGTTTGGGTGCTGAGTTGATTTCTGCTTCTGTGTATTAGGAAATATTTATGCTGAGGTGTAAATACCAATGAAAACACATATACATGCACACAATGAATCATAATAATAATAATAATAATAATAATAATAATAATAATAGACTCATTAAGTCCTTTCTGGTTCTGCCTTGCTCTGAACCCACTATCCAACATGCTAAATAATACAAATTATGGCTATAATATTACTGGAACATACCCACACAAAATCACACAGTTGCTATACATGGATAATCTAAAACTACTGGCAGCAACAAATCAACAACTCAACCAATTACTAAAGATAACAGAAGTAGTCAGCAATTATATAAATATGGCTTTTGGAACAGACAAATGTAAGAAAAATAGCATAGTCAAGGGAAAACACACTAAACAAGAAGATTACATGTTGGATAACCACAGCGACTGCATAGAAGCGATGGAAAAAACAGATGCCTATAAATATCTAGGATACAAACAAGACAAAAGCTATAAATACTTATGCTATACCAATATTGACCTACTCATTTGGAGTAGTGAAATGGAGTAACACAGACCTAGAAGCACTCAATACACCTACACGATCACAATGCCACAAATATAGAATACATCACATACATTCAGCAACAGAAAGATTCACATTAAGCAGAAAGGAAGGAGAAAGGGGATTTATCGACATATAAAACCTACATTATGGACAGGTAGACAATTTAAGAAAATTCTTTATAGAACGAGCAGAAAATAGCAAAATACACAAAGGAATCACTCATATAAATACATCGGCTACACTATTGCAATTTCATAACAACTTCTACAACCCTTTAGATCACATAACATCAACAGATACGAAGAAAGTAAACTGGAAAAAGAAAACACTAAATGGTAAGCACCCGCATCATCTAACACAGCCACACATTGATCAAGGCGCATCCAACGCATGGCTAAGAAAAGGCAATATATACAGTGAGACGGAAGGATTCATGATTTCAATACAGGATCAAACAATAAACACCAGATATTACAGCAAGCATATTATTAAAGATCCCAATACCACAACAGATAAATGCAGACTTTGCAAACAACAAATAGAAACAGTAGACCACATCACAAGCGGATGTACAGTACTAGAAAATACAGAATACCCCAGAAGACATGACAATGTAGCAAAAATAATACATAAAAGCTTGCCATACAACATAAACTAATAAAACAACACGTTCCCACATACAAGTATGCACCACAAAATGTACTGGAGAATGATGAATACAAATTATACTGGAACAGAACCATTATAACAGATAAAACAACACCACATAACAAACCTGACATCATACTCACCAATAAAAAGAAGAAATTAACACAACTAATCGAAATATCCCTACCCAATACAACAAATATACAGAAGAAAACAGGAGAAAAAATTGAAAAATACATCCAACTGGCTGAGGAAGTCAAGGACATGTGGCATCAGGATAAAGTTGACATTATACCAATTGTACTATCAACTACAGGAGTCATACCACACAGTATCCACCAGTACATTAACGCAATACAGCTACATCCAAACATATATATAAAACTACAGAAATCTGTAATTATTGATACATGTTCAATTACCCGAAAGATCCTAAATGCATTGTAACATATACCGTACAGTTAAAAGGAAGTCACGCTTGATCAAGATCCGCGTCACTTTCCATTTTTAACCAGACATAACGTCTGAGACAGGAAAGATAATAATAATTAAGAGGAGGGGTTAATACTCACATTCAACTGGTGAGTTCGCCTGATGGGTGGAGGATCGGTGGGGTTAGGTGACTGCAGCGTAGTGGAAACTGGAACTACTATTATGGGCTGGAAGCGTTGCCTGGGAAAAGTAAGTCGGGTATAAACAGCTCTTACATTGCAGGACCTCATAAAAAATCCCAGTAGAATATGTGACCATCTCTGGATTTTATACTTAGCACAAGTGGCTATGTTGGGTTTTACAAGTTGTCATTTTGGGTTCTATACTTAACAAAAGTGACCTATTTCCTATGTGATTTAAGGAAAACGCAGTAGGACAAGTGGACTAGGTCCAACACCTTAGACTTGATACTTTGCGCAAGTGGCTTTCTTGATTTTACAAATTTCCGTCTTGGGTTCTATACTTAGGACAAAGGAACTCCTCCACTGTGATTTCAGTTGAAAACCTTGCAGCATTTTACAGTGGGGGAGCTATGAGTTCTTTGGTAACAGCACTGAACACTCGCGAAAGCTATGCTATGCGTCAATTAATAACCTCATATCAGTTCTTGAGTGCTACAGAACTTGTACCGACCTATCAAGTTGGCTCTGTGGTTTTCCCTACAGCTCTCGTGAAACTACCGTTTGCTGGTGTTCAGTGAATTTTCCTATAGCATACTCTTGCATTGGGTAATTTGTTACCATTTTTGCTATAACATGACAATATATGGGTAATTTGCTACCATATCCCTGTAACATGTCGATTTATGGGTTGAAGTATTATAAAGTCTCTGCCATGCAATAGCATACATTATCATTATCGGTTGACTGCATTTATTAGTTCCTCAGCACAACCGGAAAAACTGAATGCGACGATGAAGATTTGGCCCTGTCTGACTTTCTGAAGCAGATGTTAGGATCTCTTAATGGTGATATCTCCTCCTTTTGCCTCTTTAACATAAAAATTACAACATAAGCATAAATGAATGATTAAGGGAACTAGTAACTATAAAATGATAAATGCTTTTTCTGCTTGTACATTTATTGCAGATTAAAACCCCTGTATATATTACAAATGTTTATATATCAATGTCCAATGGACATAAAGAGACACAAATGCTTTCCTGACTAATATCAGTGATCAATTGCCCAAATCTGCCCCTTTTTATGGCTTCGCGATCTAATATAAATAACGCGAGATGACTGACATCATCTACGTACCAAACACTAAAAGACACTACTTTCAAAGACGATCTACAGTGGTGTGCAACCTCAGTGAAAACAAAACTTACGTGATCACAGCTGTTTAGCCTTTAGCCCTAATAAGCCGAAGCAATTACCAATATCACCGTATATACTGCATCCAGTACGTCGGAGTGACGGTTCTCGTTCACGTCTGCGACGATGGAAGGACCCCAGCCACAAAATAAAAGTCTTTCAAACACTAGGACGACAGAAGGCGGTCCTCTGACTAGTATAATACTGTCTTCTCCTGTCTGAGTTCTACAGACGAGAAACACGAGCTCCCAGGCACAAGTACGGAGTTCAGGTAACGTCTCAACGTGAGTATAGGCAGAAGAAGTGCTCTCAATCACTGAACGCTGCGTACTCCACGACGACTCCCTACCCTGAGGCTCAAAACGGATGACCTCTTCTCTCCACCGCTGACTTGCCAGCAAAGCTCGGCTCCTCTCCCTCGTAACTCAGAAGGCGAAACCACGGAATATTCTTCCTCTCTAGAGATTCTTCCGAACGCCGACCAACCATCATTTAGTCTTTTGTCGTCCAGCGCGGAAAGTTTGCGAGGAAATACGTATACTCATACAATGGTACGCTTCTCTGAGTAAAAAATCCTCGGAAATAACCCAGCCAGCGATTTCCGAGGTAACGCTTCCTCGTCCTTCTCTGCTGCATCTAAGATTTTCAGAGTTTCCGAAGTATTATCGGGTTATCCTTCCGGCCGTACTACAAAACCGGCCGGCCGCCTCGGTATTGTGCTTCCGCGCTCAGGTGCCCAGACAGTCCGTCTTGGCACTTCCTGTGTGAAGCAGGACCAACACACCTTTATGGGCTTTTCCACCCAGGGCTTGAGTTACGCCTGCCGTTTCATTTCCACTGCCGTTCCAACCTCTACTAGTATAGGCAATCATTCATTATGCCGTTTTGATAATAAAGACACCCCGTCACCTTTCATGCAATAAGCGTTAACAACTATTTACAAGATGTACGTGACAATGTCAGTCTTCTTTAAATATTCATATATACGAATTACATCCTATCAAATGATCCCTAATTGCAGTTGTAAATAATGGCAATGTATGTAGATGAGTGCTTGTAAGGTGCGAAATTATAGCCAACCTACAACTTCACTAAATCAAAGTCCCTTCCACCTTGAATAACTCTAAAACCGATGACTGTCAGAAACATATCAACTACAGCTGAACATATTTCAATTCTCTAGGACACTTGCAGCATTTCTCAAAGTTGCACACGCCGCCATTTCACTACTGCCTCCCGGCACTCGTTATCATGACTAGCAGAAGATTTTCCAAACAAGGGCCGTTACTGAAGGTACCTCACCTGCATTCGTCATAAATTATTTAGAAACCCTGTAGAAAAATCTGATAAGTATACTGCACTTACAGGTGCATCTCGAGCAGTTCAATACAACTATAGCTTTTCCACTCTGAGCTGCATCAGTGAGAAAACTTGTGAAAGGTCTGATGTCTAATGTCCAATATGAAACACGCTGTGAAGAACCCTTAGATGTAAATTTTCTGCCGGCCGGAGTGGTCGAGCGGTTCTAGGCGCTACGCTTTGGAACCGCGCGACCGCTGCGGTCGCAGGTTCGAATCCTGCCTCGGGCATGGATGTGTGTGACGTCCTTATGTTGGTTAGGTTTAAGTAGTTCTAAGTTCTAGGGGACTGATGACCTCAGAAGTTAAGTTCCACAGTGCTCAGAGCCATTTTGTAAATTTTCTGTGATGTGGCTACTGTCAGGTGTTGTTTGCAGAGCTTAATACCGGGTGAATAACTACAATTGGTTCTTTCATGTACCAGTTGAATGTTAGGAGAATAGCTTTTACACAAAATTCGCTAATTTACGTACAACATTCATTGATTTCGGTACAATTATAGTTGACTTCGATACAAAATTGGCTGATTTCGATTAAAATCATTAAAATTTAATGATTTCACTATAAAATTCGCTGATCTCGACTGCATTACCCCTTGATGTTAGAGTCTGCCTAACACAGAAGTGAAAGGGGGATGTGAACTACACCTTTTCGCACCAGCATTAGTCAGAAATGATTTAGAAATCCTATGGAAACGTTTAAGTTCGCTTAAAAACACACCTTGTTAGCGAACAGAAGTCCTACCCCCCACCAATTCATTATCACCACAAAAACCTTTTGCACTTACAGGATGGATTCTACGTATTGTGAAAAATTCAGGACGTAGCATTTGGTGACTCAAGTAAAGCATTCTCGTCTTCTGTACATCCATCAGATTCAACAGGAAACATTTTCAACAGATTATATTGTGCTCCAGAAAGGAAAAGAATGGCTTGTTAAGTAACAGAACCCAGTATGTTGTCCTCGACGACGCGTGTTCATCAGAGACAAGGGTGTTGTCAGGAGCGCCGCAAGGAAGTGTGATGGGACCGGTGTTATCTTCTATTTACAGAAATGATCTGGGGGACAGGGTAAGCAGCAGTCTGTGGTTGTTTGCTGATGACGCTGTGGAGTATAGGAAGGAGTCTTTGTTGAATGTCTTCAAAAATGGCTCTGAGCACTATGGGACTTAACATCTGTGGTCATCAGTCCCCTAGAGCTTAGGACTACTTAAACCTAACTAAGCTAAGGACATCACGAGGTAGAGAAAATCCCTGAACCCGCCGGGAATCGAGCCCGGGAACCCGGGCGCGGGAAGCGAGAACGCTACCGCACGACCACGAGCTGCGGACATTTGAATGTCTGTAGGAGGATACAATATGAAATGCAGCTCAGTAGAAAAACAATATCACAATGCTAGAGTACTGAATTAGTAGTATGCTGCTTGACGCAGTCTAAACACCTAGGCGTAGCAAATCAATATGAAATGGAATGAGCAAATAAGGATTGTAGTAGAAGAAGCGAATAATCTTCTCCGGATTTATTGGCAGAATTTTAGGGAAGTGTGGTCAACTGTCAAGGAGACCGCATATAAGACAGCACTGCAACACATTGTTGAGTACTGTTCGAGTGTTCGGGACCCGCACCAGGTCGGATTAAAGGAAAACATTGAAGCAATTCAGAGGCGGACTGCTAGATTTGTTACTGGTGTCATAGCCCTTTCTGCTATTTCACCGGTGTGTTGAAATTGGAAATTTGTGGTAAGGTGTTATGGGACCAAACTGCTGGGTCATCGGTCCCTAACCTTACCCACTACTTAATATAACTTAAACTAACTCACGCTAAGGACAAAACGCAAACCCATGCCCGAGAGAGGACTCGAACCTCCGACGGGGCGAGCCGCGCGGACCGTGACAAGGCACCTGAGACCGCGCGGCTACCCCGCACGGTCCGGTGTGTTGACAGTGACAACATGCACAGCGCAGCTTGTGATGTTTTCTTGGCGTCGTTGGCTGACCATATCGGTTGGACCCTTGACGACTAGATAAACGTAGCCCGATCACATGAGTCCCTATTTCAGTTGTAAGAGCTGTTGGCAGGGTTCGAGTTGTCAAGAAGGCACTTTGTAAGCTGATTGTGGCTCCATAATGGTGTGGGCTGTATTTATATGGAATGAACTGGGTGCTCAGGTGCAAATTGACCAATCATTGACTGGAAATGGTTATGTTCGGCTACTTGGAGCCATTCATGGAACTTTATGAACGCAAAGAACGGTGGAATTTTTGTGGATGTCAGTGCGCCACACCCCGAGTCACAGTTGTTCGCGACTGTTTTGAGGAACTTTCAGAACAATCCATGTGAATGATTTGGCCGACCAGATCGCCCGGCATGGATCCCATCGAACATTTAAGGGACAGAATCGAGAGGTCAGTTCGTGCACAAAATCCTGTACCGGCAATATATTCTCAATTATGGACGCCTATAGAGACAGCATGGCTCAGTATTTCTGCAGGGGAATCCCAACGACTTTTCGAGGCCGTGCCACCTCAGATTGCCGCAGTACGCCGTGCAGGAGGAGGTCCGACACAATACCAGGAGGTATCTCATGACTTTTGTGAGCCCGGTGTAAGGCACCGTTATAGGTCCACCTACAGAAAATACTCTGCGCCACGCAGGGCGTGCTGCCGTGCGTTCTCCATGTGCCGGAAATGTGTACGGTAAACGGGCGTAGCGTTTTGTGTGGTGCGGCTCTCCCTGTGCCAGGGGACAATGGCTAGCCGGCCGCGGCCGCGCCCCGCTTTGCACAAGGCCGGCGCGCCCGGCATTCAGAGCCGCCGAGTACAGGCGTGGGGCGGCTAATGGCCGCTCTCCTCCCATTTGTACGTCGCTGTCAGCGTTTTCTCGCCGCAAAGTGACTGGTCATAAGTGTCGTTGCACTCTGCTCCACTTCAGCCTGCAGTCCTGCCCAGTCCTGCACTGCGCTCCTGCGTACTACAGCAGTTCTGTGTTTCTTACGATTTCCTACTGAAGAAAATGTAAAGTGTGATTAAAATCGAGTATGATGACGTCCGGAGTAGCCTTTACTGCATCCACCTATAGTCCTGGCCCCCAGGAAGAATAGCAAATATGAAATACTACTTACTGTGCATAATTATATAAACTGATGAAAAAAATCCCAAAACCAAAAAAAGTAATTAGTGTAGAGTACTGAAACATAGGAAATAAATTTTTTTGAGATAACATATTTAAGCGATTAACATCGCGAAAATGTGAGTGCGAGATAAGTCCCTGCAACTGTGAAATATTGGTACATTAACAATCAGTGTAACCACCAGAATGTTGAATGCAACGTGCTGACGTGCTTGCGTTGTGTTCTAAACGAGTCGAATATCAGTTTCTGGGATGGACTTCCATGCGTGTGACAGCTGGTCGGTTAATAAAAGGATTGTTAATGCTGTTTCAGTTCTAGGCGCCTCAGTCCGGAACCGCGCGACAGCTATGGTCGTAGGTTCGAATCCTGCCTCGGGCATGGATGTGTGTGACGTCCTTAGGTTAGTTAGGTTTAAGTAGTTCTAAATTCTAGGGGACTGACGACCTCAGATGTTAAGTCCCATAGTGCTCAGAGCCATTTGAACCATTTTTTTTGCTGTTTCAGTTGTCGTCCGATGATGTAACATATATGCTCGATTGGGGATAGATCTGGTGATCGAGCATCCAAGGCAGAACCTCGACACTCCGTAGAGCGTGTTGTATTACAACAGCGGTATGTGGGCGAGCGTTGTTCCGTTGGAAAACACCCCCTGGAATGCTGTTTTTTAATCACAAGTAGAATCCCCAGACTGACGTACAAATTTGCTGTCATACGGAATCGCATCACAGACCAAAACTCCAGGTGGAGGCCCAGTGAATCTAGTATGCAAACAGATTGATCGGAGGCCCTCAACTGGCCTTTTCTAACCGACACACGGCCATCACTGGCACCGAGACAGCAACAGCCTTCGTCGGAAAATACAACAGATGTCCAGCCAGCCCTCCACTGAGCTGTCGCTTGACACCACTGATGTCGCCATTGACTACGGTTTGGGGTTAGTGCACTGCAAGCTACAGGGCGTCTGTCTCGGAGCTATTCTTGAAGTAACCGATTTGAAACACTGTCTTGTGTCACTACGGTGCCAAATACTGCTCAAATTGGTGCTGCAGATGCAGTACGATGTGGCAGAGTCCCACGCTGAACACGTTGGCCTGCCCTCTCGGTAGTGCTATGTGGCCGTCCGTAGCTCGGTCGTCTTGCGACCGTACGTCCTCGTGACAACCGCTACCAGCAGTCATATACAGTGGCTACATTCTTGCCAAGTCTTTTTGCAATATCGCATAAGGAACTTCCAGCTTCTAGTAACCCTATTACACATCTCCGTTCAAAATCAGTGATGTGCTGATAATGGCGTCTTTGTCGCCTTAAAGGCATTTTTGACTAACGTCGGTTCACCACGTCCAGTCTCAAAGGTACCTAAAGCTCACGACCGTTACCGTATGTACTTAAAGCAAACCTAATTTGTATCCTCATAGTGACGGTAAAAGCGCCACTCTTCCGCGAGTGGTGCGGAATCTAAGTAGCCATCATATTTCAGATGTAATAACACGCCTACAAACTTTCGTTTATGTCGCATAACTCCCTCTTGATGTTGCGATTTTTTTCCGTCCGTGTATTATAGTAGGAAGAGTGGTGGTGTGGGCTTCGGTCCGAAGTAAGAGCGGAAAAACCGACCGGTTGAAACCGGTACCGGTATTTACGTTCTGAATAAAAATTATTTTCGGTATTTGTTTGGCATCCGCTACAATGGTTTATTTTTTATTTTTTTACTAATGACCGTCTCAAAAAAACAGATATATCAATTTGTCATAGCAGTGGTGCTAAAATTTTTGTTTGTTAAATAAAACTTATAAAAAAAGAAGAGTAACGTTTGTTCGTAAAATTTCCGTAGCTTTGAAATATTGGGTTATTACAACGCTGACACTTAGAAACGAGTAACAAACACATGCTTGAGGCGATATGCACCTGTTGCCGTGTCGCGTGGTCTATTAGACGGTATGCGTCTACTTGCAGTGTGCAAGACTTGCCCAATCTGGTATATATGGTATTTTTTCCCTGTTATTGTTGGTCGCCAGTTGCAGTACCGAATGGTACCATTTCTAGTTTGGATGTGTTAGATTGCATTGAAGTGTTGTTATAACTATTTGATATTTTAACGCCTTTCTGCTAGGCCACGAAGATTTCTGGAAGCGAATACATTCAATAAAGTCTCGATATTCCCCTAGTGACCATTCCCGAAAATGCGTTAAGACGAATCAATTCTAAGCATAGTGTACCCAAAGTCTTATCTCAAATGCTTCTAAGCATTATTAAAGTCAGAAGTGCAAAATTATTACAGACCTTTTTGCTTTGTAATTATATACTATCAGATCCAAGCTTTATAAAATGTACGTGAACTCTCTCACTGCCGATAATGAATTTAACCCAAAAGATAAATAATAAAGTTCGTAAACTTTCAACTTTAGTTCAAAACGTGGACGTCAGAACTGCAAACCCACTTTGGCCGTCACCTCATCAGCTAAGAGTGGGCTAGTGGAGCCTGAAAGTTTGTTTCCAACGAAACAGAGCTTTCCTATCAACGTCCTCTACGACCAGAAGCAATGATGTTGCCGTTTTTTGGGAGCAGAGAAAAATGTGTACGCCAGACATGTCATTTTGTAGCCCCAAAATACGTAGCTTTGGTGGGAAGATCTGTGACTTCTGAAATATTAGTATCGTCTTTGAATCATATGCTCTCAGGTCACAGGAGTCAGCTTACAGATACACACACCATACAACGACTACTTATGAACGGACTGGACAGTAAATATTGGCGAACAGATTAAGTCATTATGAAAATTTTAGCCATTTCATGTAATTGTTCCTTATATATATTCCTGCTATTAAATTGCTCATTTGAATCATTTGAATTTTTGTCAGCAAAAAATGAGTTATATTCAAATTCCTTTTGAGAAGTAAATGAATATATTTGATTACAAAACATGTTTTTCATTTAAGATAGTTGAAGAAAAAGAATGCTACAAAATCTACTCAAAAGCTTATTATTTGTCTGCCAGGAAATTATGGTAACAACAATAAATTAAAAACTTAACGATTCATTCACAGCTTATAATAAAAACTGGAAGTAGGTGATATGCTGCCTATATCTACATGATATGTGTGCCTTTATCTGCTTAACACGAAAAATAGAGTTCTCCAATAACAGTTTTTACTTTTAGCACTGACTATTGGTAATGCGCAAATTGTTGTATGATACTCGATTACGACATAGTGTTTGAGTAGAGTTTCAAAACTTAGAATTAGTAGGAGAATACTAGTGATTGTTCTTTAGCATTAAACTCCTCATTACTCATCGAGGACAACAGTGGACTAAGTTTTCTTTATTTACCTATTTTATTTGGTATTTTGATTCTGTATGTCTTCGAACATATAATGCAAAGATGTGAAGGGGTCTTAGAATATTTCAATCTTTGTTCCGTGTGTACGTTTATTACTGGAAATAACAGCAAAAAAAAAAAAAAAGGACTCAGGGTAAACTGGAGATCAAAAGACCGGTATAATCGAAAACCGGCTGCTTTAGCGATAAGCGCCATCCCTAATCCGAAGACTGGTTTGATGCACTTCTGCACGCTAGTGTACCCTGTGCAAGCCTCTTCACCTTTGCCGAACTATTGCAGTCGACATCCATTTGAACTAATTGTTTCCAAGCTTTAGTTTCCCTCTGCAATTTTTGTTCCGACACTTCCATGAGTTACCAAATTGGCGATACCTTGATGCCTCAAGGAGTGTCCTATCAGCGAGACCTTGCTTTTAATCAATTCCTTCCGTAAATTTTTGTTTCCTCCCATTCGATTCAATAATTCTCACCATTTATTTGATCAACCTATCTGATCTTCAACATTCTTCAGTAGCACCACGTGCTCTCTTCGTGTTTGAACTGTTTGTCGTCCATTATTCACTTCCGGACAAGGCTTCTCTCAAGACAAATACCTTCAGAGAAGACTTACTAAATTTAAATTTATATTGGATGCAAACCGTTGTGGCTGTACCCTCTTGTAATGTTTTGTGCTTCCTGACGGGATGAGGAGAGTGTGGTATGACAGGTGGGTGGCCGGTTTCCTCTCACTGCCTTGGTGGCCGAGCGGTTCTAGGCGCTTCAGTCTGGAACTGCACGGCCGCTACTGTCGCAGGTTCGAATCCTGCCTCGGGCATTGATGTGTGTGATGTCCTTAGGTTAGTGATGTTTAAGTAGTTCTAAGTTCTAGGGGACTGATGACCTCAGATGTTAAGTCCCATAGTGCTCAGAGCCATTTTGAACCCATAGTGCTCAGAGCCATTTGAACCATTTTTTTCCTCTCACTTCAGCACAAAATGCACGCGTTGTTAAAATACACTTTATTACAGGAACCAACTGAGTACTTTACTTCAGTGAGGTCCAGTCTGAAGTTCTATGTTAACAGCAATCAAATAACTAGTACTAACTCTTGAATCTTGTCTGTGTCTACATCACAACTATATACAATGACTAACGTTCCCTCACAGCTACCTGAGGTGCGAGGCGACGACTATCACTGTGGAAGACTAAAGCACAGTGCAATGTATTCAGGTGCAGTGCGGACTGAGTCCCGATACGTCGTGCTGAGGTACTGAGTTTGGGAGATTGAGGCAGCTCAGTCGGCGGCTGCGACCTATACGCACGCTGCCCAGGGGACGTTAAGCCGGCCGTTGTGACCGAGCGGTTCTAGGCGCTTCAGTCCAGAACCGCGCTGCTGCCATGGTCGCAGGTTCGAATCCTGCCTCAGGCATGGATATGTGTGATGTCCTTAGGTTAGTTAGGTTTAAGTAGCTCTATGTTCTAGGGGACTGATGACCACAGCTGTTAAGTCCCATAGTGCTCAGAGCCATTTGAACCAGGGGGCGTTATCGGCACGTAGCGTGGGAGCGTGTCTTGGTCTTGTCATAGGCGCGCTTAGTTCAGCGCCTACTTTACAATGTTACCGAGTGCCAACCCGTGTGCTGGCGAAGGCGTACGCCAGTGCACTAACAGATTTCCCTTTTTTTAGAAATACTTTTCTTGCTATTACCAGTCTTCTCTATACATCCATCCTACTTTTGTCACGATTAGTTATTTTGCAGCCAGAATAAAAAAAAAATTATCTACTAGTTTAGTGCCTCATTTCCTAATATAATTCCCTCAATATCGCCCGATTTAACTCAACTATATTTCAGTACCGTTGTTTTACTTTTCCTGTTGTTCATCTTACAACCCATTTTTAAGATACTATCCATTCCGTTCAACTGCTCTTCCAAATCCTTTGCTGTTTCTGAGAATGACAAGGTCGTCGACACACCTAGAAGTTTACATTTTTTCTCTCTGAACTTTTAATTCCCTTTCCAAATTTCTTCTTGGCACGCTTCACAAATTGCTGAGTGTAAAACTAGATAACATCGAGGATAGGTACAATCCTATCTCATTCTCTTCTCAGCTACTACTTGCTTTTAATGCCGACCCTTTTTTCTGAACAAGTGGTAGGTGAGCTTTCTCTCCCTATATTTTATCCCCTCTACCTTCAGAATTACAGAGAGTCAACACTTTCAAAAACTTTCTTTAAATCTATAGTTTTTATGTACGTAAAGATAGGTCTGCCTTTTTTCAACTTCTTTTCTGATATCTCATAGAACTAGTACTACTCCGTGTCTTCCTACCAAACTGAACTTCTTCGAGGTCGGCTTCTACCAGTTTTTTTATTCGTCTGCAAATTCAATACTTTGTAGTCATAACTTAAGCTGATAATTTGGTAATACTCGCATCTGTCAGCATCTGCCTTCCTTAGAAGAAGAAATTATTAATTTCTTCTTCTTGAATTCTGAGATTACATCGTGTTCCATATACCTTATACATCAAGAGAATGGCTTTGTTTCTCCTAAATATCTCAGTAATTCTGAGGGAATGTCGTCTACCGCAGGGGCTTAATTTCTACTTAGGTCCTTCAGTGATCTGCCAAATTCCTCTCGCAATGTGATATGTAGGAAGAATACGCCATTAAATTTGTAATGTGGTTTTGGGGGGGATATAAGACGCGAAGTACGACAGACAACTGTGGTTCCAACGTGTCCGCTGGCTCTCACCTTCGATAACAGACACGGCTGCATCATTCTATGCTGCTTCAACGGTGTGGTACAATTTAGTACCACAGTTCGTTAATCGTAATGCTGCCGAATGGTGGTATGCCAGTCTCGAGAACAATTCACTATCAGATTTTTCCAATGAGTGAAACATCTGTAGAACGTGGTGACAAGGATGACAGTCGAACATCCTCTGTATCCCGGTACGTCATAACAGCAAGGGGAACATGCTGTCTTTTAATGGTAACATCACGAAGACATTGAAGCTAGGCCATAACCACCGGTCTTAAAATCTCAGAAATGTAGCGGCTGCTGTCCAAATTACTGGCTGTGTGAAACGAGAGTAACCATAGTGTGCACCCAATGGCAACACATACCATCACGCCAAGTGCAGGACCCGTATGACGACTATGAATGCAAATGAAAAAGTCTGGATTCATTCTGAGGTATTCTATTACAATTATAACCCACTGAAATGAAGGGTGAGTCGCTAACTATTGCCACCAAGCATAACTACGGAAGTATGATAGAAACTGAATAGTTTGTGGGACAAAAGTTGCATGGTACAACGGGGGCGATAATATGACGTTGCTTTTTGTTGCTCGGTGGGTTCTCTTCAGAGATATGAAAGTCAATTTTCTTTCTTTTTTTAAATGGGATGCTATACTTTGGTACTTACTTTCCGATAGCACCTATCGAGACGAATCCAATGATGCCTAACAGTAAGGTCTTTGAAGGTCAACGAAGGACACAAAGGTGACATGAACGTCCATTTACAGAAGGTGTTCGAAGTGATGATCATTGGTATCAGTGCAGTACTGAAATCTTCTTATCATGGATTGAGTGGTATTCCTTATCATATCGGCACTTATCGAAGCACATGCTTTGACAATTCTCTCTCGCATATGTTCAGGTGTAATTGGAACGTCTTTATAAACAATGTCTTTTACGAATCCCCACTAGAAAAAATCCAGAGGCGTCAAGGTTGGCGAACGAGCCGGCCACGACACATCTCCTCTTCGTCCAGTCCAACGATCTGGAAATTGTCTCTGCAACTCATTTCTAGCCGTCAGCGAAAAATTTGCCGGACACCAATCGTGTTGGTACCACATTCTGTTCCTTATTCCTAAAGGTATTTCTTTCTATAACAGACCTAATGTTTCTTGCAGGAATTTGGTGTGCTTCTTACCATTAATATTTCCTTCGATGAAATAGGGGCCTATAATTCAGTCCTCCAGAATCCCACACCATACATTCACCGACTACGGTTTCTAGTGTGCCACTTGCCGCAGCCAACACGGATTTTCAGTTGCCCAATAAAGCATGTTATGTAAATTAATATTTCCACCGTTCGTGAAAGTAGCCTCGTCAGTAAATAAAATCAAATTATTAAATGTGTCATCCCTCTGAATCTGAAGTTGGGCTCACCCGCAGAATTCAATGCCACGCATACAATCCGTATCAGTTACTTCTTGGTGGAGACTGATATGGTCAGTATGATATTCATGGCGATGCAGAACACGAACAACACTAATCTGGCTCATACCAGATTCCCTTGTCATTTGACGCTAACTAACGCAAGGATGTCGATACACAGTAGCAAGAGTACCGATTTCCGGTTCCTCGTTAGTAAAATTTCCTTTGCCGGATATGTTTCCGATGCGTTAAAGATACAGGTGTTCTCAGTTTACCATACATATATTTAAAATACGACGTTTAGGGTGAGTACATTGAGGATATCTTTCAGCGTGTAAGTATCTAGCTGTCACTGAATTTCGTTGGCATTCTACGTAAGTGAGAAGCATATCGACTTCTTCTTCTAAGGAATACATCATTCACATTCGCTTGATTCAACTATACTAGTCTTACCGTTCCTATTAATGTTGTATTGCGAAACTGTCGAATGGCGCTTACATGTCACTGGCACGTTAGATGGATACGCCATGGATTTACTATTTGCACGATATACGAGAGAGAATTGTCAGAGCGTATGCTTCGATACACGCCGAAGTGATAAGGAATACCACTTGAAAGGTCTCTGTTGGATTCCTTTCATGTTTAATTTCTCAAATTTGTTGTCTTTTAAGGAATAAATTCCTCTTCTAAATTTACTGTGGCGTTTCTGACTATCTGGGAGGAGACTGAGTAGTGGAACGTGTTACTTTTACACGTAAACAAGAACGATCTCTCACACTACTACACTTTAAAGCACAGTTTATATGTAATTCTTATATGTAATTCATGTCACACAGTCTCATACGGAACCTACATCCGCTTTCTTTTATATACTGTGTATGATAAGATACTGTCATCCCCCTTCCCTTCTGTGTGAGAGGATGAATGATCAAATGTGTTTGTAGCTGCATGCTTGAGGGTAGCAGACAAGGCTGTCTGCTAGAGAACAGTAGGACCAACGTTGAAACAGGTAGCTACGGTTCCTAAAAGCAGAGAGGTTTCCATTCTTAGTATGGTCCGGTCCGTCCCCTGTCATGTTGGTATAGGAAGCTGCCCCTCTGGCGCCTTCCGTTTGTCTTTGTGAGCGACTCTCGGGAGCACGCTGGGTAGTTCAGTGGGAGTCTGGCAGTTGGAGAGTTGCAGCCGAGCAGTAGGCAGTTGGAGTCCAGTAGTAGCGCAGGGTAGTAGGCAGTTGCAGTCTGGCGGTAGCGAGCGTCTGAAATGGTAAGATCTCCGGCTAAGCGCGTGTCTGCTAAGTCCATAGGACAATGGATTTGTTAAGTTCAGGTTAACTGAGAATTTAATCATTTTATTTCGGGTTAGCTTTAAAATAGCTAAGGTTATCTTTAATTGCAGCGGAGTGTTATTCTCGTGTCCAGTTCAGATTAATTGGCGGTAGTTGCTTTGTTATTACTTTGTGAGTAAAGTGGAACCACGTGTTGGTCAGTAACTCTAAGTAAGATCAATCTTAAAGGCAAATGCTTGTGTGATTATAACGTATCGTCTTGAAAAGATTTTGAATATACCAACTTTTCTTTATGTTCAACCCACGTGGCGTGTACTTTGTGAGACCAGTACCACGTGCTTATATAACTGTTTGACCCATCAGGTTAGTAGTAAGACGTTAGTAACCAGTTCGAGGTTTTTGTTTTGTAATTTGCTTTTTGATCTAATTTATTTTTATTATCTAAATTATTGCGGAGTTATACGCTTTCTGTAAACCAAGTTGACCACGTGAAGGTTAATTACAAGACGGACAGGATTGTGCTACGAAAGTAAATTCCTTAACTAAAAATTTGAATCTGTTTGTAGTGATTAACTTTCTCTTGCATGCGTTTCAATGTTCTTTGTGTGTTGTTTTATGAATGCAGTGTTGTATCCAGTCTCCCAATCTTGACTCCATATTTTATGTGTTCCGTAATATTCCAATCTCACAGTTTCACAATCGTAAATAAGGCACCAGCTCAGTTATAACTCACGTATAATATGCTGAAATTTCAAAGAACAATCTTTAAAATAAATTTGCAAATATAAACTGATTTCTTTCTTTTTATTTAAATTCTCCTTTTATATAGATATATTACCGGTTGTTGTATGACTGTAAAAGATTATAATCAATGTTAGTCTGATTGGTAAGGTGGTAAACCTAGACTAGTTACCTGCTGAAACAGTGGCTCAGTAAACGCTCGGTTAACCTCCCAAGACAGCTCACAGTTTTAAACCGCTTTCATGGTCTAATTAGCACCCGATTTCAGCATACCAAATTCAAGTCACAATCTTACGCTATTTCCCGAAGCAAATTAGAGTTACAATCTTTCACATGGCGACCCTGTTCTGTGATTCCGCTAGACTCTGGAATCTCTGAGACGTTAGATTGCAAGCGTTGTATAATCTTAATTTTTTTTCCCTACAGCGCTCAAACAACTTTTGCGTTGTTTCTGAGCAGACGTTCAAAAGATTCACGGCGTTGTTGAGCGGCGTTGTGTTGTTTGTCTTGTTTTGTTTTCTATATTTGTTTGTTCTATATATGTGTGTTTTTTTTTCTCGCTTGTAAATTCCACTGTTTCCAACAAAGATAAAAATTTGTTTTGCGTATGAAAAAGTGCGTACTAGGTTGGGTATCTTTCGTGTGACTGTCGTAATTTTTGGGGGACACATTTATTGTGATTAGTGTGTTGCGTACTGGGTGTGAATTGCACTAATGCTGACACGTAACCAAGCTAAAAGTAAGCGGTCCGACAACTTAAGCAACATGGACCAAGGGGATAATTTGATTTCCAATATTAACGCGTCGGGCGGTTCCGAAAATGCAATGGGGAATACTTCAGACGAAATGCAAAACAGCACGAACGGCCTCACATCAGAGCCACAAATTAATGTGCCTCCAACTAACCAAATTGATTTGGCAGAACTCGTGAAAGCCTTATTACAACAAAATAAAGAATCGTTCCGAGAACAAAAAGAAGCATCAGAAAAATCGTTCCGAGAACAAAAAGAAGCATCAGAAAAATCGTTCCGAGAACAAAAAGAATTATCAGAAAAATTGTTCCGAGAACAAAAAGAATCCGAAAAATCGATCCGCGAGCTAGGCGAACAAATAGACGAAAAATTAATCCAGCAGACAAATAAAGTTGACAAGTCGATGCAGAGAGTGTCCGATGATATCTCACAAAGAATAAACAATCTGGCAAGTGAAATAAAAAGTGACATTATGAAAGAATTAGGCCGTACATTTGAACAAATCGATGACCGTCTGCAAGTCCTAGAACAGAGCAAGCGCAGTGGCGAGGCCGAATCTAAAGAAAGCGAAGAACAGCTACTTAGGAATTTCCAAGAGCTGAGAGAACAATGCCAAAGAGATCATCAGCAGGTACTCTCGAGGGTCCAAGAGGCTGAAACGCATTGTCCCACGGCCGTTAGCAACACAATAGCGGACAACAGTTTAGCGATCCACGCGTTGGAACAGCAGGTCGAACAATTGAAACAGACTGGGGCGGAGGACAAGAGACAAATAGATGAGAAGATCGCGGCATTAGCGGACATTGTAGGCACGATGAAGCTGACGGAAAGCGAGAACAATACTACACCGGTAGCGGCCGCAGAGACCGAAGAAGTGCGTTCGCTTCTTAAATTTCAGAAGGGACAGTTTGAAGTGAACAGACAGCACAAAGCTGTAACAGGCGATTTACAAGAATGCGTGGCGCATCTGGAAAACCGCATGGCGTGTGATTCCGAACTCGCCAATAGCAATAAAAATAGCCGTACGAACAGTGCAGAGAGGGACTCCGGCCATGAGGGAGATTTTGACGACAGGGAAGAATGTAATTTAAGGGGCAGACATGAGACAAATAAAAACATTCAAGGGCCTCGCCAGGAGGAAATGCGGGGATTTGATTTCAAACATTTCCTTACGGTAAGAAAGTTTGAGATATTCCGAAATTCTCAAAAAGGCATACATCCACGAGCATGGCTCGAGCAATTTGAGTTCTGTCTTCCTCCCGACTGGGCAAGTTCACATAAAATAGAGTATATGTGTGGCTATTTGGAAGGCGAACCGGCGAGTCGTATGAGGTCGGCAGCGCGTCACTGCAACTCCACTCGGGAGTTTCGACAAGCCTTTCTCTCCGCCTATTGGTCGGAAGCGGCACAAGATAGGGTCAAACATGGCATAATTATGCTGCCAAATTTGAACCAGTCTGGTTTCGGCAGCCCTGCACGCCTATTCGACCACATGCTGCAGGCAAATCAATTTTTATACGACCCATACGGACCTGCGGAACTAATTGGGATATGCATCACCAAATTGCCGATGCACTTGCGGCACGTCATTCTTGCGGGACGATGCAAAGAGGACGTGGAAACGTTTAAAACGCTTCTCCAAGAGTTGGAATACAATACACCAGAATGCCCGCCTAATCAGGCACAAAGTTATTACGGGGCTCAGCAGCGCGATCGCAGTCGTGGCCGCATTACTAATCAACGGCGTGACTGGTCGTCGCGACGCGAACGAAACAATAATCGAGACAGGCCGTATAGAAACTGGGGTAACAGTCGCGAACACAGATGGAGCAACAGAAATGATAGAGGATGGGGACAAGATCGTGAACGCAACAGGTACGGCAACCAGCATCGTTACTACGATGAACACGGTGGGAGTAGAATTGTAGGCGGAGCCCCACATGATGTCGAAATTCGGCCGGCCAACCCTAGACATAATCCAGCAAATGGGAATGAACGAAACCGGCAATGACAAATGATCAGCCCAGAAGGCGTCAATCGGAACAAATGAGCGACATGGCAAATGAGTAGAGAGGACAGTGAGGAATAGAGAGGACGGTGAAGAGAAACAATTGATTAGTTTAAATTTGTGGCGTATGAATTTTGAATAATATGTTAGTAAAAATAATGATAAAGATATTTCTATGTGATTGATTGAAGTGATGTTTTAATTGTTTTCTTTCCTTGTGCAATTAGGATTTAGTTTGATTCAAACGTAAAGATAAAAGGTTTCCTTGTGAACAAGTGAAATGCTTTTTTTGTGTCAATTGAAAAGAGTTGCTCCTGAGAGAAGCAAGATCGTTGCTGAAATTAAAAAAAAAGAACTCAGGGGAATATCCGATCTGTGGGTATTATGGGTCTGGCAAACCCAGGTCCCCAGCTGTTAGTAGCCTTGTTTCCGATTTTCTGCTTTCAGTGCTACTATCTACCTATTACTATCCTATATCTGTCAGTATAAATGAGGATCTCTTACTATAGTATGCGTGCTGTATGAATATTTTAAGATAGGAGAACTCTGAGAAAGGAATGAGTAAATCTGGAATCTTGAAAACAGGATGCGATAATACGATTGTTTAACCATTGGCTTCCCAATATGCAATGATAGGTCAATATTGATGATATATGTTTTTTTTTGTTCTTTATAGCTGAGTACGTAAAGTGCTGTCTGTGGATTTCGTAAGTATATTGATTCCCTTCTAGGTGAAAGAAGAATTGTGGTTTGTGTAATTTACGTGGTTCTGAAATATTATTGTGGTAGTCAAATACGAGCAGTTTTTCAGCAAATGGAGAATGGAACGGAAATGTGGATCCTTTTTGTAGTCTTCACTGATGTTGAGCCAAAGCCTGAAAAATTATTCTGCGTTAATACTTGTCCTAGAAAAGCGACGTTTATGTGTTTTGCTGATGCTGTGAGCATTACAGCCTACTGTTTTCGTTGGTGCGGGATGCACTGCAGCTTATATGGTTTGTACTGAGGAAATTTCCCTCTTGAAGGTAGAGGAGGATTAAATAATTTTGATTATGGGAACGAAGGAAAGCTTGGTTTAAGGTAATAAGGATGAAGCAAAACATTTGTCATTTAAACCACAGGAGGATTCGGGTCTTTTGTGTCTGTTGTAAGTTCAAATATGTAAAGATGAAACTGTTTTTACAGAATAGAGGTGACCACAATTTTGCCATTCATGGGAAATGAATCCAGAATAACCACCACAGGCGAAATAACTGATTTGAAAGCGAAAGGTAACGTAAAGAAGGAACGAAATCGAAGCAAAATGGGTAAGAAAATGTAATATAACCTGTACAATGCAAATAATTTAACCTTCTCAGAGCCATCTGTGTGATTAATTCTTGTAATAACGTAATTTTAGATGAAATTTTCTTACTGTGTTATGTGTGAATATATGAGTATGATAAATGTATAATTGCGAGTCTCTTTTCAGGTGTGCGAACTGGTATAAATGTTTTTGTGTGTAAATAACCATTGTTCTTTTTACTGTGTATGTTTAAGGAAGGTTTCTCCATTTATCATGTGACAAGACGTATGCCGCGAGCGTCAAGAAGAGGGCGAATTAGAACATTTCTGTAGTGGTGTAAACACTTTGTTGAAGTAGCATTGAAGTGGCTTGTGGGATTAATTAGTAGTGGATAGAAGTAGAATTTTGAGTAATGCATGTTTATGGGTAGTTAGTTTGTAGAATAGACAACAGGTGTGCATGTGTGTGTGTAAATAACGTGTGAACCCCATGCTCTCCTAACCTATACTTGCGCAAGGCATAACCCTATTCATTTTAGTGAATTAATAAGTGGCATTTGATTTATTAAAACACAAGTGAACCACATTAGTGATGTGAATTTAAATATTATATTGTCAGTTCATTTAATTTTTATTTTTTTACATTGTAAAGTCATTTCACTTTTATTTTTTATATTGTCAAGTCATTTAACTTTTAATTTTATATTGTCGATTCATCTAACTTTGTTCTTAAAAATTGTGAAAGACAATACTAAGTGATATTATGTATGACATTGTGTAATCACATAAGGATGATGAAAAATTTCTGTGAATGCAGTTGAGAACGTGAAAGCGAACCGGCAAAACTCTTAAGAGACAGCGGGAGCAGCCAGACTAGTTGTAAACTGGCGGGTTTCCCAGCGGGACACGCTGTCAGCCAGGCCACTTCGGGAGCGCGGCCGACAACAAAAGGACGCGGAAAACACTTTCCCTTGCACCTGTAGCTAATGGGCGGCCGCCCCGCGCGACCCTTCCTGAAGGGAATGACCTGAGATGGGCGAGCGGTCCACCGCGCGGAAATCCATCTCCTGGCAACGCACCTCACGCACGCGACCGTGACGAGACGGCTGCGGTGTAACAACACAAAGGGCGTGGAGCCTTTTTACAGGTACTGTCCAAAGAAACTTGCAGACGTCAACGACGCCTATCGACATTTCCTGACGGATGCCTACTGTCAAGCGACAGTGAATCATGGTTCGATGTTCTCTGGTCGCTAAGGGTGACACAAAGAAGAGCCATTAAGTGTCATCCTTGCCCAAGAATATCAACCTGGCATGTCAATAGAGGATACCACACGAATTTGACAATACAAACATGGAACAAAATCGAGATGTACGTGACACAAGAGAAACTTCATGAGAGGGCAGAGACGGCGGGATCGCACGCAACAGATGGACAAAAATCCCTACTGACAGCTGCGGCGACGAACCCCCTCCCCCTCCCCTTATATTGTGCCACGGAACAGTGGAACTAGTGAGTGTATAAGTGAACAGTGATTATACGGTTCTTAGTTCAATGCATATACGTGTGTTTCTGTCACAGAAACTTTGACTCGTGTGTTTTGCAGGGACTCGATTTATTGGTGTTTATTAAACTCTGACTCTTGTATTTTGCAGGTGTTCTATATTTTTTTAAACTTTGACTATTGTATTTTGCAGGTGTTTTATTTATTGGTGTTTTGTTTTAGATGTTGACTATTGTACTGTTTTATTGATCAATGTTTGTTCTTGTGTTAGGTATTAGATTTGTGATATTTTGTTTCATAAATTCATTACTGTGGCACTGCTTCCTTTATCAGTCAGATTGCTATTCATTCTCATTGGGCTGTGATCGATTAGACTTTGCATGGGGCATATTTATTGTGAGGAACCCCTTAAGGGTAACAATCACACAATTATTGTAGTTTCAGTATAATGACACAGTGCTCATTGTTTGCTAACTAACTGAAATATTGTAGAGTGATTAAATTAGTGCCACATAGTTAGGTTAATTCTACAGATTATTAGTTTTATAAGATATAGAATTTTTTTTGCGATAACCACTTTGTAAAACATGTTTTTTCTCTTATATTCTTTTTGCTTTTGCGAATTGTGCATTGTAAAGTTCTGCTTTATAAGACTGATGTTATTTCATGTTTTTTTTTAATTGCTGTGGCACCTTTGCTATTTTCATAAATTTTGCTTGTTAATAAACAGTCATAAATTTGCCTGTGATCAGTTGGCTCTTGCAATGAGCAAATACTGGTGAACTCCATAAGGGTAACAACCAGAAATTGTTTTCATATTAATGACACAGGAACCATTGTTTTTACTTGCTGACCGATTTAGGTCTACATGATCTTTTAAATAGGTGTCACAGATTGTGTGTTTTTTTTTCTCTCTTTGAAATTGGTAGATTGTAAAGATGTTTGAAATTATTGTGTTTTAGCAAGTAGCTGGTGACCTTTTGCCTTTTTCTTTACACTTTTGGTTAAGGAGGGTGTGAGAAGCCTGCTTGGGAATGTCCTAGCATGGCCAGAAAATTCCCTGCACAGTCTTTTCCCGGAGCGTTGGGGTTA
The DNA here is from genome assembly GCF_023898315.1 of Schistocerca nitens. Classification (NCBI taxonomy): domain Eukaryota; kingdom Metazoa; phylum Arthropoda; class Insecta; order Orthoptera; family Acrididae; genus Schistocerca; species Schistocerca nitens. The sequence continues at coordinate 1,092,507,329 of NC_064615.1, read as the reverse complement.
TGAAAGGTCTCTGTTGGATTCCTTTCATGTTTAATTTCTCAAATTTGTTGTCTTTTAAGGAATAAATTCCTCTTCTAAATTTACTGTGGCGTTTCTGACTATCTGGGAGGAGACTGAGTAGTGGAACGTGTTACTTTTACACGTAAACAAGAACGATCTCTCACACTACTACACTTTAAAGCACAGTTTATATGTAATTCTTATATGTAATTCATGTCACACAGTCTCATACGGAACCTACATCCGCTTTCTTTTATATACTGTGTATGATAAGATACTGTCATCCCCCTTCCCTTCTGTGTGAGAGGATGAATGATCAAATGTGTTTGTAGCTGCATGCTTGAGGGTAGCAGACAAGGCTGTCTGCTAGAGAACAGTAGGACCAACGTTGAAACAGGTAGCTACGGTTCCTAAAAGCAGAGAGGTTTCCATTCTTAGTATGGTCCGGTCCGTCCCCTGTCATGTTGGTATAGGAAGCTGCCCCTCTGGCGCCTTCCGTTTGTCTTTGTGAGCGACTCTCGGGAGCACGCTGGGTAGTTCAGTGGGAGTCTGGCAGTTGGAGAGTTGCAGCCGAGCAGTAGGCAGTTGGAGTCCAGTAGTAGCGCAGGGTAGTAGGCAGTTGCAGTCTGGCGGTAGCGAGCGTCTGAAATGGTAAGATCTCCGGCTAAGCGCGTGTCTGCTAAGTCCATAGGACAATGGATTTGTTAAGTTCAGGTTAACTGAGAATTTAATCATTTTATTTCGGGTTAGCTTTAAAATAGCTAAGGTTATCTTTAATTGCAGCGGAGTGTTATTCTCGTGTCCAGTTCAGATTAATTGGCGGTAGTTGCTTTGTTATTACTTTGTGAGTAAAGTGGAACCACGTGTTGGTCAGTAACTCTAAGTAAGATCAATCTTAAAGGCAAATGCTTGTGTGATTATAACGTATCGTCTTGAAAAGATTTTGAATATACCAACTTTTCTTTATGTTCAACCCACGTGGCGTGTACTTTGTGAGACCAGTACCACGTGCTTATATAACTGTTTGACCCATCAGGTTAGTAGTAAGACGTTAGTAACCAGTTCGAGGTTTTTGTTTTGTAATTTGCTTTTTGATCTAATTTATTTTTATTATCTAAATTATTGCGGAGTTATACGCTTTCTGTAAACCAAGTTGACCACGTGAAGGGTAATTACAAGACGGACAGGATTGTGCTACGAAAGTAAATTCCTTAACTAAAAATTTGAATCTGTTTGTAGTGATTAACTTTCTCTTGCATGCGTTTCAATGTTCTTTGTGTGTTGTTTTATGAATGCAGTGTTGTATCCAGTCTCCCAATCTTGACTCCATATTTTATGTGTTCCGTAATATTCCAATCTCACAGTTTCACAATCGTAAATAAGGCACCAGCTCAGTTATAACTCACGTATAATATGCTGAAATTTCAAAGAACAATCTTTAAAATAAATTTGCAAATATAAACTGATTTCTTTCTTTTTATTTAAATTCTCCTTTTATATAGATATATTACCGGTTGTTGTATGACTGTAAAAGATTATAATCAATGTTAGTCTGATTGGTAAGGTGGTAAACCTAGACTAGTTACCTGCTGAAACAGTGGCTCAGTAAACGCTCGGTTAACCTCCCAAGACAGCTCACAGTTTTAAACCGCTTTCATGGTCTAATTAGCACCCGATTTCAGCATACCAAATTCAAGTCACAATCTTACGCTATTTCCCGAAGCAAATTAGAGTTACAATCTTTCACACTCAATCCATGATAAGAAGATTGCAGCACTGCATTGATACCAGTGGTCATCACTTCGAACACCTTCTGTGAATGGACGTTCATGCCCCCTTTGTGACCTTCATTGGACTTCAAAGACCTTAATGTTACACATCATTCGATTCGTCTCGATAGTCGCTATCAGAAAATAAGTACCAAACTACAGCATGCCATTAATAATAGTAATAATAATAATAATAAAAACAAAGTTGACCTAAATATCTCAGACGCGACCCCACCTAGCAACAAAAAACCAACGTCATATTGTGGTCGTCCTTGTCCCATGCAACATTTGTTCCACGAACTTTTCAGCTACTATCATACTTTCGGAGTTATTCTAGGTGGCAATAGTTAGTGATTCTTCCTTTAGAATATCTTTTGACACACACTTCGGTAAAAAAATACTACTGAAATGTCTTTGAATACTATGACATGATTTAACAAGAATGATGTATTGCGTTTATTAATTTGTGGGTGATACAGATCGTAAGATACTTGTCAATAAATGTACAAAGAATATTATGCTATAATGCCAGCATCTAAAACGTCAACATTCATGTTTTCCTTTTTTCTGGAATGGAAATGAGCGTTTGGCGTCATTGGCCGGGAGGCCCCTTACGGGGCAGGTCCGGCCGCCTTGGTGCAGGTCTTATTACATTCGACGCCACATTGGGCGACCTGCGCGCCGGATGGGGATGAAATGATGATGAAGACAACACAACACCCAGTCCCTGAGCGGAGAAAATCCCCGACCGAGCCGGGAATCGAACCCGGGCGCCTTAGGACGCCATTCCGTCACGCTGACCATTCAGCTATCGGGGCGGACTTCTGATTGTAATGAGATCATTAAAAGAAGACTGAAGGAAAAGATAGCCAGAACAACACACGTGGAAACATCACGTCCAATGTAAGTGCAAACTCAAACATCTCCTAAACATTCGAATACATTACTCAAACGCGTCGTGCTACGCAAGAAAAACTGAACTGGTGTGTCATTATCTATATAGCTGCATGCTTTTGGCAAACATTGTTTATGATGGATGATATAAGATAATTTTTTAACTTCCCATACGTTCGTTTTACAGAACGTTATCTGGAAGGAAAATACTGGTGAAACGTCTTTGTATACGGTGATATGATTTAACATGTGATATAATGCGTGTGTTAATTTCTGGGTAATGTAGGTGGTAAAATGCCTGTTAATAAATGTACAAAAAATACTATGCTACGTATCTTCCCATGTGAATAGTGAATTATGAGGCCTTCTTTTAGTTGATGTACTGGTATCTGTAGAATACGAGTGTACACAGATTTCTATCTTCACATTAACAAGAACCAGCATTAAACACGTCAGTGCGAGATACTCGGTCATACCTTGGAGCAGTTTCAGATCGGTCTAACTTGCCCTGGAGCAAAATCACCTTAGAAGGATTATTCGCTTAAATGCCTAAACAGAGCACTTTCTCTCTACCGGCTATCACATTTTTTTTTTTTCTAAGACTGAAATTTTCACCGTTCGCTACTGACAAGGGGAAGGCCTCAGACACGGCCAACCGATTCGGCTCAAATTTGGCAGACCACTAGTGTACAACCTAAAACGATGGAATCTAAGATATTTTGGGTCAACGCCCCCGCGTTTTTGAGAAAATCACCCCTAAAGATTATGACGAGCAATCGACTCAAAATTGGAACGATCGATAGATAATTGTAAATAGAGCACTTTTCGTCACAAGGTACCGGGTCCGAAGACGTATACTTTTCTAGAAATCTAGGTAAGAAACTTTTACAACGGCCGCTTCTGTACCCACATGGTAAACGGTTTCGCTGACAGCACCGATAGCGCAACGGCCGGCACGGTAGCTCAGCGTGTTCCGTCAGAGGGGTTAGCTGCCCTCCATAACAAAAAAACTGAGTGAATGAATCAACATAGAATCTAAACGGGTGCCATCGGAAGCCCGCACCAAACAAATTCTACGAACAATGTGGAACAAAATGAGATTAAAAAAAGGTAACTGCCTGGGAATCGGAGAACTCGGGTTCGAATCGTGAAGAAACCTATCGGATGTTCTTCTTTTCGTTTGTCTTTCCCATATCTCGACTGATAGGGATAGGAGGGTTAATAAGGTGAGTAAATCAATAATAATTAACCCTCCTATCTCTATCAATTCAGATATGGAAAAATACAAACGAAAAGAATAACATTCGCTAGGTTTCTTCGAGATTCGAACCCGGCTTTTCCGATTCCCAACCAGTTACCTTGCCCGTTGCACTATCGGCGCTGTCGACGAATAGCGTTTAACATATAGGTACAGAATCGGCAGTTGTAAAAGTTTGTCTCCTCGATTACTGGAATAGTTTGCGTTTGCGGACACCATACCTGCTGATGAAAAATGCTCTATTTACAATTATCTATCGATCCCGCCAATTTTGAGTCGATTGCTCGTCATAACCTTTAGGGGTGGTTTTCTCAAAATTGCGGGTGTGTTGACCCAAAATATCTTAGAGTCCTTCGTTTTAGGTTGTACACAAGCGACCTGCCAAATTTGAGCCTAATCTGTTGGCCGTGTCTGAGGCCTTCCCCTTGTGAGACAGCTTGTTGAAAGAAACAGTCAAGAAAGAGCTACTAGCCAATGTCCAGTGTTCAAACACACTCCCATAGTCTAAACGACACATGACAACGTGATACTAACTCTTTTTATTGTGTCTTCAGGATTCCGACGATGAACTAATGATCTTGTAGTTTGGTCCCTTAATCAGCCCATACAACAAATCTGTGATGTTGACATCCGTTGAACGCGTAAATGCTGCTTTGCCACAGTGGACTTATACGATAGAGTCTGAATAGCGTTATTCGTAGATCGTCTTGAGAATAAGCGACAGTTTGATTTGTTGAAATATCAGGTACAAGCACCGTCACAGCTGGTTGCGTTGTCTGCAGCGTGATTAACTAATGATTGAAAATGAGTTGTCGTAATATATGTCAAATGGAAGTTAATTGCACATTTTATTTCTAACAGCACCACTTATTTGCTAGTGCCTCATCTGTTTATATTATTGAGAGACTTCCATACATTATGAGTCCATTAATAAATGCTCAAATCACCTTTCCCAGCTGAAAGGGAAACCGCTTATACATGCAAAGTCTTTTCTTTCAGCATGTGCTGTAAGGATATTTCTATCGGTATTTCAGATGTTTCCAATATTTCCTCAGCTCATGCTATCAGATTGCAGTGATTTATGCTTTCTACTTAACTGAATGACTCATTCATTGGAACCATTGTCTCAGGTTGACAACCAGGTCAACATCTGAATACAAGCCAATCGTTTGGTAGTAATAGATTCCATAACGCCATTCTGGCCGCTAACGGGGCAAATGGATGCGGTATACAGGGGTGGGAATCAGCAAGCCGCATTCCAAGCCATTGCGCAGACCTGTTACCACTATTCTTCGGTCGAGTGTATACTCAGCTGGCAACAGATTCCAGTCTTCCCACTAAGCTGAAGTCCCTCGCGGTATCGTGTATCGAAAGCAGGACCACAACAAGGCAGTCAACCATATTGATCACACAGCTACGGAGTCGGACTATATGTGATACACTACTGCTTAAAATAACAAAAAAAAATGGTTCAAATGGCTCTGAGCACTATGGGACTTAACATCTGAGGTCATCAGTCACCTAGAACTTAGAACTACTTAAACCTAACTAACCTAAGGACGTCACACATATCCATGCCCGAGGCAGGATTCGAACCTGCGACCGTAGCAGTCGCGCGGTTCTGGACTGAAGCTCCTAGAACCGCTCGGCCACCGCGGCCGGCTTAAAATAACATTCAATAGTCTTTGTTCGCTTATATTCTTATGCAAACACGGTTCTGTGTCGAGTAAGGCTGAGAGACTTTGTGTTAGACATACACTGTGTTGACAAAAGTGGCTGGGTACCTCCTAATGTCGTGTCGTACCCTGCTTTGCCCGGCGTAGTGCAGCAACTCGACGCGGCGCGGACTCATAAAGTCTCACTAAGTCTCCTGCAGAAATATTGAGCCATGCTGCCTCTATAGCCGTCTGTAATTGCGAATGTGTCAGCGGTACAGGATTTTGTGCACGAACTGACATTTCGATTATGTCCCTTTAGGGGAGGTTTACTATCTTTTGGTTCAAAAAATCGATTTTTTTTTAGTTGAATATTTGTATCCATAAAAGTGTTTAGAATCCACCCCTGAAATGGTTTTTCCGAATACGGAACGGAAATGTTTGTTATTCGCGGCTGAACAAAAAAATGCACCTGCCTGAAATCGGCCTTTTTCACGCACCAGCTTTTTTCTTTCGGAGGACGAGTTATTTTACCAGTGCTTGGAAGGAAACACACAAAATTCAAATTCAATGAACGCGTGTGTTTGGAAGTTAGCCCCCAATCATTTGCATTATGGAGCGAAGACTGTGGATGTTGCCACTTTTCTGGCAGTGAACAGCTTCAACGAAGGGTATTCAGCAATTATTCTGAAGACCATGACAACGATGGACGTCACCCTGGAAGTCTATTCGACGCAGTTCGCCAAGCATTCGGACGACCACCGGATTCAAGCGGCCGAATGCCGCTTGTCATCGGCCATGCGAGCGGCTCTGGAGCAGCGCAGGATGGCCCACATCGAGCAGAACGCCCTCTATGAGGAAGAGAAAGGACTAGTTTATGGACCCGGAATAGCAGACTGAACGTAAGTTGCATAATATTGCATTTATATGTAGTCAAAACTTCAAACGCGTTTTTCTCGAAATGACTTTTTCTATCGCGCGGTATGGTAACTTCATATCTACTGAACCGATTGGCATGATTCTATGTTTCCGACGAAGCTAACTAAATTGTCGAGGAGTTGTACCACTTTTATTCCGATCCATCAACTATAAATATTTTTACTTCGCCGACGAAATCGAAAAATCGATGAAAAAACCCTATTTTTTTCAAATTTTGTTTTTTCAAATTTTGTTTCCTATGGTCCAAATAACTTAAGCGAGGTACAACTTCTAAAGAATCTTATACACTTCGCCAACGTCAACTCAATTTTGAGCTGTGACATACCACGCGTGGAGGTCTACGTCGAAATTTTGTTTCATTCTGACGGCACTTCCGCCTTTACTCTTCGACATTTCCGGTAGAAAAAATTCCAGTTTGTAGAGAAAATATCAATACACATTTTGACCAAATTTGACATTGATACCTATAACGCATCCCGAGAAAAAAATTCTCAAAGAACATGCTTTTTTTTTGGCCAAAGATAGTAAACCTCTCTTTAAGTGTTAGATGGGATTCACATCGGACGATTTGGGTGTCAAAATCATTCGCTCGTATCCTACAGAATGTTCAAACTAATCGAGAACGGTGGCCCGGTGACACAGCGCATTGTCATCCGTAAAAATCTCATCGTTATTTGGGAGGACGAAGTCCATGAAGGGCTGTAGATGGTTTCCAAGTGGCTGAACATAATCATTTCCAGTCAATGATTGGTTCAGTTGGACCAGAAGACCCAGTACATTCCTCGAAAACACAGTCCAAACGATAATGGAGACACCACCAGCTTGCACAGTGCCTTGTTGACAGCTTGGGTCCATGGCTTCATGGGGACTGCGCCACACTCGAACAATACCATCAGCTCCTACCAAATGAAGTCACGGCTCAACCAACCAGGCCACGGTTTTCCACGCGTCTAGGGTCCAGTCGATATGGTCACGAGCCCAGGAGAGGCGCTACAGACTATGGTGTGATGTTAGCAGACACACCAGCGTCCATCGTCTGCTGCCACTGCCCATTAACGCTAAATTTCACCTCACTCTCCTAACAGGTACGTTCGTTCATACGCCCCACATTGATTTCTGATGTTATTGCACGCAGCATCGCTTGTCTGCTAGCACTGGCAACTCTAGGCAAACTCCGTTGCTATCGATCGTTAAGTGAAGGACGTCGGCCACTTCGATGTCCATAATGAGAAGTAATGCCTCAGATTTGGTATTCTTGGCGCTCTCTTGACTCTGCGAATCTCGGAATATTGAATTTCCTAACGATTTCCGAAAAGGAATGTCTCATGCGTCTAGCTCCAACTTCCACTCCACGTTCAAAGGCTTTCAATTCCCGTCTCGCGGCCACAATCACGTCGGAAACTTTTCCACGTGAATCACCTGAGTACAAATGACAGCTCCGCCATTGCACTGCCGTTTTGATACCTTGAGTAAACGATACTACCGCCATCTCTTTAAGTCCATATAGCCTTCCCATTACTTTTGTACCTTAGTATAGATGGTGCTTCAGATCTCCAATACAGAATTTTTTTCTTGGAAACGGTCGACCGATTTTGAAGCGGCTGGAATTTTATCACCTGGTCGTAACGGAGTGCTACAGTGTTCGTGGCTGTCGTCACGTCAGTAGCGACTGAGATTTAAAATAATGCGAGATTACCCGACACTACTCCCCTGTCACACAGTGCGAGTACCGCTCATCTGCTGATTTTCTGTCCCTGGACTGCGAAGGCATTCATCTTCTTCCCCTGCAGGAATCTGTTGCCAAGTCGATAATATGATTTATCAAGAAAAGAGACAGGGTAAGTTACAATAAGTGAGAAGCCTCCAGCGAAGTTACAAATAAAAGTACAATGTAAACTAATAGGAACATATTACCTGTCAAACAACTTATATCCAATAAAGAAAGATTTGGCGAGCTACCTTCCTGATATTGCACATGACAAACACATCAAGAAGTTCAGCACACACAACGAAATCGAAAACCAACGCCTAGAGAGAGAATGAGACTTAATTGCGGGAGATGGACCTCGGAAATGAGAAATACAAACCACGAGAATCTAGGTGCATTAACAGAAGCCGGAGCGGCATTTTGAATCTTACTGCATCACTGTTGACAGACTCGCGTTGCTGAATGCGACCGAAACATTGGGTACCGCTGCTCAATAGCAGCTATCGTAGTAGCTGCAAGCTTCCAGCCACCTCTCACGTTAGTCTACTGGACTGCCACCTGTTCCGTGCACGTTGCTGCTTCTGGAGTTGTAGAGATGCAGCAGTGTTTTAAGATACTGGTCACTTACACTTTGAGGCTGATCACACAGCGACTCGTCTAACATCTTCAAGCGATTGCCTACAACGAGGACCCACAAGTCGGTTGTTAACTCGGACAGTGCGGGAGGCAAAGAGGTACCCATAATCAGTATAGCCAGGGGAGAAGGTGGCACTGGATGACGATGTTGGTTTGTGGGACATTCAATATCGTGGTCACCAGCGCCCGTACAAGTTACTGTCTTTCCATTTCCAAGCTCGCCACTTCCCGAATGATGATGATCAAATGGCTCTAAACACTATGTGACTTAACATCTGAGGTCATCAGTCCCCTAGGCTTAGAACTACTTAAACCTAACTAACCTAAAGACATCACACACATCCATGCCCGAGGCAGGATTCTAACCTGCGACTGTAGCAGCAGCGCGGTTCCGGACTGAAGCGCCTAGAACCGCTCGGCCACAGCGGCCGGCAATCATGATGAGATGATGAATGCCCGGGCGGAGAAAATCACCGACGCGGCTGGAAATCGAGCCCAGGGCGACGTTATCCAAGAGGCAGCAACTCTCACCACTAGACCTGTAGCTGCGCACGGTGCTAATGGATCTTATGGGCAGTGTGGCCCGGTCGTTGCTGAAGTTAATGTTACAACGCCTGTTTGGTCGCAAATGCCTCGAACGTCCGAACAATTGATGTCCTTTGCACCGGCGTGCTCTTTGGTAAAGTTAAAAAGTAACGGTCCGCAGCTCGTGGTCGTGCGGTAGCGTTCTCGCTTCCCACGCCCGGGTCCCCGGGTTCGATTCCCGGCGGGGTCAGGGATTTTCTCGGCCTCGTGATGACTGGGTGTTGTGTGATGTCCTTAGTTTAGTTAGGTTTAAGTAGTTCTAAGTTCTAGGGGACTGATGACCATAGATGTTAAGTCCCATAGTGCTCAGAGCCATTTGAACCATTTTTTTTTTTTAAAGTAACGGATCAAAACTTTAAGAAAACTTGCCATCTTTTACAATTTTAGTATTAATTGAATGTGAACGGCAGTTCGCTGTGCATGAAATCGTTGGGGTTTGTTGTCGAGACAGGATTAGTTTTCATACCCAAATCGATTGATTTAGCTAGGGAGCTCTTTAACTATGCTGTTACTACGTCCGTGGTCAATAAACTTATCGCCTCAGCATCAGGAATCTGTAATTGGATTATATGGATTAATTTTATTTGAGTCTCTTATCTTTGTTTACTGGTACTGGAAGGGGCAATGTGGGTGGCTTCGCTACGTGCTGTATCTGTCCATAAGGAGTCTATAGATTACCGTCCCTATTGGGAAACTGACAAGTGCAAACAGAACGTTGAACCATATGTTGTCCTTCTGAAAAATAGGGAAATGAACTCCGCTTAGAATTTTGAATAGGCAAGTGATAAAACATTGCTCATTTGTGAAAAGAGCTTTGAGAGCAGAACTTTTTTTTGTTTTGTTTAGAATGCTGTTTAGCTTTTTATGACGTTTCTCTGGTATCAATATGAGACGCTACTTAACGCAATCGAATGGACAGTACTGATGCTGTATAGCGTAACTTGCATTTGGTCACTACTAAAGGCATTACTCGTGCCCAACAACAGGCTTTCTGGTAATATACTGTCAAAGATTTCTGTGGTGGTCTTTAGTTTGGCTTTGTTATTCGTTCAGTAATGACATAGATCTGTTCTAAAGTAGAGGCAATTAATATGCGTTACATACTCTGAGAATATACCAAAGTTAACTACAAAGAAAGCAGTTTATACAGAGATGTATCGTGCCAGTCATGACATGTTTTTCGGTGATCAGAGGCACGGATCGAGACAAAGCTTCGCTACCGGCCAGGTGCAACCCCAATCAAAACATACAGATCAGAAAGAGAGTTAGAAACGACAGAAGTGCAGATTTTCTTGCTGCATTAAATTTCGATCCACGTCTTTAATCATGATGAACCGCACGGATTATGGGGCGTGAAAAAGTATCGTCTGGAAAATTCTGGAAAATAGTATTTTACACATCCATGTTCTTTAGGTATTAAGCGAAGTTTATTTTCAAGTCAGAGCTGCCTTTTGTTTCTAAATCAAAATCGGGACCTAACGACTATCATATTGTAGACTTACGTAGCAACTTGCAAAATGTATAATGACGAAATAAATATCCACGAAAAAAGAACCCTCGCTGGTTACGTCAAAGTGTCCTAGCATTACTAATATTGAAAGTTCTTATTTATGTGCGTTACATACACTCCTGGAAATTGAAATAAGAACACCGTGAATTCATTGTCCCAGGAACGGGAAACTTTATTGACACATTCCTGGGGTCAGATACATCACATGATCACACTGACAGAACCACAGGCACATAGACACAGGCAACAGAGCATGCACAATGTCGGAACTAGTACAGTGTATATCCACCTTTCGCAGCAATGCAGGCTGCTATTCTCCCATGGAGACGATCGTAGAGATGCTGGATGTAGTCCTGTGGAACGGCTTGCCATGCCATTTCCACCTGGCGCCTCAGTTGGACCAGCGTTCGTGCTGGACGTGCAGACCGCGTGAGACGACGCTTCATCCAGTCCCAAACATGCTCAATGGGGGACAGATCCGGAGATCTTGCTGGCCAGGGTAGTTGACTTACACCTTCTAGAGCACGTTGGGTGGCACGGGATACATGCAGACGTGCATTGTCCTGTTGGAACAGCAAGTTCCCTTGCCGGTCTAGGAATGGTAGAACGATGGGTTCGATGACGGTTTGGATGTACCGTGCACTATTCAGTGTCCCCTCGACGATCACCAGTGGTGTACGGCCAGTGTAGGAGATCGCTCCCCACACCATGATGCCGGGTGTTGGCCCTGTGTGCCTCGGTCGTATGCAGTCCTGATTGTGGCGCTCACCTGCACGGCGCCAAACACGCGTACGACCATCATTGGCACCAAGGCAGAAGCGACTCTCATCGCTGAAGACGACACGTCTCCATTCGTCCCTCCATTCACGCCTGTCGCGACACCACTGGAGGCGGGCTGCACGATGTTGGGGCGTGAGCGAAGACGGCCTAACGGTGTGCGGGACCGTAGCCCAGCTTCATGGAGACGGTTGCGAATGGTCCTCGCCGATACCCCAGGAGCAACAGTGTCTGCTGGGAAGTGGCGGTGTGGTCCCCTACGGCACTGCGTAGGATCCTACGGTCTTGGCGTGCATCCGTGCGTCGCTGCGGTCCGGTCCCAGGTCGACGGGCACGTGCACCTTCCGCCGACCACTGGCGACAACATCGATGTACTGTGGAGACCTCACGCCCCACGTGTTGAGCAATTCGGCGGTACGTCCACCCGGCCTCCCGCATGCCCACTATACGCCCTCGCTCAAAGTCCGTCAACTGCACATACGGTTCACGTCCACGCTGTCGCGGCATGCTACCAGTGTTAAAGACTGCGATGGAGCTCCGTATGCCACGGCAAACTGGCTGACACTGACGGCGGCGGTGCACAAATGCTGCGCAGCTAGCGCCATTCGACGGCCAACACCGCGGTTCCTGGTGTGTCCGCTGTGCCGTGCGTGTGATCATTGCTTGTACAGCCCTCTCGCAGTGTCCGGAGCAAGTATGGTGGGTCTGACACACCGGTGTCAATGTGTTCTTTTTTCCATTTCCAGGAGTGTAGATAACAGATACGAATAGTATTTCTGTTTTACTTAATAGTCCCAGTATTTAAACGCCAAGTTTCAACTTTAATATGCAGTTCAAAACTTAACCTGCGATAAAGCATGCTCGGACTGTTCCATCAGCTGTTTAACTGATACAGTATAACACTTTAAATCTTCTCCTCTACATCTTTTTTTGAGCAAGATATACCTAGGTTTTGGCATGTATGGTTACTACTTTTGCCTGTGGCCAGTACAAGATTTTACAATACAGGTTGTTAACGAAGCCATATTTAATTGCTTATTATATGATATCCAATCGAGTTGCTGTCATGCTCGCAAATACCGGCAGTTACTTAGCATTTCATCTGTTTAAACACGTTTATATGATTCCTTTCATAGCATAAAATTATCTTTACACTAAATTTCATGTGTACAGTTAGCTAAAATAATCTTTAGAAAAAGATTAATATGATCATACGCTTCAGTTGTAAACATATTTCATTTATAGTAAATAACGTGGAGAGGCTTTCTTTTGGAACGTAGTGGTATGAGGTACACAGTACAATTGAAATCTAGCTGATTTATGTACCACAAGAGTGCAGGAAAAGCTAACTCATCAACGAAAAATAAGACTACAGTTTAATGCCCACTCGATGACGACCTTAGTATAGATCGGGAAGAAGCTAGAGTTGGCGAAAGATGGGAGAGGATATCGGCAGTATTCTTTTGCATTTTCCCTAGCCAGTTTAGGAAATCGACGGCAAATCTAAATCTGAATAGCCAGACGGTGATATGAACGTGTTCCCGAATGTGAGTCAGTGTCTTTATGACCTTGCTCGGTGGGGCCAAGGGCAGGACGTACGTGATACACATTTTGTAAGAGTGATAACACGGTGAGTCTGTTGCTCTTTACGGGATGCATTCTGCTCTTACTCCGTTTATTTGCAGTTTTAGTATCGTTACCTGAAAATTCCACAAAGAGTACCTCGTAGTACCGACGATAGTATTGTTAACAAGTAAACTTATTTTTTTATTGGTATGATCATCACCTGATAATTTAGTTTTTATGTAAGTTGTGTTTCTCTGATCGGAAATGTTGGAGCACATTATAAATTCACACGTTCTAATGGTTTGTCAGTTCTATATGGAATTAAAAGTAGCGTCAGGGAACAAAAATTTTCTAAGCTTGTTAATAACTAAAGATATTTCTAGTTAATTTGTACATTCCTCAGATAACATTCCCACGTAGGATGTTGGACGAGCGAAAGTCTCCAATGACGTACATAAGCCGAAACCACAATACCACGTTGATCGTGCGGACACACTTAGTGACGTAGAACTGAGTCCACAAGGTAGGTATCAGTTGGGGAGGAGCCACACGCTTTACGTCAACAGTGGACCTTGTGCCGCTATTTAACGTTAGTCTTAAGTCTGTTTACAGCAGGGCACTGCTTGTATAAGGATCGAAATACTTCCACTGCTATAACTAAGCGTTTGCCAACTGTTCGACTTGTTTTAAGGATAACTATCTTAGCGCCCGCTGCTTCGCTCGCGTTGACTGTCAGGCCTGCAGAGATTATTTTATGTAATCGAATTTTTATGTTGTTCACAAATTGCAACGTCTTCTAAGCTTTTCACATTAATGAAGGCCATATAATCATGGTCTTTTCCGAATGCTCTTGTGACCAAAAAACGATTATGGTAGTTGGGGTTCCAAAGTTTTTGTTAATCGTGCATTTTGCGTTCTTGTGCAGATATTTCCGTGGCAGCTTTCATCCCCTAACAAATATTTCTTTATATCTAACCAAGAAGTGAAATAACAATTTTCGTAAACTTACCTTTAAAATTTTTTAATGTAACATTTTCTTAAAAATTTTCAATCTCTTTTGCACTGGCTTGGGGGTTGAATTTCCAGAAACACTGAAATAATCTATTTTTATTTCTAACTGAGAAGTGAAATACCAATTGTCATAAAAGTAGCCTTAAAAATACTTCAGTACTTCTTTAGTGATTACTTATTTTCAAGAAATATTTCACCCCTGTGATGGTTGATTTTCCAAAAATGCTGAAACAGGTTTTTTTTTATTTTGTGTCGAGAAACCAAGTACCTGTTTTCGAAGTTCCGGCTTCAAAATTCCCTTAATAGCGACATATTTTCAAAACACCTTTCCTCCACCATTTCAACCTCTTAGCAGTGAAATTTCGGACAATGTTTTCTTAGTTGATACCTACAATATAACACCCACACCCTTTCCAAACTCCAAGTTTCCATGCGTAGCTGTTTAGACTGGGCGATGATGAGTCACTGAATCAGTCTGACCCTGTTTCACCCCCTTAGAGGTTGAATTTGCAAACAGTGAAACATGAATTTTTTTATCACTCACCGAGAACAACATTTAAATTTTCATAGATGCAGCTTTAAAAATGCTTTCAATAATGAAATATTTCGTAAAGAAAATCTCGTCCCCTATTTCACCCTCTTAGGGGTTCAATTTCCAAACACACTGGAACATGTGTTTTTTTATTTGTAACCGAGAAGTAAAATACCAATGCTTTAGTAGTTCTTTAATAATGACGTATTTTCAAATAAGCTTTCACCCACTTTTTCACCCGTACAGGGTTAAATTCCCATAAATGCTGAAACGCGTATTTCTTTATTTCTGACCGAGAAACCGAATACTAATTTTCGTAGGTGTAGCTTCAAAATAGTCCTAATATCGATATTTAAAAAAACATCCCATATTTCACCCCCTTAGAGTTGAAATTTCGAAAAGTCCCTTCTTAAACGACGTTTGTAGTATAAGATCCACACCTTCTCCAAATTTCAAGTTCCTGTCCTTAGAGGTTTGGGCTGGGCGATGATGCGTCAGTCAGTCAGTTAGTCATTCAGTTAGTCAGAACATTGTCTTTATAAGAGATTAAATCAGTTCAGACGTGAGGAAACCACAAACTGTAGTGCGTAGAATGGTGAATGAGTCTATGTGCTCAGATAAACAAATATCGTAAATACGAACTAGTTTCTGGTAACATCAATGATTTCGCGTAGATTTGTAATTGACTCGAGACGAGGATTACAGCGTGTTTCAGGAGTAAAAACAGATAGACATTACGACGCCATATTAGGGACAAAACTTGAAGAAAATAACTGTCTGAAACTCACTGCACCTGTGATATTTATCATTCGAATCCTTACATCCTTCAGCAGCAACTATTGAATTTGGTAGTGCCACTTTTGAACATGAGTTATGAAGGTAAACAGAGAAGGAAACTCAAAAACTAATAATCTCTTGATTTACTGTCACCCATACCACTCCTATCCCTGGGAGTGCCATTACGCGTAACTGTAACCTTTTGCCGTAGAGTGTATGGTGATATGAAGTGTTCTCTTCAGAATTTCCGTACTCTCACCTACTGAACGTACTCCTAGCTCCTCCTCACACGGCAAGGACGAGTATAAACGTGTATCTGACAAGTCTAGCGAAAAGCTCTTAATTCCTGTATCAAGATTTAGTCTGACGATATTGTTTATTTATGTCTTCTTTTATTATTTTTACTAATTGATTCATCAGTTTGACAGACAGTCTGGTCTTTCACTTGTAAATATTTGAAAATCACTTCTTTTTGTGTTTCTAACAACAATGTTTGGAAGTGCTTACCATTTTGTATTTATTCTGCATTAGTTGCTGATATTCATTGTTTGCAGTTAATTAGCTACAGAGTTGCGTTAAATGCGGGAAATGTTTTATGAACTTCGAATTATTTAGCAAATTTTTGTCTCTCATTTACGAAGAGCTATCAAAAATTGTCTGTGAAAAATTGGAAATTTTATGTAATTTGATAACCGATATTTGAGCATGTATATTCCCACTACTTGTATAACGTGGGCAATAATGTCTTTAGTTGGTAAATTCTCTCTTGGTAACGTGTTATTGTCATCATGACAGCACTTCAACATGTCCCATAGAGACAACTACATACGCGCTGCCATTACTGTTAAGTTGGTGAAAGCCTCTGTAGAGAACTAAACCCTTACAATGACACTTGCTTCGGACAGCTCACAAAAAAACGCATACCCTACATGTCAATGCAGTAATTTTGGCAGTCTTGAAATAATTTCTTTCGCATACTTGAAAAGCCACCACTAGACTCTAAGAGGAACAGTTATGTAACGTTATGCGACGTTTGTGGTACGTTAGTTCAATCCAGCTAAGAAGATTCTTGTTATCTATGAACATGGACAAATCGCCGAGTGCCGAGTTGGCATAGTTACAAAAATACTATAAGCTTCAATTTTTCCTTCAAATCCAGCATTTAACTTAAATTATTCACCTCCGAAAGAGTTCATTATATGCGGTGTTGAGCAAATCTGTTTCGTCGTAACAGAACAATAACAAAAGTTAAGTGATTAATTTTTCGGCAACAATCGAGAACTCCCGAAGTTCAATGTATTTGGTGAATTCGGAAGAGTTCCGTTTTTAAATGATTTAGATACTCAAACGTCTTCATTCAGCGATGTAACTCCATTACAACGTCTACGCAGCTGTATTCTTGTCAGTATGTGCTACATAACCCACTATCTTAAATGTTCATCTTGCTAATTGTGAAAACATTAGATGCTCTAGCTTTATTCACTTCTACAAAATAAAATAATTTTTTCTAAGTGACGTTTCACTAAGATGCTCACAGGTCCTGTATTCTATTTCAGACAAACCGATAGAGGTGTCAATGATTTTCAACTAAACGAATATTTTGGTCGGATTTCGAGCACGTCTTCCTGATGAGGTTTCACTTGGTTTCCCCAAATGAGTCAGGGAGAATTCTGTAACGATTCTTTCGCATGTTCATATACAGATGTCCCAAAGGTCCCACTTTTCGAGTGAGCGTTAAATATTAGAAAACGGAACTTGGAATACTGGGATGTATTCGAAGTTTTTTCCTTTAGCGGCAAGTAACTGAAGGGAGTGCTCTGTACATTTTCCTTCTCTACAACCTCAGCTACTGAGACACCAGTTTTACTACCACCTACTTCGTTTAGAGAACCAAAATGAAAACGAAGGCGAGAATATTGTTATCACCTGTCAACGCAAAGAGTTGACGGGGCATGAGATATAAATAACTCTCAAATTGAAACTTCCTGGCAGATGAAAACTGTGTGCCAGACCGAGACTCAAACTCGGGACCTTTCCTTTCGCAGGAAAGTGCTCCACCAACTGAGCTACCCAAGAACGACTCACGCCCCGTCCTCACAGCTTTACTTCTGCCAGTACCTCGTCTCCTACCTTCAAAACTTTGCAGAAGTTCTCCTGCGAACCTTACGGAACTAGCACTCCTGAAAGAAAGGATATTGCGGAGACATGGTTTAGCAACAGCCTGGGGGATGTTTCCAGAGTGAGATTTTTAATCTGCAGCGGAGTGTTCGCTGGTTTGAAACTTATGGCAGATTAAAACTAATCTTCTGTGAAGTTTGGAAGGTAGGAGATGAAGCACTTGCAGAAGTAAAGCTGTGAGTACGCGGTATGAGTCGTGCTTGGGTACCTCAGTTGGTAGAGCACTTGCACGCGAAAGGCAAAGGTCCCGAGTTCGAGTCTCGGTCCGGCACACAGTTTTAATCTGCCAGGAAGTTTCATATCAGCGCACACTCCTTTTCAGAGTGAAAATCTCATTCTGGGAACTCTCAAATATCTTATTGAGACTGCTCACTACTAACCAATACAAAGAGGATTTCCGCAGTACATTCTGCGTAGGAAGGATTGTGCAATAGAAACCGTGCTCCGCACAAACTAACGGATTTGGTTGTATTCCTTCGCAGAAAAGTGATTTAACACCGTTAAGAAACAAATATCACCACTGCTCAACCAAAGGCGGTATTCATTCAGAGATGCGGGTAATGTTATCGTCGTACAGGTCAATTTCCATCTTTATCAACGGCAATTAACCTATACAACTTGCACATGTGCGGAAAATAGAGGCCGAAAACAAAGAAGACAAAATGTTATTGTGTAGGTGCACACCTGCTAAGTTACAAAATAACTTTTTACAGCTTGTGTACAGGAAAGCAGTGGCGGGTTCTTTCGTGAAACTCGTTTTGTGACACTTTACGTTCGTTCAACCTAAATACAAAATTATAGATTCATTAATACTACAAGATAATGTCGTCTGTGAAACTGTACCTCAGCCTCAGTATTCTAGAATGTCACCTTCGATAGTCATTAAGGGAAAATAAATGTTTTGAAAAATTGTAAGTATGAATTTGTGGTCATTGTGTCATTCCACTGTGTTGATCCCACTTTTTTGAGAGATGGTCGACATATTGTTGACAATTTAACTCTCCCTGCTGTATGAAAGGACATAATTCGTTTCACTACTGCTAGTGCGAGCCAGACTTTCCTTTCGCGATGGTGCGGTTGTTTGTGTTGGATTCGAATGTTACTACAGTCTCCGCGGGTGGGGTGAGAGGAATGGAAAGGAAACAGGACGGGATAGAAGTAAGAAGGAAACAATGACTTTCATCGTACAGGGCATTGCGGCAATGTATCCCAGTTATTCATATATAAATACCAGCTGCATCATCGCGACTGGTATCCGACAGAACAGACAACACTCGTATCTATAAATCTCCACTGTCTCCAACCGGCTTATGATGCTCACCACGCCTTATTTTTACGCATCCTCATTCTGCCTTGAATCGATCCGTTCGCCTCTCCGACGTAAACGTTGTGGAGGCACAACGATCTGGTATGCATCTGCACTTTGTGCACACTCCAGCTGTCGTACAGCAGTCAGTGTACATTTCAGCATTTTTCTCAGTGGTATCGCCCCTATACAGTCTATTATAAACATCACTATACAGTCGCAGACACTTCCTCCTCTTGACAGTCGCTAAAGTTCTCATTGAAGGTACGTTTGAAGCTGTAGTCAAAGATTTTCGCGTGTTATCCACATAGAATGTAAATTTAAGAGTTAGGAAGACGTTTCTGAAGTTATTTGTATGGATTATAACCTTGTACAGAAGCGAACCGTAAGCGATAAGCAAGAAGGTGGAAGCTTCATAAATGTGTTGCTGCAAAAGAATGTTGAAGAATAGACTGATAAGTTGAATAGCTAATGAAGTATTGAATCTAACTGAAGAAAAAATAAATGTGTTGGTTAACTTGACTAAAAAAAGTGACCGTTTGAAAGGACAGAGTTTGGTACGTGATGGAATCGTCAGTTTGGTAATGAAAGAAAGCGTGTGTGTTGTGTGTGTGTGTGTGTGTGTGTGTGTGACATGGAATCGTCAGCTTGGTAGTCAAAGAGTGTGTGTGTGTGTGTGTGGGTGGGTGGCGAGGGCGAAAGAGTGTTAAAAATTGTAAAGGAATACAAATGTTTGAACAGAGTAATTAGTTTCAAATGGACGTAGGTTGTAGCAGTTATAAAGAAATTCCTCAGGATAAACTCGTGTGGAGAGCTATATACATCGAACCAGAGTTCGGGGCCAGAGATCAGCAACATCAATATTCACAGAGGGTTATGGCAAAAAGATGTGTATGCTACCTATAACGTTGTTCCTACCTAGGCAAATGACTGAATATTACATTTCAGAATATTCGACAAATCATTCAATTAGACATTCACATGAAAGGCACTTGGAAAACTGAAACTTTCTTGTTACTTGTTACTAGATGGGTCTTAAAGTAATTAGAAGCAACGAGAACCCATCACCAGCAGCCATTTAATATCCAGTGCTGTATAATGGTCTCTTCCATGAATTACAATCTGCAGCGATGTACACCGATATTGCTCTGCATGCTTAACAACGTCGTCTATTCATCTTTCATACGATTTTCTTCTCGAATATTCGTTGCCGCGTGAAATCCAGCAAAGAGCTTCTTTGGTCCACCTACCTTCCAGTCGTTTGGCTACATGTCCCAGGGACCTCCATTACATTTTCATTAGAGTAATAATTCCACTGCCCCTCTGTTCCCTGTTATATGTGATTTCTATCCTGTCTTTCCTTGGTAAGAGCAAATCCAAGATATGTGCTGGGGGCTACATGCTAAACATAAAGATATGAATTAGTAACTGCTGCCCACCACCTTTTACATCCATAGTGTGTGTGCTTGTGTGCGTGTGTGTGTGTGTGTGTGTGTGTGTGTGTGTGTGTGCGCGTGTGTTCGTGTTCGTTCCACATCTTCTGAACCACTAGACCCACTTCAGCCAAACTTGCTACACATATCCCGTAGTAGCATGCGGGGGGGGGGGGGGGGGGGGAGGGTGGTAAGAACTAGCTACCTATCATAGTTCAGGATGTGTGATGCCGTAAACACTGATATGTGTGGAGAACTGCCACATTGTGCATGACATTTAGATTTATTACTTCTTTTCTACTAACACTATTCGCAATAAATTTCGAAGTCAGTTTCTACACATGCCGCTGAAAGTGCCGACAGAATAATACACCGAAGAGCCAAAGAAATTGGTACACCTGCCTAATATCGTGTATGGCCCCCGAGCATGCAGAAGTTCCGCAACGCGACGTGGCATGGACTCGACTACAGCCTGAGGTAGTGCTGGGGCAAATTGACAGCATGAAACCTGCATCCAAGATATGCTCAATAATGTTCATGTCTGGCGAGGTTGGTGGCCAGCGGAACTGTTTAAACTCAGAAGAGTGTTCCTGTAGCCTCTCTGTAGTAATTCTGGACGTGTGGGGCGTCGCATTTTCCTGCTGAAATGGCCCAAGTCCGTCGGAATGCACATTGGACATGAATGAATGCAGGTGATCAGACACGATGCTTACGTACGTGTCAACGATTAGAGTCGTATTTAGACGTATTAGGGGTCCCATATCAATCCAACTGCACACACCCCATACCAGTACAGAGCCTCCACCAACTTTAACAGTTCCCTGCTGACACCCAGGGTCCATGGATTCATGAGATTGACTCCGTATCCGTACACGTCCATCCGCTCGGTAAAATTTGAAACGAGACTCATTCGACCAGGGAACATGTTTACAGTCATCAACAGTCCAATATCGGTGTTGACGGGGCCAGGCGAGGCGTAAAGCTTTGTGTCGTGCAGTCATCAAGGGTACACGAGTGGGCCTTCGGCTTCGAAAGCCCATATCAATGTTGTTTCGTTGAATAGTTCGCACGCTGACACTTGTTGATGGCCCAGCATTGCAACCTGCAGCAGTTTGCGGAAGGACTGCATTTCTGTCACGTTGAACGCTTCTCTTCCGTCGTCGTTGGTCACGTTCTGGGGCGCTCTTTTTCTGGTCGCAGCGATGTCGGAGATTTGATGTTTTAGCGGATTCCTGATATTCACTGTACTCTCGCGAAATGATCGTACGGGAAAATGCTCACTTCATCGCAACCTCGGAGATGTTTTGTCCCATCGCTCGTGCGCCGACTATAACACCACATTCAAACTCACTTAAATCTTGTTAACCTACCATTGTAGCAGCCGTAACCCATATATCAACTGCGCAGACACTTGTTATACAGGGTGATTCAAAAAGAATACCACAACTTTAGGAATTTAAAACTCTGCAACGACAAAAGGCAGAGCTAAGAACTATCTGTCGGCGAATTAAGGGAGCTATAAAGTTTCATTTAGTTGTACATTTGTTCGCTTGAGGCGCTGTTGACTAGGCGTCAGCGTCAGTTGATGCTAAGATGGCGACCGCTCAACAGCCCGTGACAGAGCACTTCATCACTGGCCTCCAAGAAGCCCTGATCTTACCCCCTGCGATTTTTTCTTATGGGGGTATGTTAAGGATATGGTGTTTCGGCCATCTCTCCCAGCCACCATTGATGATTTGAAACGAGAAATAACAGCAGCTATCCAAACTGTTACCCCTGATATGCTACAGAGAGTGTGGAACGAGTTGGAGTATCGGGTTGATATTGCTTGAGTGTCTGGAGGGGGCCATATTGAACATCTCTGAACTTGTTTTTGAGTGAAAAAAAACCTTTTTAAATACTCTTTGTAATGATGTATAACAGAAGGTTATACTATGTTTCTTTAATTAAATACACATTTTTAAAGTTGTGGTATTCTTTTTGAATCACCCTGTATATAGACGTTGCCGATTGCAGCGCCGTATTCTGCCTGTTTACATATCTCTGTATTTGAATACGCATGCCTGTACTAGTTTCTTTGGCGTTTCATTGTATCATTGTTCAGCACACAGGTCAGGAGATCCGACGTCATAAATACATGGAAATGTTAAAAACTGCTGTATCATGCTTGACGTTTAAATTTGTCACTTCTTTACTACTAACTATATTTGCAACATATTTTCAGACAGTATCTACATATGTCGCTGAATGTACGTACATAAATATATCGTTGTACGACACATAGTTCAAGGGCATGACAACATAAGACCGAGCTGCGTGAAAAAATGTCGCATTATGCATGAAGTTTTAAGAAATTTGTTATTTATTACTAAGACATTTCTACAGCCAAGTCAAGTTAAGGAAATCGCTCACACCTGGCAGCGCTTTTGATAGCTTTCAATTGCAAAGCGCCCACGGCTGTAGGAGAAAACAATAGCTATCTATAGAAATATGAAGAGGCGTTGCCATAGAGATGTTTGCAAAATCGCGTAGTAGACACGCGAAGTACTCGTAGTTGCGGCCAGCGTGCAGAAACTGTGTGGGATCATCTCACATCGAGTCTGCTGCAGGAGTATCGTTACATATAAGGTAACGATAAACGAAAGGAATATGTTCGTGTTTGTCACAAGTCGAAGTGGCAAAACGAATAGCCGTGCAATGGTGGGTTGGTCATATAGTATTGCATAAATAGAAATTTTTCGGATATACTGAAGAATGGAATAAAAATCGTCGGCTTTGACCAAAGACGTCTTATTTTAGTTACAGATATTAATTCATTTATTTTCGAGCCATAGAAAAAAAATCGGTTGTGTTTTGTGGCGAAGTGTCATTAAATCAAATAGATATAAATGAATATGTTATTAAGAGAGGGAGAGATTATGTACGCTTTTTGTCGCCTGAGGTAATTTTTAATCATTTGTGAACACATTTTGAATTATAATTATTAGGAATTTACTTTCTTTCTTAGTGATTTTGAGATATTTCGGAAAAATTATTTTCCATTCCGGACAATTTTCACTTTTTGTTGTTCCTTTGTAGGTTTGGATTTTAACTGTTGCGTCGAACAAAAACGGTTTGAAAGAGGCGTTTCTTGCAACTGTGTGGGTTAGTAGCTGAGTATGTTCGTTGTCATTAGCGTGGCGACTCGCCTTCTCTAGTACTAGTATCATATTCTTCAGTTGACTTATGTTGGTCAACTGAAGCACAGGATACAAATTTTACGTACGTTGGTTTTCAGCCTTCGGTGGTAACAGTATCCTATTCTTCAGTTGATTCTAGTACTGCTGAATGCGAAAAAAACCGACGTTAAATTTGTATTCTATATAGGTTAACTAAAGTACAGGATTCAAACTATATATGCCATCTGAGGTATTCGATGCCAGTGATATGTATGTGGTTTTTTGCTTCCGCTTCTAATGGTACTTGAATTACGTAACCATTACGGCACCTCACCTCAACCTCTCGATACCCGCAATATTCTACTGTGTTTCTGAAAAATAGTTAACATATTTCTGTGACAACATTCAGATTTGATTTCATTAATGTAGAGGTACTTCGATACAGCGATATGTATATATTGCAATGATATTACTCTTATGTGTATTCTTTCTTTTGTCACTATGATCTTTGATGTACTTGTAACTCTGATTTTTGGGCGCGTAAGCGGTTATTAGAGAGTCAAGCTTTGGTCGTCATGTTAAAAAGACGCAAATTGTAGTCAGTTTATGAACTGTGAACTTTAACAGTGAGGAAGATATTTTCAAGTATGTTTTACATTGTGAAGTGTTGTTTTTGAACGAGTTACGTGATGTTGCACCAAAAGTAATAAAAAAGAAGTGTAACTTAAATTCGGAGTGCTGATTACTTTTTTACATCACCATTGTCCTAACTTGCAAAAGTTTAATCTTCAAGAATGGTTTATGAAACACATCTATAAAACTTTTGAATATCGCAGAATATCACCTAGGCCTCTTTGCATCCGAGCTTGGAACCATCACTACCTAGATTTTCGACGATTGAGCCATGAGTTCACAACGAGACCAGCGTGGGAAACACGAAAAGATGAGTGCCTAGTTTATCCATTATTTCAAGAAATGGCTTTATTAACCGTGCTCTAATGACACCTGCCACATAATATAACTTTGTTGTTGCCCGAAAATACAATGCAGCGCGAGCAACACTACAATCGTAATTAATTTTTGACCTTTGTTGTGGTAGGGTTGGTAGACGCTAGCACTAGTATCCTACTCTTCAGCTGACCTATGTGGATCAACTGAAGACTAGGACTGTAGCACTTTCTCCTGCGAAAAATGCGATACACGTAACATTACGTTCCAAATTTGTATATACGCGATAATGTCCACTATCTGTTTCCTCTTTACTACATTTCTTTGTTTCTCAATATTCTTTAAATTCTTTGCAGTGCATCGTCTGTGGTAACTCGTCACACCATTGGTCGAAACCGTGTCCCATTGTTCATTATTCCCGGGTCGGAATGGAAGTTGTCAAGGAGAAAATTCAAGAATTTGTCTTCAAATTCAACTTTGTTGCCTCTGAGACATTTACATCTGTTAAATGGTTCAAATGCCTCTGAGCACTATGGGACTTAACTTTTGAGGTCATCAGTGCCCTAGAACTTAGAACTACTGAAACCTAACTAACCTAAGGACATCACACACATCCATGCCCGAAGCAGGATTCGAACCTGCGACCGTAGCGGTCGCGCGGTTCCAGACTGTAGCGGCTAGAACCGTTCGGCCACCTCGGCCGGCTGCATCTGTTATCTTTGGGCTACAGATGCAGCTGTTATGCCATTTTAATAAGAGTCGTGGGCCTGCAGATCTCCGGTGCAAACGGCCAAAAAGAGCGCCTGCCCACTTCCCACGGCAACGGAATAAGCCAGGTGCCAGGCAGGCCGGGTCGGGTCCATCCAGCTGATATCCGCCGTAGGCCGTGCGGCTGGCCTGCCGTTACGTCTGAGCAGCTGACCCGAGCCCCGGGGCTTTTTTGTGTCGCTCCTCGGGGGCGTCCCTCCTCGGCGAGCGTGGGAAGCGCACCTGCTCAGCCACGTCTGCTCGCTGACAGCGAAACGCAACCTGCCTGGCGTGGCACAGTAGCAGGTCTGGGGACGGCGCTACGGTCCACCTAGGAAACATCCACCTCCGCGGCTGCTCCTCTCACGCACGCCAGCTTATGGCTCTGCAA
This sequence comes from Schistocerca nitens, assembly GCF_023898315.1. Classification (NCBI taxonomy): domain Eukaryota; kingdom Metazoa; phylum Arthropoda; class Insecta; order Orthoptera; family Acrididae; genus Schistocerca; species Schistocerca nitens. The sequence continues at coordinate 1,092,481,551 of NC_064615.1, read as the reverse complement.
TCCGCCTTACAGTGTTTGGCGGAGGGTACCTCGGATTCACAAGTCACCCGGTAAACACGGACTCCACCCGGTTTCTAACACTCTATTTTAATCCCTGGTAAAAAAAAAAAAAAAAAAATATCTGACTTCCGTCTCAGGTTCTTGTTCCGTCATCTCAGGTGTCATCTGGCAAACTGAAAGTTGCGTCAATCCGGAGAGATATAAGGGGGTTGGCAACACTTCAGGCGATCGTCGACTGTCGTTGCCCGTCGTCATTGATATTAGCTGTAGTGGTTGTAGAGAACTTTTCGAATACGCCTAATTTAGGGAAAATTACCTGAAAGAATTTCCATTTCTACGAGAAGGAAGAATTGTATATGAAGCAGAACTCTTAATTTACGAGTAAGTCCCAAAATGAATACAATTATGCGTAAGAAAACACTGCGTGCAGAGCCAGCAGCTTTGCGTTTTGCGCGACTGGTATCTTACATACAGCTTAATACTGGTCCCATTTCAAGTTTGTTTACTTCCAGATGTTTCTTCACTACATCACGTGGGGGAGATGAGAGATTATGGATCAGTAACAGAAAAAAGCATAAAAGATGTAAAGAAGCACAAGGCACATAGCGAAAATCGGTGAGTTCCTCCCGCAAAACTACAGTGAAAGTGATATGAAGATAGCAGCAGCTGAGGCAGCACACTTTTTTCATACCGTAAAACACCGTCAGAGGTTGAGCTCAGTGGACAGTGCCCACAAATTCGTTGGAAAGCCTTTCGTAAGAGATTTAGTACCTAAATGTGCCAATGAGTTGCTAGTTAATGTTTTCAGAAAAGACAAGTATGATTTGTATTATGTTTGTAGTGATTACATTAACAAATGGATGAGGTAGAACGATGAATTAAATGTGTTCCATTGGTTAATTCTCAGCAAGGAACTTGATTGGGAGAGCGTGAACAATTCTGTAGTCTGTTTGAGAAATAAAATTGTTGTTATGGATAACACTGAATTGTTTGGTGAAGTAAATGACCTAAAAATATTTTTGAGTGAACAGCTCAAATCGGGAACCAGATCAATATTTTTAGAGAAATATGTATCTGATAGTACTGCGATTACATGAACAATGGTTCTGGAGATGAATATTTGTAACTTTTGAAAATGGTAGTGCTTCTTTTGCAATCCCTACCCACATCAGCTGTTGAAAAGATACTTTCTGTTAAATATGCACTGGGCTGGTGAAAAAAAAAAAAAAAGATTTTCTGCTCGATGTGTGAAGAATTTGTTGATCGTCAGTTATAACTACAAAGATCTCACGTGTTCTGAAACCTGTTCTAATATCAAATAGAAGAAAGAGTTGCATTAATATTGTTTGTAATACCCCCCAGTATTTTTATTTGTAAATATGGTAACCCTAAGAATATGTGGTGTGCCACAATAAGCACCACCTTTCTCCTATTCCAGAAATACTAGGGATAGTGATAAAGATTTGATTATCACCTCGAAAAAACAAAGTTATGTAACAAATTCTTTGTGTCTTTTGAGGCAAATGTCTGCAGCTCTGGTACACAGTATTGCAGCACGTCACTAGAGGAGCAAAAAAAGCAAAGCGAATCTCCATGTTCTGGCTCTGGTGGGGCAGTCGAGACCGACCGACCGCCGTGTCATCCTGTCCCAATGGCGTCCTTGGATGATGTACGGAGGGGAGTGGGGTCAGAACACCGCTCTCCTCTTCCCGTTGTCGGCTTTCTTGAACTTACAACCACTAGTTTTCACTCAGTGGGCTCATCAACTGGCGTTATGAGGCTGAGTGCAACCCATTCTAGCCCTCTTTCCATGTGTTTTATCTGTCACTTATCACTTCTTCCATCTCTGGAAATGTTTGTTAATGTGGAAAATCCTTAGTCGTTTCTTGGTTCTGTGTCCACGGTAAACAGACTTACCCCCAGTAACCGGTAGGGTAACGAGGAACGCAACGGCAAGCGAGTCGTCTGAGGGACCTTGTATTAACCAACACCAGCCACGTGCAGCAAAAACTCCAGGAACGAGGATGTGTAATTGGCATCGTTACTGTGACGTGCTGATACCGCTACTGTTGCCAAGAGTTTCTGCACACATTACAGCGATGAATGTAGCCACCACCGTAACAGGTATACGATTAAGGAAAAGTGGAAACGCCTTGCTCAGCGTGGTTACAAAAAGAAAACCATACTTCGCTCCCGTGGAAGTGCATACACAGTGTGTTTTACAATCATTGTTACAGAGCGTCAAAGTTATAGACGCCGGCGTCTGTGAGTGTATGTGTATGCAGGATGATTCCGTGCTGATGTTACAAACTTTCGAAGATGATGGAGACGATTAAATGTATTAATTTGAGGTACGGGTTCCTGTACCAAAGCGAACGAGTCGAAATTTATTAGCGAAAACCGTTCTGATTCCTCTGACAGTGGAATACATGTACTGGTACCATTGTTGCTAAGATTGTAGGGTAGGCAACTTTTAGATGTGAAAAACAAGGAAAAAATGTCCAGTGAACGTGGACTGTCAAATGCACACCTGAACAACAGTGAGCACTTGCGATCTTCGCTACTGTGAAACACGTCTCATGTATTGAACAAGTGCTCATGGCTCAGCAGGTATGCATTTTAGAGCCCATCTTTACCGGACGTTTTTTCCTTGTTTTGGTCCGTATTATCACGTCTGAAAGCTGCCTACCCTACAATCTTAGTAGTAACAGTACCAGCACATGTATTCCGGTATCAAAGGTATCAGATTCGCTCACGCTTGTAACTTTCGACCTGTCCGTTTCCGGTACAGGGACTCTTACCTGAAACTGATACGTTTGTCCTCCTTCATCCTAGAAAGTTTACAACGTCATCACAGAATCACCCAGTATATACATACATTTATAGGCGCTGGCTGCTGTAACTTTTGACGGTCTGTAGCGTCGTAGAATGACGTTTCCGGACATGAGTTCCCATGTAAAACTTGATCTAAGTCCCGTCTACAACCTCTAAAAGTGTGTAACATCAATTGTAAAATACCGTGTATATCTGTGTGTGTGTGTGTGTGTGTGTGTGTGTGTGTGTGTGTGTGTGTACGTACATGGATTTGATAATTTTCTGGCGGCTCATCCGTGTTGTCGTTCCATGAAGGTTGTATACAGGTTTCTTATTTTGTTCTGTTGATGATAAGCTGCCAAACTGGAGAAACTATATCAAAATGCAGGAAGACATGTAAAAGATCAACGTTGGAAACATTCACAACTCTAAAACACAGAGCGAAGCAGTTTCAAATGGAACGAGTACAGAAGGGGTACAAAAGGGAAATTGTATTCATACACGTACGAGGGAGTTTATAAAACCCTTGTCCGATCAATTCTTTAATACCACCCGTGCACTTACGTCCAAGTGAAGCAGTGTCGTATGCAAACCAACCTTTGGATTGACGACATCTTTTTACTCCACTTTATTAATGGGCTGCGCCATTTTGTTTTGGCACCCCCAATGACGAGCTACGGTACTGTGGAGCAGGGATTCCAACCTGAAATTAAACAATTAATTATGTAAGTTTATTTTTCCGAGGCTATAATTAAAATTCAATGACTCCTCCTCGAATGACACGCGGAAACAACGACCACCTACCTGTAAGACTCTCTATTGACTCAAATTTCTCTGATATTTTCGTATAACTGAATGAGTTGGTACAATGGTGAACAGAAGCAGATTGGTGTAGCAAATGGATACGACACCTCTACAGTTACATTTATATTCGATAAATTATTACATTTACAGTCGATAAATTAAAACATATCCAACATGAACCTAAATTGAAAGTAAATGTAGTTTCGTCATCATGACATACCGTTCCACAACTACCGGTGCAACAAACAGGTCTCTACGTAAATTGAACGTGAAAGTTGCCTTCAGAACAGAAAATACCATGGGATTCGTTACACCTCACAGAGGAAGAATAAGTATTTTCACTAGTGCATTTATAAAATGATAACTGGGAAAAAGCGCTATATGGGACACATGGGTCTAACGATTAAAACTCGCTTCAATGAATATAACCTTACACAAAATAAAATTACACTAAGTACATATTTATCAGCACCTAACCATAAAATCGCTGGTAGGGACAATAACGCGGAGATTTTGCGTAGGCCGGCCGGTGTGGCCGTGCGGTTAAAGGCGCTTCAGTCTGGAACCGCGTGACCGCTCCGGTCGCAGGTTCGAATCCTGCCTCGGGCATGGATGTGTGTGATGTCCTTAGGTTAGTTAGGTTTAAGTAGTTCTAAGTTCTAGGGGACTGATGACCACAGATGTTAAGTCCCATAGTGCTGAGAGCCATTTAGATTTTGCGTAGAGCAAATAAGGGATAAACCTTCATGTACTTGAATAGCTGGTAACTTATACTACTAAGAGAAAAAAATCCGACAAGCACAGAATGACTTCTCCCCGTGATGCTTATTGGAATATTAACGATGAAAATCTGCAATAAATATACAGTGCCTGTTGTGCGCTCTCGTTCTGCTAACACGAACGTGTTTATTATGTCAGTTACCTGTAGATGGACAGTGACCGGCGCACAATGCAGCCTGCAGCATGCATAAACACACAGTAGTCACACGCTCGTCACTCAACTGCTGAGGCAAAGTGCACCTCGTGACCACTCTGTTTTCGCAGGCAATTATCATGCGACTCGAGAATGAGATTTTCACTCTGCGGCGGAGTGTGCGCTGATATGAAACTTCCTGGCAGATTAAAACTGTGTACCGGACCGAGACTCGAACTCGGGACCTTTGCCATTCGCGGGCAAGTGCTGAGCAACCCAAGCACCACTCACGCCCCCTCCTCACAGCTTTACTTCCGCCAGTACCTCGTCTCCTACTTTCCAAACTTCAGAGAAGCTCGCCTGTGAACATTGCAGAACTAACACTACTCCTGCAAGAAAGGAAACATCCCCCAGGCTGTGGCTAAGCCATGTCTCCGCAATATCCTTTCTTCCAGGAGTGCTAGTTCTGCAAGGTTCGCAGGAGAGCTTCTGTGAAGTTTGGGTGGTAGGAGACAAGGTACTGGCGGAAGTAAAGCTGTGAGGAGGGGGCGTGAGTCTTGCTTGGGTAGCTCAGGTGGTAGAGCACTTGCCCGCGAAAGGGAAAGGTCCTGAGTTCGAGTCTCGGTCCGCTAGACAGTTTTAATCTGCCAGGAAGTTTCATCATGTGACTCCTTTGGACAGTGTTTATTAATATTGTCTACTGAAAGTTGTAGCTGGTTTCGCTAACGAGATTCATTTCTCATTTTTATCTCAAAATTAGGAGTCCTAGGTATTTTTTTATTTATTAAATGAAAGCAAGTTTTTGAAGTTGCGTTTTTACACAAGGAGTACAATAGCGCAAATAAGATTCCTTTGTTAACCACTCACTTTCTGTCTAACTAAATGTATTAACAAAAACAGAAATGTACAATTTACTATAAAGATGTTTCCTACGTTAGTATTTCATTTTTTACCTTTCAATACATAATACGTACTGAAATAGATAGATTAACGTATTTCGTAACTGTAATAATTACTTTTATCTTCATAATGGCCATATCTCTTTTCCAGAGTAACAGTGTACTGGCCTGTGAGCTGTGCACACGTCACTATGAATTTTTTTCCCATTGCATCCAGATTTTTACGTTATTTTTATGTTATTTTTACCACAAATGACAAATTCATAATGTTTTAATGTTTTTTGCAGTGCCACTGACACAATGTTTATAGTGTTTGACTTCCGCATCTTTTTCTTCTGTTGTTCCTCGTTTTTCTTTTTTCAGCTTGGATCTGATAATGATCTGCTAGTCACCATTTATAATAAAAATCGTGATGGAGACTGTGTTTTTCGTTAATGAAACACGTAATGTGATCCTTGAATTTTCTTAGAACGTTCGCTCTCCGAATCTTAAGAGTTAGCCACTTGGAGTTTCTATTACTGAAAATGGATGAACATCGTACTAAACGAACATTTGACGAAACTTAGAGCTCTTCCTTCATTCCAGCCCGAAGCGCCTAGAACCGATCGGCCACACCGGCCGGTTCACTCGAAGAACGTTTGTTTGTAAACTACTTACATTACGAGTAATATACTTTCATAATATTGTCGTTACAACTGAAACAGCTTTATTATTCAATATTTTATAGCTACGAATGGTAGCAGCGTTGAACCGTTACATGTCTTCTGCAGTTTGCTATAGTTGTATCTTCTATATACGTTTCTATATTGCAGCTGTTATATCATCAACAGTACAAGCTCTGACACTCGTACTTACGATTTTCATACAAGAGCCAACACAGATGAGCCACAGATGAGTTACCAATCATTAAATCACACATCCATCACTGTAAAGTAGGGTTTTCTTTATTTAACCTCACTGAGACGACCTGTCTGCTTTTCCTTAATCATGTACAGAGGATAGGCAAAATAATGTGAACAGTGGTAGTAATGGGATGGATGTGTTTGACGATCAACAAGGCAGATACGGCACGTGCCGCGCTGGACTGTGCGTGTTCAGTACGGACTAGGCAAGAATGCAGGTTGTTTACGAGTAGTGCACACATCGTATTTGCATTCAGAGGCCGAGGTCGACGTGCAATGAAAGACCTAACAGAGTTCCAAAGAGGACAGATTGTGGGGGCCTGTTAAGCTGGAGCATCAGTAACCAAGACTGCCAACTAATTGAATGTTTCAAGAGCACCTGTTTCAACAGTCTTGACAGCCTACACAAAACACGGAAAGACATCATCGTGTAAACGTAATAGTGCGCGCAAATCAATACTAAATGACGGAGATCGTCGTACGCTAACACGAATTGTGTCAAAAAAACACAAAACTACGGCGGCTAAAGCGACTTCGGAGCTCAATAACCATCTTCGAGACCCCTTATTTATCGACACTGTCCGCCGAGATCTCTCCATAAAGCGAATATTTATGGGAGAAACAGTTAGTGACGACAACCAGCGCAAACAAGCGTAAAACATGGTGTCAGGACATAAATCCTGGACGGCTGATCAGTTGAAACACGTCATATGGTCCGATGAGTCAACATTTTCGGTATTTCCAACATCGGGCTGGGTTTATGCGCGGAGAACACCAAAAGTAGCCTAAAAGCCTGATTGCTTGATTCCAACGATCAAGCATGGAAGTGAAAACGTTACGGTGTGGGCAACCATATCAATGTATTCTGCTGGTCCTATCATTACTCTCAAAGGTCGTGTTACAGACAACGATTATGTAAACATTTTAGGTGCTCAGGTGCACGCAATAATTAAAATGATGTTCTCCAACAATGGTGCCATATTTCACGACGATAATGCACGCATTCAAACAGCCAGAACAGTACAATCGTGGTATGAGGAGAACCCAACTGAACTGCATCGTCTTCCCTGGTCAGCACAGTTACCGGACTTGAACATTATAGAACCCTTGTGGGCGGTATTGGTGCGCAGACTCCGGAGCAGATTTCCGCCTCCCTCACCACTGCACGAGTGACAAGAGGTTCTGATCTAAGAGTGGCGTAACATTTCACCGGAGACTATATTGTTGTTGGGGTCTTCAGTCCAGAGACTGGTATGATGCAGCTCTCCATGCTACACCATCCTGTGCAAGCTTCGTCGTCTCTGAGTAATTCCTACAACCTACATCTTTCTGAAACTGTTTAGCGTATTTCATGCCTTGGTCTCCTTCTGCGATTTTTACCCTTTGCGCTTCCATCCAATATTAAATTGATGATCCCTTGCTGCCTCAGAAAGTGTCCTACCAACGGATCCCTTCTGGTCAGGTTGTGCCACAAATTCCTCTTCTCCCGAATTCTATTCAGTACCTCGTCATTAGTTACGTGATCTACCCATCTAATCTTCAGCATTCTTCTGTAGCACCACATTTCGAAAGCTTCTGTTCTCTTCTTCTCTAAACTATTTATCGTTCACATTTCACTTTCATACATGGCTACACTGCATACAAATACGTTCAGAAAAGACTTCCTGACATTTAAATCTATTTTCCTTTCCATTGCCAGACTACATTTTATATCCTCTCTACTTCGACCATCATTAGTCATTTTGCTCGCCAAGTACAAAAACTCATTTACTACTTTAAGCGTCTCATTTCCTAATATAATTCCCTCAGCATCGCCTGATTTAATTAGATTGTATTCAAATTCAATTATCCTCGTTTTTCTTTTGTTGATGTTCATCTTATATCCTCCTTTTAAGATACGTCCACTGTGTTCAACTGCTCTTCCAAGTCCTTTGCTGTCTCCGACAGAATTACAATGTCATCGGTAAACCTCAAAGTTTTTATTTCTTCTCCCTTCTCTAAGTCTACGAATGCTAGAAACGTAGGTTTGCCTTTCCTTATCTATCTTCTAAGATAAGTCGTGGGGTCAGTATTGCCTCACGTGTTCCAACATTTCTACGGAGTCCAAACTGATCTTCCCCGAGGTTGGCTTCTACCAGCTTCTCCATTCATCTGTAAAGAATTCTTGTTAGTTTTTTGCTGCCGCGATTTATTAAACTGATAGTTCGGTAATTTTAGCACCTGTCAACACTTGCTTTGTTTGGGATTGGAAGTATTATGTTCTTCTTGAAGTGTGAGGGTATTTCGCCAGTCTCATCCACCTTTCTCAGTATTTCGCCTGCCTCATATATCTTGCTCACCAGATGGTAGAGTTTTGTCAGGGTTGGCTCTCCCAACGCTATCAGTAGTTCTACTGGAACGTTCTCTACTCCCGGGACCTTGTTTCGACTTAGGTCTTTCAATGCTCTGTCAAACTCTTCACGCAGTGTCATATCTCCCATTTCATCTTCATCTACGTCCTCTCCCGTTTCCCTAATATTGCCCTTAACTGCACCGCCCTTGTATAGACCCTCTATATACCGCTTCCACCTTTCTGCTTTCCCTTCTTTGCTTAGAACTCGTTTTCCATCTGAGCTCTTGATATTCATGCAAGTGGTTCTCTTCTCTACAAAGGTCTCTATAATTTTCCTGCCCGCATCTCGTGGTCGTGCGGTAGCGTTCTCGCTTCCCACGCCCGGGTTCCCGGGTTCGATTCCCGGCGGGGTCAGGGATTTTCTCTGCCTCGTGATGGCTGGGTGTTGTGTGCTGTCCTTAGGTTAGTTAGGTTTAAGTAGTTCTAAGTTCTAGGGGACTTATGACCACAGCAGTTGAGTCCCATAGTGCTCAGAGCCATTTGAATAATTTTCCTGTAGGCCGTATCTATCTTACCCCTAGTGATAAATGCATCTACATCCTTACATTTGTACTGTAGCCATTCCTGCTCAGCCATTTTGCACTTCCTGTCGATCTCATTTTTGAGATGTTTGTATTTGTTTTTGCCTGCTTCATTCACTGCGTTTCTACTAGCCCTCGTTTTTTTACCTACTTGATCTTCTGCTGCCTTCACTATTTCATCTCTCAAAGTTCCCCATTCTTCTTCTAGTATAGTTCTTTCCCCCGTTCTTGTCAATCGTTCCCTAATGCTCTCCCTGAAACTGCCTACAACCTCTGGTTCTTTCAGTTTATATAGGTCTCGTCTCCTTAAATTCCCACCTTTTTGCAGTATCTTCAGTTTTAATCTACAGTTAATAACCCATAGATTGTGGTCAGAACCCACATCTGTCCCCGGAAATGTCTTACAGTTTAAAACCTGGTTCCTAATTCTCTGTCTAACCATTATATAATCTATCTGAAACCTTCCAGTGTCTCCTGGCCTCATCCGTGTATACAACCTTTTTTCATGATTCTTAAAACAAGTGTTAGCTATGATTAAATTATGCTCTGTGCAAAATTCTAGCAGGCGGCTTACTCTTTCATTCCTTACACCATTCCATATTCAACTTCTACTTTTCCTTCTCTTCCTTTTCCTACTATCGAATTCCAGTCCCCCATTACTATTAAATTTTCGCGCCCTTCACTATCTGAATAATTTCTTTTATCTAATCATACATTTCTTCAACATCTTCGTCATCTGCGGAGCTAGATGGCATAAAACTTGTACTACTGTAGTAGGCGTGGGCTTCGTGTCTGTCTTAGCTACAATAACGCGTTCGCTATGCTGTTCGTATTAGCTTACACGCACTCCTATTTTTTATTCGTTATTAAACCACTCCTGCATTAGCCCTATTTGATTTTGTATTTATAACACTGTAATCACCTGACCAGAAGTCTTGTTCCTCCTGCTACCGAACTTCGCTAATTCCCACTATATCTGACTTTAACCTATCCGTTTCCCTTTCTAAATTTTCTAACCTACCTGCCCGATTAAGGAATCTGACATTCCACGCTCCGATACCTAGAACGCCAGTTTTCTTTCTCCTGATAACGACGTCCTGAGTGGTCCCCTCCCGGAGATCCGAATGGGGAACTATTTTACCTCCGGAATGTTTTACTCAAGAGCACGTCAACATCATTTAATCATACAGTAAAACTGCATGCAATTGGGAAAAATTACGTCTGTCGTTTCCCCTTGATTTCAGCCGTTCGCAGTACCAGCACAGCAAAGTCGTTTTAGTTAGTGTTACAAGGCCAGATCAATGAATCATCCTGCAACTACTGAGAAGGCTGCTGGCCCTCTTCAGGAACCACATGTTTGTCTGGCCTCTCAACATATAGCCCTCCGTTGCGGTTGCACCTACTGTAGGGCTACCTGTATCGCTGTGGCACGAAAGCCTCCCCACCAAAGGCAAGGTCCATGGTTCATGGGAGGAGGACTGGAGACTACACAGTTATTATATGCCAGTATTCCAGAAAGAGTCGCAGGTGTGTTACGGTCAAATGGGGATCGAAACCCGTATTAATAGACCATTCCCAAGAAGGTACAGGTGTTCACATTACTTTGCATATCACCTGTAGCTGTTATGGTGGTGACGGCATTTTTCTCCGGCTACCTTCCGGCAGCAGCAACTGTATCCGTACCTCGTCCAATGACAAGTCCACTACCTTATTCCTAATGGTTTGATGAAAATGGCTGGTGCTAGTAAATAGCTGATCGCTCAGAAAGACTGTCTTGCCTACCCACTTGTAAGGTTAGTCTGGTTATCTCTGAGTTGTGAAAGTTATGCTAATGTTTTGCTGCAGTAGACAAAAAATCAAGGTTGGAAGATGTTGTTCATGTGGTAGCTGTTAAAGGAGAAGATCTAGTTCAGACAACCAAATATGAGAAGAGGTCTACGGATAAAAAAATGTTCAAATGTGTGTGAAATCTTATGGGACTTAACTGCTAAGGTCATCAGTCCCTAAGCTTACACACTACTTAACCTAAATTATCCTAAGGACAAACACACACACCCATGGCCGAGGGAGGACTCGAACTTCCACCGGGACCAGCCGCACAGTCCATGCCTGCAGCGCCTGAGACCGCTCGGCTAATCCCGCTCGGCGTCTACGGATAGAAAGAGAAGATAGATTAACATTTAATGTCCAGTTGATGACGAGGTAATTAGAGACGGATATCAAGCTCGGATTTTGGAATTCCGCTTTCAGAGCAACCACCCCAACCTTAGCCTCAGGACTTAGGGTAACAATGAAAACCTGAAGCTGGGTGGTCTAACCTGGAGTTTGACCCCACTCCACACTGATATTTTTGCGTTATTTTGTTGCTACTAGTATTTCTATCCTTCAGGATCACTAGTCCCTATGTCTCGAATTATAGTGCGTTTCCCCGTTGTGTATGCGGTTTTTAAACGTGTCGTTACTATTCCTATGTAATCTGTACTTGCAGAATCAAATAAATGTGAGAAATCAGTAAGCAGGTATGTTAGCTGTAGATAAATGAAAAAACACGGCTATCTGTTGTAGCTTCTAGACATTAACTACGTGCAACATTGATGTCGGTTTGCAAATACATTGAAGCGCCAAAGAAACTGGTATAGGCATGTGTATTCAAATACAGAAATGTAAACAGGCAGAATATGGCGCTGCAGTTCGCAACGCCTGTATATAACAACAAGTGTCTGGCACAGTTGTTAGATTGGTTACTGCTGCTAAAATGGTAAACTATCAAGATTTAAATGAGTTTGAACGTAGTATTATCGTCGGCCCACGAGTGATGGGACACAGCATCTCCGAGGTAGCAATGAAGCGGGGATTTTCCCGTACGACCATTTCACGAGTGTACCATCAATATCGGGATTCCAGTAAAACATCAAATCTCCGACATCGCTGCGGCCGGAGAAAGATCCTGCAAGAACGGGGCCAACGACAACTGAAGAGAATCGCTCAGCATGACAGAAATGCAACCCTTCCGCAAACTGCTGCAGATTTCAGTGCTGGACCATCAAAAGTGTCAGCGCGCGAATCATTCAACGAAACGTCATCGATATTGGCTTTCGAAGCCATTTTCCACCTATGTAGAGTTTCTTAGGTTCTGGCGTGTCCGATTCTGATGTGATAGACGGCAGTCATTATGTGCCTTGGGAGGTTCTTTCCCGGGAGGGGCAGAGTGTTATCCATTTGTGCTGTTAGCTCGTGCGCTTGATAGCAGTTCTGTTGTTTTTTCCAGTCATCTTTTAGTTTGAAGCCTGCAGGTTGTACTCCTGTTGTGCCCTCCTAAACTGGCTTCCGAGACTTTAATCGGAGGGAAAGGAAAGTTAGATTGTTTAATTTCTCCAATTCATGAACTGCAGCCTGTTGGCGTCGAAGAGATGGTGGTGCTTGTAAGAACTGGAATCTAGGGTAAGGGTGCTGCCTTTAGAGTTTCAATCTATCTCATCGTATCGTTCAAGTGCACATTGATCCTAGTGACGTGGCTGCTTCTATCCTACACAGGACAGCAAACATAGCAACAGGTTGAACGAGTGACTGTACAACCGTTCTTAGGGTATCGGCGCTGGCTTCTCAAGATGTGCCGGCTAACTCCTTAGTCGTATTATTCTTGCTTTTTAATTTGGTTCAAATGGCTCTGAGCACTATGGGACATAACATCTGAGGTCATCAGTCCCCTAGAACTTAGGACTACTTAAACCTAACTAACCTAAGGACATCACACACATCCATGACCGAGGCAGGATTCGACTCTGCGACCGCAGAAGTAGCGCGGTTCCAGACTGTAACGCCTAGAACCGCTCGGCCACCCCGGCCGGCCTTTTTAATTTCCGACCCGCGATATCTAAATCTTTCTTGGCGGATACTGAGGTGGAAAGCTGCTGTTGATGATGGGCATCATTTACAAATGGAATGAAAATTTAATAATTCCCGCCACGTGATGAAGATTTTTACAAAGTTTGATAAATATCACGCGGGTTCTTCGTGGTGTAACACTTTCCATGTCAGAGAGTGTATCTTATGTAGTTGTAGTAAAGTCTGTTTCCTCTCTCTAATCCCGCGTGTCAATGGCGAGGAGCAACATAGTCGCTACGTGGTATCAGGTCTGTCACTAAACGCTTAGAGGTCGTTGAAAGGCAAGTGGTTGTTGCCTCCTAACAAGACACCACCGCAAGGACGAGCGCGGTGCACCCGAGCAGGGCTCGCACTGCAGATAAGGCGTGCATTTCTCGCTGTGACGCGGCATACGACTCCGGGTGGTGTGACCACGAGACGCTGGAACTACTTGCACTGCACTGCTGCCGATGCCTGCGGCTGTTTTTCTTTCCCCTTACATGCCGGCACTAGCGAAACAAACAAGTCCCTGAGTTACGCAGCGAGAGAAAGGTGCACGAGACTTGTTAACCTCGGTGCTCTTGTGCCGAAGTGGCCGAATCGATAAACTCTGTAGATTATAGCGACAAACGTCACGCTCAAATTTTACAGCAGCGTAGGTAGACTTCCGTCGTACTTTTTTCTATGTATTTTGCGAAAACCAACTTTAATTCCAGTTGCGTATTTATTTCTGTTCGCTAAAACCATTATTATGTCCAAGGTCGATCTTCTGAGGTCGAAGTAGACGATCCCACGTCCGTCATTCAACATGTATTCCTTGTATTATTGTTAAGGAAATGTAATCAGAATACTTCTACAGTATTTTTCCATCCACGACGTTCTCCGATGGGCATGTCCCTAAGCATACTACTTCAAAAATTATATGCAAACAAGCTTAATAAGTCAGAAATAAATACCCGGTCAACGTCGGGTTTTTCAGCTAATATTCACTGATTCAGAATTGACAAAATAAGTTAATATAGTCATCCTTTATTTGACAACCACTTCAACCCTAACAGTTGCAGTTCTCATGAACAATTGCCACTATTGTTGCAATATTATTATCACTATGGTCAGCGTCATTCTGGAGAAAATTACGAAAATTTAGATGAAACGTTTCATATATCACTGCTATTTCTAATCATTAATATGTGATTGTTAACTTTAAGTACTTGCATTAAGTCACAACACTGCTTCTCTATGTGACTTAAATTTTTAAAGGTAATCATCGGAACACTACTTCTTTAACTGATAACTCATAAATGCAAAATACCCGCATGAATAACTTACAGAAGAATGCAAAAACTCACGTTAGGGACGACCACTTTGGGTTGCAGAGCAATGTAGGAATATACGAGGCAATATGGACCCCATGACTTACCTTAGAAGATTGGGTTGAATAATGGAAAACCTACTTTATCGTATTTGTAGGCTTAGAGAACGCATTAGTAGGCTTAGAGAACGCTTTAGACAATGTTGACTGGAAGACACTCTTTGAAATTTTGAAAGTAACAGGGATAATATACAGGGAGGAAAGGTTATACACAGCTTGTACAGAAACCAACTGGAGTTATAAGATTACGACATGAAAGGGACGCAGTATTTGAGAAGGGAACGAGACAGGAATACAGCTTATCTCCGACATTCCATACACCTTTCATCCATAGACTGAGCAAGCAGTATAGGAAACAAAGGAGAAATTTGGAAAAGGAATTAAAGTTCAGGAAGAAGAAATAATAAGTGTGAAGTTTACCGATTACGTTGTAATTCTATCAGAGACGGCAAAGGACTTGGAAGATAAACGGAATGACCAGTGTCTTAAAAAGAGATTATAGGATGAACATCAACAAAAGTAAAACAAGTGTAATGAAATTTAGTAAAATTAATTCAGGTGATGCTGACAGAAATAGGTTAAGAAATGAGACACTAAAGCAGTAGATGAGTTTTGCTATTTGGGCAGCAAAGTAACTGATGGTGGCTAAATTAGAGAGGATATAAAATGCAGACAGGCTGTAGCAAGATTAAAATTTGTAAAAAAAGGAGGAATTTCTTAACATTTAATATAAATTTGAGTACTTGGAAGTCTCATATGGTAGAGCACTTGCCCGCGAAAGGCAAAGGTCCCGAGTTCGAGTCTCGGTCGGCCAGACAGTTTTAAACTGTCAGGAAATTTCATATCAGCGCACACTCCGCTGCAGAGTGAAAATTTCATTCTGCTCGACGTCTTTTATAAAGGTATTTTTGTGGTGTGCAGTCTTGTCCGGAAGTGAAACGTGATTTGAAGACAGTTCAGACAAGAACAGAGTAAAATCTTTTGAAATGTGGTGGTGCTGACGAATACTATCTAGTACAGTTGGTGTCTCCTACCACTGCATAGTGTGTTATGTGCACCGGCTATGCAAGCGGTGACGCAGCATATTAAGCTGATTCGCATAACGTGTTAGGTCGCTGACGTGAACATGCTCACTGGTGACGGAGCGGATGTCACTGAGTTGAATAGTACGCTCCCACGAGATGCGGGAGTCCTGTGTCAGCCACGGCCGCTATTCAGAAGTTTGGAGCGCCTAGCTTTACAGGTGTGGCCCGCCCTTTCGCGCTGCTGGCAGTGCGGGATCCCGCCTTTCAGATGTTAACCGTCGGCAGAGCACCTGTGACCCTGGAACTGCAGGTGCAGTCGCCAGGCAGAAGGGGTCTTTTGTGAAGAGCGGGCAATTCCCCTGAAAGGCGTCGCTCTCAAAGGTGCGCAGCCGAAAGTGAAATGAGGCGCGGAATGCGTCAAAGGACAAACTGCCCCCGGCAAAAAGGGCACTGAAGCCACGAGAAAATAACGAAACAATAATACTCGCCGCCTATTTGCAGCAGCTGGCTGAGAAGAAACTGATTTGTGATTCAACACCGAGCAGTTTACACAGTATGAATAAAGGGCGTAACAAAGCAGCAACACATATTAGGTGACATGCTACTTTACCCTATCGTTTGGATTATGTTATTTAAATAGGTATTTCAAATTTGACTCACCATCTACCTGATTATTATCTTAAATTCTTCCGCTTTTCAAATAAATTAAAACTCACATCAAACAGTAACGTAATAACAGTAGCGAACTGTAAACTCGCTCTGCATTCATACACAGATTATTTTCATTCGTCCAGTGAAGCGATGTTAAAGGCAGAAGCTAGCATTACGTATTCTCATACGCACTGTGCGCTTAGAGTACGTGACTGAACAACCTGCTTACACGCAAATACTATTGAAGCGCCAAAGAAACTGGTATAGGTATGTGTATTCAAATACAGAGATATGTATACTGCGGTCGGCAACGCCTATATAAGACAACAAGTGTCTGGCGCAATTGTTACATCGGTTACTGCCGCTACAATGACAGGTTATCAAGATTTAAGCGAGTCTGAACATGGTGTTATAGTCGGCGCACGAGCGATGAGACACAGCATCTCCGAGGTAGCGATGAAATGGGGATTTTCCCGTGCGACCATGTCACGAATATACCGTGAATATCAGGATTCCGGTAAAACATCAAATCTCCGAATTCCCTGTCCAGAAAAAGGTCCTGCGAGAGCGGGACCAACGACGACCGAAGTGAATGGTTCAACGTCACGAAAGTGCAACCCTTCTGCAAATTGCTGCAGATTTCAACTCTGAGCCATCAACAAGTTTCAGCGTGCGAATCATTCAACGAAACATCATCGATATGGGCTTTTGGAGCCTTGATGATTGCACGACACAAAGCTTTACGCCTCGCCTGAGCCCGTCAACAACGACATTGGACTGTTGATGACTGGAAACATGTTGCCTGGTCGGACGAGTCTCCTTTCAAATTGTATCGAGCGGATGGACGTGTACGGGTAGGGATACAACCGCATGAATCCGTGGACCCTGCATGTCAGCTGGGGACTGTTCAAGCTTGTGAAGGCACTGTAGTGTAGTGTGGCTTGTGCAGCTGAGTAATATGGACCTCAGATACGTCGAGATACGACTCTGACAGGTGGCACGTACGTAAGCATCCGGTCTGATCACCTGCATCGTTTCATATCCGTTGTGCATTCCGGCGGACTTGGGCAATTCCAGCAGGACAATGCGACACCCCACACGTTCATAATTGCTACAGAATGGCCCCAGGAACACTCCTTTGAGTTTAAACACTTCCGCTCTCCACCAAATTCCTCAGACATTAAGATTATTGAGCATATCTGGGATGCCTTGCAACGCTCTTTTCGGAAGAGGTCTCCAGCCCGTCGTACTCTTAGGGATTTATGGACTGCCCTGCAGATTCATGGTGTCATTTCTCTCCAGCACTACTTCAGACATTAATCGAGTCCATGTCACATAGTGTTCCGGCACTTCTGCGTGTTCGCTGGGCCCTACACGTTATTAGGCAGGTGTACCAGTTTCTTTGGCTCTTCAGTCTAGTTTCTTTTGCGAGTTAATTAGATACGTTTTCATTATTTCAAATTCAGCATTTCACTAAGATTTAAGGTTTTCTATCATGACTCTGTTCATATGCGCATATTAGAGGGACCAAGAGTTGGTACTGTTCAGCAGTTGAATACTGCATCTAAAGCACGCGATACACGAGAAGAAAATTCTCTTTTCTTTTTTTTTTTTTTAAAAAAAAGAGTATTTAGTATCTCATATACAGATAGAGTACTTAGAAAGCTTAAATTCTGAATGATTTTTGGTTCGTTTCATTCCATTTCTCCGGGGAGACCGTTTTTTCCAATCACTGACAGGATCTCGGTTGTGTACAAGCTACTGACTTAGAACTGTTGTATAAAGATGTATCGTGATATTGTGGGAAAGACATCTTTTGCTGCATGTTGTTCACGAGGTTTGATAGGCTATTTCAAGTTTGCGTATGCGTTTCAGCTCTTCTTTGTCCAAATCATCTGTCATGATGGACTCCTCTATCTACTTAAAGCTTTCTGCTGTGTTCATACCGCAGTACTTTGTCTTGGGTCTTGGTGGAGAATCTTTGATGTTTGTTTTCCAACACCGCTAAGTCACATGAGTCGAATACTAAAATGGTTCCATTGAAGAGATCATGATCGATTTCCTTCCCTTTGTGTGCATCTGAGCAATGTATCCTTATCTAATGACCACATGATCGTCAGAATGTTAAAGTTTAATATTTCTTTCATTTTTCATAACTACGCTTCATCGAATATATGCTGCTTTTCGCAAAATACACAAATCGTATTTTCCGTCCTGACTGCGCTGTGTTTTCCGTTTAGCATTTTCTGCTGCGAACAGACAGATATTTTGCTATTTGGACAGAAGAGTAACTGATGACGGCCCGAGAAGATAGCATTTGCGAAAATGAGGAATTCGTTAATATTTAGCATAAATGTAAGTGGGAGGTTGTATTTTCTGATGGTATTTGTCTGGAATGTACGAAAGTGAAACATGTATGATGAACCTTCCAGAGAAATAGAAAATAAAAGCATTTGAGTTTGGTGATATAGGAGAATATTCAAGATTAGATGGGTAGATAAAGTACCTAACGAATACGCACTAAATCGAATTGAGGCCGGTCGCAGTGACCGAGCGGTTCTGGGCGCTTCAATCTGGAACCACGCGACCGCTACGTTTGCAGGTTCGAATCCTGCCTCGAACACGGATGTGTGTGATGTCCTTAGGTTAGTTATGTTTAAGTAGTTCTAAGTTCTAGGGGTTTGATGACTTCAGATATTAAGTCCGATAGTGCTTAGAGCTATTTGAACCTTTTTTTTCGAATTGGGGAAAAATGAAATTTATGGCAATGCTAGGCTAAAAGAAGGGACTGCTCGAAAACACACATGAAGAAATCTTCAGTTTGGTGATGGAGGGAAGTGTGCGTGTGTGTTTGGGGGGGGGGGGGGTAAAACTCATAGAGAGAGACAAGGGAGCACGTTGAAATGGATGCAAGTTGCAGGGGTTGTACGGAGATGTAGAGACTTGCACAGGATGGACGTGCGTTGATGGCTGCATCAAACCAGTCCGCGGACGGAAGACCATCACAACAACAACAACAACAACGTAAACAGTTGAATTTCGGAACACATAAATATTATACATTTTCCTTGAATTTAATTCTTTGATTCTTTGGATTTTCGGGGACGAATTGTCAGTTTTTCTGGTCACAAGTTCCCTTGCTTATGAGTGGTTTCCAATAATTGTGCTCCATCACTGTTTTATTTTTCCCACGTTCGAGAGTCACATGTATCGTTGTTTCCATTGTGTTCAGCAGCTGTGAATACCATTAAGAATTTTTTTGTCTACATAACTACCAATTTTTCTTCTTTCTTCGTTCCCTTCTTTTGTTTTTCCACTGTCTCTTATACTTTATCATTCACTCAGTCCTTCGTCCGTCACCTGCTTCTCCTCCACCTCGGTAAAAAAAAAGTGTATCACCGAGCAAATGGTTAAAACAATGGATTCGCATTCGCAAGAAAGGGCTACCTGTCCCAGATTTAGGTACTCATCTCCTGAATCGATTAAGTCAACCTGGTACATTTGGAAAATATTTCCTTCTCCTTCCTTAAGCGCTGAAAATCATCGCGCCATCTCTAAGTACCCCGCTTTTCTTATATTAATTTTGTATTTGTGTGTCCTTGTATGCCAACTCCACTTACGGCTGAGTAATGATTTTTGAGTTTCGTACTTCAGTCTGTAAAAACGGAACCTTTACAGGATCACTTTGTTGATCGCCTGACTGTCCAGTCGTTCAAAACCATTTTTCTCAGGAATGTTCAAAACAATTTTTCTCCGGAATGTTTAAAACAATTTTTCTCAGGAAATGGTCGACATATCAAACTGAAATTTATGCGACGTGTTAAGGTTTATGGGCCCTCAGCGACGAAATAAAAAGTAAGTTGCTAAGTCAGTGCAATCAGAAGATACGACCATTTATGTCAGAGATCTTGATAGTCGAAAACTCACTCATCAAAACCTGTGAGATATTTCTCGTTCACCTAGAATCCTCGAATTTACCAAGAAGTAAGGTTTCATACTACAACCAAAGGAAAAAATCCGGTAACTGTGGATCTTTCATTATATCACACGAAAACAATTTTGTCGTTTGTTATGAGACTGTGTACCAATACATCCGACTGTCAAGTCGCATTTTTCTGAGGGATGGGTAAAAACGTATCGGGTTGAAATTTATGTCATTTCCTTGGCGGTATGATAAACGTTGGCTTCTAGATAAAGCACTCAAAATATACGGCCCATTATGTTACGTATAGTTGATGCTCGCAAACTCCCTCATAGAATGCTACAGAGTACTTCCCGTATCTCTAGAATTATGAAATTTGGCAAGGAAATAGATTTTACAGTAAAATTTAAAAAAAATACTAAATTGTTAATTTGTAATTTCATCACACAAAAAAATGTCGTTTGTTATCCGCTTCAAACTTGAAATTAAAACGTTCTCGAAAGTATTGATATACCTGGGACCGACATCTTTCCAGTGTCAATGTCGATAACAGGCAAAAATCGAGATCCTGGATTCCCGGAACCCTCATTGCGCCAGGTCTATTCTCACCTGGCCAGGTTCTTCTATTTTTTTGTCGGTTTAGTTCCCTAAACTATTCACAAGAGTCACTCGGTTGGAGGTGTGATAATTACGCAACGCTTCGGCGACACATGTTGCTTGTGACTGTGCTTAGATCTACTCCTCACACGCGCGCTCTTAGACGGGTGGCTATTGTAGGTCCCCGTCATTGCAGCAACTGTTTGTTTGCTGTGTGTTACACGTAGTTGGGATAGCCTGTTTATTCCGAGCCAAACTTAGCTAGGACGTCCTGTCTGTTCTATGCCGCCACTGTCTCCATCGCTCTAACATAGGTGTTGCAAGCTGCTGTCGGTGTGCTCCGAAGCAATTGTGCTGATCTCTATACATTCTTTGTATCTTAGTTGATTATAAGGAATGACTACGAGTATTTATATAACGCCCCACAATGTAAAATCCACTGTTAATGAGCACCAATTTTTCTAGTTTAATTATATTAGAAGCATTTTAAGTCATGCTGGATGTTGCTATATTTCTATGGCAATTCACGGAGATAGACCTATGGCAAAAATAAAAGCAGGAAACTTAGGAGCGTACTTGATATACGGAATATGCTGTTAAGTATATATATATATATATATATATATATATATATATATATATATATATATATATATATATATATATATATATATTTGCGATAGGTTTGTGTCGGCTGAATTGCCATCGTCAGATCATCCACAAGTAAACGGTACATAATTTTAGTACATTATTTCTAATTAAATTATATATCTATATATTATCCGTATTAAAACATATAGCCTATATGTGTGCAAACGTGTATTACAGTAAATTGTAAAAATTCGAAGTGCTTCTTTAGATTTTTTGTAACAGTGTTTGCATTTTATATGTTACATATATACCTACATATGTTAAAAATATCTAGCTTGTTTCAATCTGAGTGTTCAGTAGAGTACTGTGTAAAAATCTGAAGTAGATTGGCTAAGAAATTTTCGAGATTTTTGGTAATAACGTTTCCCCTTTATATATTACATATTTATTTAAACATTACTCAATTTTTTTTAAAAAGTAGGTGTGTAAAAACTCGTGCGTATTCGAAAGTAACGTTATGCCAAAATTTTCGAAGCAATCGGTGACGAACTTCCGGCGATATACAATTTTGAACAAACGAACATTTACATTTTTATTTGCGTAGAGTTTCTTCAGTTTCAGCAAATACAGAGATACACCCGAAGTGACAGATTGAATGTGATTATTTTCTTTGTGTGATATCCGCTTCAGTAACAAAGGCCTGTGGGCAAAGCGTGGCTGCGATAGCACGCTGCTTGAAGAGGTCTGTAGCTCTTGCAGCACAGGAGTTTTTTGTGGCCCTGTAAGCTGCTGGTGACGCGGGCCCTTGCACGTACGGACGCAAGCGACGTTTTTCCTGTGGCTGGTGACAGCAGCGACAAACAGCTGCCCTCGCACTCGGGCGGCACCCGAATAGTAACTGACGTTCATTTCAGAGTCTCACGATGTCGCTCGCTGCGCAAACCTCAGTCGTCGTTGCGCATGACGTTTACGTCAAGTATTGCAAGAACAGATTACTTCAAAGTTCGAAGGTGCATACATGTTACCTCTACAGTGAACAGATCAAATGGCTCTGAGCACTATAGGACTTAACTTCTGAAGTCATCAGTCCCCTAGAACTTAGAAGTACTTAAACCTAACTAACCTAAGGACGTCACACACATCCATGCCCGAGGCAGGATTCGAACCTGCGACCGTAGCGGTCGCACGGTTCCAGACTGTAGTGCCTAGAACCGCTCGGCCACCCCGGCCAGCCAGTGAACAGATCAGTTATTCCGTAGATTGTCTAGGTCAAGTGCAGATTAACTAGGGTCAACCGTTAAAGTGCCGAAAACTGTTTCATTTCTCAAATTACCTAGGTAATCTGAAAATTACCTGGAGGAAAAAAATGTGTGTGTAAATTCCTAAGTGACCAAACTGCCTGTCTTTACCTAGAAAATCGGGACATTACCTACTAGGCACTCGTTACAATGAAAATACGGTCTTTGCTGGAATAACAGCAAGGTATGTGTACGCTTAAATTAACATAATGTTATTTACTTAGTTTTCGATATATATAGAATGAAGTTAGTACAATAAAACAATCAACAAATTAGTTGACAGAGTGCATCATCAATCAATTAAGAAACTACAACACAAAGAATCATAAGGGTTTAAAATGTTTTTAAAATTAAGGAAATGAATTTGCAAACATGTTAAAAATTGTGGTCGCTTATTAGAGCAATCTAAAGATTGGTGACACTTTCAATAACATAGCAATTGCGCAGCGAAAATCACACCTATTTCTGGTACATTTAGACTTGCAGATACATTTTCTGAAACTTTAACGAGACCGAAGGTATTCTGTTATTGCTGCTTGACGTAAAGTTATATCTACAGCAGGAACATATTTCGTCAAAAATCTCGGTTTGCAAAGATTTAATTCAGATTCTGCATACATCTGTTTTAAAATACCCGTTTTAGTACGTCTATAAAATAAAACCCATTCTCAGTTTTACTTAGAATCGCAGCGGAAATCGAGCGGGCATCAGATTTTGCTCTGTCTGCTTCGAATACTTTAATTCTCAGAGCGACAGCTTCGTCGACATTTGATTATTTATCATAAGAAATTGATAACATTACTTGTCTTATTTTATCATGCTGTATTTTCCGGTCCACATTCTTTTTACAGATGTTGCACAATACAGTCTTATCACGCCATTCCTCTTCTGGATCTAGTACATCACAGAATACGTGAACAAACATACTACACACACTTGAGAGAACCTGATGCTGCTTTTGAGCAAACATACAGACCATCTCTTGTATAGTCCTCTTTTCAGGCTCTGTGCGACACTGTGATAGCGATTCTGCTGTAATTGACGGTAACCCAGTGATGGCTTCTTCAACATGCAGAGGTGACTCCTTGCATATGCAGAGTAACTGAATATTCTTCATAAGTGTATCCTGTCAACGGTATAGAAGGTAGTTTAAAATTACTATCGCCGCCCGGAGTGGCCGCGTGGTTACAGGCGCCATGTCACGGATTGAGCGGCCCCTCCCGCCGGAGGTTCGTGTCCTCCTTCGGGCATGGATGTGTGTGTTGTTCGTAGCATACGTTAGTTTAAGTAGTGTGTAAGATTATGGACCTATGACCTCATCAGTTTGGTCCCTTAGCAATTCACACGCATTTGAACACACACAAAATTACTATCGATGAATTTTTGTATTTCTATAGGTGATTCTGTACAACCAGGGGACAACGTAATGTTCTCTTGAGTAATAGGTGACTGTGACCTTACACTGGAGAGCCAAAGAAACTGGTACACTTGGCTAACATCATGTAGGGCCCCCGCGAGAACACAGAAGTGCCGCAACACGATGTGGCATGGACTCGACTGCAGATATTAGATTATCTGAACGTGTGAGGTGTCGTATTGTCCTGCTGGAATTGCCCAAGTCTGGCGGAACGCACAATGGATACGACTGGATGCAAGTGGTCAGACAGGATGCTTACGTACGTGTCACCTGTCAGAGTCGTATCTAGACGTATCAGGCATTGAATATCACTCCAGTTGCACAGACCCCACTCCATTACAGAGTCTCCACCAGCTTGAACAGTCCCCAGCTGACATGCAGGGTCCACGGATTCATGAGACTGTCTCCATATACGTACACGTCCATCCGCTCGGTACAATTTGGAACCAGACTCGTCCGACTAGGCAGCATGTTTCCAGTCATCAACAGTCCAATGTCGATGTCGACGGGCTCAGGCGAGGCGTAAAGCTTTGTGTCGTGCAGTCATCAAGGGTACAAGAGTCGATCTTCCGCTTCGAAAGCCCATATGGATGATGTTTCGTTGAATGATTCGCACGCTGACACTTGCTGGTGGCCCAGCACTGAAATCTGCGGCAATTTGCGGAAGGGTTGCACTCCTGCCACGTTTAACGGTCCTCTTCAGTCGTCGTTGGTTCCGTTCTTGAAGGATCTTTTTGTCGCCGCAGTGAAGTCAGAGATCTGATGTTTTACTTGATTCCTGATATTGACGGTACACTCGTGAAATGGTCGTACGGAAAATCCCCACTTCATCGCTACCTCGGAGATTTTGTGTCTCATCGCTTGTGCGCCGACTATAAAACCATGTTCTAATCACTTAAATAGTGATAACCTGCTGTTGTAGCAGGAGTAACCGACCTAACAACTGTTTCAGAGACTTGTTGTCTTATATAGGAGTATCCGACCGAAGTGCCGTATTGTGCCTGTTTACATATTTGAAGACGTGTGTCTGTACCAATTTCTGTGGCGCTTCGGTATATACACTCCTGGAAATTGAAATAAGAACACCGTGAATTCATTGTCCCAGGAAAGGGAAACTTTATTGACAAATTCCTGGGGTCAGATACATCACATGATCACACTGACAGAACCACAGGCACATAGACACAGGCAACAGAGCATGCACAATGTCGGCACTAGTACAGTGTATATCCACCTTTCGCAGCAATGCAGGCTGCTATTCTTCCATGGAGACGATCGTAGAGATGCTGGATGTAGTCCTGTGGAACGGCTTGCCATGCCATTTCCTCCTGGCGCCTCAGTTGGACCAGCGTTCGTGCTGGACGTGCAGACCGTGTGAGACGACGCTTCATCCAGTCCCAAACATGCTCAATGGGGGACAGATCCGGAGATCTTGCTGGCCAGGGTAGTGACTTACACCTTCTAGAGCACGTTGGGTGGCACGGGATACATGCGGACGTGCATTGTCCTGTTGGAACAGCAAGTTCCCTTGCCGGTCTAGGAATGGTACAACGATGGGTTCGATGACGGTTTGGATGTACCGTGCACTATTCAGTGTCCCCTCGACGATCACCAGTGGTGTACGGCCAGTGTAGGAGATCGCTCCCCACACCATGATGCCGGGTGTTGGCCCTGTGTGCCTCGGTCGTATGCAGTCCTGATTGTGGCGCTCACCTGCACGGCGCCAAACACGCATATGACCATCATTGGCACCAAGGCAGAAGCGACTCTCATCGCTGAAGACGACACTTCTCCATTCGTCCCTCCATTCACGCCTGTCGCGACACCACTGGAGGCGGGCTGCACGATGTTGGGGCGTGAGCGGAAGACGGCCTAACGGTGTGCGGGACCGTAGCCCAGCTTCATGGAGACGGTTGCGAATGGTCCTCGCCGACACCCCAGGAGCAACAGTGTCCCTAATTTGCTGGGAAGTGGCGGTGCGGTCCCCTACGGCACTGCGTAGGATCCTACGGTCTTGGCGTGCATCCGTGCGTCGCTGCGGTCCGGTCCCAGGTCGACGGGCACGTGCATCTTCCGCCGACCACTGGCGACAACATCGATGTACTGTGGAGACCTCACGCCCCACGTGTTGAGCAATTCGGCGGTACGTCCACCCGGCCTCCCGCATGCCCACTATACGCCCTCGCTCAAAGTCCGTCAACTGCACATACGGTTCACGTCCACGCTGTCGCGGCATGCTACCAGTGTTAAAGACTGCGATGGAGCTCTGTATGCCACGGCAAACTGGCTGACACTGACGGCGGCGGTGCACAAATGCTGCGCAGCTAGCGCCATTCGACGGCCAACACCGCGGTTCCTGGTGTGTCCGCTGTGCCGTGCGTGTGATCATTGCTTGTACAGCCCTCTCGCAGTGTCCGGAGCAAGTATGGTGGGTCTGACACACCGGTGTCAATGTGTTCTTTTTTCCATTTCCAGGAGTGTAATTACAATCTCTTGTGAACCTTTTAATGTTTCAAGGTCTTCTTCAGTATTTATCGAAAGTAATACACTTCATGGTATAATAGAATACTATCCCATGTTTGCGGGACATCCGAAGGTTGCTTCGTACCTACTTCTTTTAATTGCAGAATGACAGGCAAGATTGTTGATAAATTGTACAAATCGTACGTCGTCACTCCAGCTGTTAGTTTGCTTATAAGCCATCCAAGTAGTGAACACGTTTTAAATATCGTGATTCAGTCATTCTACACTTCCTCGACTTTGGCTACATTTCGGTTTTCATTAATCATTTTGATTTCTGGCCACGACTGTGTAACACATTTTAAGAGTTCATTACAACTTTCGCGTCCGTTATCAAAATGCAAAACACTCGCATCGTCAAAAAGGAGAAAAATATCAAGCAAGTTACAGGCTACTTTATCCTCCTGTTCTGATGTAAGCGGCTTCAATAGAGCAAATTTTGGTACGTGGTCTTGGTATACGAGAAGAAACTTAAACTTTCCATCTGGTTGAGATTTGTAATTAATGAGATCCACCTGGCATCTGCTACTGGAATCCGATAAAATAATTGGCGTTACAATAGTACCTTTTTTCGTACTTTTTTTGACAAGGTAAACATAAATCCAGAAACATATTTGTTTATGACTTGGTTAGGTTTTTATAAAGTATATTGTTTGCTTCATCATTTTGTCTCTTCCATCGTGGTCAATTGACATATGAATGGAATACAATATGTAAAACTATTCTTCGGCCTGGACAAAGTTTTTCACACTTTCTCGCGCATCTGACAACGGATCAATGAGTTTCTCAAAGTCTTGTACATTCACTATATCATACCTTTAAATAATTCGATAACCTCGAGGCGATTCTTTCTTGAAACTTTTATTCGCTTTGTATATTCAGTTATGGAATCATTCTTTCGTTTTGTCACTAAAGAGGTTTGCGAAGACTCTTTTCTTCATTTTACTCACGATTTCGGTACATGGTTGGATACTAGCAGCTAAATTTGTGTGTTTTAAATGTACACAAAACAACGCACTGGCAGCCGATGCAAATTATGAGAAATACAAACAATCGCCGACGACAACACGTTGGCGAGGTCAAAGTGGAGGGAGAGGGGGATGGAGTAGGAAAAGGAAAAGAAAGAAACAAACTTCTGAACTATAACTATATGGAAGCCTTTTATGTCCACATTAGCTGGGTAAAATAGGGAAAACTCTTGATTTTGCACGTTAAAGGGGCAAATCAGTTAATCTGCATGTTAGCTAAGTAAAGTGCCCAACCTTTAATGGTAACATATCCAACTAACATCACAAAAAATTTTTGAATCTGCGGAACACACAGAAAAAATGGTTCAAATGGCTCTGAGCACTATGGGACTCAACATCTTAGGTCATAAGTCCCCTAGAACTTACAACTACTTAAACCTAACTAACCTAAGGACTTCACACACACCCATGCCCGAGGTAGGATTCGAACCTGCGACCGTAGCAGTCCCGCGGTTCCGGACTGCAGCGCCAGAACCGCTAGACCACCGCGGCCGGCGCGGAACACACAGACAAACACACACACAAACAGACACACTCCTAAGAGTTGTCAGGCACATTTTCTCGGGTGTTTCGGCATATATAGACAATCTCATTTTTGCAATGTGTAACATGAGTGAGCCCAAACGAAGACTAGTTATCAAATGGCTCATACGACGCATAGTGTCAACAGAAGGTGTCGGTTTGTCTCCCATTACAAGCAAAATTATTTTTAAAACGGTATTTACGTGCCCGTTCGATAGACCGGTCCCTGGTGAGCGCGATATTCATTTACTCGATATGTGTTAACGGGGACAGTAAAAGAGTATGAATAACCGATACCCCAGGAGCGGCAGCACTGTCCTGGCCAGCGCTGAATGCTACCGCCATGCAACAGGGCAACTCAGTGGCTGCTGGAATACGGGTCATTCATCCTCTTTTCAGTCGCTGTTAACGCATATCGATTAAACGAATATCGCACTAATCAGGGACCGGTCTATCGAACGGGCACATAAACTCAGCTTTAAAAATAATTTTGTTTGTAATGGGAGACAAACCGACAGCTTCTGTTGACACTAGTCGTCGTATGAGCCTTCCTTAGAGAAGGGCTGAGACGCCCGAGGATGTCGGCAGCGTCAAAGGTTGTGAAGAACGTTTTCCTGTTGCTCGTTTGTTTCCAACAGCGAAATGTGTAGGAATCCACGCCCCAGGGAAAGGCGTGGCTTCACTGACGACCTTTATGCCACCTCTGCGGCATGTTCTTGCCGATTCTGAGCGGCGGGGTGTCTGGAATGTTTTCCTCGACCACTCAAGCAAAAACCGCTTGATTTCAGTTTTGGGAGTCGGGATTCAGACCTCCGTCTCAGACGTATCAAAGAAGGTGTTAAAGAGGGGTAAGTGAGGGTCAGACGATGTTCCCGTCCTCTGACACGTCCACGGTGGCATTGGGTTGAATACTGATGAAATTTGATGCCAATGTGACATCTTTAAACCACCTCGAAACTTCCGAGCAGTGGGTTTTTCTCGCATATTCAGCACGTTGCTGTTTGAAGCGTTGTCGAGTCCAAGGGTGACGTGGCAGGGCGTGACGCTTTTGCACCACTACAGAAGAAGTTTGCACGCACCTTTGAGCCATATTTCAAGCTTAGGCATAGCAATTAGTGGGAATTGCAGGATTTCGAAAAACTAATCCTTTAATTCTGTCGCACTGTATGTATAATCAGAGAATTGCCACGGGTTCAGGAAAAAGCACTCGTCGTTTATGCACACGATAGCTCACAAATAGTATATGAATGCTAATAGATAGATTTCGTTTCTGTATTTTTGGAAGACATTAGATAATGCGCCACATCGTCGACTGATAGTCAGGGATATGATCAGATCGAATGTCTTCACAGATATGTGATTGATCGCAGGAGTATTTGACTGAAACAAGCCAGTAAGAGTTTTGACGACGAATGTTCAACTAAAGTAACATCAACTGTATCACCCCCACAAGAAACCCTAAAGGGACTGGTACTGCTCTCAGCATAGATAAACGGTATATCGAACAGGGTCATCAGCTGTCTTAAATTATTCCCTGACGAGGTTTGCCTACAAGAAAGATAGTTGCCAGTTGACTGTATGGAATGTAGAAAGGATTGGACAGAATTTCAATTGTAAGATTTAAGTAAAGGCAGTTGTCTATGAAGTTGCGTAGCAAAGAAAAAGGAAATGATAACATAGCATTATAGGATTTGTGGTAAATGTCTGGAAGTTGACTCATGGTTTACGTATTTTGCTTGAAGCAGTATGATATGGCACGAACACACAAAATCAGCAGTAATGAAGATAATTAGATCTGTTGGAAGCGTTCTGTGAAAGTACGGTATGTCTCTACAGGACACCTCGTAAAAGACGCCGTTGGTTGGACGGGTTGTACACTACTGCTACAACGTGTGGACTCGTTATCAAGTAGGCATGGCAGCAGACGAATTCAGAGACACGGTACTGTTATCGCAAAAGGCCGGTCTAGGCCAAATTAAAGTTAAGCAGAGATTCACAGTCAGGCAAAACTGGAACCTCTGGAGGACAGACAACGCAGTCATCGCGAAACCTTATTGGGTAAATTTAGACGAGCTGTATTTGAAGAAGACTTTGCACCTATTATGATACCAGTACAGTATATCTCGCGTACGGATCGTGACAGTAAGATGAAAGAGGTTATGATGCGTAAAGATTCTCACAAACAGTCATTCCTCTCACGTCATATGCGAATCGATAATGTTGGTGAGTAGAATACACCGTTATGAGGTGTTAAGGGTATTAAATAAGATTTAGATTCTAGCAACCATTACAGTCTCAGTTGCGAAGTTTCCCAACACATGTTGCGCTAATGCCTAAGTTACATGTGACTGAAGTGAGCTTTATATCGCAAATTAGATATGTAACACTACAAAAATTTTCTGCCTTTTGAAAGTATACATGGTGTCTGACTTCGAGAATTATGAGTGATATATGTGTAACAGACAAAGTGCCTATTTGTTGTAGTGTGGAATCAGTGTCCTATGTACGTTCCAAGGGAATCTTGTGCAAAACGGTGGTTGCTGGAGGCGATGTTGAACAAAATGTTGATCAATCAAAAGTCAAGATAGATCTTTCCTAGCTATGTCGGTCAAACGTACAGGTTACGAAAGTAAGCTCGCTCCTTGCAGCAGTCCTTAACGATGCGAATACGATATTAATTTCAAAGTTCCTCTCAATCATTCAATTGACCATGTTGTATCAAGTGGTTATATGTCGTCTTTCATATCTTGTTTTACATTTCCTTAATTTTCTCTGCAGATCCTCCAGCGGTCTAATTCACGGCGGATGGCAAAATCAAACCGCATTAACAAATTTTCAGATCCATTAAAATTTCAACATCAGAAAGGATAGAAGATAACGAAATTTTACTTATTTTGCGTTTATAATATTGGAAGAGGAATAAAGTATTGTAGGAAGAATACATTACTAAGTTTGTAGATGATTTGGTAGTATACAAAGTATACAATGACATCATGGACGCCTTGACGATAGATCACGGTCACCTACCTTACAGCCAGGTTCTCATTTAACATGATCGAAAATTCTTTTTTTTTTATTGCATTTTTTGAAAGGTGTATGTGTCTAGAACGTTGTGACGGAAAGTTTTTTTTAATCCGTGTGTTACAAAGGTTTCTATAGCCCATTGTTCGAAGCAGTGTCACGCCCGCCATGGGAGGCTCTCAGCCAGAGACACCCGGCTCATGTATAAAACTTTTCGTGTCGTGACATGTTCACAAAATGATTTTGTAGTGTCGGCAGACTTGCCAACACTACGCACACTAATTGAAAGAGGCGGCCAAGATGCACGCGCTAACTCATGAAGGATGGAGTGAGGTCTGAAACAGGATACGTAATAAATGCTATAAAGAAAAGTACGTAGCTTCTGGACTACTTAACTTTAATCCATCCTTGTATACATCGTTCTTGATGAGCCATCTGGAGATTGTGGCGATACAAGTGAGACACTTTAGATACATGCAATGTTACAAATGGCGCCTTGCTAGGTCGTAGCCATGGACTTAGCTGAAGGCTATTCTAACTGTCTCTCGGCAAATGAGAGAAAGGCTTCGTCAGTGTAGTCGCTAGCAACGTCGTCGTGCAACTGGGGCGAGTGCTAGTCCGTCTCTCGAGACCTGCCTTGTGGTGGCGCTCGGTCTGCGATCCTGACAGTGGCGACACGCGGGTCCGACATGTACTAATGGACCGCGGCCGATTTAAGCTACCACCTAGCAAGTGTGGTGTCTGGCGGTGACACCACATTCCTCCCCCGCAATCGGCGAACGGTCGTGAGATAAGGCTTCCGCCCGCCGTGGGGAGGACCCCATGGTGACGTATGCGATGAGGTGGGGAGCCTAACAACAGGCGAGGCTGTGCCACCCGCACCCGGCCATTCGGTCCGAGGGGAGCTAGGAAACGCCTGAAAACCTAGTCCAGGGCGCTCGTCAACATGCGGAGTATGCGCCCGTAGAGAGACAGGAGGGGCCGAAGGGTCGACCTCCATGTGGTCGGGGCACCCGACGGGCGAAGACGACATCTGGTCCGGAGCGGGCAAGAGGTCCAGTGCGGAGGACGTCTGGTCACGGGAAGCGATCGGCGGCGCGTGACCCAGGGAGGCGCCAGGCGGTTGCAGCGATGCGTCCACCGTGGGCGGCGCCGGCGGGAGAACAGGCGGCGGCGGCGGCGGCGGCGCGATGCAATGAGGCAAAATGGAAGGCAGCGTCGGCAACACCTGGGGATGAGGCGAGCCAGTAGATGGGTCCCCAGGGCGCTGACCGGACGGCACCGTCGCTGAAAGCAGACGGGGAGCGGCAGAACCCAGGCGACGACAGAGGCGCAGCTGATTGAGATGCCGGCGCACCTCACCAGAGGCCCCCAAAACCAAATACATCGCGCGGCGGAGGCAGCGAAGAATGCGCCCTGCGAGCCAACGCCGTGAACCTCGATAGTTGCGATAGAAGACAACGTCGCCAGGAGCAAAAGCAGGAGTCTGCCGCTGCACAGGAACCTGATGCGGCGGATGCAGCAAAGACATCAAGGTTCGATGAGGACGACCGTGGAGCAACTCAGCTGGCGAGCGACCATCGCGGGGCTGAGAGCGATACGAGGACAAAAAGAGCAATAACGCGTCCTCCAGAGAATGCGACTCTTTCAACTTCAACATCTGTGACTTGAAAGTCCGGACCAATCGTTCAGCGGCACCGTTTGACTGAGGCGAAAACGGCACGGATGTCAGATGTTGAATACCATTGGCCGTGCAGAATGACTGAAATTCTGCGGACATGAATTGTGGGCCATTGTCTGAAACAATAGTCTGTGGAATACCTTCAATGCAAAAAATAGCGGATAACGCTTGGATGGTGGCAGAGGACGTCGTGGAAGACATCCGGACAACAAAAGGAAAATTACTGAAAGAATCAACCACAACCAACCATCTAGCATTCCAGAATGGACCAGCAAAATCGATGTGCAAGCGTTGCCAAGGGGAAGTGGCTTTCGGCCATGCAAAGAATTTCCGCGGCGGTGCGGATTGTTGTTCGGCACACGCCATGCAAGAAGAGCACATATTCGTAATCGCAGCATCGATTCCGAACCAAGTACAGTGCTGACGAGCAAGTTGTTTCGTGCGCACTATACCCCAATGTCCTTGGTGAAGAAGCCGTAAGACAGAGGACTGTAACGAACGTGGGACCACGACTCTGGACTGATCATTATCAGAACGCAACAACAAAACACCACGTCGTACAAAAAGTCTCTCCTTGTGAGCAAAAAATCGGCGAACCAACGGATCCTCGATCCGTGACTTCGACATGGGCCATTGCGTAGCAACAAAACGCAAAACAGTAGCAAGGATAGGGTCGGCAGCTGTGGCCTTATCTACACGACGAAAATCAATCGGAAACGATTCGACCACGTCATCGGTTTCCGAATCAATGAACATGCAAGCAAGTTCGGAAGAATCGAATGCTTTATCCTCAGCAACAGGCAAACGGGACAACGCATCGGCGTTTCCGTGCTTAGCAGTGGACCGATACAAGATATCGTAGCGGTACTGCGAGAGGAAAATAGACCAGCGAATGAATTTCTGCGCTGTACGTGGAGGTACAGGCTTGTTCGGATGAAAAAGTGATGTCAAAGGTTTGTGGTCGGTGATGATGGTAAAGTGACGACCATACAAGAAATCATGGAACTTTGTAACACCAAACACGAGAGCCAAAGCTTCTTTCTCGATCTGTGAATAATTTCTTTGCGCAGATGAGAGCAATTTGGACGCAAAGGCAATAGGGCGATCATGCGATCCATCTTTGTGCGCAAGCACAGCTCCGATCCCAAAATCCGATGCATCTACCATCAACAAAAGGGGTTTCTGGGGAGCGAATGGCGTAAGGCAAGTATTTGAAAGCAACGCCGATTTCAACTGGCGAAAGGCGCGTTCGCATTCCGTCGTCCAGATGAACGGAACACCTTTACGGCGTAAGCGATGAAGCGGAGCTGAAATGGAAGAGGCATTGCGCAGAAAGCGATGATAATAGTTGATTTTACCCAGCACACTCTGTAGCTGTTTCAAATCCTGCGGCGAAGGCAATTCTTGTATGGCACGGAGGTGCTCTGGACTCGGATGTATGCCTTGGGCATTGATAACATGTCCCAGATAGGGTAAGTCACGAGCAAAAAACACACATTTGTCCTTCCGCAAGCGAAGACCATTTTGTCGCAAGACCTGAAATAATGTGCGGATGTTGGCTAAATGTTCGGCTTCTGTCTTGCCGGAGATCACAATATCGTCCAGATAGTTCGCAGCAGTAGTGACCGACGCACAAACAGTTTGTAAATATTGCTGAAACAATGCAGGGGCAGATGCACACCCGAATGGCAGTCTTTTGAATCGGTACAAACCAAGATGCGTGTTAACCACCAAGACGCGCTAGGATTCTTCGTCCACAGGTATTTCCAAGTACGCATCTGCCAGGTCCAACTTCGAAAAGTATTTACCCAGGCACAGTTTATCAAAAAGATCTTCCGGGCGGGGCAAAGGAAAAGTTGCAGTCACAAGTTGTGGATTCACAGTTGCCTTGAAGTCCACACAAAGTCTCAGTTTTCCGGAAGGTTTTGGCAAAATTACTAAGGGTGAGGCCCAGAGAGAAGCCTGCACACGTTCAATTACACCTTGTGATTCTAAATCGTGTAAAGTACTTGCGACCTCATCACGCAATGCGTGGGGAACATTGCGCGCTCTGAAAAATTTCGGTTGCGCGTTTACTTTCAGTTCCAAATGTGCTGCATAGTTCGTAGCACAACCAAGGCCCGGTGCAAAAATGTCTGCAAATTCTTCACATAGACGAGAAACACTGGCGGAAGGCACTGTCTGGTGCACTGATAGGACCTGATTTACTATAGACATGTTAAACAACTGAAATAAATCTAACCCAAACAAGTTCACAGCAGAAGAAAAACGAAGAACGTAAAAAGACACAAGTTTTGTTTGTCCCTTGTACGTCGCAAGAAGGCTGCACTGTCCTAACACAGGGATATTCTGTCCTGAATAACTATTTAACTTAACATTTGCGGCACGCAACGGAGGTTTGCCCAGTTGTTTGTACGTGTCGTGATTGATCAATGAAACTGCAGCTCCGGTATCGAGCTGGAATGGTATCACTTTGCCTTCAAAGTCCAAGTCGACAAAAAGTTTATCGTCCTGCTGACGACAAGAGCGACTTTCACGTACGATTTGAACTGAGACAGGTGCAGAAGCACTTGCGACTTGACGGGATTTCCGGCGACGTCGACGCACACTGTTTGTGGGACGAACACAGTCACTGTTTGAGATAGTGGCACTGGACGGGGTGGAATGAACTACATGAATGTCCATGGGCGAAGGTCCACGAGCCTGAGGGTCCTTGGTTCGATTCCGGCGCGAAGCAAAGGGCCTGGAATGGTTGTGATTCTCTGATCTGAGCTTTTTCTGGCAAACACTTTGAACATGTCCTTTCTTATGACAGTAAAAGCAAATAGCTTGGCGTGACGGGCAATTGTCACGCGAATGTCTAGTTTCACACCACGGGCATGATTTCACTGCATTTGCTTGCCTACGCGGCACACGTGTTTGAGAGCTAGGCCGCAGCTGCGCGGACGTGCGCGAGGGCTGTTTAGCGGTCCGTGCAGCGCGCCCGGCGGGCCGGTTAATGTGACACACGGCTGGCGAAGTTTCAAATGATTCCTCAGCAAAGTCAAGTGTGTCTTGCCTATCTAATATGTCTATCACTTGTTGAAGGGAGGGATTAACTAGTTTCAAAATCTGTTCCCTGATACGAACATCTGAAACGTTCTGTGCAATTGCATCACGCACCATTGTATCTGAATAATGGAGCCCACATTCACACTCAAAAGCACAATCCCTAGTAAGTCCTTGCAATGTTGCAACCCACTCCCTATTAGTCTGACCGGCCGTACGTTTTGTACGAAAGAACGTATACCTTTTTGCAACGACATTGACTGTTTCTTTGAAATAGGCATCTAACGCTGACAAAATTTCTTTATAGGATAGAGTTGCTACGTCGTGTCGGGGAAACAATTTCACTATCACACGGTAGGTGGACACACCTACACACGAAAGCAAAAACGGCTGCCGCTCATTACCTTGAATTCTGTAGGCAGCGAGATGAAATCCAAATTGGCGTGACCACTCCGTCCAGGTTTCGTTGGCTGGGTTATACGGTTGAAATGGGGGTGCAACTGCATGTTGTGGCTGTGGTAGCGGTGAAGCAGCGGCTGCCACATCGGTTTGCAGTGCACGTTGACCCTGGACGAGCTGTCCAAGGGCATCCAATAACGCCTGCGTCTGCTGATTCTGCAAGCGATAAAATTCGGACAGTACATCTGGAGAAGCCATGAGACAAGGAAATGTAAGCAATTAGAAAGAACAAGATCCTGATTGATCCGCGTCGCCAAAATTGTAGTGTCGGCAGACTTGCCAACACTACGCACACTAATTGAAAGAGGCGGCCAAGATGCACGCGCTAACTCACGAAGGATGGAGTGAGGTCTGAAACAGGATACGTAATAAATGCTATAAAGAAAAGTACGTAGCTTCTGGACTACTTAACTTTAATCCATCCTTGTATACATCGTTCTTGATGAGCCATCTGGAGATTGTGGCGATACAAGTGAGACTCTTTAGATACATGCAATGTTACAAATGGCGCCTTGCTAGGTCGTAGCCATGGACTTAGCTGAAGGCTATTCTAACTGTCTCTCGGCAAATGAGAGAAAGGCTTCGTCAGTGTAGTCGCTAGCAACGTCGTCGTGCAACTGGGGCGAGTGCTAGTCCGTCTCTCGAGACCTGCCTTGTGGTGGCGCTCGGTCTGCGATCCTGACAGTGGCGACACGCGGGTCCGACATGTACTAATGGACCGCGGCCGATTTAAGCTACCACCTAGCAAGTGTGGTGTCTGGCGGTGACACCACAGATTTATATTGCAATATGCAGGCAAACATATTCGCCGAAACAGGCTGACGAATAACGCGTGCAGGCTGTCGAATGGAGCACATCCAGATCAGCCAGACCGGCTTTTCTCGCAGAGGAGAGCGACGGAATTGCCCTCCAGAAACAATTCTATTTAGAGGAAGGACTGATATGCTGTCCTGGAATTGCAGATTTAACGTAAGCAACGAAAACGCGTTTGTTCTAATTTTGGTCAGAACTGGTCAAAACATAATTTTTGGTCCGCCACATTGGATCATCCATTTTAATTTTGGAAATCTAACTTCAGATTTGTGTTCATCGACATCAAATATATAAAATAACATGTAGGTCTTTGTGGAAATTAAACTAATAACACACAGAAAAACTTCCCCTAAACTTTAAACAGGTTTTCTTCCAGAAACGATTTTTCGACATGGCGTGCATCATAAAACAAAAACAGTTCAACCTATTAACTCCTACCTCTGACCACCTAAAAGTAAACATTTTTCTTGTGAGCTTATACCTATGGTTTTTGGATTTTTGTTAATATTAATTATTTTTTGTAAAACCATAAAGAGTGAAACAAACCTCCAAAATTCGAACTCAAGGTTCGATTTAGTACCATATCGTTAAATTTAAGGTTACTTCGTTGTGGCTAGGTAAGACCTCCCATAAATTTAATGTAGTGTCGACTGATGTTGTCTATTTTTGATTTCAGAAAACTCTGATAGGCTATATTGCAGACAGTCTGCGTACTTCAAACTCCCAGGCCCTTGATCAAACCATAATTATGGGCAACATTTGGATTGTTTTTTAAACTGAAAATGTTCAATGAAGTTCAAAGTATGATTAATCACAATCCCCAAACAGATTCTTTGTATGTCTTTTCAACGTCTCAGAAAGCATTTAGAAACATTGCCTTTTTTTGCTTATGTAAATGAGAACCTGGCCTTAACATGACAGAAATGTAACGGCAGCTATCCTGATTACTAACAATGTGAATGAAATGTGATAGTGGTGAGCATCCAACGGTACTCCCATAAAATCACGCCAACTGCTGGTCCCATATGACGATGACGAGTACAATGAAGCAAGGTCCCTTTTCCTAGCAGCCTCCACACATAGTTACATTTATCTTGCAGCCGTATGGAGAACCATGGTTCTCCTGAAAAGATGTTTGTACCACACCTATCAGCGTGCCTCTCTCTGCTGCCGTGTCAAGGGAAGCCACAGCAAAATGGTTGCAGAGCTGAGTGCTCGTGGTCCTCCAGACGTCATCACACTTTCGCTATACATACTTGTTTTTCTGCAAATAAACCCATTTTTTTCACTCAAGATATGTGAAGAGGCTGCACGATCCTTCACTTCTAATGGAACATGTCTGTCCTCTCGGACGCTAGTTGCAAGGTGCCATTGAGATCCAGCATGGTGGTGAGTAGGCTCCAATGAGGCTACAGACTCCGTATCAACATGCTAGTCGTGGGATCCTGAACAATGTGAACAGCAGTATCGCGTAAAAGTACCACAGTCTCGATAGACCATGATACGGCATCTGTCGAATTCAAACACGTGCTGCTAGATGTTTCTCCTTCTTACACAAGGCATACATACCACGATCTTCTCCCAAAGAAACAACATTGAAATAAGATTTCTGAATGAGAAACTCGCTATATAAGCGGTTTTCCGGAAATCCTTCATCAAAGAAGACGAAGTAAATATTCCCAAATTGCAATCAAAAACAACTGCCAAGATGAGAAACATAGAAGTAGATATCCTCGGTGTCACAAAGCAGCTTAAATCACTTAATAAAGGCAAGGCCTCCGGTCCAGATTGTATTCCAGTCAGGTTCCTCTCAGAGTATGCCGAGAAAATAGCTCCATATTGAGCAATTATACACAACCGCTCGCTCACAGAAAGATACGTACCTAAAGTCTAGAAAGTTGCTCAAGTCACACCAGTACCCAAAAAGGGAAGTAGGAGTAATTCACTGAATTACAGGCCTATATCACTAACGTTGATTTGCAGTAGGGTTGTAGAACATATACTGTATCCGAAAATTATGAAGTAGCTCGAAGAAAACGATTTATTGACACGCAGTCAGCACGGATTCAGAAAATATCGTTCTTGCGAAACACAACTATCTCTTTATATTCACGAAGTAATGAGTACTATCGACAGGGGATGTCAAATTATTCCATACTTTTAGATTTTGTAAGGGCTCCGTGATCCCATGAACATAGATGCCAGTATCCGACGCCCAGGTCGATAGCAGACAGGAGTCGATTGTCGAGCGCTGCAGTAGGCAGTGAGACGAGTGTTGAGTGCGAACTAGTACTGGAGAGTGTCGAATGAGAAGTAGTGATGGAGAGACGGGCAAGAATGGTGGTCGAGTCAGTTGTAAACGGTAAAATTCACCGGAGAATGACGAGTGAGCGCGTCCCCCTGATCGTCGTGGGGTTGACCCTCACTAATACCGATTCGCGAGTGATATGAAACAGAAAGTGACAAGTGCCGAATTACGTGTTTCGCGTCAACCGCGTCGGCCAGCAACAACCATGGATTGCAGTGAGGATTGTTGTGAAGTTTAAGCATCAGCATTGCGTGTGACGAAGTACTGAAAATCAGCAATCAATAAAAAGAGATAACCGCAATTAGACGTGTAAGGCGAAGGTAGCAACTGCCTCAGAATTTGTGTGTTAGTAGGAAATATATATCAGTTTGTACATCGCAACCTTTGTGATCCTTAATAATAGACAAACTTACAATCATTAGCTATTCCGTCTCAGAACAGCCGCATTCGGTTGAAATACTCCCGAAACCACAGCAGAACAACCGATAGTCTTTCATCCATTAAGCACACGGTCATATATCATAATAATTAACTGTTTGGCGGCTTCGGTAAATTACCCAAAATCCAGTAAAGGAATTAATCGGGGGTGTTTCAATTTCCAGAAGGCTTTCGACACCGTTCCTCACAAGCGTCTTCTAACCAAACTGCGAGCCTATGGAATGTCGCCTCCGTTGTGCGACTGAATTCGTGATTTCCTTTCAGAAAGGTCACAGTTCGTAGTAACAGACGGAAAATCATCGAGTAAAACAGAAGTAATATCAGGCGTTCCCCAAGGAAGTGTTATAGGCCCTCTGTTGTTCCTGATCTGTATTAACGACATAGGAGACAATCTCAGTAGCCGTCTTAGATTGTTTGCACATGACGCTGTCATTTACCGTCTTGTAAAGTCATCAGATGACCAAAACGAATTGCAAAATGATTTAGATAAGATATCTGTATGGTGCGAACAGTGGCAATTGACCCTGAATAAAGAAAAGTATAAAGTTATTCACGTGAGTCTCACAAATCTGAATGCTGTAAATTCAACTAAATACTTAGGGATTACAATTACAAATAACTTAAATTGGAACGTTCACATAGATAATGTTGGGGGTAGAGCAAACCAAAGATTGCGATTCATTGGCAGAACACTTAGAAGGTGCAATAGGTCTACCAAAGAGACTGCTTACACCACGCTTGTCCGCCCTTTTCTGGAGTATTGCTGTAAGGTGTGGGATCCGCATCAGGTGAGACTGACGGACAACATCGAAAAGGTACAAGGAAGGGCAGCTTGTTTTGTATTATCGCGAAATAGGGGAGATAGTGTCACAGACATCATACGTGAATTGGAGTGGCGATCATTAAAACAAAGGCGTTTTTCCTTGCGACGGGATCTTCTCATGAAGTTCCAATCACCAGTTTTCTCCTCCAATTACGAAAACATTCTGTTGGCACCCACATACATAGGGTGAAATGATCATCACGATAAAATAAGAGAAATCAAGGCTCGCACAGAAAAATTTAAGTGGTCGTTTTTCCCGCGTGCCGTTGGAGAGTGGAAGGGTAGAAAGACAGCTTGAAGATGGTTCATTGAACCCTCTGCCAGCCACTTACTTGTGGATAGCAGAGTA
Organism: Schistocerca nitens; assembly: GCF_023898315.1. NCBI lineage: Eukaryota > Metazoa > Arthropoda > Insecta > Orthoptera > Acrididae > Schistocerca > Schistocerca nitens. The sequence goes on along the minus strand of NC_064615.1, from coordinate 1,092,440,559 downwards.
ATTACGTAGATGTAGATGTAAATGTAGATGTAGAGATGTCTTTCTCGGGATCCTCGATTCCTAGCATGGATGAACTGTCTTCATACGTAATTAAAGTTATACGGAACCCTCCGGGCACCAGTGCTACTCGCACATGGCCAATTTTTTTAACATGGTTGATATCACTGACGAACAAAAGATGTTGCATTATCTACTTCACCCTCTTAGGGGCCGAGTTCCTTTTTTTTTTAACTTTCTAATGTAGCCAGTGATCTTCCTGACGCTTCAAGCTATCTCCATACCAGATTTCACTGAAATCGATTGAGCCGTTTAGTCGAGAAAACATAAGAGTTACTTTCGGATTTAATAATATTAGAGCCGGCCGCGGTGGTCTAGCGGTTCTAGGCGCTCAGTCCGGAACTGCGCGACTGCTACGGTCGCAGGTACGAATCCTGCCTCGGGCATGGATGTGTGTGATGTCCTTAGGTTAGTTAGGTTTAATTAGTTCTAAGTTCTAGGCGACTGATGAGCTCAGAAGTTAAGTGGCATAGTGCTCAGAGCCATTTGAATAATATTAGTATTTAAGCTGGTATTAAGCACACTGAAGATTATATAAGCATTATAGTCATTACAGTGATTCGCATTACCTAGCACACGTCAACCAATAGAAGTGTATTCACCAATATAATAGAGTTCAAAAGCCATTTATTTGTAGCTACCCGCAGTAGCCTACCGCCTGTGTGTGTGTGTGTGTGTGTGGGTGTGTGTGTGTGTTTCTGCCTGTCTGTGTGTGTGTATGTGTGTATGTTAGTGTGCGAGTGTAAAATTTTCGCGCGTGCGTCCTTATTTCCGTGCTCCCTGCCAGAGGCGCTGTGTTTATTCGCGTGAAGTGCGGATCATTTATTCTTTCTTTTTGTTACCTTTTGTATGTTAATTATTCTACATTGTTTATCTCTCTTTCTCTGTGTGTGTGTTCCTTTCATACGTGTTTTGTAAAGCTAGCAACGAGGAGCTCACTGACCTCGACTAGACTATTGCACATTACTAGAATCGTGAGCTTTGCATTTTAGCGCCACACACAAAGTTCATTGCTGTTCTTTCCGTCAGCCGACAGCACATCATTTTGGCGCGCAATATAGACGTTTTACTAACGGCATGGCGGAGTCGCAGGAATTGATTCATTTACACTGCGGCTAACGAGTAAATAGCTTATAAAAAGAGTAAACATTTTCCCTCATTTGTGTAATATTCAAATGGAACTATTTAGTTCCAGAGACGTTTTCAGCTCTCAGATATCTATGAAGTATACATGCAGACAGAAGCGACATTCGAACTCACGTCTCCTGCTTCAGTCTGCACATATAGATGGCGCGCTGTGGTTGGCCCGCTAGATGGCGCTGCCATAGGGCAAACGGGTATCAACTGCGTTTTTTTAAAATGGGAACCCCCATTTTTTTATTACATATTCGTGTAGTACTTAAAGAAATATGAACGTTTTAGTTGGACCACTTTTATCACTTTGTGATAGATGGCGCTGTAATAGTCACAAATATATGGCTCACAATTTTAGACGAACAGTTGGTAACAGGTAGGAGATTTCTATTAAAATACAGAACGTAGGTACGTTTGAACATTTTATTTCGGTTGTTCCAATGTGATACATGTACCTTTGTGAAATTATCATTTCTGAGAACGCATGCTGTTACAGCGTGATTACCTGTAAATACCACATTAATGCAGTAAATGCTCAAAATGATGTCCGTCAACCTCAATGCATTTGGCAATACGTGTAACGACATTCCTCTCAACAGCGAGTAGTTTGCCTTCCGTAATGTTCTCACATGCATTGACAATGCGCTGACGCATGTTGCCAGGCGTTGTCGGTGGATCACGATAGCAAATATCCTTCAACTTTCCCCACAGAAAGAAATCTGGGGACGTCGGATCCGGTGACCGTGTGGGCCATGGTATGGTGCTTCGACAACCAATCCACCTGTCATGAAATATGCTATTCTATACCGCTTCAACCGCACGCGAGCTATGTGCCGGACATCCATCATGTTGGAAGTACATTGCCATTCTGTCATGCAGTGAAACATCTTGTAGTAACATCGGTAGAACATTACGTAGGAAATCAGCGTACATTGGAACATTTAGAGTGTCATCGATAAAATGAGGGGCAATTATCCTTCCTCCCATAATGCCGCATTAACCCGCCAAGGTAGCTGATGTTCCACTTGTCACAGCCATCGTGGATTTTCCGTTGCCCAATAGTGCATATTATGCCAGTTTACGTTACCGCTGTTGGTAAATGATGCTTCGTCGCTAAATAGAACACGTGCAAAAATCTGTCATCGTCCCGTAATTTCTCTTGTGCCCAGTGGCAAAACTGTACACGACGTTCAAAGTCGTCGCCATGCAATTCCTGGTGCATAGAAATATGGTACGGGTGCAATCGATGTTGATGTAGCATTCTCAACACCGACGTTTTTGAGATTCCCGACTCTCGCACAATTTGTCTGCCACTGATGTGCGGATTAGCCGCGACAGCAGCTAAAACACCTACTTGGGCATCATCATTTGTTGCAGGTCGTGGCTGACGTTTCACATTTGGCTGAACACTTCCTGTTTCCTTAAATAACGTAACTATCCGGCGAACGGTCCGGACACTTGGATGATGTCGTCCAGGATACCGAGCAGCATACATAGAACACGCCCGTTGGGCATTTTGCTTACGATAGCCATACATCAACACAATATCGACCTTTTCCGCAATTGATAAACGGTCCATTTTAACACGGGTAATGTATCACGAAGCAAATACCGTCCGCACTGGCGCAATGTTACGTGATACGACGTACTTATACGTTTGTGACTATTACAGCGCCATGTGTGACAAAGCGAAAAAAGTGGTCCACCTAAAACATCCATATTTCTTTACGTACTACACGAATATGTAATAAAAAATGGGGGTTCCTATTTAAAAAAAACGCAGTTGATATCCGTTTGACCTATGGCAGCGCCGTCTAGCGGGCCAACCGTAGCGCCATCTGTTTTCCCCCTTCAAACTAGACAAGTTTCGTTCTTTGTAGATCTTTAGTTTGATTCTTATTTCGTGAGATACGTCTCAGCAACTATGTAGTTGAAATTAATTAAAGCACATATGGCTGGGTTTCAGCCAGGATCCCCCATTTCTTTCGATGCTGAGGTGCTATTCCGATACGATTAGAGAGATTCTGCAATTCTGTTCGAGGTTAGAGGGAATATCAAATGGGCTGGCGCGTGAATGGGAATTTGGATCAAGGAGAGAGGCTCGCTAGGGTAGTCCGTGCAGTTGTGCAAAGCTTTAGCGTATCTGCATAATGAACAGGAGACCTGTGTTCGAATCCTGGCCTTCGTACAGTTTTTCATTCGTCGCTTCAGTCTGCACGTATACATTCTTTAGATCAACAAATATCTTGCACTACACACTTTCAAAAGTAGCCTATACGATTCCTTATGTGCCAAACTATCTGTACACCAAACCTCATAAAAATCGATTCAGCATTTGAGTCGTGCGAACGTAACAGGTTTACTTTCGCATTTATAATATTAGTGTGGATATGGACGGCATTATTTCTGCCTACTTTGTCCTGCTGCTCTGACATGCTAATGATTTTCATACCCAAGCACGTAGTAGTACACTTCATTGGCTTGTGACGTCTGCTGCACGCCACGTTCATGTTGCTGCGGTTTTAATGGGCAGCGGTGTACGTAATAAATTGTTGGCAAACAGGAGAGACAGCTGTACCAGTGTGAAAGCGCTCATCATTGTCTTTCCTGTCGCCCGTAGCCCATGCGCGGTGTTCCGCTTTCTGTATTTAGTATGGCCTCCACTGTAAATAATCCTGGATGCCACGTCAGCACTTGCCCCGCAGCAGAAACTGACAAGGCTTTACGCACCAGATGGGGAGAGCGTCGTGTTAAGCTGTGGACTTTTCATTTGCGTCACGCGGATGCGAAACCCGAGCGGCGAGGCGATGGTAGTTGTTTTTCCCCGTCGAGGTCCTGACGAGGACAGAACCCCTGTCGGAAAACGTGCGCGCTGAAACGAGCTGCCATCGGCTGGCATCTGCTGTCAGGGTTAGTCGCGGCGCGTGGGGCGCGCTGTCACACCACCAGCAACACCGCGGCACATGTCAGATACAATAGAAGGTGGTTTTCTGTGTTCAGAACATGATTCGAAAAAGTCATTTCACGACACTGCTCATTAAGCATCAATCATGCAGACTTCCTCGACAATTTATTCCATGTTACCTGCAAAGTGAATACTATCCAGTGCTCCTCATGAAACTTGAGCATACATCATAGAGGGAAATATTTTATCGTTTTCCTCACATCTATGAGGTCAACACTTAGTTACAAAGTTTTAATTGTCACGTCGAAAAAATAAGGTTACATAATTAATTTTTGTTTGTTTGCAGTTACATCTTTGCAGTTATGGTACACGTTGAAACCCCTGCGCTAGAGTGCAGTAGGTCGTATATGGCTACTTAAAAATAGGACAACATTTCAAACATTTATTGCTTCTAAACTATAGAAGACAGGAACACAATTCCAACGTCCCTGGAAAGAAATGTTCCAATTTTTGAAAGTCTCTTCGGGTTTGCTGCCGGATCCTAAAATCAACTTGTAATAAGTGTACCACAATGGCCTATAGCGACCCTGTCTAAAATCGTAATACCTATTAGCACACCTTATACCATTAGGCATAAAAACAAATTCTCTGTATGCGTCCCTAAACTGACGAATTAAATCACCCAAGTTCGGCTTATAATACCACAATTCTTCTAACACAATAACAGCTGCAGAATAGTTTATCTTGTTGCCATAAAACGTTATAGCTAATTCATCAATCCTCTGTTGATTGTTGGGAACAAGGAATGCCAGGCGCAGGTCGTCCGGGTAATTTCGAATATGGTCCCAGTTGGCATAAAAAAACTCCAACGCAGACATTAGCTGTAAACAATAACCTTTATTCAGAAAGTAACAGTACCTTTCCTCTTACAAAAGGTCATGTAAACTCTATTTCTTACAACATATGTTACATATTTCACCTCACTCTGTACATTATCAGTTTTCTCAGGTTCATCACCGGCAATTTGTAGACCAATATAAAAGGGGTTAGTACCTTGAAACAAGCAATTCTTAGCTTTACACTGTGTTTCCAGATCAGTCCAGGATTTAACTTTATCTATATCAGCACTTGTTTCTGGTTTCGAATACGTTACAAACTTAAATCTATTCCTCCTACTATATTTCCGCCATGGAACATCTGCAGAACGCTCTGGATTAAAATCAAAAGCACCAATTTTGTTAGTACACGCTATACGAATTTTTTCAAGTGCACCTTGATCCTCGAATATTTTTTTGTTAGCCCTTTCATCCAAAGTAAGACGCTCTATTCTAACATTAATTCTATACACGTATGTAACAACTTTATTAATTATTACAGAAGCATATTTATTGGAAAAAAACTTGAACTCGTCCGCAATATCATAATGTTGTAGTCTTGCAAAGTTCTTGGCCATCTCGTCGTGTTTCTCACTGATCCCCATTTTGCCATATTCAAATCCTACACCATCTGTTTGTGTAAATTCTGTACGCCATTTGCACATACGAGCGAAGTAGGGCCTACTCAGATTCGTCCGTCGGCGTATCCAACGCCTCGGGCGTGCAGCGCGAAACCTGCGGTATGTCCTCATCCGACGATACACATATGACCTCCTCCGGGGTTTCCATATCCGACGCGTCCGACGCATCAAGTTTCGCCTTCAAAGAACGACAATGCAAAATGTGACAATCAGCATGTACAACATTCAATCGTGAAATGAGTGCTTCGTCACCAATAATAAATTCATTGGATACAAATAGCACAAGGCCACGATGTGTAATAACCATACCGGGCTTATTTTTTACATTTACAGTAACAGGTCGTCCTTCAACAATGCGCTTCAAGGTAGACGCATATTGCCTCCACCTAGACCATTCAAACTCTTCAAACACAATTACATTATGTACACTTGCAGGGTTCCCGGGTTCGATTCCCAGCGGGGTCAGGGATTTTCTCTGCCTCGTGATGGCTGGGTGTTGTGTGCTGTCCTTAGGTTAGTTAGGTTTAAGTAGTTCTAAGTTCTAGGGGACTTATGACCACAGCAGTTGAGTCCCATAGTGCTCAGAGCCATTTTTTGTACACTTGCATCATATCCACCAAATCCGAATTCAGAACAAAACGGTAGATACACATGCTGTTTCCGAGAAATAATTTTTTCGATTAAAGTAGACTTTCCAATATTTGTATCGCCATAAAGGTACAACTGTTTCTTACGCACCTCCGTGGACCGAAAGGCTTTGTTATAACAGCGTACAACGCGCCCCGCCCAGCCATTATAATTTAAATAAGTTGATTTTAGGATCCGGCAGCAAACCCGAAGAGACTTTCAAGACTTATTACGCCGGGAAAGCCTGCGTAGTCACATGTTCAAATTTTTGCTTATTCAGTGTGAGCACTATGTGCTACACGACATATATCACAATGGTGGCTCACTTTCTGCCACACACGAAGCAGCTGATCTCTCGTTATCGAATTCAAGCTTCAACAATACGATGTTGCATAGGGGGGAGGGGGGCGGGGGAAGGCAATATAAACACGGTATTTTACGTAACCTCACAGATAAAGGTCACGAGGTGTGAGGTTTGGAGAGCTGGGAGACCACCGGCGATGAAGTTCATCTTCTGCGCCTTCTCTTCCAATTGAACGTCCTGAAATGGTGTCATTCGGGTAACGTCGGACGTACTTTGAGAAATAAGGCGGGGCACAGTCTTGCATGAAGATGAAGTCATCTGAATGATCTTCAAGTTGAGTATGCATGTCTAGATAGGTTAGTCCCGTCGTTGTTTTCTCCATGAAGAAGAAAGCAACAGTGCCAATGCGGCCGTGACGAGAACGCCTACCTGGACTGTTCAAATTTTACTCTGTTGTCTGTCCAGGAACGTTGGAATTATGGTTCTACCTTTTGTAATTTTTTAATTGCATACTTTACTGGGCTAGGCTGTTGGAAGACCTTTACGTGCTCAACATATGCATAGTGAGAAAACTCCATTGTGTACTTATGCATTGTGCTTGATTACGAGAAGCCGGCGGCAGAATCAGATTGCAACTTTTTATCAGGGCGGGTAATTATCTACCTGACACTCATCTTAGTGTTCTGCAGTCGTCATTCTTCAGCAAGCTGAAAAAAAAGGAAAAAACACAGAAGAGATTAAGTCAACATACACGCCTCCTACTCGAACGAATTACAGACCACAAATGCCCATCGCCAAAACACACAAAAACACATGGGGAGTGGGTGCAAGTAGTACTTCCACATTTTTGAGTTTCACAACACTGTAACTTTTATACAACCCATTACAGTGGTGATCATTACAATAATGTGGCCTGTTTAAGCAATTATTTATAAAAACGTATTCTCAGAATTTTACTATAAATTACGTAAGTAAAAACAATTGATCTCATTTGGGTGCCTACAATTTCGAGTTTTCATTATTTTGTATTACAGGCAGTAGCAAATTCTAATAACTCTCATTATACATGAAACTAACAGAAATAACATTACTTTTCGTAAGTTTACCAAAACATGCTCTTTCAAAATAAAAGATGACTTTATAACACCGAGTCAGTTTTTGAATAAAACAAAACTTAAATACGAAATATTGATCAAATAGATAATTATTTGAAAATTAAGATTCAGATAACATCTAAATTTGCAGAAAACGTTATTTTTGATCGAAAGTACATTTAAATTATTGTGGTTGACGCATTACATAGGTAATTGCCACGAATAGTATGGAAGTACGATTTCAGTATAATTATGTTCTCAGATTAGTAAACTGTGTGTGAATAATTATAAGAAAAATAAGAAATAGTATCGGAACACTGAGACATTGTATAAACACGAATTCAGCAAGTGACGAATTTGCAATAAACATGGAAAATACACTCTCACACCTTTTTTTGTCGGCATAAAAACATCACGTGTTCAGTTTCATTACACCTGTCGATCATGAGAAGAAGCAAACGGTAGCTACCTGGTTGTATGTTAATAACATTTCTTTACAAATCGCGAACGCGTGAAAGGTGAAGGAAGGTACATGCTACTGAATGGAATATATTACATATTACGGCGAATGTGGTCAACATTATGAGACTGAAATGGTTTTTACCGCTACACATGGAGCCATGTAATGGTGGCTGTTACCGGTACCAATGCCTTTTCATTTGACCAAAATTTTTTTTAAAGAGTAAAAGAAGTTTATTTACTTCCATTTTATTTCCCTTGGAGCTATTTGCCAGTAGTGTACTTCCTGCTGAAGAAAAACTGAATAGGACGCGTTCATTAGGGACCAGGCATAAGCTCGTATTGGAGGAAGATGGGAAAGGAAATTAGCCATATAGTTTTCACAGGAACCGCCCCGGGGGTCCATGGTCCAGTGTTTGTTCCCCATTGGTGATGCTGTGTTCCAAGACGTCAGGATCCGTGTTCACACAGCTCCCATCGTCCACGATGATAGTTTGTCGCTTCTCCACTGGCCACCACGGTCACCGGATCTCAATATTATTAAGCCTCTGTGGTCTACGTTGGAGATAAGTGTGCGAATCACTATCCATCTGGGTTCGTTGCCTGAACTTGCCACTGTTTTGCAGGGAGAATGAGATAAGATTCACTTGAAAACCGTACAGGACTTTTGTTTATCCATTCTGAGACTGTAAGCGTTTTCTCTACACCGTATTAAGCATGGTAATGTGTTGTGCTTTTGGTGTCTCCACGTTTTTGCTCACCCACTGAATGTGGCAGTAAGTAATATGTTTCGCGAAACTTGCTGGAACGTAGGCTTTCAGAATTTCAACAGTAGATCTCTCCGTTATTTTCGACCCCTCTTTTGTAGTGTCTGCCACTGGAGAATTTCCGTAATGCTCTCGCATTAAATCAACGATCCCGCGACGCAACGCACCGCTGTTCGGCGGATCTGTTCTATGTCTTGTATTAATTCAATCTGGTAAGGGCTCCAGAATGATAGGCACCACTCAAGAATCTGTCGAACAAGTGTTGCTGCGGATGACGGCCACGCAAACGAACTTGTTTTGTAAGCCATTTCTTTCGGGGGTGAGTTGCATTTCCTTCAGATTCTTCCAGCCTCGAATCAGTTTTTCCTACAATTTTTTTTATGTGGTACTGCACATTAGGTCGCTCCAGTGATGCGCCTCCAATAGTGTAATTGAACAGTAGCGGATTTCTTCGATTATTTATGCGAACTTCGTTACATTCATTTAAGTCCTTGCAGCAGTTGTCAATCCTCTGCAGGTCTTCTTGCAATTCGCTTGTCTTCGAGCATTACTGCGTTCCTATAGACCAGGGCTTCCCAAACTTTTCCTCCGGCGGAACACTTTGAGTATCATCGTACTTTGCTGGATCACATTCTTTATTTTGAAGGTTAATAAAATTTAAAAAAATTAGAAATACCTGTTTATTCAGTGATTACTTCAGTTTTAAATCATAGCTAATAACACAGAAATCCTAAGAAAGTTTTAAAATAGTGGTATTCTCAAAATGTCGGAAGTAAAACTATCATGTTATTGCTAGCTTTACACCAGCACTTATTCTCTTCCTACGGAACACAGTTTGGCAAACCCTATAGCAGAGACTAATACGTCGTCTGCAAAGGTCCCTATGAGACTTTCTTGAAGTACTCCTAAAAATGCGTTTTCATTTGTCGGCTTTGTTCCGTTAAGAGAGTTGTGTTGAGTGCTGTCTGCAAGTAATCTAATCATGCATCTGATTCATAATACAGAATCGTCGCATTTTTTTTCCCAGCATGCTGCCTCACTGGCTCCACTGACATCAGTTGACACCACACGAGGCCTATGAGAAAGACTGGCCACGGCGCGTACGTCGCTCGCTCAAATCAGCACACAAACTACGTTTCTACACCTGTTAACTCGTAACTAGGCGTGTCAGTACTAACGAAAACTGAATCTTCTGCTAGAATCCGTTATTATGCAGTCTTACTGTTATTAGTCCTATAATGATGGGAAGTCAACGGGGACTGATTATAATTTGTTACGGCTGTACTGGCGTACAATAAAATAAAATCATGCTAAAATGATTATCAGTTGCATAAGGCACCACTTCCAGCATGTAATGAGTACTGTTAAGCAGAAGAGACTAAATGCTGCAAACAAGCCATTATACCATTTATATCGAGTATTGATCTAAAATTAAATTTTGCTGTGGTACTGTTAATCAGTAAGACTTCATAATAGCAGATTCCCGTGCAAGGTACAATTCTCGTCAGTACTTACACGCCCAGCTGCGAGTTAACAGGTTTAGAAACGCATTTTGTCTTTTGAGCTGAGCGAGCGAGCTCAGGACTACCTTCGTGACGTACGGTACGCGCCGCGGCCTGTCTTTCTCGTGGGCCTCGGCACCACAGCACAACGAGTTGCCATCCGCGCGATGTGCCTACTCTGGTGCACGCGACTGTACACGTGAGCCGCGGCAGAAGAGCCCACTAAGGCGGAGATAAAAGAACACTTCTTGCAGCAGCGCAGTCTGCTCGCTCAGCTGCGGTAAATAGTGTGTTGCGCTCACGTCGCTCCACTTTATCCTGAGAACCTGCCGTAATCCAAATTCGGGGAAACTAAGAACGTATAGATCAAGCGAGCCCTGCAAAACTTTTGCACTTTCATAGTTTCAAAAAAAGACAATATTTGGAGTAAGTGTAGTTGTTGGGATAAGGTTAGTTGTGGGAATGAAGAGAAAACGTCTTTTAAAAAGGAGCCGAACGACGTATAATAATAATAATAAAATAATAATCATGAGTTTATGATAGGTCCTTGTGTACACATTTCCATACGTCCAAAAATGTGTTTTGCGTTCGGAAAGTTCGTCCCGGCTCGTACGACGGGCACAGATCAGGGACTGTCAGTAGGGCCACATAACCTATGACTTTAACTCGACAGACATTTTCAGTTACAGTAAACACGTTACGTCGTAGTAGCAATAGCCAAATCTCAATTCAAGGCGACAATGGGAAATATGTTTGTCATTCCGGAAAGTGTACTTGTTTAGAAAAGTCGGCTTGTACGACGGGAAGAGATAATGGACTACGGTAGTAGTGAAGGTTGTAGTCTATGGCAACCTTGTACACAAATTATCCAGTTAATAAGTACTTTAAAACAAATAAGATGATATTCGTAATATGACATTATGAAAGGAGCGTCTCTTATTCGTGATTAATAAGTTACCTTCGTAAAATATAGAATGAAGCTGGGCATCCATGATGCACTTTTGCTTATAACAGTTAAGTCTCTTATGTTAAAATTTTGCACAAATAGTTTTCACTCAAAACTGATATCCAGTGTCGTAACCCGGTTAAGAAACCGTTCCTACGATACCTCATTCATCGCTGTGCAACTGGTACGTGTTGACAAAAAGGGATGTTGACTTGAGACATAATACATGTCAATGATAATCAGGTTTCAAAATTATGCTTCTTTTTCGGTAGTTCTTATCAGTCTTTTAAATGTCCCAGAAAAAATATTTTTACTCTTGAAAGTAATGGAAATACAGATTGATATTAAGGCATGCTTGATATATGAATGAATAATACTTATAGGTACCATGTATGCTACTTCGTTAAGCGTACTCTGCGCACGCCATTTATGTGCTGATATATTTATTATGGTGCCTTGCTTAGGGACTAATTTCAGTTAACTATGTTTTATAATTATCTGACTCAAATGCAATAACAATACAGATTAATTAAAACAGTTAGTGCATCATTTGCTTTCAGTAAAATTAAAGCGTTGGAAGGCCCAGCTGTATGACTTTATCACACTACATTTAATTACATTTATTTCCACATGAGTGGATGATTTTGACCTCGAATTGATACCTGTTATCCTTTCCAGTATTAGTTAATACGTTACTACGAACTGTTTAAATCGAAATAACTAACATCTGGAGTAGGTAAAGCAACTGGAGTAGACAATTCCACTTGGTATGCAAGATATATGACAGGCCCACATACCTGAAGAAACTTGTAATAACACCAATCTCAAGAAAAGGGAGGTCCTAAGAGATGTAAATATTACCAAATTATGAACTTAGTCACGACTGCAAAATACTGACATCAATTATTTACAGAAGAATGGAGAAACTGGTAGAAACCACCTCGGCGAAGATCACTCTTAGTTTCTGAGTAATGTAGGAACACGCTTGGCAACACTGACCCTAGGATTTATTGTAAAAGGTAGGTTGAACAAAGGCAAATGTACGTTTACAGAATTCATAGATTTGACAATAATGACTGGAATAGACACATTGTGATAGCAGGGATAAAATAGACATAGCGAAAGGTTAATTACAATTTCTACAGAAACCAAACAGCAGTTACAAGAGTCGAAGGACGTGAAAGAGATGCAGTGGTTGAGAAGGGAGTGAGACTACGTCGTACCCTCTAACCGATATAATTAAATCTGTAGATTGAGCAAATAGTAGAAGGAAACCCTCAATAAATATGGAAGCGCAATTGAAGTTAAGGGATATGAAATAAGATCTTCGTGGTTTGTCATTCACAGCGTAATTCTCTCAGAGATGATAACAGATAATGAAATGTAGCTGAGTTAAATCATGTGATGCTGAAGGAACTAGTTTAGGAAATGAGACACTAAAGGTAACAGATGAGCTTTGCTGTTTCGTCAGCGAAATTACTGTTGATGGCCGAACTAGAGGGGATGTAAAACGCAGACTAGCAAGAAAAGCGTTTCTGAAAAACAATTGTTGTTAGTCAATGTAAATTTAAATGTAGGGGAAGTATTTGTATTAAATGTAGCACTGTGCGGATGAGGAATTTGGACGATAAACAGTTCGGCCAACAAGAGAATATAAGCTTTGAAATGTTGTGCTGAAGAGACTAGATGGACAGTTGGAATAACTGATGTGAAGGTTCTAAATGGAATTGGAAAGGAAAGAAACACAGTACTAGTTGATAGGACACATCCTAAGGCATCAAGTAATCGACAGTTTGATAACAGAGGTACGTGTGGGTGTTAAAACTTGCTTAGGGAGACCACTGTTTGAATAAAGTAAGCATCTTCCAATCGGTGTAATTGTAAGTAGGCCTTTTAGGTTTTTATATTGGTAACGCCACGTAGCGCTCTGTATGAAAATCACTTGCTGTGCTGTGTGCAGTCTGTGGCTGGTTGGCATTGTTGTAATACTCGCCATTGTAGCGTTGGGCAGTTGGCTGCTAACAGCGCGTAGTGTTGCGCAGTTGGAGGTGAGCCGCCAGCAGTGATGGATGTGGGGAGAGAAATGGCGGAGTTTTGAGAGGGAATGATCTGGACGTATGTCCATCAGAGACAGTAAATTTGTAAGACTGGATGTCATGAACTGCTATATATATATTATGGCTTTTAACACTATTAAGGTAAATACATTGTTTGTTCTCTATCAAAATCCTTCATTTGCTAACTATGCCAGCAGTAGTTAGTGCCTTCAGTAGTTTGAATCTTTTATTTAGCTGGCAGTAGTGGCGCTCGCTGTATTGCAGTAGTTCGAGTAACGAAGATTTTTGTGAGGTAAGTGATTTGTGAAAGGTATAGGTTAATGTTAGTCAGGGCCATTCTATTGTAGGGATTATTGAAAGTCAGATTGCGTTGTGCTAAAAAATATTGTGTGTCAGTTTAGTGTTGATCAGAATAAGTAAAGTGAGAAACGTCTGACTACGTTCAGTTTTGCTCAGCTGTTTGAAAATCAAATAATGTAAGAGGTTTTTCAGCTCAGTAATTCAGTAAATTTTCTAAGGGGACGTTTCATAGTCTGCAGTCTTTTACTGCGGCGCTGCAGTACGTATAATCACCTGGTGATGATCGGCATGCTGGCGTTGTCAGCTGATGCGCAGTTCCATTCTGCCTTTTCCAGAATCAGTTGTCAGCAGGCGTGTTTGAAGACTGTGGCCACACTGACTCGATAACGCGTTTAACACGATGACTAAATTCTCATTTCCCCCATTCATGAATGTTTTGAGTGGCCTCCCAGCAGAGACTGAAATGTCTGGCATCAGACATAGTTTAAAATATTACCAATAGGAGTGCATCAGAATATCTTGTCTCTCCTGGCGTTCTATGAAATTCGCTCTCGGCGTGTCCATAGTTTTCATTTTCCAGTTACTCCTTTGAATCTCTCAAATCTAGCTACGCGGTGGTATCCAAAAGAGCCAGACATTCGAATTCTATGTGCAAATGCTTGTGAGTAGACCCAAATACCACTTAGTACCTCCATTTGCAACATTGTGGCAACTGGCTGCGACCTGAATGGTTTGCGGTCTGAAAGAGCTGTGTGTCTGTGTTAATTACTGTTTTAACGTGGGAAAAACTATACACTATACGTAACAGATTAAGGTGCTTTGTATTACCGATTCCTACGGGATGAATAATTAGCACTATTGAAGAACGTTACCTTTGCAGAAAGTCAACAACAGTGGTTACTGGGCGACAGGCCACCGCTTCATTTTATGCGGATTTCGTACTAAAAACAAGATGGCACTTGTTCCCTACCGACCGTATTCACCGGACGTAGCACCGCGTGACTTGCCGCTTTTCCTCAAGATGAAAATCAAAATGAAAGGACGAGAATTCGATACAGTGAAGAACATTAAACACCCTGAGAAAGTAAAACCTCCCGGGGTCATTTCATAATTGGCAGCAACGTTGGGATCGACGTATTCGCTTTCACAGGGACTATTCCGATGGCGACAGTAAAAAACAAGATATAGGTAAGACGTAATGATTTTAATTAATATATTTCGAGAACGTCTGAATACCACCTTGTACTCGTTTGTCACATTCGTTGTTCTTGAGTAACGCCCTGTTTTTCCTCTACAAATTCATTCATTGCCAAAGGTATTCCCTCTAAAAATTTTACAAAGCACTTTTCTGTTAGCCAATACCGCTGCCATAATCTGCATGATTTACTGGTGCTCAGACAGGACCCTGGCTCATCCGTTGTGCACTATTGTTGATCCGCTGACCAAAAACAAGTATGAGGTCACGTCAGGGAATTACAAGGCTTTTATGCATGTATATGTGGCGTAATTACATGGTGAATTGCTTTGTCTTGTTTTCTTTGAGCCACCCGTTGTAGATATACACCACAACCTTTGAGAAATGGTTGATGTAAAGAAGTAGCGTCGCAAGATGTTTGAGGACACCGGTAATTTCAATCAAGATCCTTACAGTTCCTTACAAGGCTATTGCCATTTCGAAAAATGTGTAGTTGAAGTTATTGGATCTGCAAGAATTTCTCTTCCGTCAAAATGGGTTGAAAAGTATGCTAGCAAAAATTTCCTCGTTTTTTTCATGAAGTGTAATCCAGTCGCGACGATGCTACCGTGTGTCAAGGCCTATCTATGAATGAAATAGTTTTCGCCTACCGTCACCTTGTACGCGCTACAAATTTGTTGAGACGATAACCTCTTCACCTATTTACTGTCACTTTCACCCAGAAATTGCTTTTTCGTTGATTTGAAGACTAATAGATATGTAAAACAGCTCTTCCCTGCAGACTGAAAGTCTGTATTTCTGGTTTGTAATGCCGTAATTTCATTGTGTAACTCACTATCAAAAGTATAAAAATGAAATTCGTAAACAACTTATAGGAATCTAAAGCGTATTTCCCAGTATTAGTCATACGCGTTCATCATGGTTTCCTTTCGGCCCTCCTCTTCCAATCACGCCTGATTCATGATTAGTGGAATAATGGTGAACAGTACGAGAATCCAGATGTTGCCCCAAACAAGAAATGGAGATTTAGGTTGTTTAGAAAACATTGTGACTACCGTAAGAATCTGCGTAGTCGCATTCACCAGACCGAAAAATTTTCGTACGTAACAGCTATCAGTCCGAGTTCCCATTTGAACGGAACTCCAGCCTTTGGGTTTCAGCTGCAGGTGTGCATGCTGTGGATGGGTGTGTTCTGACATCTTGCCTAGGTACCCTGGTACTGCGTAAGTCTTCCCTGCGAAGAAAAATGAACCGTGATCACGTCACACACACGACTATACCAGGAATTAACTTTGCGGGTATCCCCCATGTATGCCGGCATCGGTGGCCGTGCAGTTCTAGGCGCTGCAGTCCGGAACCGCGTGACCGCTACGGTCAAAATGGCTTCAAATGGCTCTGAACACTATGGGACTTAACATCTATGGTCATCAGTCCCCTAGAACTTAGAACTACTTAAACCTAACTAACCTAAGGACAGCACACAACACCCAGCCATCACGAGGCAGAGAAAATCCCTGACCCCGCCGGGAATCGAACCCGGGAACCCGGGCGTGGGAAGCGAGAACGCTACCGCACGGGCTACGGTCACAGGTTCGAATCCTGCCTCAGGCATGGATGTGTGTGATGTCCTTAGGTTAGTTAGGTTTAAGTAGTTCTAAGTTGTAGGGAACTGATGACCTAAGACGTTAAGTCCCATAGTGCTCAGAGCCATTTGAGCACATGTATTCAGTAATGTGCCCATTAATTGCTCACAAAGTGTGGAATGTGGTACCGACAAAGGCTTCATTGATATCAAAGAAAATAGTTTCTTCAGCGTCGTTTAACATGTTGCATGCAAAATTATTGTGCTGTGGTTATGTTCCCTGGCAGTGGCTTCTTCAGAGTTTACATTTTTATTTACTTAGAGTCTTGGGTCCTTTTTACAGACGTCACGCACATTTGTGAAAGGCATCACACGTTTCCATGTAGCTTGTCGAATTAACTTCCTTGAGCTGCGAAGGAATAACTGTGGAGGACGTCCTTTACGTGTTCAGTAAGAGTAGAAAACTACGGTACTAGTCCGGTTTTATACGCGTTTCCCGTGTCCAGAAACTGTCTGTGTCACGCGTTCGTCCGTTGGCCATCTGTTTCTTGATACTGACCCACACGAGAGAAACCGTTTTACGCAATAATGCGGGGCCAAAACTGGGATATCACAACGTGACTTATAACTTCTCGTGGCAGTCTTACTTCGTCGTCTTGTCTTACACTACCCAGGAGACCCGAAACAAAACGTCTAACGTATTTTATTCCCTGAATATCCATGCAGTTATTAGTTCTGAATCTAAGACACAATGAAATTAGATTGTATTTCCAAAAACGGTCTCCCATACGCTTGTAATTTCGTAGCACGAAAAGAGAAGTTACAAACGTGAAAGACGAAAGAAAAATCCTCGGGAAGAAGTATGAGCGGAGGAGGATTACGGGTAAGAGAGAGGCACGGTCAGGGAGAACCAAAGAAAAAGACATGCGTTGGCGTCGGCTTCACTCGGACGAGGAAGTGCAAGAGTGGGTGTGGTTGTCAATCCGTCAAAGGCCGACGCGTTCTACGAAACAGGAATTGGTCTTCTCCCCTGCCTGTGGGATGAATGTCTGTGGGAGAAACGTCGTAATGCGTGTAGGGAATAGTTGTGAATGGAACCATCCAGAGTCCCGCTGTGGCGGGTGTTCGGTTTTCATTTGACTGCTTTCATACTACACTCACGGGAAAAAATCTCAGCACTAAAAAACAATTAACGTAGAGCAATGAAATTTTGGGAATACATTTGTCTAGATAACATACTTAAGTGATTAAGTTTGTGTTAGCAGAAGAGCCAACACCGTGTTACGATTGGAGGCCGAAATGCACGCGTTTTAGCTCAAGCAGGCTAGCGTGAGGAGGGAAGAACTATACTGACGTGAGGTCTGGAAAATGACAAGGAATGAGAATTCAGAAAGCGGACATAATTAGTTTGATACTTAACTTTAATCCATTAATGGTGATCATCGCTCTTGACGGTACGTGATTCACAATATTATCTGTTCAGAATACATTCTTAAAGTAATTATAGTAACTGAATATGGCGCCTTGCTAGGTCGTAGCAAATGGCGTAGCTGAAGGCTTGCTAAACTGTCGTCTCTGCAATTGAGAGGGTCTGTAGACAGTGAACCATCGCTAGCAAAGTCGGCTGTACATACTAAAGAACCGCGGCCGATTTAAAGGCTACCACCTAGCAAGCGTGGTGTCTGGCAGTGACACCACAATTAACATTGCAATGTCACAGGTTAACGTATCTCAGTTGCTTTTCAGTAACGTCTCATAATTTTATACACAATATGTTATATTTCAAGCTAAAATTTATGAAAATGAACTACTTTATAAAATGTTTTAGTCTCGATGCTATAATCGACAAGTATTAGTTTTGAATGTACTGTTAAAATTTTTTTTTTAGAAACATTTGAAATTAAGAACTATTGGCACACTTTAAAGTTCTGTTATTAATTACGCAGTAATGTACTGGTTACTATGTTTATTTCTCGAATCACTTATGAAGTAATAATCGAAAGTAATCATGTAACAGACACTAGTAGAAATTTAGTTGGTTACGAAAAATTGTAAATCATTTAGAATATCGTAATTTCCGCAGAGTGTGAGAGTGGTAAGCACGCCTCTGATGTGATCGGTCCTATCTTTGTATTTTGTGCGAACAGTGTAATTTCGGATTTGTTAATGTGAAAACTGGAAATACTGTTCATATACTAAAATGTGAAAAAATATATTAACGTAGAAACAAAAATTCTGCAAGAATCTTCAGATTTATTTAAATCAATCAACCGTGAGCTTCGAGAATCAAACCCGTAGACAAGACGAACTGGAACCAACTCTATATGAAAATCTAAGTAAACTAGAAAGTTTATTGTTATCTTAGCTCGTCTCAAATCTTCATAAAAGATGTGACAAGTTCCATGGCTGTTGCACTTGGTTTGTGAATACAGGGACGATTAATACTCTTTGTGGACGACGCTGGAATTGTCGTCCGATGATGTCCAACATCTGCTTGATTGGAGACATATCTAATGATCGAGCAGGCCAAGGCAACATGTCGACGCTGTAGAGCATGCAATAGCGGCGATCGCTGTGGGCCGGCCGGTGTGGCCGTGCGGTTCTAGGCGCTTCAATCTGGAACCGCGTGACCGCTACGGTCACAGGTTCGAATCCTGCCTCGGGCATGGATGTGTGTGATGTCCTTAGGTTAGTTAGGTTTAAGTAGTTCTATGTTCTAGGGGACTGATGAACACAGATGTTCAGTCCCATAGTGCTCAGAGCCATTTGAACCATTTCGAGCGCTGTCCTAATGGAAAAAAAAACGATCTGGAATGCTGCTCATGAATGGCAGCACAACAGGTCGAATCACCAGACTGAGGTACAAATTTGCACTCAGAGTGCGTGGGATGACCACTGGAGTGCTCATTCTGTCGTACGAAATCGCGCTCCAGACCATAACTCCAGTTGTAGGCCCATTGTGTCTAGCAGGGATAGAGATCGATTGCAGGCTCTCAGCTGGCCTCCTTGTAACCACCACACGGCTATCACTGGCACCGAGGCAGAACCAGCTTTGACCAGAAAACACAACAGGCCTCCACCCTGTCATCCAGTGAGTTCTCGCATGGCACCACTGGATTCGCAAATGGCGGTGGTTCAAATGGCTATGAGCACTACGGGACTTAATTTCTGAGTTCATCAGTCCCCTAGAACTTGGAACTACTTAAACCTAACTAACCTAACGACATCGCACACATCCATGCCCGAGGCAGAATTCGAACCTGCGACCGTAGCGGTCGTGCGGTTCCATACTGTAGCGCCTAGAACCGCTCGGCCACACCGGCCGGCAAATGGCAGTGGTTTGAGATCGGTGGAATGTGCGCTGCCGGGGGTCTGACTCGGAGCTGCCCTTGAAGTAACCAGTTTGTAATAATTTGTTGTGTCACTGTGGTAATAGCTACTGCTCAAATTGTTGCTGCATATGCACTACGATGGGCCAGAGCCATATGCCGATCGTGATGATCTTGTCTAGCGGTGTGCCACGTGGCCGTCCCGAACACTGCGTTCTTGCTACAGTACCTTTCCGTCGCCATGGCTCTCATGAACGATGTACAGTGCCTACATCTCCGCCAAGTCTTTCTGCAATATTGCAGAAGGAACATACAGTTTCTAGTAGGCCTGCTACACGACCTCGCTCGAACTCAGTGACGAGTACATAATGGCGTCTTTGTCGCCTTAAAGGCATTCTTGAGTACCATCAACACGCCACGTCTAGTCTCAAACGTAAGTACTATCACGAGCGTTACAGCGTGTACTTAAAGCAAACCTGATTTGCTGCCTCATGGTTGCTCCACTTATGCGATTATGGCGAAATTTGAAGAATCATTATCTTTCGGATGTAGAAACGTGGCTGCCAACTTTCGTTTATGTCGCACAGCCCCTTCTTGGTGCTGCGAATGTACACGACTGGCCATTAAAATTGATACACCACGAAGATGACGTGCTACAGACGCGAATTTTAACCAACAGGAAGAATATGCTGTGATATGCAAATGATTAGCTTCTCAGAGCATTCACACAAGGTTGGCGCCGGTGGCGACACCTACAACGTGCTGACATGAGAAAAGTTTCCAACCGTTTCGTCATACACAAACAGCAGTTGCCCAGCGTTGCCTGGTGAAACGTTGTTGTGATGCCTCGTGTAAGGAGGAGAAATGAGTACCATCAGGTTTTCGACTTTGGTAAAGGTCGGATTGTAGCCTACCGCGATTGCGGTTTATCGTATCGTGACATTGCTGCTCGCGTTGGTCGACATCCAATGACTGTTAGCATAATATGGAATCGGTTCGTTCAGGAGGGTAATACGGAACTCCGTGCTGGATCCCAACGGCCTCGTATCACTAGCAGTCGAGATGAAATGCATCTTATCCGCAACGGCTATAACGGATCGTGCAGCCACGTCTCGATCCCTGATTCAACAGATGGGGACGTTTGCAAGACAGCAACCATCTGCACGAACAGTTCGACAACGTTTGCAGCAGCATGGACTATCAGCTCGGAGACCATGGCTGCGGTTACCCTCGACGCTGCATCACAGGCAGGAGCGCCTGCCCGCGATGGTGTCCTCAACGACGAACCTGTCAGCACGAATGGCAAAACGTCATTTTGTCGGATGACTCCAGGTTCTGTTTACAGCATGATGATGGTCGCATCCGTGTTTGGCGACATCGCGGTGAACGCACATTGGAAGCGTGTATTGGTCATCGCTATACTGGCGTATCATCTGGCGTGATGGTATGGGGTGCCACTGGTTACACGTCTCGGTCACCTCTTGTTCGCATTGACGGCACTTTGAACAGTGGACGCTACATTTCAGATGTCTTACGACTCATGACTCTACCCTTCATTCGATCCCTGCGAAACCCTACATTTCAGCAGGATAACGCACGACCGCATTTTGCAGGTCCTTTACGGGCCTTTCTTGATACAGAACATTCTACAGATCTCTCACCAATTGAAAACGTCCGGTCAATGGTGGCCGAGCAACTGGCTCGTCACAATACGCCAGTCACTACTCTTGATGAACTGTGGTATCATGTTGGAGCTGCATGGGCAGCTGTACCTGTACACGCCATACAAGCTCTGTTTGACTCAATGCCCAGGCCTATCAAGCCCGTTATTACGGCCAGAGGTGTTTGTTCTGGGTACTGATTTCTCAGGATCTATGCACCCAAATTGCGTAAAAATGTAATCACATGTCAGTTCTAGTATAATATATTTGTTCAATGAATACCCGTTTATCATCTTGGTGTAGCAATTTTAATGCCCAGTAGTGTATTTTCCGTCAGTGTATTGCGGAATGTAGGAACGTTACTCTGTGCTATCTTGAGGTTGAGCTCAAATGCTGTAAAGTCAGGTAATTGCAATCCTATGCAGGGGTGTAGTTACACCAGCCGTAAAAGGCTGACAGTTTTTATTCTTAAAAAGATAAGAATGTCTGCAGGCAAATGTTCCAGTGACATGCGCACAATCGGAATTCAGTCTCGTGATACGATAAGAGTGGGCTCGCTTTCTTTGAAGAGCGAGGTGTGCTGACGAGCCAGCGGCGGCCTAACCTAGCGTGGCCAGATAGGGAGGAACCGGTTCCGGCTGGATACCGCCCTGCAGCGTCTGCAGGCGAGCTATCTGCTATCGCCCGCTGTTTGCCGCCGGCCTGCTGATAGGACGCAGGTCTCAGGTCGCCTGTCGCCGCTGACAGCTTGCGTCACAGCCCGTTGTGCCAGGCTGCTTTACATTTCTCCTGGAAACACGTCACTAATTTAGAACTTTCCATTTGCGTCTGCGAAACGATGCTCAACCCTTTGTGCTCTAGAAGCAGCGCAAGAGGTATTCTTACACTGATGCTGCTAAAGATACATTATTCCTTGTCGTACGCAAGCATAGTAAAACACCTAAATACATGTTATTAGCGTTCCGTGGTTCTGTCTGTAAAAATGGAACCTTAATCTGATCGCTTAGTTTTCCGTTCGCCTGTTGATCTATTTTTCTGTTCGACTGTTAAGAACCCTTTTTCTCAGAAACTGGTACACGTTAAAAGTTAAAATTTATGTCATGTATTAAGGTCTATGATCTGTTGGCGGTGTAGAAATTTTAAGCTTCTTAGTCAATTCAAACAAAGATACGGCCATTTATGTCATATTTTGATACTCGAAAAACCACTCATCAAAACTTACATCGTGCTTTCCGTTCACCTAGAATCATAAAATGTGGCATAAAGCAAGGTTTCTCAGCACAAATAAAGGAAAAAAAACTCCGAAAATTGTTAATTTGTAACAATAGGAACATTTTTTTGTCTTTTTTTTATGCGTCAGTCTATTCGTCTGTCCGTTTGTCAAGACCCTTTTTCTGTGGAACAGGTTGGCGTATGAAATTCATAACTATGTCACATACTAAGCAATGTAGTCTCTTGGCGGCGTTAAAAGTTTAAATTTCTAAGTCAATTCAGATAAAAGACACGGTAATTTTCGTCACATATTCCGATACTCGAAAACTCACGCATCAAAACCTATAGGGTACTTCCTTTGAGCTAGAATAAAAAAAATTTGCATGAAGCAAGGTTCCACAGTAAAAGTAAAAGAAAAACTCCAAAAATTGTTAATTTGTAATTACGTAACACGTATAAATATTTTTTGTCATTTTTTTATTCGTTTGTATATCTGTCCCTTTTTGTCTGCAATACGTTGGCGTATCAAGTTCAAATGTATTTCACGTACTAAGGTCTATGGTTCCTTGATGACGTAAAAATTTTCAGCTTCTAAGTCAGTTCAACCAAAAGATACGTCCAGTTACGTTGCATATTTTGATACGCGAAAACTCCTCATCAAAACCTATAATATACTTCCTATTGACCTAGAATCATGAAATTTGGCAAGAAGCATGGTTTCACAGGACAAGTAAAGGAAAAAATCCAGAATTAGTAATGTGTAATTACATCACACGAAAAAAGATTTCTTTGATTTTGTTACCCGATTTCAGAGTTGATATTAGAACATTTTTGAGAGTCTCTGGGACTGATATTTTGCCAGTATCATTGTGGATAACAGGCAAAGATAGCCGAGATCCTCGATTCCCGCAATGTGTAAACTGTCTGTATACATAATCAAGTTTATACGGAACCCACAATGCATTGATCCTTCTTGTGTCTGACCAATTTGTTTTCTACTGGAAGTAAAACAGAGCCATCCACTGTCAATTGCTTCAGTTATCCAAAGTAGAGTCATAACCATTTTTCTCCGAGAGGTTCATCTTTAGACGGCTGTACACGTTTTGTTATATGCATTTTATACTGTATTAAAGAATGGATGTCGGCTATTTTCCACTAAGGTCAAGGTTTGTCTCTAACGGGTGTGGAACGGTGACAAAGGTTTTGAGCAGTTTTCATTTTTCATAAACCAGAGGTTGCTATTGTGTCTGTGTGTGTGTGTGCGTGTGTGTGTGTGTGTGTGTGTGTGTGTGTGTGCGTGCGTGTGTTGGCTGTGTTCTGACGTGTTGCACTTGTTGCCGATAGCAAGGTTTATGGTTACAGATCTAATGACTCCCTGGAAACCGCTTTGATAGAAGAAAATGAAATAAAGGTCCTCAATGTACAACACAAAGGCCGCAGACTAGACATTCTAGAACATTTAGGATTTTTAGACAAAAAATTACACAACTACTTCAGTGTTGAAAAGAGCCAATAATTTATTTTCTAAATTATTTTACATGGATGGTTGTAATGGTTTGGTCTAACATGACATTTTCTTTTATGGTAATGGGGAGACTTATATAATATATGAACTTTACAAGCTGTGCAAAGAAAATGTGTCTGCCAGATATTGATTTGTGTTGTCTTTCTTCCTTGCTTTGTAACTTCTTTATCCGTTGCCCTCGTAGCTTGTATCTCTGCGGAAGTATGTAAATGTTGAAGTTATTTGTGATAATAATAATTACCATCAAACAGATTTTCTGACAATAACGCCATACATATATTTTTAACTGCCCATCGTTTGGAAGTGTCGGTGAGTTTTGTTTCATAATGAGAATTAGCCGGCTTGATGGTAGTCTGTTTAGCCAACATCATCACTATCTCACTAAGATAACTACAAATTTAGCTGTTATATAGCGCCTGCTTGTTATGTTACGTTCGAAGTCCGATTCGTCAGTGCAAACAAAACTGACGCCCTTGAGATATTTAAAATCCACGGTCGCGGAATAATTAAAAAATCCAGCTACTTATACAACGTAATATTTCGTGTTCCCAATATTTGGTTTGAGCTGTCAATGTAACGCGTGTCGTAAGAAAAAATGAAATGATCGTATGGCATTTATTGGCCGGGATACCCCCTGCGGGGTTCGGCCGCCGTACTGCAATTCGTTTTAATTGACGCCACTTCGGCAACTTGCGTGTCATGAACACACAACTCCCAGTCTCCTGTCGGGAATCGAACCCGGGCCACTTTGCGTGATAGGCGGTAACGCTACCGCTGCGCTGCGGAGGCGGATGTGTCAAAAGAAACACATTGCCATGTGTAATAGGAACAGATAGCTAAAACACTAGGGTGCACTGTAAGCTTTTATTTCGCCGTATCTTCTTCAGCTCCTTCTGAAATCAACGTAACTTTATTTTAGCTCTTACATTAGAACCACTCAGGGGTTCGTTTCGTAATAAAGTACACTGAGGTACCCCAAGTCACTGTATAGCGATATACACATATACAGGTGGGTGTACGACCGCGTACACGAGGTGTAAAAGGGCAGTGCATTGGCAGAACTGTCATCTGTGCTCATTTGATTCATGTGAAAAGGTGTGCGACGTGATTATCGCTGCACAACCATGATTAACAGGATCCTAACGCGGAATGTTAGTTGGCCCTAGATATAAGGGACATTCCATTTCGGAAATCGTTACGGAATTCAATGTTCCGACATCCACAGTGTCAAGAGTGTGTCAAGAATACCAGATATCAGGCATTACCTTTCAGCACGGACAACGTTGTGGCGATGGCCTTTACTTGGCGACTGAGAGCAGCGGCATCAGCGTAGAGTTGTCAGTGCTAGCAGACAAGCAACACTACCTGAAGTAACCGCAGAAATCAATGTGGGACATAATCGAGAGGTTAGCTGGTGCACAACATTCTGCACCGGCAATACTTTAGCAATTACGGACAGCTATGGAGGCAGTGTGGCTCCATATTTCTGCAAGGGACTTGCAACGACTTGTTGAGTCCATGCCACATCGAGTTGCTGCAGAATGCCAGGCATAAAGAAAACCGATATGATATTAGGAGGTGTCCCACGACTTCCGTCACCTCAGTGGATACAGCTTAGAATCGCACATAAGAAAGGAAGAAAAACAACGAAATTTTAATTGTTGTGTGTATACAACGTACTAGGAAGAATACATGGATTTCTAGGTGATTTTGGGTTTACTCAGTTTAAATTTAGAGTTAGTACAGGAAGCTACACACTTTTGTTAGCAGCAAAGCCTCGAACAAGGCTGGATATCGAGTCGAATTGAGCTTGGATGACGCATACGGGCACGTTATTTCATGTTAATTTAACTCTTTACAATCTTAGTGGTTGGATGAACGTCTCCTGGCAACCTAAGGCTATATGTTTAAAGCAGGTGAGAGATATGGAGAACGAGCTGCACAGTCGAACACCCGCTCTATCGAAAAAGATTAAGACAGCATAGGTAACATGCGATCTTACGTTATCTTGTTGGAATAGAACAACAAGGACGATTGCGCAGCCACGTCACGTAACGAGAATCAGAAAATAAACTTGTTTGCTGCAGACAAGCATCCAGGTAGACAATGCGACAAGTGTCAGTACCATTGCCATTCTTGCAGCTTCCTCTGGCGCAGGAGCAGAGAAGGGTGTGGTGCGACCAGCGACAACACTGGACACCGGAGTGGCACCGTGTCAGACTAGCCTCGGTTCTGGGCACTGCATGGCAATGACGTATCCATGTGTGATCTGTCAGAGGGGAACGAAACTTGCCATATTGCATTCATCACCGTTATACAGGCCCTGCGCTTAGCATAATTGTATGGGATGCCACTGGGTACACAATACGACCAACTCTGTTTCGCAAAGCCTGTAATCTGGACAACAAGCATTATATTTCCGACGTGTTAAAGCCAGTGGATATGTCATATTTTTGACGTGTCCTTGATGTTATGTTCCAACAAGGAAATGTAATATCACATGTTTCTCGTGTCGTCTGTCCTCTCCGGCGCTGTGCGCGTGGGGCTGTTGAGTTACATGGCGTTGAGTATGCCCCTCCTGAACCCACCGATTACATATTCGCGTGACAGTCTTGGTATCCCGACCAACTCGAGCAGAAATATCCTTGAACAAGAAACCACCGTCTAGATACGTCACGATTCCACCACTGTCGAATTGCGGCACTTGCTAGTAGATATTTCTACTTCTTACACAAGGCATTGACACAACCTTCTCACAATGAACAACATGCAAATGCGATTTCTGAAGAGAGAACCGCTGTGTGGTCTTTCCTTATATACAAAATCCACGAGGGACTTTCATCAAGTAATGCAACACACATTTGTTTTATGAAAGCAGGTGCTTTTGTTCATAATTCCAATACACCGTACTATTCCTCACTTCTTTGGTTACAAAACCGTATTTTTGAACATAATCTCCATTCAATGCGACGGTCTCATGCCACCTAAATGGAAGGGCCTGTGTGCCCGCATGGTACCGCTCTACAGGTCGGCGTCGGAAGCAACACCTTGCTGTACGAATAACCTCCCCATCATCCACGTACTGCTTCCCACGGAGTGCATTATTCCTTGGGCCAACAGATGGAAGTCGGAAGGTGAGAGATCCGGGCTCTAGGGTGGATGAGGAAGAACAGTCCAAATCAGTTTCGTGAGCTCCTCTCGGATGCGCAGATTTGTGTCAGGCCCTGCGTTGTCATGGAGAAAGAGAAGTTCGTTTGCATTTTTGTGGCGACGAACACGCTGAAGTCACTTCTTTAGTACACTGAGGGTAGCAAAATACACTTCAGAACTGATCGTTACACCTGAGCGAGGACATCAAACAAAATAACCCCTTCAGAGTCCCAGAAGACCGTCGCCATGTCTTTACCGGCTGCTGGCGCGGCTTTGAACTTTCTGTTGAGAGGAGAGATGGTGTGGCGCCACTCCATGGGTCTCCGTTTTGTTCTCCGTTCGAAGTCATCAACCCATGTTTCATCACCTGTGACGATGTTCGACAAAAGATTGCCACATCACCCTCGCAACGCGCAAGAAACTGTACAGATGCCCTTTTTGGTCTTCTATTAGGCTTCGAGGCACCCAACGGGGACACACCTTTGAGTACCCCAACTGTTGGACGATTATATCAGCGCTACCAACAAAGTCGTGAAGTTGAACTGCGATTTGATTATAATCCTATAATCACCTCGAATGACAAGTGTCCGCACGTTACAACATTGCAGGAATCTCAGCTGTGTGCGGCCGTCCGACACGTGGTAGATTGGACAGTTTTGTGCGACCGTGTTGCGACATACGCCTCGCCCAACGACTCACCGTGCTCTTGTTCACTACCAGGTCTCCGTAGGCATTCTTCACGCGCCTATGAATATCTCCAATGCTCTGGTTTTCAGCCAAAAGAAAATCAAATACAGCTCTCTGCTTGGAAGGCACCTTCGTCACAGAAGCCATTTAGAAGGCTATGTAAAGTGCTGCCACCTATTGGAACTTCATAGAACTGTAGGGGCTGAAGCGGGAATATTTCGCCATGTCCCACGACTAATTCCGCATTTTTTTCAACCGAAATTGGCCGAAAGAAAAGACCTGTTGCATTACTTATTGAACACCCCTCGTAGGTAGCATTACTCCCACCTACTTTGTTCGGCTGCACTGAAATGCAAATAATTTTCACATCCAAACTTGTAATACGCTTCATGCCCGTTTGACATTTGCTGCATGCCGCCCTCAAGTTGTTGGAATGTAATGGGCGACAGCGTATATAACTGCTTGCAGTTAAAAGTAACTTACAACTATCTCGTTTCTCCAATGCAGTATATCTACACGGTACTACTTTTTCAAGTGAATACCTTCAGTCCCTTCGATTGTTTTGTTTCAATTTTTTCATTCGTCATTTGTTGATAATGAAGTTCAGACAGCAGAGGAATTTGTAATTTATTACTTGAGTCTTCCGTCATAACTGCAATGAATATTTTTATTGGTGTCTAGTTTCGAACTTTTCGTTCATTCTCAAACCATTACCTATAGTTGTGATGTTCCACTGTACATAATAAGTTTGTTTTTACATGTGATCAAATACAACAAATGTTACTTGACTATATTACGATTTTCTTGATACATTCACAATTCGATAGGCGTCTTTAGTCGTTTAGACATAAAAATTTGACGGTATTATGTGCAGCAAAACATTAAAAATACAGATAATGGTTTGAGAATGTACGAAAAGTCCGAAAATAGTCACTAATAAAAATATTATTTGGAACTCTGGTGAAAACCTTAATTAACAGATAACAAGTATATTGAGTTGCTGATGCTGATATCGTCACGATGTTGAAATTACGTAAACACGGGAATTTCATCATGGACCATCACTGAAGCACATTATCGCAATATGCAGGTTCTTTAGGTATTATACGTTGTTTTTCGTTAGCTCTCATATGTTTTTTCTGTTTGTATAGCAACCTTATCACTCTCAGGGGCGGGTGTATCACCAGGCCATGACGAAAAGCCTCAGGTGTAACGTGGATTACCTTTGCTTCGAAATCCGTATAGGAAATAAAAACGGAAATACATGCAGTTGATAGACTTTCACATAAAATATGTGAATTTCGCTGTCCTTTCGTTGAAACAATCACGAATTTATTAAAAAAAGAATGACATTTTATTAAAGTGAATTAACTGTGATATTGAGTGACACTGGACTCTCATCATTTTAGATTTTATCCTGAGACATTTCCCCTCATAGGCTCAAGACATTTGATTGCTAGTATTAAATAAGGGCACTTCTTAATATTCAGCAAAATTATACTTATTTGGTCACGAAACGGTTTTCAGCTTCTTAAGCCATCATCATGTGACAACTTGATGCCGCAAACGCAGATAAAATAGCGAATGACGTGCGACGTACACAGATATTATTTATACAGAAGATACAAAACATGTAGAAGTGATGACGTTTAGAATGTTTACATTAGAATTTAATACATTTTTATGTTGCACAGAAATAATTACGTTTCATTATAAAAGGGAAAAATAAACTTTTTACATGGAGAGACATTAGTAACAGATTAAAAAATGAAGCTGAATTTATAATTTTAGTCCGATTTTTATACAACCAAAACTTACTTTAACCGAGAGGGAGAAGAATAGCGACTTCGGTCATTAAAGACTAAACTGGCAGTCTGTGTCACATGTTTATTATTTCTAGTATTTCCACTAGGCTCATATTTGTGCTTCTCTTTAGAAAAATGTAAAATTTCACGACCTACAATATATGGGTGCTTTTGTTTTGAAAGAGCCACGTGGTCAGAGGTGCCTTGCCACCTTCCGCGCGGCTCGTCCCGCCGGAGGTTCGAATCGTTGTCCTTAGCGTAAGTTAGTTTAAGTAGTGTGTAGGCTTAGGGACAGATGACCTGAGCTGTTTGGTCCCATAGGAATTTACCATAAATTTCAAAACATTTTTTTTTAAAGATGTTCCGGAAAGGTTGAATCTCTATTTCTTAATCACCAACCTCTCTCATGCTGAGATAACCTAACTGAATAACATAAGGAAGTGTTTCCTATTTAATATTGTTATCATGTTATCAGGAGATAAGAAAGAACTGTCCAACTACAGAGGAATAAACCTACTGAGTTCAGCTCTTAAACTAATAAAAAATAATAGGAAGTAAAATAAAAAGCGTTTCAGCTCCTGCAGAGGAGCAGTGTGCTTTCAGATTGTAGATAAATCCATTGAATACAACATATTGATTTACAGAAGGCTTTCGATAGCATTCAGTTAAAAGATGTGGTACACCTGCTCTACACTCTGGGGATTCAATCCAACGGAATAAAAAAATTGAAGACATTTGTACCAACAACTAATCCACGCGAAAATTGGTTGCAGGTTAACTAGCTGCAAAGCACGTAATAGTGGTATTAGACAAGGTGACACTTTGGGACCCTGCTTTTTAATGTAGTCATGGACGAGGTGATAAAGAAGGTACTGGCTGGTAGTGCTTATAGAATGGGAGACAAAGAATAAAAATCGTTTGTTATGCTGACGATGCAGTTCTGCTGACACACAGTAAAGACTACCTGCAGAAACGTTTACGTATATTTAACGAGTCAGGCAAAAACTAAATATCGTCATATCCACTAAAAAAAAACAAAAACGTATGACATCTCAGGAACCAATTATATGCAAAAGGGAAGTGGACAGGGAAATTATTCAGCAGTTAATGACATTTAAATATCTTGGTATAGAACTGTCCAGCAGTGGAAATGTTGAAAAGGAAGATAGAGAAGAAGTATCAAAAGCAGACAAAGTGGCAGGGTGTTTTAAGTAATACTATTTGGAACAACAATCATACAGGAAAAGAGGCAAAGGCAAGTATATACAAAACAGTAGCGAAGCCAGTTGTGACTTACACGACAGCGACAAAACGGGAAACAATAGAAACGAAGAGAAACCACGGAAATGAAAATTCTGCGAAGGATTACAGGAAGACACCGGGAGATAGAGGCGTGAAAGCATTAGAAAAGGATGTAAAGTGGACTCCATTAACGAGTGGGTACATAAAAGAAAGCATGAATGGAACGAACAGATAGACAAGATGGTTGAAATGAAGACTGTGAAAATCGTAAGAAAGAAATCACCACCTGCTAAATGAAATGCTGGCCATCCAAGGATAAAAGATGGAGCGACAACCTTTGGATAGACTGAGATATCAGGCTTTAGCCTAGGAACAAAGGAAGAAGATCATGTTCCACCAAGCACCAGTGGAAAATTCAGTTAATGTTACATTTTAATGTAATTCGTTGACAGTTGATTACAGATGTCAAGCATCATATAATTTCCGGTACGGTCCTATATCGATGATGTTCTGAGCCAAGTTAGCGACCAACAGGACTCACATTAAAGGGAATGGACTTCGCTACGCCAACAAAATGTTTCCTTTGCCTTCCGCAAGTTCACTAACCGGGTAGGTGAGCACACAGTACCGGAGTACGTATAGGGCGAAAGCGAGCATTCGTCATTGACCATTCGAAAGAATCTTACATCTACACTACTGGCCATTGAAATTGCTACACCACGAAGATGACATGTTACAGACGTGAAATTTAACCGACGGCAAGAAGATGCAAATGATTAGCTTTTCGGAGCATTCACACAAGGTGGCGACATGTACAACGTGCTGACATGAGGAAATTTTCCAACCGATTTATCATACACAAAAGGCAGTTGACCGGCGTTGATGTGATGCCTCGTGTAAGGAGGAGAAATGCGTACCATCAAGTTTCCGACTTTGATAAAGGTCGGATTGTAGACTATCGCGATTGCGGTTTATCGTATCGCGACAATGCTGCTCGGGTTGGTCGAGATCCAGTGACTGTTAGCAGAATGTGAAACCGGTGGTTTCAGGAGGGTAATACGGAACGCCGTGCTGGATCCCAACGGCCTCGTATCACTAGCAGTCGAGATGACAGGCATCTTATCCGCATGACTGTAACGGATCGTGCAGCCACGTCTCGATCCCTGAGTCAACAGATGGGGATGTTTGCAAGACAACAACCATCTCCACGAACAGTTCGACGACGTTCGCAGCAGCATGGACTATCAGCTCGGAGGCCATGGCTGCGGTTACCCTTGACGCTGCATCACAGACAGGAGCGCCTGCGATGGTGTCCTCAACGACGAACCTGGGTGCACGAGTAGCAAAACGTAATTTTTTCGGATGACTTCAGGTTCTGTTTACAGCATCATGATGGTCGCATCCGTGTTTGGCGACATCGCGGTGAACGCACATTGGAAGCGTGTATTGGTCATCGCTATACTGGCGTATCACCTGGCGTGATGGTATGGGGTGCCATTGGTTACACGTCTCGGTCACCTCTTGTTCGCATTGACGGCACACTGAACAGTGGACGTTACATTTCAGATGTGTTATGACCCGTGGCTCTACCCTTTATTCGATCCCTGCGAAACGCTACATTTCAGCAAGATAATGCCCGACCGCATGTTGCAGGTCCTTTACGGGCCTTTCTGGATACAGAAAATGTTCGACTGCTGCCCTGGCCAGCACATTCTCCAGATCTCTCATCAATTGAAACGTCTAGTCAATGGTGGCCGAGAAACTGGCTCGTCACAATACGCCAGTCACTACTCTTGATGAACTGTGGTATCGTGTTGAAGCTGCATGGGCAGCTGTACCTGTACACGCCATCCGAGCTCTGTTTGACTCAATGCCCAGGCATATCGAGGCCGTTATTACGGCCAGAGGTGTTTGTTCTGGGTACTGATTTCTCAGGATCTAAGCACCCAATTTGCGTGAAAATGTAATCACATGTCAGTTCTAGTATAATATATTTGTCCAATGAATACCCGTTTATCATCTGCATTTCTTCTTGGTGTAGCAATTTTAATGGCCAGTAGTGTATGTGTACACGATTCCGGTCAATAGGAAACTGCTTGCGCAGCCGCATACCCAATGACTTCAGAATTATTGTATTTCACGATAGGGAAAAAATGGTACCGAAAAGCTAAAGTCACATTTGTCAAGGTTTGTTATAAAAGAAGAAACCCGTCTTGAAAGAGATACGGCAAACTACTGAGTACGTATCCTTGTAGCCTTCAGCAGGCGACGGCGCCCGTAGGCGGATGTTTTGCGGGCGTCTGTCACCGCCCGTGTATTTCTCTCGCCTGCCGGATCTGCCAGTCGCGACGCGACGAAGACGCTACCCAGCGGCCTGTGCGCCACGCCAGCACGCCTCCACAGAACACGTCAACTGTGGGCGAAAAAAAGTCTGCTGCAGTTGGTCCGGTGTGCCTCAGTGAAGCACCACCACAGCCTCAACTTCCATTCTGGAATTTCAAAGACGATGCTATCGCATTTAAGCGACAACTCTCTAGCGAAAACCTTCTGAATCCCTTCTAATACGAACATCTTTCTCTGAGCGTTTGTAGAAGATACCGATTAGCATATCCTTGACGTTGACGGATGTTATTCGTGTAAGTAATTTTTACATAATATCCACAATCTCCAAATTTTAATTAAATTTTAATTAATTTTAATTAATTAACATTTACCACAGCCAGTATCTTACATTGCTGCCTCAAAAGAGCGGAGGTATTAGGTCTGAATTCCACCTCTGACATGGTTGTTAGTTTTAAATATGTATTTCGTCTGCTTCTCGATCGTCAATTACTCACAATATCCATAATTCATTGTGTTACTAAGCAAAATACACAGTAAAATGTGGCCCTAACTGATTGAAGGTGCAGCCGGCGGGGTGGCCGAGCGGTTCTAGGCGCTACAGTCTGGAACCGCGAGACCGCTAGGTCGCCGGTTCGAATCCTGACTCGGGCATGGATGTGTGTGATGTCCTTAGGTTAGTTAGGTTTAAGTAGTTCTAAGTTCTAGGGGACTGATGACCTCAGATGTTAAGTCCCATAGTGCTCAGAGCCAACTGATTTTTGATTGAAGGTGCTTTGGTATAATCGTTCGAATATTCGGAATCGGTAGGAAAATAATCGTTTCTGGCACTTGGATGGACATCATCATTGCCTACTCAACAGACACTTCTGGATGAACTCCTCCTCGAGACTTCTCCATTCATGTTGGTCCAACGTGTTTTCTAATGTCATCTACCCACTTTCCGTTCGGTTATTCAGGGACAGTATATGTATCATCCATTTTTCATTTTTTGGTAATGTTTTACATTTTCATTTATTTTCATCCAAGCAAACCTAAAATATTTAGTTCAACCGGAAATTTGATATGGTGTGTGTGCTTGAAAGTAAAGATCAGATCTGCACAAAGGGACACAAATATTTTGAAAGAAATATTACGGTCATAAAAATGATAACAAGCAGAAATCGAAACGCAGTAACTGAAGATCTAGTAACTCTAAGGTACGGTATGGTATGGTCGTCGAAGATAAACTAGGGCTACCCTTAATAGGAAAAGTTTGACAAGGCTCTCAGAGTACTGAAACAGAGAAAAGCAACATGTCTACATTTGATTCCAAGTAATTTATTACAGATGTTTCAAGATGAGGCTATAGGATCACTTTACAGGTTAATAAATCACATCTTTATATCTGGAGGTCTATGAGAGAACTTCGAACAAACTATGTGCAAACCAGTTCCGAAAAAGGGAAATGCAGAGGAAATCGAAGACTACAGAATAATGAACATGATACCAAATGCTTCTCAAATAATTACGAGCATAGTATAACGTATGGGACAACGCTGAGAAATGTTTTTCAGATAATTAGTTAGGATTTAGAAGAAACAAATGGGTGAGAAAAGATCCTACGCTTGAAAATCATGACAGTAAAAACACTTAAACTAGACAAATATGTTATGGTTGCTATTACGGGCATACAATACCCATTTGGCAACGTCGACTGGCATACGCTGCCCAGCATAAGCAGGAAAATCTTTAGCGGCTGTAAAGGAACCTAAATGTATTAATTGAGGAAGGGAAACATTAGCGGCAAGAATAACTAAAGGAGTAAGGCAAAACTGCAACTTAACAACTACCTTTATTTAATTTAGATCTAGAGGAAGCCCTTAAACTATTTCGATTCCAAATACGTGTGACATTAAGTTGGGGGGGGGGGGGGGGGTTCCGGGCTCGGAGCCTCATTTTAAACTAATCTTCAATATTTGATTCTGCAAGAAGTTACTTTTCATACATACCTTTGTAAATATCTCAGTTATATGAAAATAGTTTTTGACCGCTAAATTGATGAGGCTATGCAGCACAAAATGACGGCCAATACACTTCTGCGCTGATTGCACAATTGAACGGTTCGCACGATTGAGGGTGAAGTATATGTCTGCAATCAAAATTAAACATGTTTACAGTGCCAGAATTAAGTTCTCAATGGCGTGAATCTCGAAAATTAAATTTCCTGAAGTGCATATCAAAATGCCGACCACTTGAAAACGTAGGTACTGATAATCAACCTATTTCGTTTCTTTTAAATGTAAATAAATGACAAGCATTATGAAAAACATGTTTTCTGAGGTTCACGCCAAAATTACAAGTTTTTATTTTGTTGGATTAAAACGGTATCCAATATTACCGAGTGCAGTTTTTAAGCATATGAACCAGTAAAAAAAAAAAAAAAGTTGTCTCGAGTAATACGCATTTAAAAGTTTAAGTTGTGTATGTATCTTTCAACTTACCGTTAACCTGATAGTCCTCGGCCATACGGTGCACCTTCCTCATCTTCGAACATCTCTCGCCGCCATTATAGGCGTCGACTCTTTTTAAGGAACGAGCGAAGGGCCTAACGATTGAGGCGTTTGCCGTCCGTTTTCAAGGCGAATGAGCACGCTGTGGTGCCAATAACGACTCCCACGACTTTCATGTTATGCCGGACATACTGAAATCCGTGTTAAAAATGACTCACGCCCGAATGTTAGTAATTTGGACGACATGTGTTTTGGAGGATATGTCCAAATTGATGAATTCAGTGCTTCATTGTTGTTCTGCATGTAGTCTCCAAGGCATCTCTCCATCAAATTGTCGTCGACCAGATGTGTGCATACATCCGCTATAACTTCCAATAACTTTACTCCTCAGTGGTGGCTCATGATCAAAAGTATCCAGTGTCCTGATCATCTCAGCTTGCTTCCATTAACAGCAACTTTCAGAACAGTAATCGTGCTGCGTATTGTCATTCGTTGAACTCCTCTAATAAAGTGTCACCACAACTGCTTTTTTCACCTCACTTTTGTTGAAAGCATGTTGTAGAGATGTCTGGTGGGCAAGTACAACACCTATATCGATATTTTTTCCGACCTAGGATGCAATGGTAGTTTTACCGAGAAAGAGGTATCGATTGCAGTAACAAACGGCCCAAACTCCGAGAGCATCTGCAATGGGCGTATGCGCGCTTCCATTGAAACATGATTTTCACGTATAAGGAATAATTTCCCGAGAAAACCGTTTGATTACATTTCCTAAGATTACAAGGAGTCATAATGTGCAAAAAAAGATTTTTTTAAACATCGAGAGTGGAAATAGCCCTTAAAATAAAAGTAAATTTTTAAAGCTCTATCCGATTTGCAGACGGCATAACCCTACCAACTACACATGGGAGAGACTTGGAATCTTTGCTCAGGGAAAGAGCTATGAAGATGAGTACGATTAAAAAGAAATAAAATGAGAAAGCAGCGAAATGATAACACATGCTTTGAAGGGAAACAATTGAAACAAGTAACCAAAGTCACTTACCTGGAAAGCCTTGTTACTCAATGTGGAGGATATAAAACAGGTATTCGCGCTAGAACTTCTCAGATCAAAGATGCATTCAGTACGAAGCGTATTCTACTGACTTGTGAGACTAGCGCATTAAAAGTGAAAAAATATTTTATAAAAATAATTGTTTGAGTGTGGCAACAAACGAACCCGGAACATAGAACTTGCTTCAAATGGTTCAAATGGCTCTGAACACTATGGGACTTAACATCTGTGGTCATCAGTCCCCTAGAACTTAGAACTACTTAAACGTAACTAACCTAAGGACAACACACACATCCATGCCCGAGGCAGGATTCGAACCTGCGACCGTAGCAGTCGCGCGGCTCCGAACTGAGCACCTAGAACCGCGAGACCACCGCGGCCGTCTGGAACTTGCTACAGGATCATAAAAAGAGTCTTGAGCAACGTTACAAGTCAACTTTTTGTTTAGCTAGCAACGTTGTTATAAATTAGATTTGAATAAAGTACGTGTAGTAACTTACTGGAAAAAACATATTCGATCTTATTAAAGCTCAATTTTATTTCAAAAGAAAAAATTGAAAGCTTTAAAACATAGGCTTTTATTGCTATGCAGAAGAGGTCATTAACATGTACAGGTCAGTAGGGTTGCAACTTGAGAAGCAACGGAAGCCAACATAACGAGCCGAAGAGAAAGTTCGCAGTAAGATGGCTTTGCGAACTCTTAATTGTGGTAATATTATTCTGATCTGCTACTACCTAATAACAGGTTTTGTAGCTGTAACTTAAGTGAAAACGCGTAAGAAAATTAATAATTTCTCAAATTTTGTTTAC
This sequence comes from Schistocerca nitens, assembly GCF_023898315.1. Taxonomy (NCBI): domain Eukaryota; kingdom Metazoa; phylum Arthropoda; class Insecta; order Orthoptera; family Acrididae; genus Schistocerca; species Schistocerca nitens. The sequence goes on along the minus strand of NC_064615.1, from coordinate 1,092,402,807 downwards.
AAAAGAGAAAGAATGTGATTTACACTGCCAAAAATTGTGTGCTCTGAACGTGATTCGGTATCAGCTCATGATACTAAAAGGTAACTGAAGCGTTCACTGTCCTGAAATTTTGTTGTCAAATAAGGACTTCACTCTTCTCAATAAAGCTCTGAAGAAGTCGATGATATTACGTGAAACGTGAAGTACACCATCACATTAACCGTCATGATATCGGCAACGGAATGGACATCGATCACAAAACCGTTTTAAGCGAACGGGATAAAGTTGTGGAGTAACACAGTCTGAAATAGGTTCGAAATTCCACCTTCGAAAAATAGGTGAAGCAAAACGCATTTTGACAGTTTTGGAAACAACTCATAAGGGATGACAAAGTTCGACCACGCACGACAGTAATACGTGAAAAAATTGGTTGCAAATTTAAGTTCAGGCTTTGTGAATGCAAGATTCACTGCTTATGTTTGAATGAAAAAAAGAAAAAGAAAGACAAGAAGTCAGTTAAACGCCAATTTAAAATTTGAAGGGGAGCCTTTAAAACGTAGATATCATAGTTGTCAACTGTCATATTTGTATTAGGAAAGAAAAAAAAATGGTTCAAATGGATCTGAGCACTATGGGACTTAACTTCTGAGGTCAGCAGTCCCCTAGAACTTAGAACTACTTACCCCTAACTAACCTAAGGACATCACACACATGCATTTCCGAGGCAGGATTCGAACCTGCGACCATAGCTGTCGCGCGGCTCCAGACTGTAGGGCCTAGAACCGCTCGGCCACCCCGGCCGGCTATTAGGAAAGAGCCAAAGCTCTATGCTCTCATAGAAACCTCTGAAGCAGAAATCGTTATAGGTACTGAAAGCTGGTTAAAGCAGGAGATAAGTTCAGCAAAGTTTTTATCATGGACCTACCGGTGTACATAAAGGACACAATAGTGTCGTGATTGTTGCTATTAAAGTAGTTTTACTTTAGTGAAATTGAAGTAGATAGTAACTGTGATTTAGTATCTTTAGAAGTTAAACTCGACAACTGAAATAATGTAGCTGTTGGTTTCCTTTAACCAGATAAGATTCGCGGTGGACATCGAAAAAGTTCAAAGAAGGACATCTCTGGCAATCATAAAAACAAATACGTTTTTCGTTGCGCGAGATCAATTCACGAAATTTCAATCACCAGCTTTCTCATCAGATCTACAAAATATTTTGTTGACTCCCAACTACATATGAGCTTGTACGGAAATATGTAGGTGTTCATTTTTCTCATGTAATGAGAAAACAGTAAAGAGGGACCTGAAACTGTTTTTTGAAAATGCTGCCAGACACTCGAGTGTTAACTGCAGAGTAATCATATAGATGTAGATGTAGAAAGAGAACATCATCACAATATAGACTTAAATGTTAGTTTTACCGATTCTTAAAAGTTGATGCAAATGTTCATCTGTAACTATCGACGGCATCGCGAAGTTAATTGTTTTTCTCAAAAATGTAACTGCTGCCAAAGGTTGTTAGCATGCCAACTGCAAACTTTTTTAATCTGAGAAGCGGCGCTGTGAGACAAGTGTAAATTACAATTTTACTGTTATTGTTAGACGAATCTTTCGATGCGTCATTTACTTGTAACTCGATTATACCCATGTACAAAGTTTCTGGAACTTTTCACAGCCTCCACTTAAAACAGATTTTGAAAAATTCATTTGCTGTTCATTTTTGGAACACAACCCACTACCAGCTTAGAGACAAAAATGATGACATTTTTTGCAGGACCTGACCATCATTTTGTAGGACAATGCTCAAGCACGTACTGTTCAAGCTGTTACTGATTTGTTTGACTGATGGGGCTGCTAAGTGCTATACCACCTACTGCACTCCCATGACTTAAGCCCTCTTGAGTTCAACTCGATTTCTAAACTGAAGGAAACACTTCACGGCATTCGCTTCAGAACTGCTAAAAATTTGGCGAGCAATAGACAGCACCACTCGAAGAGTCAACACAACTTGCGCTGCTAAGAGTATACTACGACTTCCACATCGCTGGCAACGGGTTATACACAATGCTGGTGACTACTTTGAAGGCCAGTAAAACTTTAAAACACTTATCTATTTTGTACGAGCTGGAAATAAATAGTTGCCACTATTAAAGTTCTAACCCTTGTAGTACAGATCAGTGATGGAACTTCCATCATTTGGATGCGATAGGGTAATTCTCCCCCCCATGAACCATGGACCTTGCCGTTGGTGGGGAGGCTTGCGTGCCTCAGCGATACAGATAGCCGTACCGTAGGTGCAACCACAACGGAGGGGTATCTGTTGAGAGGCCAGACAAACGTGTAATTCCTGAAGAGGGGCAGCAGCCTTTTCAGTAGTTGCAGGGGCAACAGTCTGGATGATTGACTGATATGGCCTTGTAACAATAACCAAAACGGCCTTGCTGTGCTGGTACTGCGAACGGCTGAAAGCAAGGGGAAACTAAGGCCGTAATTTTTCCCGAGGGCATGCAGCTTTACTGTATGATTAAATGATGATGGCGTCCTCTTGGGTAAAATATTCCGGAGATAAAATACTCCCCCAATCGGATCTCCGGGCGGGGACTACTCAAGAGGACGTCGTTATCAGGAGAAAGAAAACTGGCGTTCTACGGATCGGAGCGTGGAATGTCAGATCACTTAATCGGGCAGGTAGGTTAGAAAATGTAAAAAGGGAAATGGATAGGTTAAAGTTAGATATAGTGGGAATTAGTGAAGTTCGATGGCAGGGTGAACAAGACTTTTGGCCAGGCGAATACAGGGTTATAAATACAAAATCAAATAGGGGTAATGCAGGAGTCGGTTTAATAATGAATAAAAAAATAGGAGTGCAGGTAAACTACTATAAACAGCATAGTGAACGCCTTATTGTGGCCAAGATAGACACGAAGCCCACGCCTACTACAGTAGTACAAGTTTATATGCCAACTAGCTCTGCAGATGACGAAGAAATTGAAGAAATGCATGATGAAATAAAAGAAATTATTCATATAGTGAAGGGAGACGAAAATTTAATAGTCATGGGTGACTGGAATTCGGTAGTAGGAAAAGGGAGAGAAGGAAACGTAGTAGGTGAATTTGGATTGTGGCTAAGAAATGAAAGAGGAAGCTGCCTGGTAGAATTTTGCACAGAGCACAACTTAATCATAGCTAACACTTGGTTTAAGAATCATGAAAGAAGGTTGTATACATGGAAGAACCCTGGAGATACTAAAACGTATCAGATAGATTATATAATGGTAAGACAGAGATTTAGGAACCAGGTTTTAAATTGTAAGACATTTCCAGGGGCAGATGCGGACTCTGACCACAATCTATTGGTTATGACCTGAAGATTAAAACTGAAGAAACTGCAAAAAGATGGGAAGCTAAGGAGATGGGACCTGGATAAACTGAAAGAACCAGAGGTTGTACAGAGTTTCAGGGAGAGCATAAGGGAACAATTGACAGGAATGGGGGAAAGAAATACAGTAGAAGAAGAATAGGTAGCTTTGAGGGATGAAGTAGTGAAGGCAGCAGAGGGTCAAGTAGGTAAAAAGACGAGGGCTGGTAGAAATCCTTGGCTAACAGCAGATATATTGAATTTAATTGATGAAAGGAGAAAATATAAAAATGCAGTAATTGAAGCAGGCAAAAAGGAATACAAACGTATTAAAAATGAGATCGACAGGAAGTGCAAAATGGCTAAGCAGGGATGGCTAGAGGACAAATGTAAGGATGTAGAGGCTTATCTCACTAGCGGTAAGATAGATACTGCCTACAGGAAAATTAAAGAGACCTTTGGAGATAAGAGAACCACTTGTATGAACACCAAGAGCTCAGATGGAAACCCAGTTCTAAGCAAAGAAGGGAAAGCAGAAAGTTGGAAGGAGTATATAGAGGGTCTATACAAGGGCGATGTACTTGAGGACAATATTATGGAAATGGAAGAGGATGTAGATGAAGATGAAATGGGAGATACGATACTGCGTGAAGAGTTTGACAGAGCACTGAAAGACCTGAGTCGAAAAAAGGCCGCGGGAGTAGACAACATTCCATTAGAACTACTGACGGCCTTGGGAGAGCCAGTCCTGACAAAACTCTACCATCTGGTGAGCAAGATGTATGAAACAGGCGAAATACCCTCAGACTTCAACAAGAATATAATAATTCCAATCCCAAAGAAAGCAGGTGTTGACAGATGTGAAAATTACCGAACAGTCAGTTTAATAAGCCACAGCTGCAAAATACTAACACGAATTCTTTACAGACGAATGGAAAAACTAGTAGAAGCCGACCTCGGGGAAGATCAGTTTGGATTCCGTAGAAATACTGGAACACGTGGGGCAATACTGACCTTACGACTTATCTTAGAAGAAATATTAAGGAAAGGCAAACCTACGTTTCTAGCATTTGTAGACTTAGAGAAAGCTTTTGACAATGCTGACTGGAATACTCTCTTTCAGATTCTGAAGGTGGCAGGGGTAAAATACAGGGAGCGACAGGCTATTTACAATTTGTACAGAAACCAGATGGCAGTTATAAGAGTAGAGGGACATGAAAGGGAAGCAGTTGTTGGGAAGGGAGTAAGACAGTGTTGTAGCCTCTCCCCGATGTTATTCAATCTGTATATTGAACAAGCAGTAAAGGAAACAAAAGAAAAATTCGGAGTAGGTATTAAAATCCATGGAGAAGAAATAAAAACTTTGAGGTTCGCCGATGACATTGTAATTCTGTCAGAGACAGCAAAGGACTTGGAAGAGCAGTTGAACGGAATGGATAGCGTCTTGAAAGGAGGATATAAGATGAACATCAACAAAGCAAAACAAGGATAATGGAATGTAGTCGAATTAAGTCGGGTGATGCTGAGGGAATTCGATTAGGAAATGAGACACTTAAAGTAGTAAAGGAGTTTTGCTATTTGGGGAGCAAAATAACTGATGATGGTCGAAGTAGAGAGGATATAAAATGTAGACTGGCAATGGCAAGGAAAGCGTTTCTGTATACAGTGTAGCCATGTATGGAAGTGAAACATCGACGATAAATAGTTTGGACAAGAAGAGAATAGAAGCTTTCGAAATGTGGTGCTACAGAAGAATGCTGAAGAATAGATGGGTAGATCACATAACTAATGAGGAGGTATTGAATAGGATTGGGGAGAAGAGAAGTTTGTGGCACAACTTGACCAGAAGAAGGGATCGGTTGGTAGGACATGTTCTGAGGCATCAAGGGATCACCAGTTTATTATTGGAGGGCAGCGTGGAGGGTAAAAACTCTAGAGGGAGACCAAGAGATGAATACACTAAACAGATTCAGAAGGATGTAGGTTGCAGTAGGTACTGGGAGATGAAGAAGTTTGCACAGGATAGAGTAGCATGGAGAGCTGCATCAAACCAGTCTCAGGACTGAAGACCACAACAACAATAACAACAGGGTAATTCTCAGTCGCGCAGCCACCAAACAATGGCAGTAGATCACATCTCGTGTCCTTCAAGAACACACGGTGTACTTTGAGCATTATTGAAATATTAGGGGTGATCAAGAAGTTTCCGTTTCAGGGCGTTGTTGCAGCCTTTGTGCAACCCAGCGCGGCTCCGATGCGGATGTATAAACACCGAGCTGTAGACAACGAGGTAGTATGAACCATGAACGGAAACGTTTTGATTGCCCCTTGTATCCGTGCAATATTTGTACAGTTAGAAACCGATCGATGTAGCGCCAATGGTTGAGATGATAGGAAGCTGTGAAGGTACGAATCTCCGAACCCGTAGGTGATTCTGATCAAGTTTTCCTATGATTTCACTAAAACATATTAAGCAGTTACCCAGATGTTTCTTTGAACAAAGGAATGACCCATCTGCATCTAGATGAACTAGTACGCCATCTTTAATGTCCATGAGACGTAGAACTCTATCCTTGTTGCAAATGAAAAAAAAGAACACTGGATAATAATGTAGTATGAGAAATATGGCCAGAATTGTGACAGGGTGTGATCAGAGGCAAGTCACCAGCTGAGTGTTATAGAAATTCAAGGTCACAAATGACAAACACTTTGAAGGGGAAATTACTTGATATTTATTGTAATGTGTGTTGAAGAGGCAAAGAAGGAAAGTCTAGAACACATGAAGAAATGCATGGAAAACGAATAGGTTGAGATTCTCCATTTGACTAAAAGTAAGCACAGCTGAAGTATTAAATGAGACACAAGCTATACGAACTATTTGTGACGAATAAACAAAGGACTGCCAAAAGTAATCAAAACCACATAAAAGGTAGTTGAAATATTTCCGTAAACGTCTTCACATCGTAGAGAAACCTTTCTGCTCTAGCGGAGAAGAAAGGACACAGATCATCTTTCCTTTGGGTGTCCCAGACTACATGGAAGGACTTGTGAAGCCTGGTCATCCGTAGCAAACCAGCGAGAAGGCTCTGTTACGAACATAGGATTACAGAATCTCAAGGCGTTGCACACATTCACTGTTTTCGCACGTATTCGGATCTGGCACCAACATTTTACATACAGTAACCTGCAAAAAGTGTTCCATAACATCTGAATTTATAATGAGTATACTGTAATAGTGAATCTGTAACTAAATTCAATCTGTCTTCAACGTGTGTGTGTGTGTGTGTGTGCGTAAACAAACAAATATTGTAATAATAATGATCTATCAACAATTTAAAGTTAAAAAAAGTGGGAGTCAGCTGAAGTTTGAAACATCGCATGCGCTGAGTACAGCATTGTACAGGAATGAAATGACAAGAATTAGTGACGCTGGAAAAAATTTACATCGTGGTTTTGTGGAATAATGTTATAATTTAAGAGGAACGACGAAGTTCAGAAGATATATGTATTTTATAGTGCAGACGATGAAAAAGTGAACGGAACATTCTCAGCAGCACAAGGGAGAGGTCGATAGGACATGAATGAAAACAGCTCTAGTTAAATTGTTAGTAGATGGATAAGTGGATAATGTACTCTGAAGTAGAGTGCTACGCAGAATTAGGAATATGTGGCATTAGTCTATTAACAGGATTTCGCTAGTGTGCAGGGATGGTGAGATCGTCACAAGATGGTAAGAAATAGACAGCCCACGTTGAAAGACTTAATTGAAAGCTGCGCATGCAGCTGTGATGGGACGCTGTTGACAATTTGGTGTATTTTGGTAGCAGGTTGACGTCTTCCCTGCAAGAGCGAGACGCAGCGTGGTGTAAGAACTGCGGCCGTTGGCTCAGGTGTTGTTGGAGGGCACTCGGCGCCATATTTTTGGCACGGCCTCGGTCTGAAGTGGCGGCTCCTTCAGAAATAGCTCGCGCTGAAAGCGTGGGCCCCTGGCCACCGCTGCGTCTGCGTGGGCAGGAGGCTCCTTCCTGATCCCTGTGCGTCGACTAACTCGCACCAGAGTGTCGCCGTCTCGTCAGGATCGTTGCTGATGTTGAGACAATTATATTTAGCGTGCCGCAGTGACTAGTAACACTCTCTTGGGATCAGGAGTAACTGCCGATTACAACATAGTGATAAAATACATAAACATATGTAATTTCTGGATATAATATGTTTCACAATAAGAACAATACCAGTATACATTTTCAGAAAAATATGCAACATTAATTACTGAAAAAAATATGATTGCCGTATTTGTGATATGCTAGCGATATTTATTCCATTACCACCGTCAAAATTGAATCTTCACACTTTTGTTGGTATACGACATGTTCAGCACAATATCTGAATATGTTTTATAAAAACGTGATCATGGAAGATGGTTGTATGGCGAAAAGGCCTCAAACCAACGAAGAATCAACAACAATAAAAATAATAGTAATAATATGGCGAAAAGGCCAAAAACCAATAAATAGTCAATAATAATAATTATAATGTTGTTGTTGTGGTCTTCAGTCCAGAGACTGGTCTGATGCAGCTCGCCATGCTTGTCTATCCTGTGCAAGCTTCTTCATCTCCCAGTACCTACTGCAACCTACATCCTTCTGAATCGGCTTAGTGTGTTCATCTCTTGGTCTCCCTCTACGATTTTTACACTCCACGCTGCCCTCCAATACTAAATTGGTGATCCTTTGATGCCTCATAAAATGTCCTACCAACCGATCCCTTCGTCTAGTCAAGTTGTGCCACAAATTTCTCTTTTCCCCAATTCTATTCAATACCTCCTCATTAGTTATGTGATCTACCCATCTAATCTTCAGCATTCTTCTGTAGCACCACATTTCGAAAGCTTCTATTCTCTTCTTGTCCAAACTACCTTCAGAATTTGAAAGAGAGTATTCCAGTCAACATTGTCAAAAGTCTACAAATGCTAGAAACGTAGGTTTGTCTTTCCTTAATCTGTTTTCTAAGATAAGTCGCAGGGTCAGTATTGTCTCACGTGTTCCAACATTCCCCGAGGTCGGCCTCTACCAGTTTTTCCATTCGTCTGTAAAGAATTCGTATTATTATTTTGCAGCCGTGGCTTATTAAACTGATAGTTCGGTAATTTTCACATCTATCAACACCTGCTTTCTTTGGGATTGGTATTATTATATTCTTCTTGAAGTCTGGGGGTATTTTTTCTGTCTCATACGTCTTGCTCACCGTAAGGTAGAGTTTTGTCAGGGCTGGCTCTCCCAAGGCTATCAGTAATAATAATAATAATAATAGTAAGTATGGAGCGTCTATGCAAGCTGTAACGCTCCCTCTCTCATTTAATTACCAAGAGTCAATTTCTACAGAATTTAGCTGTAAATGGAGTTTACTAAAAAAGCTGCGATTTTGTAGCATTGTATTCAAAATTATTCAATAGCAGGAAACGAAACATTCGTTATAGTTGCATTTATTGAGTGATGCTCTTGACTACTGTTGATCGTAATCATTCCATTAAGTGCAGAAAATCCTGGATCTTATTATTTTGTTTGGATTATGTGTAACTGGTGATTTTTTGATTAAATCCAACATCCAGTTTTAGTAATTCTTGCATTTTTTAGATTTTCATAAACACGTAACATTTAAAACACACCTTTCCACTCTGTTCGTCAACCACTTTACACACTGCTAGCTGTACTACTAGTGTCTTTAATGCTACCCAACGAACAACTACTTTGTCCCATCAACACGTCCCACCCAAAACTCTCGACACAAATAAAAAGAGAGATACAGGTTGGTTATAATGAAAGGCAGCTACTCATGGAGTTCCAGTGTGGGCTGTAATTATCGAATGGCAGCGAGACTTGAAAGATAGCTAATGCGTTAATGCGGAACCGTTCACTCTGGTAAACAAATTACCTCCATTTGTGGCCACCAGGTGCAGATTTGGCTCTGTACACTGTTTGCATGGCGGTATGACATCCATGCTGTCATCTGACAAGCCCTAAAGTGAGTGAACAGCACGGTTATCTAGAAGAGAGACTGTGCGCTGTCAATGAAACTGTTTTATGGGAACGGCAGAAATTACAGTGCTGCATTGAAAGAGTGTCGCCCAGTGGAAGGTCCGAGGAGAGGCGCGATGTCATTACATGGTTTAAAGAAGTTGGTAATGAGCTTGGTGTGGCACCTGGAAGAGGAAGGTGTTCTGTCCAGTTGGGGGTTCTTGATAAGGTTGCTGTTAACCGCAATTGACCATACAAAACGTGCCCCGCGTGCTCGAGTAGTGTCATGAGAACTGTCCGTCCCATTGTCAACAGTATAGAAGGTTTTGCCGTCTATTTTACACTGGTACCAGTACAAGATCCAGACGCTGCACCAATTGAAAACTCATAATCCGCAAAAACCTTCTGAACCTGCTGTTCGGTTTCTGGTAGAGCGAAATTCATGTTATGTGGGCGGGCAGTATTCTGTAGAGGGACTCGACACATTTTCACTACCGGGTTTAGTTGATGCAGAGAACTACCGAGGGACTCGACACATTTTCACTACCGGGTTTAGTTGATACAGAGAACTACCGAATTTAGGATGCTGTTAAACGGCCTGTTCCACAAAGAGCCATTTCACCCGCCGTAAGTGGTTGTGTGGTGTGGATTCAGAAGCATCTACAATCTCGGTCCGTTCTTCTTTGAAGATACACCCAGAGGGCATGCCAGGTGTACAATGACGTCCGCGCATTATCGAGACTTGCTTGCACAACATGTGGTACAGCATGTGATTCCTTCTTTGGAAGTGCGCATCTGTGTGAGAACCATTGTTTTCGTGCAAGGTGGAGAAACACCTCATGTCGCTCGGTCAGTGAAAGATGTTCTTAATCCAACATTCCACGAACGAGTTATCTCAAAAGGTCTTCCGGATGCGTTACCTGCGAGATCACCTGATCTGCATCCAAGTGACTTCTGGCTCTGAGAATGTCAACAAAGGAACGCGTTTACCAGGGACGACATGTTTGGTCTCTACCTCATCTTACGGCCAGTACACGGGATCACGGTGTTCAGCTCCAACGGAACAGCTGCGAGCAACTCTTGAGTACATCCTTTTACGGATACAACATTTTGTGGACGTCTCCGGTGCTCATATTGAAGACATTGTGTAAGTGACGGTTAATAAAAATCAACATTATGCCTTTCTCATTTGATTGACCTTTCTGGCCACGCCTCGTTCCTAACCCATTACGTACCGAAATGTTTGTATACATCTTTCTTGCATTTCCAGCACTAGATTTGCAGCTGGTGGCCAAAATTTCAACTAATTTTTTTCAGCTTAAATCGGTTCCCATTATAATATCTCCCACATTTTGCACCCCACACTCGACTTCTGTGGCTATCTGCATGTTAATTGTAAACAACCACAGTATTTTAGATACAAAGAAAATAAACTCAAAAGTTTACGTGAGTTAACAGTTATCACTATAATCATTAAATATTTTAAGAATATGAAAATTGATTTTGTAAACTGAAATTACAGTTCTAAATTTCTTCCGCACTGCATCGTAATTACAAAATGTAAATAAGAAATTTACTAATATTTGGTATTTTAGTAGCAATAGAATCAGAGGCATAATTGATATTTACATAGTCTCCACTCCAAAAGGAGATCTAAAATGATTTTGTCTGAATTTTGCGTGCGAAAATGATAAACTGAATTTGTCGACTTTGCACAGCAACATAAAATGAAGAGACCAATACGAAACGATGTCCCGTATCTTAAACCTATTGCAAAATTAAGAGAGACATGTAACTGTGGATAGGAGGCACCTGAGAACTAAAAAGTGACCGCCACCCTGGACCAATTTTCTTGCTAACTACTGACGACGGGGCTTACATAACCATTTTTCTTGCTCAAATCAAATGGATTTGGTAGCCTAGAAGCATACATCTGCATCTGCTCTAATTATGGAGATTGAAGAAATGTTGTTTCGTTGTTTAGCTGGTGTTGCAAATGTACAATACACCAAGGTCCCAAGACCGCGTGGTGCCTGATGAAGTGAGGATATGCAACCCTGTTAATGACAATTCATCAGTTTTATAGTTAAGATAAGCTGTGTGACAACGCATTGGCGCCACTGAGAAGTGTGCGTTGTGTGTCGGCACCAGCTTCCGCACTGTCCCGTCTCAGCTATCAGCAACGAAAAAAAACTACAAGAGTACATACTGCACTCCTCTTTACAGTCACAGTTAATCTGGCGCGCTCCAAACGAGAACTGTCGAAAAAGCGTCTAATAAAAAGGCATGCACCACATAGTAACTCATATAAAAGGAAACAAAGTAAATAGTGAATGCTGTCCATTAGAACCTAAAATTGGCAATTTATTTGCTTTAAAATTTGATTCTTTTTACTCTCGTCTTCGTACCACACTTTAAAATTCTGTTAGAATATGTGTGCCAGAAAAAAGTATACAGGGTGTCTCAGGAGGAATGGTCAGTGTTAGAAATATGACAGGAACGATCAATCGAAGCAAACAAGTGGACTAAACCTGGGCTCTAAAACGTATACCTTAAGAGCTATGAGCACTTCTTCAGTAGAAGAAATGTGTTTCACAGAGTGCAGATGAACAAATTCTCATAGCTCTTAAGATATGCATTTTAGAAAAATGGAAATGAAGTCCCGTGCTTCTTGATAGAGCGTAGGGGAACAATGCGGGAGACCCGTATCGCCGTACTAGGCAAGGTCCTAGTGGAGGTGGTTTGCCGTTTGCTTTCCTCCGACCGTAATAGGGATGAATGATGATGAGGAAGACGACACAACAACACCCAGTCATCTCGGGGCAGGTGAAAATCCCTCACCCCGCCGGGAATCGAACCTAGGACCCCGGGCTTGGAAAGCGATAACGCTACTGCGAGACCACGAGCGGCGGACTACACATTTTAGAGTCCATGTTTATTAGATTTTTTTGCTTGGAGTGACTGTTCATGTTATACTCCTGAATTCTGACCAATCATCCTTGGACATCCTGTATAAAATTCAGTAATGCACACATAATTTTAATTAACACTCAGAAAAATGATGCAGCTACTTCATTCTATGATATTCACTAAGCTCTTTACAACATAAAAGCGATATCACTTACGAAAGTCGTGATAAGAAGCATCATGGCCGGCCGGGGTGGCCGAGCGGTTCTAGGCGCTACAGTCTGGAACGGTGCGACCGATACGGTCTCAGGTTCGAATCCTGCCTCGGGCATGGATGTGTGTAATGTCCTTAGGTTTAAGTAGTTCTAAGTTCTAAGGGACTGATGACCTCAGAAGTTAAGTCCCATAGTGCTCAGAGCCATTTTGAAGAAGCATCATGCCGTAAATACCACATTAAGAAATTTAACTTTCACATAAGGGCACCAAACAAAACATTATATACCTGAGGACGCATCACGTAATACAGTGTAACACCGCCTCCAGCGGTGACAATGGCCTCAGTTTGTCGAGGCAGAAAGGCAGAGAGACCACAAATGAATTTAGGTATGTCACATCCACATAATGACACTCACTGACGATTTTATCCCAAATGTTACTTATAGTCTGTCTTGATTGCAAAATGTTTATTCATCTGACCGGTTTCGGTTCCTCTAGAATCATCTTCAAATCTGATATTTCGGTTACAGGAGTAACCCGTCCAAATACAGCAACTTTCACATGCTGCGGCTATCCTATCAGACATTATGCCTGTTTTTGCAAAGATTATATCCCCCAGAGCACAACCCCCACAGCATGCCCACAGCATGCCAAACTGCACGCGAGCCTAATGTGCGAGCTACGTACGGTCCGATGCTCGACCTGTCTCGGGCTTTGTTCGGTCTTTCTCGGAAGTACAGTACTCAGTACAGCGCGGCATTTAATTTAGGATTGCGGTGCGGCATTTTTTTGGTCGGTTCAGTTAGGCAGAATCGTGGTGTCAGCGCTGTTTAACCTTCGGTATTTGTTTGTGTTAAGAAAAGTTCACGTATGTAGTGGATGTTTGCACAAAAAGAGGCAGTCTAGCGATTATCATCACAAGCCTTTAAAATGTAAGGAATGTCAGAATAGAAGGATAATAATTCTCAATATCTATTATGTGATGTACAGTAGCATAATGGGCGGTTACGGCAAATTTGCTGTGGAACGACATTAAACACCATACAGAAAGAATGTAAAGACGATGAAAGAGCAAATCATTACGACGATCGACAGACGGGGTTCATTGTTCTGTACCTCAAAAGACTTTGTACCAAATTTGCGGGCATGGAGCTCTTGATGAAATTGGTTGCACGAAACTGCAAATTTTCTGAAATCGAACGCATGATTCCGCTGTCACAAAAGTTTCGATGGAATTGAAAGGAAGAGTATGGAGAATTATCTTGCTTTTGTATTTGACACAACGCAGTTCGTTTTGCTTTTCGATGAACAGATCTGAATGGAATTGCTGATTAATAGAAAAAATGTTAGAGTTTTCTGCAGTACTGACACATTTGTGGAGTACTAGCATTGTTTTCTAGATTGGAAAGTAAAACTAGTAATTCTGAAACAAATGCCATTAAGAACTCAATACTACGTGTGATGGAAATGGTTTCGATCGTTCGTGCAGGAAATAAAATCGAGGCTCCTGAGTATCGATGTAAATGTTTGTCTGTCTGCCCTTACATTTTCTTCTCACTGTCAATCCAGATATGCTATTCAAGTAAACACATGTATCTTGAATATAAACTAAATGTAAATGTATATAACAACGATCAGTCACTTATGAAATATTTTTGTATTTATGTAAAATATTTCTGGGCTTTTGAGGTACGTCTTCAGTTAAGGCCAGCAGCAGTACACGGTTATTTTTATTTTCGTGGAGTGGTGTTGGGTTCTGGCACTGTGACAAGAAGGTAGGCAACTCTGTAATGTCACGCCTCGAGTGTTAACTCCAATGGTGAGTTATGTGGAAAAAACGAATTTCTTTCCTTTCGACACAAGACAGGAGTCAAAAACTAGTTTAAAAATAAATAAATAACTCAGAAGTAACTCGCCGCAGATTTTTAATACACGCGTGGCTACCATATCCATTTTGGATAATTAATGTGTGTTAAAGACGGAAAAGAATTATGCCTATTACTTGTTGTAGGTATAAAGATTCGGTTGCTGTTGGGATATTGTCAGAAACTCACTCACGTCAGCCCCAACGCTGATAGCAACTGGCAGGATTAGTATTGATCGCGCTACTGCTCTGCCACGGAGAACTCTGGAATGTTCTCCAGCGCCTCTGCTCAGGGCTGCTGGTGGCTGCCGAAAAGGAAAACGTTTGTGCCTTTCTGGGGTCGACACCAGTCACTCTTAAGAAACAAAACAAAACTCTATTTGTAGCGCCAGCAGTGATTGTGTTCCAAAAATTAGAGCTGGAAAAAAAATACTGAAACCGTGATATATCTTCAACTGTATTCTACAAAAGTCATTAAAGTTTATGATTCTTCCACTTTCTTTCATGGGTGGAGCGAGGAAAGAATTATACCTTTTATTCTCTTGTGCGAGATCGTTTTACTCTACGTACTGTTTTCTGTTTCTACGGGAGCGACACGTGTGAAGTTGAAAAATATTTGTGCATCTCATATCCTGTTATTCCAAGCAAACCGATCTGACACTTGAAAAACATTCAAGTATGAAATGTACAAGTATTAATGACGATTCCCTTTCTTTCCCTTTCTTTCAAATGAGGACGAGTTTATCCTAAAGATATCTAATAGCCTCCAATCCCGAACTTGTTTTACAATTTGGCTGCGTTGAACCTCCGCAGTAAGGCACCTAAATAAAGATACCCGGGGAAAATTAAGTCACCAGTGTAAAAATCATAACTGGACTCCTACATTTAGCATCTCACTGCATTCGAGAATGTTCTGCCACTATTTGTGCCGCTGAGGAAACAATTTAATACAAATCGTTAATCACTGGAATAAACGTTTATAGCTCAGAGCGCAACATAAAAATTGTATACTAAGTAGAATTATTTGGAAAGAAAGCCGCGCACAGTTTCACGTCAGTTCATTTTGTAAAATAAATTATCTCTAATGTAAAACCGTGATGTGTTCTCCCAATAGAAATACAAGCACTGTGCCGCGTCGTAAAAAGGCTTCTAAAAGCTATTAAAAATTTCTGTGATAGCTGGAATGGCCTTGATCTGGCACGAATACGAGGGCGTTCAATAAGTAATATAAAGCACTTTTTTATGAAAGTGGGTGGGTTTTATTTAGAATTCCCATTGTTTGTTGTTGTGGTCTTCAGTCCTGAGACTGGTTTGATGCAGCTCTCCATGCTACTCTATCCTGTGCAAGCTTCTTCACCTCCCAGTACCTACTGCAACCTACATCCTTCTGAATCTGCTTAGTGTTTTCATCTCTTGGTCTCCCCCTACGATTTTTACCCTCCACGCTGCCCTCCAATACTAAATTGGTGATCCCTTGATGCCTCAGAACATGTCCTACCAACCGATCCCTTCTTCTGGTCAAGTTGTGCCACAAACTCCTCTTCTCCCCAATCCTATTCAGTACCTCCTCATTAGTTATGTGATCTACCCATCTAATCTTCAGCATTCTTCTGTAGCACCACATTTCGAAAGCTTCTATTCTCTTCTTGTCCAAACTATTTACCGTCCATGTTTCACTTCCATACATGGCTACACTCCATACAAATACTTTCAGAAATGACTTCCTGACACTTAAATCTATATTCGATGTTAACAAATTTCTCTTCTTCAGAAACGCTTTCCTTGCCATTTCCAGTCTACATTTTATATCCTCTCTACTTCGACCATCATCAGTTATTTTGCTCCCCAAATAGCAAAACTCCTTTACTACTTTAAGTGTCTCATTTCCTAATCTAATACCCTCTCACATCACCCGACTTAATTCGACTACATTCCATTATCCTCGTTTTGCTTTTGTTGGTGTTCATCTTTTATCCTCCCTTTAAGACACCATCCATTCCGTTCAACTGGTCCTGCAAGTCCTTTGCTGTCTCTGACAGAATTACAATGTCATCGGCGAACCTCAAGGTTTTTATTTCTTCTCCCTGGATTTTAATACCTATTCCGAATTTTTCTTTTGTTTCCTTTACTGCTTGCTCAGTATACAGATTGAATAACATCGGGGAGAGGCTACAACCCTGTCTTACTCCCTTCCCAACCACTGCTTCCCTTTCACGTCCCTCGACTCTTATAACTGCAATCTGGTTTCTGTACAAATTGTAAATAGCCTTTCGCTCCCTGTATTTTACCCCTGCCACCTTTAGAATTCCCATACAGCATGTTATTCCCCTCTCTCTTGGCTACAAAACTATATTTTGCAACATAATCTCCGTTCTGTGCAACGGCCTTACGCCACCTTACTGGGAGGCCCTCTATGCGCGCATAATACCACTCCACCGTCCGACGTCTTGCTGCGTCAATAATCCCATCATCCACGTATTGCTTCCGGCGGAGGGCGTACCACTTTGGGCCAAATGGAAGGAAGTTGGAAGGTGCGAGATCCGGCCTGTAGGGTGGATGAGAAAGAACAGTCCAATGAAGTGCGCAGACTTAGGTAAGGCCTTGCTTTATCATGGAGAAGGAGAAGTTCGTTTGTACCTTTATGGCGACGAACATGCTGCAGTCGTTTCTTTAATATCCTGAGGGTGGCATAATACACTTCAGAGATTATCGTTGCAACACGGGGGAGGACATAAAACACAGTAATCCCTTCAGTTTTCCGGAAGACCGTTGCCATGACACGGGGGTACGGCTATGAACTCTTTCTTCGGAGGAGAAGTGGTGTGGCGCCATTTCACGGACCGCGCTTTGTTTTCGGTTCGAAGCAATGAACCTATGATTCATCTCCTGTGACGATGTTCGACAAAAATTTTTCACGATCGGCCTCGTAACGTGCAAGCAGTTACGCATAGATGGTCCTTCGTTGCTCTTACGGCAGGGGTTCCCAACAAAATTTTCTCGAGGACCCCCTCATCGAGTATGACTGGTACCTTGTCATATCACAGTATCAAGTACCTAAAAAAACCAAATTAAGAGTCTTTTTATACGTTTTCTATTTTTGGTACTTAGAAAAAACATTGAAGTATTAATTATTGAAAAAATATTAAGCTTAAAAGTTTTTCAATTTAACCATCATTGTTATTGTTAAATTTTTGACTATTGCTCTGAATCTTTGTCTTCAAATCTGGATGTTTAGTATAACAAACTCCTTAAAAAAAAAAAAAAAAAATTGAGGACGAACTGAAAATGACAGGAAAAAATTAAAATTGAGTGTATTGGTCATTCAAGTGCACTACACTAGAGATTGGATTGAGTAGACATGTGTGAAAAATAAGAAAACACTAATTTCACACAAGGTATTATTTATTTAAAGAAATGCAGTTACAACAGAGTACTCTATTAGTATACAACTAGTTTTAATTTTCAGTTCTTAATGAGATGAGTTCAATCTGATCTTTGAGTTCACTGTCTCTCAAAAATTGGGTTCCAAACTTGAAACTTTCACTCTGAAATCCGACCGCATATCGAGCCGATTCCTATATTTGTTTTTCATGAAACACATGGAAGAAAATGCTTGCTCACACCGATATGTGGTTCCAAATGGTAGGACCTTGTTCATTGCCTTATCACCAAGTTTCTTGTAGTCCTTGCGTGCTAATGCCCAGAAGTCTGTAATTTTATCACCGATGAAAATGTTTATCACCGTACCACAGCTGGACAGATCTACAAGTTGATCTTGCTCTTCTTCCGTGAAGCCTTAGATTTTGTCTATTTCTTCACAGCTGAAGGGATTTCGAATCCATCCGTCGTCAGGGTCAGGTTCAGGAAAATACTCTCTAAAAGTGGTCGCTAGGCTGCGTAGATGCTCGGATACATTGATCTTGATCTGGTCAGGCAAACTCTCCTCTGATGACTCCAAGAATTGTTTTAAAGTACAAAAGATAGTTAGTGACTCGTTTTCTATCCTTGACGCCCAGATCTGACTCTTTTTGACCATAGAATATTATCCTCAACTTTGAATATGTCTACATTTTTTCCTTGTGAACTCAAGTTTAACACATTCAAGTGTTGAAACACATCAGCTAAGTACGCAACTGAGCAAAACCAAGAGAAGTTAGTGAGAAAATCCGCGTATTTTGTGTCAAGAAGGAAGACACGAACCTCGTCTCTAAGTTCAAAAAATCTTGACAAGATCCTACCTCGAGAAAGTCATCTTACTTCCGTATGAATAAGATGATGCTCATGCTCACTGCCGATCTCTTTACACTCTAGAAAGACGCTAGATGCATACGTTAGCGTTCGCTAAAGCTCTGCTCATGCAGGAAGCGGCCAAAACAAAAGATCTGTTATCATACGAAATATATTTAATATATTTTTTATTCTAATAGCATCTTGCGGACCCCTCTGGCATAGCTCGCAGACCCCTGGGGGTCCGCGGACCACCTATTGGGAACCACTGTACTTAGGGCAGCGTGGAACCCAGCGGGTACACGCGCGTCAGTACCTAAACTGGTGGACGAGTGTGTCAGCACTACCGAAAAATGTCGCCAGTTGTGCAGCGAGATGTTTGAGTGTGATCCGACCCTCACCTCTAATGAGAGTGTCCGCACGTTCAAGTATAACAGGAGTCACAGCTATGTGCGACGGGCCAACACGCGGGAGATGCGTCAGGTTTGCGCGACCTTGTTGCGATGATGGTAGACGCCTCGGCCAAAGACTCGCCATGCTTTTATTCATTGGCCGGTCTCCGTAGGCATTCTGCAGGCGTCTATGAATATCTGCGATGCTCTGTTTCTCCACTAGAAGAAACTCAATGACATCTCTCTGCTTGGAATGCATCTCCGTTACAGCCGGCAATTTGAAAGCTATGTAAAGCGCTGCCACCT
Source organism: Schistocerca nitens (assembly GCF_023898315.1). Classification (NCBI taxonomy): domain Eukaryota; kingdom Metazoa; phylum Arthropoda; class Insecta; order Orthoptera; family Acrididae; genus Schistocerca; species Schistocerca nitens. The sequence continues at coordinate 1,092,383,544 of NC_064615.1, read as the reverse complement.
TTCGAAACTTCATGGAACTACAGTAGCTGAATCGGGAATAATCCACGGTGTTCCACAACAAATGGTTCAAATGGCTCTGAGCACTATGGGACTTAACACCTGAGGTCATCAGTACCCTAGAACTTAAAACTACTTAAATCTAACTAACCTAAGGACATCGCACACATCCATGCCCGAGGCAGGATTCGAACCTGCGACCGTAGCAGTCGCGGGGTTCCGGACTGAACCGCCTAGAACCGCACAGCATTCCACAACAGATTCAGCAATTTTTTAACCGAAATCGGTCGAGAAACAAAATGTGTTGCATTACTTACTTATGGCCCCTCGTATGAGCCAGAATGAATACAATTGATTCTTGAGAAGACAATGGCTGGGTGTGGATGAATTGCATGTTGTTCGTAGACCATTGTTCCTCGCATTCAGGCATCTCCATTCTCCGGAACGCGAAGCTGCGTGGCGGCTCTTTCTTTTTAGTAGGTATGCAACAGATTTCCACAAAACTATTAATTAAAGAATATTTTCTCACTTTTCCGACCACGCAGCGTCCTTTTAAGATTCGTTACCCTCGTTTATAAATATTAATTTAACGCTCAAGGAAAGTTAAGAAAGCTTATGTAAATGGACCGTTACATGTCTTGTAAACAATTTCTTTCTTATGAAAGCTGCAGTTTCCTAGCGTCCTACCAGTGACTAGGTGACTGTCATGCATTCAACCTAGAACAGAACCTATGTAATCGTTTCACTTTATGACTGTCACACAATCCAAAAAAACTGTTCGAGGTGACGCTGTCATTAAGACCCTGCTCTCACATTGGGCATAATAAGTATGAAACCCCATTTTCCATGATAAACGGATTAAGGCAAATTCATGGGTGGTCCCTTTGGATAGGAATCAATTGACGTCCTTCCCCATCCTTCTAAATCTGAACCCATACTCCATCTTTAATGAGCTCATTGCCTATGGTACATTATACCCTAGTATTATTTTCTTCCCCCATGCTACTGGTTATGAAAAAAAGGACTACGTGTAAAAAAATAGATGCAGGAAACGCCGGTATAGGGCATTAAAATAAAAAAAATACTGGAACGGTAACAGTCTATTCATTTTTACGCGTATCTCTTTTTAAGTTCATTTACGACTTTATGGCGCAATTTCAGACGTACCACGAATTGACGGTGGCGTAAAGAGGCGTACCAGATACCCACAAGTCTTTTCAAATATGAGTCATCAGTTTGAATAGCTGCAAATGGTTAACTTATCTTTGTGTATTACACTCTTTTATGTTAATCAGTAAACACGAAAATGTTAGTATTGGGATATTTGTCTTCAACGCTTTTCGTCAAGTCAAATAGATGTTCCGTCGCTTAGAGAGGTTGTGGCATGTTTCTTTACACCTACGTAATTCATAACGGCAAAATAGAGGATCCTACCTTAGAAAATTGATTCATTTACATTTGATACTTTCTGCCATTGCCTAGACAGAGGATGTCTATTTTACAACAACATACGAGTATATAGGTTTTCCATTTTTACATCTACGTCTACACCCACACTCTACAAACTATTGTCAACTGTATGACGCCGTATATGCACCATTGTACACTAATCTTGGTGCCTTCCTAATCCATTCGAGTATGGAGTGTCTTAAGAATGGCTGCTTAAAAGAAGCTCTGCACACAGTAATTAGCTTAATCTTGTGTTCGCAGTTCTTACGAGAGAGATACGAAAGGGGATGTAGTGTATTCCTATATTCCTCACTTACCACTGTTTCTTGAAACTTTATAACTAAGCTTTCGCAAGGTAATTGACGTTTGTCTTTAAATGTCTGCCGGTTCAGTTTCTGCAGCATCTAAGTGACACTCTTCCGTTACTCAAACAAACCTGCGGCCATTCGTGCTGCTCTTATTTTTATAAATTCATTATCCCCTGTTATTCCTACTTGGTAGGGGTGCCACACACTTGAGCAGTATTACAGGACGGGTCGCACAAGTGATTTGTAAGCTATCTCCAGAATGAGATTTTCACTCTGCAGCGGAGTGTGCGCTGATATGAAACTTCCTGGCAGATTAAAACTATGTGCCCGACCGAGACTCGAACTCGGGACCTTTGCTTTCGCGGGCAAGTGCTCTACCATCTGAGCTACCGAAGCACGACTCACGCCCGGTACTCACAGCTTTACTTCTGCCAGTACCTCGTCTCCTACCTTCCAAACTTTACAGAAGCTTTCCTGCGAACCTAGCAGAACTAGCACTCCTGAAAGAAAGGATATTGCGGAGACATGGCTTACCCACAGCCTGGGGGATGTTTCCAGAATGAGATTTTCACTCTGCAGCGGAGTGTGCGCTGACATGAAACTTCCTGGCAGATTAAAACTATGTGCCCGACCGAGACTCGAACTTTTTTTTTTTTTTTTTTTTTTTTTTAAATCTCATTTTGTTCGATTTCGTTCGTTGCCTCTGCTCGGAGCGGACGTCGTAAGGCATCCGTTTAAGTTCGTTGTTGATCGATTAACTCAGTTTTTTTATTACAGAGGGCAGCTAACCTTCTGACCGAACACGCTGAGCTACCGTGCCGGCTGTCTCGGGACCTTTGCTTTCGCGGGCAAGTGCTCTACCATCTGAGCTACCGAAGCACGACTCACGCCCGGTACTCACAGCTTTACTTCTGCCAGTACCTCGTCTCCTACCTTCCAAACTTTACAGAAGCTTTCTTGCGAACCTAGCAGAACTAGCACTCCTGAAAGAAAGGATATTGCGGAGACATGGCTTAGCCACAGCCTGGGGGATGTTTCCAGAATGAGATTTTCACTCTGCAGCGGAGTGTGCGCTGACATGAAACTTCCTGGCAGATTAAAACTATGTGCCCGACCGAGACTCGAACTCGGGACCTTTGCCTTTCGCGGGCAAGTGCTCTACCATCTGAGCTACCGAAGCACGACTCAGGCCCGCTACTCACAGCTTTACTTCTGCCAGTACCTCGTCTCCTACCTTCCAAACTTTACAGAAGAATGTTTCCATTCTGGAAACATCCCCCAGGCTGTGGCTAAGCCATGTCTCTGCAATATCCTTTCTTTCAGGAAGCTATCTCCTTTGTCGACTTACTGCATTTTCCTAGTATCCTACCAAAGAATCGAAGTCTAATAACTGCTTTACCAGCGACTGAGTCTACGAGTATGTGATCATTCCGTTTCGCATCGTAACATATTATTACACTAAGGTGTTTGCATGAGTTGATGAGTACAATTGTTTCATTCATGACTTAGGCGTGCCATGCTCTGTTTCTGGGTTTAGTAAAGCGCACACACATTTTTGAACATTCAAAGCAAGTTACCAATCATTTTACCACTTTGGACTTTTATAAAAATCTGATTAAATATTGTGCAGTTTTTTTTTTCAAATAGTATTTCATTATATACACATCAAAAAAAGTTTTGCATGACCCCGGTTCCCACAACTCCTGAAGATAGACGTTGACTGTGGATATTGTATTACAGACACAGTCCCTTTGACTGTTCAGAGATGTTACTAAACCCGTCCAAAGATGCAAACAACCTTGCATGAGCACTGCCTATTAGACCGAGGGGATCCGACAGCCGATCAGTCCTAGTCATTACACCAGGAAGGAGGTACTCGGCTCTTGTTGTTTATAGCTCAACCATGCCTAGACGGTCAATACCGCGGTTCGATCGCATCCGCATTGTTACTTTGTGCCAGGAAGGGTTCCCAACAAGGGAAGTGTCCAGGCGTCTCGGAGTGAACCACAGCGATGTTGTTCGGACATGGAGGAGATACAGAGAGACAGGAACTGTCTATGACATGCCGCTCAGGCGCTACTACTGCAGTGGATGACTGCTACCTACGGATTATGGCTAGGAGGAACCCTGATAGCAACGCCACCATGTTGAATAATGCTTTTCGTGCAGCCACAGGACTTAGTGTTACGACTCAAACTATGCGCAGTATGCTGCATGATGAGCAACTTCACTCCGGACGTCCGTGGCGAGGTCCATCTTTGCAACCACGACACCATGCATCGCGGTACAGATGGGCCCAACAGCATGCCAAATGGACCGCTCAGAATTGGCATCATGTTCTCTTCACCGATGACTGTCGCATATGCATTCAACCAGATAATCGTCGGAGACGTGTTTGGAGGCAACCTAATCAGACTGAACACCTTAGACACACTGTTCAGTGAGTGTAGCAAGGGAGAGGTTCCCTGATGTTTTGGGGTGGCATTATGTGGGGCCGTTCGTGGTCATGGAAGGCGCCGTAATGGCGGTACGATACGTGAATGCCATCCTCCGACCGATAGTGCAACCATATCGGCAGCATATTGGCGAGGCATTCGTCTTCATGGACGACAATTCTCCGCCCCCATCGTGCACATCTTGTGAATGACTTCCATCAGGATAACGACCTCACTCGAATAGAGTGGCCAGCATGTTCTCCAGACATGAACCCTATCGATCATGCCTGGGATAGATTGATAAGGGCTGTTTATGGACGACGTGACCCACCAACCACTCTGAGGGATCTACGCCGAATCGCCCTTGAGGAGTGTGACAATCTGGACCAACAGTGCCTTGATGAACATGTGGATAGTATGCCTCGACGAATACAGGCATGCATCAATGCAAGAGGACGTGCTACTGGGTATTACAGGTACCGCTGTGTACAGCAATCTGGACCACCATCCCTGAAGGTCTCGCTGCGTGGTGGTACAACATGCCATGTGTGGTTTTCATGAGCAATAAAAAGGGCGGAAATGATGTTTATGTTGACCACTGTTCCAGTTTTCTGTAGAGGTTCCGTAACTCTCGGAACCGAGGTGATGCAAAACTTTTTTTGATGTGTGTTGATAGCTGCATCATCTAGTAATAGTAGGAGCTTGTTATGTATTCTGCCTGTCATTTCTTTAATTACAACGTTAACAGAAAGCTTCCCAACACATTTCCGTATCGCACGCGGAAAGTTACGTCTACATCTGTCGATGATTGTTCATCCACGTTAATATGCTGGCATCTCTCCACCAAGAAGTCCTCAAACCAACCACAAATTTTGTTTGATACCCCATACGATCGCACAGGCACTGATGTCATACTATTCTGCATCCCTAAATTCTACTAGTTCGCTTATACATGACCTTCGGCATCACACGTGGGAAAAAATGCATGTTGGGATTCATACTCTCTTCCCTTGTTGCGGAAGTCATATATGGAGCCAGTAATTAACCAGTGTAAACAGATGAGTTCTTAAATGTTGTACCGTCCAGATATCATATCGCTACTCCTAAGTCGGCAACGCACATCAGTGCCTCAGTTAGCGCAGACTCCTTGCAATCCGCAACAGCAAACGCGAGGTGTTCCTCAAGATCACGCCTTCTTTCTCAGCACAGGAGCACCCTCCCACCAGAGGTCAGTATAGAGCTGAGCTCGGAAACACTCTGCCTAGTTCATTAACTCATCTGGACTCAACGTTATACTGTAGGACAACGAGTTGTTAAAGTTTGTAATGAGCTTGTACTTTAGTAAATGTTAAACACTCTACCTCAAGAGATTAGTATGTTAATACGCGCATTAAATGACGGTTTCATAGTCAATGATAGTTGTAAATTATCCAGTACCCCTGCGGAAAAGAAGTGCGACAAAGTTAAGTAAACTTTTTATTCAGTTAATAAAGTGAACTAATATTTCGTGAGCTCTAGTGCCTATGTGTCACTTCAATAAGCACAGCGATGGCAGGATGTTTTTAATTTCGTCCGGTCGCAACACTAATCGCTCTTTCCTCACCTGACTAGTTTAGTGTAGCAAATAAAATCTTTGCTGAGAAAGAAGAACTCAGTTGCACTGTGTCTGTCGTCCCAGGTGAAAATATGGTAAATGATTAAGCATAATGGCGTGCTGTCAGATGCACTTCCGAGTTGTTGATTCTACTTTATGCACAATATTTCGGTGACCATTCGGCTTCTTCAGGTGTTTTGGTCTAATGTATAGCCAATGATCTTCTTGAATGTCTTCTTCGATCTCATTCTGTGGGCTAAGTAACTGACATTTCTCGCAGCGTAACAGTGCAGTGAATCCTTCTTGGGTTTCTTACCGCGTCACTCTGCAGTCCGCCGTAAAATGGAAGGACACAACGTTGCTTGCGGAACGTCGAGGACACACTACGAATTGATGCTGCGAGAAACCGTTACTGCAAACGTCTTCTTCATTTATACACAAATATTCTTAACGATTCATTAAAAGATTTGAAAGCAAATCATTTACAAGTATTTAATATTTCATATAACTAATGTTGTGTTATTCTTGGCCGAAGAACGACGCACTTTTAAATTTGACTAGAGAAGACCTCTTTTGACTCTTCCAACATCAGTTTTTAATAACATTAAAACCCAACACTTAGTGCTTCCGTCTTTTCAATCCACCTTTCATGTTCCTACTAAAAGTTTAATATTTATGCAGTTGTTGTGGTCTTCAGTCCAGAGACTAGTTTGATGCAGCTCTCCATTCCACTCTATCCTATGCAAGCCTCCTCATGGCCAAATAACTACTGCAACCTACATCCTGAATCTGCTTAGGTTATTCATCTCTTGGTCTCCTTGTACGATTTTCACCCTCCACGCTTCCCTCCATTACTAAATTAGTGATCTCTTGAAGCCTCAGAAGGTGTCCTGTCAACCGAACCTATTCTCCCCAATTCTCTTCAGTACCTCCTCAGTAGTTACGTGATCTACCCATATAATCTTCAGCATTCATCTGTAGTACCACATTTCGAAAGCTTCTATTCTCTTCTTGTCCGAACTATTTATCGTCCATGTTTCAGTTCCATTTATGTCTACAGTTTGTACGAATACTTTCAGAAAAGACTTCCTGACGCTTTAATCTATACTCGATGTTAACAAATTTCTCTTCTTCAGAAACGCTTTTCTTACCATTGCCGGTATACATTTTATATCCTCTCTACTTCGACCACCATGAGTTATCTTGCTCCCCAAATAACAAAACTCTCTACTACTTTAAGTATCTCATTTCCTAATCTCATTCCCTCAGCATCATCTGATTTAATTCGACTACATTACATTGTCCTCGTTTTGATTTTGTTGACGTTCATCTTATGTCCTCCTTTCAAGACACTGTCCATTCCGTTAGGCTGTTCTTCCAAGTCATTTGATGTCTCTGACAGAATTTCAATGTCGTCAGCAAAACTTCAAAGTTTTGTTTCTTCTCCATGGATTTTAATGCGTGCTCCAATTTTTTCTTTTGTTTCCTTTACTGCTTGCTCAATATACAGATTGTGATTAGAGATTAATTCAGTAGCAATTTTTTTATGTTAGTCCTCACAAACCGTTGCCGTTATGATTCCGAAGCAAGTTTTCAAAAGTTATTTGCTTTCTAACTTTAAAATGAAAAACGTAATTTTTACTTGGGAAGGTGAACATGGAAGCAATCACGATCTAACTGCATTCGAGGAAAAAGCTGTAACTTCCAACAAATCAATCCTGTTACCCTCTTAAATTTGCGGGCCGAAAGCTTCGCAAGTGATGTACGTTGACCTCTAGAAAAATACTGGCCATTGTGTCTTGCAAATTACACATCCACGTCAGGAGCATTCGTCAGTGGAACGGCTCGTTATAAAAAGGCAAAGCTGGGTCGTTGCCCGAGTCGGCGCCGTCAATTTAAAACCATAGTCCCGAGCCACTGTTTGCTTCTGGTGGAGAGTTTCCAGTTAAACACTGCCGAGGGCTGTAATAGTGCCGTGCTGCGTGTGGTGTGGGTAATAAGGTTCTACGGGCGGAAAATAAAAAGAGCCTCCAGGGAATGGGCCTGCCACTATACGGCCGCTCGCTCCTTTTTTTATTTTATTTCGAAAAGTATGAAGTTGTATGACGATGGCTGGAGGAGGCAAGAGCCCACGTTGATGCTAATGTAACGACATGGCCCGATGCGACAAGGAAGCGGTAAAGTTGGCACCGAACTTCACGGACCACATTTGTCAGCAGGGGAACTCGTTTTGTAACTGAGCAAGCCACAAGCCGTTAACATTACCAGCCCACTAGCTAAAAGGTACCTGCAGTTTGAAAAGAAATTGCTCGTCCACATATGTGGCAACGCTATGAAAACTGTACAACAAAACTTAATGACTGAAACACTGTACTATTTAGGTGGGGTAGTGGTTAAAACAAAGGACAGTTAACTAGAAGACTCAGAACACAAATCCTCGTTCGTCCGTCCAGAGCTGGTCTCCCAGCAGTTTCCTTTGCCTATCAGACAGTTCCTTTGACTACGCCATAGCTGGTTTTCTTCTCCTTGTCCAACTGAAATGATGTTAATAACCCGATAAGGAAAATACTATTATTTAGTACTTCAGCACCTGTTGCTTCGCTCGCATAGACTGTATGGCGTGCACAGATTCTTTTTGTTTTACTGTAATCGAATTTTTATGTTGTTCACAAATTACATAATCTAAAATTTCACGCAAATGAAGACAAAGTCTTTTCCGAATGTACTTCTCACCAAACAGCGGTACTGATACCTGCAGTCTTTGTTAACCCTGCCTTATGAGTTCTTATGGTAATATTTTCGTAAATGCTTTCATCCCCTAATACACATTTCTTGAGACGTCAGATACCAGCTTCCATAGATTTTGTTTTAAATATGTTTTAATATGATGATGATGAGTCCCATACTTCTTTACAGAGAATAGGGGAGCGACGCGGGAGACCCGAGCCGCCTTACTAGGCAAGGTCCTAGTGGAGGTGGTTTGCCATTGCCTTCCTCCGACCGTAATGGGGATGAAATAATGATGATGAAGACGACACAACACCCAGTCATCTCGAGGCAGGAAAAATCCCTGACCCCACCGGGAATCGAACCCGGGACCCCGTGCTCGGGAAGCGAGAACGCTACCGCGAGACCACGAGCTGCGGACACGTTTTAACATAACGAAATATTTTCATAAAAATTTGATCCGCAAACCCTTAGGGGTTGGATTTCCGAAAACCATCGAAACATATATTTTTTACTAAGCTTATGCATTACGGATATTCTAAAACCCGTGACTATTAATTGAATGTAAATACATAAAACAGCAACCAGTTACTGTTTTGAATAGTTATTTATTATTCCATGAACCGCCGCGCGGGATTAGCCGAGCGGTCTTAGGCGCTGCAGTCATGGACTGTGCGGCTGGTCCCGGCGGAGGTTCGAGTCCTCCCTCGGGCATGGGTGTGTGTGTTTGTCCTTAGGATAATTTAGTTTAAGTGTAAGAGTAAGCTTAGGGACTGATGACCTTAGCAGTTAAGTCCCATAAGATTTCACGCACATTTGAACACATTCCATGAACCGGGTTTCGAACCTTTCCAGGTTCATCTTCAGATGGTTTTCCCGAAGTTACATATCTATTTCTAGGGTAATGCTGGGTGCTGGATTGCGACAATATGGGCGGATTTTTTTCTGTTGGTGTCCATCTGCCTGCTTCCATTCTCATGGGCAGTTAGTGCATCACTTTACACACTTTTTCACAATCTGTATGCACACTATCACAGTATAAATGCATGTGGATTGTGAAAAACCGTGTGAAGTGATGTACTAAATGCCCATCAAAATGGAAGCAGGCAGATGACAGTAACAGAAAAAATCCGCCCATACTGTCGCAAGCCAGCACCCACCATTATCCTAGAAATAGATATGTAACTTCCGGAAAACCATCTGAAGATGAACCTGGAAAGGTTCGAAACGTGGTTCATGGAATAATAAATAACTATTCAAAAAAGCTGACTGGTTACCGTTTTAAGTATTTACATTTTTTTTTCTAATCTAGAAGCGTAATACATATTTTCGTAGATATAGTTTCAAAAATGCTGTCCTAATGAAATATTTCCAAAAAGACTTTCATCCCCTATTTTACTCTCTTAGGGATTGAATTCCCAAAAACACTGACACACGAATTTTTTTCGAAACTAGAAGCTAAATTCAAATTTTCGTAGATTTATACACTCCTGGAAATTGAAATAAGAACACCGTGAATTCATTGTCCCAGGAAGGGGAAACTTTATTGACACATTCCTGGGGTCAGATACATCACATGATCACACTGACAGAACCACAGGCACATAGACACAGGCAACAGAGCATGCACAATGTCGGCACTAGTACAGTGTATATCCACCTTTCGCAGCAATGCAGGCTGCTATTCTCCCATGGAGACGATCGTAGAGATGCTGGATGTAGTCCTGTGGAACGGCTTGCCATGCCATTTCCACCTGGCGATGGGTTCGATGACGGTTTGGATGTACCGTGCACTATTCAGTGTCCCCTCGACGATCACCAGTGGTGTACGGCCAGTGTAGGAGATCGCTCCCCACACCATGATGCCGGGTGTTGGCCCTGTGTGCCTCGGTCGTATGCAGTCCTGATTGTGGCGCTCACCTGCACGGCGCCAAACACGCATACGACCATCATTGGCACCAAGGCAGAAGCGACTCTCATCGCTGAAGACGACACGTCTCCATTCGTCCCTCCATTCACGCCTGTCGCGACACCACTGGAGGCGGGCTGCACGATGTTGGGGCGTGAGCGAAAGACGGCCTAACGGTGTGCGGGACCGTAGCCCAGCTTCATGGAGACGGTTGCGAATGGTCCTCGCCGATACCCCAGGAGCAACAGTGTCCCTAATTTGCTGGGAAGTGGCGGTGCGGTCCCCTACGGCACTGCGTAGGATCCTACGGTCTTGGCGTGCATCCGTGCGTCGCTGCGGTCCGGTCCCAGGTCGACGGGCACGTGCACCTTCCGCCGACCACTGGCGACAACATCGATGTACTGTGTAGACCTTACGCCCCACGTGTTGAGCAATTCGGCGGTACGTCCACGCGGCCTCCCGCATGCCCACTATACGCCCTCGCTCAAAGTCCGTCAACTGCACATACGGTTCACGTCCACGCTGTCGCGGCATGCTACCAGTGTTACGACTGCGATGGAGCTCCGTATGCCACGGCAAACTGGCTGACACTGACGGCGGCGGTGCACAAATGCTGCGCAGCTAGCGCCATTTGACGGCCAACACCGCGGTTCCTGGTGTGTCCGCTGTGCCGTGCGTGTGATCATTGCTTGTACAGCCCTCTCGCAGTGTCCGGAGCAAGTATGGTGGGTCTGACACACCGGTGTCAATGTGTTCTTTTTTCCATTTCCAGGAGTGTATTTAAAAATACTTTCATAAGGACACATTTTCATAAAATATTTCATGCCTGAAACAAGTATTCTTTATTTGTAACCGAAATCAAATACAAATTTTCATAGAGATAGCTTTAAAATGCTTTAGTAGTTCCTTAATAATGATTTATTTTCCAAAAGAACCTTTGACCCACTGTTTCCTCCCCATAGAGGTTAAATTTTAAAAAATGGCGAAACATGTATTTCTTTATTTCTGACTGAGACACCACTACCAATTTTCGTAGTTTTAGCTTCAAAATAGCCTTAACAGCGACGTATTTTCAAATGACATTTCCTCCCATATTTCACCCTTTTAATGCCGGAATTTCGAAAATTCCCTTCTTAAACGACCAATACAGTATAAGATCAAAACCCTCTCCAAATTTCCAGTATCTGTCCTTAGCGGTTTGAGCTGGGCAGTGACGAGACATTCAGTCAGGGCACTTCTTTTTATCTATTGAGATTACCAAGTATATGTTCGGGCCTGGAGGTCTACTGAAAACGCTTGCCGGGAAACAGAGAGGTTGCGAGATCGAACCCAGTCGCCCGCCGAAATTTTTGGTCTATCTTTGACCCAGCCTACACACTGCTCAATGATGTGAATATTCTCCAGGAACGTCACGTGGTTCGGATTCCACGTTAAACTGTAACTCCTTTCTGCGGTGGGATTACTGGGTAGGTTAGGGTTACGCAATCACGTAAGTGGCGTCCACTTGAAAGACACCCTGAACTGGCACACGAAATTATTATTAGCTGCAATATGTTTTCGATCCAAGTAAATAAATGACTAGAACTGTCTTCTCCAGGTGACTTAGAAGCCGGTTGCAGAGTCAGCTAACTTCCGTAAGTCATTTACGTACGAGAAGTTAGTGCAATATGACAGCCGAGTATGAATACCACCTGAGTATCTGATGTGTGCTGGGAAAGGCTTCGACATTCCGTGCAAGAAGAGATTTGTCAAAATACAGGGAAAGCTGAGGGAAAAGCATTGTTTTGTGCTCTATATTGGCCCAGGTGTAAAAGTTGATGTTGCAAACAAGCACGTCTCATAACAGTCGAGACTGCTGATGCTTTTTGTGACACACAGGACAATTCTACTTCTTCTCTTTACGGATACGGCGCTCTAAAGAGGTATTAGTCTACAGCAAGCACTTCATAACATAGCGTTTCTGAACACTGTGGAAACGAAAGTATTCAGCACTGCACGGTCGGACCAAGATTTTAATTAGAGGTGCGGTTTTGCGTACGTTAAGTGGGGTGCCCGCTGCGAGGTTTCACCTGATTTCATGCTACCCCACATGACGTAACTGTGATGCATTTCCTTCTTCACGACAATTCTCGGCCGCACGCAGTGGTGGCAATGGGGACGCGCTGCGGCGTTTTCGATAGGGAGTGTGATGACCCACCATACAGCCGGTCTTGGCTCTCTTTGATACTCGTCTCTACTCTGGTTATGAAGACAACATTTTGGCACAGACGTCGCAGGTCAGCGTAGAGAATTGGCAGAAAGCACAGGCAGCTGACTTCTATGACGAGGATATTGGAAAGTTGGTGCAATGCCACGACAAATGTCTCAGTCGGAGAGGCGACTATGCAGATAAGTAGCTGGAAGGTGTAGCAAACTTTGCAAATAAAAAGTATTGGATATTCTCTGTGGTTTCCATTTCGCCACCGATCGGACCTTACCTCCGAATAGCCTTCGTATTATATCCGATGATTGCTGTGGAGGAGGACCGCGAGAGTGAAAGCGAGCCTACTGACCCTCATTAATACAATATTTCAAGTTCAGAAGGTCAGAGAAACTGATCCGGTTCCGCCGATTAATCTTGCCTTCACTGGAGGTGGCGTAGCGGCAACGCTTAGCGAAATTGCGTGCGTAGGACCTGGCCTGGAGGAAGTGTAAGGCGGAAGTGGATTTGTTTATTCGACGGAGCGGAGAAAAGGATTGTTTCGCACCAGTGAAAGGAGACAATCATAGTAACATTAGTAGTTTGCGTTCGTGGAGCACTGGCATTAATATGTAGTATTTTTGAATCCTAAAAATAATTTAGTAATGAAACAGTAATATAAGTAAATAATTTTTTTCATAAAATATATTTGGTCGTATCTTAGGAGTCCCTGGTTTGTCAGTTAGAGGTGGGACCGCGTCACCTCCAAAGGTCCGAGGCATTTTGCTCTGATTGTTGCCAGCATCATATTTAAAGTACCAGGGAAGCAGGTTGCTAGCCTTACTTGCCCCGAGTCCCATTGAGTTTTACCCCTAACGGTTGAGGGACTAACCGGTGGATTTGGTAGTCTTTGCCGTATGAGCACAAAGGTGACCACGACTCAGAATATGTCCGAGATGCCCAGCCTTATTCCAAAGTAACTGGTATCCCGACTGTCGGGACCACTTACTAGGCCACTCATACGTTGCCCGTGGTTCATGAACTAGCACAGGACTACAGGAATCCACACCATGAACCACCCAGAGGAAGTTATTGCCTGTTCTACGGGATTATGGAATAGGAGGCAAACTTTTGCAAGCAATTAAAGGTCTTTACATGGATAGTCAGGCAGCAGTTAGAGTTGACGGTAAATTGAGTTCATGGTTCAGAGTAATTTCAGGGGTAAGACAAGGCTGCAATCTGTCTCCACTGTTGTTCATATTATTTATGGATCATATGTTGAAAACAATAGACTGGCTGGGTGAGATAAAGATATGTGAACACAAAATAAGCAGTCTTGCATATGCGGATGACTTAGTTGTGATGGCAGATTCGATTGAAAGTTTGCAAAGTAATATTTCAGAGCTAGATCAGAAATGTAAGGACTATGGTATGAAGATTAGCATCTCCAAAACGAAAGTAATGTCAGTGGGAAAGAGAAATAAACGGATTGATTGCCAAATAGGAGGAACGGTTTCAAGCACTTAGGATGCATTTTCTCACAGGATGGCAACATAGTGAAAGAACTGGAAGCGAGGTGTAGCAAAGCTAATGCAGTGAGCGCTCAGCTACGATCTGCTCTCTTCTGCAAGAAGGAAGTCAGTACCAAGACTAAGTTATCTGTGCACCGTTCAATCTTTCGACCAACTTTGTTGTATGGGAGTGAAAGCTGGGTGGATTCCGGATACCTTATCAATAAGGTTGAGGTTACGGATATGAAAGTAGCTAGGATGATTGCAGATACTAGTAGATGGGAACAATGGCAGGAGGGTGTCCACAATGAGGAAATCAAAGAAAAACTGGGAATGAACTCTATAGATGTAGCAGTCAGGGCGAACAGGCTTAGATGGTGGGGTCATGTTACACGGATGGGAGAAGCAAGGTTACCCAAGAGACTCATGGGTTCAGCAGTAGAGGGTAGGAGGAGTCGGGGCAGACCAAGGAGAAGGTACCTGGATTCGGTTAAGAATGATCTTGAAGTAACAGGTTTAACATCAGAAGAGGCACCAATGTTAGCACTGAGTAGGGGATCATGGAGGAATGTTATAAGGGGGCTATGCTCCAGACTGAACGCTGAAAGGCATAATCAGTCTTAAATGATGATGATGATGATGAATATATTTGGTTTAGAAACACGCTGGTACAAACGTCTAATGTATATTAGCTTCGTTGCACTGCCGCACGTATTAACTTTAGTGAACAATATAGCCCGTTTGGTAACCTGTAAAACCACTGTGTAAAATTTGGAATTACAGATCCAGTAAATATGCAGCTATGTGCAAAGAAATTCGTTTTTTTTTAGTTGAAACTGCAATACTGTGAAAGCATATGTTTAAAATTAGGAGACGAGGTAATTAGAGAGAGAGCACAACTTTGGATAGGGAGAGGATGTAGGGCAAACTTTATAAGGAATGATCCGGCCTTCGCCTTAAGCGATTTGGAGAAATCACGGAAAACCTAAATCTGTTTTGCTGGACAGGTATTTGAACCGTCGACTCCCGAACAGGAGTCCAGTGTCCTTCGCCAACTTCCTCGGTTTTAATGTTGGTTCCCTACGTGGATCAAGCATTCAGAATTATCGACACGCAAACCAATAACGCGATGAACAAGTGAGCAGCAGCAATAGCGAAACATCACTCTTTGAGTATCGCGCCTATTTTCTTTCTCCGTATATTTTGTCGTTGCAAAGTAACGAAATGAAGTACTTGTGTACCGGTAAAAGAAGTTGTGATTTAGTGTCTAAAATTACATCAAACAATGCACCAGTGAAGCACAATATGGCAAGAGTGTTGCTGTTGCTGTCAGAAAGAAACTCTATGGAACAACAAATGAAGCACCTATTTCCCCATACTTTGCAAGTGACATTGTGTCAGGCTATAAAAAGGAGAGCAATAAGCCACTTTCTTAAATCAAAGTGAAGTACGATGCACCTAAAGACGAGCATTCACATCAAAAGCACTCGAAGGTATACGAATGAAATAATGACACAGAAAGCCAATCAAACCTGTACCATAATTTTCACCTTAAATTTTGGTCTGTTAAGAAACGTGAAATTATTTCCTAGAATTTATAGCGATGAATGATTAAACTTGAATCTTCAAGATGTACAAGAAGAATTTCTTAGTTTCGACATCACACTAAAGAAAAATAAGCAACAATTTTTGGGACAGAAGAAGATTACAGTTTGTGGAATTTTGGTGCTACTGGAAGTCTGTCATTCTGAAAACGGATGTAAAAACTTCTCATTGCTAATAAAAACTAACGATAAACAACACTAGCGCCGGAAATTTGTTTGCTGCACTATAAAGTCCGTTAACACATTGCACGCAGCTTTCACGTTCATTTACAGTTCTTACGGTAGGACAGATCGACTTCCCAATCGACCGTACACATATCGTCTGCAGTGAACTTCAACTTCAGATTTTCTGGTTTTCGGCGGTAATAATGTCATTTTCATGTCATTTCGAAAGCCTCCCTTGCTCCCTCTTCAGGATTATTGAGTGCGTAACTCAGTTGCTTGCTGTATGAACTGCAACTTATCTACCGAAATCTGCGTCCGACACAGCTGGAGAATGTAGCTGGGGGTTGGAATACCATTTAAAATGACTACATCAAACCGACTTCAGCCTCAAAATACTGTAGATATGAACGTTCACCAATGGGGGTTTACTGGTAACCTTCATTTGTTACCAAAGAGTAGAAACACCTTAGAGGAAAAACGTTTACGCAACACGACGTGGTTCAAGAGGGCACTAATAAAGCTGTTTAGAGATCAGACGACACATTATACGCTGCTGGAATTAAAAGAAAGCTCTCTTGGAACCCTATCAACAGGCAACATGGCATCAGTAACGTCTTTATTTTGCAAATGTACATTTCAGTGTCAAAAGTTCATCATCAGGGTTTCAACAGTAATCGAAATACCTTCGTTCCTATATTCACACGCCGTAAATGCGTATTTGTTGGGGTTACAGTGCATTCTTAACTAAATTTTGCGAAGTTGTGGTTCAAAATGTGGTGTCACCGCCAGACACCACACTTGCTAGGGGTAGCTTAAATCGGCCGCGGTCCATTAGTACATGTCGGACCCGCGTGTCGCCACTGTCAGGATCGCAGACCGAGCGCCACCACAAGGCAGGTCTCGAGAGACGTACTAGCACTCGCCCCAGTTGTACGACGACGTTGCTAGCGACTACACGGACGAAGCCTTTTCTCTCATTTGCCGAGAGACAGTTAGAATAGCCTTCAGCTAAGTCCATGGCTACGACCTAGCAAGGCGCCATTAGCCTTAGATAGCTTGTATCTAAAGAGTCTCACTTGTATCGCCACAATCTCCAGATGTCTCATCAAGAACGATGTATACAAGGACCGATTAAAAGTTAAGTAGTCCAGAAGCTACGTACTTTTCTTTATAGCATTCATTAAGTCTCCTGTTTCAGACCTCACTCCATCCTTCGTGAGTTAGCGCGTGCATCTTGGCCGCCTCTTTCAATTAGTGTGCGTAGTGTTGGCAAGTCTGCCGACACTACACAAAACATACAGAATTACATCATAATAATACGTAGAATTTTCTCAAAACTTATAGGACACCGCCTCAGTTGACCACAGGGTCAATAAAAACTAGAGAGACGTTAAGATAGTAGTTTATGTACTTCAGATATTCAACATAGTCTTCCTCCTATCGTACAACAGAACGTTCATACGACCTTATGAAACTCTCAGGAAAGTACTTTTTTGGAGTGTTGTTCAACTCGTGCGGGACATTGAGTTAAAAGTCAGTTATTTCGTCGAAGCGTTACCATTCTTGTGACAGCTCTGTATTATTTTGTGGTAGGTTCATATTGGTAACACCAGTCTCGTCTGCCTTGATGATTTGTTTCTACTTTTTCAAAAGAATTGTACGCGTTTTGTATTTCAGTCAGGTTGCTGCAGGCGTCCTTGCATCGTTGTTTTTGTTCGGTAGTCAAGATGGGCGGGAAAGAGTTTGTGCACACTTGTCGCTTCGTGAAAACATTCAGGAGAATCTCTTGAAGACTTGATTTAGAGACGTTCGTCCACTGCTATCTGTCACACACTAGGGCCGCACTTGAATGCACATCTGTTGCCTACAGCTGCTAGTTGAAGCCGACATGGGTTGTATTCCAGGGATAAAATCATTGTCGGAACGTTCTGTGTGGAAGTGTACCTGTGACTATTAATAAACACTTATTGCATATGTTATAAATAATTCCCGCAAGTTGTATTCATACACAATTAAGTATAATTTATTCCTGTATGAATGCAACATGATTGTTAAATAATTCGTTTTGTAACTTGTAATACTAATTTTTGTGTCTAATTTCAATCGCGATATTATCAACATTTCCATAGAATAGGTAACTAAAAAATGTGATTAAAGACTAAAGTGTGACGTACAATATGTAAGTTATATAGTCAGTCGCTGTTATGTTCCACGGTGATTTGTACGATTGTAGCAATGATGTGAGACGAGTCATTTCACATTAATAAAACACATTCATATGTAAATATGGTTACATATCGACTTTTTACACACCTTTTATTAATAAAACTTTTCTTAGGTGAGTGCCTACGGCTGTTCAGTATTTTGAAAAAAATAATACTTGAGTCTTCGACTGTACAATTGTGTATTTATGCTCTACCGGTTTCAGTTATAACAACCAGCTTCACAAGAGAAAAACAGTATACATCAATGGATCAAAAATAGATTTTCATCAAACACGAATTGACGAATCTGATGGCTCAAATGGTTCAAATGGCTCTGAGCACTATGGGACTTAACAGCTATGGTCATCAGTCCCCTAGAACTTAGAACTACTTAAACCTAACTAACCTAAGGACATCACACAACACCCAGTCATCAAGAGGCAGAGAAAATCCCTGACCCCGCCGGGAATCGAACCCGGGACCCCGGGCGTGGGAAGCGAGAACGCTACCGCACGACCACGAGCTGCAACAAATCTGACAAAAATGTATTTTTGCTCCATTGATGCATACCGTTTTTCTTCTGTGATGATGGTTGTTATAATTGATACAGGCAGGGAACAAATATACTCGTACAAGTGTAGGATGATTGTGCACATAATCCTAAAAAAAAAAGAAAAAAAAGAAAAAAATACAGACATGAATTACTAACTCCTATCTCGCATCTTATACATTTTACTACATTTTACATAAATAGAAATTTTTCTACGGAAAAGAAGGAGCTGTCGAGGGGAAACTTTTTCGGGATGTTTTTAAATTTAACTTTGCTGTCTGTCAGACATTTTACATCATTGATGAAGTGATCAAATTTTTGATGACAGCATCGTGCACCCCTTTTTGTGCTACAGACAACCGTAACGTGGAGTAATTGATGCAGTTTTTCTTCTGATGTTACTACTGAAATATCCAAGCAACTTGAGATGTGAAACTTGTTGCACTTTTTGAAAACTTTGTATGTTCCAGTAGCAGTGTGAACAAACTGTGAAGTTATTTCATTGTGATGTCATATAATATATACTTGTTTGTGGCGTTTAGTCTTCGCAATGAAGTTGCTTCGATAACATCTAAACTCCTAATGACGAAGTGGTCCTTCGGGATCTACTTCGAAAACGCTATTGAAAAGAAAGTACACGGTTTTTATTACTGCGTTGGTGCGTAAGTTCGTAGTGTTTTTCCATAACTTTAATAAACAAATGTTCAAATGTGTGTGAAATCTTATGTGACTTAACTGCTAACGCCATCAGTCCCTAAGCTTACACACTACTTAACCTAAATTATCCTAAGGACAAACACACACAGCCGTGCCCGAGGGAGGACTCGAACCTCCGTCGGGACCAGCCGCACAGTCCATGACTGCAGCGCTCTAGACCGCTCGGCTAATCCTGCGCGGCTTTAATAAACATAAAAGGTACATGTAACAGAGACTTTTATAATCGATGTTATTCTCTCCTTCACAACAGTGTATCAACGCTGCGATAACTTTTCGATTTCCCGACTGTAGGTATCACATGGCTTTGAGGCAAAGAACACGTCGAGAGCGCTGTTCGGTAGAGAGCGGAAAAGGCGAAAATCTGAGGGCGAAAGATCAGGTGAATAAGGTGGGAGCGGAGTGACTTCCCAACCCAATTCCTGTGTAGTGTTTTTTATCAGTCTAATAGAATGTGGGCGGGCATTATCATGGAGTAGCATCATTTAATGCGGTCTTCCTGGTCATTGTACTTGGACTGCGTCTGCAAGACGTCTTAGTTGTAAGACGTCTCAGTTGTTGACAATAAATAGCAGCAGTGATGGGTTACACCTCAGGGTAGCAATTCGTAGTACACCACACGTCGCTGTTCCACCAGATGCATAACATTATCTTTTGTGGATGCACGCAGGTCTTTGTACGGGAAGTTTCTGCTTTGTTTGGGCTCAACCATTCTTTTCTTTTCTTGCGTTAGCATAAAGATACCATTTTTGGTCACGTGTAACGATACAGGGTAGGTTTGGCCTGTATTGTTCACGAGCCAATTGATGACAAGCAAGCAGAGATGCACATATGGCCATCAGCTGATTTTCGTGATTCTTCCTTAGAGCATTCGGTGTCCACACACCCGATGTTTGATACTTCCACACTGCATCCAAATGTCGCATGATGGTGGAATGATCACACTATCACGTCTCCCGCACATTGCGAATGCACTGACGTGGATCACTGTGGTAAACAGTTTTAAATGATCTTCATCAAACCCCGAAGATCTTCCTGAACATGGGAAGTCACTAACATCAAAACGATCCTCCTTAAAACGAGAAAAGCGTTTTCTTGGCATGCTCCGTCCAGTGACATTATCTCCCTACTCGGCGCAAAAGTTTCTGCCTGCCTCTGATGCTGTCATTCCTATGTTGGAGTGAAACAGAAGAATGTGTCGGTAACGTCCCCATTTCCCCACTTATCACTGCATTTTCTAGTGTCCACAGCTTCACTGATTGTCTCCAAATGACAAAATGACAGTATGTTAACGCAAATAGAATGGCTATCGATAAAGGGATCTATAGCAACCAGAAGAGCAACATGCAAAATGAAAATGATACGAACTTATGCGGCAACATAATATAAAGTTTTCCACCGAAAAGTGTGTCATAATTATACGTAAAGTTAGCAGGAAACAAAGTGCTTCAGAATTGCACCGACATAGCTGCTATTGCAGTTAAGGTTCTGGAGCCACATTCGAAGGAGCGGAGTTCAGTCCCCATGTGGCCATTGAGCTGTAGGTTTCCCGTGTTTTTCCTTTATTTATTAAGGTAGATCACAAGATGATTCTTTTCATAAAGGCTCCATCAGTTATCGGCCAATCCAAACTAGTGATCAATCTCCACTGGCCTCCAGTCAAATGGTTCAAATGGCTCTAAGTACTATGGGACTCAAGATCTGAGGTCATCAGTCCCCTAGAATGCCCGAGGTAGGATTCGAACCTGCGACAGTAGCAGCCGCGTGGTTCCGGACTGAAGCGCCTAGAACGGCTCGACCACAGCAGCCGGCGGCCTCTAGTCGATGGGATGTTAAACCCGAACTTTCGTTCCCAAATTCCACTTTCAAGATAATCGCATGTTAAGAGACTCTGGGGCACGGGGCGGCCAGGTTGCTGTCCAGAAGAAGCGCTGCGCCCTGCCCTCCCACGCGTGTCCTGACCCAGATCGCCCTGCTGCCGGGGCATCGGGAGAACCGGCTCCGGCCGCTGGAACCGGCTGGAGGAGTCACTGGAGACCGGTTCCAGGGCGGCGTGGCTCCGCTAGCGGCTAATGGTACCTCTGCCCGGAGAAACCGCCACAGGCAGGCGAGAGGCGCCGCACATCCGTTCCACGGCTCATTTCCTGCCAGTGCGAGAACGCTCTTTCGTACAGTGTAATGGCTTTACGCAACTGTAAAATACTGTCACTTCCGTAGCTTAACAGAGGCACTTAGCTGTCCGATGATTTCCGGATCTGAGAAAGCTAGGCGTGATTTACCTTTTTGATTGTTAACTGAGCTGGGTCTCAAACTGGCTACCTGATGTTTCAGTCTAATTGCTGGTACTAAAATTACATAAGTGAAGGAAGATGTTAAGTGCTACTGCACAGGATCATCATCATAACCACTTTGTGTATCTATTTCTTTGGTTTCTCAGTGTGCATGCTCCTCTGTACCGTGCTTCAGGTATCAAACAGCTTTAATCTCTTGGTAATAGTCACAGAAGATATTACATATGTAACAGCCGTGAAAGAAACTTTGTCAAACCACTCCTCCGTTACTGCTGTCCGTCACTAGAAAGATCTGTATACAGCATTCAAAAAATTCAGGTGATGTTGCAGTTAGCAAACAGTAGGTATTTCTTTTGGCTGTTCTAGTAAACCCTCTCTCTCTCCCTCTCTTAAAAAGTCGTAGACATTATTTGATCAAATGTATCCGGAAACGGATTAGTGGACATTAATAAGGGGCGTGACAACGCTTTGCATGTATTACAGTTTGAACTGTAATGGTGTCACATTCAATGAGGTGTCTCAATGTCTGTGGAGGATCGGCTGGCGATACTTCCTAAGAGCCTGAAACCAGAGAAGCCAGTGATGTTGCACGCTGGAGCCTGGAGCTAAGCCGACATTCTAACTCATCGCGAAGATGTTCCATTGGATACCGGTCGGGACTGGGCATCGTAGTCCAGTTCAAGAATGTTATTTTACAGAAGCCGTTGCCTCACACATGCTGCTTTATCACAGGTTGCATTGTCCTAATTGTACAATCATCACCTCCCAACTATTACTCTGCATACGCAGTACACAGTACTGTAAAATGTGTTGATATCCTACCAGATTTAGAGCAATAAGGCGACCACACACTACCCACGAGAAACATCTCCATATTGTAACACCACATCCTCTGTACTTCACTTATGGCACTACACGTGATGGCAGGTAAAGTTCTTCGGACATTCACCGAACCCAAAGCCTTTCATCGGAATGCTGTAGGTCATAGCGTGATTCATTACACCAAACCTTTCGTTTCCAGTCACTCACTATCCAGTAGCCTGGCTCTTTACATCCCTTAAGCACCGCTTAGCATTGGGTATAGAAATGTTTGGCTTATGAGGAGCTGCCCGACCGTTGTACCCCGTTATTTTTAACTCCCCAAGCACACTCATTCTGATAGTTGGACTGCTGGTATGACTTTGTAATTCACGAGTGATATTTTCCTGAATTTCATGCGATTTTTTAGAACCACCGACAGCATTGCTCGACGGTTCCTGTCTGTCAGTACAGGAGTTCTGCCTTGTCTTGGTTTAGCTCTGGTTCTTTCTTCGCGTTTCTGCTTCACAATCACAACACTAACAGTCGACTTGGGCAGCTGAAAAACGGCTAAAATGTCCCTGATGGACTTGTTGCTCATGTGACATCCGATGGCTGGTTCACGTACGAAGTCACTGACCTTTCCTGTCCGAACCATTCTCCGTCACTAGTGCCAACACAATACTCCCCGTAACCTTCTACAGGGTGATTCAAAAAGAATACCACAACTTTAGGAATTTAAAACTCTGCAACGACAAAAGGCAGAGCTAAGCACTATCTGTCGGCGAATTAAGGGGGCTATAAAGTTTCATTTAGTTGTACATTTGTTCGCTTGAGGCGCTGTTGACTAGGCGTCAGCGTCAGTTGATGCTAAGATGGCGACCGCTCAACAGAAAGCTTTGTGTGTTATTGAGTACGGCAGAAGTGAATCGACGACAGTTGTTCAGCGTGCATTTCGAACGAAGTATGGTGTTAAACCTCCTGATAGGTGGTGTATTAAACGTTGGTATAAACCTGAGCGTCAACTACCCGAGGCGATGGATCGGCCGCCAGGCAGCCCGTGACAGAGCACTTCATCACTGGCCTCCAAGAAGCCCTGATCTTACCCCCTGCGATTTTTTCTTATGGGGGTATGTTAAGGATATGGTGTTTCGGCCACCTCTCCCAGCCACCATTGATGATTTGAAACGAGAAATAACAGCAGCTATCCAAACTGTTACGCCTGATATGCTACAGAGAGTGTGGAACGAGTTGGAGTATCGGGTTGATATTGCTCGTGTGTCTGGAGGGGGCCATATTGAACATCTCTGAACTTGTTTTTGAGTGAAAAAAAACCTTTTTAAATACTCTTTGTAATGATGTATAACAGAAGGTTATATTATGTTTCTTTCATTAAATACACATTTTTAAAGTTGTGGTATTCTTTTTGAATCACCCTGTATATTAAAAAAAAAACACGCTGGCAGTATATCGTGGCAGTCTGCCGCAACCGTAAACAAACGAGAAAGAAAGCTGCCCAAGGGGAGAACAGCGGTATGGGGCAAATAAGCCCCGTCTCCCGCTCGTACGGCTGCCATCCTACGTTCGCGTTCTGCGATTCGCCGATTCCTTTAGTTGTGATGAGAGTCACATTTGAATCTCTGTATGCATTGGTGTTAGATTCTTCACTCATAAAAGAAAGAAAAGAAATACGCAACACAAAGTAAATAGTAGTACACGAAGCATTTGGTAGTGGCTATAGCGCAACTGCTTGCTGCCGGTATCTTGTGCAACCATAGTTCAAAAGAAATGGCTCTGAGCACTATGGGACTCAACTGCTGAGGTCATTAGTCCCCTAGAACTTAGAACTAGTTAAACCTAACTAACCTAAGGACATCACAAACATCCATGCCCGAGGCAGGATTCGAACCTGCGACCGTAGTGGTCTTGCGGTTCCAGACTGCAGCGCCTTTAACCGCACGGCCACTTCGGCCGGCCTAGTTCAAAAGACTCCCCACCTAAAACTGCCACGATATATTATTCGCACAATACTAAAGGGTTCGTCTTTCGTGACATCTAGTCACGACGCATTACGTAAGGGTTTCCGGACAATTTCGGTCAGATACTGTATTACCAGCCCTCTAGAACTTTAGCCAGTCTTCTCCGTCTGCCGTTCTAGCCTTCTCCGTGTGCCGTTCTTCATGTACGGATGTCGAAGTGAATGGCGCTGTGTTTGTTTCTGACTCGGAGGGCAGTCTTAGAGTGGCCGGTGCGTTAGCGACGCTTAGCCGGAGAGGCGGGTTTGAGTCACTGCGCTGGCCTCGCCGACTGGTTAGCGTCATTAGCGTCTCTGCACCCGGCGCGTTGCGTCACGGCCCACAGTGCCCCTCCACTGTGCTGGCTGTCATCGTAGAGTGGCCGATGTGTGCTCACGGAGGGAACAGCCGTGCTTCTATTCCTTCTTGTACTAGGGCTTTAATGAGGCCGTTGACTGTTGAGTACCTTTTCGGGCAGCGATGAAGACGAGAATATTCTCATAATTCAGGTGACGTGATTCGTACAGAGCACTATAAACGAGGATGCACACTCCGGGATTTGACGTTGGCGTCTTCTGAATGCGAATCCCTACTAGTGATTTTAAGATATCACATTATTCTGTTCCCGAGAGAGGGGTAGTGTCGCAGTGAACACTGCATTATATTTCATGGTTAAGTTTATTTTATTACTAGCTGGCAAAACCCGGCGTTGCCAGGTATCCATTTTGCCAATTTTCTATTAGAAACGAAAAAAAAAAAAAAGAACTGTGTTTACAATGCAATAACACGGACAGTTTCTGTACGCCGAGCGCAGCTGCTTCGCGTGTCTACAACGCTATTTTGTAAACGTCTCTTCATAGCTACATAGAAGGCGATCGTTTTCGCCTACAGCCGTTTGCGTTTCGCAGTTGAAAAGTCACAAGCGCTGCCACGTGCCAGGTATTTCCTTAAGTGACTCGACTGCTGCAGTGTCTTAGTAGTAAATAATGAATGTATTAAAAATTCATGTGCGATGCGAAATTTTTTCATCCAGTGTAAACCTCGTAACTCCATTGCGTTAAATTTTACAGGAGAAGCAAAAGCGGTTTGTTAAAAAATACATAAAGTGATACAGATAACGTTGCTACATGTGTAACTTTATAGCAGAAGCCTAGTTATTGACAGATTGGGGAAATCATTGCCCTTTCAAATTTCTCTTTGATAACAGAGTGACTGTTACTGCAATCTCGAGGTTTTCATATTCAGATGGAGTACGAGGTTTTCATTGCCTACCACCGTCATACATATCAGTATTTATGATGTCATATCTCTTGAACTATGTTTCGTGCAATGACATATTAGTTTAGGTACATTCAGTGACATATGTGGATACTGTCGGCAAAATGTGTTACGAAAGAGTTAGCAAAAAAGAAGAAATAACTTTAAGAATCATGCACGATGCGGCAATTTTTCACGCATCTCACTGTGTATGACCTCATATCTCCTGACCTATGTGTGCTAATATGATATCATTTTGTAGGTCAGTTTAGCTGCATATGTTGATACTATCTTCGAAATTTATTGCGAGTGGTGGTAGTACCACAGAAGTAATAAATTTTAACGTCATACATTATGCGCGGCAGTTTTCACGCAGCACTTTATTTATGATGTCATAGCTCGTGAACCATGATAGGAAGTGGCTCTTACCCGACGACGATTGTTCCCAGGCAGTAAGTGATATGTATACCTGGTTTGGTTACGTTCGTTCCAGGTATTTAGGAGGAGATGTGGAAAACGTACATACACACACACACACACACACACACACACACACACACATACCCACATTCATTATTATAATTTATATGGAAATCTTCATGTCTATCAAGTCACACATATGTTACGCAGATTATGAACAACTTTCATTTAGTGTATTTGTAGTCCGATGTAAAGTAGTTGGCATGTGACAGGTAACAGACTAGGCTGGTCCCCCCAGCATTGCACTATTGGGAGCCTGACATTGTCGGGTGCCACAGTCTTGCTACTTCTGCATTATGTCTTCTCAAGTAGGAGACTTTTCCAGATGCGTAAATTTCTGTTGTTCAAGAAAAACGTAACCCTGGCCCTAATTTAATAACAGGTTTTTGACATGCTTAGGGACTATAGACCTATATGAATATGAGAATACACTGCCGGAAAAAAATAGAATAGTACACCTGGAAAGACAACGTCGATTTCGATGCAATGATGGCGCATGCCACCTCGTGGATAGTCGATGTGATGATAACGGTTTCAACGTCATCCGCCAACAGACAGCGTAATGGCATAGCTACCAGAGACCCTTTAATTGGGAATGGTCACAGTCAGAAGGTTGAGTGTGGTGCGCACGTGTGATGGAAGCAGGTAATCATGCCACGGAGATGCACTTTTGCTTCCTACAGCCAACTGTGCGAGTTTGAAAAGGGTCAAAATGTGGCCTTTCGAGTGGCGGGATGGTCCTTTCGGGGAATTGTCATACCAAGCTGGAGGTGCTGCGTCAGCCGTGCAACGATGCTGGTATCAGTGGTCACGTGACATTCTCATACCCAGAGACGAGCTTCTGGACTTCCAGGCGGCACAGATGCCCGCCAGGATCGTCATATTGTAAGAGGCCTTGTGAACCAAGACGTGTCAACACGAACTTTTGCGAACCGACTATTAGCAGTGGGACTTTGGGCAAGCGCACCTTTAGCCGGTCTTCCACTCACTGACGTGCACGGTTCCATTGGTGCCGTCAGAGGATCGCTTGGAAGATGGAATGGCGCACCTTGGTCTTCAGCGATGAAAGCAGATTCTGCCTGCACGCAAGTGATACTCGTTTGCGTGTGTGACGTAGACCTGGCGAGCGCTGTCTCGTAGAGTGTATTCGTCCAAGACACACTCTCGTTCCCCTTTAGTGTTTCTGGAGGGGACACTAACCAAACACTCGGTACGTGCCGAGTGTTGCTATACCCTCTCTTTTGCCGCTCTTGCAACAGAAAAGTGATGTGTTGTTCCAAGAGCGTAACGCTCGCCCATGCACTATCTGTTAAGTTCAGCATCTTCCCTGGCCAGCACGATCTCCGGACCTGTCACCAATCGAGCACGTGTGGAATATGTTGGGACGAGAAGTGACTCGAGCGACGTGTCAGCCAACGACTCGTACAGAACTACGTGAACAGATGGAGCAGGTGTGGCGTAATCCCAGGACAGTATTCGCCCTCTGTACGATCGACTGCATGCATGGATTGCCGCCCGTGGAGGTTGGACCACGTACTAATATGGGGGTTTCAACATGGGTTGGTACCTAGTACCTCAGTACCGCCTGTGTTATTCCTCTGTAAATGTAATCATTTCATGTACTCCATATGTACTTTTGGAACAATAAATCGTGAGGGAATTGGAAACCCATAAAAGGGTGTACAAATTTTTCCGGCAGTATATTTGCGTTATTGTTACAAAAGATAGAGACTTTAAACTTGTTGTTATGAATTAAATATTGACAAAAACGAAAAAAGAGTATTATAAGTTCCAAGCGCACTACGATACGCTTCTATCAAAAGATCGAAAGATTCCTTCTCCTGTTGAATACCGAGTCCTTAACAACTTCATCACTTTGCTTGGTAACACTTTTCTACGTTTTGGATAACAGCGTCTTTCCTATCAAAAAAGTAAAGATATTCGAGAGTATTTTTCGAAACTGACAAGAATGGATGGAGATACGTGGTGCCAGGATGATTAGTATAGTGGACTGTGCGAAGAATGTTTCGAAAAACGATCGACTGACTATCTTGGGACTCGGCCCTTCTGCGTTTTAGTGTGCTTGATGTAAACCCAGGGCTAAAGTTAGCCTCTGCTTTTCAGGCAACTGGTCACGTCTGCCGTTCGCCGAGGAAGAAAATGAGAGGCCCGGTGTACCCCTTCGGTGGTTATGGGTAACTCGTTTTGGAAGCACAAGCTGGCTCGCTGCTTTTTTATGGCTTTGTTTGCGACCGCGTGCTCATTCCCCCTCTTGCCGCGCCATCCCTCCCTCCTCCTTATCCCCTCTCTGCAAACGCTAGTACGTGAGGCGACGCTGTAGTGAGTGTGCAAAAGGTTGTGCTGACAGAAGCGTTTGAAGTCACGAGTTATCTCTCCACTTCTTCCTCTGTTGTTTGCTTTATTCGCACTCTTCCGCCTCAACTTCTTCCTGCCGCTGCTACTGCAGGTCCGACGCTAAGCATTGCTATTACGTGTAAAAGTTTCTCTGTACGAGCCTGGCAAAATTATCATCATTACGCGGACGATGCGGTTCTGTGTGCCGTATTGTAGCTGAAGTGGAAGACACTTTCAAGTTGAGCAACGTGGAAGGACGAGTCTGGTTGTGTATCAATTATCGTGTCACACTCGCGCGCCTGTTTTTCTTTGCTTTCGTAAATACTTCCGCAATGAAGGTATTCCCAACTACTTCTCTTCGCTAGTCTGTTCAAGCTTTGAGGTAATTGTTCACTTATTTGTGTTACAGCTTTTTGGGGCTTCATTTCCCACTACTTCACTACTAGTTCTGCCAGACGATGATGATTCTGTGACAGCGGTGTACACGTCGTCATATGTATTGCGGATTGATTGACAAGAAGAATTCGTTACTGCACAAATACAGTAATCTACTAATTCCATTCACCTGACACACGAGAGAAGCTTCATATATGTTTCAGTATGTGTGTAGTTAATCTGATGTTGCATATGTTTTGTCATTCAGTCAACCATGTATAGGCTGTTGAAGAGAATTTCATACTTAATTACAGCAGATCGGTTCTTTTAATAGCAACCTTGAATTTGTTTTTATTGTACAGAGCGCCGAAGAGATCCTGGTTCGTGAACGATTCATTTTAAACGAAAGCTTGACCACATACATCTCACTTTCCCATGTCAGAGACGGCAAAGGACATAGAAGATTATTTGACCGGAATGGATAGTGCCTTGTAAATAGGTTATAAGATAACAACGACAAAAGTAAAACAAAGGCAATTGAATGTAGTTGAATTAAATCAGACAGTGCTATGGGATAAAGATTAAGAAATGAGACATTAAAAGTACTAGATGGGTTTTGCTATTTAGGCTGCTAAAAAACTGACAACGGCTGAGGCATAGACGATATAAAAAGCCGACTAACAACAGCAAGAAAAGCGTTTCGTTAGCATCTAATATATGCTAGGAAGTTTTTTCTGATGCAATATATATGGTATGTATCCGTGGACGGAAATAAAACATGGACGATAAGTTGATTATTACATGGATAGGTCATGTAATTAATGAAGAGATTGGGGATAAAAGGAATGTATGACACAGCTTACTAAAAGAAATGTTCGGTTTGGTGGATCATATCCTGACGCATCAAGGAATTTCGAATTTGATGATGAAGAGAAACGTGGCGGGTAAAAATTGCAGAGGGAGACCAATAATTCAGTACAGTATTTAAGTTCAAGTGGTTATAGGTTTGAGTAGGTATCCAGAGATTAATAAACTTCCTAAGGATAAACTAGCCCTGAGACCTGCAGCAAATCAATCTTAGGAGTGAACATCATAACAATAATAACATTCCTCTTTACATAACTCACTGTTCTATCACAGGTCTCAAACAGTGAGCGCACTATAACAATAGCGTCTAAGTAAAATGATTAAGGTCTGCCTTGGACCTCGTGAAATAGCCTCTGAACTTGCGTGTAACAACTGATTTTAAAACGGACCGTGGACAAGTAACGTTTCATGAAAAAAAAAAAAAAAAAGCAAAGAAGTCGGAGAATCTGAGGAAGGTGTCGTGGTACATCTTCCTTTTGCGAGAAACATTTTCTCAATATTTGGAATAATGCTGTACCAAGTAATGCGCCTATTTCGAATACGGATAAAATAATATGCACCATGTAGTAGTGTCAAGGACGAACAGAGTATGCGAAAATTGATTGTATGCTGACTTACTCACTAATATGGCTTAACTTATATACGACAAGTAGTTTAGCGCCCGCTGCTTCGTTCACGTAAACTGTATAGTTTGAACGTTTTTTTGTTTTTCTTTATTGGAATTTTTACGTTTTTCACAAATTGCAAGACATTTTTAAACTTTTTACGCTAATTAAGACTGTAGAAGCGCGGTATTCACCGAATGTAATTCTGACCAAGGTCCACATTCTTTACAAATTTCAAGTTTCTGTCTTTAGCGATTTTGGGCTGGGCGATGACGAGGCAGTGAATCAGATTACCCCGGTTTCATCCCCTACAGACTGAATTTCCAAAAATAATGAAACACTTATATTTTAATTTCTGACCGAGAAGCCACATGCCAATTTTCGTCCTTCTAGCTTCAAAACTGCCTTAGTAGTAACATATTTAAAAAAAAAAAACCATCGTCCCTTGTTTCACCCACGTAAAGGAGGAATTTCGAAAAATCTTTTCTTAAACGACGCCTACAGTATAAGATCCGCAGGCTAGCCAAATTTCAACTTTCCATCCTTGATGATGAGTCAGGCAGTCAGTCAAGACACTGCCTTTTATATATATATATATATATATATATATATATATATATATATATATATATATATATATATATATGTGGCAATATACACTGGGGCTTCCCTTATATTGACAGAAATCACTTTTTTGTCTATTTTGGGCATACACTCTATTCAGATATTTATTTAGAAACACTCAGGAAAAAAGTCATTGCATTTGGATAACTATGACCCATTCCGACTTGAGTGTGGACTTCGAAGACCAAATATGATTAATATGACGCCCTTCGAATGAATAACGAAACATAACTTTAATGAGGCGTGTAATGCATTTAATTTCTTCATATCTATTCCTTTAAACGCACCTTTTGTGATTTAAATCTTCCGTAGGTATTTTTTCTTTTCGTTTTGCTATGAGGGCATAATTTTTGATGATCTTTGATACAGCACAACACACATGTTGTTTCTGGTTCATGTAACATGGTTAGCAAACCTTGGCCCTCCTGTATTAATTTGACAGCTCTTTACCTGCGTCATTAATTACTTTTGGCTTACTCTTTGTTGTATTTGGAGGTATGAAACATTCCAGTCCTGAAGAAAATTTTGTATCTATCTGCAGATTCAAGGTAATGTCTTCCAATGTTCTGTCTAAAAATAAGACAAAACAATCAGAAAAACAGGAATTAAATGAAAGTGTAATACTGAATTAAGTTAACAAAATAATTCCCCCTTTCTACGTTTTCCACTATTTTAATTTTGGTGTACATATTAAAATCATCGTCATCAAAGAACAATTAGAGCGACAGATTCTCTAATTAAGAACACAGGTATCTGCTAAATTTATTCTGTGATGCCCTAGACAGAAACGCATCATTAATTTCGTACAATTTTACCATGGGATCTAATCTTCAGCATTCTTCTGTAGCATCGCATTTCAAAAGCTTCTACATCTACATCTACATGGATACTCTGCAAATCACATTTAAGTGTCTGGCAGAGGGCTTCTATTCTCTTCTGTTTATCGTCCATGTTTCACTTCCTCAGATGGCTATACCCCATACAAATACTATCAGAAACAAGTTCCTGACACTTAAATCTGTACTCGATGTTAACAAATTAGGTTCTTGGACGTCTGTGCAGAACAATTGCCAAGGTTTAACCTGAATTGCGGTGATAAATATTGGCACACCTGTGAAACCATTCTGATCTTCCACACAGAGTTCTCGATCTAAAATTAATTAGAACAATTCTCGGTCATAAACTGCACTTACCATCGACTTTACTTGAAGCGATGCAGAAAGAGGCCTGATTTTTAATGGCTTGTCAGCGTCTACCCCAAGAAATAAAAAAGAGAGCTTTATGAGTATATGGAAATCACTTCTCAATAGTCCTATTTTGTACTTCATTAGCATACAATTTCTTCACCTCATGCATTTCTGAAGCATAAACATGCTTGTCCATCCACTTCTTACCACACTTAACATTATTAGCATTTATATAATCCACGTTTGTCTAAACCGTTTGCGAAAAAAATGTCAGGACTCTTCGCAGTTTGGAATGTTTTGCTTTCAAAGGCATTTCGTAAAACTAGTTATCTATCATATTTTTGCTTATTGAGAACACATGAGCCAGTGAAGCGACCCGATAAGAATTTTTACATTGTTTCCCAGTCCATAGTTTCTTAATTCAGTCCAGAGAGCTTGCACTTGCTCTTTACCAGAAGCCCAAGAGGTTTTGCCTTAGTCTGAAGGATAGCAACATAACATCTAACACTCCGCTGACATCTGTGTAAAACAGGCACTAGTTTTGGAGTTCTAAACTCTTTTCAATCTCGTTTGGTGGTACCCAGAACTTGTGCAGAAAATTACGGTAGAAACTCTCCCCCACTGCTCTCATTTCCGGGAAGCTAAGTCGACAAACGATGAATTGTAGGATGCAGCTGAAGAAGTAGAGACATTTGGTGTTCTTTTTGTCTTTTGTTTTTCTATTTTCCTCTTCCTTGTTCCTTCATCCTTTTTGGCAATCCTTCTGTTTAAACATGCAAGACAGCTTCGTCTTCCAGGTTCACTTTGTCGCAGCAAGAAGACTCTATGCTCTTTCAGTTCGATAGTTTGTAGAGCACCGTCAGGAATTGTTTATCCACACTCTTTTTAAACTGCTTTTCACAGTTTCTAAAAATTATTAGGGTTTTTTTTGCGTTCCTGTATAGAAATTTTTTCTGTCGTTTTGTTAGATTCTGTGAACAAAACTCTTTAAACATATTTATTTTTTGCCCTTTATGTAATAATCTTTATCTCCACCATAACACGTCACATGTTATGTATGTTGTCTATCTGTCAGTTATTGAACTGTTTTATTATGTCTTAGTTTACTTAGAAAATTGTTCGTTCATTGATAAACAATATTTACATGTGTATAAATTGGATATCAATGTTGTTGTTGTTGTGGTCTTCAGTCCTGAGACTGGTTTGATGCAGCTCTCCATGCTACTCTATCCTGTGCAAGCTTCTTCAGCTCCCAGTACCTACTGCAACCTACATCCTCCTGTATCCGTTTAGTATGTTCATCTCTTGGTCTCTCTCTACGATTTTTACCCTCCACGCTGCCCTCCAATACCAAATTGGTGATCCTTTGATGCCTCATAAAATGTGCTACCAACCGATCCCTTCGTCTAGTCAAGTTGTGCCACAAACGTCTCTTCTCCCCAGTCCTATTCACTACCTCCTCATTAGTTATATGATATACCCATATAATCTTCAGCATTCTTCTGTAGCACCATATTTCGAAAGCTTCTAGTCTCTTCTCGTCTAAACTATTTATCGTTAATGTTTCACTTCCGTACATGGCTACACTCCATACAAATACTTTCACAAACGACTTCCTGACACTTAAATCTATACCCGATGTTAACAAATTTCTCTTCTTCAGAAACGCTTTCCTTGCCATTGCCAGTCTACATTTTATATCCTCTCTACTTCGACCATCATCAGTTATTTTGCTCCCCAAATAGCAAAACTCCTTTACTACTTTAAGTGTCTCATTTCCTAATCTACTTCCCTCAGAATCATCCGACTTAATTCGACTACGTTCCATTATTCTCGGTTTTCTTTGTTGATGTTCATCTTATATCCTCCTTTCAAGACACTATCCATTCCGTTCAACTGCTCTTCCAAGTCCTTTGCTGTCTCTGACAGAATTACAATGTCATCGGCGAACCTCAAAGTTTTTATTTCTTCTCCATGGATTTTAATACCTACTCCGAATCTTTCCTTTGTTTCCTTTACTGCTTGCTCAATATACAGATCGAATAACATCGGGGATACGCTACAACCCTGTCTCACTCCCTTCCCAACCACTGCTTCCCTTTCATGTCCCTCGACTGTTCCCTGCCATCTGGTTTCTGTACAAATTGTAAATAGCCTTTCGCTCCCTGTATTTTACCCCTGCCAGCTTCACAATTTGAAAGAGAGCATTCCAGTCAACATTGTCAAAAGCTTTTTCTAAGTCTACAAATGCTAGAAACGTAGGTTTACCTTTCCTTAATCTAGCTTCTAAGATAAGTCGTAGGGTCAGTATTGCCTCACGTGTTCGAATATTTCTACGGAATCCAAACTCATCTTCCCCGAGGTCAGCTTCTACCAGTTTTTCCATTCGTCTGTAAAGAATTCGCGTTAGTATTTTGCATCCGTGTCTTATGACACTGATTGTTCGGTAATTTTCACATCTGTCAGCACCTGCTTTCTTTGGGATTTGGAATTATTATATTCTTCTTGAAGTCTGAGGGTATTTCGCCTGTCTCATACATCTTGCTCACCAGATGGTAGAGTTTTGTTAGGACTGGCTCTCCCAAGGCCGTCAGTAGTTCTAATGGAATGTTGTCTACTCCCGGTGCCTTGTTTAAACTCAGGTCTTTCAGTGCTCTATCAAACTCTTCACGCAGTATCGTATCTCCCATTTCATCTTCATCTACATCCTCTTCAATTTCCATAATATTGTCTTCAAGTACATCGCCCTTGTATAGACCCTTTATATACTCCTTCCACCTTTCTGCTTTCCCTTCTTTGCTTAGAACTGGGTTTCCATCTGAGCTCTTGATATTCATACAAGTGGTTCTCGTTTCTTCAAAGGTCTCTTTAATTTTCCTGCAGGCAGTATCTATCTTACCCCTAGTGAGATAAGCCTCTACATCCTTACATTTGCCTTGTAGCCATCCCTGCTTAGCCATTTTGCACTTCCTGTCAATCTCATTTTTGAGACGTTTGTATTCCTTTTTGCCTGCTTCATTTAGTGCATTTTTATATTTTCTCGTGTAATCAATTAAATTCAATATTTCTTCTGTTACCCAAGGATTTTTACTAGCCCTCGTCTTTTTACCTACTTGATCCTCTGCTGCCTTCACTACTTCATCCCTCAGAGCTACCCATTCTTCTTCTTCTTCTTCTTCTTTCCCCCATTCCTTTCAATAGTTCCCTTATGCGCTCCCTGAAACTCTGTACAACCTCTGATTTAGTCAGTTTATCCAGGTCCCAGCTACTTAAATCCCCACCTTTTTGCAGTTTCTTCAGTTTTAATCTACAGTTCATAACCAATAGATTGTGGTCAGAGTCCACATCTACCCCTGGAAATGTCTTACAATTTAAAACCTGGTACCTAAATCTCTGTCTTACCATTATATAATCTATCTGATATCTTCTAGTATCTCCAAGCTTCTTCCATGTATGCAACCTTATTTTATGATTCTTGAACCAAGTGTCAGCTATGATTAAGTTGTGCTCTGTGCAAAATTCGACCAGGCAGCTTCCTCTTTCATTTCTTAGCCACAATCCAAATTCACCTACTACGTTTCCTTCTCTCCCTTTTCCTACTACCGAATTCCAGTCACCCATGACTATTAAATTTTCGTCTCCCTTCACTATATGAATAATTTCTTTTATTTCATCATGCATTTCTTCAATTTCTTCGTCATCTGCAGAGCTAGTTGGCATATAAACTTGTACTACTGTAGTAGGTGTGGGCTTCGTGTCTATCTTGGCCACAATAAGGCGTTCACTATGCTGTTTATAGTAGTTTACCTGCACTCCTATTTTTTTATTCATTATTAAACCGACTCCTGCATTACCCCTATTTGATTTTGTATTTATAACCCTGTATTCGCCTGGCCAAAAGTCTTGTTCACCCTGCCACCGAACTTCTCTAATTCCTACTATATCTAACTTCAACCTATCCATTTCCCTTTTTAAATTTTCTAACCTACCTGCCCGATTAAGGGATCTGACATTCCACACTCCGATCCGTAGAATGCCAGTTTTCTTTCTCCTGATATCGACGTCCTCCTGAGTAGTCCCCGCCCGGAGGTCCGAATGGGGGACTATTTTACCTCCGGAATATTTTACCTAAGAGGATGCCATCATCATTTAACCATACAGTAAAGCTGCATGCCCTCGGGAAAAATTACGGCTGTAGTTTCCCCTTGCTTTCAGCCGTTCGCAGTACCAGCACAGCAAGGCCGTTTTGGTTAGTGTTACAAGGCCAGATCAGTCAATCATGCAGACTATTGGCCCTGCAACTACTGAAAAGGCTGCTGCCCCTCTTCAGGAACCACATGTTTGTCTGGCCACTCAACAGATACCCCTCCGTTGTGGTTGCACCTATGGTACGGCTATCTGTATTGCTGAGGCACGCAAGCCTCGCCACCAACGGCAAGGTCCATGGTTCTTGGGGGGATGGGGTGGATATCAATATGAATAAATTTAAAGAAGTGTAATTTTGTTAATGTTCTAGGAAAAGTTAATCTAGGTAAGTCGCTGTGTGAATGTATAACAGTGTGAGTATGGTAGTAAGGAGTGGTTGCTGCTGAGACAGTAAACAACGTAGATTCTGCTGCATCGTGAAATAAGTGGCTGTTTAAAAAGGACAGTTACGGCTGTAGTTCCTAGAATAGATGACGCTACTTGAGGATGGCATATGGGTCCCCAACGTGTGATAGCAACACACAATTTCCATCTAACATTATCTCCTCTTGTAAATCCGTTTGAAAATTAGAATTGAGTAATAAATGTGTGATTTTTTTGCTGAATTTACGTGCAGGACTTCTCACTGTTGTGACCTATCTGACGTAACTTTTCGCATTGATCTCATCTGTCTCTCTTAGTAATGTCAAAATATTATACTGGAACTAAATTTATTGCTTAACGCTTTTCATAATAATTTAAAATATATTGTGTAAGATGGCAAGAACTATGCCCCTTACATGAAGTCATTAAAGATCACCTAACTCACGTTGAGCGAACAGTAGGGCTGAACAAAATGACTGACAAGGCACAATGCATCTTGTAGAGGGTGTAGTATGGACATAGTGGAATAATTAATGTCTGGTGATGGTTTTAAAGTAAGTCACACGACATGAAAACTTTGTGGAAATAAGTCGATTTACTGGACGCTAGTTTACCACAGGGAAGTATTTAGAATTGACTGTGGTTGGATGGGGAACGGCGAAGGGAAGCGACAATAGGCAGCTTAGGGCGGCTCAAGCTCTGAGAAAGCGGTAACGTGGCGCGGCCTCCAGCCGCCTTAAGATGAGTGACAGCATGGGTGGTTGACCCCGACCCCATGCTGATGTACCGGGAAACAGACGAAGAACTTTACACCTGTTGATAAATGTCCGTCGTCCCGTTTTCTGTGAAACATGCGAGAAAGCCGCGCAAAGCTGTGATGGAGTGGTCAACACAGGTCAAAATATGCGTGTTCGTGACTATAGCAACTACACGGTGAATTCCCAGTCCGCAGAGCCTGAAGTAAATCAAGTGAAGAGCGACAGCATGAAATACTCCGGCCTCCGATGGGAACGTAGGACCAAGGAAATTGAAGTACTCTCCTGGGAGTCAGAATACCGGAAAACTTGGTGTTTGTGCATACGATAACCTTGATGGGTGGCCTGGGAGGAGCTATATAGCAGAAGTTGAGAAGGAGGGAAATTTTGTGGGAATTTGTTCACTTCCCAGAGCAGGCATTGGTCAGCGCTGGGAAGCGACGCATAATTAACGCGACTTGCGCTGCAATTGGCGTAAGCGATTTTGCTGGAGGGGAAACCGAGGCGAAGAGCGGACTGGCAGAAGTCTCCGTAGAGGTCTTCTGTTCCCAGCTTGCCTAGAGTGCGGACGTGGCATTCTTTACTCAGCTTGCCTGAGAAAGAGTGAGCATCTCTGCAGTTTAGGACTTAGCAAATGGAACGATTGAGCTTGGAGATAGAAAGTTTTGGTTCAGCTACGTACTGAGCAAGATAGCTAGGAGTGAATAGACGAGCGCACGCTTGCAGCACCACGAGGTCGGCCGACGTCCACACAACGACGCCGCTCCGCCACGCTGTATTCGGTGATATTGCGCCCGCTCCGGCCACTGTTTAATTTGTTGGATCACGTCGGCAAAGTTTCCACAACGGTTTCATGGGCCATGTACTGTAGAATTCTTCTCGCACTTCGCATTATGCCTGGGTCAGTCAATAGGAATTACTTCTGAGTTATCGAGCTTTACTCCACACAAACGCAATTTAATACCACTGCCTGGTAGGAGAGTCATGTAATGTGATGATTGAAGGTCGTGAGTTAAAATAAATTTGTGATAATTGACTGCATCTGTTTTCAATCAGGTAGTTGAAATCCCAAGTCACTTTCTTAATTAATTTTATGTTCAACATTTGCATCTGGTGTTCAATAGCTGCATATAACACCAATATGCACCCATTTTTAATTAAAAGTGATCAATTCTTGATCAATTAATGTCAACACTGCCACCGAAGTTCAATCAGGAGTCACAGGGCCTTATTACTTTCTTTGCATTATCCGATATTGCGGTTAGTCAATTAGCTGGGGTGAACACATGCCAAAACCAGATAAGTGGCGGGTGGGGTGTTACAATTGTAGAGCGCTTACTTTTAGACATTGCTTTCATTTTAGTGGAACCTCTTTAACTTTCTGCAGTGATACAAAATTTTCAATTTTATGTTTACTTCTTGTCTTTTATGTCTTGAAAGAGGAGAAGATGAACATCGACGAAAGCAAGACAAGGATAATAGAATTGAAGCAGGTGATACTGTGGCAATTAGATTAGGAAACGAGACACTTAAAGTAGTTGATGAGTTGCGTTATTTGGACAGCAAAGCAAATGTTGATGACTGACTTAGGGTATAAATTGTAGATTGGCATTAACAGCAAAAGCGTTTCTGAAAAACAGAAATTTACTAACATCGAATGTAGACGAAAGCGTCAGGTCTTTTCTAAAGGTATTTGTCTGGATTGTAGCCAAGTATGGAAGTAAAACGTGGACGATAAACAGGTTAAAGAAGAAGAGAACAGAAGCTTTTGAAATGTGGTGCTTCAGAAGAATTCTGAAGATCAGATGGGTATATCACGTAACTAATGAGGAGGAACTGAACAGAATTGGGTAGATAAGGAATTTGTGGCACAACTTCACTAAAAGGCGGGATCGGTTGACAAGATACATTCTGAGAAATTAATGGATCACCAACTAAATAGTGGAGGGAAATGTGTGTGTGTGTGTGTGTGTGTGTGTGTGTGTGGGGAGGGCGGGGGGGGCGGGTTGGTAAAAGCAAACATTGTACAGAGAGACCAAGAGATGAATACAGTAAGCAGATTCAGAAAGATGTAGGTTGCAGTCGTTATTCGGAGATGAAGAGACTTGCACACGACAGAGTAGCATGGGGAGCTGCATCGAACCAGTCTTCTTACCGAAGACCACATCACCACGACCAATAACAACAACATGTTTTCGTTCCCCCTTTTCTCTTATAAACATGTATGTTCGTTGTGCTTGTCATAGTGCTTGTCACTATTACTCCTTTATTTCTGTGTTTATGGAAACTTCAAGTCAAAGTATTAAGTGTTTCAAGCAATGTGTAGATAAAATATGCTTGTCATGTATGATTCCCCGCCGGGCGAATTGGCTTCAACCAGTCAGTGAAGAGTTGGTCTTTCACTGGTAAAATTTTTACTCTGCGGGGGACTAGAATATAACGGTCGTGTACTGACTAGAGTTTGTTCACATCTCATAACTTGTAATACTGTACTTTTTCAAAGCCAATGTGGTAACTGATGAATACTAGTAATAATTTTGGTCCAAGTCGACGTAAAGTTCAGTGAATTATGGGAACGATCATGTTTTCATAATTTTATTTAGTACAAGGGATCTTACTCTCATTCTAGATGTTATGCGTCAGATTTACTCTCTCTCTTTCAACAATTCCATTTTAATAGAAAATGTAGTTTTTATTATTGAATTTTTACATGAAGATGTTCATGTCCGATAGAAGTACGTTTAGAGCAGATCCTGTTCCGTTACAATCCAACCTGTTGATTTTAGAGATCTGTGTTACTAATACTGTAACTGAAGTCAGTAATCGAGTAACAGATTTCAGCAACGAATGCTGTTAAAAGTGCAGGAACAGGTAGTCTGTCTATCCCTATATGAAAGAAAACTGAATTTTCTTGGTGAATCGAGTGGTGTCAATAAGAAAGAAATGCAGCACAGTTTGCTCATATGTCTCTCTCTCTCTTTCTGTTTGTGTGTTTGTGTGTGCACGCGTGCGTGCGTGTGTGTGTGTGTGGTGTATATGTGAGCGGAGTTTTTCCAGGCGCTTCTATCCTGCAACCAGTCGCTGTTAGTGAGAAAAAGAACAACGAACGGGCTGAGTTGCGGTTTCCTGTTATTGCTCGGTTCCGCACTGTCCTTTTTTCTTTCCCTTTATATCCAGTGCTTAGCAGCATCCGCGTTCACTTTCTTTCTCTTTTTGCAGTCGTCGACGTTTGATGTTCTCCTAGCGGCGTTCATTTCGCGAGGATAGTTTCGCATTCGGACTCCGTCACACTGCACAGCGCATCACTCGCTGCGCATACAACAAAAATTCTCCCACGCCCTTCATGTATATTCATCGGGCGCCGTGTTTTGTTAGCGGCGCTGTTATGAATATTCTAAAGCTAAGTTATGAATCAGCGCTGTTTGCTGGCCGCTCCGTCCAGTACTGATGGCGAGAGAAAAGTGCCCCCGTCAACCCAAGGGCGGCCGTTAAATATTTGTCGCCCCGCGGAAAATTTTCGTGATGGAAGTTTTTGATCAGGACTAAAGGAACGGAAAATCTTCGAGAAGTTGCAGGGATCGTAAATTGAAAAATCGGATTTTGTACGGTATGAGAACACAGTTCAAATGGTTCAAATGGCTCTGAGCACTATGGGACTCAACTGCTGAGGTCATTAGTCCCCT
Source organism: Schistocerca nitens (assembly GCF_023898315.1). Lineage (NCBI taxonomy): Eukaryota > Metazoa > Arthropoda > Insecta > Orthoptera > Acrididae > Schistocerca > Schistocerca nitens. The sequence goes on along the minus strand of NC_064615.1, from coordinate 1,092,342,337 downwards.
AGAACTTAGAACTAGTTAAATCTAACTAACCTAAGGACATCACACACAGCCATGCCCGAGAGAACACAGTTGCTCGAATGTGCAGTATAAAGATACGAATGCAGGTTGTTCCGAAACTATTCGTCCGCATTATTGTAGGAGGCAGAGAACAAGAACAGAAGTTTATTTCGATGAGGAACATATGATCTCTGATATTAGCTTTTAATTTTAGAAACATTTGTTAGTGGCGCTGAAGTAAGCTGTTGTGTCGGTGTCGCTAACTGGAAATGTGTACTGACATCCAAAACAGCTCTGTGCACTGATGGCTGGCTACACTGGTCCGCTGTAACTCTGAATGTTAAAGGATGTGCTTGCAGCACAATAGCGCGCCGGCCCATTTCAGCGTTACATGAAGAAACATCTGAGAGCCACCTTTGGGAATCGATGGATCGGCCGAGGTGGTCCTGTGGCCTGTCACCCGGTCACCTGATTTCACGTGTCTGGATTTCTTCCTCTGGGGGCATGTTAGTCAGCTAGTGTGTGAAACCGTTGTGGAAACAGAAGAAGAACTCATCGCTACAACTGCCGCCGCTGCCGGTACCATTGTAGACATGTCACGAATCTTCGAACGGGCACGACAATGAATGGTCCGGTGATGTTCTGCGAAGTCATGCATTCGATCAGTTCCTGTGAATGCCACTGCTGTAACTGGTATACTAAACCATTTTCTATGTAAATCGTGCCTAGCGCCAGAAACTGCCGTCAGTGAACATATGTACCTTAACTAATTATATTTGTTTTGATGTTCTCTACCTCCTGTGTTAATTCGAATGAACAGTTTCGGTCATTGATCCAGAATCAACCTATAAAATCCCACCAACTGAAATGAAGTACACACATCAAAAAATGTTTTGCATGCGCTCGGCGCCCACAACACCCGAAGATAGACGTTGACTGTGGATATTGTATCACAGACACAGCCCATTAGACTGTTCAGAGATGTTACTAAACCCGTCCAAAGATGTAAACAGCCATGCATGAGCAGCGGCTATTAGACCAAGGGTTTCCGACAGCCAATCAGTTCTAGTCATTCCACCAGAATGTAGGTACACGGCACATGTGGTCTGTAGTTCAACCATGCCTAGACTGTCAATAATGCGGTTCAATAGCGTCCGCATTGTTACTTTGTGCCAGGAAGTGCTCTCAACAAGGGAAGTGTCCATGCGTCTCGGAGTGAACCAAAGCGATGTAGCTCGGACATGGAGGACATAAGGTGAGACAGGAACTGTCGATGACATGCCTCGCTAAGGCCGCCCAAGGGCTAGTACTGCAGTGGATGACCGCTACCTACGGATAAGGCTCGGAGGAATCTTACAGTAGCGACATCATGTTGAATAATGCTTTTCTTTCAGCCACAGGACGTCGTATTACGACTCAAACTGTGCGCAATAGGCTGCTTGATGTGAAATTTAACTCCCGACGTCCATGGTGAGTTCCATTTTTGCAGCCACGACAGCATGCAGCGCGGTACAGATGGTCCAACAACATGCCGAGTGGGCTGCTCAGGATTGGAATCACGTTCTCGTCACCGATGAGTGTCGCAGATGCCTTCAATCAGACAATTGTCGGAGACGTGTTTGCAGACAACCCGGTCAGGCTGAACGCCTCAGACACACTGTTCAGCGAGTGTAGCAAGGTGGAGGTTCGCTGCTGTTCTCGGGTGGCATAAAGTGGGGCCGACGTACGCCGCTGGTGGTCATGGAAGGCGCCGTAACGGCTGTACGATACGTGAATGCCATCGTCCGACCGAAAGTGCAACCAACCGGCAGCTTATTGGCTCAAAAATGGCTCTGAGCACTATGGGACTCAACTGCTGTGGTCATCAGTCCCCTAGAACTTAGAACTACTTAAACCTAACTAACCTAAGGACATCACACATATCCATACCCGAGGCAGGATTCGAACCTGCCACCGTAGCGGTCGCTCGGTTCCGGACTGCGCGCCTAGAACCGCGAGACCACCGCGGCCGGCCAGCTTATTGGCGAGGCATTTGTCTTCATGGACAACAATTCGCCCCCCATCGTGCACATCTTGTGAATGACTTCCTTCAGGATAACGACATCGATCGACTAGAGTGACCAGCATGTTCTTCAGACGTGAACCCTATCGAACATGCCTGGGATAGATTGAAAAGGCTGCTTATGGACGAGGTGACCCACCAACCACTCTGATGGACCTACACCGAATCGCCGTTAAGGAGTGGGACTATCTGGACCAACAGTGCCTTGGTGAACATGTGGATAGTATTTCACGATGAATACAGGCATGCATCAATGCAAGAGGACGTGCTACTGGGTATTAGAGGTACAGGTGTGTACAGCAATCTGGACCACCACCTCTGAAGATCTCGCTATGGTGGTACAACATGCAATGTGTGGTTTTCGTGAGCAATAAAAAGGGCGGAAATGATATTTATGTTGATCTGTACTCCAATTTTCTGTAGAGGTTCCGGAACTCTCGGAAATGAGGTGATGCAAAACTGGTTTTGACGTGTGTATTTAATAGACGGACTAGAGATTTCAGCTAACTGCTTAAAGGCTATTGATAACTGCACCTTTCGGACACTTATTGGAATCGTCTTGGCAGTCCTTTATATACACTCCTGGAAATGGAAAAAAGAAAACATTGACACCGGTGTGTCAGACCCACCATACTTGCTTCGGACACTGCGAGAGGGCTGTACAAGCAATGATCATACGCACGGCACGGCGGACTCACCAGGAACCGCGGTGTTGGCCGTCGAATGGCGCTAGCTGCGCAGCATTTGTGCACCGCCGCCGTCAGTGTTAGCCAGTTTGCCGTGGCATACGGAGCTCCATCGCAGTCTTTAACACTGGTAGCATGCCGCGACAGCGTGGACGTGAACCGTATGTGCAGTTGACGGACTTTGAGCGAGGGCGTATAGTGGGCATGCGGGAGGCCGGGTGGACGTACCGCCGAATTGCTCAACACGTGGGGCGTGAGGTCTCCACAGTACATCGATGTTGTCGCCAGTGGTCGGCGGAAGGTGCACGTGCCCGTCGACCTGGGACCGGACCGCAGCGACGCACGGATGCACGCCAAGACCGTAGGATCCTACGCAGTGCCGTAGGGGACCGCACCGCCACTTCCCAGCAAATTAGGGACACTGTTGCTCCTGGGGTATCGGCGAGGAGCATTCGCAACCGTCTCCATGAAGCTGGGCTACGGTCCCGCACACCGTTAGGCCGTCTTCCGCTCACGCCCCAACATCGTGCAGCCCGCCTCCAGTGGTGTCGCGACGGGCGTGAATGGAGGGACGAATGGAGACGTGTCGTCTTCAGCGATGAGAGTCGCTTCTGCCTTGGTGCCAATGATGGTCGTATGCGTGTTTGGCGCCGTGCAGGTGAGCGCCACAATCAGGACTGCATACGACCGAGGCACACAGGGCCAACACCCGGCATCATGGTGTGGGGAGCGATCTCCTACACTGGCCGTACACCACTGGTGATCGTCGAGGGGACACTGAATAGTGCACGGTACATCCAAACCGTCATCGAACCCATCGTTCTACCATTCCTAGACCGGCAAGGGAACTTGCTGTTCCAACAGGACAATGCACGTCCGCATGTATCCCGTGCCACCCAACGTGCTCTAGAAGGTGTAAGTCAACTACCCTGGCCAGCAAGATCTCCGGATCTGTCCCCCATTGAGCATGTTTGGGACTGGATGAAGCGTCGTCTCACGCGGTCTGCACGTCCAGCACGAACGCTGGTCCAACTGAGGCGCCAGGTGGAAATGGCATGGCAAGCCGTTCCACAGGACTACATCCAGCATCTCTACGATCGTCTCCATGGGAGAATAGCAGCCTGCATTGCTGTGAAAGGTGGATATACACTGTACTAGTGCCGACATTGTGCATGCTCTGTTGCCTGTGTCTATGTGCCTGTGGTTCTGTCAGTGTGATCATGTGATGTATCTGACCCCAGGAATGTGTCAATAAAGTTTCCCCCTCCTGGGACAATGAATTCACGGTGTTCTTATTTCAATTTCCAGGAGTGTATTTATTTAACCTGATCTGATTAGATCCAACAGGCCTTCTCTTATATTGGAGTAGGGTTTCACTCGTACTGTATATTACATAATAGTTACTTAAGTAATGTATGTAACATTTTTAATATGACAACTAGTACTGAAGCGATTTGAGTGGCCGGCCGTAGTGGCCGTGCGGTTCTAGGCGCTACAGTCTGGAACCGAGCGACCGCTACGGTGGCAGGTTCGAATCCTGCCTCGGGTATGGATATGTGTGATGTCCTTAGGTTAGTTAGGTTTAATTAGTTCTAAGTTCTAGGCGACTGATGATCTCAGAAGTTAAGTCGCATAGTGCTCAGAGCCACTTTTTTTTTATTTGAGTGTATGCAGTGGCGAAGTGAGTCAATTATGCTGGCTATAAACTAACGAAGTTAAAACCGGCATTGCCTGTACTACTGCAGCTGCAGCCACTAATAGTGATAATGATACTCGTAATAATTGTAACATTAGTAACAATAATGATAGTGGCAGAGATACAGGTCTGCAAAGTACATGTTTTTCTGATATTCAGTCCTGGGAAAAGAAAATTAGGGGTGCTACTTGGGCTAAGAATACTGGCAAATGAGGAGATGAGGTTTTAAAGAGGCTTCAGAAGCTAGAGATGTATTTAGTTCTCTAAGATAATACGGGAGGCGGTTATATAATCGAGCTCCTGCTACTAAGATGGAATTGGAGAAGGTGGCTGACCGACGGAATGAGACAGAAAGGATTTTTCTCTGGTGGGAACGGGTGTTTCTGCCGTGTTGTTCAGACAAGAGCGATAAGGCCGAGGAGAAATACGGGGAACAGTGCGCATTGATAAGACAGTAGCGAAGACAGAGGGTACGGAAGCCTCTGCCCTTGTCTGCAGGCAGCCAGGTTAGCTCTGCATAATGTGGTGAAATATGAGCACAGGCATTTATAATCAGTTTCAGGGGCCGTGAGCTTTCCTGAGAAAGGCCTTGCAGGATAACATCGCTGTAATCAATAATTGGAAGTATCAATATTTGTACAAGTATCTTCTTCAGGTCAAGAATGAAAAGCTTTTTATATTTTTATTGGGCATGGAGAGGTGCTGATGCCCTCTTGCGCATTACATCTGTGCTCCCAGTCCAATTTAGATTTTCATCTATTATTACTCCTAGACTCTTTACTGAAGCTGACTGCCATTAGCACATCACTTCATTGCCTTAACTTGGTCAGAAGTTGAGTTTCACATGATCATCTGCTATGTTACATTCCATCTACAGCGCCCCATATCGACCAATTTTATGCTCTTTTAAAAGAGACTAATTTTTAGTTCGGCGAGATTCTGTCTTTCACAAGAAACCCCATGAGTACCAGGACGCAAGAGGCCAATTATGTTTACGGCATTCGACGCCCCACATATTGTCTACCATACAACCACAATATTGGCTGCTAATGGCAACAGGGGGTGGAACTGGAGGTATCAAATGGTGAGCACAGCATGAGGCTACGGAGCGTAGTTGAATAGTTGAACTGCTTAGTCGACGATTAACAGTGTCACAGTGTTAGTGGTGTTGATACGAAACAGAGCAATGGCAACGATAAAAAAACGCAGACATTGTGTTGTGTGTACAGCATCAGTTGCCGAAGTTGACATTTCGTCAAAAAGGAACCCAAGTGTTAGAAAGAAGCGGACGGTGAAATATTAGCGTTTCTGCAAGATGGGTAATGCGTGGGCCGCGCGGTCAAGGGCATCCTGTCACGCTACGCGCGGCTCCCTCCGTCTGAGGTTCAAGTCCTCACTCGAGCATGGGTGTCTGTGTTGTCCTTAGCGTAAGTTAGTTTAAGTTACATTAAGAAGTGCGTAAGTTTAGGGACCGATGACCTCAGCAGTTTGGTCCCCCGTGCGGAAAATGTGCATAAGGAGTACAATGGTGACGACACGTGCTTATCAACTGAGAGTGATATCCACGTAGTTTATCATTTTTGTCGATCAGGGAGCCACAGATCTCGCCTCCAGTGAAACATAATAAAAGAAAATCGTTTTCCAAGTAGCGGGTACTAAACATAATATATACATGAAATATTATCCACAGCATAGTAAAACAGAGTGTGAACAGATTTAGAGTAAGTGCACAGCACTATGACCGTCCTTAAGAAAAACTACAGGTATTCAAGGGAAGACAAGGCGAACATGTTGCAGAAACTGGTGTTTACGCGTTCAAGGATGCTCGATACAATTTACAGGATGTGCATAACAGTGAACTACTACGTTATGCACATCAAATTGCGCGACAGAGATTACAGAGATTTCAACAGAAGCAGTCGATGGTTGGGTAACTTCAAACAGTGCTACAGAAATGAAAAGACGTAAGGTAACGAAACTTTAAAAAAAGGCATTACCTTGGCAGTGGAGAGCAAATTACGAAATCGGCCCGTAAATTGGTAGATGAGTTAAACAAACGTATCTCGTCCTTCAGTAAGGAATTTGGTTTCAGCTGCGTCCAGTCGGGATGTGAAGAGGAAATGCATATGAAAGGAACTTTGGCAATTAGACGTACCAAGAGAGCTGTATCAAGATCATCTGAGATCAGTGCCTTAACGCATTCGTATATACACTGAAGAGCCAAAGGAACTGGTACACTTGTCTAATACCGTGTAGGGTCCCCGCGAGCACGCAGAAGTGCCGCAACAAGATGTGACTTGGACTCGGCTAATGTCTGAAGTAGTGCTGTAGGGAACTGACACCAAGAACCCTGCAGGGCTGTCCATGAATCCGTAAGAGCACGAGGGGGTGTAGATCACTTCTGAACAGGATGTTGTACTCGTAAGGCATCACAGATATGCTCAATAATGATCATGTCTGGGTAGTCTGGTGATCAGCGGAAGTGTTTAAACTCAGAAGAGTGTTCCTGGAGCAACTCTGTAGTAATGCAGCACGTGTGGGGTGTTGTATTGTCCTGCTGAAATGGCCCTAGTCCGTCGGCATGCACAATGGACATAAATGGATGCAGGTGTTCAAACAGGATGCTTACGTACGTGTCACCTGTGGGAATTGTATCTAGACGTATCAGGGGTCCCGTATCACTCGAACTGCTCATTCCCCACACCATTACAGAGCCTCCAACGGCTTGAACAGTCCCGTGCTGACATGCAAGGTCCATGGATTCATGAGGTTGTCACCAAACCGGTAAGCGTCCATCCGCTCGATACAACCTGAAACGAGACTCGTCCGACCAGACAACATGTTTCCAGTCATCAATAGTCAAATGTCGGTGATGAAGGACCGAAGCGAAGCGTAAAGCTTTGTGTCTTGCAGTCCTCAATGGTACACGAGTGGGCCTTCGGCTCCTGAAGCCTATATTGATGGTCAATTCCGCATTAAATATGAATCTCCAAATTCTTTTAGTCAGATAACGTATTCATCTGTACTCAAACCTACAGTATTACTAATTTTATTTTACTTACAGCTATGTTTGATAAGATAAGGGTTGACCCTGTCTCACGGTAAATCGCATGCCGATTCTCTTCAATCACGTTACGCACAGTACTGATTTTGGTCGGCCCTCATGGAAGCACGAATACGGCATTTTGAAGTCCTACTGTAAAATAGTCTTTTATGAAGCTGATAAATTACCTAATTTTAAATGAAGCTATTCCAGGCCTTTTCTGAGTTAAGCTTTTACGAAAATCGTAAAAAAACATCCAGGGTAAGTGTGTGATTACTATCGAGGGATCGCACTCATACCACAATATCAAAAATAATGGAGAGGACACTGGAAGTACTGCCAAAGCATAATTACTAAACACATCCTTCTGAAATTCCTTCACAAAAGAGGAAGAAGTAAATTTTCCTGAATTAGAATCAAGAACAGCTGCCAACATCAGTAACTCACAGGTTGATATCCCCAGAGCAATAAAAAAATTTAAACCATTTAATAAAAGAAAGTCTTTTGGTCCAGACTGTATACCAATTAGGTTCCTTTCAGAGTATGCTGATGCAATAGCTCCATACTTAACAATCATCCTACAACCGTTCGATCGACGAAAGATCCATACCCAAAGACTGGGAAGTAGCACAGGTCACACCAATATTCAAGAAAGGTAGTAGGAGTAATCCACTAACTTACAGGCCCATATCATTAACGTCGACACGCAGCAGGATTTTGGAACATATATTGTATTCGAACATTATGAATTGCCTCGAGGAGAACGGTCTATTGACACACAGTCAAAATGGATTTAGAGAACATCTTTCTTGTCAAACACAACTAGCTCTTTACTCGCATGAAGTGTTGAGGGGTAATGACAAGGGATTTCAGATTGATTCCATATTTCTGGATTTCCGGAAGGCTTTTGATACTGTACCACACAAGCAGCTTGTAGTGAAATTGCGTGCTTATGGAATATCGTCTCAGTTACGTGACTGGATTCGTGATTTCCTATCAGAGAGGTCACAGTACGTAGTAATTGGCGGAAAGTAATCTAGTAAACCAGGGGTGATTTCTAGCCTTCCCAAGGTAGTTTTATAGGACCTCTGCTGTTCCTTATCTATATAAACGATTTAGGAGACAATCTGAGCAGCCGTCTTAAGTTGTTTGCAGATGATGCTGTCGTTTATCGTCTAGTAAAGTCATCAGAAGATCAAAACAAATTGCAAAACAATATAGAAAATATATCTGCATGGTGCGAAAATTGGCAATTGGCCCTCAATAATGAGAAGTGTAAGGTCATCCACAGGAATGCAAAAAGTAATCCGTTAATGATAAATCAGTCAAAACTAAAGGCAGTAAATTTCAACTAAATACCTTGGAATTACAATTACGAACAACTTAAACTAGAAAGAACACAGAGAAAATGTTGTGTGGAAGGAAAAGAAAGACTGAGTTTTGTTGGCAGAACTTAGAAAATGTAACAGATCTACTAAAGAGACTACCTACACTACGCTTGTACGTCCTCTTTTGGAGTACTGCTGCGCAGTCTTCGAGCCTTACCAGACAGGATTAACGGAGTACATCGAGAAAGTTCGGAGAAGATCAGCACTTTTTGTATTATCGCGAAATTGGGGGAGATAGTGTCACTGACATGATACAGGATTTGGGGTGGACATAGTTAAAATAAAGGCGTTTTTCGTTGCGGCGGAATCTTCTCACGAAATTTCAATCACCAACTTCGCCCTCCGACTGCGAAAATATTTTACTGACGCCGACCTACTTAGGGAGACAAGATCGTCATAATAAAATAAGAGAAGTCAGAGATCGGACGGGAAGATTTAGGTGTTCGTTTTTTCCTCGCGCCGTTCAGTGTTGGAATAATTGAGAATTATTGTGAAGGTGTTTGGATGAACCCTCAGCCAGCCACTTATGTGTGCAAAATCGTTAAGACTTTCGTGGCCACTTGTTGACAAACTGCCTGTAGGCTTCCGTCTCGGGTTCTTCGGCCGATGTTGGTCTGATGATTTTTCTGACGTTCCGCCAGCACGAGTATCTGGCGTTGTCACAGATTCACCCTCCATTGCTGGTGGTGGACTAGAGTGTTATTTGCAGAGTATCCATATAGATGTAGATGCAGAAAATGCTCACTGTAAACAAACTACTGAGCTAACTTATAAAAAAAAATGGTTCAAATGGCTCTGAGCACTATGGGACTTAACATCTGAGGTCATCAGTACCCTAGAACTTAGAACTACTTAAACCTAACTAACCTAAGGACATCACTCACATTCATGCCCGAGGCAGGATTCGGACCTGCGACCGTAGCAGTCTAGCGGCGCCTAGAGCCGCTCGGCCACCGGGGCCGGCGCTAATTTTTAAGCTGATTCTGTTTAACCATAAGAACTTTTAAAGCAATAGTAATGTCATATCTGAATAGTGTCATGCAGTGCCCGTTTGTTAAACTTTAAAGTGCGACCTCGTATACGCTGTATATACACGAAATTTTATGCTAAGAAAACTTTGATGACATCAGCGAACGAGCGTATGGAATATTCCAGGATTTTCTCTCTACTTTCCACAGAAATGGCAGAACCGGTATCTAAAGGGCGGTATTTGTGCTACGGCACTGCAAGAGCTATCTCAACGCATTAGCTGTCCTGGATTTCTAGTTTAGCATGTCGCCCGAAACCTAGACCACGGTCAACAGAACAAGAAAAAGTGCGAGAAGAGGTGGAGATGTGGCGGCTTTCGCGAAGCTGACTCGCACACCTCGGTGTCGGTGACCGGTTTTCAAATCTCTCTCTCTCTCTCTCTCTCTCTCTCTCTGGACCTGTGGCATAGGCTACTTAAGCCCAGAGGCAGCATTCGCGGCTAGATACTAGAGAACGAGATACATTTCCATCAGGTGGTACGCCCTGGGGGCTACAAGCACGGGGCGGGACAGCGTAAGAGAGGAAGCGAGTGGAAGGAGAAAGCCGCGCGTACAAACAAGCACATAAAACAGCGCCAGAACTGGTCCTGGCCTTGGTGCGCGAGCAGCGCCGGCCACCTGCAGCACAGCCGAGCGCTCTGGCAGGAGTACACCGCCGCCCTGCTGACTTCCTTCCTGCCTGTCCGCGGTCGACCTAGACACATATCATTGTCCACCTAATGAGTATTTCACTATTTATCTTTTACCAGAAATGTGCAAGTTTTAAATGGACTCGTTTTTGGAGTTGAATAAGTTGTTGAGAACAGGTGCACTACATGCATGCCTTCTAACACAACTACTGGCCATTAAAATTGCTACACCAAGAAGAAAAGCAGATGATAAACGGGTATTCATTGGACGAATATTTTATACTAGAACTGACATGTGATTACATTTTCACGCATTTGGGTGCATAGATCCTGAGAAATCAGTACCCAGAACAACCACCTCTGGCCGTAATAACTGCCTTGATACGCCTGGGCATTGAGTCAAACAGAGCTTGGATCGCGTGTACAGGTACAGCTGCCCATGTAGCTTCAACACGATACCACAGTTCATCAAGAGTCGTGACTGGCGTATTGTGACGAGCCAGTTGCTCGGCCACCATTGACCAGGCGTTTTCAATTGGTGAGAGATCTGGAGAATGTGCTGGCCAGGGCAACGGCCGAACATTTTCTGTATCCAGAAAGGCCCGTACAGGACTTGCAACATGCGGTCGTGCATTGTCCTGCAGAAATGTAGGGTTTCGCAGAGATCGAATGAAGGGTAGACCACGGGTCGTAACACATCTGAAATGTAACATCCACTGTTCAAAGTGCCATCAATGCGAACAAGAGCTGACCGAGACGTGTAAGCAATGGCACCTCATACCATCACGCCGGGTGATACGCCAGTATGGCGATGACGAATACACGCATACAATGTGTGTTCACCGCGATGTGAACAAACACGGATGCGACCATCATGATGCTGTAAACAGAACCTGGATTCATCCCAAAAAATGACGTTTTGCCATTCGTGCACCCAGGTTCGTCGTTGAGTACACCATCGCAGGCGCTCCTGTCTGTTATGCAGCGTGAAGGGTAACAGCAGCAACGGTCTCCGAGCTGATAGTCTATGCAGCTGCAAACGTCGACGGAGTGTTCGTACAGATGGTTGTTGTCTTGCAAACGTCCCCATCTGTGGACTCTGGGATCGAGTCGTGGCTGCACGACCCGTTACAGCCATGCGGATCAGATGCCTGTCATCTCGACTGCAAGTGATACGAGGCCGTTGGGATCCAGCACGGCGTTCCGTATTACCCTCCTGAACCCACCGATTCCATATTCTGCTAACAGTCATTGGATCTCGACCAACGCGATCAGCAATGTCGCGATGCGATACACCGCAAACGCGATAGGCTACAATCCGACCTTTATCAAAGTCGGAAACGTGATGGTACGCATTTCTCCTCCTTACACGAAGCATCACAACAACGTTTCACCAGGCAACGCCGGTCAACTGCTGTTTGTGTATGAGATATCGGTTGGAAACTTTCCTCATGTCAGCACGTTGTAGGTGTCGCTACCGGCGCCAGCCTTGTGTGAATGCTCTGAAAAGCTAATCAATTGCATATCACAGCATGTTCTTCCTGTCGGTTAAATTTCGCGTCTGTAGCACGTCATCTTCGTAGTGTTGCAATTTTAATGGCCAGTAGTATAGGGGCGTTCAATAAATAATGCAACACTTTTTTTTCTCAGCCAGTTTCGGTTGAAAAATGCGGCTTTTGGTGTGGGACGTCGTAGGATATTCCCTATTCAGCCCCGATAGTTTCATGAAGTTCCGATAGATGGCGTCTCTAATTGAGGTGCGCTCACGGCAGAGAGCTGTCATTGAGTTTATTTGGGAGGAAAATCAGAGCATCGCAGATATTCATAAACACTTCCAGAATGTCTGCGGATAGCAGGCAGTGAACTAAACCACGATGAGTCATTGGGCGAGGCATCAGTCACATTGCAATAACTTCGTGCAATTCTGTCTGATCTACAGTGTGGCGGCCGAGTACAGGCAGCTGTGACTCCTACAGTGTTGGGACGTGTGAACATTCTCATTCAGCGTCTTCATCGACGCAAAAAAGGTAAACGAATTTCTCCTTCCCCGTGACAATCATGGCAATGTAACGCTTCACACAAGTCTGTGCATACGAGAGGAGCTCAAAAAATTTAACTGGACTGTTCTTCCTCATCCAGCCTACAGCCCCGATCTCGTACCTTCCAACGTTCATCTGTTGGCCCAATAAGGCATGCACTCGGCGGGAATCAGTACTTGGATGATGGGAGGTTATTGATGGACCAAGACGCCCTCACAGTAAGGTCACATTGAACGGAGATTATGTTGAAAAATAGGGTTTTGTAGCCAACCTGATTTCAGAAAAAAAGTTGTGCGTTACTTGTTAAACGCCTCTTGCACATCTACGTACGTACACCGCAAGCCAACGTATGGTGTGTGGCCGAGGGTACCTTGTACCTTTGCTAGTCATTTCCTTTGCTGTTCAGCACGCAAATACAGCGAAAGAGAACAAAAGACTGTCTGTATGCCTCTGTTCTAGCTCTATTTTCTCTTGTCTTTGTGGTCCTTACTCAAAATGTAGGTTGTCGGCTGTGGAATCGTTCTGCAGTCAGCTTCAAATCCCTGTTCTCTAAATTTTCTCAGTAGTGTTACACGGAAAGAACGTCGTCTTCCCATTTCAATTCACGATGAATCTTTAATACTTGCGTATCGATCGAATCTATATGTTATAAAACTAACAGCCAACCTCAGAATTACTTTGAGATCTTCCTTTACATCGTGATGGGAATCCCGACACAAGAACAGTTCTCAAGGACGGGTCGTACTAGTGTTCTGTACTCAGTTTCCTTTAACCCCTTCAGACCTGAATTTTTTCTGGAGGAAGGATTTTCTTTATGGGGAAATGCTGTCAGGTGATTTTTTGATGATTTTAGATGCAAGACTTATACAAAAATATCTAGCCTTTGTAAAAACGTTCTTTGTGCAATCAGCTTTATTTTATGGACTAAAATAACGAAATTACGAAACATTCTGTAGTCATACATATTAAAATTATCATTCAATAATTACCAAGCAAAACCACAATAAAAACATTCATTTATACAGTCGAATAGAGCGAACCAATCACATCCGTGTATTCTGGTGGTCACGAGCTGCTGTGCACTGCTACACTGACTTGCTGATGTTTTCATAGTGGTGTCCAAGCATTGGCAGCACTTGAGCATGATGAAAATGTTGAACATTCACAAATGAGTACCTTCGGTTTCCATCGGGAAGAAATACTGAGAGACAGAAGAAATACTGAGACACAGTAAAAGTTAATTTACACAATTGTAGTTAGAGGGTCTGAAAGTGTTAAAGATAAACCACACTTTTGTAAAATTCTCCCAAGAAAACGAAGTCGAGCATTCGCCTTCCTTACTATCGATACGACGCGCTGATTCCATTTTATATCCCTCTGCAACTGTTACGCCTCAATATTTAATCGATGTGACTGCCATAGCCGCACGCTACCAAAACTGTATTCGAACGTTAAGAGTTTGTTTTACATTTTTCTAGATTTAGACCAAGTTGTCATTCATCACACCAACCAGAAATTCTGGCTAAGTCATCATGTATCCTCTTAGGGTCACTCAACGACGACGTGCACCACAGTACAGCCAGCAAACGGTTGCAGACTGCTGGCCACCCAGTTTGTCAGATTGTTTATAGAGAACAAATCACTGGGGCCCTCCTGACGATACTCTTGTCTCTGGCGAACACTGGCCGTCGAGGGTAGTGTACTGGGTTCCATTACTTAAGAAATCTTCGTGCCATTCACATAACTCGGATGTTATTCTGCACTTTCGTGCCTTTGTTAACAATCTGCACTGGGCCAATGTGTCAAACGCTTTCCGGAATCTGTGATTATGCTGTCTACCTGTTCTCCCTCATCCATGGTTCGTACGATATCCTGCGAGAAAGAGGCAAGTTGAGCTTCGCACAAGCGATGCGTTCGAAAACCGCGCTGATTTGTGAACAGAAGGATTTCCGTCTCAAGGAAATTCGAACTGAGAATATGTTCAAGAATCGTGCTGCAAACCGATGTTAACGATAGTGGTCTGTAATTCTGGAGGTTCGTTCTTTTACCCGTCTTATGTACCTGCGCGTTTTTCCACTTGTCTGGGACTTATAGCTGCTCGAGAGATAATAGTCTCCGTTCCTTCAGCTTTTTTCTTTTGTTTTTGTTGAGCCGACTACTGATTTTTGAAGATATAATAATATTGCACGATAAATTATAGTTGAAATGATGTAGGCTATGGTTCAAATGGCTCTGAGCACTATGGAACTTAACATCTATGGTCATCAGTCCCCTAGAACTTAGAACTACTTAAACCTAACTAACCTAAGGACATCTCACACATCCATGCCCGAGGCAGGATTCGAACCTGCGACCGTAGCGGTCACGCGGTTCCAGACTGAAGCGCCTAGAACCGCACGGCCACACCGGCCGGCTGTAGGCTATGCAATTTTTCTTTTTGTTCTGTTCTCTAGTCCAAGGAGTAGAGCGAGATGTTTCAAATACGGTCCGTGACAGAGTCACGATTCTTTTAACCCAGTTACCCAGCTGGCTAGTAGTGGGGTGGAGCGCTTCCCTACTGGAAATGAATGGAAGAGCAAGGATTCTCATTTCCGGCATTTTCCTACCGGACGAGGGAAACCTTCCGAAAACTTTTGTCGGAAGTGGGTGACTAGGACTACTTTTAATATATTTCTTGGACTACTTTGTCCATTTTGCCAGACAAAAATTAAAAACTTGCTTGCACACACACACACACACACACACACAGAGAGAGAGAGAGAGAGAGAGAGAGAGAGAGAGAGAGAAAGAAAGAGGGGGAGAGAGAGAGACAGAGAGAGAGAGAAAGAAGGAGAGCTACCGAGCGCATGTCAAGTCATCGACCTCTGTTTGCTTTTTACGGTTGTACAGAAATGATAATCTTTAGAATGTTGAGGCATACTAATTTCTGTCGTTTCAGTAGTTGACGAACGCACATACAGTGGCTCTTAAGACAGTTCAAAAATTGCTTGCATGAAGATTAGGAGTCTTAATACTCAGAGATCGATCACCCTTCTACTTTGGAAAAGTGAAACTATGCAACTGTCAGATTAGCCACACTGAATAATAGCAGCAGCGGTTATAACTCATTCGTGACGGCGCAACACGTGCCTTTTATACACTCAGGTAAAGTTTTCCTAATGTACTTTCTTTTACCAAGAGAAAAAAATTAACAGGTCTGTGAATCCTAATACTCCGGAAAACTTAATTCGGTAGATTCTTGATGATAATCAAGACGGTAGTAAAATTTTCCATTAAAATAGGGCACCATCCCACTACTTCATCGAAGTTGAGGATTTCTTTGATCTCAAGGTCCAGCCGGAACTATTGTGTGGTCGCTTAGTTTGCGTGATTTGATATATAGTAATCGGAGTAGCACCCGGTGTGTTAAATTGGAATTCTGTTACATAGGAAACCATTCCAATTAAAACCAATTTTGCAACAAAAAGGAGAGGTCTCCATTACTGTATTAGTTCCTCATTTAACACAAGCCTCTCTCCCTAGCAGAACCACAGTGTGAAATGACGTCTGCAGAGCGTACATGATGTGTGCAGGGTTATCTGAGTCGTAAAAGTGGGAGATTCAAATCAGATTCTCCCTTTTATGATATCGGTCCTGGCGTGAAGAGAGAGGGGGGAGGGAGGGGGGGGGGAGCTAAAAGTCATCTCCTTTACTATCTTCCGATGTAAAACAGAGCTGCGGAATCGCGACAAGTGACACCACTGTTCTTTTCCATGGGGCCAGTGGAGGCAGTCCTACTTTCCGAGGTTTGTGGGCACGAAATAGACCGGGCGGGAGTGGAGGCGTATTTGTTACGGGTTTCACGCCATCTCCTTCGTTCCTTTCTTTCTTTCTTTTCTTTTTTACGGTAACCACCAGAAGACCCCTTCACACAACGGTCGTTTCGAGCGCCGCTAGCAAGTCCAGAAAGGTCAAACCTGAAGTGAGGTACGTAATTTCTCAAATAATTTAGTGTGCGATAATAACTGTACAGAAATCACGAAGATGGTTCTCCTGTTCTTCAGACTCATGACAGTATGACTGTCTGAAGTCTAATTCTGTCAACTGATCTCGAAATCAGCTTGACAATCTTTCCGAATTTTCAAAAAAAAAAAAAAAATGGTTCAAATGGCTCGGAGCACTATGGTACTTAACATCTGTGGTCATCAGTCCCCTAGAACGTAGAACTACTTAAACCTAACTAACCTAAGGACATAACACACAGCCATGCCCGAGGCATGATTCGAACCTGCGACCGCAGCGGTCGCGCGGTTACTGGCTGTAGTGCCTAGAACCGCTCGGCCACGGCGGCCGGCGTACAAATTTTGAGTTAAACCAAAGAAACAAATGTTGACTAAGCGTTTTCTGTTTGACTTTCATTCCTCTGTTACTCCTTACAACTGTTGTTTCGCATTCACACTCTGTTTTCCACGTTTCTCAAACACATGAGACTTCAGAAGTTAACACTCAACGCAAGAGGTCCTGCAATTTTTGCTAGCTATGATTTTTATTGATTGTATTTATTTAGCCAGTGGCTGTTCAGTTGTTTAGCCAATTACGCTATTTAATATACTTACAATTTCATATTGATTTGTTATGTTTATGTCAATTTTCGTTACGTCTGATTCTTCCTTAATTACATACCATCACTCCACATAACACGAACAAATAATCTTTTATGTTTTTGTGATGACGATGTTCATATTTAGCAATCATTTTCAGTCTAATCACGTGCAGACGGTTTCTTCTTCTCTGATGAGCACCCTTTTAGTCAGTTACGTGATGAGGTTGCTGTAGCTCAGTGTCTTCACATCCTGAAATTTAGTGATGAATGTCCATCTCTTACAAATATCTCTCGATGGGACATAGGTTTTTTGGTGTCAGGCAAGTGAGAGTTTGACGAGTGTGTTACATAGTTTGACCTGCTGACTGGCGTCTCGGGAAGAGCTGAGCAATAGGTGATTCAGATACGCTAGTTCTGAAGGACAATGTTTGCAAATCAGAGAGCTTAAAACTTTGATTCTTTAGAGATGTCCACGTGAGATTTGTGTCCATTTCGCATCCTACTTATGGATGTTACAGCTCGTCGTAAAAGTTTTAACTCTGAGTCCGGCGTTCTTTTAGGAAACAATGAGTAAATCCTTGCGCATTGACGTCCTCTCGTCAACTGACATGTTTTTCAGAAACAGTACTACCCATCAGATGCCCCTTTAGTGGTTATGAAGTAAGGTAGATATAAGTAGTTGACTGTTTTGCATTGCTCGATACACTGATGGATTGGTTCCTGTGTATCGGAAAGGTATAGTTACGTTGCCCAGTCACACTGTGACCACCTCTGAAAAGCGTTAATAACCACCTTCTGAATCTCGGACCTCTGCGAGACGTGCAGGAAGAGAGTCAATGTGGTTATGGAAGGTACTGACGGGGAGTGGAACCATGCTGACTCCAGCTGTGGTAAATTTCTCGACTGAGGATCCATTACATCTGCACACAGCCCGACCGAAGTGTTCTCACAGATTCTCGGCTGGGTTAAATACGGGGAAAAATGGTTCAAAAGGCCTCTGAGCACTATGGGACTCAACTTCTGAGGTCATTAGTCCCCTAGAACTTAGAACTAGTTAAACCTAACTAACCTAAGGACATCAGACACATGCATGCCCGAGGCAGGATTCGAACCTGCGACCGTAGCGGTCTCGCGGTTCCAGACTGCAGCGCCTAGAACTGCACGGCCACTTCGGCCGACGAAATACGGGGAGATTCATTGCCAGAACAGTATGGGAAACGCATCCTGGGGCTCCCTGAATCACGCAGTTACACTGCGAGCTGTGTGACGTGTTTTATTGTCCTGCTGATAGGTCCAATTGTACCAAGGAAAAAAGAAACTACATGTAGGGGTGGGCATGGAGCCGAAGGATATATGTATACTTGCGTTGATCCATTCAGCCTTCCAGAAGGTCGATATCACCCACAGAATCTCATGAAAACATTCCCCTGACCATAACGCTTCCTCTTCCGGCTTCAACCCTGACGACGATTTTTGCAGAGTGTTTGCCTCCCGACATTTCAGGTCGTACATGCTTGCAGTCATCTGTCGGATGAAGCATAAAACGTGATTCATCTGAAAAGGCCACCTGTCGCCATTCAGTGGACGCACAGTTGCGGTACTGGCGTGCAAATCCCAGACTTCGTCGCCGACGCGATGAATATGAGTCAGCACGGGTGCATGAGCCAAGCGCCTTCTGCGGGGTCGCATACTCAGCAACGTTCGCTACGCTCAGGTGCTCAGCAGTTACACGTCTATTCGCGTCGTACACTTCTCTGCAGCAGTCTTCCACTCGTGTCATCTATGTGGCCCATGGTGCACCGCATTTGACTCGGCACGGGTTTTGGATAGCGCAATTTTGCCACACACGGTATACATTTGTTGTGTACATAGTTCCGCGTAGTCAGCGCGTACACAACTTTCCCACTACTGCGCGCCCCGCTAAGCACAACAGCGCAGGCGCAGCGCTCGTCCGTCTCCGCACTACGAGATGGCGCTGTCTTAGAGACGGACCAAATTCTGCTTCCGCCGATCCGCGTATTAATATGTCACGCAGCCAATGAGATTGCTGCTAACGTAGAACCTTTTCTCCTCGCGGATCACACTCGCGCAGTGATAACTGAACGCGCGAGGTATTATAACGAGTGTACAGGCCTCCAATTAGTCAGTCTGGATTTGTCTATACCAGTCTATAGTCAAGTTTCAGTCTGCGCCTAATAATATTGTCATATTCCTGTACATAGCCATGAAGATAAATGAACAGACACTTTGTCAAGTATCAGAGATATGTGAGAATAAGATTAACGTACCAAGACCAAAGGAACTTGAGATTGTCAATTGTAAATAGCATCCAGAATCGAGTTAAGTAAGGTTTATGATTGTTATTATTTTAATAAATGTGTGTGAAAATTAATCAAGTTCTGTCTAAAGTTGGTCACCGTCAATCTGCTACTCTAAGCGTGCAAGTGGCATTTCTATCGTCTGACCTAACGGCAGAAGATAAACACGCCACGATAAGACCACGAGACATATTGCTGACACTCGCCCACTTCGTTAGAGCGACAAGTCAAATAATCTGATGGTGTGTGTACCGAAGGTCTTACAGTACGCACACCACAACATTAACCACAGAGGTGCCACAACAGTTTACAGACTTAGCCGTTTCGGAAACGCTTCCACCCTTGGCCCGAAAGCGAATGACCTCGCCTTTAAAAGTATGTCAGATAATTCGCTCCGTTTCCGCATTACGACAACGACTGCACTGTTTTCCGCGCCCCCAGACATGACCTTTCATTGCTAGTGTGCTGGCACCTGCCTTCTGTGAGTGTTATTGCATGTGTGGTGGTTACATTTATGTGACTGGGCCGTGTAGTTTTCACAGGCGTCTAGGGCTGACAGATACGGGGACGCTCATTTACCAAGCAACCCGAAAGACGTCTCTACAGTCACTCTACTAGGATCCTTTGCGAGTCCAGGGTGCTCACTTCTGTTGTTTGGTTAGCTCGGGAGAAGCCAGTTCAAGGCAATGGCGGCTTTAAGATCTATCACAAACACGTCGCTCTTTTTCGCGATTTGTTGTAATTACATGTCAGCTAATGATATATGGGCGCTAAAAAGTGAAGAGTCAGACAATTCGGAAGCAGAAGGAAGTAGGTTCGACTATGACTCTGTGCTAAGATATTCTTTTTTACATCTTCGCGTTTGTAAAAGATTTTCGGACTTTCGTATTAATTTAATGAAAGAGTGTTCCACAATATCCGATGTTATTTTCACGTCAGAGTGCTATCTCTCAGGGGAGACTGTTAAATTTTGTGACATCAGTCTCATTAAAAACTAAAGATAACATTGTTGGATGTGAGACAAGCAGCAGTGACATTTCTGTTCCTCCTTTCACAAATATTGGTTGCTTATTTCGCGATTTCCGTGTGTACATAACACTCATCAAAACATTCGCATTACACTTGCTCTTTATGTAATATAGCCTTTCTCAGCTTACCGAGTCTTTTAATTAATTTAATAAAAGTGTGTTCTGCAACATTCGGTTTATTTACATGTAATATCACCTTCCACCTTAACCTAGAACTCAAGTTATGTTACAGATGGGTATCACGACAACCAAGAGTTCAGGGAGAACTGTGTGAAATACCACATCCTAGCCCGCTTCATTTAGCACAGTTTCGATTAAATTGTGACGTCCGATAGTGTACATATCGCACTCCATTTTAACGCATTTCTTTCAGCAGTGGCATTCATTCAGAGTTGTAAGCTTTCCAAGCGAATTTTCATACAATATGCATACATATTCCTACAACCAGTTGGAATTAAGAGGGGCTAACAAGTGGTATTTGGATTCCCCCCCCCCCCCCCCCACCCTCCTTTCCCTCGAAATTTTGGTTGTGATCTTAGGCTACCCCCAGTTCTAGGTTCTACTGAAAGGTGATCGTATTGAAAGGTGATTGGTTATGAGTTGGTTAAGGTAACGAATGTAAATGTTAAAGGTTATGGTAACAGACAGACCTGTAGCATAATCTAATCTCTACGTTCCCGCTATGTTCAACTCATTTTGTCTTATTTGACGAACCTTTCGTCATAAAAACTAAAATTGCAAAGTGAATACAGAGAACCAATATCAGAAATGGACAAGTCTAAGGCGAGTGTTCTGATGCGTGTTATGTACATATATACACTCGGAAATCGCTACATGTTCGGAAATGAACAGCCAATATTTGCGACAAGGAAGAATAGAAATGTAATTAGTGCTCGTCTGACTCACAAAACTGTAAATTTTAGTTTTTTAATAAGTCATGGAATCTAACAAAGTCACTACTGAGAGAGGGCGCTCTTACAGCTATGTAAATGACACTGCATTTTGCAGAATACACTTTAATTAAACTAACAGGAATGTCGTAGAATCTTTTACAAACGCAAAGAGGATAAAACAATTACCACATACTCAGACTAGAACCAACTTCCTTTTGCTTCCGAACTGCCTGACTCTTCGCGCTACTCTACAATGTGTTGAAAGAAACTTGACTCGATCTTTTAACGTAACAATGATCTGAAGGCCTTTTAAAGCCTATGTGCCATTAACTGAAATTTAATCACAACAAATTGTTAGAAAGAGTGACGAGTTTGTGATACATGTTCAACGCGCCGTTGTCTTGAACTGGCTTCTCTGGAGCTTATCAGCAGGAACAAGTACCCTGGACTCGCAAAGGATCACGGTACCGTGAACATAACTTCATCAGTCACAGTGGTTCCCAGCCTTTGTTAGACAACTACCCCTGAGTGCAATCACACACTAGCTAGTACCCCCCACCCCTCCGCCGTCTTTTGCCCCTCCCTCCCCCATATTATCACGAACTATAGCAGCTAACTAAACTTCAGAATGGAAGACCTTTCTTGAAACACTTTTATTTATTTTTATAATAATGTAAGATGAATGACATTTAGTTTGTGTGTGTGTGTGTGTGTGTGTGTGTTAGAATGAATGACGAAGGAGTTCGTGGTGCATAGCAAGTGCAACCCAAAACTCCTTTTCTGATAAGAAAGCTAAATATCTACAATGACAGTGGACACTTGTTACAAAAGATACTTTCCCTGCATTACTCCTGTCTACTGCGGAACTTGCTTGGCCTGCACGCTGCAACCCCTATTTAAAATCGACCAAATTAAAATGTGTGCTCTGTACTTATTGTTCGTGAATCACTTGGTTGCTGCACTCCTTATCTCTGAACTGGCAGAAATTGGAAGACTTCAGGCCGCTAATGCTTTATGTCTGACCACAGCCACTACTAGTGATAGTAATAATAATAACAATAATAATGTATCAGCACTATAGCAGCCCGTAAGTAGTTACTGCTGCGTCGTGCTGTCAATTCATTCATTTATCTATTTCGAAACGAGCAATGAAGCAATTTCGGGACTGCTGCGTGTACTATTTACGACTCGGAGAGGACATTTTCTTGAGATATTAAGCTTTTGTTACGTATATATCTCACTTTTATCAGCAGCGATGTACGGCACCAAGCACAACACGTGTGTGTAGTAGGTGGACTATGAGAGGGACCTGTAACCTCCTGTGCGTTAATGCCACTAACTGAGAAAAAAGTAATTATTAATAACTTATACAGGGTGTTTCCGTAAGATCGTGCAAAAACGTAACAGGACATAGAGAATGCTCCACTGAAAAATTTGAAGTTGGGAGCCTGGGGGTCGGAGAAGCCAGATTAAGGAGGTCTGGAACTAAACTTGTCTACTGCTTTGTCTAGTGTTAGTGCTTTCCAGCTTATTTACAACTAACATGCATACAAGTTTACGCGCACTGTACTATTTATTGACATTTACATTCTTTATTTCCTTCAAGGAAACAAGGAGGACGTGCCTGATTACGAGTACCAGAAAGTCACGATGCAGGTTTTGTTTACTTTACTTGTCCATAAGGTGGCTCTGTTGTATCGTTGTTACATTGTCCCATGACGGAACGTGCTATGAATCAACGACATACCCATTCAACACGAGGGTGCAACGCCTCACATTCCTGTGTGGATGTCCGCAACCATTAAAAAAAAAAATAATAAAAAGAAGTTGAAATGGCTCTGAGCACTATGCGACCTAACTTCTGAGGTCATCAGTCGCCTAGAACTTAGAACTAATTAAACCGAACTAGCCTAAGAACATCACACACATCCATGCCCGAGGCAGGATTCGAACCTGCGACCGTAGTGGTCCCTCGGTTCCAGACTGTAGCGCCTAGAACCGCACGGCCACTCCGGCCGGCGCAACCATTTCAGTCCTGTATTTCCTGGACCCTGGACTGGAAAGGGAGGTCCTATTCTATGGCCTGTGAGGTCACCTGACCTGAGTCCCCCTGGTTATTTCCTATGGGGATAACTAGTGTCATTTGTGTATGAGGCCCCAGTGGATACGGAGATGGAGTACGATGCTAAAATTGTAGCTGCCTGTGATATGATTCGGAGCACACCCGGAATATTTGTCAGGGTACGTCAAAATCTTGTTCGGCGATGTCATGCTTCCATTAATGCTGATGGACATGAGTTTCAGCACATTTTGTAAGATACGGTACAGATGGTACGTTGGTTGTGTCAGTGATGGTCACATTAATGCGTTTTTATTCCTGTTATCTCCTTAAGCCGGCTTCTGCGACACTTTTTTGCTTACCTCAAATTGTTCAGTGGAGCATCCTTCATGTCTTATTAAATTTTTGCACGCTCTTACGAAAACACCCTGCAAAATCAATATTAGTCTTACAAAATTGTGATAATAGTAATGGTATTTTGAAAATAATTTAGTTTCATGACTGAAACAGACTCGAATCATTCTCTTTTTACCCCCAGGTAGGAACCAATGATATAGGGAATTGCTCGGTAGTTGGATATCCCTATTTCTGTTGGTCCTAGACGCCAGTGTAAGTTTCAGATTCCAGGGTTGTCAGGCACGCTCGTGACGTCGGGCAGTGGACAGGGAGGATGGCGTCCCGCGGCAGAGTGCCGGCCGGGAGGCGTGGAGAGCGTATCTGGGCCGCGCCCTGGATCGGCCCGCGGCCAGCTAAGGCAGAGTGTGGAGTGCGGAGCGGCGCCCGTGAAAGCCCAGCCCGCGGCTTTCGTCCGCTGCATTATGCCCGGCCGCGGCTTTCTCCGGCTGCGAGGCGTGGCCGCGCTGCCTCTGGCTGCCAGGAGGCTGCCACCGGCTGTGCTGATGTCACGGTTCAAGGCAGCTGTGCGGCTGCGCCCTCAAGGCCGAGAAGAAAGCAGCCATAGGTCAAATGGTGGCGAGTCTCTGTCGTCGATTGTAGACTCTTGTACTAAGGAAGCAAGGGAGAGGATGTTATTACGTCTGGCTGATTTTCTACACTGCTGGCCGTTAAAATTGCTACACCAAGAAGAAATGCAGATGATAAACGGGTATTCATTGGACAAATATAGTATACTAGAACTGACATGTGATTACATTTTCACGCAATTTGGGTGCATAGATCCTAAGAAATCAGTACCCAGAACAACCACCTCTGGCCGTAATAACGGCCTTGATACGCCTGGCCATTGAGTCAAACAGAGCTTGGATGGCGTGTACAGGTACAGCTGCCCATGCAGCTTCAACACGATACCACAGTTCATCAAGAGTCGTGACTGGCGTATTGTGACGAGCCAGTTGCTCGGCCACCATTGACCAGACGTTTTCAATTGTTGAGAGATCTGGAGAATGTACTGGCCAGGGCAGCAGTCGAACATTCTCTGTATCCAGAGAGGCCCGTACAGGACCTACAACATGCGGTCGTGCATTACCCTGCTGAAATGTACGGTTTTGCAGGCATCGAATGAAGGGTAGAGCCACGGGTCGTAAGACATCTGAAATGTAACGTCCACTGTTCAAAGTGGCGACAATGCGAATAAGAGGTGACCGAGGCGTGTAACCAATGGCACCCCATACCATCACGCCGGGTGATAAGCCTGTATGGCGATGACGAATACACGCTTCCAATGTGCGTTCACCGCGATGTCGCCAAACACGGATGCGACAATTATGATGCTGTAAACAGAACCTGGATTCATCCGAAAAAATGACGTTTTGCCATTCGTGCACCCAGGTTCGTCGTTGAGTTCACCATCGCAGGCGCTTCTGTCTGTGATGCAGCGTCAAGTGTAACCGCAGCCATGGTCTCCGAGCTGATAGTCCATGCTGCTGCAAATGTCGTCGAACTGTTCGTGCAGATGGTTGTTGTCTTGCAAACGTCCCCATCTGTTGACTCAGGGATCGAGACGTGGCTGCACGATCCGTTACAGCCATGCGGATCAGATGCCTGTCATATCGACTGCAAGTGATACGAGGCCGTTGGGATCCAGCACGGCGTTCCGTATTACCTTCCTGAACGCACCGATTCCATATTCTGCTAACAGTCATTGGATCTCGACCAACGCGATCAGCAATGCCGCGATACGATAAACCGCAATCGCGATAGGCTACAATCCGACTTTTATTGAAGTCGGAAACGTGATGGTACGCATTTCTCCTCCTTACACGAAGCATCACAACAACGTTTCACCAGGCAACGCCGGTCAACTGCTGTTTGTGTATGAGAAATCGGTTGGAAACTTTCCTCACGTTAGCACGTTGTAGGTGTCGCCACCGCCGCCAGCCTTGTGTGAATGCTCTGAAAAGCTAATCATTTGCATATCACAGCATCATCTTACTGTCGATTAAATTTCATGTCTGTAGCACGTCATCTTTGTGGTGTAGCAATTTTAATGGCCAATAGTGTATAAAACAAATGCACGCGTGGGTTAACACGGTTCTTTATTTACTTGATCCGACATTTGCTATTTAACTTTAGCATAGACCATGTGTTGTGGTACAAGCTCTTCAACAATACTCCATATTAGCCTCACTGCTGGTGACGTACAAGTCCCCCGGTCAACATTACTCTGGTCGCTACACACTCTCGTAGCCAGTGGTGTCAACTGACAGACGCTAACTGGACTGCGAATTAGTGACTGGGCTAACGATTGAATTACTGAGGCCTTTCGGTCCGCGACGGCGATTTAAATACTTGCTGTCGAGAGCGTGTTGGCAGCATGTTGCTTGCGAGTCTGTCTTTGGCCTTTCTCCTGAGAGGCGCGCTTGATCCAGCACCTACTATCGATCTTTGTGCTACATCTTTGTCGACCGGTGTGCTCGCGATATCTTACGCCACCACACTCATCATCATTATGGAGGAAGAGAAGAGACAGAGAGAAACCAGGAGCTGGTAAATATCATTGTCCTCTCGAGAAGCGCCATCTTCATCTTCATACAGACAATGTTACTGTGGTGTCACTGCCAGACACCACACTTGCTAGGTGGTAGCTTAAATCGGCCGCGGTCCATTAGTACATGTCGGACCCGCGTGTCGCCACTGTGTGATCGTAGACCGAGCGCCACCACACGGCAGGTCTCGAGAGACGTACGAGAACTCGCCCCAGTTGTACGACGACGTTGCTAGCGACTATACGGACGAAGCCTTTGCTCTCATTTGCCGAGAGACAGTAGAATAGCCTTCAGCTAAGTTCATGTCTACGACCTAGCAAGGCGCCATTAGCCTTAGATAGCTTGTATCTAAAGAGTCGCACTTGTATCGCCACAATCTCCAGATGTCTCATCAAGAACGATGTATACAAAGGAAGGATTAAAAGTTTAGTAGTCCAGAAGATATGTACTTTTCTTTATAGCATTCATTAAGTCTCCTGTTTCAGACCTCACTCCATCCTTCGTGAGTTAGCGCGTGCATCTTGGCCGCCTCTTTCAATTAGTGTACGTAGTGTTGGCAAGTCTGCCGACACAACAATTTTTTTGGCGACGAGGATGGGATCAGGATATTGTTCTTTCTCATTGCTTACATTTCCTTGTGTCATGGCTTCGCCAGATGTACTGTCCGAATTTTATCGCTTGCAGAATCAGCAGACGCAGGCCTTATTGGATGCCCTTGGACAGCTCGTCCAGGGTCAACGTGCGCTGCAAAACGATGCGGCCGCCGCCGCCGCTTCCTCGCTACCGCAGCCAACACACGCGGTTGCACCTCCGTTTCGTAGCTTTGACGCGGCCCACGAGACCTGGCCGGAATGGTCTCGACAGTTCGGCTTCCATCTAGCCGCCTACAGAATTCAAGGTAATGAGCGGCCGCCGTTTTTGCTTTCTTGTGTCGCTGTGTCCACCTACCGTGTGATAGTGAAATTGTTTCCCTGACGCGACGTAGCAACTCTGTCCTACGAAGAAATTTTGTGTGCTTTAGATGCCTATTTCAAAGAAACAGTCAATGTCGTTGCAAAAAGGTATACGTTCTTTCGTACCAAATGTACGGCCGGTCAGACTAATAGGGAGTGGGTTGCAACGTTGCAAGGACTTACTAGGGATTGTGATTTTGCATGTGAATGTGGACTTCCGTATTCAGATACTATGGTGCGTGATGCAATAGCACAGAACGTTTCTGATGTTCGCATACGGGAACAGATTTTCAAACTAGTTAATCCCTCCCTTCAACAAGTGATAGACATATTGGATAGGCAAGACACACTTGACTTTGCTACGGAATCATTTGAAACTTCGCCAGCAGTGTGTCGCATTGACCGGCCTGCCGGGCGCACAGCACGGGATGCTAAACGGCCCTCGCGCACGTCAGCGCAGCTGCAGCCTAGCTCGCAAACACGTGTGCCGCGTAAGCATGCCAATGCAGTTCTAAAATCATGCCCGCGGTGTGCAACTAGACATTCGCGTGACAATTGCCCGTCACGCCAAGCTATTTGCTTTTACTGTCATAAGAAAGGACATGTTCAAAGTGTTTGCCAGAAAAAGCTAAGATCAGACAATCAACACCATTCCAGGCCCTTTGCTTCGCGCCGGAATCGAACCAAGGACAATCAGGCTCGTGGACCTTCGCCCATGGACATTCATGTCGTTAATTGCACCCCGTCCAGTGCCACTTTATCTAACAGTGACTGTGTTCGTCCCACAAAAAGTGTGCGTCGACGTCGCCGGAACTCCCGTAAAGTCGCCAGTGCTTCTGTACCTGTATCAGTTCATATTGCACGTGAAAGTCGCTCTTGTCGTCAGCAGGACAATAAACTTTTTGTAGACTTAGACTTTGAAGGCAAAGTGATACCGTTCCAGCTCGATACCGGAGCTGCAGTTTCATTGCTCAAACAAGACACGTACAAACAACTGGGCAAACCTCCGTTGCGTGCCGCAAATGTTCAGCTCAATAGTTATTTAGGACAGCAGATACCTGTGTTAGGACAGTGCAGCATTCTTGCCACATACAAGGGACAAACAAAACTTGTATCATTTTACGTTCTTCGTTCTTCTTCTGCAGTGAACTTGTTTCATTTAGATTTATTTCAGTTGTTTAACATGTCTATCGTCAATCAAGTCCTATTAGTGAACCAGACTGTGCCTTCCGCCAGTGTTTCTCGTCTATGTGAAGAATTTGCAGACATTTTTGCACCGGGCCTTGGTTGCGCTAAGAACTATGAAGCACATTTGGAACTAAAAGTGAACGCGCAACCAAAATTTTTCAGAGCGCGCAATGTTCCCCACGCATTGCGTGATGAGGTCGCAAGAACATTACACGATTTAGAATCTCAAGGTGTAATTGAACGTGTGCAGGCTTCTCTCTGGGCCTTACCCTTAGTAATTTTGACAAAACCTTCCGGAAAATTGAGACTTTGCGTGGACTTCAAGGCAACTGTGAATCCACAACTTGCTCGTCAGCACTGTACTTGGTTCGGAATCGATGCTGCGATTGCGCATATGTGCTCTTCTTGCATGGCGTGTGCCTCACAACAATCCGCCCCGCCACGGAAATTCTTTGCATGGCCGAACGCCACTTCCCCTTGGCAACGCTTACATATCGATTTTGCTGGTCCCTTATGGAATGCTCGATGGTTGGTTGTTGTCGATGCTTTCAGTAATTTTCCTTTTGTTGTCCGGATGTCTTCCACGACGTCATCTGCCACCATCCAAGCGTTGTCCGCTATTTTTTGCATTGAAGGTCTTCCCCAGACTATTGTTTCCGACAATGGCCCACAATTCATGTCCGCAGAATTTCAGTCATTCTGCAAGGCCAATGGTATTCAACATCTGACATCCGCGCCGTTTTCGCCTCAGTCAAACGGTGCCGCTGAACGGTTGGTCCGGACTTTCAAGTCACAGATGTTGAAGTTGAAAGAGTCGCATTCTAGGGAGGACGCATTGTTGCTCTTTTTGTCTTCGTATCGCTCTCAGCCCCGCGATGGTCGCTCGCCGGCTGAGTTGCTCCATGGTCGTCCTCATCGAACCTTGATGTCTTTGCTGCATCCGCCGCATCAGGTTCCAGTGCAGCGGCAGACTACTGCTTTTGCTCCTGGCGACGTTGTATTTTATCGCAACTATCGAGGTTCACGGCGTTGGCTCGCAGGGCGCATTCTTCGCTGCCTCGGCCGCGCGATGTATTTGGTTTTGGGGGCCTCTGGTGAGGTGCGTCGGCATCTCAATCAGCTGCGCCTCTGTCGTCGCCTGGTTTCTGCCGCTCCCCGTCTGCTTTCAGCGACGGTGCCGTCCGGTCAGCGCCCTGGGGACCCATCTACTAGCTCGCCTCATCCCCAGGTGTTACCGACGCTGCCTTCCATTTTGCCTCATGGCGACGCGCCGCCGCCGCCGCCTGTTCTCCCGCTGGCGCCGCCCGCAGTGGACGCGTCGCTGCAACCGCCTGGCGCCTCCCTGGGTCACGCGCCGCCGATCGCTTCCCGTGACCAGCTGTCCTCCACCATGGAACTCTTGCCCGCTCCGGACCAGGTGTCGTCTTCGCGCGTCGGGTGCCCCGACCACATGGAGGTCGACCCTTCGGCCCCTCCTGTCTCTCTACGGGCGCATACACCGCATGTTGACGTGCACCCTGGACTAGGTTTTCAGGCGTTTCCTAGCTCCCCTCGGACCAAATGGCCGGGTGCGGGTGGCACAGCCTCGCCTGTTGTTAGGCTCCCCACCTCATCGCATACGTCAACATGGGGTCCTCCCCACGGCGGGCGGAAGCCTTATAATACGACCGTTCGCCGATTTGCGGGGGAGGAATGTGGTGTCACTGCCAGACACCACACTTGCTAGGTGGTAGCTTAAATCGGCCGCGCTCCATTAGTACATGTCGGACCCGCGTGTCGCCACTGTGTGATCGTAGACCGAGCGCCACCACACGGCAGGTCTCGAGAGACGTACGAGAACTCGCCCCAGTTGTACGACGACGTTGCTAGCGACTATACGGACGAAGCCTTTGCTCTCATTTGCCGAGAGACAGTAGAATAGCCTTCAGCTAAGTTCATGTCTACGACCTAGCAAGGCGCCATTAGCCTTAGATAGCTTGTATCTAAAGAGTCGCACTTGTATCGCCACAATCTCCAGATGTCTCATCAAGAACGATGTATACAAAGGAAGGATTAAAAGTTAAGTAGTCCAGAAGATATGTACTTTTCTTTATAGCATTCATTAAGTCTCCTGTTTCAGACCTTACTCCATCCTTCGTGAGTTAGCGCGTGCATCTTGTCCGCCTCTTTCAATTAGTGTACGTAGTGTTGGCAAGTCTGCCGACACAACAGTTACAACATTTAAATAATCAGATAGCACCAGTTGGTATTTTTTTTTTGAGCTTGATTGCGATAAGCACTAACTAACTGACAGCTGGT
Source organism: Schistocerca nitens (assembly GCF_023898315.1). Lineage (NCBI taxonomy): Eukaryota > Metazoa > Arthropoda > Insecta > Orthoptera > Acrididae > Schistocerca > Schistocerca nitens. The sequence goes on along the minus strand of NC_064615.1, from coordinate 1,092,311,505 downwards.
GGAGGAGAAGGTTGTGCTGAATAATTCAGACAATGTCGAAAAAGTATAATATTTTAGCGACTAGGGAACAAAATCTACAAATGGAGTCCCACAGGGTTCAGTTTAGGGTCCAATCCTGTTCCATATATGTTTCAATCATCTTCCACTTAATTTTCAGCTAGTGGTCTAGTGGCTAGAGTTGCTGCCTCTGGATCACGGGGTCCCAGGTTCGATTCCAGGCTGGGTTGGGGATTTTCTCTGCCTGGGGACTGGGTGTTCGTGTTGTCCTCATCATATCATCATCATCATCATTCATGACAGTAGCTAGATTGGATTGTGAACAAATTGGACTGCGTAAAAATTGGTACTTTGTAAGGGCGCTGATGACTGCGTAGTTGTGCATCCCACAAACCAAACATCATCATCATCATTCCTTCCACTTAACATTAAACAAGCAAAACTGGTACTTTCTTCAGACGATACTAGTGTTATAATAAATCCCATTAGAGTGAAAACAACAGAGGAGTTGGCAAATAATACTTTCGAAAGGTTACTAAGTGGTTCTCGGATAACAGACTCTCTCAAAATTTTGAGAAAACCCTCTACGTATAGTTCTGTACGGCAATTACGTAGAGTCATACCAACGACTGATGATCACATCAACGGAAGTCAGTAAGCACGGTAGACTGCTCCCAAGTTTTGGGTGTACATACTGATGAAAATTTCAATTGGAAGAAGCATATTAATGAACTGCTCAAACAATAAAGTTTAGCTACTTTTGCTCTTCATATAATTGCTAGTCTTGGAAACACACAAATCAATCTACCCGTGTATTTTGCGTATTTCTACTCAATAATGTATTACAGAATAATTTTCCGGTGTAGCTCGTAACTTAGAATAAAGTACTGACTGCACAAAAGCGACTATTAAGAATATAAGAATAACAAGTGGTGTTCACCCAGAATTGTACTGAAAGAGTTTTATATATATATATATATATATATATATATATATATATATATATATATATTCGCTAATGTAGTACGTTGTAAATAACCCAATAAATTTTCAGAAGAATAGTGACGCTCAAACGTACAACACTAGAAGAAAAAATGACGTTTACTACCTTTTAGTAAAGCTGTGGGTGGCTCAGAAAGGAGTTCAGTATTCATCAACAAAAATTTTGTCCATTTGATTAATAACACTAAATGTTTGACAGGTAGCAAATTAAGTTTTAAATCTAATGTAAAATCATTTCTTCTAGTTACTCTATCTAAACCATACGCCAAATTTTGCTTCAGAATTGCTAACGACTAAATAGCATAAAAAGAGCTAGTTCTAAAAGGCGTTGCATGTGTAAGAGTGAAGAACATTATTTTCATTAATGTATTAATGCTAAAGTTAGACCAGTGCGCCATTCAGGAGAGCTTGTAAATAACCAGCATGTAGACACCACTAAGGAAAATCGTTCGAATGATCTATGGATCATGTAACTAACTATACTTCGCAAGCTATTGTACAGTGCGTTGTGGATAGAATCAGTATTAATGGTTTTCTTTCTTATTTCATACGTGCATTGAGACGAAAACTATATGCCTGTTTAAAAGGCTGTTTAGAATGCCTAATCTCCCTTTTCTCATTCCGATGACCCCTACACGAGGTATATGATGGTGGTAGCATAATGGTTGCAGAGTAATATTGGAATACGCGATCTCTGAATTCGTATAAGAGGTTTTCGTGAGGACTATGTTATTACGTTTCAAGGATCCCTATTTAAGTTATCTGACCATATTTAATACACCTTGTGGTATCACGTATCGATACCACCTTGCAGGCGTCATGAAGTTGGCAATGGAATTGCAAGTTTCCGTTCGATGTCTTTGGTGGTCGTGCAGAATCTGGCGGACTCAATGGTGCATGCCCCGTGAGCCACACCTCCACCGGCTATGGACTATGAGCGCTGTCTGTTGCCACGCTGTAGGATGTCCGGCAGCAGCCATACAGCCTACTCGCACTTGGAGCCACAGACCCTACACAGACGCTGCCTCGTCGCCACTGTGACACCATCGTTTGTTCTTTACTTCAGAGAGCCTCATCCTTGTTGCCGTTGTATGAGCTTCATTCTATTTCTTGTTGCATCATTTGTAACGAGTCCTTGTGTGTTTGGAGAAATACAAGTTAAGCAAATCATCTGTTTACAGTGTTAATTTTTTCACTAATAATTTCTGCTCCTTCCTATGACGACAGTTACAGCACTGCTCTGTAGCCCAACTCTACTGACCGCTGCATACGAAGTCGCACGCAGTACAGATTTATCACCTACACCGACATGTTACGTGTCTGAATTCATTTGCTACATGTTGTGATGCCTTTTTGATATGGACTCCGAACCGGGAAACAATACTCAAGAAGTGGTTGCACTAGGCTCTAGTTTACGACCTCCTTCGCAGAAACTCGCACTTTTCCAGAACCCGTGCTACAGATCGAAGTGTACTATTTGTTTTAGTGTTAGGTGACGTCGCATTTCATATCGCTTCTTAGTACTGCCCGTAAGCAGTTAAGCGATCTGACGTACTCAAGATGTTTACCACTGATCGAGTGATCAGATACTATAGGATATTTTGTCTTCGTTACAGGCATCAGCTTATATGTATCTAGATTTAAAGAAAGCTGCCATTCATTACTCCACGTGGAAATTTTTTCCAAGACTTTCTACGGTTCCTCACGATCCTCCAACGGTGATACGTTTCAGTACACAATAGCATCGTCAGCGAACAATCTTATGTTATTTCTGAATAGTTCGTTTATATGTATTGGAAACAATATAGATTTTATTATCATTCTTTACGGAGTATGTCATGTTAATCTCATTTGTGTGGCACATTCTCCGTCTAGTAAAACGTACTGCGTTATATTAGTCAAACAGTCCTGTAGCCAGTCACATGCTTGCAGAGATACTTCGTACGACTGTATTTTGATGAGTTCTCCACGACTTGGTATAGTGTCTGAAGCCTTTCGGAAATCTATGACGAAAGAACCTCCCTGTTCAACTGTATCTATTATTTGCGAGACGTTGTGTGTGAGAGAGGCGCTCTGTGTTTCACACGAGTGATTTTAGTTAAATCCACGCTAATTTTTTGATGGAAGCTTGTTCCCCCGCAGAAACGTCTAGATGTTTGTACTTTAAATATGCTGTAGTATCTTGCAAGACACGGAAGTGTGCGATATTGGTGTGTAATACTGTACACCCTATATGTAAACAAGAGAGCCCTGTGTCCTTTTTCACTGACGCGCGACTTTTTTTTTTTTTTTGCTGAGCAAGAGGTTCTAGATGAATATGCGCTAGGGCCGCTGAGCTTGATGGCATCATCCGAAGGACGAATCTTAAACAACAACATCACATTCCTTCAGTCCGCGAAAAACTGTGGAAAAATTTCAAATTTAGTCCACAATATTGGCGGAAAGTCTGGTAGTCGAAACACTACGCCGCCACTTGCTCCATCCTCGTCGATCACATTTCTTCCACCAGTAGGATTCGAACGGATTATTGTGAAGTTGAGCACCGCCGCTCAATGGTGCGTTGATGGTTTCGGCTACGGATGTGAGTTCCTGCCCTGTAAGATCGATGTCCCAAACTGGAGCCTCTATTTATCCATGTTGAATCTTAAACTAAATATAGTCAACTTTCTTTAAATTTTCAGGAATCAAAAATTGTGCACTTCACAAACAGAAAAAAGCCGTAGTATCCTATGACTGCAATATCAATGCATCACAACTGGAATCATCCAATTCATACAAATACTGGAGCATAACAAATTTTAGGGATTTGGAATTTAATCACCATATATGCTAAGTCCTACGAAAAGCAGCTACCAAACTTCGGTTCATTGGTAGGATACCGAGAAAATACAATAAGTTTACAAATGGTATTGATTACACAACACTCGTGCGACCCATCTTAGGCCATTGCTCAAGTGTGTGGTACCCGTACCAAATAGCACTAACAGATGATGTTGAATGTAAACAAAGAAAAGGGACAAGAATGGTTACGGGCTTGTTCGACCCTTAAAAAAGCATCACTGAAGCTGGAAAACCTGTACTGGTAGAAGCTTGAAAATGCCAACTACTCCACGAAAGCCTACTCACAAAGCATCAAGGACTAGCGTTAAATGAGTAATGTAGGAACATACTACATACCTGTACGCATCGCTTCCGAACAGGCTGCGAATAAGATCAGACCAACACGGGAAAAAGAAAGGAGGGAAGAGAGGGAAGATTGCCGGCCGTGGTGGCCGAGTGGTTCTAGGCGCTTCAGTCCGGAACCACGCGGCTTCTACGGTCGCAGGTTCGAAACCTGCCTCGGGCATGGATGTGTGTGATGTCCTTAGGTTAGTTAGGTTTAAGTAGTTCTAAGTTCTAAGGAACTGATGACCTCAGAAGTTAAGTCCCATAGTGCTCAGAGCCATTTGAACCATTTGAAGAGGGAAGATTGAGTTTAACATTTCGTCGATATCGAGGTCACTGGAGACGGAGCTGAAGCTCCGATGGTGTCAAAGGTGGGGAAGGACGTCAGCCGTGTCCTTTCAAAGGAACCATCCCGGCATTTGGCGATAGCGATTTCGGGAAGTCACGGAAAACCTGAACCTTGATGATCGAAAGCGGGTTTGAAACGTCTTCTTCCACATGGGAATGGAAAAGGGAGAAGCGCCGATAGTTGGTGCCTTGGGAATTAACCTTTGCCATGCGCTTCGCAGTGGATTTCAGAGTGTAGTTGGAGAACACCAATCTGGAGGTAAGGAAACCAACCATGACATCATTTGTTTGCAGTGTGCCTGTTTGCGGGTGTGAAACTTGGACAATAAGAAAACAAGGGAGAAGATGCTAGAAGTCCTGGAAATTTGGTGCTACAGAAGGATGATGAAGATCTGCTGGAGAGATGGAGTTACCAATGGTGTGGTGCTGAGAAGACCACAGGAAACCAGATCTCCGTGGACGGTCATCCAGACAAGAAGAGACACAGCCTCAGGGCACATTTTAATACGCAGTATCATTGGGAAAATAATAGGAGAACCTACTGAGGAAAGGAATCCCCGGGGAGTACCAAAAGATATCGTACAGAGGGGCGCGCAAAAAGTCTTACATTGAAAATGGTTTGTATAACTTTTAATAAATGAAACATGTCAGTTTTTTTTCTTTTTTACGTTACCGAATTCTCGTGCAGGAAATCCAGAATAATCAAGAAGACGAGTTACCTATTGCATTACCATTGTATCTCCATTGATAACTCTGTTGTATAAAACTGCGGAAGAAATTTGTTCTGCATCATGTCTATGTCGCGCACAGTATTAACTGCGCCGTTAAAAGCGATTGGTCCAGTGTTTCCATGTCACCTCATACATTCATTTTTTTTCCATAATTTTCAGTTTAGTGTGCATCAGAAGCTTCTCGGGCCCAAAATCTCACATTCTGTCGATTGTCGCTACCGTTCAGATGAAGGTACCCCTCATCAGAGAATCATTGTGCTGTGTATCGTGACATCATCATTTGCAAGAGCTGGAGGTGCAAACTGTAATCACCGTACTTCGTCATTTATCCGTTGGTTTGTGCAATACTGTCATTTTGTATGGGAATAATTTCAAGTCGGCATGAAGTATTTGGTCACCATTTTACTGAACTGAAGCGGTGGTGATAACGCACACGCGATGCTGACAAGCGCTGTCTTCTGGTGAACCCTGTACGAGCTACGGCTACTCGTCACCAGTGAGGTTAGAATACTGTAACCTCCTCACTCGCTACAACATTACAACTTCAGCAACCCTCAAATAAAATATTTATTAGGCGCTGTCAATGTGTGACATTCGTGGGTCACCCTTTACATACGACGAACTGGGTGGTTTTTGGTGTGCTTCATATGCAGATATGAAGAGGAGGGCAGACACAAGAAATTGCATACTCTGCAATGCAACCTCAGGGTGGAACAGTATACGAGAATGAGAGGTGTAGATGTGGATGTAGACGTTAACGGACTCCTGCCTGAGCCGGCAGGCAGGATCACTGAGAAGCCCTCGGCTGACTTCCGGCGCTGCCGTAACGGAAACAGCCCGCCGCCCGCCCCGAGGCTTCTGTTTCCGCAAGCGCTGCAGGCGCTTCTTTTGTCGATCCCTTCGGTGGCGGCCGTGATTTGCTTCTGTCCGCAGAACTGGCTGACGAGAGGCGAGAGGGCGGCTGTCGGCGCCCAGCCGAGCGGAAACAGCCCACCCGCCAGCAACGGCGCGCCCAACCGTCGTGTCCCAGGGCCCGCACTCAGCGCTTCAAAATCTATTTTTAACGTTTACTGATGTCTCACAATCTGCTCACATAATGACTTGGTGCTTGGAACAGTGTTCACTACACGATATCTAAGACAGGCACTTCTGTACTGGACCTTTACACATCCTAACAGTGGAGCATTTTAATTATATAATATGCAAAAAACTGGTGATTTCTCAAACTGGGGAACAATCAAGAATGGGGTGCTGCAAGGTTCGGTCTTGGGTCCTCTGCTGTTCTTAATATACAGAGTGTTACAAAAAGGTACGGCTAAACTTTCACGAAACATTCCTCACACACAAAGAAAGAAAATATGTTATGTGGACATGTGTCCGGAAACGCTTACTTTCCATGTTGGAGCTCATTTTATTACTTCTCTTCAAATCACATTAATCATGGAACGGAAACACACAGCAACAGAACGTACAAGCGTGACTTCAAACACTTTGTTACAGAAAATGTTCAAAATGTCCTCCGTTAGCTAGGATACATGCATCCACCCTCCGTCGCATGGAATCCCTGATGCGCTGATGCAGCCCTGGAGAATGGCGTATTGTATCACAGCCGTCCACAATACGAGCACGAAGAGTCTCTACATTTGGTACCTGGGTTGCGTAGACAAGAGCTTTCAAATGCCCCCATAAATGAAAGTCAAGAGGGTTGAGGTCAGGAGAGCGTGGAGGCCATGGAATTGGTCCGCCTGTACCAATCCATTGGTCACCGAATCTGTTGTTGAGAAGCGTACGAACACTTCGACTGAAATGTGCAGGAGCTCCATCGTGCATGAACCACATGTTGTGTCGTACTTGTAAAGGCACATGTTCTAGCAGCACATTCCGTATGAAATCATGATAACGTGCTCCATTGAGCGTAGGTGGACGAAACTAAAATGAGCTCTAACATGGAAATTAAGCGTTTCCGGACACATGTCCACTTAACATCTTCTCTTTATTTGTGTGTGAGGAATGTTTCCTGAAAGTTTGTCCGCACCGTTTTTGTAACACCTTGTATATTAATGACTTGCCATTCTATATTCACGAAGATGCAAAGCTGGTACTTTTTGCCGATGATACAAGTATAGCTATTACACCCAACAGACAAGAATTAACTGGTGAAATTGTAATCGATGTTTTTCAGAAAATCATTAAGTGGTTTTCTGCAAATGGGCTCTCATTAAACTTTGACAAAACACAGTACATACAGTTCCACACAGTAAATGGAATGACACCATAAATAAATATAGACTTCGATCAGAAATCGGTAGCTAAGGTAGAATATTCAAAATTTCCAGGTGTATGCATTGATGAAGGGTTGAACTGGAAAAAACACACTGAGGATCTGCTGAAACGTTTGAGTTCAGCTACTTATGCTATTAGGGTCATTGCAAATTTTGGCGATATACATCTGAGTAAATTAGCTTACCACGCCTATTTTCATTCTCTGCTTTCCGTACGGTATCATATTCCGGGGTAACTCACCACTGAGTCAAAGAGTGTTCATCGCACAAAAGAATAATTGCTGTAGCTCATCCAAGATCATCCTGCAGACACTTATTTAAAGAGCTAGAGACCTTCACTGTAGCCTCACAATATTCACTTATGAAATTTGATATTAACAATCCGAACGAATTCAAAAGTAATAGCAGTGTACATGGGTACAACACTAGGAGAAAGGATGATCTTCACTACTCAAGGTTAAATCTAACTTTAGCTCAGAAGGGGGTAAATTGTGCTGTCACGAAAGTCTTTGGTCACTTACCTAATAGCATCAAAAGTCTGACAGATAGCCATATAGCATTTAAAAGGAAATTAAAAGAATTTCTTAATGGCAACTCCTTCTACTCATTAGATGAATTTTTGGATATAGTAAGTGGGTAATTTCCCCAACCCCACAAAAAAAAATTAAAAATATTTAGTGTCATGTAATATTTTGTGTAATGTAATATCTTGTAAAGACACCTTTCATCAACCTGACACGTTCCACATCATTACGAAGTATCGTATTCATGATCTATGGAACAGTACTAATCTAATCTAATTATCGTCGAAGCCGGCTGCGGTGGTCTCGCGGTTAAGGCGCTCAGTCCGGAACCGCGCGACTGCTACGGTCGCAGGTTCGAATCCTGCCTCGGGCATGAATGCGTGTGATGTCCTTAGGTTAGTTAGGTTAAGTAGTTCTAAGTTCTAGGGGACTGATGACCACAGATGTTAAGTCCCATAGTGCTCAGAGCCATTTGAACCATTTTTAATTATCGTCGAAACCTACTAAAAAGTGTGGAAGCAAAATGCAACTGTTCTAGCATTTAATCTTGTGAACGGCAGCTGGCCTAAACTCAGCTGCTATTCTTTATACTCGTGTATGTGCGTTACAACACTGAACAATACAAATGGCGTAATTACGGAAACGCTATCCGATGAAATGAGTCGCCAAAACTGAAACTGACGTGTAGCTGCATTTTTAAGTAGCTTTTCCAAAGTGATTAGAAAAAGTAACTTTATATTAAATACGCTGTTCTTTGCAATACTACTGTGCAGTACAGTGAAGTGCTACGATGCGTGACGTCACAATACGTGGCTTTCGATTCCAAGACACTCAGTTAACAGAATGATAATGTAACACAAAACTGGTAATAAAATTTTAAAAGTATAAATCACCAAAATGTTTCTAGTAAGATCTCCTGAGAAATTACGAGTGCAATCTGGCTAAGCAAACTTTCCAAGCTGAATGTTACACACACGAATGCAACACTGCACTGCGAGAACAACACTGTCTGCTGTGAAATGAAATCTTATATGATCTTTGTCTAAATTGACTCTGATATCGAATTTTGAAAAACGGGCTGACCGTGGATGATCTAACTGTACCCCGACTGTACCCCAAAACAGGCCCTGAGAAATTTTTGTGGCTTACCCGTGGCAACGGACACTCGATATACTGCTCGAAGTGATGAACAGAAAATATGCAGCGCAGCAGCAAGCAAGCTAAAAGGAAAGAAAACGCCTTGCGCAGTGCATTGCAGTGACGTGGAACTATTTCAAACCTTCTTCAATCACTGTGTTCTGCAAAGTGTGTAATGTTGTTGCTTTAATTTCTTCTGCAAGCGGTGCTGCTGTTCATTGAACATTGAACATTCATAACTAAACTGGTGCCTTATTTAGGATTGTGAAAATGTGAGATTGTAATCTTACGGAACACATCAAATATGGAGCCAAGATTGGGAGACTGCATACAACACTGCATTCATAAAATACCACACGAAGAACGTTGAAACATATGCAAGAGGAAATTAACCACAACAAACCGATTCAATTTTCACCCCAAAGAAGTTACGTTCGTAGCGCAATCCAGTCCGTCATGTAACTACCACACACTGGTATACTAAATTCGTACTAACTCTCTGTGAAATCTTCCCGAAAAGAATAGCTGAGGGCTACTTTGATGATTACACCACATGCTTCACGTGGTCAACTTGGTTTACACAAAGAGTGTAACTCCACAATAATTTTGATAATTAAAATAAATTAGATCGAAAAGCAATTTACAAAAGAAAAACCTGGAACTGGTTACTATCGTCTTACTATTAACCTGATGGGTCAAACAATTGTATAAGCACGTGGTACTGGTCTCACAAAGTACACCCCACGTGGGTTGAACACAAAGAAAAGTTGCTATATTGAAAAATATTGTCAAGACGAGACGTTATAATCTCACGCACATTCGCATTGAAGATTGATGATGCTAGTTAGAGTTACTGATCAACACGTGGTTCCACTTTACTCACAAAGTAGTGACAAAGCAACTACCGGAATATATTCTGAACTTCACTCGAATTACATTGCGTTGCAATTTAAGATAACATTATATATTTTAGAGCTAAACCTGAAATAAAGGTGATTAAATTTTCAGTTACGCTGATCTTAAGAAATCCATTGTCCTACGGACTTGGCAGACACGCGCTTAGCCGGAGATCTTACCACTTCAGACGCTCGCCGCGGACAGACTGACGTGGTCCCTTCTTGAGGGTGCCTCACAAATACAAACGGAAGTGACCAGAGACGCAGCTCCCTATACCAACATGACAAGGGACGGACAGGACCATACTAAGAATAGAAACCTCTTTGCTTCTAGAAAGCGTAGCTACCTGTTCCGACGTTGGTCCTACTGTTCTCTAGCAGACAGGCTTGTCTGCTACCATCAAGCATGCAACTAGAAATACATTTGCTTATTCATTCTTTCACACAGAAGGGAAGGGGGATGACAGTATCTTACTTATCATATACAGTATATAAAAGAAAGCGGATGTAGGTTCCGTATGAGACTGTGTGACATGGATTACATATAAACTGTGTTTTAAAGTGTAGTAGTGTGACAGATCGTTCTTGTTTATATGTAAAAGTAACACGTTCCACTACTCAGTCTCCTCCCAGATAGTCAGAAACGCCACAGTAAATTTAGAAGACGAATTTATGCCGTAAATGACAACAGATTTAAGAAATTAACATGAAAGCAATCCAACAGAGACCTTTCAAGTGCAATGCAACGATACAAGTAACCAGAAAGTTATTTAGTGAGAGTTCGGTAAAGGAATCTGAACTTGCTAAATGACTAAAAACAATTTATCCCTGAAACAAAACTATATTCCGAAAACTCATAACCATTCCTCAACTATTACAACGATCTTTACGAAAATTATCCTTTATAACAAAAATTCTGCCAATTGATTAATTAATGAAATTGGTAAAGGAGTGGTAAAACTAACTTCCGAGTGCGCAAGTGAACGATTAACTTTATTTATTCTTGTCTAATCGATGAACTAACTAACCCAAACCAAAAAAGGAAAATTCCATTGAAACCTTCCGTTTCTCAAACACATCAAGACTGCGCGCAAGCAAGCAGTGCAGCAAGAACATTACCTCATAATCTACACTTGTGCAATTAATCTTTACCTTATCAAAATTCACCCTTATCTGTATCTTTATCTCTATGCTCTGCAAGCTATTTCCATTCGCTCAGAAACATAAAGAATACGCGACTCTCTCGATAACTTAGAATGCGTACCGCGACGAGAGTACTACTAACAGTCAAAGATCACAGTGCTTGTACTCAAAATGTCTCTAGTGTAACATATCTACCACTGAAAACGTGACATATCGAATGAAAATATAGAGCTCACATCACTTTCCTTGAATACCAAAAATAAACTAGAAATATTGCAAAAACTATATTGCTACCTCACTGTACTCTCAGTAAAACAGTCCGAATGGCTTTAGTTTCAAGGCCGACTAAGTTTTATATGGGAGAAATAATTCCTTGCTTGATTTTTTTATTTAATTTGAAAAAGTTGTTATATTTAGATAGAGGATAACTATCAGAATCTTGTCATAAAAAAAACATCATCAAACAATATTACATCAGTAGTATATCAGCTCAAAGGCGGTATTTTTCTAAGGAAGACTGAGCGAATCAAAACTTTCTTATAATTCATTGGGTTGATTTTAGTTATAACAAGAAGAATTTACGTTATTTTCAAGAAATTTTGATTTATGTTTTATAAGCTATAACTGTGTTCTGCAGCGTGCAATGCGGCGATACAAAAAATCAGAAAACGAAATTATTTCGTGAGAGGACGGTAAGGCAATGTGAACTTGCTAAATGACTCAAAATTATTTATCCCTGAAAAAACTGTTTTCCGAAAACTGGTAGTCATTACTCAGTTATTCAATTCTCGTTATGAAAATTATCCTTTACAATAAAAATTTCTCTTCAAGTGATTAACTACTGAAGATTGTAAACGAGTGGTAAAACTAACTTCCGAGTGCAAGCCTTGTAAACTGTTAATTTTACTTATTCTTGTCCGATCAATAAACTAGCGAACCCAAATAAGATATCTTAGTTCCTTTCTTTATCAACAAGTAACATGACGGAGGGACCCATTACAATATACAAGATGGTCAGAACAACTCTTCACAGTTTGTAACGGTGCTGCAGAGTAGGCAGTACTGGGAAATAATTGATAAGATAATAATTCGGTACGTTGGGCCGTTTCCGAATTAATTAGTACTGACGTTAGCCAATCTGGTCGTAGCGCGAGCAAATTCAAGCACTTGCACGCGCTGAAATGCGGTAATGCACAGACATCCTGAAGTCCGCGAGTTACCACTTGTCGAGAAGTTCGAGAAAACCAAACGAACATCATGTTGGCAGGCTGCTTGAATCTGAGCGCGCAACGGCCTGATTGTCTAGCTTCAATGCTAAATAACTCCGAAATGGCGCAACGTATCAAATTCTTTTCCTAACAATTACTTCTCAGCACAGCCTGTCCCGCTAACCTCTTACAAGCTTCTCGGACTCTTGTTGATCATCCGGTATACATGGTGCTCATTTTAAATGAAGACATAGAAGTATCTCGAAAACTACACATCGGATCAAAAAAAAGTTATAATTCCAGTTTGCTTTTTCTCGGAGGGAGACATCCAATGATACCACAATCGACCGCCACCCCGCCCCGTGCGTGTATGGCGGGGGCAAATTCGAAATCTTCACTTGGAAACCCAGGTTTTTATTGCAGATTACGATTCTACGGCAGAATCTCCATACGTTTTGTTTGAAGCATTTCATTCGTTTCGCCACAGATGGCGCTGTAAACGGAGGAATAGAAATTGGGACCAATCGTAATTTACGACATGCTACTCACTGGCCCTTGAATATCCAATGGCATGTGGGATCCCACCTTCATGTTGCGATTGTAGGACAGGCCAGTATTTCATAACTTCTAATTGGGAACCACATTCGCAACGTTCTATTCCTCCGACATAGCGAATAGGGGACTACTCGACGCGGCACTGTGGCCGTGGCTCGAGGTGAACGCTGCTCTACTTTTCAAATTGAAGTAAGTGTTCTTTGGTATCGCCAACTCCAATACATTGAGTGATCTGCTTTTCAAATGACCGTACGCGGAACAGAAGCATATCTGTGGAAATGTCACCACAGGCGTTTCTGATGCGGTCGACCATGTCTTCACGGTATGTAGGCACTTGCTGATACACCTTATCTTTTAAATATCCCCACAGAAAGAAAGCCGGCGACGTCGAATTTGGCGACCTATTGGGACAATTAATAGGGCCACCTCTACCGACCCACCGACCAGTACAAACACGGTTTAATACCTCCTGCTCCGGAGGTATTAAACCGTCATGCTGAAACCACATACGTTGTGTAACGTCCAGGATAACATCCTGCAGCTAGTACTGGTAGTTCCTGTTATAAAAACGTTCGACATGCGTCCATTCAACGTGCTGTCGATAAAATACAAACCATTGAGTTTGTTTCGCATGATGCCACACCACGCGTTAACCGACAAAGGTCGTATATGACCAACTTGCCGTAACCAATGGGAATTGTCTACACACCAGTAATGCATGTTCTGCCGTTTAACGCTACCATGGTTTGTGAATGTTGTTGACTCATCGGGAAATAGTACCTCAGCAAAGAACATGGGCTTCATTTTCAATTGTTGACGTGCCCATTCACAAAACAGTACTCCGTTATGGAAATGGGCACCATAAGTAGGGTTGCCAACTATTATTCACGGATATGTGGGCAGGAATTTATGTACGAGACCTGTCTCCAAATGTACAGAAGCGAGAGAAAAACGATTTTAATCATTTTTATCAGTTTTATTTAAAATCTGAAACAATATTAACAAAATAATCTCTTCGCTATTACAACGTAATCGTCACAAAAAACTTAACGCAAACCAGTTAAAAACGCACTTTGCTCAATCGGTTTTCTTTTTGAAGGAACATTGCCTTGTGATTTGGCACATTTGAGCAATTTTTTATTCTCCAAAACGTAGTTATAAAAATCTTTCCAATTGCACTGAAAGTTAACTTTTGCTTGCAGTTCCGCCTTTACGTGTTAGACGCTCAGTCTGGTTCTTGATTCAGTGCAGGCGTTTCCACAAAGTGAAAATGCCCTCTCAGCAGCGGAGTTATAACGTGGAATAGACAGAATAAACTGGAAAATCTTTAATAAGTCCGGTGTATTCGAATGCTGAAATAGTTCATGTCAAGTTTCATAGAAGATGTTTTCATTTGACAGTGGTGTTTGTTTACGCTCCTCAGTTAATTTATTTACATTTTCCTTAAGACTCTATAACTTATTATGCAGTTCACCCTCATCTATGAGTTTGGCGAGTGATAATTTTTCGCCAGACACAGACAGATCCTTGTAAATAAATGTATTTTCCAAAGCAGATATTCGCATTATTGCCAAATTATTATCTTCCGAAAAATCAAAGTGATCGTCCAGGTATTTCAATCCATTTTTGTACCTTGTAATCAAAGCAATTTCGATACACTCTTGTTCATCAGTTGTGAAACTGATGAGGGCATTTGAGCGAGTAACTACAAAGAATTTGTCGTTAATTTTTTGCTCTATTTTTAGAGGTAAATCTGTTAGGACGTTCGGGGTTTCACAAGATAAAGCATTATCTTTTTAGAAAAACATGATGGAGTTCTGAAATATTTTCAAAGCATTATCTAGAAATCCAAAAGAGCGTTCTGTTTTCTTTGCGTGGTTCTCATAAAATATTTTCCTAATACAACTGGGCAGTAAACTCCAAGAGTTACAAAATCTGACTTCAACGTTGGAAACCTGCGTAGAATTTTCCCAATAGCAGGATGCAATTACAGCCACCTCGTTTTGACGTTTATTATATTATTTTTTAGTTCCATCCCAGCATCAGGAAAGCGTTCTTTTACGATTTAGAGTTTCTGACATGATATGATAAGTTCAAAAATGTTCAAATATGTGTGAAATCTTATGGGACTTTTCTGCTAAGGTCATCAGTCCCTAAGCTTACACACTACTTAACCTAAATTATCCTAAGGACGAACACACACACCCATGACCGAGGGAGGACTCGAACATTCGCCGGGATGATATGATAAGTGCCCATACACGTTAAGTACCAAATTCTCCACGTCAAACTCCCACTTCTCCATAGCACGATGGACATTTTGTATCATGTGCGCTGAACACCCTGCAGGCAAGGTGTTGGCATTGTCTTGAGAAAATAGTTTGTAAAGTGAGTTATTTTCACCAAAATTAATATTGAGTAAGCAGATACATTTGTGAAATCTAAATTCAGCGCTTTGAGTCAATTTTTTATATTAATATAAATATGGATCGCTTTTTCATCGGATTCCCCATAAAAATCAAGCTAGTAGGAGCCGATTCCATTCTCTGGAGAGTAAAATCTGACTATTATTGGAAATAATTGTATATGTCCGTGATTTGTCGCATGTGTCGAAATGCTGTAAAACACGCCTGATCGTAGTTTTTGCACGCTATCTTATGCTGGAGCCAGAACGTCGTAAAGTAAAAAGGACGTCTATCAAATAGTTTTGATGCGATTTGAGAATCATTAACGATCACGGTGCATAACTTTGAATCGCAGTCAATAGAATTGTTCGAGATATTACGATTTACGCCACGGTAAACTTTTCTCAACCATGCAGCTATCACTTTTTCCTCGTCTGTTGTTAGCAAATAGCGTTTTATAAACTGTTGTAAAGTCTGAGTACTCTTTCGAGCTCTTTCATCCCGTTGGTGTCCCGGGACGCTAACATGTCGTATAACATCATTCAAACCTCCACGCGGTATTATAAATGACACGTTACAAATAGTTTGTATCAACTTTTTTCAAAAAAGGATACGAGTTCTCCCATTCTTGCCGGTAGGAAAACATCCGGTTACGCTTTTTGTATTTTACTTTTTCACTGTCGCTGGCAATTGTTTTCGAGTCAGACATGACTTAAACCCAAACAAACTGTTCAAAAATAACAATTGCAAAGTGTCAACAACACACTAAACACAGCTTGTTTTATGAATCGTATAAAAACAGCGAAACTGTGACAAGCATTGAGTACCAACTGCACGGCGCTGGCGTAACGCGACCAGCGGGGGAGGGGGGCGAGCAAGTCAGCGAGAGACATAACGCGTGCGACACTCATTTGTGTCTTTCCAGGGGCCGCGCGGCTGTGACCGGAGCGTCTCATTGTCTCCGCGCTCGACACCGTTGCATGTACGCAACGCTCTGCCCGTACTTCATCTGAATGGAGTTTCTCTCTAACCTAGACCAGGTTTACCATGAAGCGGGACAATTTGCATCCCTCGGACACACATCGCTGGCAGCATTATTTGAGCCGGGGAAATAGGACGTCCCGCCTCACGTGGGACAGTTGGCAACCCTAGCCTAGAGGTTCTTCATGCAGTGACACGTGATATGGATAATAGTTATGGCTATGAAGTATTGTAACAACACTACCTACGGATATACCGGAATAGCGGTATAAGTGCCGGGGGCTTACGAGAGGGTTGTGCTGCACTGCCGCTATGACAGATGTTTCGTTAGCTTCCCCTGTATCACGTTTGCTTCATTTCCTTTTGCTGGTCTGTACGCTGCCTTCAAACATAAATGCGTTCATAGCCTTGTAAAAGAATGAACGAGAGCGAACTTTCTCTGGAAAACGCTCTACGTACAAGGCAACAGCAGTCTCAATATCTGTCCTGCATTCTCCATAAATAAGGATCGTTTCAGTGTTTTCTTCCGTGTTTGCAGCATTCGTCGTCCACCTGCACATCTGTACTCCAAATGATAGGTAGTTGTGCCACGCAATAAACACTGCACAAGTATTGTAATGTTTACAGCCACTATTCATTCTACGTCTGCACGATACCTGAGCTCAAGTCGCTGCGTACTGCCTGTTACGACACGTCATAGTTCGCTACACGACCACGGTGGCGCGTCGAATAGTCCCATGTTTGATATGTTGGAGGAATACAACGTCGCGAATCGAGTTTCCCATTAGAAGTTACCAAATACTGCATGGAGGTGGAGTCCCACGTGCCATTGGATATTCAAGGGCGACTGAGCAGCAAGTTGTTAATTACGATTGTGTACTCATTTGTATTCCTTTGATTACAGCGCCATCTTTGGCGAAGCGAAGAAAATGCTTCAGAAAAAACGTGTGTAGATTTTGCCGAAGAATCATGATCTGAAATAAAAAAAAAATGGAGGTTGCCACTGAAGATTTCAAAGTTGCCCCCGCCATCCACGCACGGGGTCGATTGTGGTATCTCTGGACGTCCACCTCCGAGACAAATAAACACGCAGCACGGTAAGTTGCCAGAAAGGGAAATTAGTCAAGACTCGAGTCGAATCTACGTGACGTTCTAACGTCCCTTGCTCTGCACACCGACCAGAACAGTGTGATTTTAGGTAAATTTCTACGATCCTTTAGAAAATGCTTGACTTGTCCTAGATCTTTGCCTTCGAATGCACGATATACAAACAGTTAAAAGAAGACAACACACAGAACAAAAGTTACTCTATTTACGGACAGATGATGAAGGCATCTCCGTCACTTATGTTAAATGACGATTGCGGTGACAGGAAGGCATAAGCCTATAAACACAAATAAAAATAAATTTGTCAAATTATGAAAACAGCAGTCCCCGTGCGACGGAATAAGGCTAGGAAAGAGAGAAAAATAGTATTAGACTACTTGCGTACCTGACTTACTGGAATGTCGCGTAATGTCGGGCACGTAAGCTTTTTCGAAATTATAGTGTTTTCTATAGGTTTTACTGGGACATTCTTCACACTAAACAATACTATGATACTCAGTACAAATATAGAACTCTATTTAATAATAATATACGTTTATTTAACTTTTTTAATATTTTGCCACGCTTTGCTTTTTGGTCGTTTAAATTTTTTGGAGGACTGTGTCGGAGATGGAATTATAATGTGTACAAATGTCATTTTTACTGAAACCGTGTTTCAGTTGGATCGTAAATGGTTATAAACTTGTCTATCAGCTCTCTTACTTTGCCAAAAAAACTGTCAAATTGCTCCTTACTGAAACCTCACTGGAAACTTGTGGATTCAGCTGTCCTCAATCTTACGTTTTCACGTCTTTTCATAAAATTAGAGTAAACGCTTTTACCTGCTTGCATTTATGTATTATGTTATCGAACCGGCACTTCATTTTCAGTTGTTTTGCATATACATGGTGACAGTTACTGAAATATATGAAGAACGATTTGCGTTAGGACCTTCAAACTGCACAGTTGAACACTGAGTATGATGGGAATCAGTATGCGCATGCATGATTTAGTTGAGTGACAAAGCCCACTTTCAATGGATGGGTTCGTCAATATGCAAAATTGCCGCATTTGGGGGCCGGAGAATCCGCATTTCGTGATCGAGAAGTCTCTTCACCCTCAACAGGTGACTGTGTGGTGTGCAATTTCCAGTCACGTAGTAAGCTGTGCGATATTGCTTGATGGCACAGTCAGTACCGAACAGTACATCAAGGTTGCCGGCCGCGGTGGTCTAGCGGTTCTAGGCGCGCAGACCGGAACCGCGCGACTGCTACGGTCGCAGGTTCGAATCCTGCCTCGCGCATGGATGTGTGTGATGTCCTTAGGTTAGTTAGGTTTAAGTAGTTCTAAGTTCTAGGGGACTGATGGCCACAGATGTTAAGTCCCATAGTGCTCAGAGCCATTTGAACCATTTTTTACATCAAGGTTTTGTAAGATGATTTTATCCTCATTATCCAAAGTGACCCTGATTTCGACAAGATGTAGTTAATGCAAGACGGATCTCGACCCCATCAAAGCAGGAGAGAGTTTGATGTCGTGGAGGAGCACTTTGGATACCGCATTCTAGGGTACCCAGAGGCCACTGGCATTGGCCACGATTGGCCGCCATAGTCTCCAGATATGAACACATGCGATTCCATTTTGTGGGGTTATGTTAAAGATAAGGTGTATTGCAATAACCCCAACAGCAATGCTGAGCTGAAAACAGCCATTTATGAGATCGTCGACACCATCGGTGCTCCGACACTTCAGCGGTTCATGCAGAATTTCGCTAGTCGTCTGCTTCAAATCATCGCCAATGATGGCAGCCATGTCGAACATGTCATAACCTAAATTCGAATACTACGGCCGCAGGTTTGAATCCTGCCTGGGGCATGGATGTGTGTGATGTCCTTAGGGTTAGTTAGGTTTAATTAGTTCTAAGTTCTAGGCGACTGATGACCTCAGAAGTTAAGTCGCATAGTGCTCAGATCCATTTGAAATTCGAATATCTGTTTACGTGTTCAAAAAGTGGTTCAAATGGCTCTGAGCACCATGGGACTTAACTTCTGAGGTCATCAGTCCCCTAGAACTTAGAACTACTTAAACCTAACTAACCTAAGGACATCACATACATCCATGTCCGAGGCAGGATTCGAACCTGCGACCGTAGCGGTCGCTCGGTTCCAGACTGTAGCGCCTAGAACCGCTCGGCCACCTCGGCCGGCTGTTAACGTGTTGAATAAAGTGTATCCACGCCATAGTTTGTAACTAATTTATGTTTTTTTTCAAACAGTTCAATATTTGTCACCCTGTACATACACTAGATTTAAGAACTCATATTTACCCAAACGCATGACGCGCTCTGCTGGCCGCACGCGTTAGCAGGCCGATTCCTGGATTCAGGGAAACTGCCAAGCCGTAGACTGAAAGCGCCCGGCGGATTAACGACGAGGGCCGACGTGGGGCGCAACTTGGATGTGTTTTTAGGGGGTGTCCCACGTTAGACTACGTGAATACCAGGCTGGTACTCACGTCCAGCTTCAGTTGCACGTTTCGAGAACACGTCGAAAACGTTCACACACTGTCACATGAGATAACACTAGACGAAGACAGTTGTGGTATACTAATTCCGGCCGGCCGGGTTTCCGAGCGGTTCTAGGCGCTACAGTCTGGAACTGCGCGACCGCTACGGTCGCAGGTTCGAATCCTGCCTAGGGCATCTGTGTGATGTCCTTAGGTTAGTTTGCGAGGTGCCGGGGCTAGTAGTGTATTTATCACTAAATTCTACTAGAATCCACATGTGTAAATCATGCTCTAAGCCCCCCCTATTCTAACTCCGACTTTTGCTGTTGCACAAGGATAAAACAAATACGCGAACTGACTCTAATCAACCCTGCTAGTGGAGTAGAAGAGAGTTTGGCACCTGCAATAATTTAATTTGATAAATAAGTTAAATAAACAAAGGTTTCATTAGCATAGTGAGGAATGATAGGGTTGCCCTATTGATTAACAGAAAGAAAGTTCTGTCCAAAATAACAATATGATTTATTAAGATTAAACGCAGAATAGTAAAAGAGACACAGGAAATATAAAACATCAAATTGGCTAAAATTGGAGATTCATACAAACACAGTAAAGGTGAAGTTGTCCCTAACTAAGATCGTGAGGTTTAAGACGAAGTGGTATGTGGAGCCAATTCCTTTCCACTCAAATCTCAAGAGAGACACACAGCTAACCCAATAGTAATTGCTGCTACTCGAAACTGAACAAAGTTAGAAAAGGATGAACAGGCGCGCTCTGCTGAGCTCTGATTATCACCTAGGAAAATCCCTATCTGCCGGTGCTGCGGACGTACATTACCAACAGTCTTCTTATCTCCCAGAACACGATCTGGCGTACCGCAGGCGAGGGCTGGTTGCTCCGACGTCCTCGACCGAAAGGCGACTACCGACTTCCCAGAGCACCCGTACAGGCCGAACACCGCACATTCCCGCCCCCACGACAGTGGCCGTGGTTACGTTCCAATCAGCAACTCGAAAACCGGCGGAAATTCCACTCCATTGCCGGAGCACTACCATTCCACCAATGGAGATTCTTGGCGCCAATTTCTGTGCTGATTTTGCAGAAAGTGCGGGAATTTTCCCGCCACAACTGCGTGGGTACACAAGTCATTCCCACGCCTCGCTGGTAGCCCGCCAGAAAGTGTTTTCGCAAAGTTTCTCTGAAGTAACGGAACCTCTAGCCCAGCCGCTACTTCACACCCCAGCGGGCGTGTCTCTTGACAATGTCGGCGTCTGAAAAGCATTCACTCGACTGCCTCACACACGTCGGCTTAACTCTCTCCAGTTCCACAGAGCCCGCCTGTCACCGGCCCACCCGGGTGACGAGAGACGCTGCGTGGGAAGTACGCATGTTAAGGAAAAGCAACCCTCCACCGCATGCAACTAGAGAGGAGAATCGTAAGATAGAAATATGAGAGGGGGCTCATGCCACCTCTCATTGCCCCTACGCCATTTTAGATTGTAATTGGTGAGCGGTTGGCTCACTTAGGAGCAAGGTAGTGAGTCAATCGCCCAAGAACAATCTTACAAAGTGACTCCACATACCGCACTCTATAAAAAAGATCATTGCAACTGAAAAATGCAACTCATAGAGGGAGGATTATTTATGATGTAGCCAACTTCACCTTCTTAATATGGAACACTAACACTCACATCACACATCCATACCCAGGGAGCCCCTTCCCAAACACCGATTCACGCAGACATTCACTCTCTAAATATGGCCCGGGCATCTGAGCCAAATATGGAGCAGTTTATTCTTTACAATCAGAGTTGGAGTGCTCCGCAATTAAATGCCCAAGATGTTACAACAATTTTAATCATTAAACTAACCTGAACTCACTCACACATGATACTATATAAGTTAACAATCTCTTTGTGAGCTTTCAGAATCTAATTACAATCTCCGATTCATTCTGTCTCCCTGCAGCAAGAATAACCTTTACAAAATGTTCCCTGAACTGATGGTCCATTCACAATGACAGTGGTGGTATCTGCTTCAGTTTATGGGGACTTCAGGCACACTGTTTGCATACACACAACAATAAACACAAAATACAAAAAAAACATGGTGTGGAGAACAATACAGTAATCTGTAATAAGGATTACAGTGTAAAACACAAACGCATACAAGGTATGACATACATTACCAAAACAACATAAGAGAAAGAAATTTAAGAAAAAAAACAAGGTTCATGGGGCATCAAATTGTGCGTGCACATTGCACAAAGTTCACGACTGTGCTGAGAATGAGGCACTAAATCACATTGTTAGAAATATCCGTGGCACTTCACTGATTCCACTGTACTGACATCACATAAGGCTAAACGTCGGTTGTAGTTGCTACGTTGTGGCAACAGCAATAGGGAGTTCTGGAGTGTCTGCAGTACGCTGTTGAGATTGTAGTCAGACCCACGCATATGATCACGGCAGTACGGTAGGAAGACACAGTGATAGGTTCTCCTCACGTCGATTAATTGTCTCTGAGATCTCCTTGTTGGGATACATCACTAGTCTAGGTCTCTTCTCTCGCTGGACAGAACTTTACGTTTCCCAATATTGCAGTTCGACGAGGGATGATGGCACGTGGAGTGACTCCACAAGTGTGTGAGGTCATCCATACAGGATCGAACTAGGAGCGACTATTGTTAAAAACTGCTCTCTAATAGAGAGGAGAAGTAAGACATGAGACCATACATTTGTTAGTGTGGCACGATACTGCTTTGTGTATGCAGATCGGCCAATGCTAGTGAGTTGTAAAAACCCAAACAGGTGAGTATAGAGCGTCCCTTTCTGTCCTGAGGCACATGAGGCGCAGGTTCTGACACGATATGTGATCTTCTTCGTGTACTCACGACAACGTGGTCTGCCGCAGGGAATCCCTCCAAGCGGCTGCCGCGTCCGGAGAGCTAGCAGGCTGTCGCGTGTCAGGGTCAACGTCCAGCCCCACTTTCGCTTGTGGTGGGGCAAGGGTCCCGTGTAATCCCTCAGGTAGGCAGCCGGGTGACTGTCAGCGTGTAGGACGGGACGCTCGCCCTCTAGCAGGTACCCGAAGACCTCTTGTTTTTGCGCTGGCTGGCCTCTGCATTGCCACGTTCCTCGTCATCTGTACAATTCTTACAAAAGTCTTATGCCTAACTTTTTCCCATGACCTTCTATGTTATAATAAATTTACATAATGAAACATTGATGGTCTGTCATTTCAGACACTCTTATTTTACTTTTATAGTTATTAATCTATGGCAATCATTATAACATCTAATCTAGACATGGAAATAATTTATTTTGATATACGTGTAGAGACCGATCTCAGTAAGTACATGGTGTGTGATAACTGATGCTTTGTAATGGATGAACAACTAAATGTGCGGGCCCGCACTAATATTACTATTAATTATATAGATCGACAGTAGACATGCTTCAAGAATTAACTACCATATCCCAACGATCTACATTCTACGTCTTTTAATTAAATTATGTTGTTATGCAGGTCTAAGTTTTACTGTGCTATAAAGAACATGCAACTACGCTACTTTCGCTCGCCCGTCGTCCCTCCATCTCGGGTCTGTGGTTTGGTGACCTGAAAAATAGCAACTCAACAGGCGCGCGCCACACTTGTGGTAGAAAACCCCCACAATATTAATCTAGTTATTGTTAAATCCTACAGTTTAACTTATCCTAGTATCGTACTTTCCCTTTATTTATTTATTTATTTTATTTTATTTATTTATTTATTTATTTATTTATTTATTTATTTATTTTTTTTTTTACCTTATACAATACCCTTACATAGTTCCTGTTACGCTGAGATGTCTTGCTGCTCGCCGCTATTGACGACAGTGATGTGCACGCCGTACGACATGACCTCCGAGTTTTCATTACGCCTCACTGAAACTCCAGAGACTGGGTTAGCCATGGCTATACACGACAATAAATTTATAGTTGCAACTTCCTTCTCTATGTGAAGCGGTTTTCGCGATCGAAGTACACCTTTCCAGAAGCAATGTAATATGACCAAGCCAGGACTGGTTCCTGTTGAGGATTCAGACACCCAACACACGCCAGCTACACAGTATGTCACGAATATCCAAGTACAATTCCTTGGTGATTCATCTGTGACAAAAACGAGCAGCACGCTAAATCCCCAACCAGCACATTAGCATGGTAGGCTTTTATGCCCTCATTTCTCTCGTCTAGGGCACCATTAGAGTCAAATGCTCACAGGTTCACCCCGACTTGCAAGACAACGATACCGGCGCAGCTCTGCAAAAACTATACTGCCCATATTCACCCTCGAAATCGCGCAATATACCACAATCGTGCAGTGCACTGACGCGTGCCTGCAAGCATTGGTATGAACGTCTCACGAACTGGTTGTGGCCGCTATGGAGCGTATCACGACCTCTCAGAACGCTTCTAAGAGCACGTTCTTGTATGCGCCCGTTTGTGCGACGTCTCGTCACTCATCCTTATCCCTTAACATGGACACCAGATAGGAAAGGACAAAAACATTGCTCATGAAAAGGTAGTGTCTCCTACTCCATCGACATTGGAGATCGCAAACATAAACAAAAAGAGGATAGCAGCAGTAAATTCTTATGCAAGACAACGCAGCGTGTTAATACTTTAGCAATCTTAATCTATTAATGTAACGATTATTGTTCCCCGAACAAAGGTTCATATATTTGCCTATTCTACTATGTACATTTCTTACACTACTACTATTCTACGAACTCCTTTATGTGAGAGAAGTGGTGGAGTCCTATGGACTAGCGTCAATCCCTTCTTAGACTCCCCCTCCTCTGACGTGCATTAGGATTTGGAGGTCTAATTTCAATCTCCTGGTTCTCCTGTTGTCCTTGATTTCGCTCCCTCCAATTACGGTCGCTTTGCCGTTCGTCATTCCTCCTGTCCCAGATTGCTTGTCTGGATTGACCCTGTTCCCTGACGTTCTGGTTTCCGTGTCTCTGGTTTCCATAACCTTGAATAGCGTAACCTTGATCTCGGTAACCCTGGTTTCCTAACTGACCAGTGCGATTATGCGATCTGTTGTCGTCTTCCCTTGCTGGCCCGTGGTATTTGTTATTTTGCGCCTTCTTCCTGTCCTTTGCGTCTTGTTTATCGAAGACTACTTCGAGTTCGCGCAGTAGACTCTTGAATGCATCTATGTCAGATCCACACTTCCCGACAAGTGTCTGTTGATACCTAACTGGCAATTTCGAAAAGCAAAATTTAATAATTTCTCCGTTGCTGTATGGACTATCTAAAAACTGATTCTTCTTGAGTAAGTCATCAAAAAATTTGGTTGCGCTCTTATGCCCGGACACTTCCAGTTCAGGACAAAATATTATTTCCTCTTTAATCCTGTCTTGCGTTTCCTTTGACCAGTAGGTCCGCAGGAATGCACCAACAAATTCCTGATAAGTCCGACACGTCGCTGCCACGCCCCGCATCTTTTCCGCGGCTTGGCCTTCGATGTGTCCACACATGAATTCTAATTTGGCCTGGGTTGGCCATGACGACGGTAATGAATTAGTAAATTGCATCACCCAGCTCTTCGGATGCATCGACCCTCCATTATCTTTGAACTTCTGGAATTTGAGTATCGACAGGAAGTGATTGTGATCAAAATTCTGTCCGATCCTCGCACTGGTGTTGTCAGACGTTTCCGATACTTGCACGTCTGCGGAGTGTCCTGATCTATCTTGCTGATAACTGTGATGTGCTACGTCTGTATCACAGTGGAAGTGGCATTCAGCATTCACTCTTCTAAGTGGGCTGCAATTATTGGAGCTATTACTCGCTGTTTCTGCGTGTGCATTGTTTGTTCCGCACGCTGTCACTGGGCTAGAGCACGGCGGGCTTTTCCTCGGAGACACAATCCTGTGTGCTCCATCATTGGTATCCGAACGCGCAGTGCTCGTGTGCCCATTTCGCTCTAGTTTTGCTATCCGACTCTCTACTTCTTTCATTCGTTTCGTGATGTTCGTAACCGCAATATTACCTTGAGTCTTTAAGGCCGCTAGGGATTTCGAGTGGACTTGTGTCGCACGTCGCAAGCGCCCTGCGAGTTTAAGAGTTACTCTTGCGATTTTCATTGCCCCTGTTGCTGCAGTTTTGGCTAGGCCTGCTACTTTTTGTGCTACCATTGACATTTGTTTTGCTTCTCCACATTCTTTCTTTATTGTTAATAATTCCCCACGAATTTCCCCTATATGCGAAATTATTGCCTCCGTGTCCTTCTTACGCTGTTCGTCAGCTTCTTCTTTCTCCTTCTTACGCTGTTCGTCAGCTTCTTCTTTCTCCTTCTTACGCTGTTCTTCAGCTTCTTCTTTCATTGATCGTAGGAAGCTCAGTATTGGGTTAATGTCATCAGTTTGATCCTCGTCACACCTGGGTGATGTAACTCTGGACACCTGTGCACTAGAGCTCTGACGTGGCCGAGCTGGCCCCTGTCTGCTCTCGTTCGTTTGATTATAAACCTCTACTACCGTCTCGACCTGTGTGCCCGTCTCTGTTTCATCCTCTACCTCACTCTCATAATCACGGCGGCGACGTTGCTCTAAGATCGCGTCCAAATCACCTTCCTCATCAATGACCCTGGCGTCCTGTCCTGCTAAAAATGTGCCCATCTCATCTCCGAACCTATTCCCGTCAATAAACTGCCCCTTATCCATTATTCTATCCTCTTTTGTTTTAGCTTCGATCGATAATAGTCGTGCCTTACTTCTCGTTATCATTCATGATAAACAAATTTATCTAGAATGCACAATTAAATTAATCTACTCCATATATTTTTTACACATAAACATAAAATTTCAACAACGCTGTTCCAACGCTGTAATCACAAACACAATTTGATGTGGTACAGAAACCGCACACAAATCCGACAAAGTGCGATGCGGTACAGACACCACATCAGCGAAACACAAAAAAAACAATGAACAAAAAATATATACACTGAAAACAAAAACTGTAGTCATGCGCCGCTACTTAAAACTAAACGCGGAACTACCAAAAAAAACTTGGGTATTAATCATTAAAAAAAATAGAGAGAAAAAAAATTGAATGTTCCTACTAAGAATCCTGTTTGTTTATCAGAGATTCACAGGAAAGATCCGAGGCCAAGGGTCGCCATATTATGCGAGGTGCCGGGGCTAGTAGTGTATTTATCACTAAATTCTACTAGAATCCACATGTGTAAATCATGCTCTAAGCCCCCCCTATTCTAACTCCGACTTTTGCTGTTGCACAAGGATAAAACAAATACGCGAACTGACTCTAATCAACCCTGCTAGTGGAGTAGAAGAGAGTTTGGCACCTGCAATAATTTAATTTGATAAATAAGTTAAATAAACAAAGGTTTCATTAGCATAGTGAGGAATGATAGGGTTGCTCTATTGATTAACAGAAAGAAAGTTCTGTCCAAAATAACAATATGATTTATTAAGATTAAACGCAGAATAGTAAAAGAGACACAGGAAATATAAAACATCAAATTGGCTAAAATTGGAGATTCATACAAACACAGTAAAGGTGAAGTTGTCCCTAACTAAGATCGTGAGGTTTAAGACGAAGTGGTATGTGGAGCCAATTCCTTTCCACTCAAATCTCAAGAGAGACACACAGCTAACCCAATAGTAATTGCTGCTACTCGAAACTGAACAAAGTTAGAAAAGGATGAACAGGCGCGCTCTGCTGAGCTCTGATTATCACCTAGGAAAATCCCTATCTGCCGGTGCTGCGGACGTACATTACCAACAGTCTTCTTATCTCCCAGAACACGATCTGGCGTACCGCAGGCGAGGGCTGGTTGCTCCGACGTCCTCGACCGAAAGGCGACTACCGACTTCCCAGAGCACCCGTACAGGCCGAACACCGCACATTCCCGCCCCCACGACAGTGGCCGTGGTTACGTTCCAATCAGCAACTCGAAAACCGGCGGAAATTCCACTCCATTGCCGGAGCACTACCATTCCACCAATGGAGATTCTTGGCGCCAATTTCTGTGCTGATTTTGCAGAAAGTGCGGGAATTTTCCCGCCACAACTGCGTGGGTACACAAGTCATTCCCACGCCTCGCTGGTAGCCCGCCAGAAAGTGTTTTCGCAAAGTTTCTCTGAAGTAACGGAACCTCTAGCCCAGCCGCTACTTCACACCCCAGCGGGCGTGTCTCTTGACAATGTCGGCGTCTGAAAAGCATTCACTCGACTGCCTCACACACGTCGGCTTAACTCTCTCCAGTTCCACAGAGCCCGCCTGTCACCGGCCCACCCGGGTGACGAGAGACGCTGCGTGGGAAGTACGCGTGTTAAGGAAAAGCAACCCTCCACCGCATGCAACTAGAGAGGAGAATCGTAAGATAGAAATATGAGAGGGGGCTCATGCCACCTCTCAAGTTAGGTTTAAGTAGTTCTAAGTTCTAGGGGACTGATGACCTCAGAAGTTAAGTCCCATAGTGCTCAGAGCCATTTGAGACACAAATTCCGTCCTAGGGTGGGGGAAGGAAGATGAGGGTGCTTTAGGAGGGGTGAAAGCGGGGGAAGCGGGGGGGGGGGGGGGGCAAAGCAGTGGCATCCGGCGACCACCCTCGAACATTAACATTGCCAAATCCAGTATATAACACGCCGACCTCGTGAAAGTACAGGATAACCCCAGGAAAAAATAGACATAGTCAAAGACTTAAGCGAGCTGTTGTGACTTGGCAAGACAGGAGAGGAAGCCGAAAGGCACGCGTTTAAGCTCACGCAGGTTGGCGTGAGGTCTGGAACAGTTAAAGGAGTTGAGTCTAGTAAAAAAAGTACGTAGCTTCTGGAATACTTAACTTTAATCCATAATTGGTAAACATCGGTCTGACGGTACATGCATCACAAGATAAATAGCAAATGATAATGGCGCCTTGCTAGATCGTAGCAAATGACGTAGCTGAAGGCTATGCTAACTATCGTCTCGGCAAATGAGAGCGTAATTTGTCAGTGAACCATCGCTAGCAAAGTCGGCTGTACAACTGGGGCGAGTGCTAGGAAGTGTCTCTAGACCTGTCGTGTGGCGGCGCTCGGTCTGCAATCACTGATAGTGGCGACACGCGGGTCCGACGTATACTAACGGACCGCGGCCGATTTAAAGGCTACCACCTAGCAAGTGTGGTGTCTGGCGGTGACACCATACGAGCTACATAAATTTTTAACGTGTTCGTCCTGTTTCCTGCTCGTTACTGAATGTTCACAGAGGAGCTTATTATTTCGTAAAACAAGTCTCATGGCCACCTCTTTGTTTCCCCGTAAAACTCTTAACTCTCTGGCCTAGTCTACTTCTTGGAACTGAATATTTCTCACAAACTTTCCTGATTATCATTTAGAGATATCTGAAATTTCCCACGCCTTTCTTCACGTCATTTTCATCACATTTATGTCATGGTTGTCCATATTTGTGTATTAAAGAAAAAACAGTAAAAATTTAAGTTTTTATGATTTTTGTTTTGTCTGGTACGAACAGAAATTGCTATGTCCGGTACAGCTAGAACGTACCACTGTCCTAGTTTAACATTCCCTTTTTTATTACTTGGGTTAGACATCGTCACAGCCTACATTATAAAGAGTAGCATCAGTTGTACGTAAAAATACAACGAAAATATAACATTAGTTATTTGTAAACAAAACACAACACTCCAAAATTGAGTTCGTGCATCGAAAAACTTACTAGGAGCAGATAATTGGTTGCAACTCAGAAAAGCACTCAGTCGAGTCACTGGTCGTGTACCTCAGTAGTTCCCGCTCAGATATAGTCCGCTGCCCATTCTACCCGGCCTTCCGCTACTATTGAAACAATAATTTCCTTTCAGACTGTAATGTCGTCTGCGAAGAGAATTTCTAAAGAGATTGCCTGACTTGATGTGAAAGAGAGCTCTAACCTTGCTAGGCAAAATAAATGTGTAAGTAAAGTAAACTTTCAGACAGTCGGTTTCTTGTAGCACATTTCTCGCCGAGGCTGTAACGTGATGCCCACATATGGAAGCTAGGCCGACGTGCAGTACAAGAGCGGCTCGGAGCTACGACCTCGCTCCGCGGTGAAAGTGACGCCCCGCAGGCTAACTGTCAATGGCAGACAGTTACTCTGCCGCGGGTCGATGTCCGCCAGCGATGACACCAGGCCAGGTGTCTCCGTTGCGTGGTATTAGGAGCCCTGTAGCTCTAGTTTCATGTCGTTTTACGATTACGCTACGCTTTGGTATACTATACGATAATAATTAAAAGGAGTATTACTCTTGTTATGCAAACCCAGCAGTGACGACATGCTAAAGACTTAGCGTGCATCCGGTCTAATGAGGGATCCGCTGTACTCAGAATTTTGCAAATTTATTTTAATTTATTGAAAAATCGAGGCGGGTTTCTAGTTTTTTAATATATTAACCAACGATTGCTGATGCGCTGCTATGTTGAAGGTTCTTATTTTAATTTCTTTTATTTAAATTTGCAGCCGGATATGTCAGTATCATCGCAGATGTTGGTTACCTAAGGGAGGGAAGTAGTATGCGCTACCTCTGTGCGAAATGTGCAAACTTTATTCTGTGTGTGATCGTATTTTAACCATTCGTCTATCTTTTAAATGTTTTTGAACATAGCTGCTGTTCAGAAACGGTGGATGTAAATGAATGATTTGAGAAAATGAGCCAGCCAGTTTCAGGTACAAGGGTTTATTAACAATCTTTGGCCGTGGTTTCAACAATTGTAAAATTATCTTCTTCAGAAGAACATAGATCTACTGAGGAAATTTTTACACCATAGTTAAAAAGAATTATCATGGTGTAAAGGACGTACAAAACCACCGGGTAAAAATATAATATGCAAATTTACTTACACGTAAAAATCACGTATTGACGGCGACAAATTTCAGAGCAAAGAAGCTCAGGTCAATTAAGATGGTACGTATGACCATCAGAAAAACCCAAAAACATAGTCCACTAAAAACATTCGCATTGGAGCTGGCCTAAGCGTAACAGTCTTCACGTTAAAATGCACATAGAATTAAGAGGCAATTAAACGGCCCGTAAGCGGCTGGTGTAGTGCGCCGACTGACTCAGGTAGTTGTCGCAGTCCACGAAATAGGGAACATCGGTAGCTAGCGTACCTGCGCCAAAACACATTGTATCAAAAGAGACTGAGAAATTTTCCCCCCATATTTTTACTTAAATTTCTTCGGTCCTTCTTCGATACAACGTGGAGACCGATAGTTTAAGCTTTATTTGTTTGCTATGGTCATATGTTTTCGACGATGCCTACCTATGGTTCCTATTTCTTGCACTGCGACAACTAAGTCATTCGTCGCACGGTACCAACCGCCTACGGGCTGTTTAACGGCCTTTTAATTCCACGTACATATTAATGTGAACACTGTTACGCTTAGCCCAGCTCCTATGGAAATGTTACTAATGGATTATATTTTATGTTTCCTGAGGGACATACGTACCATGTTAGTTGACATGAGCTCCTTTGCTCTGAAATTTGTTGTCGGCAATACCTGACTGTTTCGTGTAAATAATTGTTATCTATTATATTTTTACCCGATGGTTTTGTACATCCTTTGCACCGTCATAATTTTTTTAAACCATGACGTAAAAATTTACTCAATAGTTCCATCTACGTCTCAAGAAGACAACTTTAAAGTTGCTGAAACCATGATCAAGGGTTGTAAAGAAACCTTTATACCTGCAAGTGGTTGGCTGATTATCTCAAGTCATTCATGTTTGGGTTTGTCATATTTTATGAGGGGAAAATTATGGCCCAGCCCAACATTTGCCTGAATGGTGGTGGGAAACAGGTTAAAAACCACTCGCAGGGTGGCAGGTGCACTGGGTCGGTCGTTAGCGTTGCTTGCTGTTTAATCCGGACTGTTACAAGCAGTCCCATATACCAATAAGACCCTTCTCTGTTACCTCGTCAGTTAAACAAATCATTCTATGATATTTCTTCATTCATTCATCCTGGCAAGATTAGGGCTATCCAAGCCCTCTTTTGCATGCAACCAGGCATTCTACATGTTTTTCCATTATGTTTCTAACATTCTGCGTGGTGTCTGTTTGTTCTATGTCGTGTCTCCCTACCACTTTCGCGCAACGACGCTCTGAGCGTGTTTTTAGGGAATTGACTAGTTTGAACCTGGGACCTGTTGCTGGTAAGGAGACGCCAGACCACACATGACATGTAGAGTTCAGAAGAGTTCAGTGAGACTAGCGATAATATAACCAAATACTTAATGATTTCAGCGTCAGCTCCACTGCACTCCCTGTAAAAGGATCTTAATACTAACTAAATTTAGTGGAAGGGGTTCAAGGATTTCCTATTTTTAGTTAGCTGGTAAAATAACGTCGAAAAATCAGTTAAGTTTACCATTGGAAATTTTATTCTACTCACAAAATATTGTTTATCAATTCCACTATTGATAAAAGGAAATTTTTTAATACAGTATGATAAAAACCAACTGCGTTCAACAAAAATGTGAACGAATATTCCCTGAGTGGGTTTCCAAGTTCTACAATGGATCGAAGGATGACCTATGCCATATCACATCTATAATCTAGGTTTACATTAAGTTTCACAAGAGATAAAACTATCAAAATGGTCTACAGTGACCCTCAATTATCTTTAATTACTTATCTAACTTGTCGTAAATTACAGTGGCTGATGTGGCTTCTCAATAACTTTGTAACAGAAAAATCATCGCGTTTCAGATTTTTACTTCAAGTGGCAA
Source organism: Schistocerca nitens (assembly GCF_023898315.1). Classification (NCBI taxonomy): domain Eukaryota; kingdom Metazoa; phylum Arthropoda; class Insecta; order Orthoptera; family Acrididae; genus Schistocerca; species Schistocerca nitens. The sequence goes on along the minus strand of NC_064615.1, from coordinate 1,092,278,755 downwards.
ATGTGAACAGCATGAGCTTTAATTGACGATCGACACTAGTATTACGCAAAAAGGGGGTGTAACAGATGAGACTTCTGCAGTTCTGAGTGAAGCTTTATGCGCTGTTATGCGGCATCGCGTGCGTTCATTACCTTGTCGATGTTTGTCAGGGGGCGGCGGGCAGCACAGCTCCGCTCACCTCGCCGTCTCGGAAGCAACTCTCTCCTAACTTCTCCTTACTTCAATTTACCGAAGTTGGTTTAAAAAAACTATCTGGCTGTGTTTTCATCTGACCAATCAGGGTCTCAATGTTAACCTTAAGCTCCGCCTACAAAAATTCTGTCTATCCAATGAGAAACGTATAATTTTCGTGGTGGGGCAATGTTTTTAAAGTTTGCAACGTAACAGAGACGCGAAAAAGTCTCACGCTAAAACTTGCAGCTGGTGTGGTCCTTTTAGTGTTATCGTAAGATCTATACTGTTTCTCTGGAGGGCTCTATTTTTTAACATGGGCTAGGGGGTGGTCCTGACGTAACAGAGACGCAAAAAAGTCTCACGCTAAAACTTGCGGCTGGGGTAGCCCTTTTTGTGTTATTGTAAGGTCTATACTGTTCTTCTGGAGGGCTCTAGCTTTTAACATGGGCTGGGGGGTGGTCCTAGCGGTTAGCTGGTGACGTGGGTGTCCGTCCCTTATCGTAGGGCCTTCTAACTTAACACGGTTCTGCTCTCGGCTTCTGTTCTCGTTTCTCCCCTCGGAACTGCGTCTGTCTCACTGTGGGAAGGTATGACATGCATTTAGGCATTCTTGTGTTAGTCTGTGGTATTCCATTTGCTCACTCGTTACTCGTATTACTTTGGTTAATTTAGAGTCACGATTTATTCGGAGCTATGTGACATACTACTGGATTTGATTATCGTGTCAGGGTTTTCATGGAAGGTGTTGGATTTGTCTGACACCTTACATGTTCATTTCGTGAAACGTCTCATGCGATGTCTTACATCTAATGTCGAATACAACACTTAGAAATAAATAGAACATTAGCAGTGGAAACAGTGGTAGCTACAGTAGGAAAGAGAAACAGTTTATGTTAGTCCGTGAAAAGTAGAATAACAAAGACAGTAGATTTAAAAGTGGGGCACTGGCAGCGAGTGGAAGTGAGAGAAGCGTGAGAGAAGGGCGGAATGACAACGTAAAATAATACAGGGAATGAAGGGATGGGTAAAGAAAGAGGCAGGACTGACTGAGGAACGAAAAGAAAAAAACCTTAAGTTGAAAAATTGGAAACATATACTTTACTGTTTCACGGACAGAACATTAAATGTAACACGGCATTGAATTATGCTCAGTTTGCAGGGCAGCTTGTTTCAGAGATAGAAAATAGTAATAGAGAGTGAGTTTGCCATTTTTTTTTTGTTTTATGTGTGGCTACAGCTAGGATAATAGATATGTGAAACGTCATCTACAACTACATTTACATCTACATCAATCTGATTATTCTGCAAGTCACAGTTAAGTACCTGGTAGAGGGTTCATCGAACAACCTTCAAGTCATTTCTCCACCCTCGAAAAGCGCGCGAGAGAAACAAAAGTTTAAATCATTCCGTGCGAGCTTTGATTTATCTTATTTTATTATGATGAACATTTCTCCCTACGTAGCTGGGGGCCAACAAAATATTTTCACATTCTGAGAGGAAGATAGGTGATTGAAATTTCATGAGAAAATCCTGTCGCAACCAAAAGTGCCTTTGTTTTAATGATTGCCACCTCAATTCGAGTGTTATATCCGTGGCACTCTCTCCGCTGTTTCGCTAAAACACAATATGAGCTGCTCTTTTTTGAACATTTTCGACGTCCTCCGTCAATCTTATCTGATTCAGATAGCACACCGCACAGCAATACTCCAGAAGAGGGGGGGCAAGCGTAGTGTAAGCAGTCTCTTTAGTAAACATGTTGCATTTTCTAATCGATATGCCAAGAAATCACAACATTACGTGATCGTTCCAAAGATAAGTTATCCGTAGTTGTAATCTCTAAGTGTTTAGTTGCATTTAGAGCTTTCAGATTTGTGTGATTTATTGTGTAACCGGAATTTAGCGAATTCTTTTTAGTACTCATGTGGATGACCTAAATCTTTTCATTATTTCGATTCAATTGTCACTTTTGGAACCACATATATATGTTGCATAAATCATTTGGCAGTTGGTTTTGATCATCTGATGACTTTACTAGACGGTAAATGAAACATCTGCAAACAATCCAACATGGCTGCTCAAATTGTCTCCTAAATCGTTTATGTAGATTAGGAACAGCAGAGGGCCTGTAATATCTCTTTTATCTCCTTGGAGAACGCCAGATATTACTTCCTTTTTACTCGATGACTTTCAGTCAGTTACTACGAATTATGATCTTTCTGACAAGAATTCACGAATCCTGTCTCACAACTGAGACGATACTTGATTAGAAGTTTCATGTGAGGAACGGTGTCAAAAACCTTCGGGAACTCTAGAAATATGGAATGAGTTTGATATCCCCTGTCATTAAAATTAACAGCTAGTTGTGTTTCACAAGAACGATATGTTCTGAGTCCATGTTGACTGTCTGTCAATAAATCGTTTTCTTGGAGTTTCTTCATAATGTTCGAGCACAGCGTATGTTCCTACTGCAAATCGACATTGGTGATATGGACCTGTAATTCAGCGGATTACTCTTATTTTCTTTATTGGGTATTTGTGCGACTTGTGAAACTTTCCAGTATTTAGGTACGGATCTTTCTACGAGTCAGCGGTTGTATACAATTGCTAGGTTTGAAGGGACCTGATTTGTTGCGGTTGTGACGAGATGACAGGTGCGTAACCGCTATAGCGAAGTACTGGGGTGCAAGGACACTGAGGAGCCGGTGAAGCAGACATAGCGTATGGTAACTGCGTAACCCTCCTGGCCGAAACCATCATAACAGGCTGTGTAACGAGTAAATTACGTGAAACGAAACTTTTCCATCAGTCAAGACACAATTTTTTGTTAATGTTGTGCCAGTGGACGCGGCTAACTCTGACGGCTGCTTCCACTCCAGTCTTCTGTCCCGCAGAACATGGACGTTTCGATGCTTTCAGTCACGCTGTCGAACGTCCCTACATAAGAACCTTGTACTGGCCGGAATAGTACCTTTAGCGTCTGTGTTTCCGCTTAAAAGGAACTCCCGATGACTTAAATAAATAAAAGCACCCATTATATTCGCCAGTTAGGTGACATAGCATTTGTATTGTATTGTATTGTATGGAACTGGGGACCTAGAAACGACGGACAGGCTTCGTCCCCGCCGTAACCCCCAGTGGTACACAACCCCACAACAGGCTACAGCAGTCCACCCGCCCCACCGCCGCCCCATACCGAACCCAGGGTTATTGTGCGGTTCGGCACCCAGTGGACCCACCTGGAAACGTCTCACACCAGATGAGAGTAGCCCCAATGTTTGCGTGGTAGAGTAGTTATGGTGTACACATACGTGGAGAAAGTGTTTGCGCAGCAATCGCTGACATCGTGTAACTGAGGCGGAATAAGAGGAACCAGTCCGCATTCGCCGCGGTAGATGGAAAACCGCCTTAAAAACCATCCACAGGCTGGCCGGCACACCGGACCTCGACACAAATCCGCCGGGCGGATTCGTGCCGGGGACCGGCACGCCTTCCCGCCCGGAAAGCAACGCGTTAGACCGCACGGGTAACAGGATGGGCTGAAAATGTGTGCCCCAACCGGGACCTGAACCACATAGCATTATGAGTCTAAGTACACGTCTGTGTTTTTAGGAAAATCGCTAAATTTGTGGTACGTAATTCGACGATGATGTCGTCGCAATAAACCAACGCCGGACTGTCTTACGGAAGATAAAGCAAGATTCTGTCATTGTTTCAGATATCTCATAAATACCTAGTTATTGATATAATCGGAACGTCACGACGAGCATCATTTTACTACTAAAACGATATGCAGCCTGCCATTGGTCTAGGTTCTGAAATACACTTCATGATGATATCTAGCGACATAACGCCTTTAGCTCTGACTAGGAGGGGCGTTCAGTAAGTTATGAACAATTTTTATCTCGGCCAGTTTCTGTTGAAAAAATTCGTAATTTGTTGTGGGACATTGTCGAATATTTCCGCTTCAGATTCTACAGTTTCATGAAATTCCGATAGGTGACGGCGCTATATGTTGCTCAAAATGGCGTCCGTAGCGGAGGTGCGTTTCAATCAGAGAGCTGTAACTGAGTTTCTTTTAGCGGAAAACCAGACAGTTGCTGATATTCATAGTCGCTTGCAGAATATCTGCGGATAATTGGCAGTGAACAAAAGCACGGTTAGTAGTTGGGCGGGGCGTCTGTCATCATAGCAACAAGTCGCGCAAACGTGTCCGATCTCCTGCATGCCGGACGGCCGCACACAGCTGAACTCCTGCAATGTTGGAACGTGCGGACACTCTCATTCTAAGTGATCGACAATCACAGTCAAGCACCTGGGATTACGAAGGGGCTATTTTGTTTGCTGTTCTCCCTCATGGTGCAACGATCAACCAGGAAGTGTAATGTGCTACCCTCAGGAAATTCAAGAAGAAAAGACTGCAGACTGTTCGTCGCCAAAAAAAATGCAAACGAATTTCTCGTTGTCCATGTGGACGCAAGGTGTCACATAAGTCAAGTCTACAGCCCGTCTGTTTGACCAAATGAAGAGTGCGCTCCTCAGGAAGCAGTATGTGGATAATGGGGTGTTAACTGAGGCCGCAAGACGTCGACCAGTGGACACCATGCGGGCATACAGATCCTCCCAGTAAAGCGGCGTGAGGCCGCGACATCGAACGGAGGTTATGTTGGAAAATAGGATTTTATGGCCAAAGGAGTGGAATCCTGAATATAAGAAACTAACTTTCAGAAAAAATGTGTTGCATTAATTATTAAAATTGTCACATTTTTGGTCTGCTCTTCTTGTTCCATAAATACACAGGTTGTTTAGCCTCCTTTCTTTCTTTTGTGAAGATATATGGTACAGTGCTCAGACGGTGAGTGTGTCGTTTTTCTTGATGGATTCATATGCAACAAGATTTACCTTTTCTGTTTGTTTACTAGGAACTGACGCATTCGTCTTCTCGTGCTGAAATTGGTCTCCGTCAGCCGCGGGGGATTAGCCCAGCGGTCTGAGGCGCTGCAGTCATGGACTGTGCGGCTGGTCCCGGCGGAGGTTCGAGTCCTCCCTCGGGCACGGGTGTGTTCAAATGGTTCAAATGGCTCTGAGCACTATGGGACTTAACATCGGAGGTCATCAGTCACCTATAACTTAGAACTACTTAAACCTAACTAACCTACGGACATCACACACATCCATGCCCGAGGCAGGATTCGAACCTGCGACCGTAGCGGTCGCGCGGTTCCACACTGAATCGCATAGAACCGATCGGCCACACCGGCCGGCCATGGGTGTGTGTGTTTGTCCTTAGGATAATTTAGGTTAAGTATTGTGTAAGCTTAGGGACTGCTGACCTTAGCAGTTAAGTCCCATAAGATTTCACTCACATTTGAACATTTGGTCTCCGTGAGCTGAATTTTCTGGCCAGATGCTTCGTAGATTTCCTTTAGTTAGTGTAGCCTTCCTATAATACTTATACCTTCTGTTTACTGTGGGTTCTCACTCATTAATCAGCAAGTAGTTGCCTACTGACGTCCATCTGCGTCTACGGAGCACACGAGTAACATTACCTTAAGGTATTCCGCTGACGTTGAGCAGTACGATAAAAGTTACAGATGTAGAAATAAAAATGAATACTGGTGCTGAGGCAAACCTGAGGACGACAGCAGAACAAGCTGCGTCACCAGCAGGCGGACGCGCACATCCGGAAGGGCGCGAAGCCCTTGAGGCGTGGTTAGGGTGCCTCCCCTGGCGTTTTCATGGCAGTTGCACAACGCGCCTCCCTGTTAGTCACACTACGACGATACTGCATCACCCCACCCGTCCGATGTAGTCTCCTAAAAAGGGTTTGTCGTCATTTCCCCAAAGCCTCCCGGATGTGAGGCCATTTACGTCCCCTTCGTTTCCACCTAAGTAGCGGGGAAAATCGACCAGGCGAAGCCATTACATTTGTTAGTTCTTTTATACTTCTCCAGACATGATGTAGTCTTATGTAACAAGAGGAAGCTAACCAGACGGAAGGTACACGAACTTCTGAGAAAACTGGCATACCAATAACGATACATGTAACTGAAATGTCACGAAAATGAATTACACACTATAAATTAAGTACATGACAGGACAAAGTTAATTGGTTTTACACAACTACATATCATCTCACACCAACAGAATTCAGTATCAACCACTGTAGAGGCACAGTAATTAAGACGCTGCAGTCACATTTGGAAGGGTACGAAGCATCTGCTTGTTACCGGATATTACGATACACCTGCTGCTAGCGCAGAAACATTACCCCGTAAAGTGAACGGACTCTGGATGTAAGTTTCTCACTGCGCCACACCCAGAATAAGAACATAGTGATCTGTAATGTAAAGGAGTACACTGACGTCACAGAAGTCATGTGAGAGCGATATGCACATATACAGATGGCGGTAGTATTGCGTGCAGAAGGTATAAAAAGGCAATGCATTAGCGGAGCCGTCATTTGTACTCCGGTGATTCATGTGAAACGGTTTCCGACTTGATTATGGTCGCAAGACAGGAATTAACGGACTCTGAACACGGAATGGTAGTTGGAGCTAGGCGCATGGGACATTTCATTTCGTAAATCGTTAGAAAATTCAGTGTTCTGCGATCATTATCTCTCACCATGCACAACGCCGTGGCCGACGGCCTTCCCTTAACGACTGAGAACAGCAGCGTTTACATAGAAATGTCAGTGCTAGCAGACAAGCAACACCGCTTAAAGTACCCGCAGAAATCAATGTGAGACCTAAGACGAACGTATCCGACAGGACAATGCGGTGAAATTAGGCGATAATGGCCTATGGCAGCAGACAACAGACGGGAGAGGCTCTGCTAACAGCATGATATCGACTGCAGTGCCTTTCCTGGGCACGTCGCCATATCGGTTCGACCCCAGGCGACTGGAAAAACGTGGCCTGGTCAGATGAGTCCCGATTCCAGTTGGTAAGAGCTGATGGTAGGGTTCAAGCGTGGCGCAGACCCCACGAAGCCATGGATCCAAGTTGTGAACAAGGCACTGTGCAAGCTGATGGTGGACCCATAGTGATGGGAACAACTAATTGAAAAGAATCGATTCATTAGGTTTTTGGAAACAATCGATTCATTCGGTTGTAGTTTTATGTGTCATTTGAACTATTTTGATTGAAACCAGTCTGTAGAAGCAACCAAATGAAAACAATCGTCCAGTTGGTCGGACTACTCATTTATTCTTTTGACTTAAACCAGTCTTTGGCAGCAACCGGATGAAAAGAGTCGAGTCAGTCGATTGTAGTTTTACGTGTCGGTTGGATTATTACTCATTTATTTTTTTCAAGTGAAAGCAGTCAGTGGGAACAACCGACTGAAAACATTCGTCACCTTTGTAACGTTGCATATTTTCTGAATTGTTCATTTTTATTAAGTGAGAAAGGTCAGTAGTTTTTCTGTCGGTTGAACCATGTATCCATTCTTTCAGCTGCAATCACTCTTAAGTGTTGCAGCTGAGTGATCTATCAGTTTCAGTGAAACCAGAGTGATACAGTATACCACCAGAGGTAGCCTTATCCCAAGGGGTAAGCGAAGACGTATTTCAGAGGGTATGCCAAAGTTAAAATAAGCATTATACATGTTCATTTAATTATGCACTGAAAGGGGTAATTTTTCTTTTGATCATTTAAAAGTGATTCATATATTGTTGTCGATTAAGTTGTTCCAGGTGCCATTAACGCATAACTGTTTATGTTGACGTATCGCTGGCGTAGGCCTGCCATCACTTAAACTGCCGATCCCAGACAACAACTTCGAAAAATCCGTGCAGTTGGATCAAACTGGATTATTTTTCCGTACACGCAAAGCCTGTATAAGTTGGCCGGCGGCCACGATGTACTGCGGGGAGCGGGGACATGATAGGGGGAATATATTTCCTCGCTTACGTTTCAATGCTGACAATGCCAGTGGGCGCGCACCGCCTACCAATCAGCACACATAAATTACACACGAGACTGACGAGGATTAGAGAAAGCGCGTTATAGAGACGTTCGTGTTCAAACGTAGTGTCAAACGTAGTACTAATTTGCAGTAAGAAATATGAACCTAAATTAAGTCGTTTTTAATACAGCTCAATGACTAAATGGCAAATGAAAAATATTCAGTTGTCTGGCGGGCGGGACGGCATCGCGGTGCATGCAATCGCCGATTGTCGCCGCCTTATCATTGTCTCAATAAAAAAGGATGGAGAACAGAGGTGTTCCAAAATTATCTTTGTAGCTTTGATCGCTTGTATCGTATTTCAGAAATGCAGAGAGGTGGAAACGTGTGGTTTGCAGCATATCGTTCATGTACATAAGATTATAGTAGCCGCTTAACAGAGTTCATTGTGTTAAGGTGACCGTATTTTCTACATCAAAATTCGGGACACGTAAAAAATCTTATATTGCAAAAAAGTCTTAATCAAATGTTATAAATGTAAACTGTCACTTTAATTTGTTAAAAAAGTACATTAATTTATATTTTATTAGTGCCTTATAAGACGAAGGAGTGCGAGCAGACATACAATATTTATCAATGATGTAAATTTTCTTCAGCATGTCTATATTCTTCAACAGCATATGAAATCATTCAACTCAAGTTTCACCGAAATTCGCTCAAATAAACTTCAAATGGTTCAAATTGCCCTGAGCACTATGGGACTTAACATCGGAGGTCATCAGTCCCCTAGAACTTAGAACTACTTAGACCTAACTAACCTAAGGACTTCACACACGTCCATGCCCGAGGTAGGATTCGACCTGTGACCGTAGCGGTCGCGCGGTTCCGGACTGAAGCGCCTAGAACCGCTCGGCCACCGCTGCCGGCTAAACCTTTCAGTACGAGCATCATTATACACGTGAAATGAACATGTAGTTTGGGGTAAATTGTTTCATAATGTTATTAAATGCGGAACAAATAGAAGTCCCGAATAACTTCTGAAAAATATCGGGACATAATTAGAAAAATCGTATCTGTCTTGCAAAAAAATGTAAACGGGAGGGGGGGGGGGGGGGGGCGGAGCGTACGGCCACCTTAAATCTGTGCGCCATCTGTGGCACACATTATATGTAAGCGATATTCCAGTATCATGTCCGGCCTAGCATGTACTCGTGCTGTTGCTCCTCTGATGCGCGAGTTCACAATTCCTGCAGTTCCCGTCCAAAGAAAAAAAATGTAATGGGGTTCCGCAGGACCTGGGTGTCAGATCTGGTCTGTACCAGCCATTCCACACACTACTGGTTGTCGGTCAGTCAATAACTAAAACGGTGAAACAAAAAGTAACACAACATAATAAAGGTTTATTTCTAGTCAATTGAATTTCCACGAAAAAAGGTCCGGGTCCACTCCTAAAAGTTGTATAAAGGTCCCTCCAGTATGCCTCTAGACTTTCCCCAGACACATAAAAGTTGTGTACAAATTCCTCCAGTAAGCCCCTTGGACATCCTCAAAATTAGGACTAACGCGTGGGAAACCCAATGTTGCAAAATTATAACTTTACCTAAATGACATGTATTTTTCCTCATAGGAACTTGAGCGAGTACGATCACAGCTTATTTGATGATGTACAAGATTTTATAATGTAATTCAACTGAGTAATTTTAAGGCATTATTTTAAAAATATCTGGACTAGCTGTGTGTCAGACTTGGGAAGGCGAGAGCCGTTGCAGTTTGATTCCCCGTCACCTTGAATCGCTTTTGCCAGTCATTTCTTATTCAGCTTCCCTTTTTCTTTCTTTTTTTGTTTTGTTTAAGGCGGTTTTTCCGTCTAGGCACATTCTGAGCTGGTTAACCATTTCACATTTCAGCCTAACTTATACGATACACAACCGCGTACAACACAAAAAACATATCTACATATTAACACTATTACGCACACACATTTCAATGAACATAAAACTACCTTTAGCGGTAACTTTGGGTTGCAGCGTCAGGATTATTGTGTTTTGATTGTTGTAAGTAGCTGCAAATTTTGAAATTTATAAATGTGCATTAATCGTTTGTGCTCCTTGAATGGCAACAAATAACACTACCGTGATTGTGATGTGCCAGAAGCTTGACGAAAACAAAAAACATTAACTATTACAAAATATATGTATATTTGAATCAGAGTAATTTAAATGAATGACAGAACTCATATGACTGAGTAGGACCTGATTCTCAGAATAAATTCAGTGCGATGCCAGCATACAATATCTGCAAGGAGATTCGTATTATGAAACTACATTAAGCAAAGAAATTCAAAGAAAATTAACGATTGATGATGAATGTTTTCCGCGAAAAAGTATTTCCCACAAGTGGCAGTATATGCTAAAAATGCAGCTAATCAAGTAACCAATTAAAAAATTGTGTCGTACATGGTTTATGTTCACGTCATGTCAGTATTTACCGAAAAAGAATTATGGAAGTGAGTGCTAACTGACGGGAAGAGAGAGATAGAGCTTCAACAAATTTAAATTAAAATAGTTATTTCAGTAAGAAACCATTTAATATAGCACGTTTTTAACTCGGACTAAAGCGTGTTAAGGCCAACGTCCTTGCCGCAGTGGTAACACCGGTTCCCGTCAGATCACCGAAGTTAAGCGCTGTCGGGCTGGGCTGACACTTGGATGGATGACCATTCGCTCTGCCGAGCGCTGTTGGCAAGCGGTGTGCACTCAGCCCTTGTGAGGCAAACTGAGGAGCTACTTTATTGAGAAGTAGCGGCTTCGGTCTCGGAAACTGACATACGGCCGGGAGAGCGGTGTGCTGACCACATGCCCCTCCATATCCGCATCCAGTGACGCCTGTGGGCTGAGGATGACACGGCGGCCAGTCGGTCCCTTTGGGCCTTCATGGCCTGTGCAGGATGAGTTTAGTTTTAGTTTTTAAAACGTGTTAAACTATTTCGCCCAGCCCCATATAGAATCCTAACGCCGTACAGATAGTCCTTAATATTTGTGCTTGTATTTTTTAATATTGAAACATCCCCTTAGAAAAATTAATGAATGACTGTGATAGTAAACCTCTTACGTTCTTTGATTTTCAAACAGATGAGCAGAACTGAACGTACTCAGACATTTCTCTCTTTACTTATTCTGATCAACACTAAACTGACACACAATATTTTTAGCGTAAAGCAATCTGACTTTCAATAAGCCCTACAAAAGAATCGCCGTGACTAACAATAACCTATGCCTTTCATGAATCACTTACCTCACAAAAATCTTCGTTACTGGAACTACTGCAACACAGCGAGCGCCAATAATGCCAGCTAAATAAAAGATTCTAACTACAGAAGGCACTAACTACTCATAGGCATAGTTAGCAAATGAAAGATTTTGATGGAGAACAAACAATGTATTTACCTTAATAGTGTTCAAAAGTCATAAGTTCATGACATCCAGTCTAACAAATTTCCTTTTTCTGACGGACACACGTCCAGATCGTCCGCTCTCAAAACTCTGCCATCTCTCTCCCCACATCCACCACTGCTGGCGGCTCACCTCCAACTGCGCAACGCTACGCGCTGTTCACATCCAACTACCCAACACTGCAATAGCAAATATTCCACCAATGCAAACCAGCCACAGACTGCACATAGCACAGTCAGTGATTTTCATACAGAGCGCTACGTGGCGTTACCAACATAAAAACCTAAACAGCCTACTTACAGTATCTGTGACAATACTTGTAAAATTTAAAATGAAAAAACGTGGAACGCACGCAATATGTAACATGTGCATGAACTATTCACCAAAGGCGGTGACAATTTCATTGCGCTTCAAATGATTGAACTGTTCTGTCATTTTTCTTAACGACAGTTCTTCTCTACACTCCCGTTATCTACTGCAGGCGCGTTACGTATTCCATTTTTAGTTTTACAGGTGTTGTCATAGCTATTAGAAATTCACAGGCACAAATTTTCAGGACTGCCTTTAAGTCCGTTTTAAAAACGCGTTATATTAAAAAGTTTTGTATTCAAATAGTAGTTTCCTGCATTTTAGTCTCGTGCGTGTGAAAATTTTCTATTCGTTTCAAACATTTTGAGGAGATTACAATAGAGACATGAGGTGAATTTCAGGTTTTTTGCAGTTTATCTTCAATTGAGTCGACCAACATATTGCTTCCTCCGATGTATATCTCGTGAAAAGACCCCGAATCTAAAAATTAGAAAGAATCGAGCTCGCAGAGATGCTTGGCATCAAGCGTTTGTAACTGCGAAACATACGCGACTGGAACAGGAAAACAGTAAAATAACAGTGGTACAAAAATATCCTCCACAGCACACCAGGAAAGAAAGTGAGTTAATATTGCATTGTCTTCCAGTTCTGAGTTATGCTGAAAGTTTCAAGCGTCTAGCTTATCGGGAAGTTACTTTAAAATCAATCGCAAAATTTGCACCGAACAAACAGACAAGAAACCGACCTAATATAAACAGGTTAAGAAGTGTCTGTTCATTTACATGTACATAAATGTACGGAGCAGTACCAGATATTAAAACTTTTAAAACTTGGGTCAGTCAGTTGTCTCGCACTAACTAAAGCCACTTGGACCAGATGTGGGAATGAAAACATACGTATAACGGTGAGTGAAAACATTCGTGTAGCTGACATAGCCGATGAAAGTAGTTTCATTCGGTTGTTTCAGTCGACTAAAAGAACCGACCGAACAAAATAACAATCGACTGATCAATCGGTTGTTAAAGAAACAGTCAGTTGTCCCGTCACTAAGGCACCATACTATGTGGGCTATGTCTATATGGCATGGCCGGGGCTTCTGGATATTCGGCTACTTGGAGAGACCATTTGCAGTCATTCATGGACTTCATGTACCCAAACAACGATGGAATTTTTATGGATGTCAATGCGCCATGTCACCTGGCCATAGTTGTTCACAAATGGTTTGAAGAACTTTCTAGACTGTTCGAGCGAGTGGTTTTGTCGCCGAGATTCCCCGACATGAATCCCATCGGACATTTATGGGACTAATCGAGATGTCAGTTCGTGTACAAAATCCTGCATTGACAACACTTTCGCAATTGTGAACGGCTATACAGGCAGCGTGGATCACTATTTCTACCTGGGATTACCAAAGACTTGTTGAGTCCATGCCACGTCGAGTTGTTGCACTGAGCTGAGCAAAAGGAGGTCTGAGACGATATTTGGAGGTATCCCATGACTTCCGTCATCTCAGTGTATAGTTTGTTTTTCGTTTGGCTGAAGCCATATTATTTTAGCGTGGCAGCATGTGAACCACCAAACCGCCAGTCTTGTGGAACACTGCACAATGCTGAGGATTAGATGGGTTGATCGAACACTAACAGGGGGGTACTGAATCGAATAGGGAAAAAAAATCAGTTTCTGCCACAACTTAACCAAAAGAAGGGATCAGTTCATAGGACACATCCTGAGAAATCAAGAATCGCGGGTTTGGTAATAGAGGGAAGTGTTTGTGTGTGTTTGCGGAGGGGGGGGGAGGTAAAATTTTAGAGGGAGACCAGTGACTGAACACAGTAAACAGGTTCATAAGGTTGTAGATTGCAGTAATTACGCAGAGATGAAGGCTCTTGCATGGGATAGACTAGAGAGATGTATCAAACCAGTATTTGGACTGAAGGCCATAACAACAACAAGGTGTAAAACATATAATTCATCATATCGTGTCAAGAAAATAAATTTTCAGCAGATCTTAATTGTTAACTCAAAGCAGGCATTAATTGTACATGTGTGCTGAAAACCTATAAATGTACTGTAACCGTACAAAAGTCTTCTGCCTATGATCCATGGTGGGTGCAGATAAGACTGACGTGGCTGGCTGGCTATGATCAGCCCATGTTACTGTTGGTGCGAGCTTGGCTGGTTCAGACTTTTTGTCCGGCATGTAGAGAGGTGGTGGTGCATAGAGGTGGCAGCGATACATGGAAAGGAGACTCACCCGGTGCGACATTTGTTTAACTAATAAAAAGGAATTATTCCTACCCTTCCCAGGTGGACTAACAACATTTTGAACTTATGGCAAGTGAACTGTTACGTCATAGGAGTGGAAAAACCAAAGACTTTTGTCTTCCCGCCATTTTAAACGTAGGATCGGGTTCTGTACCTTCGGTGTACGAAATCTGACAACCGTTCAAGCTGTCCTTGTACCCCAAAGTGCACTATGGATTGGTATCATGGAATGTGGTGTCATAGAGACCTTCCTAGTATGCCCAGACCGCCATCTTGATCTTTGATCACCATCTTGGCTTGTGACGACATACAGACTGTCCTAGTATCCTCAGATCTGCCACTCTGTATCGTCGTTTTGGATTCTGACGTTCGTAGGGATGGACGGATTCTGGCAACTATGTAGACTGTGCTACTATCCTCAGGTTAACCATCTTCGATGACCATCTCGGATCTTCAATTTCATGCTATCAGAACAAAGCCATGCCTGGGAAGTTTTGAACGTCCCAGCAATTTTTACGTAGGACAACAGCCGTACTTCCACAGTTACGTCATTTGAATGAGAGAAAACACGGTAGTGCTGATGGGCTATTTTGAATTTCCGACCAGTTTAATCATAGGACAATTGGTCTGTGTGTGAGAGGTGAGGGATTGGGAGAAATCTGGGAACAAATACATTATGTCATCAATGTTATATCGTGGGGAGGGATAACCTGGCAACAATGCAGGCTGTCCTGAAACTGACTCAGCCATACTATCAGTGGGCTATTTTGAATTCCTGGCTCTGTTATGTTCCCTATACATTATGTCAAATGTTCTGTGTGCGTTCGCAAATACATGGTACTTTTTACAAGCTATATCGGTAATTCGTATCCTAACTACATATCCTGTTTAATCTGTGAGCTATTGTCATATGTTGTAGCTCATCTAGGTTTTAGTGTTCTTGCTTCTGTCTGTAGTGTGTAGTCACTGTATATGAACTCTGGGGAGGATGTACAGAGAGTTCCTCCTACACAATGTTCATATAGAATTCAAAACTGTTGTCACTTTATCGTCTTTATTTATAGCACTATCTCCTATTTGTGTCACATTATTAGTTGGCTGAGTATTCTAAAGTTGCCTTTCAAGAACTGTACACACAGAGATACAATATGTGCTCTCAACAGCAGATGTCAGTTGTGTTGGTGGCTGTGGGATGGTACTGTTTCAATAAGTTGAATAGTTATGTTTGCTGTTTAGTGATTATATATTGTTGGATGATAAATGTTTACATTTTTTCGGTGAAGTCGGTCTAGACAGACGTTTTCAGGGTAGCTTTTGGTCTAATAAGAATGTCCTGTGTATATTCTTCTCAACATTTATTGTTTATTTTATTAATTGATTTATTGAATCTAGCAATTTATTTAACCTGACAACATGTTATGCCAATTATTTTTCTATTTTGTGTTTATCTGAAAATAAAAGATCTCAATTCAGGAAGTTTACATTTCTTATAAGGTTTGCTGCTTCTTTTATATTCGTAAAAGCATGATACCGAGAGAGTGCTTTAGTTATTTTGTTCACTATAGGTAAACTCTAATTCACAGTAGATTTCATGAGGCCTAGATGTTGTGAGTTGTTTGACTGTGTTCATATACTTATTAGGGTTCAGTTTTATCATGCAACAGCATGTGCAGCACTGCACTAGAAACAGTATATAAACATGAGTGGCATTGCGTTTAATATTCTGTATATGGTTTTTAACTAATATTTTTTGGCATCAATATGGCTTACTGCGTGTTTCATTATACAAGTTAATTTTTTATTGCCCTCATTGTGTTATTGTTCAAAGTTTTCGGTTCAATATTCGTAATTATTTACATGTAAACGATGTGCATTTCACATGTTTCGTAAAACATTGCGATGATAAAAACGAAATCAGCTCAAATAAAACCATCGTTCATAGATACTCACCATCTTACATCTGATACAATATATTTGACAAAACAATAAGTATGGTGAATTCAGTAAATGTAAAAATATGTGATTCTCAGTAACTTCATTTTTATCAGACAGATAACTTCAGCGAAATTTAGCACAACGTATTTATCATTTGACAAAGCAATGTTAACGCAACATCTTTACTGGAGATCGAGTTACGGCGAGCAGCGTTGTATGAAGTGCCATGACATCATGCCTGTACTGTAACACCTTGTTTCTCTAGGTGGTGTTGATTTGATTCCAAGCGAACACCTCAGATTTTCCAGCAGTGTAGAGGCCGTAATGTGGCTTCTTGTTAGACAAAGTTACACAAAGGAAAATATCCTCCATTAAGAGATATTTAAAGATGCCGGTAACTCATCCATTCGCCTATGTGATTTTGCACATCAACAAAGCACATTCCAACAGCGATGTGATTGTTTCTCATTCTTACAGTTTCTCTGAGTAGCTGAAGTAAGAAAATTTTATTATTTCGATATAAAAAAGTTTCATTACTATTCTTTCATCACTGAACATTTGGGCCAATGCGTTGTTAATGTCTCCCGTCATTGTTCATTAACTTTTGACTTTAAAACTTGAATAAAATTCTTACACCATGAAAGTATAAGAAATTGTGTGTTTGGACTTCGTGTCTCTTACAAAGATAGATACTTTCTCTAATGTAAGAATGGTTAACGAAGGAGCCAGTTTGAGGCTTCAGTTGTTTCGTCATTGAAGAATGCGGTTGCAATCCTGCTGAACTGGGTCTCCTGGGATAAATATCTGTTTACATATCTGATTGCTTAATGAGATGGCTAATGGGTATTTCAAATATTTCTGCTAAATAAGACACTGTTATATAAATTAAATTAGTAATTATTCAATAAACGATTTACATCAACTTGAACCATACATCCACTCAATGTAAAGAAAAATAAGAGAATTAGTATCTCTACGAGACAACTGAAGTATTCTGATATTTTCTTGTTTAAAAAGATAAGGGAAAAGGCATGTAAGCAGCATCTTAGACTGAAATAAGAATTCCATGGTTGTTAAACTTTCTTTTTCACTTTGAGAAGTTCAAAATCAGTCACATTTTCTTGAATTTGAAATGGTAGCGTCGTGTAAATTTTAACCATTGTTAAAGGTACCGTCACTCGAATAGAAATAATAACACTTGTTCCCCAACATTCTGGTTTTGAACGGGATAATTCAAATTAACCTCGCAAACTGGGCAATGCTACTTCAAGAGTCGCAGTTTACCTGATTTTTCGTGTAGGCACTATTGTCTGTTTGTCGGAAGTGCTGTGAGCTTATACTGTTTACGGTTTATAAGTTTCAGCAGTAGTTGTAGTAACAGTGGAGGAAGGAGAAAATTTTGTTTTACTTACCAGTAGGAGGTGCATTCATAAATAAATTTGTGAAGTGAATTGAACAATATTTACAGTTATCTACTCTCCACAAGTCTGGTGTCCAATGAGGACCAGTACTTAATCTTATTTAGCAAATTATATACGATATCAAAAACTTTAATGTACGGTGACTGTGTAATGTTGCAACTGTTTCAACGCTGGATACAGATTTCTCACAAAAATTACTATGCTTGGCTTATTGTCACAATGTTTTTCGAGATCAGGGAGCTAATCTTCAGCCATTGAACAGCCATAAGGAATAAACAATTTAAACAATATTTCATTTAATAATGGAGCACTGTTCATAATCACTACTGATGCTCAAACACTGACCAGCCAGAACCACCTGCCTCATAGCCGGTATGGCCACCTTTGGCCCGGATAACAGTGATGACGCGGCGTGGCATGGAAGCAAAGAAGCCTTGGTATATCGCTGGAGGGAGTTGGCACCACATCAACACTCAAGGAGCCTAATTCCCGTAAATTTCGCGGAGGGGATGACCTCTGACGCCACGTTCAATCACATCTCAGATGTGTTCGATCGGATTCAGATCTGGCTAGTTGGGGGAGGGGGGGCGGGCACCACATTAATTGAAACTTTCCATTGTGTTCCTCGAACCACTACATCACAGTTTTGGCCTTTTAAGGTGGCGCATTATCTTGCTGAAAAATGCCACTACTGTCGGGAAACGTGGAAATTTTGGAAATTTGTTCTAAGTTCCCATGGGACCAAACTGCTGAAGTCATCGGTTCCTCTGTTTACACACTACTTAATCTAACTTACGCTGAGGACAACCCTTTTCCCGAAGGAGGAAGGGGGAGCCGCGCGAACCGTGGCAAGGCGCCCAAGACCACGCAGCTACCCCGCGCGGCTCGGGAAACATGATAATCAGGAACGGGTGTACGTTGCCTGCAACCAGTGTATGGTATTCCTTGCGCGAGCTCCACTGGACCCATGGGTGCCCATGTGAATGTTCCCTATAGCAAAATGGAGCGCCGCGAGCTTGTGTCCATCCCTCAACACAGACGTCAAGGAGCTGTTTTCCTGGAAGACGACGGATTCGCGCCCTCCCATAACCATGATGAAGAAGGTATCGTGATTCATCATACCATGCAACGCTCTGCCACTGCGCCAACGTCCAATGCCGGTGGTCATGTGCCCATTTCAGTTGTAGCTGCCGACGACATGGTGTTGACGTTGACACACGCATGGGCCGTCAGCTGTGGGGCCGCACCGTTAGGAGTGTTCGGTGTGCTATGTGTTCAGACGCACTTGTGTTCTCTGCCTAGTATTAAAAGTGTGACATTAGTTACGCCACAGTTTGCCACCTATTCTGTTTTACCAGTCTGCCCAGCCTACGACATCCGACATTTGAATCGAGAGGTGATCGCCCAAAAGCACGGCGTCTGGACGAGGTTTCACCTTGGTTTCGCCACGTGTTGAAGACACTCAGCTCAGCGCTCCTCGGACACCCGACAAGTCGTGCAGTTTCCGAAATACTCGTGCCGAGCCTCCGGGCCATCACAATCTGCCCGGGGAGCACGCTTACTGTTACTACATGGACTACGCCTGTGTCTGACTAGCAGTTATTCCTCACCAGCTGGCGCTGTTATCGCCTGGACGGATTTATATCGATAGCTGGTCGGTGGTCACAATGTTCTGGCTGATCAGAATAGGTAATAGCGTCGTAAATGGCCGTTGTTTCACTTAAGTGAAAAAATTTACGGTGGGCACTTTATAGCTATGTCTATTCCACTTAGGCGATAAGAGTTTTCCAGTCAGTTCAAAAGCAATATTTGTAAAAGCAGTGTCAAATCCCACCCCTAAACATTAATAGTTATTATGAAAAAGTGTTTTACTTCAAAGGCTAAGAATTATTTAAATTATTTACACTGTGTGACTGTGTAGTCCATGAATACGGGCTGTCAGAAACTTGAATTCACCATAATTGTGTAGGTTAAACAAAACAGCATTTGTGCCTCTGACTTGAAATACAGTTACGACATTTACTGAGGCTCAGTTTGCAATGAACGTTCGTGTTTCGTAAATCCATTACACAAAAACAGTGCTCGGCCTGGAACATACCTCATTTGTTAGCGGTTCGCGTTGGGATATTTATCTGTTTTTCTGTAATGTGGTAGAATCACGGTCTGTATCTGAACTCGATAAGCAGCTTGCCGCACCACTGAGCTAACGAGTTATGAATGGTGTCCTCTGTCCCTACTGACTTGCCGTAGATCTCTGGAGCGACTGGATGGCGAGCTCGTTGCAGGGACCGAGCCGCTCTGAGTGATGCCTGCCAGGCACGCGAACGTCGACAGTAGCGAGCGATCGATTGTCAGCCGGTGACCTAGAACCGTCCTGGAGGGCACATTGAGAGAATCGAACTCGGTCCCTCGTGGTTGGTTGGAGCCTCTCTCTCCCCACACCACGAGACCTCTTTGTTCACGGCCAAGGCCAGATGTGGGCGTGACGCGGTGGGACGGAGGCAGGAGAAAGGGTGGGGGGGGGGGGGGGAAGGGGAGAATCGCGCAAAAAGACGACGATCGCGCAGCGCGCAGCTGTGGGCCATTATAGAAGTTACATCAGCTTCTCGCCGGGCCGCGCACGTGAGTCGGAATTCCGATGTCGACGGTTCAACATCAGTGGAACAGCACTTCCCCTACTCTAGCTGCAGTACAAGTAGCTCCGTACTTGATGCGAAGTTTGTGCCCAGTATTCCAATGTGGACGAATCAACTTGACATAAAACCCACCGAACATGAAGTATTTGATTTCTCGAAAGAAAGTATTCGGAAAATGGTTGGTACTGGTTTATACGTTGAGCAATTAAGACGCATTTCGCTCTTGCAGGGCACGACAGAAGAGCAGGGAATACAAGTGTGACTTGTGAATGAAAACTGCTGTGATAGTAGAAGTTGATACTTCGCTCCATTCAAATGGCTCTAAGCACTATGGCACTTAACATCTGAGGTCGTCAGTCCCCTAGACTTAGAACTACTTAAACCTATCTAACCTAAGGACATCACACACATCCATGCCCAAGACAGGATTCGAACCTGTGATCGTACCAGCAGCGCAGTTCCAGACGAAGCGCCTAGAACCGCTCGGCCACAGCGGCCGGCTCGCTCCATTCAGTTTTTCTCTTTCTCCCACCGGAAAACTGGTATAACTGTTTGCCCTTTTATACCAATTCTACGAATAATAGCCATACTGCATTCATGCCTTCCAATTTAATCTTTATTAAAACACCTTGCATTGGCTGCGAACTATTTTTACAACACAAATATGTGAAATAAGTCTAGTTTAATTTGCAGATTTAATATAAATGCGAATGGAAAAATACGTATTAATTGCATTGGCGTCGAATGCGACACACGGAGATCTTGATTGTTCTTCGCGAATCGCTCGTAAATTCTTGGGATATCGGATCTAATTCAGGACGTCGTATGGTTTTAAATATAAAGTAACACTATCCATCGATCTGTATGAACTGTTTATCTGACATGCATTGAAGCACCACCATAAAAAATAAGGAAAATAATATGTAACCGTGTTTTCTACCGCTAGTAACTGACGGCATTCAAGTCGGTAAGAGTGAATATTATTGCTTAGATTTTACATTGGAAGTCCAGATCTGGCAGAGGAGTACTTCTGAAAGGCATCTTTGTTGTGTATTTCCATAGGGTCTTTTAAAATTATTTATGAAAACAAGGTGCTTAAACCAACACAAATTGTTCTGGTGTTAGGGATTACCGCTATCTTATTACCAGTAATCTTATTACAAGTATATTACCCTAAATTCAGCGAAAAAAAATTGACAAAAATTAATTTCATCACGTTCGAAAACGAAGTAAATTCCATAGTTCAAATTTCTTGCTTTTTGATCCACGACTAAAAAAAAGCGAAGCACAGTGTGTGTGTGTGTTACGTACCATTGGTGTATGCCAAAATGTAGGGGGGGGGGGGGGAGGGGGGAATGCGACGTAAATATTTTCTTTTTTAATATAAATCAGTTTCGAAACGTGTCATGGCACAAGAATTAAATTTTATAGGTGATACAAAAAACTTGAGAATTGATAGTTATCGACTCGCTCTCTCTCCAGGATTAATTTATGCCGTGCAAAAACCTAATTAATTTGAGTTTCACTTAAATTAATATTTCAGCTTTTTTTTTAAATTGCTAATGGCTTATTTAGCCTCCCTTGTGCAATGACTAAATAACCCGTTTTTTTTCAAGCACTGTATGTATCACAGTTTTTACGCAGTTTTTCGAGCATCTAGTTTTTTATACGCCCATTTCACGAGTTAAAAGTATGCAACCATTACGAAAACGATTATGGCAATAGACACAACTAAAAACAGATTTTATAATAAAAATAATAGCTGCATCTTCAAAAGTCTTGTTTCCTATTATATTTGCAAACAGTGCACGGGAAGGGCAACCATCGGCAGTTCCCCGTGTGAGGTCTGATTCCTTTGGTTTTTCGTCACGGACATTTCACAAGATGCATGTAGGCCGATGTAATGTACTTTACTCTTTTTGGAGCGTGCGCTTTTGGAATCGTAATATTAAGTCTCTCTGTGATGAAAAACACCTCCCTTGTAGTGCATGACATTGGGGATGAATAACAGATTCCATGACGCTCCCGCTCTTGCTACACGAACCCATGCACTGATCTTCTTTGGATCTACTCTGCTTGTTCTATTGATCCTACCTGATAAGAATCTCAAACTGACATGTAATACTCAAGAATCCGTGGAACTAATAGTCTGCAAGCTACATTCGTTTACGAAGTACATTTTCTTCCCATGAATGTTGGTTCAGCACCTCCTTTTACTAAAACTAATTTTACTCGGTAGTTTCAATTTACGTCTCTCTAGACGCATGCTTTTAGATGTTCTACGGCTGTTTCTGTTTTTGCTGTTTTGCTGCGACTGATTTTTAGTCGTGTAGTCGAACAGTGATAGGTCTTTCTACTTGTTTAAGTGCAATTCGTTACATATATTTATGTTGGGTTCAAAAACACAAAGCGTTGATTCTCTGCATGTTTTTCCTTCTTTTAAATATAGTTTTCTGGCCTGAGAGTTTCTTGTACAGAATCGCATCGGCCACGAACGGAGCTTCTGATATTATCTAACAGATCAATTACGTACATCATGAACAATATACGTCCTGAAAAGTAGTTGTTAGTGACAGCTCGAAACATACTTTACCATGTACATCTGAAAGAATAGACGTTATTGGCGATCCACAACTGTAGGTAATAATTCGAAATTTATTCAATGACTGCGAATTCTTTGACGTTAGCTGATTAGGTATAAATGTACTACCTATTAAATATGAAAACTTGTGACGGAACAGGACGGGAATCCACTTCGTCCAGTTGTCACGTCCGGTTACCTTAAACAACTTTGGCCCGCATCTCGTGGTCGTGCGGTAGCGTTCTCGCTTCCCACGCCCGGGTTCCCGGGTTCGATTCCCGGCGGGGTCAGGGATTTTCTCTGCCTCGTGATGGCTGGGTGTTGTGTGCTGTCCTTAGGTTAGTTAGGTTTAAGTAGTTCTAAGTTCTAGGGGACTGATGACAATAGCTGTTTAGTCCCATAGTGCTCAGAGCCATTTGAACCATTTGAACCTTAAACAACTTCGGCTATCAGTGCACATTCCCTGGACTCATCCAAAACTCCATATGTCACGCTGTCTACGTCCTTATACCATAGTCCACTATATTCAGCACCTAATGCTCGCTGACGTTATTAATTGGATTCCTGTGCAGGGAGAATGGGACTAGAGGAATCGCGACTCCTGTTGATATCGCCGTATACCCGTCTAGGCTTGTAGTATTTTACTGCCATGTCTGAAAGAACAGACATTGACGAATGACACGCGCATAAAATAGTTCGACCGTTCGAGATAAGCGGGAAATGCGGGTTCGAGTCCCGGTTCGGCACAAAAATTCGTATAACACTAGCAGGTAGTATATCTAAACCTAATACAGCCGATGTCAAAGAAGTCACTGTTAGCGAATAAATTTCGAGCTCATGACATCGTGTTCTGCGTCGAGCACAGTTTTAAAAGCTTCGGGCAGCTGACTTTTAACGTAGGATTTTTATTGTGATTTGTAGATGAGATTCACAGCTAACTACAACACTGAAGTGCAGATAACCCAAACAACAATTAATGATGTGGGTTTTCGTAGATTAAAACTTACTTGAATTCCGATAGAGTCCATGATATGCCACGCATGATTTCAGCAACGCAAATCTACAAACCCTGCACATTCATTCCACGATACTTAACCTATAAAAAATTAGGTTATTTTCGATTTGTACGGAGCACTCACTACTGTTATTTCAGTAACATGTTCTGTACCAGTAACTCACGCCAAATCGTAAGTGGTTACGTGATTTTAGTTTGTTGGACAGTTGCTTTATAACTGACGTAAGTCTTTACAACGATTTGAAATAAGGTGTGTTTTATGAGTCTAGCAGCCAGTTAACAATCACTGTCCATGAAATGAATATTTCAGGAACTGTTCCCAGCTGTGTGTCCATGATAGTGATCTTTTCGGCTGTACATATGTCGAATCATAAGGAAAGCGACGGTTCTGACATGTGTACTTTCTTTGTTAATACGACCGTCTCTTCATAACGCATTGTCACAGTAATGCCAGACGCAAACTATCGTGTTGTTATTGATGGAATCAAGGTCCACAAATCTACAACACTTACGATTTCATTTATAAATATGAAATTTTTCTACCAGTCAGTGACGCAAGACTCAATTAATGCTATTAAAATATTCATAGAGCAACAAATAATAATTCTCTCTCTCTTTCTCTCCTCCTCTTATACACATAAAAACAATCTCTCACTTCTCTCGCTTACACACACACACACCCACACACACACACACACACACACACAACTTCTCTGATCACTTAGATATCACCCAAGATATCAAAAATGATCAGACAGGTTTTATGCGAGTGCCTGTATGAGTAACGGAGAGGGGAGAGAGAGAGAGAGAGAGAGAGAGAGAGAGAGAGAGAGAAAGTTATAACTATCATTTGTTGCTTTTTGAATAATTCAGCTACATTAATTGATTCTCCTGCAACTAATTGATAGAACCGTTTGATATTTATAAATAAAATCATGAATGTTGTACATTATAGTTGACGGAATGATATTGTGGTTCCTAAATTGAAACTGTGATTGATAAGCGAGATTTGAACTTGGATTGTCCTGAATGCTGTTCCAGTTTATTAAGTACACTAACGTTTCTAACAGCTTCAGAATATAAGTGATTGCGTCACACGCAGATACACTGTACCTAAAAGAAGGAATCAAAGGAAGACTTCAGCTTTTGTCCTAAAGGTGGTGAACAGAGCCAGAGCACAACCTCGGAAAACACAAGTGAAAGGATGAAATAAAGGTGTCATTTGCGAGGAACCGTACGGGCATTCTCCTTGATGTGTAGGGCGTTCGTGAGGTCCCTTACCATTTCCGGATTATCGTTAAAAATTTTGACTTTCTTGCAGCAATATGAAAGAATGTACTCAACGGAAGAAAGAACAGCTGTTGTTGCTGACCAACTGTATTCAGGACAAACTGAAAGCCACATTCCTTAGCAGATCGACTGGCGGTACATCACCAAGACTTAGGGCTCTGCTCTCGCCTGATGTGTCCCTAGTGGACTATAGATTTCATTTCATCGAGATTACTTATTTCCATCTGGTAAATTTCCAGATGAAAATGTCCACCTAAGTCACATGAGGCGCATGGGGAGCTCAAGTCTTGGTGATACACGACCAATCCACCTCCTAGGAAGTGTAGCATTTACGTAGTTCCAGATACAGTCAGTCAACAACAACACCAGCTGTTCTTTCTTCTATGTATATATTATTTTATGTTACTGCCAGAAAGTTAAAGTTTTTAGCGGTAAGACGAAAATGGTATAGGACTTTACGAACCCCTTGTATTTGGGAATACCAAAGAAAATCTTAATTTATACTGCGAGATTCAATTTAATAGTGAATGCCCTTGCTTGATATGCAAAAATAAACAAGTATCCTGTGCTAATCGTCGATCATAAAACATTTCTATATCCAGTAGCAGTGACCTTGATGTGACATTGTAAAGCAATGATGCAAGTGTGCTATTTTCTTTAGTAATCCCTAGCTTAACAAGAGAAAAAGAAGATTAAATTCGAGGCAGCGTGCCAATAAACAAAGCACAATTGAGTAGTCACTAGGTGGTGTATTACGATGAGCACCGCAGATAAACATCAGAGGCTTAATCGCACGGTATTTAGAAGTCGTGTGGGGGTGACCTTGAACAAGCTGCTGGAGAATGGCAATGGGTGACGCAATCGTGGCAGCAGTGTCGAGGGAATTCGTGCACACGGCACCACAAACAGCTTGGTGTTCATCTTGTCCGGTCGGGTACTAGAGATGTTACAAAAATACCTCGCGGGAACTGCAGCGGCACTGCGCCTGCGGGAACGCTTCACGCATCTCGCGTTAACAATCCGGCACGAGAACACCCCACAGGCTTAAAACGGGTAATCATAGAGTTAGCATAATCACCTCGAAAAAATTAAAATACGTAATTATTTTTTTGTTGTTTGCAGGTACATGTCTCGAGTTCTGGTACACATTGCAATCCACGCACGACAGCACCGTAGCATGCTGCTAGAGGAACCAAAACGATATGATGCAATTCATCGGTAGATGGGAATATCGCGTGGTAATTCGTTTTCTGCTTTT
Source organism: Schistocerca nitens (assembly GCF_023898315.1). Classification (NCBI taxonomy): domain Eukaryota; kingdom Metazoa; phylum Arthropoda; class Insecta; order Orthoptera; family Acrididae; genus Schistocerca; species Schistocerca nitens. The sequence goes on along the minus strand of NC_064615.1, from coordinate 1,092,252,511 downwards.
CAAGGGAAACACCACTTCAACAGTCCACTCTTAGTTGGTAGAAGTTTACGGCACAGATGCAACATTATACACTGAACCAACTAGTATAGTCATACGCATTCAAATACAGAGATATGAAAACATGGAGAATACGGCGCCGAGATCGACAACGCCTGTATAAGACAAGAAGCGTCTGGCGCAGTTCTTAGATCGGTTACTGCTGCTACAATGGCAGGTTGTCAAGATTTGAGTAAGTTTGAACGTAGTGTTACAGTCGGCGCACGAGCGATGGGACACAGCATCTCCGAGGTAGCGATGAAGTGGGGATTTTCCCGTACTACCATTTCACGAGTGTACAGTGCATATCAGGAATCTGGTAAAACATCATGTCTCCCAAATCGCTGTGGCCGGAAAAAGATCCAGCAAGAACGGGACCAACAACGACTGAGGATAATCGTTCAACGTGAAAGAAGCCACTTCAGTGAGATTTGGGCATATACTATTACTGTTTCTTTCGTGCTAGTAGTCGCCAAGACCGCACCTGGGGCCTTGCACTGGATTGAGTAGACAAGTCTTCGTCTACTGTTCTAGTTTTACGTACCTAACTTTGAGGATACTATTTTAAAATAGTTTGAGGACAGTTTATGAAGTGACGATGGATCAGATACAACCAAATTTAAAGTGAACATAACACGGCATAGGAACAGTACAAAAGTGAAGACGAATTTGTCTTGCCTCTTGTGAATTCCTCGGATGAATCAAGTGATCAAAGTGATGAAAACAGAAGTGTAGAGACTGAATCTTTCGCTAAAGGTTCTGCTAGAAAAATATTAGGTCTACGCAGATATCGCTGGTCGTCGATGTCTCTTCCAACGATGGCCAACAGCATTATTTTTCCGCATGTTTGACGTAAGTGTGGTGAAAGAGTTTGTCCTTCACTGTTTCTATACAGACAATACTCAGGTGGACCGCTTTAACGTTTAAAGAAGCTCGCAAACTCGTTGGTGACACCACAGGTAAAAAGTGAACAACAAGTATCATATACCTCATGAACTTCGTAAATCCTTCACCCTGTGTTGGGTGTAGTAGAACGAAGAGTAGGAGTCGTTGTAGATAAATTGGAAAGAAAAGCATGCTTCACCTGTAACCCAAAAAAGAAGAGAAAGATCCCTTATACACACATCAAAAAAAGTTTTACATCACCTCGGTTCCGAGATATCCGGAACCTATAAAGAAAACTGGAACAGATATCAACATAAACATCATTTCCGCCCTTTTTATTGCTCATGAAAACTGCAAATTCATGTTGTACCATCACACAGCGAGACCTTCAGAGGCGGTGGTCCCAATTGCTGTTCACACCGGTACCTCTAGTACCCAGCAGCACGTCCTCTTGCATTGATGCATGTCTGTATTCGTCGTCGATACGCTCGTTAAATAAGGTTGGGGTCAGTTTCACCTTCTAATTGTAATTTATTGTAATTTAATAACAAATTTACAACCAAAGCGGCACAGAGTCGAACCTTTACCAAATGCAACTCTTTCACGGCCGAAGGCCTCCAAACAAGAAATCTAAAAATCAAGAAGATAAAAATGCAGTTAAAACAGCAAATAAATTAATTAAAAACATATATCACAGCTGGGTGGAACGCCTCAAGGCAAAGTAGATAGAACAAACATATGCAAGGTGCAATACAAATGGCTGTAGGCCACAATTAAGTTTCAAAATTTTAAAATATTTTACCATAATCTTTTAAAGGCAGAAGACCGCAATGTTTAAACTTGAAAAATAATTTTAAAAATGAAGTTCCAAGGCTGAAAGCCCGCAATTAATTTTCCATAATTTAAAAATAACCATAAGCCTTAAATTTTAAGTAGCTGAAAACAGGTGATTAAACACCTGTGGGTAAGACAATAAAGACTCACTTAGGTGAGACAGTTGGTGAGCCCAACTACACTTGATCCGTCGGAACCCAATCAGGGGACAGCCACGGACCGACGACACAACTACTTGCTTGCCATCAATCAGTAGATGAGAACGTTACGGACGTAATTATCCACAGTCAAATATGTACAAACACCCGATGTTGCTCACAGGAAAACCTCCCCAAAAGCGAACCACCGAAACGAACCACAACATGAAAGGATGAGGCTTGGGTACTTAAAGCACACTCAACTCTGACGTCCTGGGTCGGTGAGCCACGAAGCTCGTAACGATCGGACAGCTCCACACACGCTCCGACACTGCGCAGGGACAGGCAGCGGACCCAGCCGACTGCACCGCGCGGAGATAACTTCCCTGGTTCGCAGCAACAGACCGAGAAGATAACATGTAATCTTTCTTACCTATTATTTCTGGTAGTCGTTTATTTCCGCTGTGGTATTCTGAATCAACGGACTTCGCTAATAATTATAACAACGCTTAACGTTCGCACAACCAATCAACCACATAAACAAACATCTATTGGCATTCACTCGTTCTGGTTTATTCAGCTTAGCTCGTATAGCCGCGTCCCCTTTTGTTTCCGGGAAAGTTTTATGTTTCTAGATACGACGGGGATTCCCCTGGCAGAGACATCACGTATGCTATGCACGTATTCAAATATCAACTAATGATTCATTCAGAAATCTTCTTAGAATATGTTCAAAAACGTTGAAAAACCAACAGGAATTGGTTTCAAAATCATATGAACAATCGATAGGCCAACGTGCGCTGGATGCTAGGCGCTTTGTGACAAAAGTTTTTTTTCGTCAAAAATATGAATTTGGTGCCCCCTGAAATTGCTGCCCGGGGCAGATACCCGGTTTGCTCCCCCTCCCCCCTCCCCCAGACCCAGGTCTGATTAGAACACTGTTTTGTCAGAAAGAAATCTAGGAAGGACTTTAATGAAACAAATAATGATAAAACAAATCTGACGATTCTGCATAGATATCACTGACAACAAGAAAGGAGCCAGAATATAGTAGTCTTAGCTTATGCTCAAACGGGTATGAACTTCATTTTGTCTCATACGTTGCACAACTTCAGACTGAAAATAGAAACATACAAGACTTAAACAATGTTGACAGCTAAATCGAATAGCCATCAAACGTCATGATTGGACATAAAATACTAATGTCAGCAAATGAATTTTGCTACTTGGGAAGTTCAGAAACAGATGACAACAGAAGTATAATGGATATTAAAAAAATGCACTGGCTGAGCAATTTTTAACGAGCAGTTACCTTAATATAAAAATAAGAAATAAAATCATCAAGACATTTATTTAAAGAATTTTAAACTATGGTCGTGATGGGTGGACTCTGGGGAAACAAGGAATGAACAGAATTAGAAGCAATAGAAAAATGCATATAGAGAAGAGCGACAAAAGATGAAGAACTCAAAGATAAACTAATGAAAACATACTAAAAGTAGTTAAAGAGAAAAGGACATTTAATGAGAAGATGCTCGTACAGAGAAGAAAAACTAAATTAACTGGACACCTTATTCGAGAGAACAGCTTCAAAAATACATCTTAGAAATGTGCAGAACATCCATATTACAGAATGTTATCAGTGGAATGATCTGAATCAACTGCAATCAAATGGTGGAGACGGTGCGGAACAGAGAAGGGCGACTACCTAAAAAAGGCATTCTCTTTAGTAGCTGACGATAATGATGATGATGATGATAAGACGGCGAGACGGAATTCGCATATCATTCCACCCATCGTAAACAGAGTTTCATTTGGTATTCTGAATTCATGTCAGGCGAATTCCTGGGTTAGCTTTAACGGTCATGGTGTCATCAGAAATTATGACTACGACAAAAGCGACCTCACTTGGAAGGGTCGTGGACGCTCGCTCGCTAGGTGGCTGTTCGCTGGGGGCGCACCCACGCCAGCAGTAGCGCTCCGGTCAAGGCGATCTCCCAGAGGTGAGCCACAACTCCGGCCCTGGGCGAGAAAGACGGCGCCGGACACCAGTGCCTTACTGGCCTCCGTCTCAAATGTAAATGAGAGCTCACCTTCGAGCAAACATTCAAAACTCCTCGCCTATCGTAAGAGAGTGCTGAATATTTTGAACAGAAAATACACTACTGGCCATCAAAATTGCTACACCAAGAAGAAATGCAGATGATAAACGGGTATTCATTGGACAAATATATTATACTAGAACTCACATGTGATTACATTTTCACGCAGTTTGTGTGCATAGATCCTGAGAAATCAGTGCCCAGAACAACCACCTCTGGCCGTAACAACGGCCTTGATACGCCAGGGCATTGAGTCAGACCTTGGATGGCGTGTACAGGTACAGCTGCCTATGCAGCTTCAACACGATACCACAGTTTATCAAGGGCAGTGTAGGGCGTATTGTGACGAGCCAGTTGCTCGGCCACCATTGACCACTGTTCAAAGTGCCGTCAATAGGAACAAGAAGTGACCGAGACGTGTAACCAATGGCACCCCATACCATCACGCCGGGTGATACGCCAGTATGGCGATGACGAATACACGCTTCCAATCTGCGTTCATCGCGATGACGCCAAACACGGATGCGACCATCATGATTCTGTAAACAGAACCTGGATTCATCCGCAAAAATGACGTTGTGCCATTCGTAAACCCAGGTGGACCCAGGTTCGTCGTTGAGTACACCATCGCAGGCGCTCCTGTTTGTGATGCAGCGTCAAGGGTAACCGCAGCCATGGTCTCCGAGCTGATAGTCCATGCTGCTGCAAACGTCGTCGAACTGTTCGTGCAGATGGTTGTTGTCTTGCAAACGTCCCCATTTGTTGACTCAGGGATCGAGACGTGGCTGCACGATCCGTTACAGCCATGGGGATAAGATACCTGTCATCTCGACTGCTAGTGATACGAGGCCGTTGGGATCCAGCACGGCCTTGCGTATTACCCTCCTGAACCCAACGATTCCATATTCTGCTAACAGTCATTGGATCTCGACCAACGCGAGCAGCAATGTCGAGATACGATAAACCGCAATCGCGATAGACTACAATCCGACCTTTATCAAAGTCGGAAACGTGATGGTACGCATTTCTCCTTCTTAAATGAGGCGTCACAACAACGTTTCACCAGCCAACGCCGGTAAACTGCTGTTTGTGTATGAGAAATCGGAAAAAAAAACGGGCGCCAACCTTGTGTGAATGCTCTGAAAAGCTAATCGTTTGCATATCGCAGCATCTTCTTCCTCTCGGTTAAAATTTCGCGTCTGTAGCACGTCATCTTCTTGGTGTAGCAATTTTAATGGCCAGTAGTGTAGGATTACCCAAAGATACCAGATGTCACAATACTGACAAGGGGTGGCCACGACGTTGGAATACGGGTTTACTTCAAATTTTGTACACCTTTAGTAGGCCATTCAAACAACGTAATGTGCAAGTAGTGAGACCCACCACCCTAGCAATTCCGAGAATATCGCAAGGGATGTTTTACGCGTCGGCTTTGTACCTCATGCATCTGTGCGAAGGTGGTGGCCGTTACAGGTCAGTGTAATCAAGTGGTGCCGGCACGGTAGCTTAGCGTGTTCGGTCAGAGGGTTAGCTGCCCTCTGTAATAAAAAAGCAAACAGTACTACTGCCTGTGGCTTTAAAAGGAAATAGAGAGACGCTCTAGCGTTTACCCCTATGACTGGTGCTGACGGCTCCTCGCTTTTCACATGATGCCTGAATCACACATTGTGACTGGTGTTTGTGGAGCTACGGGTCAAATGGAGTGCAATTCCCGCTACGACAATGGATGACGTCAGCGACAGCCAATGGCAAACGTTTCACAAGACTGAAATGTTGTTACCGTATGAAATTTGCTAACTAAGTTCCTGTAGACCGAGTACGAGTATATAGGAAGTTAAAACATTTAAACCATCAAGCCAGTAGTCACTGGTGCAGTGGCGGATGCATATGGGGGGCGCACGGGGTCGCCTGCGTTTCCACCCGCGCCGCCACCGCCAGTCAGCCCGCACGCTATTCGTTCGTTTCTTTCGTCAGTCGACTCGACTGAATCGAGTTATCGAGTAGTTGCACTTTCCAATCTAGCACACGCGTCCGCGTCATCGTATTTTATACGTTTCTGTCTGGCACTTAGGGATCGACTTCATGGCTTAGCTCTGTTGAACGCTCACCCTGAAGTTGATTGTCCTATTGACGATGAAATTAACCAATTTGCCAGAAAGAATAGGCGCACAGAATTCTTCATTTAAGGAAGGGAACCACAATTGCAACTTTTTTATATCATAAGATGAGATTGTCTTATATATGTGTATGATCAATTCAAATAAAACTTTCTTAAACTTTGCCGGCCGGTGTGGCCGAGCGGTTCTAGGCGCAACAGTCTGGAACCTCGCGACCGCTACGGTCCTTAGGTTGGTTAGGTTTAAGGGGCTCCGGAAAGGCCCAAAATCATGAAAAGTTCAATTTTTACTTTTTTGCGTTTTCTGAATCTTCAGACTATTACCTTTTAATAGATATATAATTTATTCAATTCCGAAGACTACAACTATTTTTAAATTTTTTTTGAAATGTGTTCTACATGGGCGTGACCTACTGTGACGCTGTTAAACTGCTGTCAAATGGTGTTATTATTAACGTCCGTGTTCATCAGGTACATTTTAGTGATGTGAGATAAAGTATGTGTTGTGGCTAAGCTGTGATGGTTCAATATATATCGCTGGTGTGATTGTCGATTGTTTCATGTTTATTTACTCTGTCGTTATCTCGAAAATATTCGTAATTAATTCTGTTTCTTGAGTCTCTGTTTTGTTGAAGTATAATAATGAGTAAAAGTAAAGTTATTAGAAATCCTCTGAAGGCTTTTAAGAAAAGGAGAAATGTTGGAAAGCCAAAGTTATGTGTTATTACTGTAAACAATAAAGACGATGAAAATCCCCAACATAGCTTGTGTCCCAAAGAAGAAGACAGTTGGTGTAAATATAACAAAGGATTGCTAACTGGTGAAGTGTACACTCATAAGCATAGTCTGCCTCATGCAATAATGGAGGTGATAAAACCTATTTTCAGAGACTTAGCAGCACCTGAACTGTTGAAAAAGTGTATTCACGGAAAAACTCAAAACCCCAATGAAAGTGTAAATAGTGTTATATGGTCGAGAATCCCCAAGACTGTATTTGTTGGAATAGAAACACTTCACTTTGGTGTGTATGATGCTGTTGCGACTTTCAATGATGGCAACATTGTAAGTTGCAAGGTATTTAGAAATATGGGAATGAAGATAGGTTCTAACATGGTACGAGCGATGCTTGCTTTAGACAAGGAACGCCTTCGGGCTGCAGACAGGGTTGTAAAGAGTCTAGAAATACAAGCAAGAGTAAACAGGAGGAGGAACAAGAGGAAGCTGGAGGAGGAGTTTGCAGAGGATGAAGATAATCCATCCTATGGACCTGGAATGCACTAAAAAGTTAATCCAATCTTTGTCGCTCGATTCCCAAAACTTTTATTTTCTCATACTAATTACATGTTTTCTAAGGATCTTCCAAACATATTTGTTTCAAACTTTCAGTAAATGTTACACAGTACCTTCTGCATAATTTAACACAGCCTTTTTCCAAAAAATTGTATATTTTTGAATATATAAATAAAAAATTGCAAAAAAATGTTGTGAATTTTCATTACAATTGAAAAAAAATCATCTTTAATAACTGAACTAAAATTTTGTAAAATCCCTGTGTTAAGTTGTAGCCCATATTCCAATAAATAATCTGTAAAAAGTTCAACTTCCTACCTCAAATACTTTGTGAGGAAAGATGTAATTTATAAGCGTTATTTTAACATTGCAAGTATAGGGCGTTCCGGAGCCCCTTAAGTAGTTCTATGTAACGTTTATGAAAGAAAGGTACGTACTTTGATTTAAAACTTAAATATTGAAATGAGAAAATAACTGGTCAAAAGGTATAGCTGGACATAGCTCTTCATAGATATGACCTCAGAAAAGTCCCATAGTGCTCAGAGCCATTTTCTTTTTTCTTAAACTTTGCTTATGACTAGATTATTTTTTATTACGGTGAAAGTAATGGTAGGTCAAGATGTCTTTAGCACCCCCTCCTTGAGGTTTTTCTGTATTCGCCACTGCATTGGTGTTAAAACTGTGTGTCACTAGATGACATCTACATCTACATCTACATCTATACTCCGCGAACCACCTTACGGTGTGTGGCGGAGGGTACTTATTGTACCACTATCTGATCCCCCCTTCCCTGTTCCATTCACGAATTGTGCGTGGGAAGAACGACTGCTTGTAAGTCTCCGTATTTGCTCTAATTTCTCGGATCTTTTCGTTGTGATCATTACGCGAGATATATGTGGGCGGTAGTAATATGTTGCCCATCTCTTCCCGGAATGTGCTCTCTCGTAATTTCGATAATAAACCTCTCCGTATTGCGTAACGCCTTTCTTGAAGTGTCCGCCACTGGAGCTTGTTCAGCATCTCCGTAACGCTCTCGCGCTGACTAAATGTCCCCATGACGAATCGCGCTGCTTTTCGCTGGATCATGTCTATCTCTTCTATTAATCCAACCTGGTAAGGGTCCCATACTGATGAGCAATACTCAAGAATCGGACGAACAAGCGTTTTGTAAGCTACTTCTTTCGTCGATGAGTCACATTTTCTTAGAATTCTTCCTATGAATCTCAACCTGGCGCCTGCTTTTCCCACTATTTGTTTTATGTGATCATTCCACTTCAGATCGCTCCGGATAGTAACTCCTAAGTATTTTACGGTCGTTACCGCTTCCAATGATTTACCACCTATGGCATAATCGTACTGGAATGGATTTCTGCCCCTATGTATGCGCATTATATTACATTTATCTACGTTTAGGGAAAGCTGCCAGCTGTCGCACCATTCATTAATCCTCTGCAGGTCTTCCTGGAGTACGTACGAGTCTTCTGATGTTGCTACTTTCTTGTAGACAACCGTGTCATCTGTAAATAGCCTCACGGAGCTACCGATGTTGTCAACTAAGTCATTTATGTATATTGTAAACAATAAAGGTCCTATCACGCTTCCTTGCGGTACTCCCGAAATTACCTCTACATCTGCAGATTTTGAACCGTTAAGAATGACATGTTGTGTTCTTTCTTCTAGGAAATCCTGAATCCAATCACAAACCTGGTCCGATATTCCGTAAGCTCGTATTTTTTTCACTAAACGTAAGTGCGGAACCGTATCAAATGCCTTCCTGAAGTCCAGGAATACGGCATCAATCTGCTCGCCAGTGTCTACGGCACTGTGAATTTCTTGGACAAATAGGGCGAGCTGAGTTTCACATGATCTCTGTTTGCGGAATCCATGTTGGTTATGATGAAGGAGATTTGTATTATCTAAGAACGTCATAATACGAGAACATAAAACATGTTCCATTATTCTACAACAGATTGACGTAAGCGAAATAGGCCTATAATTATTCGCATCTGATTTATGACCCTTCTTGAAAATGGGAACGACCTGCCCTTTCTTCCAGTCGCTAGGTACTTTACGTTCTTCCGGAGATCTACGATAAATGGCTGATAGAAAGGGGGCAAGTTCTTTAGCATAATCACTGTAGAATCTTACGGGTATCTCGTCTGGTCCGGATGCTTTTCCGCTACTAAGTGATAGCAGTTGTTTTTCAATTCCGATATCGTTTATTTCAATATTTTCCATTTTGGCGTCCGTGCGACGGCTGAAGTCAGGGACCGTGTTACGATTTTCCGCAGTGAAACAGTTTCGGAACACTGAATTCAGTATTTCTGCCTTTCTTCGGTCGTCCTCTGTTTCGGTGCCATCGTGGTCAACGAGTGACTGAATAGGGGATTTAGATCCGCTTACCGATTTTACATATGACCAAAACTTTTTAGGGTTCTTGTTTAGATTGTTTGCCAATGTTTTATGTTCGAATTCGTTGAATGCTTCTCTCATTGCTCTCTTTACGCTCTTTTTCGCTTCGTTCAGCTTTTCCTTATCAGCTATGATTCGACTACTCTTAAACCTATGATGAAGCTTTCTTTGTTTCCGTAGTACCTTTCGTACATGATTGTTATACCACGGTGGATCTTTCCCCTCGCTTTGGACCTTAGTCGGTACGAACTTATCTAAGGCGTACTGGACGATGTTTCTGAATTTTTTCCATTTTTGTTCCACATCCTCTTCCTCAGAAATGAACGTCTGATGGTGGTCACTCAGATATTCTGCGATTTGTGCCCTATCACTCTTGTTAAGCAAATATATTTTCCTTCCTTTCTTGGCATTTCTTATTACACTTGTAGTCATTGATGCAACCACTGACTTTTGATCACTGATACCCTCTTCTACATTCACGGAGTCGAAAAGTTCCGGTCTGCTTCTTCTCTCGTTCAGTAATTTTGTTATTTTATTTTAACATCAGTGACTACTTGCCTGATGGTTTATAGCGCTTCAACTTCTTATGTACTCGTACTTGGTCTACGAGAACTTGGTGTGTAAATTTCAATCAGCAACGACATTTCAGTTATTTCAAGCGTTTGCCATTGGCTGTTGCTGGCGATGGAATTGCACACTATTTAACCCGTGGCTCCACAACCATCTCTCAGAGTGTACGACCTTGGTGTCAAGTGAAGAACCGGGGAGCCGCCAGCAGCAGCCGTAGGGGTAGGGCCCAAAGTATCTGAGGATTGCTTTAACATAAGCTGAAAATGGTCGTAATAAACAAACGTTATTGCGATCTCGACTGTCGTTTTTAACCACAGTATAGCACCAGATCGTTGTGTTCCACGGACAATGTTGTCTAAATTTATATCATATTCATTTCAGCGTAATAAACTGCAGTGTGAGCAGGCATTGTTTCTTGTTGCTGGCAGAGTAAACACAGCAATCAATAATATGCCGCAAGTTAATAAATATTTGTAAAAAGGAACTGAAGCAGTAAAAATTATTTTAGTAAGAAATTTAACACGACGCATTTTGTCTGAATGCTGCGATGATGAGGTACATCGTAGTTTCATGTACGTTAATCTGAAGTGTGGTGAGGAGAATTTGCTAGTTGTTGCAGCCAAGTTATGCACCTAAATTTCACAACTTCTGCTGGAAATAGAGCACAATAATAAACACGCCGTCATCACGTAACACTCTCATATGTTTACATCATTCCAATTCTGTGGAACAAAACAGTGTAATTTAACTGAAGACCAGTTTGGCTTCCGACAAGGCAGAAACATGGCAGAAGCTATCAGCCTTCAAATTAACTGAGTAAGGTATTAGAATCAAAAGAAAATTTATACAACTTTCGTAGTTCTCAGGGAAGTATTCGACACTGTCAACTAGTAGGATTAATGAAACTTCGAAAAATAATAAAGTTAAATTGTATATATAGAAGAGTAATTAAAGAACTGTGTTAACCACAAACAGCGACAGTAAAGATGATGAATACGGAAAAAGAAACAAGAATTTTTAAAGTCTTTAGACAAGGATTAATTTACCCCCATTCCTGTTCAGTATGTATACGAAATACGCAATAAACGAGTGCAGAAAAGATATAAAACAAGGAACAAGAGAGGCAAAAGTAACGTTTATGAAAGAAAGGTACATACTTTGATTTAAAACGTAAATGTTGAAATGAGAAAATAACTGGTTAAAAGCTGTAGCTGGACATAGGTCTTCATAGATATGAAACGTGCACCACAAAATAAAAGTAAATGAAATTTCTTGAAGCATTTGAGGTATCTGCAGACTAATGTTAAGGGTGAAATGGATTGATGGAAACACCAAGCAGGAAGCCTTTCAAGGAATGTCGAGGAAAAAAACATTAATGAAAACAAATGGCTCTGAGCACTATGGGACTTAACTGCTGAGGTCATCAGTCCCCTAGAACTTAGAACTACTTAAACCTAACTAACCTAAGGACACCACACATATCCATACCCGAGGCAGGATTCGAACCTGCGACCGTAGCGGCAGCGCGGTTCCAGACTGTAGCGCCTAGAACCGCTCGACCACTCCGGCCGGCTTAATGAAAACAGGCGAAGAGCAAATGAGTAGTTAGGCTGCATAATACTCCACAATCGGTTCCTTGTGGACCATCTAGAAGAAGCAATACAAGTAAGCAAAGGACTAGGAAGAGCCCCGACTACCACTTCAGAACAAGCTGAGTACAAATAATGCGGGAGTCAGTAAGTACACTGACGAACCAAAACATCATGTTCAACTGCCTAACAGAGAGTTGGTCGAACTTTGGAGGCAATGCAGCGGCGATTCTGAGTGGAATGGGTTCGACAAGTCCTTGGCTGGGTTCTGGAGGTATGGGAGACCGGATGTCTACATACAGGTCACGCAGTACCCCTAAATTACGGGCCGGTGGTTTATGTGCACGGAGCTGGCGTTTAATAGCGTACCCGATCTCTTCCATTGGGTTCAAATCAGTTTGGTGGCTAGTACCAGTTATCTATAATGCTCTTCAAAGATATCAAGAATGAAGGGATGCAGGTGGTGCACAATAATGTTCATGTATACTGCAGATGTTATTGTGCCATCAATTAGTACCACAGGTCCATGGAAGTCAAGGCGAATGTCCTCAATAGTATGATACTAGCCCACTGGCCTGCAGTGCCCGTTTGGAGCACTTCGATGAGCGACGACGTCGACCTGGTGCAACAAGAAACGCGATTCATCCAACCAGGTGATACATTTCCATAGATCCACGGGCCAATTTCGCTGACTCTGTACTCATCGCAGTAGTGACTGACGATGTTGTTTTGTCCTCTTGGGAAAGTGTGGGAGTCGTCTTTTGCAGAGCTTCCATGTTCAGTAACGTTCTCCGAAAGTCTTCTGCGTGCGCCAGCATTGCATTCTGTCATCAAACCTGCATGCGATCTCAAACTATAGGTGTCCCATAACTGGCGGTTAGTCTACTCTTTGTACCCATCTTTCAGGAAACGCAAAATGGCGTGCATACTCACTAGAGTTGACGGCTTTGGACTTCTATCTGTGCGGAAAAAAAGAAAACAAGAGGTACAAGAACAATCGCCGACAGCTCCCTAAGATGTGAAATGGTGTACCCTTGTCTTGCTACAGCCTTATACTGCTATAAATCCAGATGAACTTCAACGTGAAGTATTGTCTGTCAAGAACTGCTTTATAATATAGATCAATGATCAAGCTAAACTTATTCAGCGCTATTCAAGCCAACATCCGAATTGAGGACAAATTTATTTTTCTATTTCTAATGTGATGTTATGGCCCTTTTCTGTAGTTTTACTGATTATTTGATATCCAAAAATTATTCTGTAGTTAAGACCTGAGTAACGAATATACATAAAGGAGTAGTATGTAATTACAAGCCACTGGCTGTTACACACTGAGGAAATAGCTATTCAGAGCATAAAGTCGTATTCGTACATGCAACAAAAGCGGTGCCACTGCTCGTCCAATACTTCACTGGCACAGTGAGCTACCATCTACACAGAATGAAACAAGGTCTTTGTAGTGGCAGAGTGTTCAGTATGGAGTCAGCTGAATCACGCAGATGTTCTTATCATACTACAGGCTATGGCCCTAGAGCTGAAGCAAGAGTTAAATGTAAGATAAATAAAATCTAAATGCTGCAACCAAACATAGGATAAAATGACAGTAGCAAACATACAAAAGAAATAACTGTGTTAAGAGGAAAGTTCTTTCTGCTGCGGCAAACCAACCAACAGCTGGCTTCTAAATATCACAGTTACATGGTAGTTTGTGCCCAAACTGTCACATCACCTATTTTTATGATGTAATATGCAGATCCCAATAGTCGATTCTTTAACGCTGCATGAAAACTGCGGACAGTATTCACTTCAGCTAATGACTGCACTGCTAATTATTTCTTATTCCCGTTTCCTTTTATCATGGTGAGGGAGATCTGTTATTTTATGTAGCCTTGGGACGTTTCCTTAGCTGGCTCGTGACAGGGAAGTTAACTTAGAAGGATGAGAGTGTCATAAATATGCTCGGCACTGAAATCTGCCCCTGAGCAGTTGTAGAACAGGAAGTCACAGTGTCCCATATCCGCACAGCAGTCGCGTAAGAGGGCTGCATGTGTTCCGTATAAACAGCATTGTGCACGATGCTACAGGGAATTCTTTTTGGTGAGATAAGATCTGAAATCCAGATGAAGAACTCGGAGCTTGAGACCATGGGACCAGCTGCTGAGTCATGGCTATGCCACACAGGAGTGTTCTTTTAAATCTGAGTGAGGGGGTCTGTGATTGGCCCATAACATTTATTTCGGTAATGACACTATTTCCCATGCATGCCTACATGTAAGTCTATTATCTGGTCGCGGTTGGATATCTTTCAGTAGTGGGAGAGATTCTCTGCCTGTCTTCCAGTGCCACACAATTATTGGTTAACCATGTCAATATCAACGAGAGCAGGAATTTGGTAAACTTGTTTACAGAATCATTATTCGTCGGAAATTGCAAGGTCTGCTATGACTGTCCAGCGAGATTCCTTTTCCTGGCAGAACCAACAAAGTTCAAGAAAGAAAAGTGAGAACACGATTGTGGAAGTGATGCGACTGAGAATGCACTTCACTTTAGGCAGCCGCGAGAGGGATGTCTCTGACTTAGAATATCGTACAGAGCCTGAGCTACACTCAGAATTTCTACCAACTACAGCAGCTGCCTTCCACATTCGTACCATTTAGAAATGGTAAGCATGAGCTGGCATAGCAGTTACCAAGGCAAGAGGGATGCAACCTGGTTAAATAGCATCAGAGTTTAATTGCGCAATTTTAACATTAGCAACCAGCTGATTTCACCAATCATGCAGCATATATTTTGGTGTTCGTTCTTGCTTTTTCAGGGTTCATTCTTTAAAACACTAACAATTTTCACAGTCTTTGGCCGTATCTGCAATATACACTGAAGCGCAAAAGAAATTGCTTTAGGCATCCGTATCAAATACAGAGATATGTAAACAGGCAGAATACGGCGCTGCGGTCGGCAACGCCTATATAAGACAACACGTATCTGGTGCAGTTGTTTGATCGGTTACTGTTGCTGCAGTGGCAGGTTATCAAGATTTAAGTGAGTTTCAACATGGTGTTACAGTCGGCGTACGACCGTTGGGACACAGCATCTCCGAGGTAGCGATGAAGTGGGGATTTTCCATTTCACGAATCAGGAATGCGGTACAACATCAAATCTCAGACATCGCTGCTGCCGGGAAAAGATCCTGCAAGAACTGGACCAATGACGACTGAAGAGAATCGTTCAGCGTGACAGAAGTGCAACCCTTCCGCATTGCTGCAGGTTTCGAAGCTGGACGATCAACAACTATCAGCGTGTGGACCATTCAACGAAACATCATCAATATGGACTTTCGGAGCCGAAAACCCCCTCACGTACCCTTGATGACTGCACGACACGAAGCTTAACGCCTTGCCTGGGCCCGTCAACACTGACATTGGACTGTTGATGACTGGAAACACGTTGCCTGGTCGGACGAGACTCGTTTCAAATTGTATCGAGCGGATGGACGTGTACGGCTATGGAGACAACCTCATGAATCCATGGACCCTGCATGTCAGCAGGGAACGGTTGAAGCTGGTGGAGGCTCTGTAATGGCGTGGGGCCTGTGGAGTTGGAGTGATATGGGATCCCTGATATGTCTCTGACAGGTAACACGTTCGTAAGCATCCTGTCTGATCACCTGCATCCATTGATGTCTATTGTGCATTCCGACAGACTTGGGCAATTCCAGCTGGACAATGCGACATCCCACACGTCCTGAATTGCTACAGAGTGGATCCAGGAACACTCTCCTGAGTTTAAACTCTTCCGCTGGCCACCAAACTCTCCGGAGACGAACATGATTGAGAATGTCTGGAATGCCTTGCAACGTGCTGTTCAGGAGAGATCTCCACGTCCTTGTACCCTTCCGGATTTATGGACAGCCCTACAGGATTCATGGTGTCAACTCCCTCGAGCACTACTTCAGACATTTGACGAGTCCATGCCACGTCTTGTTGCGGCACTCCTGCGCGCTCGCCAGGGCACTACACGATGACGATATTAGGGAGGTGTACCAGTTTCTTTGGCTCTTCAGTGTAGTTTCTTATTATACTTTCAAATGTCCACCAGCTCCAAAACCGAGCGAGGTGGTGCAGTGGTTAGCACGCTGGACTCGCATTCGGGAGGATGACGGTTCAATCTCGCGTGCGCCCATCCTCATTTAGGCTTTCCCTGATTTCTCTAAAATGTTTCAGGCAAATGCTGGAATGGTTCCTTTGAAAGGGCACGGCCGACCTCCTTCCCTCTCCTTCCCTAATCCGATGAGACCGAGGATCTCGCTTTCTGGTGTCTTCCCCGCAAACAACCCAACCCCAACCCACACTGAAATTTTCTCTTTCTGCATTTGCTTCTAACCACTCGGACCAGCTCCAAGGCTGTGCTTCATGTTTACAAGCTTATGTCCATTTGTTAAATTTTTATATGCTTGGTTCTGTTTGTAAATAATTATGGCAATAAACCAAATTATTACAGCAAATGATAATGTACTTTCGTAGCTAGATGAGTATCTTCATTACCATATCTGTATGAGGTGTGGTACCTGTATTTTCATGCTCCACGGGCCACCCCTAGTATTTTTCATTTAATAAGACATTGTCCATTACACGACATCGTTTCTCTTGAATTTGCATCTGAATTTGCATCTGTCGGTTACCGGATATCAGACTTTTAGCACCTCAGGGATGTGCTAAACGGGTCAAACGACACCTCACACCACCAGCAGACCTACCAAGGTTCCTAGATTTTAGAATTTTGTGGCCATTAGCAACTGCCACTTCATGCTAATGGTCTATTTCCTGTATGCATTCCACAATTTCTACAGCGCTTGGTCTCTCAGATTGTGATCTTTATACGAATCGCTTCTTTTAGATATATGTTTATTTTATTTCTTTATTCATCCAAATATCTTTCTAGATTGTCAGATAAATCATTCATTTATACATAGTACGTATGACTATGTGCCTGCACGCACACACACACACCCACACCCACCGACCCGCCCACATACATACACACACACACACACACACACACAAACACACTTACACACGCACAGAAACACACACACACACACACACACACACAGAGCGTGTAATGGTACTTGATATTTTTCAGCATAAAAATGCTAACTCCCTGAAATCGAGCGGCGTGCAACAGCACTTACTTCGCGAAAACTGGGAGGGAATACTGGAGTACTGGTGTTTCGAAGTTCAACCATCAGAGAACACTCGCAAGCTGATTATTAGTTGTGAACCGACTTGAACTTTTAGTGGCATGGCAGATAATGGCACAGCTGAAGTATGTCACGAGCAGTGGCCTCACTTTATTTGCATGTGTAAACGCGGCTTGATTAACTAATACGTAATGAAACAGGAGGGGGCAGTGGTAAGAAACCGGGTTTGGCCATTTAATACTAAGCTTATATTCTGTGTCGCATGTTTACTGGTATCATGTATTTCTAGTAGCGTCATTTTCCTGCTTTTCTTAACAGTATGTAAAGCTTCACAACCTCCATATTGAATCTGTCTCTCTTAGTATCCAGTACTCAAGTTCAGATAACCTAATTTCCACAGTTCTTTATGTGGAGCGACCAACATATACTTTTCCACAGTGCTTCCATGTAATTGTACGTAAATGCACCACTCTGTGGTTAATTTGTTGAATTAAATTTTAGGTACATAAACATTAGATCATAGCTATAAATTCAACTTTATTTCTCATCTGTTGTTGAATGTAACGATACCCACATGAAAAACTTTATTTTTTACGTTTAGTTAAATGTAACTAGTTCTGCATGACATCATAATGTAACACTTTCCTTTGTAAACATTCTACATCCAATTATTTTTGTTTGTTTTGTATTTTTCAAGGTGAAGAAAACATCAGTCAGGGCTTAAGTCTTAGGTATGTTGTAACTGGGCGACTGGCGCCCACAAGGCAGTACGAGGAGCGGTCTGTGATCGTGAGCCGTGTGATCAGCGTGTCGCCAGTCCCTCCAGCCGTTATTTCCAGCACATGAATCCTTGTCATGCCGCATCTCATTCAACCTCACAAGGACTGAGTGTTCCCATTCCAGATATTCCTGCCTCAGAAAAAATCTGAGGGAGTACGGAAGATCTACCTCGATTCCTATCACACCACAGTCACTGAAACCAATCCTTCCACTTCAGAGGCGGTATCCTGTTAGCTCGTATACGTCATAAGTCATTTAATCTGTGTTTGCGACATCCAATTGTTACCTGGCGCTCGCGTAAGAAGCCAAAGCCGGTTGGTGACCAAATAATTGATGTAATTTTGCAGAGCATTACGATAGTGTTTTCTATTTAATATGTTTGCCATGTTCTGCTAAGTACCAACGGGCAATTATTTATTTATTTATTTATTTAGCGTATGGAATTACATATGAACAGCGACTAACAATTGTGGATTACATAGTTTTACAAAATTTTACAAAAATATATTAATTTCATAATTTATAATTTAAAAAACAAGACTATAAATTAATATCTAATTTTTCGATCCATTTAAGGGCTGCCTCTGTCACTTCAAAGAAATCTTCCAAGTTCCCATGGTAAGCTCTTCTGCTACAGCTTGTTACATTGTGATGGATCGTCTGGTGTTCATTTCTACAATCACACTGAGAAGATGAAGCCCTTCCCCATCGGTAAAAGTTTCCAGCAGAGATGCCGTGGCCTGTGTGGATCCGATTAATTGCTTTCCAGGCACGTCGCGTTTGTTCCATACCGGCTAGTCTTGTGTCAGGTCTTTGGAGGGTCTGATGTTCCTCATGGGCAATAGTGTTCCACATTTCTGTCCACATTTTGTTGATACTGAAAGTAGCTGCCTGTAGCGATTCTGCGAGTAGGACAGATGGCTGCCTGGATTTTAATCGATTCATTCAAAGTGCAGGAACGTCAGAGTGTATTGTAAGCTCGGGGATTTTAAGTGTTTTTTAGTATTCCTTGAGGAGGGCATTCTGTCTTCGAAGGTCTGGTGGAGCAATGTTGCTTACATGTGGTAACAAGTAAACAGGAGTAGATTTGATGCAGCCTGTTATTGTCCTCATTGCTGCATTTAGCTCCATGCCAATTTTTCTCACGTGTGTGGTATTGAGCCACACTGGGACACAGTATTCAGCAACAGAATAGACCAGCCCTAAGGCAGCCCATCGCAGTGTCGTAGCTCTTGCGTCCCATGAGGTACCACTCAGCTTCTGTATGATGTTATTGGGTGATCTCAGCTTTGCTGCGGTGTTTTCTATGTGCTTCCTGTAAGAGAGGGTTCTTTCAAGAGTCACTCCTAGATATTTTGGAGAGTCTTGATGGTGAAGGACCTGACCATTGAAGGTGACATTCAACTTCGCATTGGCCATTCTGTTGTTAAGGCGGAAGCAGCTGACTTCCGTCTTCGTTAGATTTGGTATCAATCTCCACTTTTTGAAGTATTCATCTATTTTGCTTAGATTTGCGGATAGAATCTCCTCACCAGCCTCAAGAGTTCTCTGCTGAGTGGCCAAGGCCAGATCGTCTGCATAGATGAACATCCTAGACTCTGTTTCAGGGAGGTCAGATGTATACAACAGGATTGGCGCCAAAACTGAGCCTTGAGGAAGACCATTATTAAGTTTCTTCTGTCTGCTTAGTTGGTTGCCGAGGACTAAATGGTAGTATCTCTCAGATAGCATGTTGTTTATGACCCTGATTGTGGTTTGGCAGTGTATTACACTGGCGAGTTTGTACAAGAGCCCTTGTCTCCATACTGTATCATAGGCAGCTGTAAGATTAATTAATTAATATATTCTATGTACTGATTATTTGATTATTGCAATTCACCAAATGGAAATACGCTCGAAAGTCTGATTTGTACTGAGGTGACGAAAGTCGTGGGATAGCGATATGCACGTATACATATGGCGATAGTATCGCGTACACAAGGTATAAAAGGGCAGTGCATTGGCGCAGCTGGCATTTGTACTCAGATGTTCGATGTGAAAAGGTTTCCGACGTGATAATGGCCGCACTGCAGGAACTGATACAGAACGCGGAATTTTAGCTGGAGCTAGATGCAAGGCACATTCCATTTCGAAAATCGTTAGGAAATTCTATAAACCGAGACACACAGTGCCAAGACTGTGCCGACAAAACCAAATTGCAGGCATTACCTTTCACCACGGAAAACGCAGTGGTCGACAGACTTCACTTAACGACCGAGAGTAGCGGCGTTTTTGTAGAGTTGTTAGCGCTAACAGGCAGTGAATACTGCATTAAATACCCCAGAAATCAATGTGGGACGTAAGACGCACGTATCCGTTAGGACAGTGCTGTGAATTTTGCTTTAATGGTTTGTGGCAGCAGGCGACCGACTCGAGTGCCTTTTTAACGGCACGACGCCGCCAACAGCACCTCTCCTAAGCTCGTAACCATATCGGTTAGACCGTATACTAGAAATCCGTGGCCTGGTCAGATGAGTCCCGATTTCAGTTGGTAACAGCTGATGGTAAGGTTCGAGTATGGCACACATGCCATGAACCCAAGTTGTCAACAAGGCACTGTGCAAGTTGGTAGTAGCTCCATAAGAGTGTGGGCTGTGCTTCCATGAAACTGACTGGGCCCTCTGGTCCAACTGAATCAGTGATTCACTGGAAATAATTATGTTCGGCTACTTGGAGACCATTTCCATTGAATGAACTTCATGTTCCCAAACAAGGACGTCACCCGGCCGCAATTGTTCACGATTGATTTGAAGAACATCCTGGACAGTTAGAGCCAGTGATCCGGCCACCCAAATCGCCCGATGTGAATTCCATCGAACATTTATGCACATGACCGCGAGTTCAGTTCGTGCACAAAATAAATCCTGCACCGGCAATACTTTCGCAATTATGGACGGCTATAGAGGCAGCATGGCTCAATATTTCTAAAGGAGACTTCCAACGACTTGTTGAGTCCATGCCATGTCGATTTGCTGCACTACGCCGGGCAAAATGAGATCCGACCCGATATTGGGAGGCATCCCATGACGTCTTTCACCCAAGTATACTTCCTCTACGAACCGGATACTCTACATTAGTAGTCTTGGAATCCGGCTACAGCACCTTTTTTTAATACACCCTGTAAAATATTTAGAAACTAAGCACTTTGTGGAGCCGAAAACTTGCCTGTTACAAGGGTGTTTGCGCAACCTCTGCTGTGATCCACATATGGCCGCGGCGGCGCTTGGGTGTCCTCGCTGCGCCCATGTTTACCTCTCTGCAACAGCCTGGCGCTGCCCACTCAACTCGCGCTGGCTCGTAAATTTTCTACACACACACACACACACACAGTCTGCGCACACACACACACACACACACACACATCCACGCACGCACGCAGGCACAGATAAACAGTGGAGAGAGCGCGCGCGCCACTGGCTGAAGCGGTGCGTGGAGTGCTCACGCATTTCTTTTTCTTGTGTTCCTTTTGGCAAGCGCCCAGCGCCGAATGGCGAAAAAAGAAGCAGATAAAAAGGCTGGCCTTTTGGGCGGCTGGCAGCTGGCTCGGCGACAACGGCAAGCCGCAGCGCCTCGCATTTCCGCGGCCATCTGTCTAGCGCCCGCTGCGCGCTTCTTCGCCAGTCCTCGTAACCTTGCTACTAATTTATTCAGGCACTGTTGCGCGCAATGGTATTACTGTGCCGCCGTAAACTTCTGACACCCCACTCAGCATTTCCTTTTAACAGATCCCTTAGACTGTTACCGTGCCAGTTATTTGTTCGTCGAAAATGTGTACGTAATTATTTTTTTATGGCCCCTTACATGATTTTTTGTGACTGAATTACTTAGCGAAGCAGTTTCTATGATACCAAAGGTACCTGAGAAACTGCTTAGCATGTTCTTCTGGTGTGCCTCTCCTGCGTGCTCTGCAACAATCTGCTATTACAGTTTTACGATTTTTACATTGTTGTTATCACACCCTAGTAATTACAATATGTCAAAGTAACAAGACATTCTTGTTTACTATTAACAGTATAATGTAGAAAACAGCCAGCTCGAGAGCATGACTACTCAGTAATTTACCACATATATTGCAGGAGAGAGCTGTTAGCGCTAGTACAGTCGTATTCAGAATGATTCTTAATTCATGTTCCTAACTCTGAAGATTTGTTTGAGGGGTGTTCAGTAAGTAATGCAACACATTTTTTTCCCGGAGCAGATTAGTTTTATCCAGTATCATGTTGTTGTTGTGGTCTTCAGTCCAGAGACTGGTTTGATGTAGCTCTCCATGCTACTCTATCATGTGCAAGCTTCTTCATCTCCCTGTACCTACTTCAACCTAGATCCTTCTGAATCTGTTTACTGTATTCATCTCTTGGTCTCTCTCTACGATTTTTACCCTCCATGCTGCCCTCCAATACTAAATTGATGATCCCTTGATGCCTCAGAATATGTCCTACCAACCGATCCCTTCTTCTAGTCAAGTTGTGCCACAAATTTCTCTTCTCCCCAATTATGTTCAATACCTCCTCATTAGTTACGTGATCTACCCATCTAATCTTCAGCATTCTTCTGTAGCACCACATTTCGAAAGCTTCTATTCTCTTCTTGTCCAAACTATTTATCGTCCATGTTTCACTTCCATACATGGCTACACTCCATACAAATACTTTCAGAAACGACTTCCTGACACTTAAATCTATACTCGATGTTAACAAATTTCTCTTCTTCAGAAACGCTTTCCTTGCCATTGCCAGTCTACATTTTATATCCTCTCTACTTCGACCATCATCAGTTAATTTGCTCCCCAAATAGCAAAACTCATTTACTACTTTAAGCCTCTCATTTCCTAATCTAATTCCCGCAGCATCACCCGATTTAGTTCAGCTGCTCGTCCAGGTCCTTTGCTGTCTGTGACAGAATTACAATGTCATCGGCGAACCTCAAAGTTATTACTTCTTCTCCATGGATTTTAATTGCTACACCGAATTTTTGTTTTGTTTCCTTTACTCCTTGCTCAATACACAGATTGAATAACATCGGGGAGAGACTACAACCCTGTCTCACTCCCTTCCCCACCACTGCTTCCCTTTCGTGCCCCTCGACTCTTATAACTGCCTTCTGGTTTCTGTACAAATTGTAAATAGCCTTTGGCTCCCTGTATTTTACCCCTACCACCTTCAGAATTTGAAAGAGAGTATTCCAGTCAACATTGCCTAAAGCTTTCTCTAAGTCTACAAATACTAGAAATGTAGGTTTTCCTTTCCTTAATCTATTTTCTAAGTATCATATACGCCAAATAATTCCCCACTCTTTTGGCTTCAAAACCCTATTATTAACATAATCTCCGTTCAGTGTGATGACCTTACGCCACCTTACTGGGAGCAGCGAGGTGTTTGACTGTGATTCGTGTGTCACCTCGAATGAGTGTGTCCGCACGTTTTAACGTTGGAAGAGTCACAGCTGTGTGCGACCGGCCTTTTTGCGATGAAGTGAAACGCCTCCCCCAACGTCTCGGTGTGCTTTTGTTCACTGCCAAGCCTCCGTAGACATTCTGCAAGTGCCTATGAATATCTGCGATGCTCTGATTTTCCGCCAAAACAAACTCAGTGGCAGCTTTGTGCTTAGAACGCACCTCCGTTACAGAAGTCACGTATAGCACCGTCACACGTCGGTACTTCATGAAACTGTAGGGGCTGAAGCGGGAATATTCCACGATGTCCAGCAAAAAATTCCGCAGTTTTTCAACCGGAATTGGCCGAGAAAAATAGGGTTGCATTACTTATTGAACGCCCCTTGTAGTAGAGACCGTGTTGGCACTATTCACACCCTGAAAAGTACTGTGCCTTTGCTACAGATAAAAACAAGTAAAACTTTTGCAGTGGCCTTCATGCAGTCGTTCCAGATTCATTTAAATCTTCTTGTTGGCCTGCACGGATAATGTTTTCTACTGCACCACAGTCACATTAAAGGTTTTATGCAGTACCCCATTCATAAAGAGTTGCTTTTCATCTTGCACACCTGGTTCTAATGCGGTTGAGGTGACACCATGTTGTCTTGGTAATTTCCTTCCTGTCGGCGATACTGTTGGATCAGTGTGACTCGGCAGGCCTCTTGCAATTGAATCTTGTCAATGGCTAGAAACAGGTGGTGGAGGCTGTTGAGATCTTACATAGCTTTTCTAGTTAATTATTACATACATAACCATTTAATTATACCGCTAACAGCTGTTTATGTAGCGGACGAGCAGTGTTAGAAGAAGCGTCGAATGCAGTGTGAGGCGCGAATATAATTCATTGCGTTTGTCCCTCAGCAACTGCTTGGGTTATCACGTTAATTGCCACTGTACTAATTACCAAGCTCACTGCGAATTACTACAGCTCGTCACATAGCATACTTCGGGTAGTGGAACGCATCGTTTCACATGTTTTTATTCATGTTGCAGGGAACCAATGCAATTTCAGACAAGCTTGTTATTCAAAATAAAACTTACACTATGCAGATCACAAAGCTACATAGAATGTAACAGGATTTTCGAAACATCCTGAATAGAGCTGTGAATCAACTTAAAAAAATAAAAATAAACATGAAATCCAATTTTCATGTGTACTGTCAGACCAAAGTACCTGGACATATGTTTGTGGGGCGTGTCCACCCTCTCCTTGGTTGCAGCTTTATTTCTGCTGGGGACACTTTCAATGAAATCTCTGGTTGTCTGTGGAGGAATGGCAGCCGATTCTACTTCAAGAGCTGAAACAGGAGAGGGTAGTGATTTTCGACACTGGGGTCCGGCCGAATGCGACGATCTAATTCATCCGTTTTGGTCCAGATGGGTCTCTAGACAGGCCAGTCCATTCCACGAATGTTGTTGTCCACAAAAGATTGCCTCACAGATGCTGCTTTATTGTCATGTCGGCATTGTCATGCTGATACAAACGGCCACCGTTTCCTAACTGTCCCTCTACTGTACACAGTACACAATGCTGTAAAATGTGTTCATATTCTTCCTCATTGAGCGTTTTCTTAAGAGCATTGTGGGGACCATGCCCTAACCACGAAAGACCCTCCGCACAGTGACACCACCTATCCCCGTACCTCACTGCTGGCGCCACACGCGACGACCGGTAGCGTTCTCCAGACATTCGCCAAACCCTTCCATAGGATTGCCTCAGGTTATAGTGAGACTGATCAAGTCACTCGTTTCTAGTCGTTCACTGTTCAGAGCCTCCGCTCTTTACACCACCTCAGGCGTCGCTCAGCATCGACTACAGAAATGTGTGTTTTACGAGGAGATCGACCATTGTAGCCCATTCTTTTTCACTCCGCACGCCCATTCATTGTGCTAGCTGGACCTCTATTAGCGCTCTGGAGCTCACCTCTGCAGAATTCAGGCTATTTTTACAGTCATCTTTCATAATGCTCGACCGTCCCTGTCAGTCCATGAGGCCTGTTCTGTTTTGGCTTAGCTATGGTTGTTCCTTCACGTTTCCACTTCATAGTCACATAACCGACAGTAGACGTGGGCAGTTTTGGAAGGGTTGAAACGTTCCTAATGGACTTGTTACTCAGGTGACATACAGTGACTAGTCCACGTTCGAAGTCACTGAGCTCTCCTGCTGTTGCTGCAAAGCTGCAGTCTCTACTAACAACGCAGTACTCCCTGCCTCCTTTTATACTGGTGGGTCCGTCTCTCGTGACATCAACTGGTGAATTCTACATTACGTAGAAGTGTCTGGATATTTTTGATAAGACAGTGTATAACAATTTTCGATCTTACGAGTATATGCTCGTCTCTTGCAAATGCCATCAATTTTGTCTGGTCAGCAGAGATTTTCATTTTATGTTTTTTGGACAGCAAGCCCAATTTGTGGGCAGCGGTATAGACTTTCGTATCATCGTCCTATATAATTACCGACCATCAACAAATAAATATGCAATTAGTTGTGTTTTGCACGGTATAAATCTGACATTTCTTCATTCATCTGGAATTTTCCTCTAATCAGCACATGTTGAAGAAATGCAGCATCCCAAAATTCCGAAATGTGGCATCGTATTTTATAAGTTCTGCATTAATTCCGTATTGTCCTCAGGATTTTCGAATTTTTGTCCTGAGAAATACTTCATTGAGTTC
The DNA here is from genome assembly GCF_023898315.1 of Schistocerca nitens. Lineage (NCBI taxonomy): Eukaryota > Metazoa > Arthropoda > Insecta > Orthoptera > Acrididae > Schistocerca > Schistocerca nitens. The sequence continues at coordinate 1,092,226,414 of NC_064615.1, read as the reverse complement.
TTGAGCAGTAAGTAAACCTCTTTAATTAGCTTCCTCCGTTACGTCGATATCTTTAGCCCAATTTTATTTCGTTTTGCATCCTCAGAAACATCATTATGCCGAAGATACAGAAATAACAGAAGTAACTTATACTGCAGTATTATGGATTTTCTGTTTGTTTCTGAGTTTGAATGCCTATTGTCGTGTCTAAAGAAGCGACAGAGGGAAGACAGTCTAACAAGACCTGAGAAGAACCTGCGTTATTGTCCTTTTTTCTCGCTATAGGACTTCAAACGCTTAGCTTCAGCTGATCATCACACTCGTCGCAGAACTTCACTGTACAGTATTGCTGGCGAAACTCGTGGTCGTGTGATAGTGAGATCGAAAACCTCAGATAGAAACCTCTAGATGGATACAGAAAACCAGAAGAAGAAACAGAATTGTTCACCAGAACCAGTCTCAAGAAATATGACTTGTCGCTTACGGTAACGGCCAAACTAATTAAAAGAACAGAAACTTAGGCATTAAAATACTCGTCGTCCAGTTTCTTCTTTTGCAAGACTGTCTCATCTTTGCCGTGTCAAGCGTACGCAAATGAGGTGTTAAAAACGGATAAGGGCAAACAGGAAACATCTCATCAACCCAAAGCAAACGTTCGGCGCAAATGTCGCTGAAAGACATCTCCGGTCAGCGATAGACGGTTTATTTTTTTCACATCGGCGAGATCGTTTGCTTTTCTGCTGACACTAAGTTACACGGAAGAGGAGAAGATATGGATTGTATACAGAAAGAGGATGGGCGTAAAAAACAGTGAGCAGTTATCGACGGAGTGTGAAAGTAGGCTGCGAGGAAGACCGTAGAAGAAGAAATAAGAAAATAATAGCAGGGATAAAGGGTCGCAGATGCGCAGAGAGCAGATTTCCGCTGCCACCATTGACATGTCTCTCTCCTAAATCTTTCTATATCAGTAACTATGCTCGGGGGTGCAATGAAAACAGTTTATTGAGAGATTTGGTGGTGATAAACACCGTCCTTTTCGGATCTAAAGACTAAAACTGGAGCTTAGGCGACTGAAAATTTAGATCAACGAAGGGCAGCAAAGAAAGCCTACAACTATACATGTTGAGGAGTACCTTAGGGAACTGCGGTAGAACAATCTTTCTTTCCCCAGATACAAAAATACTTGGCAGAAAGGATTTTCCGATTTATGAGGCCATCCGTAGGCGTCACTATTATATGCAGTAAGCTCGCGTCACTAGAAAATTGTTACGAAAATAGAAAGACTCGATGATGACCAGCGCTTGGTTCAGACTGTTATCTGACCATAACGTACATAAACGTAATGCAACGCCGACATATAGACAAAAACACCGGGTATCGTTTGAGTAAACTATTGGTGATCATTTACTGGAATCACTCACAATCTTCCTCTATCTAGAAGTATCTTTTGTGACCGGTTTAAGACAGAACCACCACATAAATCTGTCTCTGGACAAGGCATATGTCAAACTGACATGTAATCCTAAAGATTTATAATACACTCATGGAAGAATCGGCTGAAAAAAAGAAAACAACTGTTCGATCAATTCTGAAGTCTTGCTCGTCGCCCTGGGTAACTTACAAAGTTCAGTTAATTGAAGAAGTATGAAAGATTATCGGCACACTTCATCTCGAACCTGTTTCATTCAGCTCATTCTCCCTGAATATGCCGTTAAAGATCGCCCTGGAATACATAAGAGGCGAGCCTGACGGCCCGTAATCTAGTCCTGTGTCAAGAAACAGTAGCGCAATTGAAATTCACGAAATGAGCAAGTCTTTGCATAAGCTTCTCAGACATCAAAACGAGGTTTCATATCGGGACTCGAACCTGAATCATTGTCCGTCCACGAAATTAAGCCATCAAGCAACTACCACGACATTATTAAAAGCTTTCCTCTACCAGTATTTCTCTGCTATTTGAAAATTTTTCGACTTAGCATTAAAAAATGCACTAGTCTTCGACCTAATCCACTTTGAATCTAATGTTTTGACAACGAGAAGATTTAATCCCTGACAGGTCTGCAAAATATCCATTGTAAGTAACTTGTTTATATGTGTGTATGTTGGTGGCGCTATTGACTGTATCAAATCACTGACAGCGCTATGTCCCTTGCTAAGAGACTCTGTAGTTGGACGGATTCTGGTTAGTAGTTAGCAGCTAGCAGTTAGCGAGCGGACGGTTTGGACGTGTGTCCTTCATGGAGATTTAGTATTAGTAGGACATGCATTGTAAAATGATAATTGATATATTTGCTAATGTTTGGGTAGTGGAATTATAGACAATTACATAATTTTTGGAACTGGGTGTCACATGACTAAGGTAAAATCTGATATATACGAGGTGCGGCTAGAAAAAAACCGGACTGATGCTGGAAAAAAACATTTATTTACAATTATTTACAATTTCATGTTATCTCCTTCAATGTACTCTCCTCCTCGGTCTCTACACAGCTCCATACGAATTTTCCACTGTTCATAGCAATGCTGCAGATCATTTTCGGTAAGTCCATACATTACTTCCGTCGCTTTTTCTTTTACAGCTTCAACAGTCTCAAATCTAGTTCCTTTCAAAGCTGACTTGACTTTAGGGAAAAGAAAAAACTCACAGGGGGCCAAATCAGGTGAGTAGGGTGGATGATCTAAGATGGGAATGTTGTGTTTTGCCAAAAACGTCTTCACTGACAACGCACTGTGAGCTGGGGCATTGTCTTGGTGAAGGATCCATGACTTTTTTCTCCACAAATCGTTCCGTTTTCTCCGTACTCGCTCACGTGGGGTAGCCAGGACGCTAATGTAGTAATGCTGATTCACTGTTTGTCCCTCTGGTACCCAATCAATGTGCACAATCCCTTTGATGTCAAAAAAAAAAAAAAAAAAAAAAAAACAATCATCATTGCCTTGAATTTCGATTTGGACATTCGTGCTTTTTTTTGTCGTGGAGAACCAGGAGTTTTCCAATGCATCGATTGGCGTTTAGTTTCGGGATCGTAAGTAAAAAACCACGATTCATCGCAAGTAATAACATTTTGTAAGAAGGTGGGATCACTTTCAATGTTTTCCAGGATGTCAGAACAAATCATTCTTCGGCGTTCCTTCTGTTCAATTGTGAGACACTTTGGAACCATTTTTGAACACACTTTGTTCATGTTGAAACTTTCATGAAGAATCTGCCTAACACTTTCCTTGTCAACTCCTGTTAACTCAGACACTGCTCTGATTGTTAAACGGCGATCTTGTCGAACAAGTTTACCGATTTTTTCAATGTTTGCATCATTTTTTGCTGACAATGGTCTGCCAGTGCGAGTGTCATCACTGGTGTCTTCGCGGCCATCTTTAAATCGTTTAAACCACTCAAACATTTGTGTTCGCGATAAACAATCATCGCCGTACACTTGTTGTAACATTACAAACGTTTCACTTGCAGATTTTCCTAGTTTGAAACAAAATTTGATGTTAACACGCTGTTCTTTCTGTACACTCAACATTTTCCGACGCACAGACAAAACGTCAACTACTTAAAACAGACGCCACGGGCAGACTGAGTGCAGGAGGCAGATGAAACTCGAGCAGTAGGCGGAGCGAGAGTCACGTGACAGGCCACGCGACTTTCAGCCTTATTGCATTCGTTTTATTGTTTCACCAGTACTAGTCCGGTTTTTTTCTAGCCACACCTCGTACAATGTTTACTCTTCAACAAAATCTTTCTTTTGCTAACCATATGACTACTAGTAGTTAGAGCCTATAGTAGTTACAATCTTTTTATTCAGCTGGCTATAGTTGCTGCTTGCTGTAATTGCTGTAGTTCGTGTTATGAAGATTTTCTCTGAGGTAAGTGACTTCTGAAAAAGTATGGGTTATTGATAGGATTTCTTCCAATTTAGGGCCATTCTTTTGTGTTAATTATTAGAAGTCAAGTTATCATTTTAGAGCAGTCAGAATGCGTTGCGCTTGTATATTGTGGGTAATAAACGAATAGGTTAAGTCTGAGTCGCCCTTGTCAGGGAAAATTCTGTACGTCAGTGTTGAAATGATAAAAACAAGTAACGAGGCAGTACTTACAGTTCCATTCAGCAAGTTTAGTAGACTCAAAACAAAAGAGTTCAACATCTACGATACCATTACTTCTTAACTGGACTCAGAATGTTTCCAGGCTGATGAATGAGGCAAATCTTCTACCAATTTCAGTTCTTTCAGTCATCCCGTTGCCAAAGTACGTTTTGGACTAGTGCAGTGTCGTCCTGATTTTGTATTGCAGTCCACGCCTCTTCCTGTGCATTACTTTCCAGGTAGACGATGTTAGTTGCGCAACAGCAGATAGGAACTATTTTATGATCTTGCGAGGTAATCAGTGCGATCAATCTGTTTCCTACACCAGAAAACTCTAGTCATAATTCCTTCAACACATGAAATCGTGTTTACTGTTTTCGGTGCAAGGCTCTTACCTTTTGCCAACTTCCGTAACTGTTACTATCGTGTCGTGCTCGACTTTAGTTTCATCGATAACTACAAATCACTTTAATTCTTCTCAAATAGGTTAAAAATAACGGAGGAAAATTATTTTCGCATTTTAACAGTTATTACTCCATGTGAATTGTACACCTTTTTTTACACATCAGATATGTTACTCATCTTTAATGACTGATTTTCCAATACCACAGTGCGGAATCTTTCGGTGTTTCCAACTGCGGTAGCCACATTTCATTTTAACTGCTCGTTTGTTAACTGTTGAAATTAAACGAGCAGACTCCTCATGAGGCTTTACCACCTTTTCATGAAATTATATTGGCGACAAATAATCAAAAACAACGAATTTTATTACATGACGGAATGTAAGCTGCCCTATTTGATCAAAAGACACACAGCACCACGACTTTAAAACGCATGTAAACAAGACCACGCTCACACTTGACCTACTTTATTGTGCAACATATAATAACACAAAAATAGAACATTAATTGATATCAGTTACACCTCTTTGGCCGAAACATCTTCAAATTCCCCTTGTAGCTATAACGTTTGTAAGTCACTGAAAACAGGTCTATTTTGCAGACGACGTGGCACTAATTACCTGCTCCGTAGAAAGACCTACGAGCCAGTTTCGTTGCCATGCAATCAAAGCAGACTGCAAGTGTCAGTGGAGGAAACTCAGAAATGTACAGACGTCAAACAAGCCGATAACGATGTATCACTGGGACAAGGCAAGAGAACGGAGAAATTTAAGTATCTTGGTGAATGGATTGAACTTATTAGTGAAAGTAGTCCCTCTCCCAGAGAGCAAGAAAGTTGGAAGTAGTCAGCAAACAAAAATAAATACTTATATTACGAAGTTAAGCTTAACACATTCCAGCAGCAGTCCTAAAGTTCTGTGCGCCATGGAGTGTGTGTCAGCAAGCAGAAAAGAGTTGACTGTAAAACTGGAAGTTAGGGAGAGAGAGAGGGAGAGAGAAAGAGAGAGAGAAGACGGAAGTTGTTGAGCCGAATATTTGTAGACTAACAATATCATCCGCTGCTTCGCTCACGTTCGCGTAGTAATTACATCAAAAATAATTTCACCAACCTATAGTAGGCCTATTGTAAATTAATGTATTAATGAGCCGTTTCTTTTTCTATGCTATTCTGACAAAATAAATTTGTTGTTAAATAGCTGTCTTTGATTTAGTTCACAAACTGCAACACCCTCTAATCTTTTCCCGGCAATTAAGGCTTCTGGAGCATGGTCTTTTCCGAGTATAGTTCTGTCCAAAAAGTAGTTCTGGCATATGAAATTTTAGGGTTTTGTTAATCATGCGTTTTGCGTTCCTGTGATGATATTTCCACAGAAACTTAAAAAAAAAAATAGTTTGAATCGCTCTGAGTACTATGGGCCTTAACTTCTGAGGTCATCAGTCCCCTAGAACTTAGAAGTACTTAAACCTAGGCCGGCCGCAGTGGTCTAGCGGTTCTAGGCGCTCAGTCCGGAACCGCGAGACTGCTACGGTCGCAGGTTCGAATCCTGCCTCGGGCATGGATGTGTGTGCTGTCCTTAGGTTAGTTAGGTTTAAGTAGTTCTAAGTTCTAGGGGACTGATGACCACTGATGTTAAGTCCCACAGTGCTCAGAGCCATTTGAACCATTTTTGAACTTAAACCTAACTAACCTAGGGACATCACACACATCCATGCCCGCGGCAGGATTCGAATCTGCGAGCGTAGCAGTCGCGCAGTTCCAGACTGTAGCGCCGAGAACCGCTCGGCCACTGCGGCCGGCAGAAACTTACACCCCCTAACACATATTTCTATGCATCTAACCGAGAAGTGAAATGCCAGTTTTCATAGATTTAACTTTAAAGACCTTTTAATGTAATGAAATATTTTTTTTTAAACTTAACATCCCTTAGTTCACCCCCTCAGGCTTTAGACTTCCAAAAACGATGAAACATCTATTTTTGAAATTTGTAACAGAGATGCCAAATACACATTTTCATACACATAGCGTTGAAAAGGCTTTCATAATGAATTATTTCATGAAACGTTTCACCCCGTGTTTCACTCCCTTGGACGGTCGGATTTCCAAAACCAGGTTTCTAACCGCGAAACCAAATACCAGCTTTCAAAAATTTAACTTCTAAAATGTTCTCACAATGAAACATTTTCATAAAACATTTCACGCGCTATTTCAACGCGTTATGAACCAAATTTCCAAAGACAGTGAACTGTATATTCTTTTATTTCTGACAGAGAAGCCAAATACAAATTTTCACAGGTCTAGCTTAAAAAATGCTTGCATAATGAAATACTTCCATAAAAACTTTCAACCCCTGTTTCACCCTCATAGGAGTTGAACTTTCAAAAACAGTGAAACAACCTTTTTTTTATTTCTAATCGAGCCAAATTCAAATTTTAATAGATTTAGCTTTAAAAATGCTTTCATAATGAAATATTTTCATAAAACATTTCATCCCTTATTTCACCCTCATAGGGGTTGCATTTCGAAAAATCTCTCCTTAAACGACGCCTCCCAATCTTTTTCTATCCTTTTGGTTTGAGCTGGGCGATGATGAGTTAGTGAGTGAGTGAGTCCGTCAGTCAGTCGGAACATTGCCTATTATATGTAGAGATGAGGAGTGTCAGAGACGTTACAATTCAGACGTGTACACACAGATAAAGAAACTCTCCAGTTCTATGAGAATAGGTGGGTAACTTTTTATGCTCATATTAAAACATTATATCCTAGTGGATCTGCCAATTGTAAGTACATTTAGTGATAAAACAAAAAAATTTTGCAATATTTCATTGATGTAAACAGAAATCTACGTAAGCGAACTGTAGCTTAGAGATTTAAAAGACACGGAGACTGTGAAGAACCTCAATAAAGTACAAAGATTTCAACGAAGACGAGTAATTGAGAGGGAAGACCAGTAACAGAAGAAAATGCAATAATACTGAACAAAGACGAAAGCTCAGTGGTTGACCAAAACGCGCTGCCAAGGAAGTCTAGACGAGTAAGTGCGAAAAACAGGCTTTCGTTTCACACTTCGTTAGTTTGCAAACGGCCAGTTTGTCTCTGTCCTTATTGTGGCGCAGAGGAAAGCGAAAACTGGGTCAACGGTCGTAAAAGCTTCACGTACAATTTCGAGCACGATATTTGCGATGGTATACAGTACGCATACAAAAAGGCCCTCACATACACGGCAGCATATCATCTCATTCCTGCCAGAACAACTGCGACCCGGCAATAAAAAGGCGAAGAAAAGATGTTATTGCCTACTGTGGAGAAGACTGACATTGTAGACCGAGGCAAGATGTTTGTCATTTATGGGAGCTTAGTGTCTCAGATGCAGGAACACAGCAGTGACGTCTGTGCTAGATCGGTTTAAATTAGAAGTGGCAAGCGTTACGCAACGTGTTTGTGAATGTTCACACCTAGCACGCACGGTGCGACCTTCCGTAGTTGCCTGAATTATTACCTCTCAACCCCGCACTGGCGGCAAGGCTAATGGTGCGTTCGCTGCCAGCTGGTTACGAACTGTAGGTCATCTGTACCCTGGCGCCTACAATCCACTTGGCGCAGTGTGGGTGTGAAAACAGCACGTCACTGCTCACCGTAGCCCTTCGCTGGTTTTCTCCGCTACGAACCTTTCCTGTTGCCTCACAATAATGTTCTGTCTTATTGATGTTGACATTTTCCTCCAGACGCCACCCGATAGGAGATGCACTCGAAAATTTGTCCGTCATCAAATAAAATAGCTGGTCCTGTCTCATTCACCAATTTTTATTCTAATCACGGCCATAGTGTTAAGCGACATCATAAATAAGATAACAAAACGTATTTCTCCCTTTTCACGGTTTTCCCATCGTATCCATGTAGGTTTCGCTTTTTTTTTTTTTTATTGGCCATTGGCATTTTTCGTTTAACCAGTAAATGAGTGGCTACAGATCTGGTATACAATATCATACATACAGCATAGGCATTAGAAATTACATTAACTACCGGTAGACGTCATGGTACACTTTGTACAACCACACACTGAACACAACCCATATATCACAGCTTCTCATATTGGATCCTTTGCGCCTGAATTGTAACTGGATATTCGCGTTTTGCAGCAATAGGGCAATACTGAAATAGTCCGCAATGGGCAGCTGTCCAAACAGGTCAGTCACAGATGAACGTTGGAGAATTCCTGCTCTGATCGAGGCCTTAAGAAACTTGCGGCGTTGCCTGTGATAGCATGAACAACCTAGAATCACATGGTTGAGGTCTGCAAATTCAGTTGCATCTACTTCGCAGTAAAGAGATGGCTGAACTTTTACCCTAGAAAGATGTGAAGGATGACAACCGTGACCCAGCCCGAATCACGTCTAGAGAGCTTGATATGGGAGGAGCAGGTTTTTCGCGGAATACTCCTGTATTGCGGCATAATGTCTTCCTTTGGACTGTTTTGGGATCTCTCACATTTGTGACCATTCTTGATGGACTTTAAGCTAGGAACAAAATCTACGTGAAAGGCAAGTGGATCCTTCGCTGTTTTTCTCCGCTGCGAACGTCTCCTGTTGCCTCACGCTAATTTTCTATCTTCCTCAAGACGCCACCCGATAGTTGATGCACTCGAGAACTTGTCCATCCTCAAATAAAGTGGTTACTGTTGTGGCATAACAAGACAGCTACGCCACTAGGAAGTAGCCGAAAGGCACGCGTTTAGCTCACGCAGATGGGCGTGAGGTCTGAAACAGGATACGTAATGAATGCTACAAAGAAAAGTACGTAGCTGCTGGAATACTTAACTTTAATCCATCATTGTTGTACATCGCTGTTGACGATACAAGTGAGACTCTATAGATTCAGGCAATGTAATACTAATGGCGCCTTGCTAGGTCGCAGCCATTGACTTAGCTGAAGGCTATTCTAACTATCTGCTCTGCAAATGAGCGAGGCTTCGTCAGTGTGCATCGCTAGCTACGTCGTCCGTACAACTGGGGCGAGTGCTAGTAAGTCTCTCTGGACCTGCCGTGTGGTGGCGCTCGGTCTGCGATCACTGACAGTGGCGACACGCGGGTCCGACATGTACTAATGGACCGCGGCCGATTTAAAGCTACCACCTAGCAAGTGTGGTGTCTGGCGGTGACACCACAGTTACATAACATGCATTCATCCATAATTACTGGGCATTCACCTTGCCAGATTAACTTTACTACATGGCGGTTAATGTGGGAGACCCATTGCTTCTTATCCAGGTTTTCAGTGCAGTCCTCGAATCCGTCACAACAAGTACGTCGTCGAACCGATTTGCTACATATCGAAGGGCCTCCTTAATTACAAGAACATCAGTAGTGAAGATGCTGTCTTCTGTCGGAAGCTTAAACATAGTCCAAGATAGTGCTGCTCCGCAGATGTAAGCAAAGCTGCTGCCCTCTCTTGTTTTGGAGCCGTCAGTGAATATTTTTATGTATGAGGGCCACGCAGATGCAATCAGGTGGAAAACGCTAGTAGAGGTACTTAAAGTTCGGTCCGACCCTCTGGGCTGGTAGTCCAGTTTGACATATGTCAAGCTAAATCCAGGTGACAAAGAGTCTTTTGGGACGGAGAGTATCATGTATTGCTCTGAAACTTTGAAGTGGTAGAGGTGCCCTCGTCCGTCGTATCCTATCTACGTACCTGTTGTCCTCAGTGAAGCAGTTAAGATTTTGGAGAAGAGGATCAACTGTTTGCGCTGCTGTATCGAGGATGAACTTCTGAGGCAAGAAAGTCCTCCGGAATTGAAAGGGCATCTCCCTTGCCTCCTCCAAACGGGCATCCACAAGTGTAGAATTCATTGCCCAAGACATTCGAATGGCGCGGTACTGCAGAGTATCGATTTTGCCTAGTAGAGATGTCGGGACATTGTCATATAACGTGCATCCATAATTCACTATTGGCGGAATAGTGCCATGGTAAAGAGTGAATAGGACCATAACATCAGCTCCCTACCTTTCACTGGATACCGCTCGTAGGATATTGAGTGATCGACTGACTTTGGCAATCAAATATTCCACCACGCTTGCCGACGTCAGTCTGGTATCGACAAGGACTCGAAGCCATTTGACTGAGCTCCTTACTGGAATGATATACGCTTATCTCTCTGCACCTCATCGTCGATTCTCACCGACGCTACCCGTCCGTCAGCGTTGAGAAAGCAAGATAGCAACTCGCTGTCGACTGCCTGTGCCAGGTGACGATCGACACCGCATCCATATGCCGAGACAGCTGTCTTAAGGATTTGCGAGCTGGGGATTGAAGAAAGCGCCAGATGTACATGTGACTAGGAAGAGGACTCCAATTGGATACTGTACACCTGCATGCAGTACACCGAGCCCACAAGTGAGCTCCTAGAACCAGTGGGACCCGCATCCTACCAGAGAATGGCAACAGTGCTCTAAACAGTAGCCAGCTTCTCAGCAATAAAGGCGTTTGCTGAGGAAGCGTCTGAAATCAGGGAAGTAATAAGGATAGTCAGTGAAGGATCCTAAAAAACCATCTAGGTAAATTAAACTGCTACGATTGCGACCAAAAACAGCAACCAGTACCCATTGGAAACAACTAAATATGTTCCTTGATCCAATGATTCCAAAACAACCATCAAATCTCGCGCACTAGGAGAAATCATGGCTGAGTATGGAGGGGTGACGAACTGCCTCTCAGTACGATGATGCCTCTACAAACGGATGCTGGGACACCAGTGACGAGAAATGCATGTCGGAGGGCAAGAAAATCAGCCCTATGGTCAGGCACTGGCCGAGAGCCTGGGAAACTGGTGATCGACAGCATGTGGGCCTGGCCAGGCTGGGGACTACAGGTTGTCCCCCTGAGTGCATCCATAATTACGAACATGCTGTAAGCAGATGCTACACTGAAGGCCAAAGGGGTTGCCATCAGCAGTGACAGCGCCGCCTCTACATGGTTCCCCATGGACGCCCAACAGGGTGGCTAAAGGCGCTCTTCACTTGGAAGGTCCCTTCAACCACAAAGGGGATAGTTTTCCCGAGCTGGTTCACTTCGTGGTGGTGGAGCTGGATAGAGGTACATGGGGTGGACTTGAAGGGTCGATGAGTGAAAGCTCTGAGATCCCTGAAGATGATCCATCTCTTGCAAGGGGAAACCCAAACCAGAGTAGCCATGTACAATACTGCCTATATACATACCCCACGTGGAGTAAATCTGTGCGCTGCGGTTACAGTATGTTTTGCGTCCGCCATATAGCCTTCCTTTTGAGTTCCTGACGCGGCCAAATACCCAAGATTATTTTATCCAAAATGGCACCGGCCGTGGAATCCTACGAACTTGTATCAGCTACTCATGGTTTCAACGAGCTGGTGCAACTGCGCATACATTTAACAACACTATGCGTCTTCTGGAAGAGTGTTTGAGGAACATGACAGATCAAAAATCTGTGGCGCTATGTGCTCTGCGAATCTTACTCCACCAGATTTTTTCATTGAAGAGCAGCAAAATACGTAGCGTATCGCAGTCGCCCATGCATGCTTTGTGACCTGAAATAGCTGCGTGCTTGAGAAGGATACCACAATTAGATCCGCAGAAAGTGTTTTCCAAAACTAAGCGGATTCAGACTTGTATTGCCGCCAGTGGACGTGATTTCCAGTATATGTAGTAACTGCACAATTACTTGCCGTATACCCTGCAATTTCTCCGTAATCACCCAACCTGACGTGCGTGTGGCGATCTTTATACCACGACTGATTGATACTGAGACTATGAATGCTTTGGACGACACTGTGCTATGCTCCAGATGGTCATTTTGGGCTACTATGCCTTTATCTACCTAAGGACAATGTCAACCAGCAACTTATATTATCTAACATTGAATGCAACATAAAAGCTACTTAGATTTTTTGCTTTGGAAATGATTGGCAGGGTGGCAAAGTGACAGACGGTGGTTGGGAGAAGGGAGAAGACCAACCACGAATTAAACCACATATCTTTGAGCAGCACTCTGGAACTCGCGCACAGTGTTCTCAAGCCACACCCCTTGCAGGTCAGCTTATCGTTGTTTCACGTACACATTCGGGTAAGTATTATGAGTAATTAGGTTCGTTGGCTATGAGATACTGATGTACTGAATCAGTCCAAAATTAAAGCAACGAACCGCTCTTTCTCCGTCCTGTATCTAATCCACCATACAATCATACTGTTATCATACTGTCCACCAGATGCCTGTACGGTGTTGTTCTGCACGGAAGATGGCATTTCGGTCAACGGACAACCACGCAAATGATGACTTCAGGTCACCCGTCAAGGGGGGTAGCGTTTGATGGGTAGTCCCACATCCACAATCGCTTTGTACGTAGTCATAGACGGTGCAGTATGGCACAGAGAAAATGTCTACCAGAGTCTCTGCGGTGGAGGGCGACAGAAAGAAAGGATGATGATTTGGCCCGATGGTTTAATGTGAATCGTGCTGTTGTTTCTCGGATGTGGCGACAGATTATAGAGGCCGAACAGTATCCCAATACCAGGGCAGGGCCGACTATGTTTGACTTCAGAAAAGAGGACCGTTACTTGGCTGTAAGGGCACGACATTACCGCCTTAGTGATGCACGGCAACTGGCGTGTGAGCTCGCAGCATCCACTAGACGTATTGTGTCGAAGCAAACGGTGTACAGGAGGCTTCAGCAGGGTGACCTTTATTGTCGGAGACATGCTGTATCTCTATCTCTGACGCGTATTCACAGAAGAGAACGTTTAGAGGGTAGTCATCAACATGCCACTTGGACGGTCGAACAGTGGGCCAATGTTGTTTTCACTGATGGGCCCCAATTTTGTCTGGAGGGTGATTCTCGATAGAGTTGCATTTTGGAGGGAAAGTGGAACACGATTTCAGGATCCAATCATTGTGATTGAACAGGTCAATCGACAAGGTTTAACTACTGCCCCTGAGGTGTAGTGACGATATCTTGGAACCTCATTTGCGGTTGTTGGTGGATGCTGTGGGCCCAGACGTCGTATTGATGGACGATAATTCTCGACCTAATAGAGCGCGGGCTGTTGATGTTTCCTTGGTAACGGAAGATATTGCACGCATGACGTGACTTGCACGCTCTCCCGATTTGAATTCCATAAAGACGTCTGGGATGCACTAGAGAGGCGGCTTGCATGACTTCAGCTCTGTAGGAAGAATGGGCATTATTGCCTCAACCTGAGACTGATGATATCATTCACAGCACACCCCGTCGTTGTCAGGCCTGTGTGGCTGCCAGAGGTGGCCACACTCCATACTGACCACAGCAAACAGTCGTCGGAATACACGTGCAAACTCGTTGGAAAACACGAAGAACATTTTTGTGAATCTTCAGGTTTTGGCGGCGCAAAGACTGTTCCATTAAGTTTCGGATGTGCAGCCGCAAGAAATCTCCTACTTCTTCTAATATTTGGGCTGTATAACGTTCAGCCATCTTCAGAGTGAGCCACAAGACTGCCGCTCCAGTGCTCGCTTCGTCCCTTTATACTGTTATACCGCGCGACTGCGCATGCGGCCACAGATGCAAATGCGCCAGAGACGTTGGTCGGCGGCAGAGACGTGCATAATGCGCGAGTTGTATCTCTATGACTCTGCAGTTGATCTGTGTTGGCATATCGATATATCATTGTGAGCTCCACTGTGACGACGTCTTTCCGAGTTTATTACAGCAAGTGCCGGATTCCAGGATTTATCAAGATTGAAACCACTGTCTCTGTTAATTAAGTTCGTCGTCAAGCGAATTTCAATTGCCTCCTTTACTATCGAGTCCCAAAAGGACGATGTAGTTGGCAAAATTTCGACGTTGTCATACAACATACTGTGACCATTATCAATACAGTGCTCTGCCACTGCCGACTTAACCCGTACTATCCAAGAAAGATGTACAGAACACCAAAGGTGCACACGACTTTTACAACCTTACAAGTCGGCAGTGGCAGAGCACTGTATTGATAATGGTCACAGTATGTTGTATGACAACGTCGAAATTTTGGCAACTACATCGTCCTTTTGGGACTCGATATGCCAACAAAGATCAACTGCGGTGTCATAGATACAACTCGCGCATTATGCACGTCTCTGCCGCCGACCAACGTCTCTGGCGCATTTGCATCTGTGGCCGCATGCGCAGTCGCGCGGTATAACAGTATAGAGCGGCAGTCTTGCGGCTCACTCTGAAGATGGCTGAACGTTATACAGCCGAAATATTAGAAGAAGAAGGAGATTTCTTGCGGCTGCACACCCAAAACTTAATGGAACAACGAAGAACATTTTTGTCTATCGTTGAACATGTTGCAGTTGTTTGGGTTGTGTATTCATTACATTGTTTCTACTTTGGTATCTCCTGTTTAGACTGTTTTGTGGGAAAAGTAACGCAACCTTGCAAAATTTCCTTTTGTTGCCTTAATTTTGGACACTAGTGTAGTACACAATTACTGATTTTCTAGATTTGCTTTTCGTTTGCTTAAAGAAATATACCTGACATGTGCCATCTTTACGTAACCTGACATCTCGCACCGTGCTGGAATCTTACAAATGTTTTTCTGTTCTCCTCTGACGTTATCTTAGGTTTGCACTTACACTCTAAGCACGGAGCCTCTGAATTGAACAGGAGAGCATAGCGAAGTGACTTCGGAGTGCTTGAATTGCAGCCGAGTACAATGGCTAGCTCATTCAGATGCTGACTCTTCTCTCGGTCTGCTCGAACTTCAGGACAGCATTTGAATCAGCGGAAACTGCACAGTGCTTGCATTATGTAGCAGCAGTAAGCTACCTAGTTCGTATGAATATTGCTACGACCACACAGGAATGGCATCACTAAAACCCGCCGTCCTCGTAATGTCTAATCTGAAGTACTTATTCTGTGGTAAGCAAAATACTTTTTATGGTGCAAGCCGTTCTGAATGTCACGTCCGCAGCTCGTGGTCTAGTCGCTAGCGTTGCTGCTTCTGGATCACTGGGTCCCGGGTTCCGTTCCTGGCCGGGTTGGGGATTTTTCTCTTCCCGGGGATTTGGTGTTTGTGTTGTCCTCATAATTTCATCATCATCGTCACGATCATTCGTGACAGTGGCTAAATTGGACTGTGTAAAAACTGGGCTGTCTAAAAAATTGGGACTTTGTGCAGGCTGTGATGACCGCGCCGTTGAGCGCTCTACAAACCAAACATCATCGTCATCTGAATGTCACTGGCTACTGAATCGCATGAAGCGAGATAGAGCCAATTGAAAGGTATTGTGCATATAGTGCATGTTTCAAGTAACCGCCTTAAATTCAGACTGAAGTTTTTATTTTTGTATTCCAGTGTCAGTATATACAAAAGAACTGCTAGTAGTGAGGAACAAGTACAGCATGGAACACGTTATTGTTTGCTCGCCGGTGCTAAATAAACAGCTTCCCCGCACCAGTCGACTGCTGAAGACAGAGGTCCATGAAACATAAGTTTTGTCTGTTTTCTTCAATTCTCGTTGTCATGTTACTGTTCGACAAGCAGATATCTTCACTTACATCCGTGAATTCGTCTGGGCTTCAACAAATTTTCAGAGTAAAAAAACAAATAAATGTATGGGGTAAATGTGAATTTGCATTATTGACGAACTAACAGTATCTAATTGCACGTTATATATTTGATTTTACATACTCGGGAGTCTTCACAATGCTATCAACTCATAAAATCTTTGTAAAACGTTTATGATGTCATCCATCTTACTACTGCACATGACTGAATTCCTCGCATAGTGAAGTTTCAAAGACGATGTCGAGAAGTTTTGCATATTTCCATGACCAGTTAATACAATATCTCTTCACTTTGAATGTCTTTCGATAATGTAATTGCTTTGGCTGTCTGCAATTGCAAAATTCCTAAGATTTTTATGTTGCAGAACAGCGATTCGTCCCTGAACACACTGCCACGGTTGTCTTTGCTTCCCCGTGAGAGTACTACTCCAGATGCAGCCGTTTATACCGCGATGTCAACGGCAGCCAAAGCGTGGGAAGAGAATTCCGTAGTTCGGCTGCTATTAATCTTCGACCAATGGTGCAAAACGACACGGAGTGTTGCAGAAAGGCCATTACTTATTCTCGTACGGTAGGCGCAGATATGAAGAGGTTACAGTGTGCTTGATGCACACTTCTGCAACCATCCTTAGTGATGTTCAGATGTGGTCCACTAGAACACAGAGGACTAGTATGCCTGCCCTCACATCACCATGTAGTCCAACACTGGGCTACCATTACTTCCGAATGCCCCATAAATCCATATGTTCCACGATTTGACCGGTGAGCCGTATGGAGACCCACAATGAACCTCTATTCAAACTCTGTCAGGTGCTGTCTTACACGAGTACGTGTCCTCCATAGAGATCAGTCAACATCTGGGGCTGTTCGCAGTCTTTATGTTTGCTGCCAGGTCTGGTAACAACATTAACATGAACAACACCATGCATTCTTCAAGCTGTTCAACGTGTCACAGAGAATTAAAACTCTTACAAGGGGAACTTCCATCCCACCCAGCTCAGATACAGTGGTAAAATGGCCCGGTGGGAAAACTGGACACAGATCAAACACGAGAAGAAGAACTGTGAAAAAAGGGGCAAAACAGAAACACTGAACAGTCGAAGCTCAAGATGTGCAACATCGACCGAAGTTGAACAACTGCGGCGACGGGGTTATTTGGTCACGGAGTTGGACTGCAACGGGGGGAGATCCGTGTTCAGATCTCCTTCCTGCCCCCTATTTTTCTTTTTTTTTTTTTTGCCACTAAATCATGAACTATGCGTCTTGTCAGTGATGCGTCTGTTCGCTGTATTCAAATTCGTGTCTACGTCGCAGTGTAACGTCTGTTTGCAACAGTGAGGTGTAAGGAGGGGACCTCCAAACATAACTACTTCCTATTTATGCTTCACTAGTACCACATTTTATCACTCTTACTTTCGTTTTTGTAAGTTTTTACTCTTGAGTTCCTTTGTTGTAACATAGTTCACACCCGTATATTTACTGTTTTCATTTCTGTTCAAAAAATGGTTCAAATGGCTCTGAGCACTATGGGACTCAACTGCTGTGGTTATCAGTCCCCTAGAACTTAGAACTACGTAAACCTAACTAACCTAAGGACATCACACTCATCCATGCCCGAGGCAGGATTCGAACCTGCGACCGTAGCAGTCGCACGGTTCCGGACTGCGCGCCTAGAACCGCGAGACCACCGCGGCCGGCTTCATTTCTGTGACAGCTCTATGTGGCATCTCGCCTGATCTCAATATTTCTCACTTTTGTTTGCGACGGTAATATATTCTCACCACATGACTCATATTTTGTAACGAATTTATAGTACGACAATTACCAAGATTACAGAAGGAGAACAGACACATAAATGACCAGACGGAAAGTTCATAATTTTGTGAAAAAAAAGTGGCGCAAGGGATATTTAAACACGGATCTCCCGTAAGCACACAACGACGATGCCGTTGTACTTGTAATTCGCTCGATTGTGCACATTTTGAGTTTAGACCATTCACTGTTTCTGTTTTGCTTCTTTTTTCACAGTTCAGTGCACTTCCTTCTTGTTTTCGTACTTGATGTGTGTTCAGTTTTTGACGGACTATGCACGGAGCTGTTTTACCACTAAATCTGAGGGCTGTGAGATGGTGAGTTTCCCTTGTAAGCATTTACATACTCGCCGTTCCTATACGAAGTTGCATTTGACAGCCGACAAATGCTTCTGTGTGCTTCATTTTTACTATCACGCAGTGTAATTCCGGGTTCGACGAAAGAGGGCGTGAAGACCCGAACGTAAAACAATAAATAAGTAAAAGTAAATATGGCACAGCCCCTCCCGCCGGAAGTTCGAGTCCTTCCTCGGGCAAGGGTGTGTGTATTGTTCTTAGCATAAGTTAGTTTAAGCTAGACTAAGTAGTGTCTAAGCCTAGGGACCCATGCCCACTGCAGTTTAGCCCCTTGGGAAGTCACACACACTTGAACATTTGAAAGTAAATATGATTTTGATTTAAACATAATCCGGAATTTGATAAAAGGAACTGAGTTATAAAAAGTTGTTCCAATTTAGGAACACAGGTAGCATTCCACCCTCACTCCACCTCTTCAACTCCACCCCTCTCTCGCTCTTTCTCTCTTTCGAACAGTACACACATACTGTAAAGTAAAACATGCATTTATCTATAGGTGTTATAGATTCCCTGTTGCGTTCCACGTTTTTAGAAATGACCCCAGTATGAGAAAACAAATATAAAAAATGCGGAAGTAAGTTAGGACATGTGCGTCACTACATGTTTCTGCGTCCGGCTACGCCAAACAAATAGAGATATTCGGTCCTTCTTTTTCAGGAAGATGGCACATCCCCAGGAATAGTGACGTAAATATTTGCACAGAAGCTTGGAGGACGCGGAAGCTTGTTAGCGCATTGTTTTGTAGACGCACCGTGTCTGAGCCCGAGAAACAATGTTGTTTGTCCGGCTCGACTCGGAGTATGTTGGCGCGAGCGCGCGAGTGCGAAAAACAGGCCTTGAGTTGATGGCGCCCCGATTTGTTTCTTCCCTCTCCCTGTGTCATGTCGTTCGCTGTCGCTTTGGCTCGGTTCCCGCCTACTTATGTGCTGTGACATATGAGTCTGCGGCAGAGTGTACCGAAGAAAAAGTCTGTTTTGCCGCGGCCCAAATAATTTGCATAGTAGGAGTTCGAGGACGCCGTTCCAGATCGAGCCCGAAAGAGATACGCGGCATTAAATTTCGTCGGCTTCACGGCGCGACGCCGGGAACTCGCGAATGGCGCTGGCCTAATGAGGAGCGAGCCATTCACTCCCAGTGCTGAGACGTCGGGAATCTGAAGAGGCCAGGAAATTCAGTGAAAGCGCGCGAAGCGTCCAAGTATTTACGTCCTGCGATAGCACTGCAGAGACGCAGAATTCCTTCACCTAGTTTACCATAGCTTCGAAAAGCGGTGGGATCACATTAGTGATGGGAAAAACCGACCGGTTGAAACCGATACCGTTAGTTGTGAATAACCGGTACTTTTCGGGATTTGTTTGGTCTCGGTTACAACAGATGTTTTTTTTTTTTTTTTGTTATAACCGAGTAAGCAAAATCGAAATATCAATTAGCCCCAGCAGCAGCGCCGAAATGTTTCATTTTTAAACAAGTGATTTTCATTCGTAAAATTTGCATTGGTTTGAAATATTGCATTACTATTGAAAATCGAAAAAGCAATCAGTGGTATTTTAATACGGTGTCGGCGGAAACGAGCAACAAACACGTGGCATAAGAATGCGTATAGCATTGCTGAGACAGTAATGTCTCTGTTGCCGTTACGTCATAGTTTAAGGTACGCGGTTACAGGCAGTAGGCGAAACTTCTCCCCGCATGGTCTATGCGGTAGTTTCTCTCTGTAGTCGTCATACATCTGTTGTGTTGCAAAACGGATCTAACATGAAGTGCAAGCTTTTATTTGCTTGAAAAGTTCAAAGATTTGTCTGCCATTTCTATGGAATTACAAGAAGAATGAAAGTATGGTAACAGTAATAAATTGAGAACCTAACAACTGTTCAATCACAGTATACAATAAAAATATGTAGAAAGTAACTTAACGGCTGCCTATATGTACATAATATGCATATACCTGCTTGTAGCCCTTGGAAATGGACAAATGAATACGAAAAACATAGTCCTTCAACTTCAGTTTTCACTATTTAGCAATGACTATTCGTAACGGCCAAACAGTAATAATATCC